>NW_019091194.1:15681223-16928663 GCF_002217175.1 Folsomia candida | reverse complement strand
TTTATTGGGTCGATGCTCAATGAAATTCCGCTGACAAGATGACAGCCAGCAGAGACTGTGCTGTGCTGCCATTATTTTATCCAGTCGTAAACTTTTATTCTTGATTTTCTACTAGTTTTCTACGTAGCGTAGTCAGCCAAATAAACTATAACTGAAAATTATTGTGTGGCATTATTTCCTTCTGTGCAATGTTTCAATGTAAGATGTAGAAAGAAAGTGAAGTTTTTCAAGGTACGCACTCTCAGCCTCTGGTCGCGATCGGTTGTGAAAAAGAACAGAAAATGTTACATCATGATTTTGTTTCTGTGATACAAATGTAATTCATTTGGGTAATTCCAATAATTTAAATAAGATGTATTCTCTGCTAATTCTAGTAATTATTTTGGGACTTTCATTCATTTCGAGTGCACTATACACAAGTCTTAACTTCAATTTTTGAAGTGGTTCCAGTGAAAAATGTATGCACGTAGATATTGCACTGCACTATACAGCATTAAATTAATTGAGCAATGATGTATTGTTGTCTAATTATAGTATTATCTAAATATGCGACAAAATACTATAATGTATATTAATCATTAAATGTTGCGATAAATTGGTCTTAAATATTTTAAATGCAATGGATTACGTTAGAGCCAAAAATAAATGCAACTATTATTATAATTAAATTGATATAAACCATTTTGTCAGCTCTTTCCGAGATACAAATTCATTGGTTTCTTTGAATAGGACTAACTCGACCACTTTACAGAATTATTGATTTACTCAAACGACCATCATCGAACAGTTGCAAATTCGTTAAGAGCGATCAATTGGGTAATCACTTTTGTTCAATAATTGTTCAATAATAACTCTGTAAAAGTAGTTTCAGGAACGACTATGGGCAAATTGGAAATTGCAGTTGTGAAATTATTTGCATTTGAATAATGGCAATGAACAAAGGCCCAGTCAGTAAGCAAGAGTTATTAAGAAAAGAGTGAGCACGAGACACGCCTAATAAATGGCTAATCCTGTAAGAATTCACTCTCTCAAATTCCAAAAGTCCACCTGAAGAATAATTTTGACAATTCAGCAATTGCTCGTGGGAGGTTCCCTTCATCAGTTCGTTTCGCATTCCTTCAACCTGGTGCTTAATCCTTTAGAATAATATTCACATTCATATTTGAATTGACAACAAAGATTCGTTGTATTTGGAGCTAAAAAAAGTTCAAGAAAAGGAATGAGTCAGCAGACGCAGCAATTTTTTGCAGTGTCATAAATAATTGGATTAGCATTTCAATTTTACATATTTATTTGTACAAAGGTGAAGTTGCAAGGCAAGTTGGAACGAAACAAAGAAAACGCTACGCATGAAAATCCGTCGACTCGATTTATGCAGCATGTTTTCAAGTGTCATTTGTTGCTGGTCTCTTTTAATAACCTTTTTTTTCAGCCCACTAGATTTTATTAGGTTCAATACCACGACGAGATGTTAACAAGACAAAGGTTTCATTATTTTCCTCCAAGACGAACCCATTAGTGAAGAAATTAAGAAACAATAATACATACCAACACCGAGGTCTCTCATTCCGCAGGAGGATATGAAAACGGACCGTGCAATAACATGGTTTCAAGTGCAGGTTGGTTCTTTTGTGCAGCTCCTAACTTTTTAATAGTTTTCTTAACCTTTCCATTGTTCCAAGCAACCCCTTTGACTTGAGGTTATTATTACAAAATGCAGGTAAGCAAGCGCACTTCATCAGCGAACCATTGCAAGTGGACACCAGAGGAAAAAGGCGGAATGATTCCCATCTGAAAATTAAATGTACTTTTGGTTTCTTAACTCGGACCCCAATTTGGGGTTTGTTGCCTTCTACTTGGCTGCATGTACTGCTTGGGTACTGCTTGGTACACAAATAAATATGTGTACATGCATCTAGTGGTCTGGTGTGAACAGTGTTGATGGTTTCTAGTTGATGATGGTTGATGATGTGCTTTTTTCCCTTTGTCAGTTTTGTTTCGTTGTTGAGTTAGGCAGGATTTCTTGCTTGTTTCCTTGAGTTTGACAAGAAAGTGTTTGGGTTGTGCGCTGGCTGGCGAGAAAGTAAAAAAAGAGGGATGAATAAAAAAGCAATGAAGGTTCGGCACAGGGGGTGCCTTCAAAGAAAAAGTTATTAGCTTCTAACGCCAACCAGGTTACAAAACTTACAGACGTAAATAATCCCATTGTATTTCAGAGGAGTTGTTGATGTTTCACCAGATACATACATACGTAGGCCTCGTCTCACAGTATTGGCAGTAGTGGATAAGTTGTAGCTTGGTCGTTTCCTCAAAACAGAGAAAAGTTGCTTCAAAAGCAGTGACTGTTGGTCAGTTGAAGAGGAATTTTAGGATTTTGGTGAGAATTTTGGGACAATAAATTTAAGAAAAGGAAGCCGTTAGAAAGGAGGAGTTGCAGTTTATTTAGGTTCTCTTTCTCTCTTTCGCATATAAGCATTTGAGGATAATGACGAGATGAGATCGCGTAAAGTTCCGACCGTGTCTGTTGGGATATTTATTTGGAAAACCATTTACAGATATTCCGAGATTATGGGAAGTGGACATTTGAAATTCCAAAAAGTGGAAACAATGCAGTCGGAGAGAGGGGGAAAATGTCGCCATGATGGGACTTACTTTTATGTATGTACACACCAGACATACCATCCGCTTGGTTGAATGACGGGGGTGGTAATGGTGGGTAAATTGTAAAATGTCTTGTTCTTGTCGGACAACGAGGAGGTTGGAATAAATCTTGGGCTTATATTTCAGTCGAGTGTAGTAGGAATCGTTAAGGGTTTTAAAAAGATTTTCAGTTAAAAAAGAATTTTAGGAAACAAAACATTTTTCAGATCCACATTTTCATTTTTATTTGAACATGGACTCAAAAATATTTATTGAGCTCTCAAAAAAGAACCACTAAAAGTTCCAATAACATTTACATCAATTAAATCCCTTTTGCGCTCCATTTCTTTGTCAATCTCTGAATCACCTCAAGTGACGCCACTCAGACAACCGAGCCAAGCAAGTCATGTGTTTACCGGGGGAAAAACCTCTTTGTTCATGTTGTTGGCCAGGTCAGGAGAACTTTTCAAAAGCACAACTGGCATATGGTCGTGTCCTCCTTATTCCAGCTGATCCCATTCATTTCCAATTTAAACCAAGTCGAACCAATAAAGGCACCACCAGGCCTTCAGTCACCCATCCAGCCCTGGTATTCTTCTTGTCTAATGCATGGCACGGACGCCTCACCCACAAAGCAGAGCATGGTTCGGGCGTTGAGGATGAATAGGGTTCATTTGTTCGAGTTAAAATAAAGGAAAGGAAAATCCGGCGCTCTTCCGTCCAAGGGCGTTTAGTGCGTCGGAAGGAATCATTAAATCGTCCTTCCACTTCGTCCAGCACGATAAGTTTTTGTATCGGATTGCGTTACGCCGTGTGGAAGCACGGACGGTAAGAGTGCCACATATTTTAAAGTTCGGAGGGTTCGATTCATTTTTCACGTTTCGAGGGGTCCGGGAGAGCATAAGGGATCCACCAATGTTAATGAGATAAGGACGCAGAGGGAACACTTTTACTTGTGACTCCTATTTCAACTAACTTGCATTTTCTGTATGTACCGATGATACGTATCTGTGATGGAAGTAAGCAGTTTACAACTTGGTATGGAGTTGTTGTGCTGTGTATAAAGGCAACGCAGTCCCGTTGAGCCACTTCATTCTTGCCATTGCACCATTATTGCCCCCTCCTGCAATGCAATGAAGCTGGTTTGTGGTACCCAAGCAGACTTAAATAACCGAAGTGGTTGGTTTGGCTGTTGTTCACCACGCTTTATTCTAAACCTTAACAAAATCCAAGTAAATCTTTCTGTTCTTCACCTTCGCATCGGCAGTCGGCCAAATGACGTAGCAAAGCCAGCACCACACATCATCAACATCTTATTATCATCACTTGGTGAAAAAGTGCATGCAGATCATTGCAGTGTCAACATTCAAAGGAGTCAGATCTCAAGTGCAACTTTGTGCAGTTTACTCAGTTTGGGGGACACATTTTTTCTACATATCTGAATTTGCATATGTAAACAAAATTTGTCAATAACATCGTGCAATCTGCCGACCTAAGCGACAATTTGTGTATAAAAGTATAATTATCAGAAGTGTAGTTCATATTTCCAAATTGAAGCTAATACACGTACACCTCATAAAAATTTCAACGCGACCAGAGTGAGATCATTATTAAGGTGTCACAGCTAAAATCTATTAGTTGTGACCTTTGGCAGGAAACAATACCATGCAAATGTCATTGTATCAATGCCAACTGCCATAGTGCCATATTTGTACCACGAGTGAGTTAATCTCATGCATTTATTTAGTGTGTGTCAGCATACTCCGTGCTGCAACTGAGAAACATTTGTTCTTTTATTGTACATCGTTTATGTGTAAAACAGTTCATCAGTTTATTTGCATAACAAAAACTTGAGTAATTGATTGTTGGAGCAGCTCCATAGGACTGAGCTGCTTAATAAGTTGTGCGTTGTTAGTGTCACGTTTGCTGCCAATTAAGTTGAGTGATTGATATTGATACTTTCCAAGTACATGTTGGAGCAGGTAGACAAACAGCGTCCGAAGTTGAAGGTGGAGCTGAGGTGGGATATTGGATCCATTTTGGTAAGTTGAATAACTTAATTATTTATTTGATTCAATTGATAAAAATGATCTGGGTCAAGCGAGCAGGCGTCAGTTCAGTCAATGGAAATACTTAGATGCCCACTTTAGCATATTACAACAGGAAGAATGCGAAACAATGCTCCAAGGTGTTTATTTATAAAACTCGTGTCAAGCATGTGACGAGCATGACGAGACGTATGTAAATTCTAAAATTTCAAGGATTTATTAAATGAAAATAGAGACTGGGTTGTTACTTGAAAGAAATTGGGTTGCATAAACATATTGTTCTCCCTGTAAAGGCAGCCAAATTAGCAAATTTCATAGAAATCTGCACATACAGCAAGTATCAAGTTGATTTAATTGTTGAAGCTGCACAATGTTGAATGTATTTTATACTTACATGTGTATATCATGGGGTACAAGAAATCATAGTAGTAATGATGTAACATGAAACCCATAGTTATTCGGTATGAATAATGATGTCATGTTAAATTTGATCAGGATTTGAGTGTCATATTGCAGAAATTAATCAAATGAGTCAACCCCGAGAACTTTGACACTTTTCTGTACAAGCGATAAATAGCATTGCTTGCTCATCCATCCGCGTCCCAACTTTTGCAATAACCAATGCAGGCAGATCCCCAAACAACTAGACGCCACTAATCATAAATAAACAAATAGTGCAATATAAAACTGAAATTTATTACTTATGGGGAATTTATTATTACTATTTACATATAGTTCTAATTTCATGGCTACGTCGATATCGTGGCATCACAGGTTTTTAATCTTCTCACGATCCCGCAGTTTTCGTTTTATGTCCTTTATAATCTAAAAACAATTTGTACTCCTTTAATTTGGAGGTTTTATTATAGGAGTGGCAACTCGGGACAATTATAGTCTTCCATTTAAGGAGCATCGTTACAACAACGTGTAATTGACAGCTCAGCAGTTGCAAGAATATTACGCTCGCATATTGTATAAAAAATGCTTGATGCAACCGATTAGCAAAGATAAAATTGCAGATAATCATGTTCTAACAAATGAACCTTAAAAAGAGCGATTACGTATCGTTTGCAGATACAAATTGGCCGACAGACGCTTACACTTAAAATATTACCATTTTAAGTGTCTCTTAAATAAATTGAACAACAATAAGGTCAAAATTTTGAGACGACATTTCTCTGACAGATACACATATCGCCAGGTATTGTCCTAAGATCCGCCTATTTATATGCATCTCATTCAGCATAATCTTATACTTTTGAAGGCAGCTGGTTTGTTAAAAATGCTAATATTGTTTCGGAATGTTTCAAGATAGTTTTTAGATAACAGTAATAGCACCGTTCACCTCTCATGATGTAAATATTCGCCGTAGGTGCCAGGTTAGTAATGGTCCGGTAATGGGGTAAAAGATGCACGGAAATAGCCTGTTTAACATTTAAATTGCTGTTCATACTTTGTTGGGATATTTCCCCATTGTCGAGAGAGAGAGCTTGGTTTTGGGTATTTGAAGAGACTGGTTGGATGAGAGCGGAGAACAAAGGATTTAATAAGAGAGTTGCTGCTGAGGAAAAGCTGCAATCAACTAGTCAGCATCCGCTTGGATGTTGCCGTCACAATTTTTCCATGATGTCCAGGTTCCAGCAGCCTCGCAGCCAGCTGTATTCCGTATAAATTTGCTTCTGACGTGGTATGGTTCCTCTTCCTACTTATGTTACAAATGTTGGAATAATCATAACAAAAGAAACTTTATGCTTTCTTTCCTGTACTGCTGCCCCCAATCAATGGGGCTCGAAAATATGGTCAAAATGATCCACAGCCAGTTCCTCAAGATCTTAGGGTTCTTAGCATGTGATCACGGGGCTGACTAGACGGTCATGAAGGAAACTTCGTCTGGGGCTGGGTGGCTCCTCACTAAAGATTGCAGAGCATTGGCAGGACTCAATTAAACCTTAATGAAACACCGGGGAGAGGACATTCTGGTCGTAATGTCAACATTAAAATAATCACCACGATATTTTTTGGACATGTTCCTTGTTAGCGACTTTAATAATAAACCATTTCCCGAATGACATTATGTTGACGAGAGATAACTAATCAAATCAAAGTGATAGCAACTGTACATTGTGACTCACAAAAAAGTATATCTTACTCACTACTCCATATCTACGAATGTTTTTTGTAGGCGAATCGTCTTCCTCCCAGGGATGTGGATACACTTGAGGTACGCATACTTAAAACCGAGTAAGCCAGTTAGTGATTACAGCCTCGTATGGTCAAGTGAGCAAAAAATGAGAAATTCCGCATTGTAAACTGAATCTGTTCCTGTTCTGCCGTGGCATCACAACGTGTAGCCAGCCATTCTCTTTCATTTCACCACCATGAAAAGAGACACTTCCCACAAGACATTTGTCAAGATTACCGCGTTTAAATTAAAATCCTCGATATGGAAAGTGGTGTCCTTGCTTATTTTCAGTCTTCCCATTCCATGCATATCATTTTCAGCCGGATTGGAGGAACGGGAGCGGTTTACCAGGGTGAAATTCGGCGCAGATGTTCTCTGGTAAGGCTCAGGTATTCGGGGAGTTGGTCCTTTTCATAGAATAAAAAAACTAGTAACATGTTACACACAAACCGCTCGAGGCACAGCAGGACAGGACACAGTGCAGAGTGCATTTATTTCCACCAGGAGAGATAAGTCGTTACAATAGTGGAGGGACTTGTGTAGGTAAACACCAAAAGACTTTGCTCGTGACACTCGTCCACCACGTAATATTCACTCGACCATCTGCATTCAGACCTTGCAACAATGGCAAAATCACGCTCTACAAAAGGTACTGAGGCGGCTATGATGCTCGTAGTAAAAACTCAAGACAATACGAGTAGCCTTTTAACAACAACAACGGTAGTAACGCAGGCATATAGGTAGCAGTCATGTTCATGGCTTACCTATGTACACATGTCCCTACGTTCTGGTGGTCTGGCTGTTGGATGGGGTGATAGGAGTGGTCTGCTATTGACGGATTTAAGAGATTTTCATTTGATGTATGAAGAGATAAAAGGAAAATAAATGTTACGTAACGAATGCCCATCCATGGATGCGGCAAGGAACAGAAGAAAGAAAGTGCGTAACTTTTTGCACTGCGTCTGTATTTACGATGCATTCTTTTTTGGGCAAGACGACTCTTGGCTGTGAGGATGATGCGATTGTGCTCCTTTTTTTTACTCTTGCAACATTGTGCGTGTGTGTGAATAATCTTCTTGCAGTTAAATTCTGAAGGTTGAACAAGGCTGATGAGAGAGAGTGAGGAGGAGATCGAGAAGGTGTTACCAGGTCGAGACCAGCAAATCTGTTCCGTGTCGGTGTGAGAGCATTAAATCGTAAATTGACCACCAAACCAACGCCAGCACCACCACAGTGCAACAATTGATTGGATCGGATCATTCCAATAAATGCATCTCATATATTACAGTCTTCATAGGTGTTTATCTCAATCGTTTTTCCTGGGGTGGTTGGTCGATCGTGCGGTGGTGGATGGGTGCGTGGGCTCATTTTAATTAATGGGCAGTGGGTTTCCGCACTACTTATGTTATCCTCGTTTTTTAATGGTACTGTCGTAATTTTGGATAAGATGTGACAACCATCAGAAGTCTTCCTTGTCGAGGGAGTTTGAGTGCAGTGGCTATTTTCGTTGGTGGGAGGTAGCAAGTCTTCCTGAGCACATTGTTATTAATTATTCAGCGATGAGATCTTCAATGGAGAATCTCTAAGCATAATCTTCTTTCAGAAGTATTTATGTAGATGCGTAGCTTCGAGGATGGACGGGTTTGGTTTGTCGAGAGATGAGATCAGTGAGTGATTGCTGCCCAAATAAAATTGTCAATGTCTTATGGACCATTGCACATCTCTAATCGTTTTCTTCCTTTCTGGGGTTGTGGCTTTGTGGATGAACATTTTCCAGTCATTTTGCTGCACTTTTTGCTCTCCATGTAAGGCAGCTTGTTCCTGTTTCCAATTTACGAAATATTGCATTTCAGCTCAAAAGTCTTTTCAAGTTCTAACAAGATGGGTCACAAAATGAGAAATATGAGTTTGATCCTAAATTAATTTCACTGTCTGACTCTTAAAAAGTTTTGACGTTGCACACGTCACATTTCATGTTCTTAAATTACTCTGAAAGGAAATACTGAAATTTTTAGAATGAAGTCAATGCGATAGAATAAATGCAGCGTATTATTACTCAAGGAGAAAAATGAGGTGACGTGCATTTGCATCACTAGAGAGTTTTTTGAATAACTTCCAAATATTTTGACTCCTAAACATCATTTTAACATTTAAACATACATCTTACGTATCTATTTCATGTCTACCAACATCTCACGCTGGTGTTATTCTTACTAATAGTGTAAATACATTTGTTAACTATAATTCAATCTAGATATCACGAGTTTTGCCAAAAAGTATGCATACAAGAAATTACAATTGCTTTTGTCTCTCATGTCCCAAAAACACCCAAGTTTTTAAGCCAACCAACAGCTGGGTGATCTTAATATGTAAGAAATTAGAATGTAACAAAAAATGTGCTAATATGAATCCAAATGTCCCACCAGGTACTTCAAGTACTTCAAGTACATGAGTACCTTAAGTAAAATAGTAATTACAAGGGGGCATAGCCAGATTAAAATGGATAAATTACAACAGTTGTCAAATTTATAGCTGGATTCCCATTTCCCTTAAAAGATCTAAATTACAGGTTTCTCAGAATTAGGAAAATAAATCGTGCGTTAAATCCTGGAGGATGAGCAAGAACAATGAGTCACGGACTTGAGAAATGTGATGCGATCTAGTTTTTAATCTGATCTGCGGTTGCAGCAAAGAAGTCGACTTGTGCTCATCCATTCTAGAAATAAATAAAAATAAGCGGAAGGAAACTCTCATAAACTTTGAAGAACAAAGCCAAACAAAGCAATCTTTTACTGCGTGGATACTGTTCCACTGTATTTGGTTTCATTTTCACAGATTTTCAATGCAGCAAAGGAAATGAGCCGTTTACTTACACACATTCAGATGTGTTTTTTAGATGTGTTGTACGTATAATAAAAGTGGCTTCTGTAGAAATTATTTCACGGTTGTAACTCCAGTCACAATTCTAAACTTGGTAAATCAACAACTTATCTCACTCAACAAATACCTTGCAAAAGGATGCGTTAAACTACCTTCACCACGACTACCTACGCGTCTGCGGTTAGCCCAACACGGTAACATCAGGACCATTTTAAACTGGAAAACTTTTACTCATCAAGCACAGGCGTTTCTGTAAATTAATGTTTTTCACGAGTTCTGCATCAACCTCCCGTCAAGACGGGATGGAGATGATGCATCATCATTACCCGTTCCAGAGCGGACTAAAAAGAGATGATGATTATCCGTTTCATCTCAGAATTCGAGGAAATGAACTTTTAGCCTCGCACAGTTCCTAAAATATGTACAAGGGAAAAAAATTAAAAAACGACACAAAGAAAAGATGATTATTCCATACATATTAAAAAAAAAGATTCCAAAATAAGCACCCAATTACATAAGAGGAGAAATGTATTTAATAACATGTCGTAATCCTTCGTTTTATTCTGAAAGCACAAGTGTCGAAAATGAAAATGAGTTATGGGCAGATTGATCGGCTATGTGGTGTTGGAGAGTAATCATCATCGCATTAACACCAGAACCCAGCATTATCATATCTTTGAAAGGGTTAAGTGAGCATTTCCTTTGGAGATTTGGGTAGAATTTTCACGTGTCGAAAGATCAAATAAATGAAGAGATACATACACACTGCTCTTGGACAATTTGACAGATGCAGCAGATGGAAATGTTTACCGTTCATCTCTATTCCTCCAGCCGTACGAATATACATGTGCATACTTACAACAAGGACCACGTTCTTCCTCAGTCAGTCAGTTCAGTCATCTCGTCAATCAACGGCGGACTTGGCAGCAGAGAGCTTTCAAGGGTTGAACTAGGAAATCCTCATGTTTTATGAATTTTCCGCTAAGCCATTTCCACGGAGGAAGAGTAGAGCCGATAACTCTACTAAAGTGAGGAAAATGGTGATAAACAACAATTCCTAATGCACATATGTATACGTCCATGCATGTGCGGATGATGTGGGATGGACAGACAGAACGCATGAACGCCCAAAGCTTGTCCATTTACAAGGGCGACATTGTGCGTATACGCATAAAAGCCACGCAAGGATTGATCTGAGAATGTGATGACTTTTCCAGATTTCCAAGCACCAGAGTCGATAAGATACGGAAATTATTTCATTTATCATATTATTCGTTCCCGAGAAGCCTTTGGTCACGCTTCCAAGCTCAGCTATTCGTGAGACGGCTACAATAATGTGACATAAGAGGTGACTACGGACACTAAAATAATAATGTGCAATTTCCGCGTCCAAGGTTTATAACTTCTGAGAAGTTTTGAAAGTGTGGTTTGAAAGTTTAAAATGAAATAAAAATCATACATAAATAGTTCTCGGAACAATCATTCGCGATGACCACGGACTGTTGGTTATGGCATCGATGCAAGTTTCTTGAAATAATAATACGACCACGTTGAACAAAAGGAGAGAGAGAGGGTGAGTTTGTTCACCATACTCGTACTTTCCATCACATATTTACAACAAGTCCAAACTGAAGGGGACCACATCATCGTCACACAGCATGAATTTTTAAATGTGATAGGAACAGCAACATCATTCCGTGGAGTGCAGTGCATACAAGAACAGAAAAGATTTAAGAAAATCGAAAACGTCTCAAAGCAGTGAGGTAACCGCCCAGTCTGTCGCCTTTTTTGGTTTTTATTTCGATCCACGTCCAACAAACAGTATTCTTTGTCCTGCTTCCAAAGAATATATTTATATCTGGCCATGTAAAAAAGTAAAAACAAACAGTGAATGACATCCCACGGACTATCTCAGCACAACCCTTTGGAGGGTCTGGACAAGGACAATGGGGGAGATAGAGACGTAATTAGAAAATTCTATTACTTGATTTAATGACACGGACTATCTGCGCCTCTCAAAGTGATCGCATCACTGTCTATTGCTTACCTTAACTATTGTTTTCAATCCGTTTTCTCTTTCGTCAATTACAGTCATTCTCAAGAAAATGAGGATTCAGGGCAGATAAGCACGTAACAAAATGGGACTTTGTAACGAATCTCAAATTATTTTTATCTACAAAACGCAAAAAATCTTACAAAGTTACTTTTCTATAAACTCAAATTCTAAATTTAATTTTCCTAAAAAACTACTTATTTTCTAGAGTTGGTACTTTTATTAGAACATGTCAAACTACGTATTTTTACACTATTTGGCTTGAAGTTATGCATATCAAGTTAATGCTACTACGTTATTATGATAATGCATTGGTGTATTATTTTAGAGTATGCATAAAATAATGTGTGCAGTCAAACTTTAATGTGGGTGGTGTAAGTACATACGTGCATGGTTTAAGGCTGCAAGAATTTATGCGTGTTGGGCTGAACAAGTAATCGATTGATGAATGTAATGATCACGTTTTGAAAATTGGGAACCAAATTAAACCAAAAAGTGGCTGCATTTGGGTGGTTGGCTCATTACATTCTTTTTAATGGGATACGATTCACTTTAGCTTATTTGTTTACCCTTTCGTTTGCATGATCTCGCTCAGTAAAATTGTTGTCGGTTTGGTTGTTGGCGTATCAAACTAAATTGTAAATGGGGCGAACAACTTCATCCAAGTAGTCATTAGAGGTTGTGCGTTGGTGGGTGGCATCGTTTCTTAAGGGTGCATAATGGTTATGCTGGATTATTGGGAGAGGTGAATGTTTTTCCCATCAAACACATTTCTCGAGTCATTTGTAATAGATTTGTAATGATTGGTTTGTTTTGTTGGTTTTGCTGATGATTCACTTGATCTGAAAATAAGGGCCAAACGGACCATAATTTAATTGACTGCTCACAATCTATAAATCATCGCATCTCATCTCTGGCGGGTTTGATCATTTCAGCAGAACCGTATGTTCAGCTCGTACAAACTCTTTGATAAACAAATAATAACAGATTATACTCAAAATGCACAAATCCCATCATCCATTGGTGGATAAAAGTGGGAGAGATTTTCTAAAATTACAGTTGTTGATTCTATGAATGGCTGGAGGCTAACGAAGTATGAAGAATCTGTGATGATGGAAAAGAACATGGAACGGATGTTGCTTATTATAAATATTTTACAGGAATTTTTGCTTAGTTCGGAAAATTTCAAGACCAGTAAAAAATTATTACTTTCCTTCACCCACGAAGGTACATGCTATATTTTGTCCAGAACTTTACGAGGAGCTACTACACACAAGTTGTAAGAAACTTGTGACTTCCTTCAGACATGCTGCAGCCAAAATATGTAGCAACACATAGGTTTGTATTTATCGCCCAGTTGGTGTTTTTCAAAGCTTGAGTACCACCAACGGCGGAATGGCATGCTGTAAATTGAGGATATCGACCATTTTGGGTGGCTTACATACAGTGGGCCAACTTCTGAATTGCTCGAGAATGTTATTCAGATTTATAGAAGTCAAGTGTGATTAGAACTGTAGTTAAAATCGCAAAGATACATTAAACGTATGCATAATTTTTATTCCTAATTGTTTATGTTAGTGTCTTGATATGTATGATCTCCAGTAGTCGTTGTGTTTCTGTGCATGTCATAAATATTCTCAAAATATAATGATATACGTGACGCTTGGTCAAATCTCAAAAATATTCATATAACTCACTATCAGTGTGTTGCATGGGAGAATATGCTGTGTAAAATGATCTGTATGCATGGTCAGTGTCCGAATACCTTCACTGGAGTCAACTTTGAAATGAACTTGTTGAGAAAGGGGTTAAAAAGTTGTGAGGTTTAAATTCACAATTTCTAAATCTAAAAGTCAACTGGGAGATGCAATGTCATGTCACGTGAATGTCATATCAGATTCAGATTAAGATTCTCAGAAGGATAAAATGTGAGCATTAAGTGAGGCGAAGGTTGGTCGACTTGTGCTTGTTGAAATGTTGGGAGCTTTATTTATTTTTAGGACTGTACATGTTTGTCACTTTCGATGAAATCGGTTCCTAAGTGTTTAGTTATGTGCTGGTGGTAGTTTTGGAATCAGAGATCAGCCTTTATCCGAGGGTTAGTTTTGTCTGTCATGTAACATGGAAATGAGTTGAACCAAGAAATATGGACTGACTGAGAATCTCATGTAAAATATTGAAGCTGCCTATTTTTAAAAAGGCAGGCATTTAGATTTGTCCCGAAAAGGTCACTTCTGCTGCTGTTTGTGTTTCTAATCAGCCGAATTAGTTTCATGACTGTAGATTTTAAATGCAAGAGAATTTTCTCATGACCTTATAAGTTCACTCGTCGGTGTGTCTGTGACAAAATTGAGATTTGGTCACAGTTAATTAAAAATCTGAAGTATGTACCATTGTACATTCTATGTACATGTATTAAACCGGCAAAAGTTAAGGGCGAACAAATGTGAACAAATGTGTGTTGCAGTATGATGACATTCATTCATTGTGTAACGTGGAGGAATCCGCATAATAATAATAACAAGTAATCCGTAAATGATGAAGTGTATATCCAATTGTTCATGGAAATTGTACTGCATTCGCTTTTTAGACCCACAAGTTTTTATTGTATTGATAATTCAACGTACATTTTAAATGGTTCAAAGAAGCCGAAAACGGAAATTGAATTTAATTAGCGGACATTTATACACTAGTTCATTAAAATTCTCTAGCAATAAGGCACCCTTGGGTATAAATAATTTCAAACGCAATTCAAAATGTTCAGATTACGGATTAAAATGCCTGGTAAATAAACTGTAAATGGGCGTGTATCGAATCGTCCCATTGATTTGTTATTAGTATGTACAAAATATAATTATTTTATAGATTTACATTTGCGGCAGAGGGTCACAATCAAAATGAGTTCCTCCCAAGAAGAAGAATCAGTGTTGACGACATGCTTTCTCCTTCATTTAATATTAATATGTTCATAAATACGTCTACACTTGAGGCATCTTGAAAGAATGGAGGGTGCCCAGGGTCTGGTTTTAATTTCTGATTTAATGCCCGGTACTTGCCCCTATAAACAGGGCTGAATGTTTGCTGTATATTTCCTAGCATCAAAAGTTTGTTGGTTGGTCGTAAAATTTGCATTGAATGAGGGGACTTTATTGCCTCGACGTATCAAGACTTTACTACCGACAGTATCACACACTTGTTGTAAAGCTTTTGACGTAAGGATATTTTACGACACTAGATTTTACAGTCGATAATTCGCAACCAGTAATTTGGTCATGTCGAGCCGTTAAATTTATGAGTATCAACACCTTAGTTCTGGATGAGAAAATTGGTCTAGTCACTCAACCACGTAATAATACATGTCAGCGGAAAGGGAGGTTAGGAGGTTATGGAAAATTAAAATTTACTCAAAATTGGTGGCAAATTGATTAATTTTAACCACAATTATTACTAAGTTATTAATATTATTGAATTTACGAAGAGTCAAACTTTCCAGTAATGAAATTGATAGCATCATCAAACGAAACAGTCGAATAATAAGTATGTCAGATCCGCAAACAACAATGAGACGATGGAGTCAGCTCTCCAATAAACTCAAGTCTCACGCTGCTCACAATTGTTTGAACATGCTTCTTTATCCTTCTTTTTTTGACAACATGCTGTCAATTGATGTTCAATCATCCAAAGCACGTACGCTGTTTACTTCCAATTATGTCTCAATTAAAGAAGTTCCAGCCAACGTAAAAGAAAATACTTCTGGATCAATACTTATGTAAACCACAATTTTTTGATTTCTTTGCAGATCGAGCATTGGAAGACGCACAATTAAGTAGGTCTCACGTAATCATCGTCGTTTACGGACAAATCAAAATCAATTTTACAAAAAACAGACTCAGTTTGTGAAGTTTAAATACATGCAAAATGCCGTCCCTTGAACGCCGCCCGAATGGCTCAAATTCTTCACAGCCCTCATTTGACCACCGCCCAAGTCGACCAAGCAATGGGCACATCCACATTGCTGACAATGGAAATCACACTAATCAAATCTCGAAGCTCCACTGCACCACGACGACGACGACGGCCACCGGACAAGTGCATGGAGACAGGCCCAATCAATTCCAATATAATCAATCGTCCCACGGTCCGCTGAGTCAATTACATTCTCACTGGAACGGAAATCCTCCACCAGTCGGGCATCACGTTCCAAACCCTGCAAACAAAACCAGGCCGACTCATCATCTCGGCTACCAGAGCCGATTCCAGACTAAAATGAAGCAGCCTTCGCTCATTACTTTGGATCGAATGGATTTATCTAACCCACTTTTTCAGTATCCGCTCCTTTCTGGTAAGTTCCCTCTGATTTTGACCAACTAGATTTCATGAGTGTGCATTACATGTACTTATTTATGCTTCTCGATGAGATGAGTCACTGCAGCATTTTGGGTGATCTAACAAATTCTTAATTTATTGCTAGTTCTGGTGGTTGTGTGTCATCGATGACCGACTGACTGTCGCCAGGAAATTGTTGCTGATACGACACTGTTTATAATAATATACATAAATATGAGTACGGTCCAATTTCTCTGGCCACGTTATTGTCGCTTGTAAATTAGAATCAATCTGGTAAAGTTATTCATGCGATGATTAGAATCATGCGAGCAGTTGATTTGGTTATTTTTGGTCGTGTGTTCTCCCACTGGGGGGAAACTTGTCACAAAAATCTTGGTTTTCATCTCAACTTACAACACACATTGTATTCATAACGGGGTTGGATGGACGTTGTTGACTGTGTGTGGTTTTGTTGGTATGTGAAAAATTTCAAACCCCTTTACAAAGTCCATTGTCTCCTTTGTGCTGCCTTCAATGTCACGGGTGTTGTTACTCCATGTTTAATGGTGTAGTAAATGTCACTCTGATTTCGGATAATCGTTCAACATCAGCATCGCCGTAACACTTTTATGACAAGTGTATTATTATGTTTCACTCGCTGTATAAAATATGAGGGCGACAAGACGAGTTGCATTTCCTCCCACCCTTTGTTCAGTCCTGGATCCTATAAAAACACATGACGACGGTTGTTGCAGGGGAAATGCGTAACGAACTTTTAACGTGTCATTTTCTAACTTTAGAGTTAAACCCTTCCTGCTAACGATAAGCCATGCACACACGAAGCCTGGATGCACCGCCCTTCTCTATCAGTCATTGTACCCTGACACAAAGTCAAACAAGGGGTGGAGGTGGAGAATCGTAGAAGGAAGCTGCCTGTACACGGAAATATGTGCGCCATGAATTATTACCGTCGATTTATTGACCATCAACCTGCACTTTAACACACAAATCTGAATAGGTTTCTCTCTTTGTTGGTTTAATTTGTTAGACTGAATAATGAGCACTGCGTAATGTTATGTGCAGGAGGAAGGAGTGAAAAATAGGCTGCTTGGGCATAGAAGACGTCTTTCAGGGAAGCGTTGGATGATGAAAGGAGGTGTGGGACCACCCTGAATCTTTCTCGCATTGGCGTTTCTCTGGATGTATTTTTATTCCGTACGACCGTGCATCAGTTCTTGAAGGAGCAGTTCCTATTTTAAGTGAGTGTGCCACACATGCAACCATACAGTTTAAACGTTGACGGATGCAAATTGCTGAATGTTAATTAGAAAAGTCCACACATTTATTTTATCGCCGAACGAGCAACAAGTTCAGTATGTCGTAATTCTCGACCTTGCCGAAAAATTGCCATGAAAAGTTTATTGACCATCTTAATAAACGATAACGCACGTCATGCATATTTACATATGAGATATTTTATTATTCCTGTACACAATGCATTATTGTACTTACATACGTATACATAATTTGAGAAAGGGATACATAAATATATTGCGCAGTTGGTTAGTTAGTAGTGATTTTGCTGACAGAAAGTCTCCCTGTGGAGTAATTATTAATAGGTGCGCGGAGTCTGCTTTTGTCTTAAAAAGAAAGTGAAACTAAACAGATTTTTAAAATTTTGACGTCGGGTTGAAGAGTTCAATTGTGTAGATAGGTCGGGAAAAGAAGGATGATGAGTTACTGAGATTAGTTGGATAAGACGAGGACCGTAGAAAAATCAGTGCCACCTTTGCGGGGAAATGCACAGAGGAAAAGCGAGTCTGCTGTCAGTCTGCTGCAGATGCTCAAGAGTTGAACTCTTTTGTTAACTAGTTTTGGCACTTTGTTAGTTTAACGTGAAGCTCGTAAACGCATTAGTTTATTTTTGTTGGAATTTAGAATCCACTGTGCTAAACTTGAACTCATTTCAACAAATGAATGAGTGTGTGCAGCGAAGTCGAGCTCGTGCTGCTCTTTCATTAATGAGCTTCGAAATTGACCGGAAATAGGAAGTCAATGTCAACCACGGAAAAACAGCAATTAACCACCTTTCTTTCTAACTGGGAAATACAATTTTGTGAATTTGAACATAAACAAACCAAACATGGATCCAGGAACAATTAATTCGTTGTAAAAATTTATAATTATGCAGCTCAACGAACCATCATCACGGTAATCAATATAGAATACGCTTACGTATGCAAGCACTACAATTTAATTTCTACAATTGCATTTCTCACTTCCGTTTCATGCTAGGATCGCTCACAAAATTGGAATGTCAGTAACCGAATTCTTTGACAAAATGAGCTGAAATGTGTGAGTTGATTAAGCCAGAAATGCATACATACGAATGTGGCTTTTTTGGTTTATCTCGTCTCAAGTTCTACATATTTCTGTATAGAAAGCCCAAAAAACTGAGTAATTGGTTTCACTCTTCTCAGCACAAATGACAAAGTTGCATCTTTTCATCGTTCCAGTTAACGATTCAGTTTCGTCGAGTACGGAAAATCATCCCCCGTGATTCATCGAATGGGGTTCAGGTTACTTGGTGGTGCGTGCCATCATCCAAGACTTTTAACTGAAACGCTGCGTATATATCTGCCTGGGTGGTGATGTTAACGTTAATGTTCATTCATGAGGACACCGTCACGAGTTGTGCCATCAAAACCTTTCCTTTCATTGCCATGTGCATGCTCTCCTGGTTTCGGCAGATGTGAGAAGAAACCGGGCGTTTTCTTAACCGGCACATTTTATAAGATACAACAAGTCTTCTGTTAACGTGTGCTTCTAGAAGCACATGCTCTGCGCTGTTTGTATGGGGGCGAATGTTTACGTGCAATAAGGAAAAGGGTAGCATCTCGTCCAACTCGTAGAGATATTATAGCATCAACTCTGCGATGCGTGCGAGGAGAGTTCTTCTTATGAAGTCTCAGGCCCAGCTCCAGAGGAAAAAAAACCAAGAGCAACAAAAGTTAAATTTAGATGAGAAACTCAAATTCGACGACAGATTCAGAAATGTAGATTCAAACCGTGTGTTTATCCAGACTTGGACTAATGCAGTTGAAACCGTATCACACAGCGTCGTCTCAAGAAGCGTTTCAAAAAACGGTTCGCAACTGTGCACCATTTCCATTTCTAGGTATCATTTGTGCATCTTCGTGTGAATATTAAGCCAGTGCACTGGTTTGTTTGCCAGTTGCTTGTTGTTTGCTGGAAAGGCATGAGACGCAATTACAGAGACATTTAGCTCTTCAGTGTCGACTCGCCTGCCTCCCACTCCCTCGTCGTGTGGTATCAAGTTTACAGTCTTTTGAGAGGTGAAGGCTAAACAAATTCCCTTTCGAAACAGCATTGAAGACAGAAACTGCACATTTGGTTATAATTTAATTTGCCGTTTGGAAAATCTGACGTGCGGGGTAGTTGATGCGGTGAAGGGAGAATTTTTGAAATTTTCTGCATTCCAGAAAAATGAAGATAAGAATTTGACGTCAAACTCCAAATTTATGTGAATCTTGATCAAAATTAAATTGCGGAAGCTCTGAGTGAGCAAGACTTGCACAAGTTCTGAGTTGAATATTTCTGTGGGGTTGAGATTGTCGAGCTGTTGCAGTGAGTCAAGGGGAGAGTTCATTAGTAAATATGTAATTGTGGATGAGTTAATCAAGAACATATCTCGAACAACCTCCAGCAGGA
Source organism: Folsomia candida (assembly GCF_002217175.1). Classification (NCBI taxonomy): domain Eukaryota; kingdom Metazoa; phylum Arthropoda; class Collembola; order Entomobryomorpha; family Isotomidae; genus Folsomia; species Folsomia candida. Next base: position 16,908,802 of record NW_019091194.1, on the reverse strand, counting down.
GAAACAGTTCGCACAGATTACTACTTGCTTTCCTACCGTCGCCGTGTTGCACAAACTTGATTAAAAAATATGGTTCATTAATTCAATGGAGTTTGAACCCCAAAATGTGCCAAAGATGTTGGATCACCACGTGTAAGCATTTCGGTTTGAACTTGATCCTGAAAATTAGCCCCACATAGAGTGCATACATATGTATTTACATGCCGTGATTATGGCAGATTGATTAAATTCCTGGTCGGAGGTCGACCTTTTTATGAAGGAAGCTGGATGTCGAAAATGCTTGGGGGAATAATTTCTAAAATATAAATTACCACCATTTCGCATTTTTATGAGTTTATTAACTTGGGCGAGAGTCGTCAAATAATGATGTGATTATAATACATAAAGCACAGAAAGGTGTCTATTAACCATCTCGGACATTTCGAAAAGTTTGAGAAGCAAACATTGGGCAATAAAACATTATCATGGGCGACGGTTGTTGTGTTTTGTGCGCAATAAACTAGCAACTTGATAACATTATCATTACCATAAATTCATTCGTTTATTTGAGAGAAATTGGAGAAGATGAACATGATGAATAGAGTTCGAATTTTAAATATGGGTTTGACCCATGCTAAATAGTTGGCCAGGGGGAAATAGCCAGAAATGGCAGTGATAATGTATGGGGGTTATTTTAATGGCTCTCGGTGGTGAAAAATTGTAACGCGACGTTTGGCCGACCAAATATTATTGCAATAGCTCAAAAGCCTGAAATTAATAATTCAGCTTCTCTATCATTATCAGTAAATTATTGAAAAATCTAACAGTGGTTTTGCTCTGTGTATAATTTTGAGGATTCTGTCTGCGTAATATGCATGACGTGCCAATAGGCAGTGGCAAATAACTTGATTGGCTCAACCTTGACATTCGTAGGATGAGAATTGATAAATTAGAACCAGACAAACACATTCAAGACAAGAAAATACTTATCGTGTGTTGTCAGTTGTAGAATAGACACGTCTGTACATACATGTGTAGTATGCAATACATGGTTAAGCCATTTGTTAAACAAACATATATCATAATCATCATCTTTTAAATTAATGACACTAAAATTATATTATCCAGTGATATCATGTGATATACTTACTTGTTAGTAGGTCGCGAAATATCGCACTAAAATATTTACTATTGTGAATACTGTTGGCTTACTAGGCTACATGGCATAAAAAAGTAAGCTTACGTATCTGCTTACATGCTAAGCCAGTCACACGTCCATAGATAATTGTTGTACAGATTTTTCTATAATTGGGATGAAACCCTATTCTAATTGAATAGTTTAATTCTTCTAGTATACACTGAATTTCAGGTATTTTAGTTCAATGGCGATATATATGTGCCAGTTTAATTTTTAAATCCGGACAGTTACCCACCTTCTTATCCGTAGAATGACGGAAATGACTGCATACAGACATGATACATCTGTATGTGCATTACATAATGCAGTAAATTCATATAGTTGAACATTGCAAAAATGACGTGACGCTGTTTCTTTTTTTAGTGCGGAGACCACCATTTGTATTTACCAAGTCTTGAGAGATGTATTTGTAAACATGCATCTCTCTCAACTCCTCAACCGCACGCCAATTTTTAGCACTCCTTTGCTCGTTTTTTGCAGCATTTCCACATCTGCTTGCATGACTGAAAACAGAGTGAAACAACAGGAGAAGAGGATGAGGCGTGTGCCAGTCAGCTATCCTGTTTGTGTGGCATCATGTTATCAACTCTGTTAAAGTGACATTAATTTTATACAAAAAATGCTCAAGTGCTCGTCAATGCAAATTCTTGGATGTGAATTAAATTTCAAATATCATGCCAAATTTTACTTTGAAAGCTGTCGGCGGATATTTTCTCTCGTGGAAATAAATATTTAGAAATTTTACTACGTTTATAGCGCAATCCATTTACCTATCTCACAGACAGAACTCACAATTAATGATACATTAGCTTCTCAATTTGTAATTAATACTGATAATGTAATACCAATTGATTCATTAGCAGATAGTATTTCAAAATACGAAATAGAGTACTCATCTCTTGACACAGCAGAAGATTTTCAATTAGTCACAGTGGAAGAAGTCAACACAGCGATTAATGATGTAAAAAAAGATTGCTCGTCACTATTTTATGTACCACTTGTTATTTTAAAACGTTGTGTTGATATTGTGGCTTTTCAACTTGCAATTTTGTTTAATCTAATATTAGTTAATTGTGTAGTTCCGCAGCCTTTTAAGATCACAAATGTAACCCCATTGTTTAAGGGGAAAGGATCAAGATTTAATCCGACAAATTATAGACCGATTAGTGGTATTATTGTTTACTGCAAAATATTTGAACGGGTATTATACCATAGATTACAAACTAGAATAGATGCAAAATTATGTAATGAACAGCATGGTTTTAGGAATAATCGGTCTTGTCACACTGCAATAGTGGAATTATCCAATTATATTTATAAAGCCTTGGACCAGACGAAAGGCAAATGTGTAGTTGTATATTTTGACGCAAAGTCAGCGTTCAATAGTATAGATCGATCGTTATTAATTAAAAAACTAATGGATCAGTATAAGTTACACCCTATTTATGTTAAAACTTTGAATAATTACTTGACGAATACGTTATTTAATATTAACAATGGGGGCAAATTGTCAACTAATTATTATTGTAATGAGTCAGGCCTGAATCAAGGGGGGTCGATTTGTCCAATGCTTTATGGAGCTTATCAGGATGATATATCAAAAATTATCACTGTTCCCTTCTTGCTTTACGCCGATGACTTGTGTGTGTATGTATCTGGTAATAATTTGGAGGAAATACTGTGTATTTTGAAAGCCCAGATAAAATTAATACAAGAATGGTATGAAAAAAATAATATGGTCATTAATTATACAAAAACCAAATATCAAATATTCCACAAAGCTAATGATAAAATCCCAGAAGAGTATGTACATGTACCTCTGTTACTTGAAAATGGTTATGCAATTGAGCAAGTTTCTACATTTAAGTATTTAGGTATTGAGCTTGATTCCACGCTAAGTTTCAAGGATCACTTTGAACAAGTCCAAAAAAAGGTTTCTAATAGTATTGGTTTTTTGTATGGTATAAAACGTTATTTAACAGATAAGGTTATGATTTTATTACTTAATTGTTATGTACATTCAATAATCGATTATGGTATAACTATATGGGCCACTCTCCCAGACTCGCAACTTGGTAGATTACAACGTAAAATAGATCAATATCTTGTAAACTTCTACCTTCCAGTAATTGCCAAAAAACAACGTGCGCGGAAGGCAAGTAGATATAAAGAGTTAAGAAATAAGATAGATGTAGTCCAACTAAGAGAAAAGTGTGGTATTCTCCCAATTTTAGAACGTAGAGATTTATATTTACTTAAATATGCTTTTAAATATCTGAGAGAAAGTGAGAGTTCTTCGAGGTCACAGCGTAGTTTCCCACTCCTTAAAGTGCCAAGTGTTCGCACTTCTATAGCAAAAAATTCAATTAATTTTTGTGCCATAAAATTATGGAACTCTCTTCCACGTAATTGGGAAAGTAATTTAACTTTTCCTAAATTCGTACAGCAGTGTAAAGAATTGCTTTTGTCAAGAAACAAGAATTGTTACATTTATTATTAATTTATAGATGATTAGATTAGTGCTTTTAAATTATAGCATTTCTGTCATGAATTGGAAACCAGCTTATATTAGCTGATATTTGTTGACAGTTGAATAAAGGTTTACAATACAATATCTATTTCCAACTGTCTAATTCTTCTGTCTTGTGTGAGGGTTGTATAAAACGGCAAATAAAAAGTTAAATATAGACAAGAAACATGAGGGTAATATGTTATTAGTGATGTCAACACTGTAATCTCACATAATCTATTGATTTGTAGGAAAAATCAAAACAGACTTGGAAATTACGTATAAACAAGCATGTCTTGGTACTATAAACTAACCCATAACTCGTAACTGCTTCATCGTGATGGTGTTATCAGGTCGTTGGATTGAATCGCCGGGTCAAATTAATAAATCCAGACACATTGAAAACTATTAAAAGTCATATTCGTATTTGCTTAACTTCACACATTTCTAAGAGGTTGGTTGGTTGGTTTGCAAAATGAAAGTCCATAAAACTGGATAGATGATCGAGTTCATCGCTGAAATGATGCGATGCATTACATGTGTACTCCTCAGATGTCTTGAGCCATTCCTTTGAGAATTCTGCTCTTGCTGCACAATCCATTACGAGGCTAATAAGTGTTGTCATAAAAGTAATTTAATTCAATGTATGTGTGACAGCAAGAGTCATATAGTTTCATCTCAGATATTTTTTACTTGCTTCTCACCAACTGAAAGGCTTGCATGATTGAATGGCATCTCCAGGGATTCTGAGACATGGTGGCCACCAAGTTGTTACTGTTTGGCCACTCAATTTAGGTGTGGGCTAGATTAAAGTGCATTGAGTTGTAGTAAGTGTAAAAAAAAAATTCTGAATTAATTTTCCAGGAGTGACCATGCTTGGGAGTGGGAAAAACACAGTAAAACCACCTGACATTGTGCTTCACGGTCCTCAAATCGCACCTCAACACGCCTTCATCGAACGACTCGGGGATGAGGTAATTCTCCATCCGATCAGCGAACACACCTCTGTGGACGGTCGAAAAATACACGGCCCAACGTCGCTCGAACAAGGTGAGTTCATTCAATCCATTAGTTTATTCGCCGGTCAACGCTGAAGGAATGAGGTAAATATGTAAAGTGATATGCGCGCATAATGAATGATCATCGCCAGTTTTAGTGGTTTAGTGGTGCAAGATTTATTCAAAATGAAGTCAGTTTTGACACGGGCATCGTGTAATGCAATCCTAAATGTCGCATTAAGGTTTAAGAAGTATTAATTTGAAATAAATCGTGGATAGGTCGCCCATGTCTCGGAGGTCAAAATGTTTTTTTTGTCAACTTGACAAAGTATTGTTGACCCCATCTGGTTCGGTTGTATAAGTGGTTTTGTCACCGTGGACGGTCCGGGAGGTATTATGGGATGCATGGAAATCAGGGATTGTCTAGTATTTGTGGAGTTTAAAGCCAGGCAAGATTTATTTTTCAACTTTTCGAGACTATCAAGTTAGAAGTTGGATGAAAAAAGTAAATATTTCAGTGCGGCACCCGCAGACAGATACCAGTTTTATATACCACAGGCCAACGTCAACGGATCCAGTATTAATAAAACTGACCTACAAACAAAGAGGGGAGAAGAGAGATACATTGAATTACATGCACCATGCACCAGTCTTTTGTCATCGTCAGCTTCTTTCGGTCAGGTTGTTGCATTTGTCATCCGTCTTTGTTGTCCCAATGTTTGGACGTGCCGTGTTTTATGTAGATTTTAACTGCACAAGAATGCCCATGTGTATTTTATATGCACAGATGTAAATATGTGCGGTAGCTCTAAAGAATTATCTTTTGCATCTATCACAAGACATGCATAATTTCGATTGAATCCAATCTTCACTGCTTGATGGGAACAGCGAATGTTTTGAACAGAATATATTAATATTGTATTTCATGTTCTGGGGTTGATAGATGAAAATTTGGGTCATGCGATGAACTCGTTGGTGTGATAAAATGGGAGGTTTCCAATTTCACAAAAATGATTAGTCTCATGGATCGAGAATAATAACAAGAATATTTTTTAGATTATGTTTTTGTCTCCTATTTCACTTTTCTGAGAAAATTATCACCTGATTCTTAAACATGTTGTTGTTTTTGTTGTTAAATAGTTTCGAGATTACGATTTAAATAAAGGATAAATCTACATCCATCACATTCCAATTGCTAAACCATAGCAGGAACAGAATAGTAGATATGTAGTTGTGTGGGTCGACTGTCGGCGTCTTAACCAGCTATAAAATTATGTTCGACAGGTCCGTGTGTGCGTAATTATGATTCAGCAGCCTTTTACTAAGCTTTTGCGGTCCAAGACGATCTTGGAACTAGTTGGACATGCAATGTACAATTCATGTGAACTGATAACATCAGAAATCCGAAACCCAATTTCTATCAACAATATTGCAGTCAATTTAACACGCACATTAGATTAGAACGCGTATTACATGCATACATGTAGATCCTTAAATGACATATTTATAAGTATTACGTATTATGTTCAAATCGTTGGAATTTTAGCTCCTATTGCGTTCCAAAATCACAAAATTCACAACTAGTTGCTCCACTTGTCAAAATTGAAAGAACGGACAAGATGCACCCAAGAATATCTCAGATTTGAGAAGATTTATCAGTTGTCAATGAAGACGATGATAACCTTTGGCTTGGTATGTTGGTAGATGCAATTTAGGATTGTGGACTTTGGAACATGAGACGACGAGAGAGTGATGAAGTCGAATCTTGATTTGTGGACTTGGCATTTGACACTCTGACCAAATTACCTACATATTACTTGCTTTTAGTGATCATTGAGATTACAATTTTCCTTTTGGAAGGTGCTCCCTCATTTTATTCCACCTGCGTCCATTTAAATTCCTGTGTGTGCCCTTCCTTGCCTTGCTGCATATTGCATTACTTCTCAGAAAATTGTTGATGTCCTAAGTTTTGCACGAGATATACATATGTTCACATAAATACATACGTGTATTTATTAAAAATATTATCTCGTGTATCCTCCTGCCAGTAATGCTAAATTCATGTAAAAATGCTGTTGCGGATTTCCCACATTGAAGCGACGCATCTTGTTTGCGTAACCTTCGTTGTCCGTCAATATATTATCATTATTTAAAATTTCTATGATATTAGTTCCTATCGCCGAGAGTAAGTTTCATATCAAGAGCTAGAATCCCAGCCAGGTTGCCTAAATTGCTAAAAACTATTTTTAGCAGTTATTACTTTGGGCATTAAAACCACTTCGAGTCGATGTGTTACTGGCGATAGTCTCCCAACCTTATTACACGTTCTTCTGTGTAAACATGTTTGAATACACCGAACAATACTTTTGCCGGAAATGGGAATCCTTTGCCATATAAATACATACATACTTCATAAAATGTGTCTTTTACAGTCTTTTGTCTCGACTCGAGACGCTAAAAAATATTAATAGACTTGTGAAAGGCAAGTTAAAAGCACTGCGAGCAAAGCGATGCCAACAAGAAAGCATTCACCGAGTTATGATGATTGACTTCCAAATGGAACCATCTTTCCAACGCTCTGCTGGTACAGCTAATCGTAAGATTTTGTTCAATTAGCTCTGCATTGCCATTCTCTATCCACACAGATATCCGGGTGCGTATGTACGTGCATATGTTTCAATGAGCAGACCATGGAAAAACTTGTCATAATTTATAGCTAATTAACTTCCACTTGGACGATAGATAGCATCTCAAAATGCCAAGTTCTTTGTGCTTTCATGTAAACATTACGCAACACTTTGCATGGAGATAACAACATGTCTTTTACAAAGAATGATTTTGAGAGAGCAAGCAAGGTCTCATAATTTAAGGACTATCTACAATCTTCCTGCGATGGATTGTTTATCATAAAATTTCTCGCTTCGCATCCTCTTTAACACCTCCTCCACGACATTCCGATAAGCAACATATGCGAGCAGCAACAAGTCCACGAACATCTTGGCGTATACGAGAAAGAAACCCTTTGTGCGATTAAGAGATGATTTATGTCTTCGACTTGGTCGTCTTCTTGAGACTGGAGAAAAGAGAGAGAGAGAGTCGATAGCTCATTGCTGGAGGATGCATGTTGAATAAAATTGTGTACATATCGATGCTCCCTCCACCTCCTCCTCCTTCAGCCCTGTTGCATATCTAAACTGGGTTAATTTAGTGCCAGCTATTTCTATGCGTTTCTCATGAATGGATTTTTGTTGCAGGAAATCTAATTAGTATTGGGGACTCTTATTTCTTTCGGTATGACGGACCTCCGCCGACCTCCCCCTCGTACGGGCCACACAACAGCAACACCACCGTCTACTTCGAGGAATCCCCATACGCCGTCATAAATCCGAGTAAGTCTCATAAATCTCGACCCATTTACATTGAATATTCAAATCAAAATGTCAATATTAATTTAGGTGGAATAATATTGAGGATTTATTTATTCTGGGTTGGAGGGGTTAATGGTTATTATTTCTGGAACGCAGGCATGCATATGGGTTGTAAATCCCGTAAATCTCTCGTTCTCGTCGCTCGTAAAGTTGTGGTCAGTCTTTTATTACAGGACCAGCGAGCAAGCTAAGTAGGATAATGATATCTTGGTTTTTGTGACCCAATGTTTATCTTCAGTTTAATGACACCTGCAGAACATCGCACCCAAAGACGACTACGATCAAGAGATACGTTCCGTATGGATTTCTCGTATTGATTTTTGCCCACTTTACATTTACTCTGCCGTCTTATGTGTTTGCCCGCTGATGGTTTTGCGAAGCTCCGTCTTAAAATTTTGAGGATCCATAATCTGAATGCTTATGGTTTCGAGGACAAAAGACATGCAACTACCGTACCCTTTCCTTCAGTGGGCACACACACATCAAAGAAAGTCAAGACGTGGCATCAGTTAACTCACTTCCTCCTCCACTCACTTTTATTTTAAGACCTCTTCTTCTTCTCTAGAATTCAAGCAGGATGTTGTTAATTGAGAATGAATAAGGGGTACCTATATTAACTATTCACAATCTGTGCACCGTTGTATGCCTGCCTATTTACTTACTTGTCATCCATTAGTCGTCGAGTTTTGGAGAGCTTTACTAGGTTAAACATTTTAGTGTTGGGTTGGACCTGAAGGACTGAGCATTGAGAAAATCATCGCTTCACATCAATTTACGGTGCATTTCTGCACATTTGCTTCTGTGAGTTAGGATTGACAGTCACCTTTTGTACCTGGATGACCAACTCTTGGCCTCTCTCGATCTTGTTCGTTGGACGCAAGTGGCGAGATGTTATAAGTATTTAGTTCACCAACGCAGCATCATCAACCCGAGATTAAAGAGAATCAGTTTGTGCTTTGTATTGTGACGGGACAAACAGTGATAACAAGTTTGATAAGTGTTACATATGCACGCTGTGGCCAGGTAGACAGGCTGCCCAACTGACCCGACATTCATTTTCCAGTTCTATTTTGTGAGGGAACCGAGAAGATTGTTTTATTTGAGTGAACTTTGTGATAAATAATCCTTTTCTCACCTGAGGCTTGCTCCTTTAAAAACGAGAAAAGTTTGTAGTTTAAACAAAACCAAACTATGCAATCCGAGTGAAGCATTTCCAAGTTGCAAGTGAGATTGAAAGACAAAGTAAGTTATCGAACCGTAGTTTATTTAGAGGAGCAGTGTGTTGCAGGGCAGAGTTACATATCTGGAAACACCTCAGGTTGAGTTATTATGAAGCAATCTTCTTATTAGAGCTGATGCATCCGAGAGTTTGAGTTATTAAGAAGATCTAAGGCTTTAATGGAGCTATAGGAGCAGAAGGTATGTACATGTGTACACACCGGGTGAAAAAGTGGTAATATTTACCCTACTTTTAGGTCCACCAAGAAAAAGTTTTTGGAAAATTAACACTTTACGAAAGAGTTGTAGCACTTGCAGTGGTGCTCGTCTGAAGTGAAAATTGGTTGTGGAAGATTTATTTTATGAGAGCTATGCACACCACGTAATTCAGGGTTTTGGACCATGAAAAGGATTGAGACCCTGAGAGAATGGTGGTTCCTTTGGTTAAGTTCCTTTGGTAGGCATTCATGTCTGGGATTTTGGTGGTGTATTGTGGCAGTTGAGCATTAAAGAAATTGTTGTGGGCCAACATTTTAACGTCTAAATCAAGGGAGGACGACTGAAAGGGATACTTTTTATAATCCGAATAAAGGGATTAAAAAACCACAATCGAGTATTAGAAAGCAATAAAAGTGGAGAAGGTTGTTGCATCTGGTTCTTTAAGTCCTCGTCATCTGCTTCTTGTGATATCGCTAACAATCCTTTTGTCCCAATGACAATAGGATTTCGTGACTGTGGGCGGTTGTGGAAGGATTACACAACAAGATTTTAAATTTTTATTAAAAATGGAACTAAACCTGGACCTCTTATTATTGTGATTGACAGGGTCGAGTGCTCATTTTCGCCCAGCAGGAGGGGACAGTGGTAACAAAAACCCGTTTCCGATCATGATGATAGAGTCCCCTCCCCAGTCCTCCTCCGCGTCATCCCTCACCCTCGAGTCAGAGTCCCAAGTATGCCACCCCGACAATGACCGAACTGACCAGAGCTTCACCAGCTACCCCAGCCCAAGGTCGTCTTCCGCATCCACCACGACCTCCGACCCCGACCAGACAAGCTCCCTCTGCACAGAAGACTCTGGCTCCAGAAAGTACAGGGATGGCCTCGAAAGTGATCAATTTATGAATAAAGTAGCTCGTTTCGAGTTTTTGACGCATACTCAGCCTTCATCGTCATCCCCCCCATTTCCATTGAATGGTGGGAGCAATGGGAACCATGGTGGGGACCAGCAGCGCTCTTGTGGGAATGGTACCACCTCCAGTCATCATGGAAACGGTGGGTACTTGTCCAGCGAAGGGCTCTTGTACAGCAGTGGTAGTGGTGGGTATCATCATCAAAATCACTACGGAGAGAAAAAGGTACTCTCGAGACCAAATGTGAACTTCAACCGAAGTGACCAAGGCTACGGGTACAAGGATGATTCATCACTCTACTCCAACTCTTCAGTGTCTCCGCCAGACAGGGCTTCAATTTCGAATCAAAATAACTCCTCCAAATCTTATCGACGACCTGGAGTTACATTTTATGAGGATGGACGTCTGACTTCGCCTTCGCCAGCAACCTCTTCCTTCACCACCACCACTGACACCATGGACCATCGCGATGATCATGACGAGGAGGACTCATTAAGTTCCATCTCCAACCACCACCATCTCCATCATCACCACAATAACAATAATCATCGTCTGCCGAAGAGTCAGAATTTGAATCATTTCCATCACAATGGGAGCAATGGAGGTGGGGATCGGGTGCCAAGTCGAAGTGGCAGCACCACCAGCAGCACTTCGAGCATTATTCCGTCTCACCATCAATTCAATCTTTACAATAACAATCATCATGCGGACCATTATTCTCGTCCTCTCAATGGAAACAGCAGCAGCGAGGCTGAGATTGCCTGCGAGACGCTGCTACAAATTAAAAGAAAGCAGGTACTTGCTCTTGTACCACAAACTAAAAACTCAATGGTGGCTTTAATAACTTATTGCAATCTGCATGATTAATTCCTATGCACATGTACTTGTACCCAAACATATTACGCATCTGTATCGTGTCTTTGCGACTGGATGTATACATAATATTTGAAGAATGAATTGCCTTTGAAATTTAAATTCATTTCAACCTGAAAATGAGATTGCATAATACCAAATTAAAACTGGGCGCAATAACAAACTTTTTTAATCGTTAAACTTGTAGTCGTTTAAATTAAAATTTGCTTCGCCTTATTCACTCTTTGAAATCGTCCACACTGATTTATGACTCTGTAATATTTTACTTGTCATTAGTTCTCCAGAAAAATCCGTAACAAGAATTGAGCATTCATTTTTGCGTTTGAATACGAACCGCACCCGGAAATTAATTGTTCTGTGTTTTTTTTTAAATTGCTGTATGGCATTTTTTTTCAGGCAGAGGAGGCCAGAACAGCTACAGACATGTCTCGAAAGCAGGACGAGCTTTGCCTGGATGAAATTGTGGCAATGTGTGAAGAGTACGAAGAACAAATTGCAAAGGAGATTCAAGAAAATAAGAGGAAAAACTCTTCAGCGTCGGCTTCCACTCTTTCGAGCATCACATCCCCTTCGCCCTCGCTGAGTTTGCATTCGAAGACTGCGGATTCGACGAACGAATCTTGTGATAGGAGTGGTGGTGGTGTGGTTGGTGGTGCTAATTACAACAGACAAATGCAGGTTCACAACTGGAAAAGTGGTCAAGGGAAAGAAGAGGAAACTGCACCACAGCCGAATGCAAACCTGAAGTCGCCGACCAGTCCAACAGGTGGATACAATTACGGCAGGTATGCAATTTCAATTTCACACCTGAAAGAAATGTGTATTAGTTTCGCTTGTCAACGTCAAAATGCTTAGACAAGCTTTTCACCGGCCCATTCACTGGGGTCGGTTAGTAAAAGTGTTGATTGTGATGGTTAATGGGAAGAAATGGCTTTTTTCAATGCCTCTCATCGAATGCTGGAGGATATGAAATACGATAACAATTCCCAATTACTCATTCTACTTGTCACATTATCATGCAAGATTTAACTATCGTCTTGATTGCTAGATGAAAAATGGAAGTGCAATTTTTACAATTTTTGCATCGTTCTACGCGGTATGAATGGGACGACAAGGTTAAGGGTGTATTAATAGATAATTATATTTAAGAGGAGCTGGAATTTGAATGACTTTTGTTTTTCTTATTAATTATGCTGCACCTGAAGGTTTTTTATGATCTCGTCGTTCTTTTCATACTTAATGAATAAATGAAGGAATGGCAGGACTGATCAACAAGTTTAACATACTTTCATCTCTTCACTGGTTGGTTGGGGAGTAACTTCATTTGTTTAATGTGTGTAATTTAAGCACATGGTGTTAGAAAGGTTAAAACAACAAATTGTTGATTGACTTGATTTAAACATGACTCGTTTCGTCATGGAGTGTGATAAGATATGCCATTCACACATTCACACTTTGCATTCACCATCCCACAGAGATAGGGCTTGGATTTATTTGTTCAGCATCACCGGATGTTTATGAATGTTGATTCGATTAAACTTTTTTCCATGTATAAAGAGACTGCGTCCATTCAAATTGGATAAAGCATTATGTGTGCATGTATATTTTGAAGAATCATATCAAGTGGTTTTATCAAATTATTCACCATTGCACTACAGGCACGACCGAGACGAGCGGAGAAGCTAGATTACGGTCGAGACTTTTGAGGGAGGGGAAATGAGACGAAATTAACCAACCTACTGAATAAAACATGCTTTGGCTTTTATTTTTATAGGGACGATCGCACTTTTTCTTCCTTTCTAATTGTTTATTTACCCGTTATTACACTGTTGTAAAGTAAGAATTCGATCGTATCAGTGACTAATTCTGGAGTTTGGGAACCAGTTTTCTAACCCTTCATCTTCCTATTTTAAAACTGACCCCAGTCCGTCGGTCGGTGGAGTGAAAGGCTTTTTTCTGATTTAAAGCAAATGTTCATTGAAATTCCATCGAGCTCGTTCTCCTGGTTCTCATCCTCCTCGATGGAATTACGGGACGGTTAGTAGCATTTTTTAGGTCAGGTGACATGGTCCATAAACGGTCTATGATGATCATTATATAAGTTCATCTCGAGTATGTATGTACGTTCTTGAGCCCTTTTATTACCGTTTTCAGATGCTTTCAAGAGGAAACCATTGCGTAATTAACTTGCTTTTTTTATATTTACACAGTTAACCAATGTAGCCATAAAGCGCACCTCTGCCAGAGTCAATTACAATAAATAAGTTGCATAGTTTCCACATGTCTCTTGTCTGAGGCTATTTTAGCCGAGGTTAAGCCAATGCTGACACTGGAAAAGCCATCTAAAACAACATTCATTTGTAGTGAACTCTTGAAATACAAATAAGGAAATGAAGTCTGCCATGAACTTGGTGATGTGCAGGCTTTATTACGCAATTACTTTCATTCATGCAAACTGTGGGAGTGGCATTTCACGGTTGATTACTCTAGGAATTCAGCATTTCGAACAACACACGAGCACATGAAAATCATGGCACGAAGACGACCATGTTAATTAAATGTTTACATTTTTATTTATTATATTTCAGAATTAAGACGAATGGGTCTCTACCACGAGATCTTTCGAGGAGTAAATCCGCCTCCAATGTGCCAAACCGTTCCAACGTTTCATTCGCCGACGAAGAAATCTCGTCAATATTTACCTTCAACATGTCCGATAATGCTAGCAATCAGTCTTCCTCCTTGAACGGCGGCTTCCACTCCTTCTACCACGGAATGCCGGACGACGTCTTCTCCTCTCCTCCTTCCATGATAACCATGAATAATTCATCCACCAGCAAAACCACCTCTTCTGCTACCAATGGCCACGTCAAATGCCACACAAATCCAGGTCTGAGCTTCCGAAATGGGTCCAGTCCTTACGAAAATGTAATGATGACCAGTGGTGAAAATTTCAACTACCCTCCGCTTCAAGTCCAAACTCCTCCGCGTCTCGGAATTAGGGCAACGGCAGGAGTGAGCTTAAGTTGCAGAACAATGACTAATAATGGTTGCCCTGCCACGACGAATAATGGACTTGTGGACATCCAAAACCAACAACAGCAACGAGGACAAAGCATGGAACCGAGAAATATTGGGGACAACGGAATTATGCCCAAGTCACCACCTCCTCCTCAACAACAGCAACACAATCTCTCTCCCCGAGTTCCACTAAATTGCACCACCTCCAGTTCATACAGTAGTTCGAGTCCCGATAACCATAATCATAATCACAATGGCAGTTTGCCGGAAAAAGTGGAGCACATAATTCCCATCTCCGTCACACCAACCCCACCGAAATCTAAGTTGTCCGTGTCCTTTGCAAATAGCGTCAAGGAATTTGGGGAGGAGGACGACAGCAGCAGCAACCGGGACGGTGAAAGCGAGAACGGTGGCAAACAGGGCACAATAATCATGCCAAGTCCTAGTGGAAACGGTGCAATCAGTGAAAGTTATAGTAATGCAAATTCCAGTAACATAATTTCCAACAAAGATTACAATCGTTCTGTCGTTAAAACAATAGCAACCGAGGTTCAGGTGCATGTTGTAGAATCTCAGAGTGCGAGTGGTAATAGTAACGACACTAACGAGGTGGATGGGATAAGTGCAAATAATAAAAGTGGGTCCATCGGCAATGTGAGTAACGGGTGTTCGTCAGGAGCGTCTCATTACGCGGACGCAGAGAATATAAATCAACCGATTCAATCGTCTCCTCCTGCGATCTGTATTTCCAAGTGTGCCGATGACGTTAAAGCTCCTCAAAGAACATGGGATTCTGTAAACATTGGGAG
The DNA here is from genome assembly GCF_002217175.1 of Folsomia candida. Classification (NCBI taxonomy): domain Eukaryota; kingdom Metazoa; phylum Arthropoda; class Collembola; order Entomobryomorpha; family Isotomidae; genus Folsomia; species Folsomia candida. Next base: position 16,893,636 of record NW_019091194.1, on the reverse strand, counting down.
CCAATGTTCATCATCATCAGCATCATCACATTCAACAAATGTCAGTCAAAGTTTGAGTCAGAAAGAGGTCACAGTTGCAGAGTCCACGGAGCTTAATAACGCGAAAACCACAGTAGATGAAGCTGTAAGTCATAAATTTATTAGTTAACTGGATTTTAATATGAAAACTTTTGGTTTAATTTTCGATCGTCTTTTGCAGAATCTTACTCAGGAGACGAGTCATTCCTTCCCCGTCGACCGAATCACAGTGCTAAAGAAAGATATCAGGGACGTGGAAGAACAAGAAATGGAGGCCATTCGAGAGGTGCGTAGAATTTTACTAAACAATCAATGTGAATAACCCTAAATTATACATTTGTATTTCAGATGGAGATTGAAAAAGCATTGCTTATCGGTGAAGAAAAATCTCTTGAGAGTCAGTTGGCCTTAGACACTGAAGAATTGGTGGAATTAAAAGACAGGTTAAACATACGACCAATTGATTACGTATGAAATTATGATTCATGTTAAAAATTGTATGCTTGTATTCATACCTGTAGATTGTGTCAAATTGATGAAAGTAGTCGACGATGGAAGGTTGATGGGTTGGAACGCATTTCTGAGCTTAAAGTTAAATTGGCGTGTTCAGAGAAAGAATTGCAAAGATTGGAAAGAATGCACGAAGAGTTTTGCGGAAGTACGGACGAAGAAACTGTTCTCCTGGAAAGATTAAAATTTGCACATGAGCTTGTTGAATCAGATAGAAAGGTACGCACTTATGTGTATTTATAACAAGATGAAGAAATTTACGTTTTATTCAGGAAATATTTTGAAAATTCTGCAATATCTACAGGCATTCGAGGACTCTGAGTTTTTCCAAATGGAAGAGGAAATCAATCGGGAGACCCAAAGAGACGAATTGTCCAAGTTGGTATCTGAAAAAGGGAGACGACTTTTAGCGAGACAATTGGCAATTGAAAAGGTGCGCAGTCAGAATAAAATTTCTTTTGGAAAGAACACAAAAGAAATTCAAAGTCTAGAAAAGAAGAGACAAGAGCTTCTAACAGAACTAAGAAAGGTAAGAACTAATCCAATTACATAATTTTCTCTAAATCTGGTTGCGAAAATTTAAGCGATTAATTGCAGACTCGCGAATCGTCCAAACTCTCCGTGGATGCTCTAAGCGTTCCTGGTAGTGCTGAGAACGTGTCGGATTATGACGATGTACGGTTTTATTCTGTATTAAATACATGCATAGATACATAAACAGGCGCATAGAATCGTCTTATCTGAATAACTTTCTACTTTTGCAGACTTCCAACTCGGACCTCGAAGAGAAACTTCGAAATATGTTACTCCTCTCGTCATCCACCGATGACCTGATGCACATTGAGAGAATCAAGTCCAGATCTCCAATCGACCCCAACATGGGAGGTAAATAAGCATCTGCATGTAGTTGACAGAATAGGAAATTGATTAAGAATGCTTAAATACTTAAACTAAATTTAAAGGTGCTGTGATGGGGGCCAAGACTTGTGAAACATTGCGAGAAATTGAACGGAATCGAGAATATCATCTGAACGAGCAGGGTAAGCATTTTCATTTAGTGAACAAAGAAATGCGTTGTTGCTCACCAAGTTCCGAATCTGTTCACGACAGGCGTGCAGATGCTGGAGGAGGAACGAGCCCGGGTGAGAGAACTGCAAGTTCGGGTGCGAGAGGCCGTTCGGGAGGAATGGGAGGAGAGGAAGAGTCGGAACAATCAGTGCCACTCTCTGAATAGCGTGGGCAGTGAGGATTCTGGACACACGGCGTCGGACACTCCAACTGACAGGTAAAAGCCACTTTCTCCGTCGTTGAACCATCGTTTAACCCACTCCCAGCAACCTCGACGCTGTTCATGAATTGCATCGAGTTACAAACTGTGTAGTAGGAAATGATTCACTACCTGCAGATCCGCCTATTCCTACTTTCTCCTATTTTTTTCTGCTCTGCTACCTCCACTCAACCGACATGAGACGTTCCTCTTCATGTGCAATCTCGTCGAGTTAAATCCAAAATAATCCAAATTGCCAAAGTTAGGCATTCCATTTCTCTTGATAAAAGATAACTCATTCTCTCTGTTCCGTCGAGCAGGTTCATTCATGTCGTTGTTGTGTGGCTCTAGTTCACAACGAGAACTCTCGACCATGTATTTGGGTAAATGTAGCAGTACCACCAGAGCAGTTTGGTTACACCCCGTGCAAGCTGAAGAGTAAATTGACTTTCTCTTTCCAACTGCTTCATCCATTCCGAGCAACCATTTATTCCTACCACTACCACCAGCATATGTACATTTTACGTGTGTGAGCACATAGTACAATCTCCACTAATGCCACTATCCTCCCATCACACACAAACTCTGAAACCACGTAATTTAGTTGATGATTGTGAATTTACGTTTCCATTCTCAACAACCAGAGTTGTAACAATGCCTTGAGATTTGTAAAGTGTGGATTATGCATGTGTTTCCAAAATCCTGCTAAATAATTCTCGTTGTACTTTATATCTGAGTTTATCATCAGTTAGTTCATTTAACCATGGATTATTGCCGTTCATCCAAAATGGAATTCTCAATCAGTCCATGAATATCGTATGTGGATATAAATACAACGTGTGTATCCTTGTCACTCTATAGTTCCACACCAGCAAACCCGAGCAGACGTATGTGTACAGGAATTAGAAAGAGGAGGAGGAGAAAGGCTGATGGGAAAGGTGAAGAGGAAATTCAATCCGATCCTGGTTTTAATAAAGCAAAGGACGCGAGAGTAAATCTGGTGGTAGGTGACTTGAGCCATAATATGTTCAACCAGAAGAGTCGTTTCAGATTTTGAGGCAATTCCATCCAATTTCAATCTCAATCCAAAGCAAAAAGTAATGCATATTTCCTTCATCTCTTTTCATTCCTTCGTCGAGTCTTCGTCCAATAGTTGCGATATACATACATATCTATGTACACATACGGTGGGAATGTGTGTCTATATCCGTCTTCAAAGGCAAAGGGGGATGGAGAGAGGTACAATCGAATTGCACAATTTCCACGATACAATGAGCCCATTTCACGTTTGTTGCTACCTCCACCCTCCTTCGGAGGCCTGCTGGATGGGAGAAATTGGAACAACTGCAGTGTGGGTGACATATTGTGAGCTCAGGCCGGGAGAGATCTTGTTGGCCATACGCGTATTAGTGAAATTGCCTGGCTTTTAGATTGGGAGTTGATCTAGCGACAAAAGGTCTCATCTTCAAATCTCGAGACTAAATGGCACAAAGGGAACGAGAGAGAGAGATAGAAGACAGGGACAAGCAAAGCTGAATGCGAAACTAATGGTGACTCTGATGGTGGTAGAGAAAGCGTGGAAAAGCCAATAGAAGCCGTAATAAAATTATATTGCATGCCCGACCCGTATCGACTTATCCTTTTGATCGGGTTGAAATTTATCTCAGACTGGAAAATCCGTGGTTTCGTATGAGATTCACTCCAGGAACAAAAACAATGCTGCTCCTCATTTGCCCAGATTGTTCGCTAGGATTGTATTCCAATCAAGCCAAAATGACGAACAGGAAGACTCGTGAGAGCATGCAAGTTAAGTTAATGCATGGTTTGGTAGTATAATTGGATTGCAAATGTGAGGTTACCCACAACATTTCCCGTTTTTCACACACGGAAAACAACGGCATGCAAAAACACGTTATCCGTTTCGCATACCAAAAAAAAAAATTTTTTCATCGCTCGCAAAAATTTTCGTAATTCGTCCTTAATTTTATTATGTCGAATCAAATTCTATATATTAGTCGAATCAAATTCAAACTTTGACCTAGCCTATCAATTCTTCCTTATTTACGAAACTGCAAGAGGCAAACGTACACAGCTTTGTAAAGACAACAACACGGTCTGAAAAGAAAGTTTGGCTGAAAAGAAAGATTTTCGTGCCAATCTGGGGAATCATAACAATAGGTGATTGCAAAAATTGGGAAGAATGGAAATATCCGTGTTTATGTGCTTTGCGTAATAATAGTTCATGTTTCTCATTTTAGATTGTAGGCTTGGCTGATCAATGGGAGCAGCAGTTATCGTTGATCGGTGCCCAAGTAAATAAATATGCAGTCAACATTTGGAGAAAGTCTTTGTATTAATAGCCTTCCATCCATAGCACCCCCGTTTCCTCGTCCTCCGCTTGTCTCCTTCGCACGCCATTGACTCCTGAATCTGATTCCCTTTATGTGCAAAAATTTAGGGAAACGTCAAGATGAATGGAGAATGATTGTTGTGAGGAGGCATTATTATGCACTGACTCCGTCTGCCCGTGACGCTCTCCTCAGTCCAATCTGTATCAACGTTTCTGAGGAATCGAGAGGTTATCGCGACCGGGGCATCGTCAGAATATTTCACCAAAAACTGATGGTCGTGGTGAGCCTCACCACGACCATCAGTCAGTCAGGCTGGCTGGCTGGCTGGTTGGCTGGTGCTGCTGGTTTCACATGAAGTGAAAGTAACATGAATAAATGGGGAGAAGAACCTTCTCTCGCCGAGGAGACAACCTTTTTTCTACACGCAATATTGTGTTTATGCACTGCATGAGCTGCTCTCCTATTTGGCTTCCTCTTGCAAATCCCGTTCAGAGAAAGGCTTATATTTCCACTTCTTCTTCTTCTCTTCTGTCTTAGACAACGGGCTCAGTGCGTGCTCAAAAAATAAGTGAAAGTGTGTGTGCATTTTTGCATAGCGGGATCTTGGGGAGGGAGGAAGGAGTTAAACGTAGCGTGTGCTGGGTGGTGGTGGATGTGGAGCAGAAAGGACGGTGCTGTATGATATTGGATTGGTGTATGACACTTCACTTACCAATTTTGATTCTATCTGGAGCAATGCGGACTCCTTCAATCCAATATCGAGATGAATCCATTTCTCTGTATTTTTATTCATCATCCATAAAATCTTCTAAGTTTGAATTTCCTCCTGCATACTTTCTCTCTCGCTCGCTCTCTCCAAGAGCTGGAGTCGTCTCGCTCCATACTTGACCTAAATGGGGGCTGAGCTGACATGGGAAAACTATAACTGCTGCTGGGAAATATTTATCTTTGTGAATTCCGAATACAAATTTTTCCATGTGAGTGGCTCCTTTGAATTTGAATCGTTGAAGGTTTGACGTGCCACTTTGAGGTTTGACGGGATGCGACGTACTGAAAATTTAAAGAGTTTGCTTGGTTTACTTTCTTCCTCCTCCTTCTTCATCTCAAGAAATCCAAGAAAGAAATGGGCAGGGTGAGATCCATTTCTATCGAATTTGAAATATGACGGTCACAAAATGTGCAGCAGCTGAATCCAACCACGAGGATACAAATGTTGAAAAGGGTTTTACGAACCTACTCGAATGAGATATCTCCACAAAACAAGAAGAAACAGGGCTCTGCTTTTGATGCCATAATATTAAGAAGATTTTCATGCACTATTTACATTTGTACTGCTTTATTGTAGGGGTTTAGAATACGGCATGTCCTCATTCTGGCTGGCCGTGGTTTTTGTTTCCTTCTTCTCGAGTCTTTTGGCATGATGATGGGTATGAGCTTTGCACGAGTTTTATCAAAAGACGACACAACACAAGCATCTACTTATTTTTGAGCTGGGACAATGTAGTCCAAAACAATCAACTCGAGTCTGCCGTTTTATTTGAAGAAAGTAAGTTTATGTGGGAGAGAAATGCTTAAGACTGGAGTTGAAACCTGTCAAATCCATAATTTATGAGAGGATGGACAAATATATGCTCACATTTATAATTCACCCACCCCTCGCTAAATATTCCCACTCTCCACTCCATCCACTTTTCTGGAGATACGTACATACAACCTGTCAATATATTTATTCGACTTGAAGTTTCGTACTGAGATATGCAACTTACGCCAATGTGCCCGTCATTTGGAAGGTTTGGAAGGGTTTCAGCTGTCAAATCGATAGTTCAAATGTTTGATTTCCAAGGAAGACAGGTGCAGGTTGAAACAAGAGGAATGGGTTATTTGCAGACTGTTGAGGAGAAAGTTTCTCTATTTTTAAGACGTGGAGTGTTCGTCATATTTAGTCGAGGAATATGTACTCACTCGGATCTGACTCACTTTCCCTCAAGACATTTACATGGCGCATTATTAGTTCGCTTCGTATGCAAACAGTACATTTCCCAGCACACGGGAGCGTGAATTTGGGGAGTGATAACGATGCTATTTAAACAAGAAAAAAGTTTGTCGTTCCAATCATGTTTGGTTTCTTGCAATGTGTCACCAAGTTTTCGGATGAGAGATTATTTTTAGGTGGGTGTTGTGTTCTTCGACTTTCTCTCATTATTATTTTTTGTTTTTTACAGTATTCTCAATAACGATGTTTGATTATAAGCAGAAAACTCTGGGGCGGAAGGAAAGTTAATTTTTTTAGACTGAACAATGTCTGATGGAACTGTCAGCTCTGCCTATTTGTCAGAAATAATGCAACTTTTTTCAAGCTCTGTCTGTTGACCTCAAATTTTGCAAACGCAAAGTAAATCACGTGTCAAATTAGGAAATAAGTAAATTCGAAAATGAACAGTTCATGCGGTGGTCGGTGGTGTTGAAAATTAGAAATAAACGTAGGAAGCTGAAATTTTGCTCCACGCTTTGTTATATGGAATATGCTTTCATTTGGCATTCAAGTGACTTTCTACCGGCGGAGGTGGCAGAAATGAGTCCAACTTGTTGGTGTGCAATTGTAAAACTAAAATTCTATATAGCTCTTGAATGAGAAATTGTCCGTGAAATATGTATAATTATATATCTTAGCTCGGGCTGCATCAAGTTGCAACATAAACTTGTTTGATTAAAAAATACACGAGGAAAATATGACAATTATCTATGATTTGATGTATGTTATTCGCCGTAGAATATTACCAAGAACAGTTGTTCGTATTGAGAACATTGGTGAAAACAATAGAAATTTTGTTGTATAATAACTTTTGTAACCACAACGTAACAAAGTACTAAAACTTGCTTCGAGTTGTTAACTGTTCTTGTTGTTCTAAGATTAGTTCCAGAACAATTTGTTCTGATTTCCTCTGAACTTTTACTCATGCACAGAATGTGCTTAATTGTGAACATTCTCCTTTCAATATGTGACTGAGGAGTTGTAGTGCTTCAGTCGAATTTCATTTCATTTCTACAGCTTAATAAAACTTATTTAATTGTAATATACTTAATATTGTGGAATTATATAATCTCGTCTAATTTTAGCGTTTTCTCTTTTCAGCGGAAGCGGCGATGATACGACGGACAAAAGCGCAGCCCCCTCAATCTCCACGACGGATGCGAGTCTGACAGAAAATGGCCAAAACTCATTCGAACTATGTCAACAGGTTAGAACTTCATTTCTTCACGTCATTCCTTGTTCAATACTTCATCACACTTTAAAACTGCTAATACTTTAACACTCGGGGTGGTTTTTGGACGTGGCGTAAACAACGCGTGTATATGCGAACGTTGTTTGATCTAACTTTGTGACAATTTCTACTGTAGATTTTATGTATGTCAACTCCATAATACGACAGATGTACATGTACGAAGTACAAACAACCTTGTTTGCTAATATTTATATTGAAGGATCTTCAAAGGAAATAGCCGCACGCGTGGATGAACAAAGACAGATGAGCAGTCATCAGTGTATAAAGTTTTGCAAGGTGCTCTTGCCTTGCAAATGTTTTCTATATGTGTTTATATTTCTGAAATGTTGCGGTAAAGCAAATCTGGTTCAGGATAGTACTGCTAATCTTATCCCAACTTGAATAATAAACAGCAAGCAAAGATGTGCTAGATTTTGCCAACCTATTGCAAAATATGGGATGTTTGAGACCTTTGTGTATGCGACTGCATATAATTCAATGCAGATTATATATGATGCTTTGATACGGCTAAAGACGCAATAATAGATTTATGAGATGCTGAACCTCTGAATAAAGATTTATGCACGGAAAATAAGCTTCCACCGGATGAGGAGGAAAATTTGTGTCCAATTTTCAAGCATGAGAACATCTGTCGCTGGATTTAATGGTGACTGGCGTTTACGCTACCCGACATGAAAGCATTAAACTGCGGGTTGTTCCATATAGGTCATCAAAATAGTGGTTGTCCGCAACATATCATACGAGAGACGACGAGATGATGTTTAATCCTGGCAGCGATTATGGTGGGCTGACAGGAGGACACGGGACGGAGAGTGAAAGAGACTCCGCAGCGACGGCAAAATTTGCATTTACTCCGCACTGAATTGATTCTCTTGTGTAGGCGGATCGCATCACAGGAAAATTCACACAGTTCCGCTACTTATCATATAACGATCCCCCAGCTTCAAATGAGTCTCATACATATGGGGAAAGTGAGAGTGAAAGTGGAATTGAAATCGGCCATGATACACAAGGTGTCAAGTATAATTGTTGGTTTACCTACTGATATCCATTCGACGAGTCAAAGTGAGCAGAACCGTTCTGATATGTTTACGGATCAACTGATTTCATAATTTTTACTGTGGGCGTACGAAATCAGAATCTGGATTTGTTGATAGCCTTTCGTAACAGTCCCCTTCTGCAAACAAAACCTTGTAGGTTTTAATTTCTCCTCCAGAAACGACAAGTAAATAAATTCATTCATTCATACATACATTCAGTAAATTTCGGTTTAAGGTGTTGTAAATGTGGGTACATATTTGCATAAATCCGAATTGGTCAACATGCCCAGTTTGATGAGAGGGATAATAATAATTGCACAATTATATAATTCTTTATTACCGTTCGTCGAATAAAACACGATGGCTCAGTGTTACATAATACGTTGGTTTTAGAGTAATGTGAGTTTTAACAAATTGATAAATAATTGGTGTTTGGTAAGTAAACAGGAATGTGAGACGCTCGAACAGTGCATGTGGCTTCATATGATTTGATTTGTGATGAGATTTTATTTTACATGGAGAAAATTGTCGAGAGGTTTGCATGCTCGAGTGGTTACGACTTTCGTTTATGCAATGCTTGCGGATTTACAAGTGTTCATTAAGACCACCACAATCCTTTGACTGTTTATGCAACTCATGAATTTTGCAACAAAAGCGCAAACCATTTGAATTGCGCAAAGCTTTGGCAATGCTGAATATTATGATTTTGACAGGTTGTCGTAATTTGTAAAATCCACTTCGATTAGTCAACAAATCCTTCTCCACATACGGAATAATGAAGCGTTTTCCAGACCGAAACTTATACAAACGTATGCATCCAATTTGACGAGTGGATGTTTTTAAACTGAAATATTGTGTAACAAGAAAATTTTCCAACTTGAGCTTAGTCTTGCAATAAACGAACACCCGTCACTAATCACGGAAAGGCATCAAAACGATATTTAGTGAAAACCTATGAAAACAAGTATAAACTCGTCCCATTTTATGAAGGTGGCTACACGTGGATCATAATTTGTTAAGATGAGTAATAAAATTCATTGGGTCCAAAATGCTTTCACCAGGAATGAAGCAAAACACTAACACCGCAGGTTATGTTGGATCACAAATTCCATAACTCCCTATTCCCACCATGGTCAGAAGCCTCGCTGGCAAATCCGAGCTTTTTGGAGAGAGAAATGGCAAGCGAACGGAGGAAAGCAGATCTCGTTTTATTTTGTGGAAGTGTAATGATGATGAATAGTCACATTCACGGTCATACTTGTGGGATTTATTTGGCTGCAAACTACAAACATCCTGCGTCGGATGGCAATCTTCTTCATCTGTCCAACATCACCGTATTTATATCCTCGGTTGGTTGATGGTGACATGGCTCCGACACACGATGGTGGGTGGACCCTTCCCGCACCACAGAAGCAGAATTTAACAGGAACGTATAGACATAATTAATGTGCTTCCGTAAAACTGGTGGAAATGGTGGAATGCTATCAAATAAGTGTAGAAGGATGCACTCCTGCTCTTCTGGCAACAAGATTCTCCAAAGTTTTGCAAAGTTTTATCTCTGGAGATTTGGATCTCGGTTTCGATGGAGGCGAAGGAGGAGTGAAGTGGAGACCAACAAAGAGTTTGATTTAATTCACAAGCTTTTCGCTTTTTCATCGATTTTGGTCTACACGGATTATTTATAATAAGGGCATCCTTCTTGCAACATTGGCTTCCTCGTCGCCGTTGTGAAATCAAGGAGGAGCGAATACATGTTTCTATATGTGTACGTATAGTGAACCTGATCTACGAGAACCATCTGGACAAGATGGTTTTGCTTACGTACATTTCCAATAACAAGATTCAGCCGGAAACGACAAACTTTGTGGGTTTTGCTGAATTCTGGGCTCTAGTCATTGGAAGGATAATGAGGAAAATGTTGCTCAGAAATTGCTGTTGGCTTGGGGAAAGAAGGCGGCGAGGGGATGATGAGATGCGAGATACCTGATATCGTCGGCGTCGAGTTGTTCTTCTTTCCGTTTCTCAGGATTCCCTTGAGTCATGTTTATAATATAGTTATTAGTTTATGGCTTCAGCATTTCTATGTGATGATGATAGTTTCAAGAAATGTGTATCCACGACCGATATCAAACCCGAAAGTTTCTATTTTTGTCTTCAAATGTGAAGCTAAAATTTACAATCGAGGATATTCGGTGCAAATGTGTTATACAAATATCACCATCTTGTATTCGCTTTGTTCGGTGATTGTTGGTTTATTAGTGGATTAAATGATCTGATGGATGAATGCATTTGGAGGTTTCGTCGTCATAAATAATAATGAGCGGTAACGTGTTAAGCTTTGTGTGCTATAATAAATATTTAATAGCGCCAGTTGTCAACGATTTATTTTCTTGAGCCCGTTCTTATGCTATACCTGACCTGCGTTCAACCTTCTGAAATGCCAGCTGTTTCTCCTTATTTTAACTTTATTGGTACTTTTCCAGGACACAAGTTGCAAATCTTAGATAAATTGGGATTTTAAACATCACCTTGAAACTTGATTAGTTTGTTGGTTAAAAGTAGATATGCAACACACTAATATGGCACAGATTTTTGTGCTTGCTGCTTCAGTATGCATAAATTGCTGCTATTCCGCAATCTGTTATCAAACCATGTGAGACTCTAGGTCTATAAGCATCTATAAGCGTCTATAAGCGTCTATATGCTTATCTGCAGTTAGCAATGACGTACGGTGAAATAGAGAAATGTGAAATAATGTCATAGTTCACTGGCGGAACATGAAATATGCAAACGAGTAAAAAAAATGACTGACATATATTTCTCCCTGTGGACCAAGTTGCATATCCGAGTAGTTCACGGTCAAAGCAAATTGCGATCAAATTTTCGGGCATGTCACTCTGTAACTCACAGAATTGCTATAACCAAGTGCCAAATGTAGAGTCAAAAGCGTAAAGTTTAACGATGAAGTTTGGCTGAAAATAGTTATGGAGAAATAGAAAAAGTGCTGTGCACCAAAAAATATTTTACCTCTGTATTCCGGTGACTTGCATATGTATTATTTATTACGGAGGTCCATACACTAAAGCTGAGCATCCTTAAATGAGTCATCCTCGTGTGTAATATATACATATGAATAGGTAGGATAAATTAGGAGATTAGAAGATTCAAGCTGTGACACGTTGTCTTGCGAGTTCATTATTATCCATGCAAAAAGCGGATGGCTCTTTGGCTAGGAAAACCAAAATCATTTCCCCGAGTTGTTAGACCAGACTGCACTGCAACATCAGCAGCAGCAGTTGCATGGCATCAACTGCGTAGGCATCCAATCATTGGACTTGTGAAAGTTGGTTGACTAAAATAAAAGTTTGAGCAGCTTTAAACCAATTTCCGCCCAGCTCATTGGAAATCCACTTAAACGCTCCAAAGTCTTGTCACTTGTCTGAATTGGCAATCGACCTGAAAAGCGACTGATTGACACATCATCTCATTTGAGTCATTTGTTCCCTGTTCCAAGCAAAGCAAACCGATCTGTCATCCCTCTCACACCGGCGGCGGAGACCAAACTCTGCTCTCCGACGACTAAATTGGAGCCACATCATCATCTCATCTCTCATTCAAATCCAGGGACATCGACAGGGAGAGCAAAGGTGGCACCCGGAATGAAAATGAAGTCAACCTGGAACTCCCTTGCTCTCTCCTCCTCTAATGGCAATGTAACGCGTGACGGTGGTTAAGTGACAAAACCTGCTTCCTTCATTGTCTCATCCTTTCACGTCACTCTGACTATTAATCATTCTCTCAATTTTCGGATTTCTCAATTTTAAGTAAACGCTGGGGAAAGTGAAACATGCGGAACTCCAGTGTCCCGTGTCAGTCGGCTCCATCCGGTGGTGAAAATTAAGTTGGAACCCACCCTCCTTGCAATTAGGAGAACTACAATTGACAATTAGGGGTGAAAGGGATCTCTGGTTCTTTGGTGATTTAATTAGTCCACAAGACCAATACCAAACTCATTGCTATTCGTGTCCTCATTCCCGGCTCAGCCAAGTCCTCTAATTCCTAGACACAAGTCGCGAGAAGAAAGTTTTCACAAACGCGGCGTAATAATTTTATTCTTCATCATGTCCCTCGTTTGGATGAACATTATGAGGACTCGGAGGCCTTCAAGTGCTGGTCGCAAAGTTAAGGTATTCAAATACAAAATATGTAGTGATCTAAATTATTATAAATCCGCAGCTGGGCGATTTCATGAAGTACGTAATTTTATAAAAATAAAGCTGCCCAACATGTTCGGAATTTTAAAAGCTTTTTACATTTATTCCACAATATGTATAAACATGGAAAAACCGTAATTTTACTTAATCGCCCTTTTGAACGACTCCCATTAAAAAACTACGAGTCAAATGGGAGCTGTATTTTAAGGAAATACAGCGATAAAGGAATCTTATCTTAAGTACTTTATTTATGATATGGAATAATATCTTAAAAACATTAGACTCCAAAACTGAGTACTTATTTGCATTAGTGGCCGTACTTAAAAGTCCGTGACTGCGTATAAACTATTTGACCTTTCATACATACGAGAATTTGCGTCTCGTGCTGAATTCTCCTGGTTTTTGTCAAATGTTATGCTTGAGTTAAGTAATTACGCAGAAGACAATTTGTCACAAGTCTCTTGCTTCGTTTAATTATTTACATTTTTCATGATTTTAACTGTATGAGACGGAATGAAAGTGCTTCTCTCCTGCTGTAAATCATGCTAGATGTTGCATGGAAAATGTGATGCTATTAACTTGACTCGAGTGTGCTAAATGAGTTTGACTCGGCGGCTTAAGTATGCTCGTAGACAAAGCCGTGAGGATTGTATATATCAAATTCTTCTGGAACATAGACGTATGGAGCTACGTTTCCTTATTATTTGCAAATCGTAGAGGAATTCGCGAGGGATGGCATTTGCAATAAATTTGGGGAAACTACCACTGAGAGAGTGGACAATTCAACTTTCCTTGACTTTTTTCGCCGACTTTCACTTGTGAATAACATAAGCTGTAAATGTTTTAATGAGGTTTGTAACAATTCAAAATCATCGCTCTTATGATAATCCTCAAACTAATGACGAAATTGTCACATTCAAAAAGTTATAACGTTTCAGCTCATCTCTGAGATAGGACTACTCCTGAATAAATATTGCTTTCAGGAAGACTTGTTTTTGCTCAATCGTTGTTGTATGTACTCGTTTGTTTGAGACTCGTTTGAATATCTTTTACACAAGAATATGTATTATGCAGAAGAAAAAGGAGCATTTAGTTTTCGTGCTCACGATTTTATAAAAGGCTGGAGTATCATAAAGCACTTCAAAAATGTATATAATGACCCAAGGGTGCCTTTGAATGAGATTGCGTGTCGTCCAATGGGCCCAACAATCTGGAAAGCATGAAGGGAACAGTCTTGGCCAACGTTATGTAAATAAAACTTGTTACGCTACTTGAGTTTTGGTGCTTATCTTGCTGATGAAAGTGGATCATGAGTAAACTAAATATTGTCTCTGCGAAAAGTCAAATATCAAAATTGCACAACAGTAAAGCGCCCACAGCAGAAAATTGTCATAATACTTCGTATTCCCCATTTATTTACTTTTCAGACTCTAATGTCGAAAATCTCTCCAAGTTTTATGTTACTTTTTCACTGACAAGACTTTGATTTTTATTTTTATAAATCTCACATTTTACGTTTATACGTACTCGCATGCGTCTTAAATCTTGAGCAATTTTTGCATTTGACAAGATTTGGCAATTTTTGAATACAAATTCAGGTGAAATTATTATTGTGTATTCTGATGTGCTTCACGACTCGCGTTGACAAAATGCCATTAAATTATAAAGCAATTAGGTGTACAGTCCACACGCTAGAATGTATTTACTTTCAAGGAAGCCAGTGGAACTTTAAATAGCCCCTCGTGAAAACAAACTGTGGTGACTTGAGTGGTTGTATCGCCTTAGGCCGAAATAAGTCCTTATAGCTTTTATCTCCTGAAACAAGAATGTCAATTAGTTAAAAGTGCACATTTTAAGCCATTCGTGCACATCATCAAAACCACGACATTTTCTACGTATCAATAAGAGTATAAGATAGAATGCCCTGAAATATTATGGTCAAAGTGGCAAGCGATACGTAGATAACACCATATTGGCTTGTTGACTTCCTTGCATGACAATCTAGAAAGGCAGTGTCAATCTCTGTCAAGGCACAATTCAATTCTGTGAGCTTTTCTACTTGTCAAAACTAGTGTACAAAAAACAGCATAATTTCTGTAGCTCTTTCTTCAAAGTTTTCTTCTCGCTGTATGTACTTCTGATATGAATAAGTAACTCTTTTTGGGTATAAGATAACACTTTCACATTGGAACATGTGAAGAGTAAACGAAACTGAACGACCTGGACAAAAATTGTTCTCGTAAATATTGTTATTTACATATACCCCATGTCCATATACGTACGTAAATACGTACAAAAAACAAATGCTTGTTAAGAGTTGGAGCTAGCAAAAGGCATATGTTGCACGGAAAGTCATGAGATTCAGCCGAGTCTGTTTGATATGTAGGACAAAGACAAAGAGATGCTATCCCACGAGGAGAAACTACAAATATGAGACAAATTGGTGGTTGCTTGGCTTTCGGGACGACCACTTGGTTGGCTGGAGACTGGAGAGATAGGATTGTGTGGTTGAGTTTGTGGATGGATGCAGATGAGATGAAATGGCCACCATGACAGTTTATTCTTGTGCACAATTTTGCAAATATAATGTTATAGCACGGCCATAAGACTGTAGCCGAGGGAGAATGGATGAGATGGCTGACACATTTTTTGAACCGAGGTTGTTTATTCGCATTCCCAGCACGAGAAAGGATTTGCAAGTCTCCGTAGCACGCAACTGGGTATTCATTGCGTCTCTATTTCCTCCCATTACGAATAACAACGTTGTACTCGTACGTATTTATTTCATGGTACAGGATGATCCACTTTCTCTTGACAAAATGAGACAGAATGGACTCGTCCGTTATGTGTTATAAATTAAAAGTACATATTTAATTGGCCAATCTCCTTTATGGTCATTGATAATTCAGCTAACTTCTACTGCCTATTTTGCTGTATGTGGTACTTTTGCCAGCCTTATTTGCCATTATTTTAAGCTCACATGTATCGTGGGTAGCATATTTTCTACATGGTCAACGATATTGCTATTTCATGTATGTGTCAGCAGAACTGTGGTGAGAGTGAGACTGGGTCTCGACTTGATTGTTGGAATCTAGACTATATTTCATGGTCATTTATTTTACTCATTTAAATTAATGGTTGTGTCCGTTGCGAATACAACATGTTAGCCATAAATAGTCGCATTTGTTGCTGCTTTTCATCATGGCAATTCACATCAATAATTCATTAGTTTTCTTCCAAATGCAAAGTGCGGTGTGCAAATGCTGGAGCCTGGTTACGTGTGTGCTCGGTCAAACTTTGGTCAGTTATCATTAGTAGATTATCGCCAAATCAGATTTGGTACGATGGCCAAAAGCACAGGAAGCTTTGAGTGTTGACTTTTGGAAATGTGTGCCAAATCGGTCAATCGGTGTCATTTCCTTGAAGATGCAAGACAGCTGCTGCTCCGCTCTATTGGTACGCCACAAACAAGTCCCCTTGCCAAAGTAATCCGCAAAGGACCCATTTCATTGAGTGGAAGTTAGGAAGTTGCTCTCCACCACCGAAACTTGAGTCCGAGGAGATGAGAGAACTAAACTAAACTCTCATGTCCACGGGTAATAGTCGAGTCGAGCTGCTGTTATCATCTCCTGTTGTGTTCCTTGGTGTGTGCTTTCATGAGATTTGATGGGAGTGGTATTGTTGTTCCATGTGTGTCAAAATTTAGCTCACTTTTACGTCAATGTTTTCTAACGAGCCCATACATTTATGTTCTAAGAGTTGGGAAATTGTAAGTTTTCACACTCAACAGATTTGTTTTGGGGGATCACCGCATGAATAAATTCATGAGTGTGATGCGGTTATATGTTTGTGCCGTGTACAACAAGTCTCACTCCTTCGTCTTAATGGTGGTGCTGGGTTGTCGCCTCTTTGGGAGCCTGTGTTAAATGGTCAGTCAAATGCTTATGGTTCTTTCTGAATATTTTATGTGGTGTGGTTCCATGTCGTCGTCAAAGTGGTTTTGTCAAGCGTTCAGGCAGAAAGCCAAATAGCTAGAAAATCCGCTCACTGCCACTGTGGTATAGATCACACTTATCTGGGATGACTCTTCGTCCTGTCCTTCTTGGAGATAAGCTCTCTAAGATATTGATTACATTTGTTGTGGTATTTTTAAGCACAGGGAGGGAAGCAACAATGTAACATCGTGTGGTTACTGTATGTCGACGGCAGGAACAATTGTGTCAACAGAAATCCAAGGAAAAAATCTGGAATTTATGTGAGCGTACACTTTGGCTCTTAACCACTATGATAAAAAATTAGATAAATTAGAGCATCGAAATTACTGTCAGCGCTTTGTAAATAGTAATTAGTGGATAATAAATAAGTACGTATGTGTACTGACATAATGAGAATTCGCAGTAGCCTGAATTAGCTGAAATAACATGCACTGATAACATGGCGTGACGCAGCTACTTGTTTGTTTAACTCTTCACTTTTATAAATAACTTGTCACTGAAGCATTAACAAGTTCTCGTAAAGTACAATGTCCTACTAAACCCTGTTGCTGACACCACTTAACTTTTTTTCCGCTCATTCATTAAATACTTCCTCAAACTTAATGATAAGCACTTCACATGCCCAAAGTAAATAAATCGGTTTCCAGAACTGAGTCAACACGTTGAAAGGACATTGTCTCAGCCCATACAAACAATCGGGTTGGAGTGGCTACAAGTATGAACACACATACAGCTCAAGAAATGACATTTCTCCACAATAATGCGTATTATGGATGGATGTGGAATCTGCCTTCTCGCAGGTTTTGCCAGTCGTCTCTTTGTTGAGAGGAGGACTTTGAGTTATCGACTTTTCTAAAAGATAAATAGAAACATTGGTATCGCTTGCCAAGATATGTGTTGGCTTTTCATATTGAATTAGAAGTGACACAAGATTTGTTGCTGTGTCCTGTAAAAAAGAGACACAACTTATTGAAGAGCATTGAGAAATTAACACATTACTTCTTCGTTAGTCTAGCCATTCGTAGTAGGGCACAAGTTTTTCAAGAGTTCTGTTGTGCTGCCATGCATATAAGTACATATGTATGACTCGTCTTTGTGTTCTTAACTATCGAACTACTGCGCCAGTGGTCTCTGAAACCCTTGTTGAAACTTAACACTTAAAGCATTAACCCAGGCAGCAGCAATAATAATAATCTTCGTGCCGCAGTCAAGTAAAACTTTTCCAACGCTGAGGAGCTGGAGTCAATTACTCTCCTGTTTGAATAAACAAATCAGTTTCTAAAAACTCTGGTGCACGTAGACATAACATGGACACGACTGCCTTTCCTGCGGGTTAGATTTTACAGGCGGTGGGAGCGTGTCCGATTGTTGCTGAAGAATAAGGTTTAAGGTTGAGCAGTTTTAGTTTATGTCCCAGTTCCAAACTCAACAGCATTGTTGTTCGACTGCAATTTTGAAGAGGATCGTTCTATTTCTTTTTGAGCCATTTTTGTCTCCGGAGCAGGCAGACATTTGAACTGGTTGACTCGAGTTATTGCATCCGCTTCACCTTTCTAGAAAGAAACTTTTCGAAAAGTCTTCCCACAAAAGTGAAGCTACACTTGACTTTATGTTTGTGGGTTTTGATGGTGCAAATATGAAATTGCGGTTTTCTTCTGGAGGGGTGAGGACTCGAGTTAAAAGTTTAATGGCGATTTCATTTTATAAGTCGAGAAATGGCTTGTGAACCGTGATTGTGAACAAAGTGGGCTCTGTGAATTGGATTTGGCCAACTTTCTCTCAAAATTGGGATGGATAAAGTGGATTTGTTCCACGACTATAGCGAACACTATAGCGAATGAATTGCCCAGACTGCTGTAAATATTGAGCCGTGGGTGTAGGAAAATGTTGAGGATTCGCAAACGAAGGATATAAAAACCAAAAGTTTTTTTTGCTTGAGAAAAAAATTGGAGTTTCCACCAATATTGTAAACTCTATATCAGTTCATTTGTTCTTGTCTCGTTCTTTCCATTTTGATTGAGCCAAAGGTGTGCAGCTCAATCGATACCCAAACTTTGTCGTTTTGTGAACATCTCTCAAGTCATAAAATGTTTGGAGATCCACATGTTCTATATTTGCACAACCAGGTAAAACTCCCATAAAATATTCGTGTCTTGCTTGCTCTAAAAATTTTAACATGATAACATTTCTCGATTCTCGACATTCTACAATCGTACAGCCACGTCCAAAAACTACCAACCCAAGTTTATAATCAGTATTAAAAGAGATGACAAAATGCATATAAATGAATTTACAGATGCGGCAGAAACAAAGAGAAATGTCACAATCCTTTGAAGAAACTCGGCCATTGTCTTCAGAAGCGTCAGAAATTGGATTCGATGAAAATGGATCCATGGCTGTCAACCGAAGAGACAAAAGCCGGGTGCAAATCCAGGTACTTTACGAAATCAAGAGCTGTAAAAAATGCAGCCAAGCAAAATTCTTGCATATCAATGAAAGTTCGTAGTTTGTTTCATACAGTTGAATAGCCTTACTGCATTCAAAGTTTCAATCTCAATCAGTTTAAAAGTTAGATGTTCGGTTGCAGCCGATCGTTGATTTCATAATAGTAGCTGATCCATAAGACTTGGATTGACAGAGTTTAATGATTTTCGCCCATCTCTACTTGCTATATAGACCGCATTGAACGTCTTTATTGACATTATTTAGAAAGTCATTATGAGTATTGGTTACGAAAGAAGATTCATAAACGTGTATATCTTAAAGTGAAAGCGAGTTGTTATACATAATGCGTTAATTTTCGTAATAAAGTTGATATGAATGAACTTGAAGACCTACATACATAAATAGGTTAGGATAACAAAGAGGCCCAAGAGTGTGTATTGTGATGTATACTTCTGATCCTGACTATAAATTATTATGCAACCAATTTAAATGCATTCGCAATCTTACCAAGTTTTGGGTTATCATTCATGTTCATGAATAAGTTTTTCGTGACTTTCGACTTTCAAAGGGTCCAACTCTCCAACAAAATCAGCAGCGAAAGCGGAGCTAAAGTTGAAAGTTGGGGTTTGTTATCGTCCATTCATTTTACACTTTGACATAAATTAAGGTGGAAAGTTTCTTAAACATGTTGAAGGAGAAAGGCCATTTCTCTGCATACGCGACCCTGGACTAGAAACATGGCTGGGAAATTGTGTTTAAAGCTGATGAAAGCACTAACAAAATGGTTTATGAGGCGGAGGTCGAAACATCTGTTTGATTTTTTCACCAAGTTTATGTTTCCAGTTTAAAGAACACTTTGACGCATTTGGCGATTATTAGCATTGTCATCAAAATTGAGGCTTTGAGCAATGTCAAGGAAAATAAAGCATTGTTGTTTCATAGCTTTGGGGTGCCATTAAGAGAAAATTGGTGATTAGCTGTGGCACGTACATAAAAATAGCATTTGGTTATAAAACCAAGGCCTTGGGTGAAGGGGAGCTCATCCACTCGACTCACTCTCTTAAAATTCGAATTATTTTCACCATTTCTCTGTTTTCATTACGGATTTCCCCATTTTCTGCGCCCCTGCTCTGATTTGATTACTGCATGTGCTCTGAAGTATTTGGGCAACCTGTGTGTACTCCTATGCGTCTCTGTCATAACGAATATCTGCGTATAGCTCATCGCCCCACTCCCCCCAAAATACTTTACTAACTGCAACAGAAAATTGTGAACAAATTAAATGAGGTCCTCTTCTCCCCCTTCTCGACATGCATCCATGCAATTGTTGTGATAAAGATCTGCTACAGTTCTTTCTAGTTAACGTGGTACAACTGCCATATGAATCATTTTGTTTCATCTCAAATTATGATTAAAAACCCATTTGGAATTGATTTTATTTTCAGCAAAATCGACCATTAACGCGCTACTTGCCAGTTCGAGGGGACGAGGATGAGTTTGACCTGAAGGCACATATTGAGTCATCTGGACATCAGTTGGAGCTCTGTCCCCACATCACCGTAACCCGAACATCCGCCCGAGGCTATCTCTCAAAACTGGGAAGTCGATTTCACAACTGGAACAAGAGATGGTTTGTCTTTGACCGAGAAAAGCGAACCCTCGTCTACTTCTCTGACAAGAATGAGAAAAAGTCCAAATCAAGAGGAGGCGTGCACTTTGAGGTATTATTTACAACCACCGGTGATTTCACTTTCATGCTAATCGTTTGTGTTTTCCGTCATTAATTTCATTTAAAATTGGTCACGAGTAATTCAAAGCTTCTTTCTTCGATAAGCTG
The DNA here is from genome assembly GCF_002217175.1 of Folsomia candida. Taxonomy (NCBI): domain Eukaryota; kingdom Metazoa; phylum Arthropoda; class Collembola; order Entomobryomorpha; family Isotomidae; genus Folsomia; species Folsomia candida. Next base: position 16,872,675 of record NW_019091194.1, on the reverse strand, counting down.
TCCCTTCTTGCTGAAGTGAGATTCTTGGGGAAATGGGAACATGGAACTGTGCAGTTACTAGTTGATAAGTATTTTTATCACTGGTCGCACACCCCAATATCCCAACTGGGTAGGAGAACATCCTTTTATTTATGATGGTCAGCGATCCATTTATGACAGTAATAAAAAACCTTGTATCGTCTCGATAAAACATTCATATGAGGTTGGAGCATTGACAGATCAGAAAATTGAGTCAAGCACAGAATACAGATATTAAGGTCTTGTGGACTATTTCGCAAGATAAATCCAGTTAGGTCGGACATAAAGTCATTGGCTGGAGAAAGTTCGTAAGGAGAGGATTGGATATCAAACCATGTATTTAATTGGTATCACAGAGAGAGAGATACGCTGTCAAACAGTGCAATTGATGTCGTATTTAAAAGATAGAGAAAAAGGCAACAAAGTTGATGGGACATAAAATAATTGTAAAAAAGTTTGCACTGTAACTTTGTCAACTTTAATTTTTACCCACACTTGGTGTGCAAAAGGTGTACAAAAAGGAAAGCAGTCAAAGAATATTTAGGTACTAGCTAAAAGACATGCACAACCTAAATAAAAAATGCGTGAGAAATTTCACCAGAAAACTGGCGAAAGTCAACCAGAACAATTTGAATTATTTTTACTTTCTCCAAAATTCTGTTGCTTCCTCTGTGTCTCGGGCTGCATGCATATTTACCTCAATTCTCCTCCAGTTCTCAATGTATTATGCACCATCGAGATTCTAGATAAATCAATGAGCTCAACACATTATCATTTGACATTTTTATCATTCAGGCAATCGAGGAAGTGTATCTGGACCACGTGCAATCTGTGAAGTCACCAAACCCGAAATTAACTTTTTGCGTCAAGACGTTCAACCGTGTGTTTTATCTCCTTGCTCCATCTGCAGAAGCGAGTCGGATTTGGATCGACATCATTTTCACAGGGGCTGAAGGCTATAAAGAATTCAAATGCTCCTCTTAAACCCTCATTTATTGACACAGCCCTCCTCGACCCGTATCTCGGCCTCCTCTCCCAATTGAAAGTGAAAGCCCGTCTCCTCCTCCGTCTCATATCGTCCGATGGGTGGAGGGGTGGGGCAAAGTGAAGACGCAGAGTGATGTGACACTACTACTTTCATCGTATTCATTATATCGTGAGGCGTGTGAGAGCCGTAGATTATATTCAAAACTTTAGCAAATAAAGGTTTCTCATCCTCCGTGTGGTTGGTGTGGATGGTGAAAGTCCGCGTGGCTGGAACAACTCCTTTTATCCACTTCATTGATCTGTATCAGCAGATGGATGAACGTAGGACGTATTTCTAAGGAATAAGAAAATTTCCAAGATTTGGACCACGATGACGACTGGGAAGAAAGGACATTGTGGATGAGTAGTGACTTGGACTGAAGATGAGTGCCTCTGGCCAACCTCAAGAAGAAAGGAACATCGCCATCGTCATCATCGTCATTCGCCACCACTGCTACAAAAACCATTTTTACATTATGCTGTCCACGTTGGAAAAAGATTTGTTCCTCGTTCCTCCTTCAGAATGTTGAAGTACATATCCTCGGAAATTTTGGAGGAAAATGGTATGAATCTGGTGGTTTGAAGGGAGGAAGAAAAAGCAGGCAGGCAGGCAGGCAGAGAAGGAGGTTTGAAGGACACAATGGGAAGAAGGAAGCCGTGCCAAGTCAAAGTATTACAACAGAGCAGCAGCAGCAGCAGGAGAGAGTAGATACCATTGTGTGTGTGCAAAGTTGGAACTTTGGCAGGATGAGATGACCGCGTTATGTTTCGTATCAGCGAAATATAACCCCAGTGGTTTAAGGAACGATGACGACGACGACCAACAATATATGTACCAGCATCCAACCCAAATGTCATGACCATTAACCTTATATTATTATTCGGGAGCAACTTGTGTTCCATATTAATCTTCAATAGGTGCTTTCTCCAGTCTCTCGAGCCATATTATTCTGATATTTTTGATATTGTACGAAATGGAGGAAAGCCTTCAATTTGTCACCCAGCCCAAGCCATTCATCTTGGGAGAGTAGCACAAAGTGTACCAGGAGCTCGGGACATTTATCTTTGAGAAAGATGTTCTGTCTTCTTCCTAAATTCGATTGAAAGTGGTTTGATTCATTGGTTTCACAAAGGTGTGTTCCGCATTCAGGGCGGCCAATTTTGTGGATACTTGTCCATATTTCTATAATGGTCGGGTTCACTTTCTTTCCTCTCTCGTTTATATTTCATGACCATATCCACGCGTATATATAATGTACACACCATCTTGTGCAAATGCTAGACAGATGGATATCCCAATTTTGCTGGCGATGCAGTAACAGACTGTAAATTCTTATAGGGCGCAGTTATCAGTATTTATTATACATAGGCAGCAAATGGAACATGACCTCGCCACACTGTCATCGTTACTTTTTAATAGCAATTTACATTTGATTGACGAATTGCCACTGAATATTTTAATTAAACTGGAGGATTATTATTATGCATTAATACCAAATAGACTTGATGAAATTATTCCCGAGCGCATTCATGCGTATGTTTTCATGTATATATAGTACGTAGCATAGGAGTCGTACATGTCGGTAAATTTGACGATAATTAACGAGCTTCTTCTGTGTCATCCTCCGACACACAAATTAGTGTGAAATGTCAAGAACGGAAATTAGTAAGGACGGAAATCAGTTTAATTTCAGAATTTGCCACATATTTAGCACATTCTAGTTGGCTAATCCTAGGATATTATAAATATGTACATAAATATGTATGTATGCACGTATAGGGTTACTCAACAAAAATTGCTGCTAACAATATAGCTATACATAAGTGCTGCTTGTCTGCCTACGGTACTGAAAATCCAGTTATTCCGTCTATTAATACTTTATATTTACACACCATAGTTAATTTAATTAATTGTCCTTAGTTTTATATTCTGTATGTACAATTGCAAAAGTTGATGTAAAAATTTCTGTGGCTGTACAATACAGTAAATAGAATACAGTACATGTAATCGGCGTAGAAGTTAATTAATAAATAAGTCGGGCTTAATGACATTGAGTAAGCATTTCCCATTAATAACCACTTGGTACATGAGTGCTAGTCGATGTTTAGTTCAAATAGCGAATCAGGCTAAAACCACAAAACCGTCGTCGATTAGATTCATTGGCTTTCGTTCTAAATTTATTAGACAGATATTAGTAGCTCTATACTGCGAGTTCCACTAATCTTACTTGATCATTATTTCTGGTTAATTTTAGGCGACAGTGGTCGACACATATTTCACTACATAGCTAAATATATACTACTAATAAAAACATGTATGTAAAATACATATAAATGTGCAATGATTTTGGTCTCTTAATTTGTTGAGAGGTTGTAGATATGATCCTGTACATATGTATAAATGTTAAGTATATAATCGATAAAATAGTGCAACTACTTGATAATACGGAATAATTTTGTCGAAACACTTTTATAAATGTTTCTAATATGTGCACTCATCTATAATTAACATATTTCTACGCTAGTAATACGTATTTATACTGTTTAATGTGACAATGAAACAATATTAATAAAGATCACATTATGATTTTAAAATTAGTCCGTTTTGTAAAAACATGCCATGACTCATTGCCATATTTTGGACTTTCAATTGTTCAATAATTAACTAACAATAAATGACTACCCAGAGCGCATAAACTTTTTGTTGTCAGTGATTTCTCTCAACGAGAATTCTACCATAATGTGCTTCAATACAATGTTACAGTATCGCTGACTGGTCCAAAGTAATCTCAACAGTTGACTTCACTTTCACCCCCCACCCGACATGGAGCTCAACATTTGTCCGATTTGAATCTATCGCAAGAGAGCATTTTCGCATTTCCCTCCACTCACATAATGATTGTAAACATGGCATATCAACGGAGAAAGTCTGACAATAATAAATAATGAGCACATCTATGTACGCATAGCATGCAGACTTTACTTATCAGTATATTCAGCAGAGCCTGACTTTGGAAACAAACAAACTTGTATTTAGTTCAATTTCGGAGAAGGAAGTTGGTTTTGATCAGCGAGTAACGCGATATTTGTTATTTGTAGGCCGTACAGGTAGTAAAATGGCAACATTGGAAAGCATAATAATTTGGCAAATTTCTATTCACATCGCAATTTAATGGGGTCTCACCCCCGCTCGTTTATGGGCATGAAACCTGGTAAATAAAATAAACATTGCTCAAACATTTACATTACTTATTATTACTGTTCTACATACCTACACTACACATACCACGAAGGAAAGAAGTTGGAGAAAGTGAAGGCAAACTCTCGTTCAGGAGGAGAAAATGTTTTTTGTCCCGACTGCTCTGTTTTTGGTTTTGCTAAACTTGTGTATGTAGGAGCTGATTCACATTATTATTAGTGGTGGTGGCAGGCAGGTCTCGATACAACGGCGACGACGACGACCAACTACACCATAAACCGCTTCTCTGGAGGGTAAATCAATAGACTGAGGATTTGATAAGACTATGTGTTGAGTGTTGAGTAGAGGAGTGCAGATAACGGGCATTTGTAGGAAGTAATCATTATAATTAATGAGCCAAGGCGTCTCTAAATTGCTACGGCATTTTCGCATTTTCTCTCCTTATCCTTCCCCATTCGATTTGATGATGGAGAGGCAGAGAGAAAGCACATTTCATTAATCGATTTATATATACATACGATACGTGTGCCCATACATATAATATGTGCATATAGACTGGTAGGTAGGGCCCCTCAGTTCCGTCGCCAGTCTACTGTTGCTTCCACTAAACTAATGGGTCCAAACTTTATGAGGCTGACCTAGGCGATGACCCACAAATCTGATGGGGCATGGAACATGGTCCATTTCATATCCTTATGTACCTTACAGCAGTATAGAGTGAACAGCAAGGTGTGAAGTAACGGAGTGGGGTCGACGATATCGTGGGCGGCAGGAAATAAAGTAATTTTCATCCAGTGATTGCCAAACGGTGAGATTGTTCCGTGCAGATATCTCGTCGTCGTTTTATTCCGCATTTTATTTCTATAGCTCAGGAACAATAAAAGCTACCCACGTGTATCAGAAAATATGAAGAAATGTTTCGATCTCGGTGGTGGTCCTGCATGGTGGTGGCGCATCTCATGTGCCTTATTCTTGTATCTCAACACTTTGCTGCGTATCAATGTCCATAGCGTCATAAAATAAGATTGGAAAATATCTAGGAGAATTGATGTGAAAGGAAAAAGTTTCTAATATAAGAGAAGCATAAAAAAGTTGGGTGATTTCCACAAAAGTGTGTCTGTGTTATTGCGGAAGATTATGCTCACTTACAAGACCAAGTCTTGTGAAACCAGGGAAAATGAGATTCTAAAGGAAGAACTGTAGTAACTTGGGCGGTGAAGCCGCATTGAGAGACACGAGAGTACATTGTCCAAAATGGCCAGATTTGAGGAAAAAAGTCCCCGAGCACTTTTCTCCTAATATTTTTGCATATTCTGAGCCCTAGGTGGCCTAGGATGTGTTCATAAAAAATTTGACGAGCCACACCCACTTTGGGTGAGGTTCTTTCCTTGTGGGTTTATGGCCAATCGCCCAAACGAAATTTGTAGCCCAAGCGATTATACACTTTCAGTAAAAATTTCAACCAAATCGGTCCATAAACCAAAAAGTTATTAAGGGTAAAACTTTGGCGAAAGGTAAAAAAGCCCTACTTTGGGGGCGCGGTTCTCTGAGAGGGGCAAGTAAAGAACTCCAGAAAGCATTGCAAATAGTGATCCCCAGGTAGATCTTCTCAATCCAAAAAGAACTGAGTTTCCATATCTGCCCCTTTCCAAGATATGAGGCCGGGAACATTGAAAAAAATCTTGGCGAAATTGTCCAAAACGGGCGAAATCAAACATGACGTAGAGCGATAAAATTTAATATCTAGCTTCAGCTGGTCCTAAAAAGTACATCGCAGGTGAAATTGAGCCATGTCGTCATGGAACGACATCGACATGTCGAAATTTCGACATGACTGTATAGCGCTCAAATTCAAAACAAATAATCCCCTACCTCTCCACAAACGCATAAACTTATTTTTTTCATGTCGACATCCAATTTTGGAAAAAATTGAGTTCGTTTTGAATTTGAGCGCTATACAGTCATGTCGAAATTTCGACATGTCGATGTCGTTTAATGACGACATGGCTCAATTTCACCTGCGATGTACTTTTTAGGACCAGCTGAAGCTAGATATTAAATTTTATCGCTCTACGTCATGTTTGATTTCGCCCGTTTTGGACAATTTCGCCAAGATTTTTTTCAATGTTCCCGGCCTCATATCTTGGAAAGGGGCAGATATGGAAACTCAGTTCTTTTTGGATTGAGAAGATCTACCTGGGGATCACTATTTGCAATGCTTTCTGGAGTTCTTTACTTGCCCCTCTCAGAGAACCGCGCCCCCAAAGTAGGGCTTTTTTACCTTTCGCCAAAGTTTTACCCTTAATAACTTTTTGGTTTATGGACCGATTTGGTTGAAATTTTTACTGAAAGTGTATAATCGCTTGGGCTACAAATTTCGTTTGGGCGATTGGCCATAAACCCACAAGGAAAGAACCTCACCCAAAGTGGGTGTGGCTCGTCAAATTTTTTATGAACACATCCTAGGCCACCTAGGGCTCAGAATATGCAAAAATATTAGGAGAAAAGTGCTCGGGGACTTTTTTCCTCAAATCTGGCCATTTTGGACAATGTGGAGAGCCGGTAATATTCGTCTAATTTTATTTTGTCCAGCCTCTTTTTCCACCACCGTCACCACTTTGCTTCAGTTTTTTGGCAGCCAGCCACCACCATGCTTTATGTACTCCTCCGCTCCAAATCAGTTCACCATAGGCTTGCTCTCTTGCATAAAATTTGTGTTTACATTTCTCACTACAATTAAATTTGTAAAAATAATTACCCTAGTGGTTTTTGTAATTACTATCAACATGACAAATGCATAAAATGCTATTGGAATTGCGTTCTTGCGGAATTAATTAATTGGAAATACTGAGACACATAAAGACGTCTGAATGCAAGAGGTCAAACCTTCCCGTTTGGTCACACCCGGCGTGTCTCCGCCGTCGCAAGACGTGCCACAGCCGCCGGAACGTGGCTTATCGTCGTCATCACCGTCGCCACAACGTGCATGGTTGGAAAAGTTTCTTAAAGAATTAATGTTGTTTGGTATATTGTTGTCTTCAGAACCAGAGGTAATCATTTGGGCCATTTATGAAAGAATTGAGTTGTATTACAAACAAAGACATATCAACATATTAATTATTCTTCTCGAATTATTTTTAGGTGCAATATGTAGCTCTGAGAAACATCAATTTGATTGTGCAAAAGCGACCCGCTTGCTGCCAGCAGTTTAACCGAAAGGACTCGAGATTAGTGGGGCATTTAGTCGCAGATACTTTAAATATAATTAATTTTATACATATCTGGAGATTGTAAAAAGAAAAAGATTTTCACTCATTTCGTACGTTTATTTCAGAAATAGTAAAATATATATGGACATGACATTCACAAACCGAGCAATACAAGGAATGTCTGGATTTGCAGTTAAATTCAATAAAAATAGTTTTGGGCTACTTCCAAATCAATCCTGTGAAGCGTCTTTGTCCGTTAATACTACTGGTCCTGTATGCATCATTCATAACTTCATTCAGACTTTCCATAATCCTTTCTGGCTGAACTTTTACCCTCGGTCGACGAAGTTTCTGTTGCAGTTGGCGAATCCTTTTTTTGTTGTCCGTGGTTGAACTTGGACTGGTTTCAGGTGACGAAATGTTGGATTGAGGTCGAGGACTAGATACGGATGACGAAGGGGAGCAAGGCGACTCGAAGCTTCCACTAATTTCCGGCTGCGACACGTCCAACGACGGCGGTGACACGGCAATTGATGTTACTTCTTTTGGTAAAATAGGGATGAATTTAATACTGGGACTAGGTCGGATAATTTCACTGGGTGTAGAAACTGTTAATAATTGCTCCTGCGACACAAAAAATCTTGATGGAAGGGCGGATGGTTTTATTCTTCTTAGAATTGTTAAACTGATCATCCTTAAAATGTAGGTCGCAAATCATGGAGACGGGGGGAACATTTTGACAATCGAGATCCAAATACTCACACCACTTCTTGAATCTAAGCGATAGAAAATATTGCAACTTAATATTCTTTATTAGAATGCCAAAATTATTTTCCATTTAATTTATTAACACGCCTGACCTGTCTTGCTGGGATGGAAATTGATAAAACTGAGCTTCCGGATTTTTATGTTTTGTTTTAGCACACCTTGGATATTTACAACAGGTTATTTTCAGTGTCCTTGGTGGTGGTGACCCCCACGGCTGGGTCACTTCATTTGAAGGCAGGGACACGTGGAGGCTGGAAAATATTAACCCAATGTATTTAATGTCTTAATTCAAAAAAAATTGCTCAAGTAATGTTTACAGTACGTGTGCATGTGTATTATATAATTTAATGTGCAAATAGATATGTGTACTTACCATGTACTGCCGAGGGGTACACTGTTTAATTGCAAGTAACTTTTTTAAATAATTAATTGAAGAAATTTAAGCTGGCTAAAAATCGATCGGACTGGAACTGTATTTTTCTTTGCCACGCAAAGGAAACCATGTGGTGGTGATTGAATTGCATCAGCTTTTTCTCATGCTGAAACTGCACACAGTTATTTGGCCGATCTGTTAAAGCCGCCCATTTGCAGGAAGAACAAAATAATATTAAGCTCCGCTGGTTGGCTGCTGAGCTCTTCCATAAGCTTCACTCAAATACATTGCATGAGTCGTTCCTCTTCCCCTAGTTTATTTCATATTCCATGTTGTGGAACTGGTTGAAATTCATTCATTTTGAGGTTGGTGAGTATAAAACATGCTGAAAACTGTTAAAAAACTTTGTAAAAAATATTACGGTGATAGGAACCTAATGGAAGGATTTGATTTACGTATGTAGTTTAGGATTGATATTTTTGTTTATTAAATCGCAATTAACTTGAAACATAGATGATACCTACAATTGAATGTAGAATAGCTGAACATAATAAAGAAGTACAACAATATACAGTCAATGGAAAAAGTATTGGCAACACCCACGCAAGCTAAATAAAATTGGTTATAACTTTGGCATGCGTTATCAAATTAGCATGAAACTTTGAACACATTTGATAAATCTAATGTAGTGTTCGATTATAATCGTGTTTCCGATTTAAATCTAACAAACATAACGCAATCCAAATTTTGACCCTAACTAGTCAGGTACGAACCTGCAAAAAGTATTGGCAACATGTGGCTAAATTAGTTACTCGACACAATTTTCTTAACCATCTTCCACATTTCCTTACAGTAAGGTAATTAGGTGACAAAATATAACGTTAGCGACATTTTAAGTCTACAGTTGTGTTGTCTGGAGCCAAAATGGCGGCACTAAACTAGCTGTATTTGGCGCGGCGAGAAATATTCATGCCTCTTCCATAAAAATGCTTTGTTATCGAAAAATCAAAGAGAAAACACACTTTTCCATATTCACTATTGAAAACGTAGCAAAGAAATATAAAATGACGATCTCAGTTTCTACTTTTCGACGATGTGGAGGAAAAAGGTCACCTACGTCCAAAATCTACTGATGAATCAAGCAACAAATCACTCGAGATCGGAAGATTTTAGTCCCCAAATCCATGTTGAATTGCAGTACCAACTGTGGGGCAAACATATCATTCAATTTGGTGTTCACTAAAAAATTATGCCTTGGGGTTTCAGGCTCCAGTAGCCCGACCAACGAGAGAGTCCCCAAAGCGAACCACCTCAATAAATTAAAATGGGCTAAATATAAGCCTCAATTGACTTCCAATGAATGAAATAAAGTCTACTGGACCGACATAGGCATATTTTACTTATTCGGAGCTCATTAATTGGTTCAAGTCTGGCGGATGCCACAAAAGGCTCAGAAATACGAAAAAGTTCGTATGGCAGTTTAACACATAGGAGGATCGATTATGGTCTGGGGTTAAATGACTAGGTGGCGGCGTGTTTACCTGGTCATTATCGATAAAATCATGACCAGGGAGGTCTAATTAATCATTCCAAACGATAATTTGAAATTATTTGATAAAAACCTGACCTGGGGAGGAATTTTATATTCCAAAAATGCAATGACCCAAAACAGCTACCCCAATTAACGATGCAAGTTTTTGGAGACCGAAAAGGTTAAGCTTCTTTCGTTGGCTGCACAGTCTCCTGATGTCATTCTGATTGTTTGAGCTGCGAAAAGAGAGACCGGTGGGAAACCACTCGACGAAAAACGAGCTTGTCAAAAGTTCGAAACAAGTGTGGCCAACCATATAAAAAAAACGTTATAAAGAACCTTGTCGAATAAATTTCACGGCCTATTTCTGCTCTTATTGCGTCGAGGGGAGGTGCCACGTAATACTAGAAGCAGTGTGTCGCAGTAAAATTAGCCTTTCTTTGCTCTATGATTTTTTAAGTTAGAGGGTGCCAATACTTTTTGCGGGTTAATTTTGCAAATTTCCCAGCAAATTATTTGAAAACTGCGTTAATATAATTTTGAGCAGTAAAACATGATTATAATCGAAAACAACATTAAATTAGCTAAATGCTTACAAATTTTCATGCTAATTCGATAATGCATGTCAAAGTTATAGCCAATTTTATTTAGCTTGCGTGGGTGTTGCCAATACTTGTTCCATTAACTGTAGCTGTGCAAGTTAAATATGTATATAGTGACTTGAATTAACTGGCTATGTTTTGTTAAAATTAGCATCGTACAATGAGTAAATGACTTTTTCACTTGTGCTGATTTTGAAATTCTTCGGCATCCCACAAGGCCTCAATATCATCTAAATATAAACAAATCATAAATTTATAGTAAAAATGTCACTGATACTCATACAGTAAATTACTGTTTGTGAATTTATGGTCGTATTTACGTACTTGCTAAACGTTGTAGTCCCATTTTAGAGAATATTTGAGCCACACTTTTTAATGATGGATGCTGCGTCGTGTTTTTATGATGTCTCTGTAGAATTTCATACACAATGGCAAACACAGGCTCGTCATTTGCCACCATTTTGTCGATATCGGCCTCGTCTTCCGGCGTAAGTTGAAAGTTCTTGGAGAAAGTCTTGACCTCCCGGATCGCATGATGGTTGTCGACTATAAAATTAACAACAGCCTTGAACTGCTCTTGCGACTTGATGTGCTTCTCCTCCTCTGCGGAAATGGGTGTGGATGATTCAGCCATATTTTTCTGTAATAAGAATCGTGAATCACGATTATTCGTGATAACGGAATTGCAGAAAAATAAACTTTAACAAATATAGTGAAATAAAATTACCTCTAGCTTCAGAATAAAATTTCAGCTAAAGGATTGAGAAAATTACTTGGACACACTACTGTGAAATATAAATACGTTGTTTCAAATTTTGTGAATTTTTAGACAGCAATTGACACGATGGGAAAAGAAAATTCGCACAATCGCAGACAAAATCATTACGTGCATCTATAGTGTCCGGCTGGGCGAGAAATTGACGCTTCACGTCCTTCACGTGTCACGACTCCCCTCAAAATTATCCACACATATCTCTCGCTCTGATGTAAAAATGCTGCCTTGCATTAAAAAAACTTTGTCAACAGTTGTAAGAAATACACTATTTTGAACGCGTTTAGTTTATTATTTATCATTTTATACCATAGTTCAAACTTTCAACAACAAGTATTGTTTAGGGCGAAACATAAATTAAAATTAGATAATAGTAATTGGAAGGAGGAACTTGAGAAATGTGATGAATAATTCATGTAATTCGATTCGGAATGAATCGATGAGAACAGGATTTCAACACAAATAATCACTCCGTATTACAACCTCCCACTGTATTGCATTTATTTTCATCATAATCATTAACATGATTCTTAATTTACTCAAGTCTTTTGGAATGTAGTGCACAGGAAGTTGCTGCTTCATGTTCATGAATACTTCAAGAGTCGTGTCGGTTGGAGAAAGTTGTGTAAGCTTGAAGTAAACTCATGATATTAAAAGCAACATTTGGTTTTGAAATCGATATGTACGTATATTTGACGTCGTAAAGCTTTGCTAATAATATAGGACGTGGCATTTCTGAAAATGTGGAAATGCGTAATTTGAGACAAAAGTAATGATTGGAATACGATATGTAGGAATATTATCCCACGGAACTTGCATCAATGTGCCACAAAACGAATATCTGGTGAAATGAGGGTGTGACCAAGGCAAGAGACATGGATCGAGAAGCCCTCAATATACCAACAAGAGTACGGCTATGCGTTCTATCATATGAAAAAAGTCTCGTGTACTGATAAATCAAGTTGAAGAGTTGAGAGAAAAGAGATTTGATTAGTCGTTTGCTTGGTGAGTTGACTTTCAGGCTTTGTGATTCCATTAGCTCGTGGCAACCCTCCACCGAAAAAGAGATCCAACCAGCCTCATTCTGAATCTTGATCCAATCCTTTCTCTGCACGCACGATATCATCTTTTTCCCAAGGAAAATACTGTCACGAGCTTTCCCCCAGATTGCCAAAGCCACAAGAAATCAGGACGAATTCTACCCCGGGTGATTCGACACTACTTCCCTCGCGTTCAGCCAGAACATCATCCTTTAGGAAATGTGAAAGCCACATCCTTTAGGATGTGGCTTCCTTTTAAAATCAGGGATAGCTTTTACTTTCAATTTAGTACTATCCAAAATCACAACTCGATATTGTGTCTGCTGGTCACTCAATTTGACGTGGTTTTGATTTCGACCAATTCAATTTAGAATAAAGTGATGTCCAATTTGAAGCCAGGAATGCCATGCAATATATCTCCGTGTGTTTTTGAGAGATGAAGGTGGTCGTCGAGATATCCAACTTGGTATTGACATGTTCAGCACTATTAAGTTACGTCCTGCCCAACACGATCCTCCATCAGAAAACAAAGTTCTCGTTAAAAGCCTTTTTTTGGACAAGGATCTGGACCGTTCAATTGCCTTCTGGGCTGGCCACCCAGCATACAGCGTGGCACTATTGCTATCATGTCATATCCTTGATTAATGTCAGCTTCAAGATGTACCAGAATTGAAGTTGACACCAAATGATATTTCAAAGTCAACTGGCTCCAATCTCTGCACAATTTCGCTTAGCAGTGCGAGACCATTATATCATCATGACCCGACGTTCAGTACATAAGTGCAAAGGCATTTTGAGAATGTGCCGGATCCGCCGTCCAAAAATGCCGTCATTGCAAATCACATTTCAGACTTGGAAAGTGATGCACACAGTGACAGCAGAGTTCCTCCGCCGTATGGACGGATGTACTACTAACACACATAAGTCACTTAATCAATCCTCCATATGTATGTATGTAGGAGAAAGCTGGTAGGACTGAGCGACTAGCAAGCAGTACGAGAGCATCGCACACAATCTCGAGTCGCTTCCTCGTCCATTCTCTGGTTGGATGAAATCATGTCGTGTTCGTGTCAGTCACTTAAGTCGGATTCCAAGTTCGAACAATTTAATTTCCTCCTCTTCTGCTGTTGCAAAAAGTGGTGGAATTGAGCTCACGTTCCTTAACCGATGCAGTCACTGGGCTACAATGTAGTAGCAGCAGTTAGCATAGTTGTGATGTTGCATTAGCCGGGATCTGTCTCTCCAGTCCCTCCACTTATCCTTGGTCCGAGCTCTGGATTGTTTGTTGGATTTGGATCTGGGGAAATGTATGTCGCTGGGAGAGGAGAAGTGAGAGTGAGAGGGATAAAAAAACTGGGAATTGATTTCTACTCTGCTCCAGGGTTTTTAGGACAGGAGACCATTGATTGATCAACCAACACATGAAAGTAGCAGGAGGCTCACAACTGACTGAGTGAGTAGATATGTAGTCACACACATGAATGTATGAGATAGCATGGGGAGAAAGTGGCGAAAGATGTGCTCTTATGGAATGGGAGTAGAAAATGAACATTACATTTCACTTAGGAGAAAGACAGGGTTGATAATATTGAAGTGAAAGCAGGTTGAGATTGATTTGAGTCGCAGAAGATCCACTCCCAAATTGGACGAGTCTAAAATAACGTTCTGAAAGCATTTCTAAAAACGTCTCACTTGATTACGCATTTCGATTTTGGTTATGCTGGCTCTTGGTGGCTTAAAGTCGTTCCAACTTTTGAAAATGAGGCATAAAATTTTATCAGGTCACATATCGTTACATTTACTTCTCCTTAGGAATACATAAATAAAATAAACAGCACTTCATCCATTTCAAACAATGCTCTTTGATTTAGATATGTATGTGTGTCCTCATGACTTGAAAGGAGACGAGAGTGACCCAAATTTTTTCCATATTCAGACTCAAGGACTCAAAACTCAGTATGAGACGACATATAAATAGTTTGGTTGTTGGTCTATTGTGCAATTTACACAACAAACGGGGAGTCACTTGAAGGCGCAGTCACCAGCTAAATCCTTCTCACTCCTCCAGAGAAGAAGAAGAGGCCACCGACCCGCCCGCACAGCGACGACGACGACGAAACTGGATATGAGAGACTTTCACCGCATTCGGCATCAAAAGAGAAGAAAGATCTGTAAACTCGAATACTTTATTTTATTTTATTTCACGATGATGACTGACTCAATGCTCGCTCGCTCTGGATGTGCACACGCACAAACAAATACATTTCGCTTCTCTTTATGTTTAAGATTACGGCATGTGCTTTGCAAACGTGTACAAGAATTTGGGGTGTGAGATAAAAGTGGGAGCTCGCGAGGGGGTTGCACCACTCCGTAAATACATTTCGAAGCCCACTTATTCCTAAAGTCCTCCAATTTTATGCCAAACATTAGACTTTTTGGCAACTGGGTGAAAGTTGAGGGCGCGGAGGCATAATGATGAGGTTTCGGAGAAATTAAAAGAAAGAAAGAGCACGAACTTTGACGCCTCTGCTCGCTTCGTTTCCTCCTCAGCCGCCGAGTCTGCACTATTTTGTTGCAGCTCCACAAATAATTTATAATTTGAGAGAGGACGTGGAAGGAGGGAAAGCTACAGAAGAGTGACTCGATCACTCATGCAAAATAAAATGAAAATATTAACTCATTAATTTTTTTATTTAACAGCATAAGCAGCATATAAAGTTTTTCATGCTTTACGTAACAACTCTGTTAAAAGCATAATTCTCGCGAATTTGCATTAAGTCTTGATATGACCCATTCTTATGTGACTCACAAGTTCTCAGTTGATAAGTAAATAATAAGAACTGTATTATATTTGTTTTAGAGTGTTTATTTGCATTTTCTGAAACTGTAGAATTTAATGTTTGCATAAATATGTACAGCGTGTTATGCTTTGTCTGTTTGACAAACCTGGATAAATCGACCAAACCAAGACAAAAACTATTAATTTGGTAATTTCAAAGAAATTGCACATTCAAATCTGCGAGAAGATGAGTTTGGATTGCGACTTATCGTTAGACAGGAGGTTAGGTTGATGGATAAATGTGGCTCAATTTCAAAGTACGACGTGCGGATCACTTTCTTCGACCCAGATATCCTTTGTTTTGTTTTCCGCCAGTGATGCAAAACGTTTTCCAGTTGCCTGCTTCAGCACGAAGTAGTTCAGGCGGCTTATCTTTGGCCTCTCAGTGAAAGTAATCCCTTAAAACTCTAAGCAAGCAAACCAAAACCCACGAAAAAAGGAGCCCTCTCTCACTCAGCAGTTATGCTCTCGTCCGTTTAAATCTTTTTAAACCTCAACTTGCTCCTCCAAGTTTGGATTTTTCTTTTCTATGTATAGTCTCCGTATCATCTCAATCTTTCTGAACGAGAATCAAAGGCAAGTCTCCAATCTGTCTCATCGAAATTTTCAGCTCTGTGCTGCTCCAGCTTTGATTTTCTCTATTCAGAAAGCTTTCTCTGTATAATCTACATCAGTCCAAAGTTTTTTTCCACTTTTTGTCCTCGCACCCAATATGGTTCGCCTAATATCTTCTTTTCCCTCCTCCTACTCCGTCGCCCAGGATTACATCCTCCATCCATCCATATCCTGCACATCTTATTATTCCCCATTCTAATCTTCTCTTATCATCCTTCCAATCTTCTTCTTCTTCTTTGATTCCAAGTTTGAGAAGCCGAGTCAAATTCAAATCAGGGGAGACGAGACAACTTTGACGATCTCCTTCTACACGTCATCCCACCACCGCTAATGTGGTTGGATGAGATGAAAGTGATGATGTTGAATTGATGCTCTTGGTGACGTGGAGGAGATGCTTCCTTTTTTGAGGGTTGTTGCTGAAAAAAGAGAAAGGTTCCGTCGTTTGTGTTTGCTGATGGGCTGCTGCTCCTTAAATCTTTTTGTGTGTGATAATACTACGTAGTAAGAACATTTCGAAAAGTTTCTCTTTTCAGCATGCAAATTAAAAAGTGACGTTTGGGGTGCGTTTGTATTGAGACTGACTGCTGAGTAGTAAATCTACTACATATATCACGTTACACAACATCAGTCTCAGTCACTTATTGGTATTATAGATACAAATATTAGTAAATAACCTGATGCATATTATTCCACCGTAGGTATTCTATTGCTAATGAGCCAAGCCTGTGAGCAGTATTTATTTTTATCAGAGATGATGATGAGGCAGCTGAGATGAGAACAATTTGGCTACTTTACACACCAGGACCATCACCGGAAGCTCTTGCAGCCTGAAGGGGCAATTGCTCACAGTTACAGTTGGAGCATAATTTATTTGGCAATTTTACACCGATCCAGCCGCCTTTGAACTGCAGGCTGAAAGTGGAGAGCAAACAATGAAGGGAAAGCGACGTAAGTGAGTTCCTTGAGGAAGTTAGCTTTCCCTTTTGAGTGAGAAATAGAATTCCCGTTTTTACGCCAAAGTTCACCCTTTCCTCCTCGACCACGGCTGCTGCTGTCCCGTCGTCACAATGCAATATTCCTCCCTTTGCCTCTTTTCTGCTCCGTTACTAATACGCCATGATTGATGACCATCCTCCGGCAATTATGGTTATACGGTGACTACATGAGTACACAAGCACAAAGGCCATCTCTCCCTCCAACTTTCCTCTTCTTCTCTCTCTCGCACAACACAAGTAAAAAGTGCTACTTTGCTACTTATCAAAACATCGCAACTCTCAAGCAAGCTCACTCTTTCTTCCCTCTCTCATTCTGTATCAACTCCCGTCCAGCCCCGATAAGTGAAAACATTTCCTTCCTCAAACAAAAATGCACTTGCTGAGACGACGAGAAGGGTGAGAGTTCAACTTGCACCCACCTCGTATCAGATTTCTCCCGATATTCAGCTCAATTTCGATTTAGGAATGAAACATGTTGATCAATAATTCAGTTTTATGAGAATGTCCAGCATGGATGGGCAGACAGGCGAGGTGTGTTATGTTGTTGACTCCTAAATTGATCGGTCCGTCCGAGGTGTTGAAGGGCATTTTCCCTGCTGCTGCGAATGACAAGGTGAATATTATATGTTGAATGGGCTGCTGCCATTTTTCTGAAAATCGGGAGAAACAAGCGCATATGTGCATTTACCAACTCATATCCAAACATATATACAAACCTCCGAGTAATCTAACGATAAGTAAGTAATCCCTACCTCTAACCTCGTTTACTGAATCTCAGTCAGTGCAGTGGATTATTGTTTGCTCGTGTTTTGGAATTATTGGATCATGCTCAAGAATGGAAAGGGCCAAAATATATAATGGGCACAAGGAATGGGAAGACAAATACGTTATGCGATGCATATGCTAAAGTGGTGAGTAAATGAATGGAGAAAGTAGGAAAATATACTTGCTTGTTTGTTCTCCGAGAGAAAAGGGAGCTTGACTGGGACTCAGGAAGTCGGGGGAAAACAAACGGTATATTAAACCCTTGGAGTAGTCGGGCGCTGGATGATGCATGGACCATAAGGGACGACGACGACTAAGCGAGCGTTCCAGCTGCCCCGTCGCGCTGTTTGTCTGTCGAAAAGGGAAACAACCCGAAACTCTCTGCCTTTCTCACTTCTTTTGGCCGTGTGGGAATATGATCATGCCGTTTACGTTTACGTAATGTCATGTAAAAGTTGGTTGCTTGTAGCAAACCAAGCAGTGCGTGGTGGGCGAGTGAGTGAGTGGACTTGAGATTCCAACATTTTGAGTCTTATGGGAGAGAAATAAAAATCCAACATGATATTTTGACTTTATTGTAGTCCTCAAAAGAACAAGGGAGGAAATACAGAGGAAGATCTCCCTCGCCTCCTTATTACTCTCTATGTAATATTAACCTAAGGAGTACAGCAATATATAGCGTATCGTATATATATGTACTTATATCTTCATACCAAGACGATAGCATCATAATAATAATAATAGAGTTATTGTAGATAGTCAACTTTATGTCACTTTGTAAGTCCCAACAAGTACATAAACATTACTTTACATTGCTTAGTATTCTTACGTCACTTTACACTTTGTTTACAAGGATTGAGGAACGGAAAACAACAAATTTCATGATTCTGGGCCCCGGATTTTCAAAAAAGGTTCCATAATATCTTGAATCACCGCGACCCCAAGTTCCTTTTTGCTTGTATAACCTCGTGTTCTTCGATTACACTTGTTTCAGGCGTAATAAAGTTATGACATGGCATGTAATAAACGAGGTAGGAGTTGGTGTAAAAGGTATTTGTTTGGATTTGACGACACCCGACAAGAGCAACAAAGACATGGCGTCGTTACATGCTACCTCATTTCAGCTGTGTCGTTGGGTTTATGTAGTGGACGAATATCCATCATAATCATTTTCTGCTGCTGTCCAGCTTTTGTAGTTGTGTGAAATGTGAGAAGGGGCATAAAAGTCTCGCCACTTTGATCTTTATACATACATGACACATTTCCACAGGTCTTAAATTTCATTGTGCACGTATTAGGTGTCATTCCGCGCATTGCTACATATTTCATATACGCAAGGTCCTGTATCAAATAAACATGAATTGTGTACAGTTTGACCATCATGCGGCAATACAATTCAAAATAACGGTGCGTGTAAATAAACAACTAATCCCACGACAAGAGGAGACTCCTTAAAAATGTATTCCCTGAATTTCCGCAGACCTGGGAATCCGTATCTATCTGCGAATAGCTGATACATAGAAATAGTACGGTTTTGGCCTGTAAAAGAGGTAGAAATGTTTCTATACAGATCACTCGACGTTTCGTGTGCCGGTGCGTGTTTACAACCTGTTCATTCATTCACAGAAACTTTGGAACCGCAAAATTAAATGTTTCCGAATGCACTTTATTTAGTTTCCGTAATGGGGAACACACCTTTAGTTTTCTTCCTTCTGTACTTTTACGGACAGGTGCAGCTTTCCTCACTCCTCAATCCTGGGAGTTTATGGCATGTTAGTTTCACAATTACTCTTATTCCGACTGTTTTTTTTTTCTTCCGTTTTATGCTCCACTCTCCTCGGAATTCTTGTGCTTTGTTGGCTATTGTAGTTGCGTAGAAAAAAGTTTTTTCCTCTCTTCCTTCTTCGTCATTATGTTGGAATCGCTATTAAAGTGAAGGGGATCCGGAAGACGGCAAAATTTTAACGTCTCATTTATTCCAACAAGTAAGTCGTAAATCTTGAGTAGAAGTACTAGTCCCCCGAACCCACGTCTTCGGAATGGTTTGGTCTTCCAGGCTACTCGTCGTCGTCGCATCCTGTGGACGCCGTTCTCCCAACTGTTCAACTGTCAAACCGTCGAAACGAATCCGGGGCAGAAAGATTTAGCACGAATTGAAACTTTGTGGATGACCATCCCAATTGACCAGGGCAAGGTCTCATTTTTATTGAGATGAGTTTTTTTTTGTGGAGGGAGAGCAAAGAGTGGATTTTGTGGAATTGCAAACGTTTTACATCCAGTCTTTGTTGCTATGATGGGGGCGAGAGTATTTATTTCCACGCAGATTGAGGAGTATTTAGAATTTGCGGATAAGCGGATTAGTACAAAACCCATGTGCCGCTGAGCATTAGCCAAGTGCTGAGTCCGCAAAGGAGGGCGGGAAAGGGGAAGAGGGAGGAGGAGATCACAGGCGGACCGTTGACCGGAGAATAAGCTCTGCTGGACTCGGTGTGGCTGGAGATGGATATGGAGTAGCTGGCCTGCGTTATGTTGAGGGAGATGGTGCCCTCATGGACGCCTTTAGAATTTTTGACCAGGAACATATACTCTCCAGCGTCCTCCGACGACACGTTCAGGATCGTCAGCACGGCCAAGTAACAGTCCCCAGTTTTATCATTTTTCTGCAAACACACAAGAACAAGGGATTAATAATTTATTATCATTATTATCCGCCACAAGGGGCTCATTTTTTGTTGGGGCGACCAACATAGGCTTTCACTCGCTTTCACCGGCTTTCTCTTCCTCTCCTGGGAGGGAGGATTGTGTTTGTAGCATTTCATGAAGTACTTATGACTACTTGTCGTTTCGACTGACCAAATACGACATGGGTAATAACTGCCGCTAAACAACACCATCTTATGCTTTTTTGGCTTCGCAATGTGAGAGAATATACATAACAACATGGACTGCTACGTGTGTATTTTCGTCCATGGGTCTCCAGCAAGAGTTGTTGCCTTTCTTGTTTGCCAAAAAGGAGAATTTTTTAGGGTCAGCATATCGTAGAGAATGAAAGCAACCGAAACTCAATAAACAATTCTCCCAAGTGAAAGCAAACACGATGAAAGGAAAAAAAAGTTTGACGGAATCGCCACTAAAAGAATGAACCACAGGTGTGCACTATTGGCAGGAGGAAGAATTGGGGAAAAAACGAAAAGGCCTGACTGCTAACCACCACGTATTTTTACACTATATGCTCTACTCGTTTGCTGTACTTTTGCTGAATTGGCAAAAGTTTTCTGAGAATACATTTCTGATTTTTGAAAGGTTCCAAAATAACCGCAACCAAATCAAAATAATTGAATACATAAATTGTTGGGTAATTTTATTTAAGCGCATTGAAAGATTTGACGTCTTTTTTACCAGACGTCTACCACCGCTGACGATGTCTCTTACGTACATGAACATATGTACAACAAGCGAACTTAATGTCTAAAAAAACCTCAGAGTTCAAACAACCCTGTTGTCCGTATTTACGCTGTAATGACTTTCTCCCTGAACCCGACTAATAATAGGTCGCCTTGGGAATAGGGAATGAACCTATTTGAATTTGATACTTTGGGAAGACGAACTCGCACCGCACCGCCACCGTTGGAATGCGAGAAGTTTGTGTGCCCCTCTGACTGCGTATTCTTGCGGGCTTTCTCCTCCTTTAATCCAGCCGACCACCTTCACAGCTCCTTCACCTCAGGAAGAAGAAGATGATAAGAAAAGTTTGCCTCCTCCCGAGGAAAGAAACACTCAATTATTTCCGAATCAAATGGGCGAATAATGCATCAAAGTAAAACAAAGGGTTGCTTATATTCGGTTCGTCTCTGCCTGCTTTGTTCCTGGTGCTTCTGTTGTTAGCTCACCTCGCTGCAGTGTGAGGTGAATGTGGCAATGACTCCTTTCTCTCCTCAGCTAAATCAACATCTGCTGACGGCTGTTTTGAGCTGTGCTGCGTCTTTGTCCTCACTTTCATTCATCTTGCTCCCGGCTGGCTTATGCCCGCCTTTGTTTGCAGCCCTATCGAATTCTTCCTAATGTTTGGTTTTGTGTTGGTTTGAGTTTGTCTACAATTTTTGTGTTGTTGTTGTGTGTGAGCCTTCTTTGCCCGTCTGTAGTCTCGTTTTCGGAGAAAGTTTTCCCATTCCATTGTTATCTAAGTTAATGGGTGGCAGTCTCATTAATCGCCATTGAGCCGTACTTGTAGTGCTCATTTACTCCACAAAAAGATACCATCACATGTAAAGTACTGCATACACGGGTACAACTGTTGTCATAAGTGCATTATAACCGTTGGACTATGCCAAAATATGTGTCTGTGTATGTACATATGGATGAAGTCTGTGCAGTTAATTTCATTGACAGGGCAGCAGACAGCGAAAGTGCAGTGCACAACGGGTTGCTTTGTTGTTGTCACACGAGTTGGAATGAAGAATATATAAATGAATAGAATTGCTGGCTGCCGTTATTGCCGAGTTCTGCCTGATGACCACATTTACTTTTATTGCGTGAAAGTATACGGCGAGACGGCAATTTAATCGGCGGAAAGAAATGACACAACCAAATGCTGACTGAGGCGACTTGGAATGTCTTAATTGATTTAGCAATCAGTTAATGAAAATGCTGTTGGTGTAGCCTTTAAATATCCGTGTAAGAATTTGTATGTATTTATAGAATAGCAATGTTAGTTTATTCTGTTTATTTATTTTTAAATAAAAGTTGTCCTGTTGTGTTATGTCCGACCCAACGTAATCAAAACTTTACAATAACTAGGTAACTACTCTCCCCAACATTTTCCACCAATTCCATCAGGAAATGTCTGGAGTAGTGAAAACTGACTGAATCTCAACTTCTTTGAGAGCCTCCACAAAGAAAGTTGTTGGTTGCACTTCAAAGTTCCCATTTTGCCCAATTAATTATGGACTTCTCTCCAACTCCCCAGGTTGAAGAAGCCACAGAATAACAACACAAATAACACGCAGAACAACCACTTCAAAGTTAATAATTTAGTGAGGATGTGGCAGCCTGTGTAGCAACCAACCCGAATTTCACTCCCTAGCAGTCACTTCACTGGAGGCAGAGGACGCACATAATATGCACGTTTCAAATGCCAGCAGACGCATAAAGTTTAAACTTTGTGTGCGTGGAGTGAAATTCGCACTTTCATTAAGACAAAAGAAATACAGCAAATTAGCTTTGAATGTTGAGAGAGGACGGTAAACGGAGTGAAAATTGGAGATGGAGTGAAGAAAGTTAGGTAAACAGAGACGGGATAATCAGAGCGGTTTCCTATTCGGCTGGGTCGCCAGAAACTTTTGGAACAATGCCACGCTATCCTCTCATCCTCATTCAATTAGATTAGATTAAATAACCCAAAAACCAGACTAGATTGCTGATTCTGATGGAGACAGTAAGACGAAGCGTGGGCTTTGCAGGGCTCAAACTTTCCCTCAACCCAACCGCTCCCAATCCATGAACCCATTTCCAATAATAATTCCAACTCTATTATTGCTTTCCTTTTAATTCCCGACCTGTCTGCTCCACTCCATTAAAAGAAGAGGAGCAGCAGAGCAGCAGCAAGTGGGCTGAAAGAGTATCTCTGGTCAAACAATGATGTGTTTGCATAAGCTAATGCGCCCAGTTTCCGGATTTCCCATAAGTTGCTCGTCTGTGTGCATAAGGAAGAGAAAGAAAAAAGTGCTCGCAACTTTTGAAAACTAAGCAACTTTGAACCAATTGAGAGGGAATTGAAATGCAAATTGAAAAGTCATTCGAGAGTTCTCTCCCAGAACATGGCTCGTTTAGCAGACGAACATCACTTGAGTCTGGGAATAATGAAAACCCAAAAATATAGTGTGGTGGTTCTTCGTGGCATTGTTTAGATTGGTCCTGAAATGTCATTAGCAGAGCTTAAATGAAAGAAATAAACTTTACTTCAGTTCAGAGTTTGAATAAAAATTCCTAAACTAACAGATCGACCAGTAAGTAAAGAAAGGAATGCTTTAAATATTTTCTAGAAGAAACTTTATAGAAAATTGAATTAAATTATTATTATTATTACCAACGCAAGGGAGTTTTTAGTCGAGTAAAAACTGGGACAGGAATAAAATATGTATTGAACAACTTCCTCTGACTTTGAATTGAATTGATCTATTGATTTTGTTGTTTTTTTACAAAAAATACACGGAATGGAAAGTCAGCACGAGCTGAAAGAAAGTCCAAACTTGGAACATGGTGTGCTAAATAATTCTACATAATTCTCCACGAATTCATTCCTTATTATTCTTCCCGTATGCATACATACATATGTATATATTTAGATGTGAAATCGCATGCATCGTTCATCATCAGTCACTTTGCTTTGCTGCCTGCGAGTGACTTTCTCCAAGTAAAATATTTCCCATGCAGACTCTCCACGCACGTAGACCTCCCAACACATCCGACACATGTGGGCACACATATTATTATTGAATTGATTTGATCAAATAAACATTCACAGTTGGAGGTCGAATCCTCGTAATCAAAATCGTATTTGCATTCAATATAATAATTCAATACACAGAAAGGAAATTGACGGGGAACTGAAGTTGATTGAATTAAATAAGATGAATGTTGTGTGCGCTGTTTACTTCTTTAACGTCCGAGGTCACATGTAGGCCACCCTGTTCTGCAGTAGACGGTTATTTCACAATTCTGAAGCGGAAGCGTAGTCCAATATTGTGGACTTATTTGGGACACTGCTTTTAGCCTGCTATAACAATTTGGAAGGGATGATCATCATCGGTTCTCTCTCGCAGGGAAATTCCATTCCGGAAGATATGCACAGGATTGTAGAATCGAGATGGTGAGACTGGAGCATTATTGCTGAGCCATTACCATACCACAACTGCCAGGGGTGACAATTACGAAGCAGGAACTCCACCCTGTAGTTGCTGACTCAGAAAATGTGTGAAATGGATGAGAGCAGCAGCAGCAAAGTCTGTCTCTCAATCAACCATTTCAAAAGTCAACACCTTGTCACGGGTGCCAGGCTCACATGCGGCTTATTCCTCCCATTCATGAAGAGAGAATATTTGAAATTCCAAATTTAGCCGACCGTTGCACAAGTTGAGAACGTAAGTATTATCATGGAGTTATTCTAATGAATGTGGTGACAATCATTATTTTAAGGGGAATATACCACGTTTATGGCGGTATGATAATACGAAAAACCAACAAATGCTCATCTGTGATGATGATGAGTAGATCTCGTGACGAGTGAACTCGTTCCCCTGCATGTGCTGCTGACAATGAGTTGGCGTTTGGAGATTAAACAGGAACTTGACACCTCTGGTGACAGCAAAGTTGGGTCAAACCAACTCGGGCTTCTCGGTTTGACATCCAACAGGAAAACCCACACTGCGTCGAATTGAGATAATGCAACACAATACTGGAGAGATAATTGCAAGCGTATTTCAAACCCTGTCATGCCACATGATTCCACGTATTCATTAGTCATTAGCGGTTGGCTAAAGCTGGTGAAGTGGAAATCCAGCTTTGCTTGTCAACCATTGTCAAGAGAGACCATCGATCCCACCAGTGAAATGCGATGCCACGTTAATTGCGAGACTCAAAAACTCCGAAACGCCCATCGCTTGTTGGAACCATCAAAATAAACATCATTAGAGAGGAATTATAAGATAACAAGAAAAACTCTGGCATGAAATGGGCGAGGGATTGAGGAATATATACTAAAAACGATATTTTTGTTGGAATTACGGTTTACATTACTCTGTAAATATAGATAAATCCTTCCGAACCAATCCCGTAATTGCTCTGGCGTAACACAGTAATCAATTTGTCAATGCTAATTGGTTGGGAAGCATGGATGAAAATAATAAAAAATAAAAATTTGTCGCTGCTCTCAATTCGAATAAAGAAATCTAGAACCAAATGCTGTGAAACGATTTATACCTTTTTCGCTTTCCGTAAATCAAATTGAAATGAATTTTGTGGTGTAAGGATGCCGACAGATTTGTGTTTATTAAGTCTACTTTTAGCAACTTTTTGAAAGTAAAAACTGGTCGCACGCAAGCATAAAAATGGGGATCGAAAATGTATTTATTTTGTACTCGGGAACACTAAAGTTTAAACCTTTCGTGACATACGGTACAGCTGTAAATGATGAAATGTTTGGGAAGGTAACAAATTGGAAGCAACTGAAACCAAAAAGCTCAGAATTTATGGAGCAAAGGCTTAACATTTAATGTATTTTCTTTCACCGACTGCGCCCTGAAGTGATTTTTAGATTTTTATTCTAACCCTCGAAAATATCGACACAAATGTTAAAGCCATAAAAATGCCTCTCCTCCTTCAACATCATGTCCTTTTCAGCAAGGATATTTCAAGACGTATTTCAGCATATTATTCAATTTTAGACTACAAATATGTTCCAAATTAAAAAGATTTGCATTCGTGGAGCACGGTCCGCTTTCTTACTTGTTTACTCCATTACAGCAATAAGAATCAAGATGCTCGGGATTTCTACAAGGGGAGAAAGTCAAAATTGTGGTCTGAACCATGCTCTGAGTTAAAGTGAGTGCTAGAAATTTGATATTCCAGTCAGACGTAAATTTGCAAAGTCTGCTTGAAACTCGAGTCAGTCACTCCTCCGACTTGTTTGAAAAACTCGTTAAGCAAACGAAATTAGGAAGTTCTTTTAACGAAGTTTATTATACAACACGTGCAGCTCTGATAAATGAATTAATCTAACACTACTTATCAAGATCCTTCCTGAACAACGGATCCTTATTTTTCTTTCCACCCACTGATTTGCCAAGTCTCATCGGCAAGTGGGTGGCTAAAATCGTGTGCTGAATTTTGTGCAAGAATAGGTATGTCGTACATTTTATTTTTTCTAAGTTCCCAAAATTTTTGAGAATGATATTGGTTGTATGTTTACTGGGTTGAGTTTTTTCGAAGATGAGTGATCAGATTGAGACGGATAAGGTGAGTAACACATCTTGGTATGGTGTGAGATTTTGAGGGTACTAAAACATGGCTTGTGGATTTATGTAGGTTGTTGATTGTGCATATTACTTATTTACTTTGAGCTGCTATTGCAAATCATGAATTGCCAAAAACTGTAAAATGATGCAATGAAGCATGAATCATGCTGCTGACCTAACACATTTAGCCTCATGATTTTACACAGGAAGGCAGAGCGAGTTAAGCTCATTTACACTTAAAGCACAGTAATGTTTCCCAAACTAGCGATTTCTGCATCAGTAAAAGTTTAAACTTGGAATAAAAATTTACATTTACATTGTGTAAGCACACACTTTGACTCCTGAGAGGATTATATTTTGGAAATGAGCTTCTTTTGCTGCCCTAGCAAATCCCCAAAATGTAAAGTCGGTTCAGCCAGGGAGCAGCCAACAAGCCATCCGACAAAGCTGTTTTCCAGGCCGGTTTTATTTTCATAAGTTGTAAGTGGTGGCGATGGTGAGTGTGCACATAAAAAGATTTCAGTATTATTATGGAGGATTTACTCTGCTTTTCCGCCCTGCATTAACCTCCGCAGCAGGAGCAGGAGTGTGTAGCATTTCTTTGAAATTTGCAAATCTCAACCTTGAGAAGGATACATAAAGTGGTTCAATATAAGTCTGCATACGTATGCACAAACACATATCCGTGACACAGGTGTGGGTGATGTAAATGTAAAGACAGCAAATGTCACCCTGGGACTAACCCAAGGTGCGCTATGTAGGTCAACCCCTGGTTTCGACCAATTTGGAAAATTTATCTTTTACTCTTAGAGCTATTCTTCCTTTGGATAAAATTAAAATGACCCATATTTTGCTGGCTGACAAGTTTATACACTTTCTGCTTTCACCAACAACATTGAGTTTCACTTTTAATGTTCGTAATCGTGTAATTGCATAACCAGTCTTTTCAGCAAAGTCTTCGAAAAATGAGAAGGCGAAGGAGAGAGCAAAAAACTTTAGGTCAACTGGGACAAACTATTTTGCTCCCAAGTTAGTAGACAACACAGAGTGTAATGGGAAAGTAAAAATGAGGTTGTAAAATTAATCGACGAAGTTGAATTTTTACGGGAACATTGGGACCATATTAAATGACCCTTTGCAAACAAGGGATGGATTTAATTAGCGTGGAAACCAGTGCCTACGGAGAATTTGTACCGTTTAATTGCATCGTTCACTTCAGCTGCAAATCATTATCGTTTCCGCATTTCTGTGCTTCAGATAACAACGACGAAGCAATTGTTATGAGAAAATGTGAGTATTAAATTTTTTTGGTGTTCTTAAATTTGCATCGAAAAAACTAGCATGGTTGGAATTGAATGGAGTGGTATTGTTGTTGAATTAGTAATCTTAAGGCGCCAACTCACGAAACGCAATAAGCAAGGCGCACATGTTCCGGACAGAGATGCACATTAGTCATAAATTCACAATTCAGGATTTCATCACCACTGCGCCCCAGAAGAATCTACGTGGACACGTACAATAATGTTTTAGCCTTGGAATTGAGAGGCATGGGCTGCAGGCAGTGAGTTCTATATAGTTGTAAATCCACTCATAATAAATTTACATGATCTCTGAATAAAGGTTCCGCATTTGAATTTAAAGGCAAGTCAGAAACCTTGAACTGCTGGACGGGCGAGAGAGTGAGTGAGGGTCGAGAAATCAGAAGATTGGCGTCGTCTTTCTACCGTTTCGAACGATGGATCTTGGTGCTCTGAAGGTTAGGTGGCCCATTCCCACCAAATCGAGTAAACGTTATGAGCGCATTTTACAGACACGGATGGATATCTTCTTATTCTGACCACGAGTGCGGGCGGAGAAATTACACGTAAAAATTCTGCTTGCAACATGCAACACAATGCAATAAAAGTCTGCTGGCTGGATGCAAGGTTGGGGCGAGTGTAAAAATTCATCCGACAGTTGGAAAACACTATTTTATCGCAACGAATGCATTGATACGTATGTAGCCGTGTGCATCCTTTTCTATTGTTGCAACTTGCAACAAGGTCTCCTCGGGATTGCAGGAAGGGATTCACTATTTATGCACGGTGAAACGACTCGCAGACTGGATGAGACGGAGAATAAAGACAATTTCTTGAAGAAATCGAGGCAAACTGAAAATAAAGACGAGTGAGGGGAAGATGGATGATAATAATAGTGAAAGGCTGTGGGGAGAGTAGGAAAGTTTGGGGGAGAAAAAAAAAGGATTTCACTCCTCAATCTCAAAGAATGTGCTCAGAATCTCGTTAAAGGGGTCGTTCTCTTTATTTTTATTCAACACAAGAGCAATAATCTGCTTTTTCCTCGATGCCGGGTAACAGCAACAGCCGAGATCAGGTCAAACTCTGAGAATGTGTACAAAGTGCAAGTGAAAGCAGGAGAGCGGATGTACATACATCAATATATTATTGCAAATGCAGTATTCAATAAAGTATGCATTTGTGAAAAACTTGTGAGATACAAAGTTGACGGAATTCTGGGATGAGACTATGTGTAAAATGGGTACAGGCGACATTTGTAAAACAGCAGTGATGAATTCCTGCATGGTGATAGACGTACATGTTTACGTACATGTACATGTATACAAATTTATCTCCATTTTGTAGACCATTACTTCCGAGAATATAAACCTAATCCTGGTATTTGAGCAGCTTTATGGTATGCACAAGATCGCTGTTAAATGGTTTCGGATTGGAATGCCAAAGGTATCTGTTCCGAGGCTACAGAGGAACACAAAATTAATCTGCATATGAGGTCAGCGCATGTTTGCGAATTTAAATTGAAAGTTTACATGCTGCCTCCTCCCCAGCGTCTGACGAGGAAATGTAGATCAAGTTTCTCCTAATCTGCTGCCACTTGAATTCTACAGTGATTTCAAACAACAGCGCAAATACATAAAAATGAAATAAACTAAAGGCTTTATCCGGAATCCTGGAAACGACGTGGCCTACGTACCATATATAAATGCATGCTTATAAGTTTATGTACATTTAGCTACCTTACATAATGCATGTATGCACATACAATGCAGAAATACGTGCTGATGAAGATGACACTTGAGTGCCACCAAGTAGAGCCAGAACCCACTCAGGGTACAGACTACCACTTGACGGAGGCCATCCAAATCCAATGCAGTGAAGTAAATGGGAAGGCACCGGAGTGGAAAAACACCAGAGCCTTTCAACCTTTCAAGTGCTTGTTTCCACAAAACCGCAAAAGGTCTCTTTATGTCTTCATCATTCGCAACCCGCTCATCCTGCCTGCCCGCTTCCCTCCAGTCCTCTCTCCACACTCACGGATAGTCCAATGACCAAATTCAGTTTGTCTGGCTTCGGTGCTACGTATGCATGGGGACAGCAGTCAGCAAAGTAATCGGGATCCCCCACCACACACACACGCACAGAACCATATCATGCCCTGAATCCATCCCATGAACAGTTTATGACCAACGCTGGAGCTGTAAACTTGAATGATGAAGAGATTCGTTTTCTAGAATCTAGATTGAAGACACGCTGTTGTGGAGAAAGCCAGCATTTCCTGGAAAAGAGTTCCATCCTTGGTGCCATGGCCATGCAGTTGTTGTGTCCATCGGATGGCCGAATTTAGATTGGATTGGGCATTGTCCACCCACTCGACAGGATGTATCACTTGGTTGGATGAGCTGGCTACTTGATTCCTCGGTTCTCGCCCATTGCAGCAAACCCTTTTTGTGTGTGTGCAACTTTCAAGAGGCAAGAAAATCGATGACCAGAGCCGGAACCTTGTGAACTTTAATCTCGCAGTCCATGAATCAAAAAGTTGACGGTGACAGATTTTTCAGATACGGGGACGCTCTTTCCAAGCTGACTTTCCCCGCTTTTCTCTCGAAAACCTTATTTATTACAGCCATGCAGGAATATATCTAAAGCCAAGGCGAAAAATTATAAATAACGCCTCCGAATGATTTCAAATCCAGTGTTTGTTTGAAGCGTGCTGTGCAAAGCCATCAACACCAAGAGCATTTTTGGGACAATCTACTCTAATAATAATGGAACTCAAGAGTGGGTGTGAGAGTATTACCATGGGGCGATGGTGACAATGAGCGTATGTTGTATAGCCAGCAGCAGCAGTTAGTAAGTAAATCGAGACGAGATTAAATCACTCCGTCGTCGTCGTCCGAAAGAGTTGATACTCGAGTGGATATATTAGATTTCATGAAACATATGTACAGTACACATGTCGAATCGTTCGGCAGGTGGCGAGAATTGTTTGCGTTCAGAGATATGTTGCAGTTGTCGGTGCACAGGGAAAAAACCCTCCATTTCGAAATCAATAATACATGAACCACCCACTCCAAGAATACAATGCGTCCGTCCGTCCGTCAGTCCATCCTCCCAGTGGCGTTGTCGACTCTACATACATACATAATGCAAGTTGCACAATTTTGTGTAGAATTTTGTGTGTGTGGATTGGATGGGCATTCAAAGTGTGATGTCTACTAGTCAAAGAAAGAAGAAGCAGAACATTGATCAATTTGGCTTCTCGTGTCGCTGCGTGTAAGAAAAACGGGTCGACTTTGTACAGAATGCATGCTGTGTTTACAGATCCATTGCGAGCAGATTTACCATTCCGGTGTTTTCTTTGTGAATCCACTACAGCGAGTGAGAAGAGGAACAGAAGCCAAGAATGAGAAGTAGAAAGAGCGCTTTCTGAGCCCTCTCTTCCGTATCATTGCGTGGTGTGGTGTCAGTAATAAATCACGGAATTGCATCCCACCAAAAGAATACCAGAATCTGATAGAAGCAAGTTATGAAATAGTATTAATATAAATAATCCGTGTGTGTGTTGCGATAAAAACTGAGATGGGGAAAAAAGTAACGCTGTTGTAGTTGCCAAAAGCAATGGAGTTCTTTTAGAGAACTATGGTTTAGAGATTTCAAATTTCACGACTGTGTTTGTGTTGAATTGACGGTCGAGTTTTAATATTCAGACAACATAGACAAACTCGAGAGATGAAAAACGTGTGGAAACTGTTGGCTGATTAATTATCCATTTAACGTATATTTGACGGTTCAAATAAGTACTTTGCGATTTCTTAGCGAAATGTTAAAACTTTTGAGATAAGACAAGGACCATTCTCGTGGTGGTGAAGCACATAACCTTCGCAGGCATGCACACAATGGGATCTTTTTCGGGTCGTAGATTTGCTTAATTCTTTCGTAATCCATTACATCATATCTCGTGGATGGAGGAATGGATGGGACTGGGAGGACGACACGAGGAGAAAGAAAGCACTTTGGTGCCGGTATAATGTGGAGCCTATAAAGAAAATGGATGGGGTCGAAGACTCTGCGTTGAGGGGAAAGCTTTTGTGGAAATTGGCAAGGCGAATATATTGGTAATGATAACAATAACTTATAAATGGAGTTTTTGCTACAATACTTATCCTCATAGTTTGCCATTGGCAATCGCCATTTACAGGGAGAAGTATAGCGTAATAAGTTCCTCAAAGAATTCCTCCTCGACGAGTTTGCCCTTAAAAGTAGACGACTGTGAGAAGGACACCATTGTCATCGTCGTTGTCATAATCAGTGGCAACTAAACGGACAGAACAAGAGATAAAGATAAAGGCGGAGGAGGAGGATATAGAAATCCGAATTGGAAGAAGTTTGGCCATTTCATACGTTACGGCATCACCCAGGAAAGCAAACACTTATTCCCGTTATCCTCAAGTACCATGATTGGAGAGTCGTCCCATAGCTTACTTTCTTCTTGTTCGAGTTGGACAAATAGTGACGAGAGGAGGAAGATGAGTGTCGTAATATCATCGCCAACATTACAGCAGGGCCGTCATCATCATCATCAACATCTCATTAAGATTTCTTAATTTAGGATGATGCCCAAGGAGGAGATACAGAGTAAGTAACCCGTTCGCGGAGGAGTGTGATGAGCTCATTGGGCGGGCGGCGGCGGAGTTGAGCGGGATTATTAGGTAGGAGGAAATGAGGAGAAAGGAAGACACGAGACATTAGAGGAAAGCTAAGAGCCCATTCTGCTATGAAATAATCCGATTAGAAGACATAAAAAGGCTTTGGAGATGCACACACAATCACTTTCAAGTCTCCATTATTTATCATGCATTAATGTGGACGAGGAGGGAGGCGGGAGGAGAGGCCTGGGAATTGAGTGAGACCAAGAAGGAGAGTCTCCAAGACGGTGGATGGATGGATGCATCTTATTCGGCACGAGAAGAAAAAGACTCTCTGGCACTGGATTCATTCAAATTCGGGTCGGTGGTTCTCTGCCTGGCCAAGATTAGTGGGTGAGAGTACAATGGAATTTGGAGATGTGTGCGATCGCGGTGGAATTGTAGCATGTTAAGATCTCAAGAATGAACGAGTGTCTTAATGGAATGGAGATATTATGTAAAAGAGAAAGGTCGATTTAGCAGCCACTGAACTGCTCTTTCTTCTTCTGCTACACGAGACGAGCGAGACTCCTTCTTCTTCATCGTCTCTGTGGTAGTCCTCTGATGCTGATAAAGTTAACCGCCGCCTTACACCGCGACTAAGACTCGACCCACTACATCCACCACCACCACCCACCCACAGACTCAATTTAAGACCGAGATCTAAGAATTTGAATTGAATTTAGATTTTGGAATTTAAATGGATTTAAATGGAAACACACAAACCTAGATTTCTCTCCGAAATTCCGACATTATTTGCGAGTTTTATGTGCTCTTTTAAATTTAAGATGTCAAATGGGAAGAGGGAAACGGCGCTGTAAATTTTGATCAAACGAATTGGAAATGCTTTTAGTGAATTCCTTCTCCTCGCTCGAGAGACGTGACGGAGATAATAACGGAGAAAGTGTCGGAATGAAAATTGTCAATTCCTCTGTTTTATTATGTGAATGTCTTTAGCACAGCCAGCAACGTCAACCAACATAAATTCGCAAGGTTGTCAGCTGCCTTAATTTTCAGAAACATTGCAATGTTCCCACATATCCACTTTCCTCGTGTGGAGAAAGCGGGCGGGCGAGTGGCCGGAATTTGAGCTGGCGATGCTGGATAAAGGAAAGTGACTTACAGTGAGTTGTTGAGCGACATATTTGTTCCGGTGTCGTGCTCCAGGCTTGAGGGCCGTGTTACCGAAAATCCAGAACGATCTGGTTGGCATGGGGTTTGCGCACATCTCGACGGAGAGGGACAGAGGTTGGCCTGTAAACCCCATTATTGTTCTGTTCGTCGGGTAGACTGTTGGACGTCCTGCAACGAAAAGCAATCATCGCTCAACATACGAGCCTCCCTTGTTAGTTAGACTCGGAGGACTACAATTCCCCACTTTTTTCATGGACTGCAGAGAAAGAGAGACACAGAGAGAGAGTTATTACCACATGTTCTTCCAAATAGTAAAGTCGTTTCATTCTCGGGTTCATTATATGTTCCTACGCATCGAAATGAATAGTTTATTGACGTTTTTTCTGCATTTTGGCGCAAATCCGGTGTCAGTAGGATAACATGGCCTTTTTTAAAATTACGAGATTTTATGCCATTTCATAGAATATCCTCAGCTAATCAAACTATAGTATAGTTACTATGCTCGTATCATGCCCAAGCAATAGTCGACTATGGTACATGAAAACACTGCTTTCTCCCGACATGGTGAAAGCGATTCTTCCTCTTGACCACAAATTACTTGCTGTTGAAGGACTGGGAATAATAAGACGACGACTCATTTACCGTGAGCCCTTCTCTCAGATCCCATATGTACACAAATACGGGCGGTTAGGCTGCTACATGCATGTACTAGCGCCTTTCATTCATTCTCAACCAATTTCTTTGCTCCGTGGTGTCTAACTTATTTCCTCCCGGCGGACCTATGAAGTCTGATTCAGCGGAGGATAGGTTTTCGATTCCCCAACACTTAACATTCTGCTGCACCCTTGACTTTGCAGATAGATTGAGGCACGCCGGCAAAGAAAATAGAGTCGAGTGATTGAGTAAGTGAGTGAAAGTGAGCTGACGGCTCCAGAAACCGTAGTGTGGCCAAGAAATTTAAAGATGGTTTTGTGTCCTCTTTATCTCACGTCACGTTGCCACCGTATTTATCCTACGGACACCATGTACAAACTCCACCACAAAGAAAACTCTGTAGTCGCTGGAATAAATCCAGAATCTTGAAAAGTTTACAAGAAAGTTGTAAATTTTTGTACGGAACTGATTGTTGGAGAGTATCGTGGGTGGGATAAGAAGGCGGATGCACCATAAGCGGGGTGTCGAGAAGAGTAATAAGAATTTTTATTCGCTTCCAGCCAAAACCAGCACATCGAGGTTTGAATGTTGTGAAAGCAGCGTCATAAAAATGGTTGCTCGCCGTTCTTTCTCCTCTCTGGTCGGGTTGTCTCCACGTTGAAAGCGCCGTATTTCGTACAAAGAAAGAAGGAGAGGCATTTGGAATGCAGAAAGCTGGACGGCTTTCATTGACGAGGAGGAGAAGGATGCGAGAGTGAGATGATTAGAAGAATCCGCATCCTTCATGCTTTGCTTCTCCTCCTCTTCTTGTGATCTCTCTGGCATGTGTGTCGCTCTGATTGACTTATGAAACTCCCCCATCCGACCGTCCATGTAGATACGTACGTATTTCAGGCCTCTGCTTCTGCATTGTGTGCCAGAAATAAAGATGGATAGAGACAAAGTGGAAGAAGTTCAAGGTCTCCAGCTCCGTGCTACCACATGACCAAAATAATAGATCTCTAGAGGGTTTAAACCTTCCTAGTTTGCTGGACATGGGGAGGACACTATTTAACGTTTGCACGGTATACATACACGCGTAGAATGTAAATACGTACGTACGTCTGTCCATTTATATGAACTGCACCCCAGACAGACGAGGCATTCAGTTTCCTTTCGTCAAGATCACTGACTCATAAATTCCACTCGGGTTGACTTTGACTTTTCCTCGTAGAACTGGTGGCATATCAAACGCCGTGGTGGTGTCAATTCAAGGGCGGAAAAAATCCGGAAGCGAGGAAAAAGGAGAAATCCATCTCGATCTTCTTTCTCTCTCCAACAAGTCGTCTGACGGTTCAGGGGATCAGGAGAAGAAAGAAGAGCTGAATATATCAAAGGCCTAATCTCTCTCTACACGAGTGATGACTGGGCTAAAACTTGACTAACCGACACCGCACCACCAGAAAACCTTCAAACAAGGGTGGATTTGGCTGGATATGCGCTCCTTGCAGATTATGCATCTCATTCTGCACTATTGAAGAATAGTATGTAGATATATTGACTGGGAGAAAAGTGCATACGAAAAATGTCTCAATCAGCACAATTCTTGATTCCTCTCAAAGGCTCTCTCTTTGTCTTTCTCCAGACACCCGTGAAAATTCTTCACTCTTATCTGCGGGTCTCTCGACCAGAAGCAGACATCACAAAGGCGCACTTTACTACTTCGCTATATTATTAATTTTTAGTTACCTGACACAACTACGGTGACATCGTGCGTCACTGCTCGTCGCTCCTCGAGGCCGACGCGATTCACCGCCGTGCATCGGTAGTTGCCAGCTTCTTGGTACAAAATTCTATCGAGAATGAGCTCCTGACCTGAGCCCACGGTCGTAAGCGATCCTCCGTAACCTATTCTGCTCCAACAGAGTGCCGGCGAGGGCGTTCCTTCGGCCCCGCAAACCATTTGAACTCGATCCCCCACCGTCGCCTCTATCCTCTTGGGTGGCTGATGAACTATTGTTGGCTCATCTGGTGGGTAAAAAAAGAAAGGAGAAACGTTCAGATTGGGAAATGTCAAGATGATTTTTTTCTCTGTAATTGATGAAAAGGAGGGTCCAAATATATTCACTACTATCCTGGCTAACTTGCTTCACGATGAGACGCATGAATGTCTCTCCGACTACTCAACTGCTAATCACTTTGGTTTGTCCGAGCTTTCTAGCAAAAACCTGGCTAAGTTTGTTAGTATTAATCACTGAGTCTCTCTTTGACGACTCTTGTGTAAGAAACAAAACTGCAATTAGGAGTCGCGTGTACTTTTCCCATCCTTAGTTGTCGGTGCCTGTCAAGAGAATTCTCAACTCCCAATTACCACTTTTCATCCTTGTCTATCTTCCTTCCCTGATTGTCTTAGCCTCCAAAGTTTCACACATTTTTCTACTAATATGTAAGACTTGCTATTAGTTCTCTACTCTAAGAAGTCGAGAATGAAATTAGTGCGAATTAGCTTCATAATTATGGTGTTAGCTGGAAACTAATGTGAGACATGGTTTTTGCTGGATAGTTTTCGCACTAATAATCGTAGCTAAATTTTGGTGCATTGCAATTAATGTTTTGCATACGAGATATCCATTAACTTACATCGCACAGTTACATAAATTCCAACTGATGAGAATTTTCCCAGTGGATGGTGGCTTTCACATTGATACCTAAACATACATATAATCATAAGAATGTAAGAAGCATATTCATATTTTGAAGCAGAACACAGAATAGTTTGTAAGACGACGACGTAGGACTTACCACCCGGTGTGATTTCTATGCACGGACGTGAAATTCAGAAAGCCGTCATCTGTCTGCGGAACTGGGGGCTCTCTCTTATCTGGAACGCAGAGAAAAAGAAAGTAAACGTCATTTTCGAAATCCAACACGGTGAATCGAATGCATTTATTGCATATTGTGTGGTAACAGACTGTGTGGCATGAGCCCTTGGGAATTATTCCACCCCAAGCTAAAGCCTCCACCAAGAATATTACGTTACATTGCGAGATGAAAAACATAAACCACCAGCAAAGTCCAATCTTCCCAATTGTACCCGAGAAATAGAAACGTTGAGGACTTTTGCGTTTAAAATATGTTGATACCAGGATTGTGACCAACCAATTCATGTAAATTATAAAATATGGCGATTTTTTTACATCCTCAATATGGTTAAAAACTAGAAGAAACCACCAGAAGAAGAAAACGTTTCTTACACATTTTTACATTTGTATCTATTATTATGATTGCAAGAGCTTTCTCCCCTCCATCCCATCCGCCGCCCTAGACCATCCTCAAGCACATACATAATAATACTGCTCGAGTGTGGTCGTCTTATTCTCTACGCACATTTCTTTTCCATAATTTCTTGGAAGGGTGCGACGACGACCTCGTCCTCCAAGTTTTGTGGTTGAACTGCTGTCTCCTCTCCTCACCAACATTTTCCACGCCTCGAATGATGATGGATGTCATTACTCACTTTTCTCACTTTATTGAACTTGTCAACTCATTCTGCCCGCCTGTATTTTTATTCGGTCATTCTCCCCACAAACAGCCCAACGTGTCAAGAGTGTTTGTGAGCTAAACGACGATTTTATCTATTTCGTGCTGTATTTATAACTTTATGCCTTCCGTCTCCTCGCCCTCCACGCACCCCTTCTTCTTCGTTCCGTTTTATTATTTGATACAAAATACGCAATAAGAAATTCACAATGGAGAAGAATGGCATGACAAATCCGCGCCATAAAAATAAGACGCAATATGCGCCACCACTTTCTAAATAAATATACGACGTGCTATGTTTGGTATTTCGAATTTTCAACTTCAGAAGAGAGAAAAGAAGTGGAACAAGCTTATGCTGTCGTGTCAGTCATCATGTCCCCCTTTTTCCCCTGCTTCTCATTTTTAACTCGGTCGGAGTGAGACTCAAAGAGCCACTTGAGAAGAAGAAGAAGAAGAAGGAGAGAAAGGAAAGTTATTATCATTTATTTGGTCGACTGGAATAAAAACAAATAAAAAGTTGGGTTAGATTAATGTTAATGTTGTCTCTTTGAGATTTTAGATTGGATGGGACTGGAAGGGGAGAAGGGAGAGAAAGCCAATGTATTTATTTCCACGGTCGAAGGATGGGCGGTTGGTGGGGAAAGCAAAGGAGCCGAGCGACCGCCCAGGGTACGCGCGGCCTGCTGCTGAGACCACGACGACTGGATCGACTTGACTTGAATGATGTTGACTTTCCTAAATTTTCGTTTGTCGTTCAGGGGAATCTCTTTTGACAAAGGACAGAGTTATTTCTCTCGAAATTACTTTGTTTAGCAAGTTTTCTGCTTTGTGTTAGTGAGACAACAAAGTTTTTCTCACCACAACCCGTGCCCATACACGCACTTGCAAGTCCAAATACAGTTGGTGCTTACTCTCGCCTCGGCTTTGGTCGAGTCCACGCTTGCTTATTCCTAATGAAACACTTTCTTTCTGGGATGATACATAATGTGGAATAAAAGTATATGCGCCACGGGGTGCCGTGATGACGACGATGTACAGCGTATCGCTAAAATGCGTAATGCATCCCCCGATGTATAAATATAAGAAATAAGTTCATTGAAGCAGCTCAGAACTCCTTATCGAGTGTCTGAGCAAATACAAATTTCTTTTCCTCTCGCCATTGAGGTTGAGCTTGGGGTTCTGCTCAACTTTCGCTTTAAATGGGGGAAGAAAACTCAAGCTCTTTAAATTATTTCATTTTCATGCGCATATCTAAACGAGACTAACCAACCGTGAAGCTAACAATCTCCGTCATATTACTTCATAAAATATACGTTGTAGAAAAGAGGTGAAAGCCGACTTTCTTCCTAAGACATCCCCACTTGGACCATTTCGAGCTACATAAGTGCAGGGTAAATTGCATTAGCAAGAAACGGAGTGCATTGGATAAGACGGTTGATTATACGAAGCCTTGAAAACTACGGAAGATGAGAGAAAGTCCATAACTCAAAGAGTAAATATTGGCTTAATGCATTGGTTAATGAAGAATTTAGAAGTGTGACTCTGTCGTTGGTGTCAAGTTCATAGATATTTCAGCTGGTCTAAGCCCTTGACAAGGTGTAAGAGGAGATGGAGAGGAAATGAAATGAAGGAGGGTAGTTCTTACAAAATGTAATATTATGAAGAAGTTGAAGGATGAGTGAGCAATACATTTGAATGAAATGAAACAAAGTGTGGAGAGACGGTTGGCTTGAAGGTATTTAGTGAGCGAGGAGGGGCAGCGTGCTTCTTAATATGGACCCCGCACTGCATCCTCCAGTTATTCGGATCGGATCCACTTTCCCTTTGAGTTTTGACTTGGAAGGGAAACCGTAATTATTAAATTAGGAGGGAAAAGACAATGAGAAGTTGGTGGATGCATACAAATGGCTCTTTTGTGCGTGATGGTTTCAGGGGAGAAACTGGACGAATGCAAATAAGTGGGTTGAGGTTGAGAACGTGCAATGCGCCTCTCTCTCTCCAACGTCCAAGGATCTTTAGCCAGCCCAAAGTACATGTCACGCAGTCCCAGGAATTTATTTCAATTGAGACTGTCTCGCAAAAACGCAAATTTATTATGCTCAGGGTTCTTCCTCAACACGCCAAAAGTTTAAAATTGTATTTGTATTGGAGCAGGAAGCAAGAAGTATGTGTGCACTGTGTGCATGTAGGTTTGGTCATATATTCGTCCCTGGAATAAGCTGACACCGACTGACACATCGACTATCTGTCTTGATATCAAGGACCAACTTTCTTATGCTTTCTCATTTCTACACCCAACCCAATTCAGTCGCTTTCTCCGGCACACTCTCATCTCACAAACTCCCACGACGACTGCATGTTTGCTCTTTTTCAAGTTTTAAATTCAACGCTGGATGTAAATAAATCAATAGCAGAGCACCAAACAAATCTTCACTTTATCATCCACTTGAAGCAGATTTGGGAACAAACTTCCCTACCTTTTGACATTCAATCCAAATCAACAGAGCAGCCATACGACGATGTACTCCTCGTTGCAGCAAAAGCACACAAATTCACGCATCCAAGAGGAACTTAAACAAACAAAATATTGATAGCACAGAGCAGCGAGAAGTGAACAAAATAAAGTACAAATAGTGCCATGTGCCAAAGATACAGTCCTGCCGTTTCAGCAGTTTTGTTACTTTGACAGGACGTGTGCCATCCGTGTGGCATCATTTCAACAGCGAGGAGGCAAAAGGAAAGCAATTCTCATCCCTTCCCAAGAGGTGCTTTTACCTTTCTTCCTTCACGGACAGAGCGGAGACGAGAAGAATACAATTTTCTCCCCTCGTCTGCTTTCCCTTGGAGTGGCTGGCTCCCATGCAACGTGTGGAAACACGGAGGTGCATGGGCAAAGGGAAAAGCCGTTTGTGTATGGAATAAAACTTAAGATTTACTCGTGTCGTGGTAGCGAGGAAAAATGATATCGAGTTTGAAGAGGAAAGGTTCGTGGAGGGAAAAACCAAAATTTTTTGCACTTGAAACTGTCTCTCTGACTCTAAGAAATAACTAATACCCGTGTTTTTGTTCAGTTGAGTGTACTTTTCTTGGTACTAATTCCAGGAGAGTGGGAAAGAACAGGAAAGCACGGAGTAAGTAAGTTAGAAAACAGGGTGACGACCACTGCTTTCCATTCTCACTGGCAGGAAGATACAGAACATTATCCTTGGTGAAATTACCTCCGACAGAACAGAGAAACATGGGTGGTGCATCTGGATAGGCCTACGAGTCGTACCAATAATGTAGACGAACCGTGATGAGATGAGCTTAGTGTGTTTCTTTCTCCAAGAAAAGTGGTTCTTCTTCTCCTCTCTCAACAACCCCAGTTAAATCTTGTAACTGCAAACAGGCTCAAGCACGAGAGAGAAAGTAATCTGTTGGGGATGATGCCGTCCTCCCGTGATCTTTTGTGATGACGAAAAACTAAACAGATTGGCCCCGAAAAAAAAAAGCTGTGAGCACTTTCATCAAAGCCATCTTTTAGTTTTGTCAGCACCTATGCTTCAATCTCATCGTAAAGAAAACAAAATCCTCAAAAAATAGTTTTCTACTTGAAGTTCCTATTGGTGAAATCAGTGCTTTCAAAGGTGCGTACTCGATGGATGGAAACCTGACGTGAATGGAAATTAAATAGCTTCTTGTTGACTCGTATTAATTATCCCTGGCGCTGGTATATCACCACTCTTGATAAATACATGGTTGGTGGGTCGAAGAACCCAAAGTGTTTCTTTCTGAATCGGCAATTTCGGATAAAAAAAGCCAACAGAAATGGAATTAGGATTAGTCTTTTCATCCTGAGAAGAGAAGCTCTCATCAAAATGGCACATAACGAGTCGCAATCGATTTTCCTCTTTGTCTTCTTAAACTCGCGATAGTATCAGCACTTTCTTCCCTGCTCGGGAGGCCTGTTGTGTAACGCAGGAGGCATAGAATTACTCA
Organism: Folsomia candida; assembly: GCF_002217175.1. Taxonomy (NCBI): domain Eukaryota; kingdom Metazoa; phylum Arthropoda; class Collembola; order Entomobryomorpha; family Isotomidae; genus Folsomia; species Folsomia candida. The sequence goes on along the minus strand of NW_019091194.1, from coordinate 16,830,644 downwards.
ATTGAACAGGTTGTATCTTTTTGTTGTGGCTGATAATATTTTAAGAGAAGGAAAATCGTGAAAGAGAGAAAAAATGGTGCAAAACTACAAGTGGAATCCGTACGTTGTTGGCAACATCCAATCAAGCAGTATGGATCTGCCGTCACATTCATCGTCGTGAGGCAACCCCAGCGCTAGACAAGTCGAAGGAAGAAGTGCTATATAGCTTTCTCAGTCTCGCTATTGATGCTGCCACTTAATCTTTCAGTTGGTTTCAGTTCAGAGTCAGGAGGAAGGAAGGAAGGTGATGTGATGGTTATGATATTTCGCAGAAGGAGCAGAGACGACGGTCGTGGTGGTGGTCTGGCGATGAAAAGAAAAATCTTTCCTGGACCAGTCTTGCATTTCTCTTCCTGTCTATTTCCCACTTTATTTCACCTCAGAATCGGAGTTTTTTTTTGGTATCCCATCTGTTCGACCATGTCTCTTTTCCTATCAAACAACGAGGATCGGATAAAGGGTTGGTTGTTGGGCTGGGGCCCCCTCGTTTGGTAGCAGGCGAAGGATTACGCTCAATTCCATAAACTAACTTTCTCCTTTCTTTCACCTTATAATCTCAAAACCTGAATCTACTTGGAGCCGTAGATATGCAGCTCCTGAGCCGTGCACCAAGCCACCCACAGATTGATGTCTAATCTAATGTCTGCCACGACCGGATGTTGAATTGGAGGAGAAATGGGATGGATCTCAGTTGAAGAACCAACAAAGTCGATTTCCCGTTTGCATTATGGCACTTACCTCACATACCACATTATGTACTAACGGATTGATCTTCTCTTTTTGTACTTTGAAATCTAAATCCCTCGTGATTATCATATGAAATGGGTTCAACTAGGCTTGATGATGATTCTTTTCGGCTTTTTTATAGCAGCTTCAACAGCTCAATCCATCTCGGAAATTGGAGTTGAAGTGGAAAGACGACGGTTATGGCTAATGTGTTTCCTTAATTTCTCCATTATTTCTGTGATTTTCTTACCAAGCAGAAAGTGCTTTTGGCAACACTAACACACACGTTAACGTGTACATGCATAAGTACACAAATAATATGTATTTGGGTGCAATGTTTAAGAGTAGAAACACGTGACTTTACCTTTTAACCATATAGGACGGCTCATTGGATTGGCGTCTACCTGTGTAATCAAATGACATTCGAGTCTTAAACATATGCAACTTTTTACTTGGTGCCTTTGCTCGGAATTATATATTTTTTTTAAATGACCTTACCTCGCACTTCAACGCCATAGCGATTCCCTCACGAATGGGGTAGCCGAAGCCAGGAATACGACTCAGAACGAAAGATGGATGATCTGGCAGAGTAAACAGGGCAATATTAGTACCAAGTCACGTTTTCATATTAATTATTCTCCATTTCAGCATATCAAGCTTTTACAGGGGAGCATTATTCATAAAGCAAATCAAAATAATGGCCACGCCGTCGTGAGTGAGGGTTTACAGTTAAACGCATCCTCGTCGTCAGCCCTGCAAATGCTTGCCATTATTCCGTTTTATTGGTTTATTGCGTTGCAATGGACATTCAAATTCCATTTCTGATTGCACCACGTCTGAGTATAAAATGTAAATGTGATGTCAACAGGGATTCACTTCAAATGGAAAGGGGTTGACCCTCAACTTCAAAGCAAGTGGAATGGTGTACATAATGTCCGTGGCTAATGCTGCCATGTCAGGGATTTACTTGGATCACAATTTATGCGGACACGACACATTTAATATACGTACGTACACACTGCACTTTACCAACCAACCCGGCGCGGAGGGACAGTTTCTTTCGTTCAGTTCAATTTAAGATGAAACTGACACGACATGACAGATAAGGAAGGGCGGTGTGAAATGGATGTGAGTGGATTTTGTGGTACAAAAGTAGGAACGTAGAGTGTATAACAAGGCGATGAGAAATGCGAGCGGAGGTCAAGTCAAGCAAGTTGCATAATCTACGCACCACGATATCCTCAGCCGGTCACTTGAGCTCGGACACTTTGTGCGGCCACGGAACATTGAACAGTCAAAGTGAATGGATGGCATACTATGCGCACATAAGAGACATACCCCAAGTCGTTATCTTGTCCCTGTAAAAGTGGACTATTGAACTTCAGCCAGGCCTTTCAAGAACTTATGCAAGCCTCGTAAAATGCATTTTGAAATTCCTGGCCCTAAACTTTGTCCATTATTCGATGGAAATCCATGAGTCAGTTCCATATCCGCTCGTCCTCCGATTTGGGTTGATTTCCATGCAAATGGTCAAGTGGATCCTGCATCTGCTGGGGGAGAAAGCACTACTGGAGCCGTGTTGTTGTTGTTGTCATCGTGGGCTGGAGGAGGCGTGTTTGTGGGGGTGTATTTAGTTGAGGTGGTTTCACTCTCGGGTTTATGAATGCGATTAAAGTACAAGCACCCAGCTGCCAACTTTCACCAGCCGTAGCAGTTGAGTACATACATAAGTTACCCCATTTCAGTTTATCTGATATACTGACTGAGGCGATATACTGAAATATAGGAAGGACTGCATTAGAAATATTAAGAAGATTTTCTGGGTTGCAAACCGTGACATTATTCTCTTATCCGATGCGAGATCCGTTCAACATGACAGAGTCCGATTGGATGGTATGTTGATGGCAGCTTTTCTTTGAATAGTGAGAGAAGCAATGGCGTAGTCCGACTATCCAAAAGATATGCGATAACCTAACCAAAGGGGTTTGTGTAGGACAAGAATATAGTGCATGTATTTTTGTCAAATCCCTTGAGAATCAATCTGGAGAGTCTCTTTTACTCTTCCTCCCAGTATTTCCAAACATTCGTGCTTACCACGGAAGGAGCGGGGACGACGAGGGTATCAGCATCCCGTCTTGAATTTGAATATTCCAATTTCCTCTTAGAAATAGAGAAAGCCTAAATCTCTGCAACTTTGGAAAGTTTGGGGACTGACAATGTGTCTTATCTGTAAGAATTGTGAATGAAAACCAAGTCCCCAGTGATAGCCAAAGATTTATGGCATCTTTAATAATGTCGTTTATATTTTATGCCAACTTCACTTTATCGCGCGACAGCACAAACAAAAATAACATTTTGTTCTCCTTCTTATGCAAATTGCTCAATTACCGCAAAATATTAAAAACAGGAAGTTCTTAACAATCCTCACTCGTGAGATGTGCACCTGTCTTTCTATTCAAAGCTATTTGGAAAGTAATGCCGGTTGTTAAAATCACACGAACACGGGTCATGCGTTTCCCAAAGGTGCACACTCATAGTCTGGCCCCAAATCCGACATCCCAGGTTTAGGTCTTCTTACGAAGCAGGAGGAGAGGGAACTCGTGGCAGTGGCAGCTTCAGGGCCTTTACACGAGTGGTGGATCGCCGTCATGAATAATGCATGACGCCACTCTGTTCTGCGTTCATCGGAACAGTCCTCAAACAAGGGAGTCAGTTTTTACCAAATCAAGATGAATATTTCCTTCTGTAGCGGCTACATGGCTGATACACCCAACTCTTCCGTTCAACACTAACGAGACTGACGGCGGACGAGGAGGATAAATGCGTCTGTATTAAATGTGACGCCTTTACATCCTCCCTGGTGTACGGTGGAGACGACCTTTTCTCTTTTTATGTCCCCTGCTCCTCGCATACCTCAAAGATGACAAACAACGTCTCACAAAACTAGCCAAAGGCGTCGAATCGTACCAACATCCCATTTAAATCGATTCACAGAACATCGTCTAACTTGGCTCTGAATGATGATGATAAATTATATGACACTGACAAGCCATGCATACTTGCGTACACATCTAGCTAACCAAGGTTCCAAACCTCACGGCGACGTGAGTGACACGGTGACATGATTATATATCTTCACTGTCCGTTAAAAACATCGCAGCTCAAATTCAGAAAAATTTTCAAAACAGAGGAATTTTGGACAGGACTTTCACATCTTTCAGAAACTTTAAAATGGGAAGCAGGATAATTTAGAAATATTCAATTCGTAAATAATAAGCCTGCATTTAAGTTCCGAATAATTTGATAGGAGGGAATAAATTAGGATTAAAATTAAATTTAGGCCCAACTGTGCCCTGGACCACGGGGGAAGGCAGAGCAATTTCTGTGTTAGTATGCCACATCCGGTTCCTTATCATAACTCGCAGCAGAGTCTGGCTGACTTTCCTCCCACGACGTAAACGGGGATTCTCTTTTGCGAGTGTCTTATGCCGACCAAACTTTCACTCTATTAGGCAGGCATTTCCTCCACTGTGCAAATTTCCACCCCGAGAAAGGAGTAAACACTTCTTTAAGAAGAGGGACCCATAACTCATCCACCACAGCAGTTTTCTGACAGTTGGGATGAGCACAACAGGAGGAGCCTAATTGTCTCATGATTGCTCGTGTGTGATTTAACATGATTTACTGATCTACTGCCTCACCAAGAACTTGCCAACAAACTGCCTCCTCCCTGTCAGGCGAATTCCTTCTTCAGCGATATGAATTCCTCTTCGTCTTCTTCTTCCAGGCTGCCCAGTGTGGCCAGCTTTTCGTTCGCGAAAGTATACTTAATTATTTTTGACAAGAGGATTCAGTTGCGTGAGAAGTTTTCCGAGTTGGAGAGACAGATACGAACTCAAGTTTGAAACGAAAAACCGACAATCTATTTGGTCAGAAGAACTTTCCAAACATGTTACATTATTGAGTTAGCTGCTGTGTTGTATATGGAGGTAGCATAAAAGTTTGTGTCCTTCTGAGAGGCAGGAGCAGACCATAAATTATTTTTTCTTCAGAAATGTGCCAAAAGATGAATTTAACGATTCATTGCCTTCATCATCATCTTCTTCTTGCCATCTCCTTGCATCCATCTGGCTGCATGCAACACCCTGGCCCAAATAATAAATTGGGTCGATATATGAACATACCTCAACACGGAGTGAGACATCAAAATTATGGTAAACTTTGGGATAAGAAATTAAAAAGCCAGGAACAGGAGCAGCAGTATCAAGCCATAAATAACGATTGGTGGGGATTTTGTGTTCCAGTAATCCCATTATTGCTGCTAGCATGGTGAATAAGCAAGTAATTTGGTAAATGGTGAAAGCATGAACATGCACATGCATGCATATCTCCATTGAGGCTGCAAGAATATTTATAAATTGGTACGGTACTCACATTCAATGTTGAACTGGGCCATAGCTCGAAGGTAGGAAGGTTCGTCGTTGGCCGTGGTCAGCAGCTCGTGATCAACGACGCACAAAACACTTTTGTTATTTTCACTTCTAGTAATATTGTCCATTCTTAGGATGCTGCGGCTAATATAAATTTTCGTGTCGTCCAAATACTCTGACTTTACTTGGCTATGATTAGTCAGGTTCCTGGAGTTCAGAAACCAGTAAACTCGTGGCGGAGGGTTCCCACCTTCCACGACGCACTGAATTGTCACATTGTCTGCAACAAAGCCATAATTATTAATTACAGTAATTGCTCAATAATTGAAACCACGCTTAAAACTTATTCCGACTCCAAGTACAAAGTTTTTTATTGCGCTTTGAACAGATTTACGACTCGGATTAGAATATGTAGACATATTTTGTGCGTACCTTTCTCCCGATAAGTCACTTTCGATGAGGGAGAGGAAGCGGACATCAACGGGGTGGGCGAAATTCGGCGACCATCGAATTCCAAGTGGACAGATCGCGGTGCGGCTTGAATATATTTTAGAGAAAATTAATGTAAATTTTTGGATAAATTAGCTCCAACAAATCTCTAATCTGTACATAAATAGACGGATGAAGTGTGCGTGGGTTCATTTCAAATGTGGCCCCAGGGGGATGAGTTGTTTGAAAATAAAATTGCATATCTACATTTATCTAACCAAGTGCTTTTTAGACGCTTAAATTGAGGAGAGCGAGATAACAATTTATTTATTCAGGAATGGAATAGAGAGAGACTTTTGTAAATGACATTGAGAAAAATTGTAAAAAAATAAATTCAGTTTACTTTTATTTCCTATTGAAAATAGTTGGATTTTGCGGAACCAGTTTGTTTCTAAAGTCAGTCGGAGGGAGAGGGCGAGCCCAAAAAGTAAGTAAATGAAAGTGGAGAAGAAGGGAGGTCGACTCCTAAAAGATCGCTTCGTCAGGTTGCGAGAACTGATTTGGAAAGCAGTCAATTTACAATTTAACCAGACTGACTGACTCTCTTTCTCTCAAGATTGCCATGCACATGAAAATTCAAATTTGAGACCTGGGGCCGAGATAGTAAAAGCGTGAGAGCTGTTCGTTGGAGCCAAATTCCATCAAATGCAAAGACTCCCAAATTACTTTCACTCAGGTTGGAATACCTTGTTCCCCTGTTTGTAGTTCCATTATTCCCAAATTTAAATAAAGTTTGTAGACAATATACAAAGAAATTTGTTCCGACATGCAGATTTAAAATTTGAATGTGTTGTCCACGTTATCCAACCCAATCCAACCATCCCACACGAGAGGAGGACATTCCCTCAACTTTTGATGGTGGTGGGGAAAAAGAAGTTCGTGTGTCGTGTGGCATAAGAGAAAGCAATTTACTTCTCCATTTTTCTTGCAAATTCTCTAAATCAGCTCGAAATTGAATGCATAAAGCTTTATTTCATCCCATGCATGCATTCCCTCTCGATAGCGTTCCATCCACCACCACCACCGACTTTCTCCCCATTTCCTTTCTCTCTCTCACCGTGAGGAAGAATTCGTCTCATTGGATTTTGTTGGATTGAACATAACGTCATCGTCGACGTCGTCGTATGATTGCGAATATTTGGAATTGAACGTTTTGATCCGTATAGTAAACCGTCACTCACCTAGAACAATGACCCGGATGGGTTTAGAGACATGCTCCTTGCCATCAAATTTGGTCTCGTGACATTGCCAGACACTGCGGAATAGAAAAAATCACCATGTTGCTACTATCCAAATACTTAAAGACTATGAAAATATACCCGTTATCTTCTGGCAGCACGTTATTGATGGTGAGACGCCCTTCGATGGCACGGTTTTTATTTGGACCTTGAATCGAATACCTTGATACCAAAATAGTAAAATAGAAAAATTAGTTCCAATTCGTGGTTCGTGGTCTTCACAGATATATCAACCCATTTAATTATACGGATAAATAACTAACACAACTCACCGTCCATTATCCGTGCGAATGCCATTCCCATTTAACAGCCAGATTATACGGCCGTACGTATTATTGAGCTGCAATTTAAATACAAACAGTAAGTAAAGAAGCCTCGTATATAGACGAGCGACAAAAAAGTGACGGTGTAATTTAGCACCTCGCATTTCAATTTTAGCTCATGGCCTGGTTTCACTTTCACAATGCTCAACTGTTCTTTTGGCGGGGGTGCGTCCCCCGCCATCAGCAGCAGCTCGTCTTCCTTGGACTGGGACGGGGAATCCATTAGCATAGACGACGACCCAACGACGGACTCCTCCAAGGACCCGAGGTGGTCCTCATCCTCGCCACGGTCTGATTGTTCAGAGTCTGAATTGACGGTGGGGCCTCCTCCCACCGGCGACATGGGGAAGGGCTCCACGCCCTGTAATAACGGGTTCAAGGGATGACCTCTGTGATGACGAAGGGAGTGTGAACATAACACAATGTGACCTGCGGAAGAAAGAGAATTAGAAGGAGAATTAGAATTGGTGCATGGAGGATTAGACCATTTGAGTTTAATAATGTAAAAGCATTTAGAATTTGACCGGAGGGTGAATACATGATGAGGGAGAGGAGAGCGAGGGGAAAGTGTGCGTGTGTGTGCTATGAATCGAATTATTTGATTTCAACTCCGTCACGAAGAATTACTGTTAAGTCTTTTGTAAACTGAGACATTAGTGAGCGATCCGGCTGGGGTAAAATAATCCGATGTGACTTTCGGCCAGTAGAGAAAGTAAAGTGGGAAAAACGCCGTGAAATTATTGGGGCTCGATGTATGTACAGGCTTACAGCGTGGGTGATGTCGTCGCATTTCTAATTGGTGGTTAGTACCAGAGGATTGTGATTTTGGTTCATGAACCACGTTTTCCCCTCGGAAAAATGTAAGCTCGGTGAGAAATCGTCGTCTCGGTGTTCATAAGGATGCGGATCACACTCATTTCATAAGTCTGGCTGGTGGTTGGTAAAAGTGGGGGCTTACATACTGTTGCTTACTTACTGCGATGCCTTCCATCCTACGAAGCACAAAGCCACCACAAACAACGGGGAGATCAAAACTATACTTAGCCCTCCCACAAGTTTATTAAGCTTATTATACCAAAAGTGCATCTCAATACTGCTGTAATTTTCTGCTTCATCTTAGTTGCTGCGAGACACTCATTGGCATCATGATTACGAATACGTACGTACGTACGGCAGTTGGTGGGGTAGCATATAAATACATTCTTCTTACGCCTCTCCCATATTTCAACTTGTGGTCAAACTTTCTCTTGTGGCGATGAAGCAGGCATCACCCACTTGGATACGCACTTTCCCATCCCCCTGAATTGTTTTCCTAGCCACTGCCAAGAATCAAAGGCATTCCGCCAACGCGGAATACATACAAGATGGTTAGTTGATGGATCCTGGATGGAATGCCAAGTTCCTTGCACTCCGCCACCACATTGCATCACAATTCGGAATATTAAATTGAATTTTATGCGGCTTATCATGGAGACAAGACAAGGAAGGGGCTGTGTTGGTTATGCGGTGGTGGGAAAAAGAAGGTGCTGTTCTGCTCGTCAACAGGCCAAAGAAATTCTCTTCCTGAACAGCCAGCCAGCTACCATTACGTATTCTAGAATTCTTCACGCGCATACTTGCCATTCTAAAGGGACTCATTTATAAAGTTTTACTTTCTCCACGAATAAATATGTACGACTGAAATTTATAATAGACCTGATGCGTTCGACTTTTGCACAACCAGTCAGATTTAAAGACGCTGCATCCACAATGACAATGTGGAAGTCAGGGGTAGAAAATCACCCCTGAAAATCAACCCATGTAATCATCACATGTAAGGTTCCAAAACTTTGAGTTGGTTTCCAACTCCTCTTCGCCCAGAGTGAGGAGAGAACAAAGGGATCCACAGAACGAGACGTTCTCATCATCACTCATTCATCCACGTAATCTCGATGAGCACCAAGTGACTGGCTTGACTGCGTGGCTTGAAGTGGAATTGAAATTGTCGAGTCGACTTATAGAAATCCCAGGCTCAGTCAAGCCATCAGTTTAATTGACTGTTTCGCGAGTTGACAATTGTGACAATGGTGATTCTCAGAAATTTTAATTTGCATTTGCATTTGAAAAGGATGAGCAATCTGAGTGTAAAACTTGTGTGTATGTAAAAAGGCATTTTGCTCTGCTCGCTACATGTAAATTCGAGGCAACAAATCGTACAGGCAACGGAGAAAATTATTTTGAATGTTTTTCTCTTCCTCTTTCCTTAATAATTTCATAGTCCATTAAAAATAAAGAACGAGGAGAATGAACGCACATGGACAGGATTGGCTAATGTCTACTTTTACTCAAGCATGCACTCTGACACTAATTCAAGAATGTCTTTCTTATGTCTTTCCCCATTTGTGTCCCTGTCCGTTTCCTTCATTTTTCCCTTTCTCTCTGTTTTGTCCTCTAAAAACACAATTGGATAAAGAGGAAATTCCATTTGGATATTAGAGTCCATTCTTAATGAAAACTTGCCGTATTCCTAATGCATTGCTTTTATATTATTATTATATCCATGCTCTCCAGCACCAGCAGCACCAGCAGCAGCTCACCATCCCTGTGGTAGCAAAGTAATAAAACTAATAAAAGTAATGGGGGAGCTGCTCCTCTTCCTGGCGTTTGAGAAAGAAGGAGCCAAAATATTTTACAAGAAATGAGAAAGTGGAGGTTGCATCATTTATTATGCTTCGACAGGTTTGCACGAGTGTGTCCCATCTTAATTAAAAAGGTAAACCCCATCAAAATGTAGAACTTTCAGTGAAAGTGGCAACAAGAAACCCGTCGTGCATAAGTTACCGTACATGCAAATGTATGGATGTATGTGGTTTAAAGATATTCGGAATATTTCGTAGCGTTTGTGCACGTGTGGGTCCATTTTCACTTTTCCATTTATACCGGGAGTGAAAGTGACTGAATTTCAAAGAAAATTCATTTAAGACTCACTTTTAATATTTTTAAGAACTTGAAAGGAAAGCGAAGTGCACTTGGCTGGCAACCCGAGCCGACTAATGGAAGTGAGAAGCGGGCCGAAAAAAAGACGCAGAGGTCGATGCGTTTATTAAACTTGATATTTGACAGTAATGGAAAGAAGCGTGTGGGAAAAAGGTTCTTTGGAACAATAGGCAAAGAAAACTATCATCATTGATTTAATTAAATTGTGAGCCAAGACGCAGAGAAAAGCTCAGTGCTCACTCCTCTCAATAAAGCCGCTGGGATTCATGATTCAATGCTCTCGCTCCTTAAATTCAAGGCGGAGAGTGAGAGAGCTTATACCCACCGACCCAACGACTCCTTGTGTAAAGATTGTTGCGAAAATAAATGTGAGCAGAGTACAATTTCTTTAAGAAAGACTTATGAAAGTGTCGTCCTCAGAGTGAATTATGAAAAGAGATTCTCTTCACTAAAAGTAAATGGGAAAAGTGAACCATGAAAGAAAATTGGGATTGAAAACTATCTGTCTCCATCTCTCCATTAATTATTCTACAAAAATTGGAAATTACTGGAGAATTTCGAGCATTACGTTCCTTCGAACTTCGGATTCAACCTTTTGTTTGAAATACTGAACGTGATAATTTCCCCAAAATCAAATGTAGCACAAACTTGAATTCATACAAAATATTACATAAATTTCGCAAAGTCGCAATCGAGAATCTTCGCGTGTGCACGGTCATATGTACACGAAAACCAAAGTGAAAAGTTCCTCCAGGAGAAAGAGAACCTTTCTTCCTTGGGTTTGCTTCCCTGGGTAGGACACACAGCCAAAGTTTACATGAGAGGCATGTCATTTCTCACAATAAAATATGGTCAGGGTTCAAGAACAGTTTAGTTTAGAATCTCGAGAGTTTTCGCAGTTTGGCTGATAGTCTATGCATTCACTTTCACTGCACACGATCAACTTTAACTACTTCCGCTGTTGGTACATGGAAGGAAGGAAGGATGGCGAAGGAGAGAAATGTAGGCAGCCATTTCTTTGCACCTTTCCCTTCGCCCATCTTCTTCTTGAGGAGGTTGCAAACTCTTCACCGACTTTTGACTCCTCTCCTCCGTACTTATCTCCTCGTCCTTCTTCCCACTGATATATGGACGGACGGCGTATATGTATGCGTGCGGGGTAAAAGTGCAGAGAAATTGAATAAAAAATGGGCCCAGCTCCAAACTTTGTGACTTTCCCTAACTTTGCGCAGATTAAAGATTATAGATAGTGATGAAAGAAAGGAGAGGGGATGATGCAGGGGTGCTCACGTGATAAAATTTGATAAGTTTTACCACTTTTATAAATTGTCGCTGATTTAATATGAAAACTTTAAAAATTTATGGACTCTGCCATTTCCAGAGTTAGCGTAATGAATTAAAATTCAGTAAAATGTGTATGCATGTACCTGCTTATTTTATTGAATAGATTATGTTAATTTCCAAAAGTGTGGAAACTGTGCAAGCTGTCAATAAAAAGTCGTGTTTACAACATTACAACCAAGCCGTATATATTCTACCGTTTGTTGCAATGCACATATCATAATAAGTCTCCGAGGTATTCATGAAGCAAAAGGTTGATGAGAAAAGTTGGTGTTTTTCGTGAAAAACGTGAACCAACTCGTGACCCGTACTTAACCCTGAATATCCAAGTAGTACGCACCAGAGATAGACAGGCTTTTCAAACAAACGTGCTTGTGCAAGGCGCAGCAATGCACTACGCGTTGGGAGGGAACAACACATTTCATTGCGTGGTAAGGACATTTATTGACGAATTTACGAGATTCTTCGTTAACTCGCCAGCATTTTCTTCTCTCTTTTTGCCAGAAAGTTACGTGAGACTGCTGCTGGTGCACGTACATACGTATGTCTACAACAATGCAACTTTTCTCATAGGCTTAAACTACGATGCAAAGGAATCACGACCGGAATTCCTGTGAAAAGATCTTAAGCCCAAAACACTGCTTCCTGCCGTATTTGCCCTTGGAAGGAGCGGTCTCGAGTTGTACATACGGAGCACTGGTGACACGGGGAATACTTCTCGGAATACATTGGTTTTATTTATCGTTGGTTGGTGGCAATAGCTATTTTTGTCCAGCAGGACTTTACATGAGATTCAGCATGTCTCCTGATGCACATGGTGTTTTAAGAGTTTGGAGGATTTAAGAAAATTAAAAGCTGAGGTCGTGAGTGATATAATGTGACGACCGCTGTTTCGTTACGTGTGTTTGTGTGCATGTGACAAGTCCGACTCCGAGTCGTTTAGCACCACACGCGGGCAGAGGTGGTGGTGGTCGTCGTCGAGGTTGCAATAAGCACTTTCGTAGTCAGCATGGTTTAATGCCATCGTCACCTTATCACCGGAATCTCATGTCGTGCTCCATTTCAATTTGAGCTGAGAGCTATCACCTCAATAAATACTCTTCGGGTTGTTGCTCCAACCAGTTATAAGTGCTACCTCAAACGAGCACCCATATAAGTGCGTATATGTACATATGGATATACGTATGTAGAAGTTGTTGCGACTACCATATACTTACTCACTGCTCTTGGTCTCGTCGTCGGCTACCACTCAAGACAAAACTAAACGGGGACAAACACATTACTCACCCAGAAAGTACTAATAATATATTTTTTTACTTTTCAAAACAATTCTTGGAAGTGTAATGCAATGCAATATTTACGAACTAGGAAAAATGGCTTGGAAAGCAGTTTGAGAACAAAGGACTTTGCAGACTGAATTTTGACACTGTCGCTATCTCATCTGATTTTATGTACGCATAAGTTTGTCAATTTGCTTCCGACGCATTAAATTTCTAGTTTGTTTCCTGTTTTTGTTCTAAACTGGAATGAAGTCCAATTTCCTATGCTGTGCTTTATCTAGGTGGCATTCAACAATCTTGAGATGTTGGTGATAAGCTTGAGTTAAGGAACTGCCGCCCGTTTAGAAAGATCTTTAGATTTTGCACTTTTCAGACATGTTTTCACTTTAATCTCAAGTGTCCATACAGGGCCATTTATGTGAAGTAAACGAAAACGGTATCACACTGAAAGGACAAGGCTCCACTTGAAGATAAGTACACTTGTTTATCAGGTTGTATATCAGTTAATCCACTCTTTCTCCGTTCCACTTTCTTCTCGTCTTTCCTTCCACGTAGTCGTCCCATCTTTGCGTGAGTGTTTATTTAGTAGCCCAAAAGACGCCGAGTAATGAAGATAATAAGATAGAAATTGGAACACTCGCTGAACTCTTTTTTTCTTATTTTTTTCCTCCACTACGACTGTCATTCCCTATCTGATTCTGTCGATTCAATTCAATTGAAACAGTGCAAAAATAAATTGTTCTAGATTCTTTGTAAAGATAGGAAGGTAGAGGAAAGTGTATATTTTGCTAAAGAAAAGTCTCAAGTCAAGAAGGATCCACCCAGCAGCCCAGCATTCTTTCTCCTCCTTCTCTTTTTCTAACCCAGTAAATATATAGAGCATTCCAATTACAAAGTGGAGAAATCTCACAAAGAAAATAAAACGCTTTGCCGTTCTCTGTTTTTGGAGGAACGAGCAGTGGACGAGAAGAATTGAGTTTTCTGGTCTTGCTTTGCTGGTGGAAGGACCGGAGGAGGGGGAGGGAAAACTAGCCCAATCGTAGAAACAGAGAAAGGAGAGCAATTGCTTGCATCACAGTCTCTGGATTTTCTCAAGATTCCGCAAAGACTGCGAATAACTGCGAAATCGTCTCGCCTGACGGGCTGGCTGGCAAGTGATTATAAGTGAAATGTCCAAGACATACATTCTTTTGCTCATAAACTCCAAAATCCAACGTGTTTAGTCTCTTGCTCCAGTAATAACAACTCTGGGCATCCCTTCCTTATATCTTCACAGACCATTTGCACTCGTGGTGAGATGTGATGTCGGGGTCTGTAGAATCATCATCGCTTTACTACCCAGATAATAAGACGGGTTTTAAGGAGGGAAAGTTTTCAGGGAGAATAGCACACTTCACTCCAAGAAGAACAGAAAAAAGTTGGATCCTGGAATTGTTGGGTCGAAGAAGAAGGAAAATTTTTGGGAGTCCAACTTCTTTCGGTTAAATTGCCCTGATTATCCAACAATTCATCCGACATATCCGCTATTGGCGTCTTCCTCTTGTCGCTGTTGACTCATTGCCTTCTTCTCGGAATCAGATTAAATCTTATTGTTTTCATTACATTGCACACAAGTCGTTGTGGATTTTATGCACTAAAGTTTTGCTAAGAAAAGTCGGTATTGAATTTTCCTTGAATGCTAGCCCGATTGAGGGGACAGTATACGTATGTGCAAGTATGCTTTCACCTCACGAAAATAGAGTCAAGTGAGTCTTTGCATGCAGCTAATTAGGAACAAAGGTCCGAAAAAGGTGAGTAAATTAGAAGTGACATGAAACACACGGCGACTAAATTGTAACAATAGTTTCGAGTTGAAAAGTGGGGAGCTGTTTAACACATGCAATCAACAACTCATGCGATCAAACTTTTTCCATACTCGGAAAACTCCTCAGCAAATGCAAATTACTCAAATCAGCGCCATACAAAGTGATTAACTCGACAGGTTGACATTCCAAATCTGAAATCAATTTCTTGACTTGGGGTCATGAATTTATTTGGTCGGGTGCATTATGTAAATTCATGAATATCAAGATCAATAAATCAGAATGCATTGTTGCAAGAGGTTTCCTGTTATCTATGACTTGAAATTTGTGATACCAATTATGTAACAGAAATATTTAGTAAATAATGAACCCTCAAACTTGACTAAATAGTTTCATATTTAGTCACATTTCATACTTGCTGGATGCTTTATTTTACTCACCACTTTATGCTGGGAAGAAACTAACTTTTAGACTTGATTGTTCAACGAGGAACTTTAGATATGATAGGATGAAGAATAAGAAGCGGAATCCTGAAGTCTGATGGACGTGAAAAGCGATGATGATCATGAGAGCACCAACGTGCACTCCTATCGTGCATATGAATGGAGACGGTCATCATCATAGCGCGGCGGAGTGTTGATTGAGTATGCCATCATAAAGTGCAAAACAGTGCATTGGTTTGGATGACAGCTAACACGCAACACTTTACAAAGACGACCATAACTCACCTCCAAACTGCACCCACTTTATCGTGGCAGGCAGAGCCAGGATAAAAACCGAGTGTATATTTAAGCAAGTCCGGGTCTGAACCGTCCGCGGAGAGAGGTGAGCAGTCGAGTTTTGTTGGGTTTTCTCCGCTGCTTTCACTTCTCGAGAGAACAGGAAATGGGTGAAAATGCGGGTGCAGCTGCTGCTACTACGACGATGACGACGACCACCACTACATTCATTCTCCACTTGCAACCATTTATGACATTTATTAAGGCAATAGAACGGAAAACGGTTATTTCAACATCCAGCACAATCAACAACCTCCGTTGTGGAGCTGTCCGCATTGTGTGGCTCAGCTGCGAAGGAGAAAGTGATTATTCAGCCATATTTTGTAGATTGTCAGGAAGTCATAATAATGAAACTAAATTGATTTTGGAATTACACATGTCATTGCCATCCGGGAAAAGTCGGTCAGCTTCCGGTGCTTCTGACCAAGAAAAATGAAATCCTATCAAGTCTGAATACGCATTTGCACATTATGCTTAAGCATCAAAGGGACTCAAGTGGTTGCTTGTCTCTCTTCTTCACGGCTGGGATATTAAGGAGCCGATTAAATGAAAAATGATCATAATTACTCGCCTCCTCACTCGAGGATTTTTCAATGACATCTCAAATCTGATTAAAACTGAGCTATTGCGGAGCTACTGTTTTTGACAGCAGATTTCGAAGGAGATTACGTGATTCATTGCGGTCCCATTATTACACAGCACACATCACCACTTGTCCTCGTGTACACAGTTGTGTGTGCGGTCCTATTTTATATGCAGTTCTCAACTTAATGCGATTTGTTTGATCATATAAAGTCAACGCGGAATTACAGTCCCAGATTTGGACATTTGGTTGGTTGAATACTGGACCACTTTTTATTACGTTGTTGGAATAATGCACGAGACGACTGTGTCCTCTGTGCGGCTCTCTTGTACGCATGAAACAAATACTGGTTACAGAGAATCAGATACAAATTTGGGGATCCAAATGTTATACAAGCAGAGTTTAAGACCCCTCGTTTTTAACGAAAAAGGCAAAAAAAAGCATATAACTCATACACCCAAGATTAGTAAGTTGCCACGAGCGAACACACATTCCCATTTGATGTGCTGCCCTTTTGCCATGTGCCATCAATTCCCAGGACGCCTTGTTAACTAAAGCTCTGGGCTCAAAAGGGTGCAATCCATCATTAGTTGGAGCTGCGTAGTAGTGGTGGAAGCTTAACGCAGATTTTCATTATGGTAATACTGTAAGAATTACTTATTGTGCATCACAAGCATATTGTGTGTATTCCAAAAAATAATAATAATAAGTAATAAAATGGGAACACACAATGGGCACTGTGCAGTGTCAACATTTTTGTAAATATTTTCCAGCAGATCTCATGATACATAAGTTTCCAGAAAATGCACGTCGACTTGGTATGGTTAAAGTGGGCTTTTTTACTTTCAGTGTAGAGTTGGGACAGCCGTCTCTTTTCTACTTGGAGAAGGATGACATATGACCCACGATGATGAATTTCCTTCTCGTACGCTGCTGACCTGTTTATTCTGCCTCCAGTGATCAAATTCTGTAGCTGTGCAAAATATCTAAAATGTATTCGGAGCAGAATATTCATAACGGAAATTTTGTCCATTATTCACCGTCAACAGTCGGTAAAATTGTGGTTAATGTGTCAGGAAAATAATACACTGCAAAATGCATGCTCACAAACAACTTTATTTTCTAAAAGTCAGTCCTAAAATTTAAATTAACAAAAGTTCAGCGTCTGCTGGACCCCACGTGGATAAAATTGACAGGGGCTTAATTCGAGGCAGGTACACATAATTTCCTATGGACGCATATACTTAAATTGTTTGGACCTGCTCTTTTCTCCAAGCTATCTCTACCTCCCATCGCTATTAAAACGTGTTTCATGATCACGGGGCCGGTCGTGGGATTAAATAAAACGACGTTGGATGAAAATTGAGAATTTGATTGAGAAACGAGAAGAGCCCTCTCAGCCAGTCAGTTATTATTATGCATTTCTTTGTGCCACGATGTTGATTTTGATTGGAAGTTGATGAGGATATCAACTGAAATAACGATCATGGTTGAATGGTTGGGTGAATAAAGGAGGATGGATTTGAATTTGAATTAAAATTGTACTCCATAATCCTCCTCCAGTTGCAGTTCAGTAAACATCCCATCATTGCAGTGGAGTGGTGAATATCACGAAATGTCATCTCCGAATCATCCAAAACTTGTCGCATATCACATCATTTGCTAAACTAGATCTCACCCTTTCCTCCAGTCAAAACAAGATCGATTCGCAATTGGAATATGCTGTGTCGTTGGCTGGATGTGTGTGTGGTGATGGATTAACAGATACATAGACACCATCTAAATACATATGAAACTTATGCACATCTCGTAGTTTAAACTGCTCGCACTCGTCGTGAGTCCTCAATCAAGCCCTTTGAATTTGAATACGAATTTATAAATTCATGAATCATGAGTTTATGGTTTGGAGATTTGTTCACTGCTTGTTCATGCCATTTATATGCTCATGGAAGTGGCATAAATGGTGTATCAAGCCCAACACATGGCTTCCCAAATACTCCCCATTATCAATTTATAGTCATCATCATCGTCATGGAATGGATGGCGTAAACCTGCCAGATTCCACCTTTATTTACACCCTTTCGCTTCGAAGGGTCTCGCTCTACTCATATTTTCATACGGCGTGACAATGGGATGGTGATCAACTGAATGCTAAATAAATTGGTGTGATGTACGTTGTGTAATAATTCTGCTGCATGCCAGACAGACCAACAACCAGCAGCAGCAGTAGTGCCATGCAGAGAAGTGCATCTGCCGTTTCCCTGCTCCCAAGTTGGAGATCGAGCAGTTTTATTTCAATGAAGTTTGTAATCTAATGTTCAGGACTCGATTGTACGTTTTAAAATTTATTTGAGTTTTGAGAATGAGGAATGAATCGTATCGTACATCGGCAGACTGGAGATGAGACTGGAGATGAGGGTACTGGAGGGATACGGCTCCCTATTGCTTTTGTTGGTCGTGCAGTTTGTTTATAGAGTTGAACCTCAACCCTCCAATTTTCTGAGAGTAATAATGCTCATAAACTCTTTTCATCTCTTTCTCCGCAGGGTAAAACGCATCTCTTATCCCAGCTCCGTCACGGCAAATACGCAGCACAAATAAATGTAAATCTGGGTGCAATCAAACGAATAAACGGAAACAAGCTCTTCAACCTTTCAGCTTCTCGACACCTCGACATTTTTCACGTCACGATTTTTGGTGGGGTTGGGGTGTGGTAAAAAAACCGAAGCCAATCTATCTTTAAAAAATCAGCAACATATGGATATCAGTCGTGTCGAATCCTAGCAAGGCGTTCTACCCGAAAATGCATGGAACCAGTTGGACGGAAACCTTGAAACCTCAAATAAACTGAATTACAAATTAGTCGCATATTCAAAGGTGATTGTGACTGACTGAGAATGTGGACTTTAAAGTTTAGGCTGTGGCTGTCCGGATGTTTGCCGGATATTCAAAGCTCATCACGACCGGATAGTCGTCGTCGTATTTGCTGGGTCGATATGTTATGTCATGTCATCGTCATCCCTTTTGGCAGCACTTCTGCTCCTTCCATAAATTTCCTTCACTCCGAAATGCAAGTGCCTAAATTTGGAAGATGGAATGCACTCCAAAAGCTTATGCATATGCATGCATAAATTTATCGCTGCGCAGGATAAGTTGGAAGGCTCGGCTAAACTTGGTCTTAAAAGAAGAATTTGAGTAAGTTCCTAGTCATCATGTTATCTGGTGAATTATTCAGACGGATCGCAGCATGTTCAATATGTTGGTGGTGAATTAAGTAATTTGTACGTTGAAAGCAGTGGTGGTGAATATGCAGGAAGGGACGGAACAAGTGAGAGAGAGAGAACCCTTTCATAATTCTATCTACACCATGACTTGCTGATTTTATGTGAGAAATGTAAGTAGAGTCGAATCAAGTGTTGAGTTGAATGAAAATTAATACGTGAGGAAGGATCTAAGAGGACGAGGTTTATGAGCCTAAAACACGTTCATTTGTACTTTGTATGCACCTCAATCAAGTCTTTAATCAAGCCTTATCTCCCACTAGTTACCACTTCGGCTGGAATATTAAGGGTAAAATAAAACACCAAGAATTAGTGGATGCAGCAGCAGCGTGTAAAAGTAACCTGCCACCCACCCCAATGTTTACCCATTAAAGCTGCGTTAAAAGGAGTGAACTCTAAATACAGTGAGAGAAAGCATATTCAAATTCATGAAAGTCGAAAACAAACAAACCGAATGGAATTCGAACCCTCTGTCACGTATTCCGGCTGCTTCTACGGATCATGATGGGACGCACATTTTCTGTATTGGTTACCTCGAGCGGATACGCAGCGGAACGGAGAAAGGCTTTTAAACTGAGATACTGATCACATTTTACTAGTTTTAGAGCAAGGATGACATTGAAACTTTTCCTCGTAATAAGTATCAAAAGACTGTGCTTGTTTTAGGATGCATGCATTTGTGTATGTGTGGATGAGCCACGACATACATAGTCAACAGTGGGAATGAGCCTTATCCACAAGCGATATCCATATCTGTATTCCCCAAACGCTTATTGTCAGTTTGGTTGTCGTTTGCCTAGTCGGTTGGGGAAAATGAAATGAAATGCAGTTTGTGCAAATAGGCATGACATGAATATGAAACCCTGAGGAAAAGGAGCCTGCCGAAGGGGAGCTGTTGGCTCTGTCTTGTTTCCATCCAACAAATGTAAACCCACATGAATTCATCCATCCAATCAAACAGTACCGTCTTTAGAGTCAACAATAACGACAATGACTTTGCACAAGTCGACTGTGGTGTTGGCGATATTGACGACGATATTGAACTGGAATCAGATAAACTTTCAGCTCATTTCATCCAATAAACGTACTTACACTCGAAGAGTCACCACCACCAACCACTTCCACTCAATATTCAATTCCCCAATAAGTTTCTAGCTCTCAAAGCCAATGACAAATCCTCGATATACTTCATAATCCTCCTTCGTCCAATAACACTATGCAGAATCACAATGCAATATTCTCAGTCAATTTATGAGAATGGAAATTTTTCTGCTTTTCTAACAATAGTTCTGACTGACTCTCACCCCAAAAAAGACTGCTTCCACCAATCTGATTTTACTCATATATTTGTCAATAGTTTGCATTCCACTTTCATTTCCAAACTCAGATTTCAAGTTCATTCCACGTCATTACGTTCTAATACCGTAATGAATAATTCGGAACAGGCGGCCAAGCAGAGACGTATTACAATTGCTGAGAAATAATGACACCCTCGCAGAGCGAAAGCATGAATGAGTGGATTCCACATCCAATCTTCTGAATGCATTCATTTCATGCTGGGACGATGTGATGCAAGTGCATTTATCCATTTGGATATGTGGGCAAGACAGGAAATCTCGAGCAGTTGAGTCCCGTCAAGCTGGATGAAATAAATGATATTGGTTCTTGCTGTTGAGGGAAGTCAGAAGCAGATGCATCTTATCCGATTTTACATTATGCCCAACAAAGTGAGGAACAAATGGAAGCGTCACATTCCACAAACCAACATCACCAGACCACTCAGCTCAACACCCGAGGTTAGCATCTTCTGCCATGCCCTGCTGCTTACCCGGAACTCGTACAATGTGCACAATAATAATAATAATATCGCTCTCTCACTTCTCGTCAGGATTATATTTTATGCGTATTTATAACAAGTGAAACAATCGCCCTCTCACTTAGGCTCTCCAGGAGGCGACAAAGGAAGGAAGGAAGTAGATTAAGATTGATCTCTTGTGATCTGACAAGTCTCATTTTACTCACTCACACTTCCCTACAACTCAAATTAAAATGCAAGAGTTTGGTTGAAGAATTCTCGATTCAATGAGTTGAAATAAAACAGATCATCATTACCATCGGCTTATAACTAACCGAGCGTTAACCATTAATAATGAGCAACAAGAAGACGGCGAGGACATTGAGGAATTTCAGTATCAACTCCCCTTCTCAAATGCATCTGCACAGACCATGTTACAGTCAGGGAAACAGAAAAGGAACAAAATAATTAATGCAGGGTTGCAAAACAATAAGAAATCAAAATACCACTGTGATAATTTCACTGCCTCTTCGTTCTCATTATTTTCTGTGTTTAAAAAATATTTTGAAAATTATTGAGTCAAAACCTGTCAATTTTGGGTATCGTTCCGCGGCACATTGTATTGGTTTGACATTGTTGTCTAATGATGAACTAAAATGAGGGGGAGACCTCGTATGTGGGCTGCGTAGACGTATAGCAGAAGGGCAAACATGACAGAGATATTGTGGGATTTTATGCCGTCCTATCATTCGTTATGATATAAATATATAGAAACTGACATGGAGAACTTGGAGAAGGAGCCAACCAGCCCATTGTCTGTAATTCTCTCTAAATCTCTCGCTTAATAATGAATAAATGTATGTATACGCGAGTCCTGGCCGTTCCTCAAAATAGAAATGCAACGCCTGTCGCTTCACTTTATGAGCTCAAAACGCATTCCAGGATTTGAAGTTCATTCGAGTGAATTGCTGTAAATTAGTTTCGGTGTGGCATTAGCAGTATATACTTTTGGTGGCAGGGACGGGTGAGAGCGTAGGACTGACTGCATATTCAGGAGAGTGGGGTTCTGCACACAGAAGATCCGCTGAATTGGAATTGGATGAAGCTTATGATGTCAAGTTTGGAT
This sequence comes from Folsomia candida, assembly GCF_002217175.1. Taxonomy (NCBI): domain Eukaryota; kingdom Metazoa; phylum Arthropoda; class Collembola; order Entomobryomorpha; family Isotomidae; genus Folsomia; species Folsomia candida. Next base: position 16,808,436 of record NW_019091194.1, on the reverse strand, counting down.
TGGATGGGGTTTGGAGAAGAGCCTTTCAATGATTTAAGTGCTGGGTGTAATGATAACCTTTGTATGGTGCTGACGGGTTATTATTTTATTCATGTTGTGCAATCCCAATTCAGGCATAATAATGAGAATGAGAGCAGGTGGGAAGGAATTCTGGGCCCATTTTTGATTAAATTGATGGGTGGTGATGCGTATATCTATGTGCTCGTATTGGACCTGAGACATTGTGCTCTATTGGTTTTTATACCCGCCCTCTTTGGCTCCAAGATATGTACATACCACTCACAAGACGAGATTATTACTCACAATGACGTGCATGATGAGCTGACAAATGGGAGAGGTACAAGAAGGAACCGATTTTGTAATTCTGTGTAATCACATAAATTATTCATTCATCAGAGAAACAAATCAGTGCAGTTTGCCAAATAAGTAAACGGTGATTATTGTGCGAAAGCTCGGCACAACACGGGATCCGGGAAGTAGACAAAAGATCGACACATATTAGATGGCAGGAATTACACGGGTTTAATTAATGAGACTGAATCACGAATTGATTGAAATGAGGTGAAAGCTTTTTCTAATTAATTGTCATTAGCTTGACGGGTATCGGCAGGATAATTAATGTTGTGTAATGCTATTTTTATCAAGTTCAGCAGCAGAACATGAGTGAGCGAATAGTGTGCTCGACGAGTATGAGAGCTTTTCTCCTGAATTTCCCATGAGTTGTGCAAATATTCAGAGACACTGGCAGGGCGGATACACATTGCAGGTCTTCTTTCTCGTATATTCTGCCACTGCTGGTGCTGCTGCTCATTTTCATTTACTTGGTTTGTTTCATTATTGTGTTCGCTAATTTACGACAGGCAGCTGGATGGTGACTGACTTTCAGGGCAGCTCGTGCCAATTACTTTCTCTCACTCGACAACCAAGTCGACAGCACATGAAAAGGAGAAAGTTTGTTTTATTCCCTTAATTGAAACGACGAATTTAATGAAATGTGTGTTCACTGCTGGGCGGAAAGAAGACAGTGACTTGCTTCATAATGTGCACGACGTAGAAAGTTAAACATAATTTGAATTTTTGCAAAGCCTCACCAATTATTAGTCCCATCCGGGCTGCTGTTTTTATTACGACAATTCACAAAAACAAATAGAAATTGGCAAGAAGTATGATCCCTGATTTTATAAATCAGTCGGAGGAAGCTGAAATTTGCATGCACCGATTAACAACAAAGACGCCTATTTTGTAAAATATTGATCCCTAGAAGGGTCACTAACACGAGTTAAGTAATTATAAGTAAGAAGAGACAAAGTATGACTGGCTCTGCCTATAGCAATCCACAAGTCAACATTGTAGGTTTATTTTTCTCCCATTTCCAAGAATGTGATGTACAACGTACCCGATCCAATTTTTTTTACCTTGTACCTATGTTGTTTTTCGAATAATAGGATTATTAACCATCTTGCACAACTGTGGAAGATGTTTTCAAGATGTTTTGTACATGTATTTGCACAACACACACTTTGGTATTGAATACACGCCACTTCAAACAAGTAGACTTGTCCATTCTTAAAACCAATAAAGCAGGATTTTAAGTGCTTATCACCAAGTTTCCTCGTATGTATTTAGGCATGGTCTGGAACCAAGCAAGTTTTCACCCACTCCTGGCTTACAGCCTATTCTGGTCTCTGCTGCTACTGTTATATAACTGCAAATCTAATGTGATGGAGGGGAGAATACAAAGGAGTGTGCGACACAATGTCCACCAACACGTCCAAAAGAATTACAAGAGAGGAGGGGCTCAGGAGAAGTGAAGAGGAGAAAGTGGACGGAATCCTATCTGATTTTCTTTCTCCTCCTCCTTCTTAAACTGATAGGAAGAAGATCGAACAAAGTTTTTGTAGTTAGTTTAACAGTAACACGACGTACGTGTCCTCAGGAGTTGGAGGGTCGACGACGACACGACGCATCCAACAAATTGCAGGTTTTCCATTACAACTTGAAGCAGAAGCAAATATTTGAGCCAAGATGACTGACTTCAATTTCCGAAGAGGAGAGCTGGATGTGGGGGAAGGAAGGGGACAATCGGAAATACGGACTTTGGAAATTACAAAAAAACTAGTCGATGGGACAAGAAAGTCGACATCATGTGAAGAAAAAGTGGGAGTTTGACTTGAATTGGATAACGAATTAAATTGTGAATGGAGTAATTTACAAATTCATTGACTTTAAATTAGACTTCTGCCTTTAGTCGTTTCAATTCTAGTAATTATTATTACGCTCTCTTCTTCCGAAATCGTATCAGCCTCATTTTATGGCAACTTTCTACTGAATCAATAATAAATTATGTAACATCCTAGAGGGTATTATATGATACGTTACATAATTATATGACTGCACGTTATACAGTTGTATCAATTTATTATAAAACGTAGAAGCACATCTAATTTTTCAGGTGAGTTGCAAGACATGAAAAGCGTGGACTGGAATTATGTCATCAGATTGGATAATCTTTCGCATGAGATCAACAGTCCACCAACGTAAACAGATGAACGATACTCGAAAGTGAAACCATGTAATTTAGGTAACTACAGCAGTTCACGAAAAGAAGATCATGACGATGTACAATCCACACAGCCTGATCCAATGTGACGTAACTTTTTATTTAAGGGGCGACTACTCAAATGCTAAGCACAGATCAGGATCGTACGAGTCCAAATCTTCACATACAAAATTGGGTATTGCTGTGAAATGCATAGAGAGTACTTTTCTTACGTGGTGGCGAGATAAGCAATATTCTCCTACAGGCAGAAATCTTTTAGACTCTTTTACAATGTTTCAGATCTTTACGAGTTGACTTTTCGGGATTAAAAAGGAAGGAAACCAGTGGTTTAGTAAGTAGAAATGGGATCACTTAGAGTCGATCTCTACATGTATTCACATAAGTATGTTCTTCCATGAATAAATGCTTAGATTTTGAGAATTTAAAATCTGGAACCTTTGGAACTATGCATGTTTATCGAAATATAATGCAATGAAAGATATATATAAATATTGAAATTAAAAAAATCCACCCAACAATGCGATTAATACTCGAAAAGTGAATGTATTAAGGGGCATAATTTGTCCGAATTTTACAGATGGTGTTACTCACAAGTTGGCTGAACATCTCCGATTCCTCTTATTTCACGTCTCCTTCCCTTAACCCTTTCCCAGTGCAGATTTATTGCTCTAGTTTTCATTTGATATTCTTCTTGGCCTCTTGTGATACTTAACGAGGTTGAATTATGCTCTGAAACCCAATTACTTCCGCTTCTAACTCCTCCATCCCTTTCTTTCAGTCAACTAACAAGATAACCGACCATCATGTTTAGAATAACTAAAGCCCACTCTGATCTTCCGCTCCTGTTAGACACACACACATTCTGTGAGCTCCAACAATGTTTCTTGACTTTAGACCACCAGTTCCTTTCCCTTCCTCGTCCATTTACCCGTCTTAAGGCCGCAGCTCCCACTGTTTGGTTAGCTAAAAGCAGGATGGAGCAGATAAAACAGGGTTGCCTATCGTATACGTGTATACATATTACGGTGAACGATGGAGAAAGCTGAGCACATCAAATTCAACGACATAAGAAGGAGAAGAACCATAATTGGAGTCCATTCAGCTCAAAATGCTTGATGAAACCTTAATAATACGATGGCAGGCTTGGTTAGTTATGTACTTTTGAGCGTATCTTTCTGCCCCTTGATTTGACCTCTTGTTATAATAATCCCATCAATATTTACATCCCAAAACTCACTTTCTTGCCCTTGTCCATTAACTCCTCCATGTATTTTTCTGCAAATGTACATAGTTGATAGGCATCGCATAGTTTGGTTTAACAACAGATGAAGAAAGTGCAAAGGGCGGATGAATTCACTTATTTTTCACTACGTCCATTAAAGCGTATTGTTCCGTTAGTTTGATGGTGGTTGGGAAAACGGTTGTTGTTCTCCCTCATTTGAAGCGAGGAATGTGTGTGTGTATGGACATGGAGGCTTTCTTTTGGAGGTCTCTCGAGGACTTAAATGAATGGCAAAGTGACTTTGACGCATGAGAGAACATTCTTTAAGCAAACAAGTGTATGTACCTTCTTATTCAACCCAATTTTCAAGTAAGCTATCTATCGATTCTCCTCGTGCACCATTCTCCTCTTCCAAGATTAGCTTAACTTATTCAATTATCTCGTGCTCCACATCTAAATCGGAGATCTCGCTGGAAATCTACATTCCAAGGCGCACCCATCTGAGTTCCTTCCACTATGAAATGAATGTATGTAGCTACATACGTATACACTCGGCAATGCATTAACTCCAATCAACCGGATCGTTAGCTTGTCCCTGTTTTTGCTCTCTCTCGTTCCTTAACTTCCTTATGTGTACGTAGGTACTTATCCTTATGTACACTTGCAGGAAAGGTCTTCATCTTGGAGTTTATTGGATGGTGGGTGGGTGGGAATGGGGTTAAGTTGAGAAATTACAAAGTCAACAATTCTGGCATGGGAGAGTGGATGAGCAAGTAATGTAATGTTGCATGCACTTCTAATGTGAAGAATAAATGCGTTTTGGCATGAGGAAATTAGTCGTGTTGTTGGCCTTCTGAATGTGAACGTGAGATGCCTCCCTCTACGGAGTCTTCGGAATTGCTACTGCTGCCCCGTGTTTAATTACACAGATGAACGGTTTTACAAGTCGATAAGAGATTGGAACAGACGCGGTCGGGTTACAGAGACTAATTGCAATCTTATCACTCGAGCAGGCACTCATCCGAAACAATTCTCTCTCTTCTTCTTCTTGGGTTGGATTGGATTACAAGAAGGAAGAGACCTGATGGATTGTTAGGATTGGGAGAAATCAAACTAAATCAACTTTGTTTATGTAAGGAAAGGAGGTGGAGTGGGGGCTAAAATAATAGGGACAGAGTTAACATAATGATTTCACAACTGAGGACACACGAATTATTGACAGACGGAGGGAAGGTTATGCAACATCAGTCCAATTACGTCCTTCCATGCTCAAAAGTTAAAACTTTACACAGCAAAATTGTTTTATTCTAGGAGAATCTACATGTTGAGTAAACAAGAAAAAGTATGGCTGTTCAATCCTCCAAGTTTTAATCAATCCCAGACACAAAAGGACATATGTAACAGCCAACCAGTTTTCTCCTTCTCTTGGAACAATGTTTTTAGGTAGTTGCTCCTCACTTGACTAATCTTGGCAATTTATTTTCCTTTTTTTCATGGAAATCTTGGAATGAGTTATCAAAAATTTGAATTTCAGATATGAACGATGACTACTTTAAATGGCAATTGAGAGTTATCAGGACTTTCCTTTATGTATGTGGAACGATGACCTGTATTGTTTTTATATTTATATTATGTGTGTAGCTGTTATTGCCAGAATTGGCTGGACAAGTTCGACCCGATTATGGGCAGGGTTAGAACGTGTAGTTCAGCCGCGTTGTTCAGTCCAATTTAGAACAACCTCCTTTGAAATTCGAAAGAAGCTTATGCGATTAGCTACTCCTGGACAAAGGGAACCCGATTTATTGAGGACAAAAGTTGACTCGTTTTATTTCAAAATCCAACACTGCCTCGTGAGAAGGGCAAAGTCTGCGCGTCAAAGACTGTTGTGAGAAAACAAGGCACTCTGACACAGATTAAAGAGGATTTAACCAAGGGAGTGGTTCAAGCAGCATTGTTCTCAAGAGGTTGAACAGTGTCATTTTCACTAACAAGCAGAAACAAAGGGAATGTGCCAAAATCAGTGAATTTCCAAGAAATGGTCAGCAAAATCAAAATCCATGGGAAGAGTCACATGTCAGGTTTAAAGCCCTTGATAACCTGCGCACCTAGATATGTAGGTAACTGAACACTCAATACATCGTATAGTTACAGAGAAAGTTGTGCTGTGTCCTCGTGGTGTAGAAAACATGGGGATTTTGAAACGAAATCCGGCTTTCATGTTCGAGATTTGTTGTTGGCTGGATAATTTTTGTCGGGTAGAAAGGTGCGGCTCGGCTACGTTGGGAAAAGTTCAATCAAAGAAGGCAAGAAATAGTTGAGACGTGAAGGGGGCTTTTATTTAGGGAACAAAGCAGCTTTCTGCCGCTGGTCTGCTGGAATATATGTATCTTTATCCAGCATGTATGAACATCCATATCGTGTGTAGGGACAAGTGGAGAAAAGTATCTCCGCACAAGGAAAAAATGCAATAAAAGAAATTTGAGTTGAGAGAGGAAGCGGACGTCTGAAATAGAATGAGGCAAGTTTGTGGAACGCTACAGACTTCGGAAATCGGTAAAATCACAAAATTAAATTTTCACTTGTTCAAATAAGTTAACATTCTGGGTTGCATGGAGGAAACAGTTTTCGAAAGAAATCGCAATTTTGTCTGTAGAGATTTGTTTCAGTATGGCTGGATGTTCTTAATAAGTTGCATGTACTTAATGCATGAAGTGCAATTTATTCATTTACTGAGACGAGGCAGAAATTGGTTTTTTGCAAATATCTACATATCCCAGCATTGAATGACGCAATATTTTACTTTGACAGCGACAATGACCTGCTGTGCCGTAAGAAGATAAGTTGGCGTCCCAGTCAGTTGCACTAACTTATGTAAATTATGGAATCTGCAGCCGATAAAGAGGATGCCAATAAATTACAAGCACAAACTACTATCTCGCACTCAACTCAGATTCTTGAAATAATTCCAGGAAGTAAAAGAACAATTAAGGAACAACTCAATTCTGTTGAATGTCTTGGGTTGATTTTCAAAACAAAGAACGGAATTACAGAGTCGAGCACACTCAAAGGAGCGAACATGGCAAGAATACGTGCAACCAAACCGTTCTAAGAATATCTATGTCTACGATGGGAGTGAGTAGGTACAAAGCAAGTAATGAATGTGAAGTAGTAGATTAAAGTTTTCCAGTGCCAAAGAATTTTAACTGCAGCGTGTGTGGTGTGGTAGTGTGAAGCGGAGGTAATAAAGATCTCCAGATTTATTCCTGCATCATATCTCAAAGCCAACCCAATCAGAAAAATCTACAAAGCAAGGGACAAAGACAACACAGTTCAAACTTTATATCGGAGACGAACAACTGAAACGAATCTCACCATTTTGAGAATACTTTTAGTAGAACAAAGACACGTATGCGTTGCAACAACTGCTAACAATAAAGTGAGACATACATATGTGTATCTACTAACATGTCAAGCTACGTGGAACTCTACCTCATTTTTATTGTGCTCTACCCGTCTCAAAGATTCCACTAATTTTTCGGCCTTGCACTCACAGCAGCCTCTTTTCCATCAACCACAAAACCCAATTTGAGTGAGATATTCAAACCCAAGAAACCCTTTTGTTTTCTGTCTGCTTACATCATCAAGAAGACCACCACCACGGAGCAAGGAACAAGGAAAAGTTAATTTGTCTGAAAACAAGACACACAAATAAAATTTTCGTGTTCTCGCTTCTCTCAACTAAATGGTCTCTTTCTATCCGCCATTGTGCTCCTTGTGTAGTTACTTATTATCCTCGGTGAGCCGGTGACAATGATAACGACTCTGCTGCTCTTCATCGCTGGAAATGAACAGCCAACAAGCACAGAGGTGGTTTCACATATGAACATATGCATACATAGATCCACCACAGAGGTAAAATACTTGCATGCAAAATGTATGCATGTTGGTTGGTAGGTAACGTTTGGGTAATAAAGTTGGGGAAAAGTAAGATTAGAGAAAAGTTTAAGACTTACAAAAGACTAAAATGAACCAATGAAGCCCGGCCCACACCATTGTTTTTCTTCTCATTATCCTCTTCTTCTAACGCCACCAGCAAGGATGAAGGAGACGTGCTGCTGAGATGGGCATGTTGTTGGTCGACTCATTCATAAACACTTTCACTCTCGTCGACGAAATTTACGAATATAATTCAACAACACCTGCCTACTCTGGAGAAATCAGTTTGTAAAAAAGGCAAAATGCACACAGAGCAAGGCAAGAAATACTTGTTTTTGTTGCTCGTATGTGTGTGTCTTGCTCTTCGTACGGGTTTACTTTATGCAAATGCGACACAATGTTTCTCAACCATTTGTTCGGTATTTGGAATATGCACGGGAAGAAGGAGGAGGAATTTAGATTCGAATTTGATGGAACTCAAGCTGCGTCCGTTTCCGTGTACAGCGTCCGGTCTCCATCCAAAGTAGTCCCGTATTTAAGTCAGTTTCAAATACGAGGCTTGCTGAGGCGGAATTGACGTACAAAGAGATGCAGCCACGTATGTATGAAGCTGGCTGACTGGTTGGTGGTTCTTGGCGTTAGGTTGTCCGTCCTTATGTATTTAGGCAGATAATTCACTTTGTGTATTTGTATAATTTTTGTAAAAAATTACTCTTTATTGTTTGATGATTTTATACCTCGAATGTCTTAAATTTTGGGAAATGGCGTGACAAGGAACTATACTAACGTATTTAGGCTATTAAAATACTAACGACGTCTTTGAAAGCTTGAAAGCCTTCCGTTCAGAATAAGTCTATTTTTTCCTTCTAAAGAAGACAACGACACGACGCTGACCCACTTTTTATCTGCAAGGTGCTGGTGAAATTTTCTCTTTAACAATCCACTACTCACTGAAAGAGAAAGTCGAAAAATTGTCTCTTCTTGTTCTTGTCCGGCAGGAATTTGAGTTTTTTTGTGAGAAATGTCTCTTCCCCTTTCTTCTTTCATCAACAATACAACGACTTCACAGTTGAGTCGCAATTTTTAACACTTTCACATCCACGCCATTATTTTAGAGCTGATGTCCCTGCATAGGAGAGGGCACGTGCGGAGAGTGTTTCTGGTCGCAATATTTCTCTGCCTCCTTCACGGAATCAAGTCTTTCAAATAGTTTCTCCAACTCTCTAAACTTTAAGACTTACCACGAAAGCTTGAGTTGTCTGCAATAATTTGGCTTTCGTGAACTGTCAACGCGTCAACTTTGTGCTACCGCAGGCCAATCCGTCTCACTTTACGCTCTCAAAGTTCATCAGGAACTCGTATGATAATGTCTCCTGCTACTCGGAACAAGTTGCAAAGTTTGTCAACTGCATCTGTCTACCGTTGTTACTGAATAAAAAATTCATGGCGGAAATACGGTGCCAAAAATGAACTATGTCCATGAATCTGGATTTTGTGGATGGCAGAATTAGAAACAAACAGAATTTTTTTCCGGACACTAAAATATATGTACTTTCTCCAAAAATCCTTTGCTATTCTTAGAAGTAGTGTTTATTCAGGGTTTAAATTCAGTGAAGTACCTAAAATCTGGTGAAACTGGTATATACAGAACGTTTGTTTTTAGGGAGAATCAAAATTCAGCTATTCACAAACAATGATGCCCGTAGACATTTCGTCCATGCAATACAACGCCGGATTTGTTTATATGACATGAAGTCAAGGGTGAAAGTTTTGGAGAACTGGGAAATAATGCGATTTCCCAGAGACACTAATGTAACGGGGTTGTATTTTAAATTTTCACTTGCACTCAAAAAGTCGCGAAATTAAAGCTCTCTTGGTAAGTAAGTAGTTGATGACCGGCCTCGGAAATCCAAGTGAGATTGCAAAGTGCGACGTCAGAGAGCGAGTAGGTCCGTTCTCCACCAAGGTCTGAGCGAGAATGGAGGGGAATGGAAAGACCGGGGAGTTTTACGCCGTCTTTTGTCCCTTTCCAACTGCTAGCCGAACTTTCTGTCCGTTCCAATAACTCCTGAGTCAATATATTTACAAAATTTCTCTACAAAGAGAAATGTGCTGTGATGGGCTGCAGTCATGAACCCACCCAGCAAAAATTACATTAATTTGCACATATGTAAGTATATGTTTGTAATTTGATTTCAGCAATTGCAGATATCAAGTGGTGCATACATGTATATAATTGAAGGTGAGATTAGTTATAGTATTAATATAATATAAACATTACTTGCTACAGAAGTTATAATAAAATGGTGCATTTTAAAAATTAAGTTGGAACACAAACAGAAGTTGGACTAAAGGTAACACATCATAGATTACCGTGCGGTATTTAGTAGTTATAATTTCTAGCAAAACATTGGATCAAACTAAAAGCCAACAGGGATAAAAACAAAAAGTCTCAAGTTTCTCTCTGCAGTCTCATCTTACATTTCCCCAAGGCAGTCATCATTAGTGTCTCACCCATTCCCACCTTAGGCAACTACTCACGAGCTCAGCGCATCCTGTGGATGGGACTGGAATAGAGCATTCTCCTTTCCACAGATGGCCACCAAGCCCCACAAGCAAAGAAAAGCGTTGACACACATGAAACCTAAGCTCTGCTGCACTTGGTTTGATTCAAACTGTTTGAATGAAACACAGGTCCATTGGCTTTTCGTTCAAAAGTACGAAACTATTCCCACTTACTCACACAGACAAAATTGGCACAGGCGAAGGAAAACATGAAATAAAACTGCCTGATTTGTCCTCTCATTCGATGACTATTGCTCCATGTCAATCCACATACCGCAAATAACATTTACGTGGAATGCCAATTAATAGTAATGCCAGTTCAATGTGTAATATGGTCAGTTGATAAGAAGTCGTAGGCTTAAAGGCACTTGTATAAAGCGAACTGAAATACCGGTGCATCATTTACAACCAATTTGAGTTACTTCCCATGCTTTAAACGATTAAATTTAGCCGGAAATTAATATTTTCATCACGACGCGAGGCTGCATAGTGGATAAAAAAGGTGAGGGTTGAGTTTGAGTTGGTGGTGCTCGGAGTTGGCCGAGTTGCTTTCATTCACGAAATCTCGGCCGTCGGAGACGAGCAGAGAGCCTGCTGCCCACAACATTTCAAAAATCCTCAAACACAAAAAAACGAGGTTTTATAATTATTATGTTTTACTGGAAATAATACGTGGAGGAACTTTAGGACGACAATTAAGAACAAGCAGCTGTTGTTTTTGGATGGTGAAAAGTTTCCTCTTTGACATTTTTTCCTTCTCTGTGAAGACAACAGCGAATAGTTTATTTGCGTAAAATATGTCGTTTATAACAAACCCAACTTTGTTATTTAGTGTCAAAAATTAAAAAGTGTGTGAAATCATGTGTCTATTCTCGGACATAACTTATAATACAAGTGATTGGTAATATTGTATGGATCTCGAAAGTCATGGATTGATTTAACTAAATGGATTTGAATTTTGGATGCAATTTTGAAGTAAGTTAATGTTGATTTTACTACTTGTTAATCATAACTATTGCCGTAAACTGTAAACATTAAAAGTAACAAGAAAGAGCATAAAGGAAATTAAACATATTTTCGGGTCTCAAATTTCATTACTAAATCAAATTATGATCGTGTCATGCTTTTTGTCTCCGTTTAGTAGTTTTATATCAAACCGAATAGAATTGCATTAGTCCATAATTAATATCATTCCACATCCATGTCACAAATGCTCAAACTTGTTCCCGTAGATTGTGGTTGGTGAACATTTAATTAAATTATAATTACATCCTGCGTCAGCGGAGAGAAAAGTGTAATGAGGTATACAAGTAATATTTTAGTTATTGAATTCTAATCCAGGTTGTCGCATAATTAATTGGCTTTTGTAGTAATATGGCTCTGAAAGATCTCCATCTAAAAATAATTCATCCCAAATGTTCAGTCAGCGTTATTTGTTTGATTGCAAAAAATGTTATTGATCTCTCCCCACTCATTTCATTCATGACTGTGTATCTGTAGTACACGGCATTGTCCTTCCTCGAATCAAGTAATCAAGTTTTTAGCAGATAAGTTGTTCAAACTTTGACGATTTCTCAGGACAGATTTGCTAGATTGTTCTTTCTAATCAGGATATACATATTGGTATGCTATGTAGATATGCCCAACGAATGAACGTCTTTCCTTTTCCTGTCCAAAATAGTCCATTCATCCATTGATTGGTGGATTACAGATTTTTTATTATTTATTTTAACTTCTTGAATTGAAGAGATTTCTCTGTCCTCTTCGAATCTGAGAAATTAATAAAAGTAAAATTGCTGTCTCAATTTATTCCGTTATTTTTGTTGTGTGATAATGAGCTGTCACATTCGTCCCGTCCATTGAATATTATTTAATTGAGCTCTGATTCATTTCCCATTGTTTGCTAACTCATATTTTATGGCAACAATGAAAAGAAGCGAAGAGCATGCATGAATGAAGAAAATTCATTCTCTCTGAACGGTCGACGGACATTTAAATTTCAATCCGAATCTTTTGTTCAGCTAAATTATTCTCATCATCATCATTCTTGGAAAACCACATTAGGATTGTGGTTTCAGCGTCATTCGGTCGCTCTTCTTTTAGTCTTTCTCCGTAATAACAAGCAAACAGGCGACATATTCATGCACAGGAAGGACCATGTTCATAGTTTATTAAATGCGAGAAGAAGGAGAAACATGGATGGATGGAAGAATTATTATCATTTTGCTTTGTCCTAGCTTCGAGGCATTTACGTACAGCCTTTTAGTTTTAATGAAATGCAGAATCCCCAAAGCGAGTCATGATTTTGACTCGGAGTTTACGATGGCTCATTTCATGATATCCGGTTCAAAATTGAAATGGGTAAAATATGTATGTGTAGTATGCTAAATGCTAGCGAGCCAAATAATAAAATGCTGGTTGGTTGGTTTGTGTTGGTAGGTGAAGGAAGAATAAGAAGGAGTTGATAACACAAACGTGAATAGAACCTCATCATCCTTTTGTGCACCCATTAAGAAATTCTGCAGGTACAAGCATCATCATTTCATATCTCCATCTCTCCCATAAACTACTATTTGATATGGTGGTAGTGGTGAAGCACGACTTCATTCCACATTTTTTCCATTTTTATCCGATTCGTGCTGTTGGAGACTGCAATAAAACTTATTTTCATCATGAGCTGTCTTGTCCATCCTCTCTTTCTCTTGTCTGCGTTTTAGCTATTTCACCCACAATTTATATTTCTCTAGACGTTATCATCCGTCCACAAATTAATTACTTAATACCACTTATGCATAATGCTGATGCTATGTTTTGGCCTAGGTTAAAATCGCATTTGTCAAAACACTAAATGGATACTTTTAGCACATTATGTATACAAGACGGATACGAGTAAAGCGAGGTAAAGGTTGTCGTTAGTAAGATTAGCATACAAAATTATAAATTATTCATTGTTCTTGACATTTTGTGGTTTTGTGTGGCCATATAAAGCATATCTATATATGCTAATCGAGCAGTGGAACTGAGGTTCATTAATTTTAATTTGAGAAGAACTTTTGCCTTAGTAGTGACATTTGTGTACGAATTTCTCCCACATTTTGGTCGTTTCTGAGAGATCTAATAATAATTACAGTCTGTTTTACATATGTATGTTACAAAAACCTTGAATAGTGTTAATGAATGCGATTTTCAGAGGAATATTGTATCCTTGTTTCCTTTCTCAGGGTTTTATATTTTAAAGTGAGGAAAATTCAAAACGTGACAATTTTAGCCATTTTAAAACTTTTACTTTCTCAACCAACTGATGATTACGAAACTTGCGTTGCCAACAGTTCGGTTAACCGAGAGAGTGACTGGCTGGATTAGCACGACAATAGAACCTAGAAGGAAATTACGTGAACATACGAGATATTTGGAACCTTGAGTTCAATAGAACACAACATTGCACTTAAAGAAACCATTCAATTTCCATGATTTCGTGAGCCTGCACATCCCTTCATTCAGTGTGAACTTTCAGTATACTTACTTGGATTGTGGATCCTTAAAATATAGGACCAATCATTTTGGCAAGTGGCAATATTGACCGGCTATTCGATTCAACTAGAAAGTCTGCCCTGCATTGGATTACTTTTCAAAAAGTTTTGTTGCTAAAAAGATATGCAATATATAACTCGTCCCTGGAATAGATTGACTGACACTGTCCACGCTAAAAAGTTTTGTTTTAATTGGAATTTGCTCGTCTTGTTTTTGCTGACTGACGGCAATGACGCATATCGAAATCAATCTCTTGCACCACACAAGTTTTCTTTGCAGGTCTTTATCGTTCAGAAGTTGCAAATTTTCTGTACAGTTTGAACAAATGAACAGAGACGACAGTTTTGAATTTATTAATGCAAATGACTTTCATTCACACGTTCAACTTTTCTTAACAGCCATTCAGCTCGTAATTCATTCATTTTGATCTCCATCATCATCATCACGTCACAATCTCCGGTCTCTCCATTGACTCCATTCAAAAAACGAATAATGAAGGTTGTGCGACTGACGTTGAAAATTATATTCTTAATATTTTGTAAGTCAGAAAAGAGAGAGAGAGAGAGGTGAATGATGAATGTACCTATGTGTAGAGTAGCCTATGTAATTTAATGTGCCATCTCACTGAGCTGCTAAAAGTGAGATTTAACTTGAAAAATGCAGGTCGATTGTGGTTTCGTTTAATTTTAATATCCTTTCGCATCGCCGTTTCACCAGTTCATGATCAGAGAGGGAGAGAGTTTGGTTGTGACACCACTATCCAATTCAATCCAAGTCATGCCATACCGTTATTAAGCTATGACATCCTATGTGTAATACGTTTTATAACCATGAACCAAATCTAAATCAGCAGCAGAGGAAGTAAGTAAATAGTAACGTGGAAAGTTCGGAGCAAGAGAGATGTGTAGCAAGCAAAGACCATTCGCGATTTTGCACTGCATAATACATCACTCGAGATAGATTCCCTCTCAAACTGTGTACATATGTAACAACCTCTGAGTTTGTGAATGAAGCTTGACTTGGCAATTACTCTTGTTGGCGATTCAACGCTGGATTATTCATCTTCAGCAGTCTCTCTCGTATCTGCGACTCCATCGGTTCGGATGTAGGAGAAGGAGAGCGGATGTTGTCGTCTGTGCGTGTAGATTCAACTTTACGGTTTAAATCCCTCACATTTGGAACATGGGTTTCCTCTACTTTGCATGAACTACGAGATTTGCGAAGGATATGTACGCATTTGGTTTAGAAGATCGCATCGTCGTGCCTTATCGTTCTCCGGTCCCATCATGACAGATGCAAGGATTGAGTGGAGTACACTGTACGACGCAGTTATGTCTGGGGTCGGCGGCGTTAGTATGGCGAAAGAAAAAATGTTGTACACTGTCGCAACCGTGCTTTAAAAGTTTTTGTGGTTCTCGTTCGTTCGTTCGTTCTTCTTCTCATGTTCTTCTATTTCTAACTCACCTTTAGCATCGTGGTTTCATGAATGACTGCCAACAAAACGCTGAGAAAGACGTTCTTCTGGGTATGTGTCAGTTCTACTCGTGTATATGCTTTGATTCTCATTCATTCATGCTGCGGTTTCATAAATAAGCCATGCCATCCGACCTTCTGACCCGATTTACTCTGCACAGCCAACTAGTATTGTGTTGTGTTCGTAACACTATGTATGAATGAATACATCATCCCCTAATATTCCTCATGCCATAATTCTTACACTTGCAAACGCTTAATTTATTTCAATTAATTTAAAAATAAATAGGTGATGAAAGAGTGCATTATGTGGGGAATACTTATTTTATTTACATGTTTCCCCTCCAGTGATTGCATGCAAAATGTAGGTAGATCAATATAATTCCCCAACTGTATTTGGAACCTAAGTAATTTCTATTTAGATAAATGCTGAAATATGCAACAAACTCCTTGCTCATTCCATGGATGGATAGATGTGGCAGTAAATTAATGTTAGCGCAGCATAATATACAGCAGCATCAGCATTTTGTGGAAAGGGTATATTTGCGTCTGGAGATATTACTTGATTGCTATTTTTCTGGCCTGGCGTGGGTGTCGGTCGGCAGTGGCGTGATGCAAGAAATGTTTTCGGGACTTCGAGCCTGACTGATTGTGAGTGCGAGTGACTTTGGTATTATGTGGCTGGGATCCTTTTCGTTGCTGGAACAACGCTACCGAAATGATCATGCTGAAAATAGTGTGTCGTTTACACGCTCTCACCTGAATAATACATGTCTTGGAGTATGTAGAATAAAAGTTGCAGCTCAAGGTTGCCTCACCAGTATTTGTGATTTCATTGCCATAATTTCGACATCTTTCTAACCTTTATGATAAATGATGACAACGTGATTGGAAAGTATTTCAGGGTGTGTTTATCCTGTGTTTTTAGGAAAACTAAAATTCCGTCGATATAATAGTGTAGACTGTTGTATATGTAAATAGTACATATTATTCTTTACTTTGCTAGGATGTCTTGCTTGTTTTATTCTGAAATTTAGAAACTCCGTCAGGAAGAATAAATCAGCATAGAGCTTCAAGTCTGTACTGTATGACTCTCCAAAATATGAAGGATGTGCTGGACGGAATATGAAGGACAGATGCCTTTTGCAAATATTTATTTTGTCAAATGTTTACATTTATTATAGTCTTTTAGCTTAATTAGTAAAACATATCACCTGCCTACCATGCGCAGTCCATAGGACGAATAAATACGCATAAAGTCAGAAGAGCGTCTTAAGATAAATGCACTGCAAGAAATTGTACAGTGTATGTTGTAGAGAATATCTGCCAAATCCAACTTATGACGCATTTCTATCAATTAATTAATTAACTAGACTTGTTGAAATAGACAGCAATATTAAATTTTCTCCTTTTCCTCTTTCAGGAGCGAGCCTCAAGACGTTGCTGGTGAGAATCATATAAATCAGTTGTTTGTAAGTTTGTTTATTATAACTTTTTACTATTCGATCAATATTTTCAAACCAAATAATGCTCAATTATAGTTGATGCACATCATGTGTTATTTACTTACAGGACTAAATCCGTTAACACCGGCAACAATCATCCTCTTGATAAAAGTCATCAAACACAATGGAAATGGATACGAGTGGAGAATATAAAATCAACGCAGTACTTAGTGCAGAAGAAGAATTGAATAATATTTAATTGAAGAAAGAGAGAGAGACGTAGGAAGATTGCCATTACGAGAGCAACATCAATGCAACATCTTCATAAAGTAGGAAGTTCAAGTTCGCACACTATATACTCACTCCGTTACTTTTGCTATCAATTGGTATTGTATTCTGATTGTGCATTCTATTTGGACGCAACTCTTACAACAAGCAAGCATTAGTAAAAAGCAACTGGTTCTTACTTACTCAGCACTCTACGCTGCTTTGTTGACCACTGAAGTGTTTTGCTACAAGTTTGAATCTTTGAATCTCGGTTTTTAGTGTGAGAAATAATTCAAAAAGACTCACTGTGGCGTAAAAAAATACGTTGGAAGGAAACAGCTGAGTATGACTGACTGTGCTTAATCAGATCTAACCACAATTTTATCAGATTCAAAGAAGAATAGTAAGAAAAAGTCGGTGCGTTTGAGTGCGTTATAGTGAAATTTTGATATCTTGCTACAAATGTAAAGGCAATGAAATTAAGAGGAACAATGGCGAGTAATAACAATAACAGGGACAATAACAAGCTTCCGGCTTCTTCGCAAAATAACATCACTTCTCTGTTCTCCAAAATACATGGAGCGTTTTCGGAAGCAATGGTAAGTTGATAAATAGTTTTAATATACATTTCATGTAGAGCAATCCCAGAGTAGTTCAACATCAATGTCTAAAATATTACATACATTTTACAAAAATTATACAACTATTTTGCAGTCCCCACCAAAGCTCATCATTGGTTTGGACATCACACGTAATAAGAATATTATTTATTTTAGCAAATGATAATTCTGTCCTAGTAAATAAATTTTTGATATCATTTATATTTCAATATTTCCTAGCTCGAAGGATGGCCAAGACATGGAAGCTTATGGACAAAGGTAGTTAATTCAGTTTTTTTTATACAAATGTGATTTGTCATTTAAATCAATTACAATTTATCATCAATTGTTTGTTACAGTCGTTAAGCTTTGCCAACATTCTAAAATGAACTTGAAAAACTCTCCACCATTCATTCTGGACATCTTACCTGACACATACCAGCACTTGAGGCTAATTTATACAAAATACGAGGATAAAATTTTAGTCCTCAACAACAATGAGTATTTTCGCTTATTTATCGAAAATTTACAAAACAAGTGCAAGCAAGCAATCAAGCTATTCAAAGAGGGGAAAGACAAAATGTTTGACGAAGCTTCACATTATCGAAGAAATCTGACCAAGCTGTCTCTCGTGTTCAGCCATATGTTAAGCGAGCTTAAAGCTCTCTTTCCAAACGGTGTATTTAGCGGCGATCAGGTAATTTTTTCACGCTTCAAAATAATTGTATGACTAATGTACAATTATACATACATGTATGTACTATGAGGATGGATTGTAATACCAAACTTCTATTTGACGATTGCAGTTTAGAATTACTAAGGGAGATGCTTCTGATTTTTGGAAAGCTAATTTCGGGAATAGGTATAAAGAACAATTTACCAATTGCTGCATCCAAGTAAAGAACATGACGAAATAATACATGTTTCTTCGTGAATTGTAGAACTGTAGTGTCGTGGAAGCAATTTCGTCAAATCCTGAGTGCTGTTCATCCTATTAGTACTGGTCTAGAAGCAATGGCCCTTAAATCCACTATCGATTTGACCTGCAATGATTATATTTCGAATTTTGAGTTTGATGTTTTCACAAGGTGAGACCTAGATATGTGTTCACTTGTGTACATATCCATGATTTGTATGTAATTGAAATATTAAAACTTGTTGTGTTTGGACATAAAGACTCTTTCAACCGTGGTCTACATTGCTACGAAATTGGCAAATTTTAGCTGTGTAAGTGATTTTTAGAATCTAAAATGTTAATCATGTGCATTCTTATATTTTCACGGAATAATGAGCTTTATTACACTATTCCAGAACACATCCTGGATACGTAGCCTTTTTGACATACGACGAAGTGAAAGCAAGACTTCAAAAGTACATTACAAAGCCTGGAAGGTAATTACTATACGCATTTTATGATATTTACTATATACAGTGTTTTATGCAATATTTTTTTTTAATTTCTAGTTATGTATTTCGACTGAGCTGTACTCGTTTGGGTAATAATTTTTCAATATAAAATTTCTAGTTTTGACGAAACAACGAAACAGATAAACTAGATTTGTTGTTGTAACTATCTAATATATTTTTATCCTGTATTATTAGGTCAATGGGCGATAGGCTATGTTACGGCTGATGGAAATATTTTACAGACAATTCCACAGAATAAATCATTGTGCCAAGCTCTTCTCGATGGATATCGGGAAGGATTGTGAGTTTAATTTTTTCTTCATTGTATTTTCAGTCACTCCAGCTAGAAGAGCGTATATTTTAAATAAATATCCAACTCTTTTCAGCTATTTATACCCTGATGGAAGGAATGTAAATCCTGATTTATCGGTATGTACAAAGATTAATGTTCAATCATATGAAACACTTATAGATATGCAGATGATTAATCTGAATCATTTGGCTCGTCATTTGAGCTTCCTCAGAGAAGTCTGGTTGGGATAGTTGCTTAAGATGTGTTTTCTGTTAGATAATGAAAATGCCTCTTTGTTGTCTATTCAGCCGGCATTTACATTGTAGATTAATGTTTAATCTAATCTCGTTATTTTATTTCTCTCACAGCTCACAGTGCAACTGACACCTGAAGATCATGTCAAAGTTACACAAGAACAGTATGAATTGTACTGTTTGTAAGTATTCAATTTAGAAAAAAATACAGTTAGATACCAGATCTTTTATGACTAATTTGTACTTATAGTATGGGATCAACCTTCCAACTTTGCAAAATATGTGCTGAAAATGATAAAGATATTCGGATTGAACCTTGTGGCCACCTTCTATGTACTCCATGTTTGACTTCGTGGCAGGTAGAGTCACCAATTCAAGAATTTGAGTGATATCAAAGGAAGGACGGAATATTATTATTAACTCATGACTTTGTTCCGCAGGAGTCTGATGGAGTGGGCTGTCCATTTTGCAGAGCAGAAATTAAGGGAACAGAATCTATCGTGAGTCCAAAAATGCTTAAAAATTCAATTTTCCACAATTTGGTGACTATTTGTAGTACATTTAAGACCAACTCATCTTCAACTCGATATTTATATTTTATTGATAATTGAGTAAAGTGTTCAGAAATAGATTTCTTATCGCTACCCGTTGATTTGTTTTCAGGTGGTAGATCCGTTCGACCCTCGTCGTCAACATAAGGCTGGATCCACGGGGAATTTAGTTGATTTGGAAGATTTGGAAGACGAGGTAGAGGATGATAATGATCAGAACCAAAATTATTCTTCTGTAATTGCATCATCGTGATTGTGTTTCGTGTCGTTGAAATTGTATAGTTCTCTCTGCCCCATGACTTGTAGTTATTATTCACATACATTATAAGAAAACATACTGATATTCCAAATGTCGCATCATTCCCATTAATTTCCAGAGTTTAAAGAACCTGTTTTATTATATTATTATATTTATGAACAATTCCTCGTTCCATTCGTTATATTCAGTGGTGCACTTTTTTAGAGGTCAGAGTGCAATAGCTTCAGCATATCGCAGTGTCTTATTATAAGCACGCTTGTTCAAAACTTTTACTTTGAAACCAAGTCGAGAAAATGCCAAATTTTCATCACCGCTTTCTAAATGAACTCTCTAGTAATGCTCCATTCCAACAGCTTAACCCTTTATTGCATTGTTTTGTAGGTGTAGTGTAGATGCAGTAGTAATACGCAATTGAAGCCATTTGCCATTTCCAATTGCTAAACTAGTCTGCTTTTATCTAAATATAAAGCTTGAAAGAAACCCATATAAATATTTTTTGTGCACTAAATGAGACTGCCGTTCATTTATTAAACTGTATATTTCCTAAATTATCGTAAATGATAGGAAGTGTTTTTTATTATGTTGATCAAATGTTTCTTTTTATGTAAGTCCAAGAGATGTATTATTTTATACCAGATCATCAAGTGTTAAAAATTCAGTATTTGTGATCATCCTGTTACTTAAACAAATGGAGGCAGGCGTGATTATTAATGACTTGCCGATGTGAAAAATTACATATTTACGACGACGAGTACTCTTACACAACCCTCGTTTGTTTCTGTCCTCGTTTATTTCTGTTTATGATGACTGCATGATTGCAAGTTTGTTTTCTTTTGTATCCTAAGATTAACATGTTTACTACATTCTTTGCAATAATAATCGAATTTTGCATGAAGCGATTGTATTTAGTGTTTATTTTATTTTATTCTGCACTGATTGTGGTTTTATTTGTGCATCGGTTATCATACTTTTGTACTGTATAGAATGTCTATAAGGTTACACGAAGGCTTCTCTTGTATTAAGGTTACGATCAGTTGTTCAGTGTGGGAAATATTTTCGTTATTTTTTTTTTGTTTCGGCCATTTATTGTTGTCATTCGTTCTGGGAATGTTCGTACGGCGTCTTGAATAGCATGATTTTCTCCACAGGATGGAGGAAGCTGGAATCATGTTAACAACTCTTTACAAGCGCTTGCTCTTTCTCCGAGGTCAGAAACGCCAGATACAAGGGTAAGAACAACCTTTTCAATTATTCTAAAAATTCAAAAGATCCCAATTTTATACATTTTTATTTACATGCATATTAACTGAAACTGCTAGTTTAACTCATAATTTACAAACAGTGTTCGAGTCACAGTCCTGGAACTACGCCTCGCGAATCGCCAAGGTCGGGACGAAAGGATAACACCGAGTTGGACTTGGCATTTAGGATAAAAACACGACCGGTACCGGAGCCATCCACCTTGGATGCTTGCGTTGTATCTTTCACTGAGAATAGTGCAAGCACCAGTGGTGTTGGTAGCAGTGCGAGCAGTAATAGCAGCGGAAGTGGTGGAACCGTAGCAATAGGTCAAGTTCCAAATCAGTCGTCTACAGATGTTGGACCTCCAGCACCTCCACTTCCACCGAGAAAAGCATCCCCATCTAGAATTCCGGTGCCACAGAAAGCAGAGTCCCCTCAAATTTCATCCAGGTAATTTTGGGCATGAAAAAAATATGAAGAACTGCAAAATCTTTAACTGAGCTCATGGTTTTATAATTACTGTCATAGACCAAGGGAGAATAAAGGCGGAGAGTTTCCAAAGTCATCACACCCTGGTCCAAAAATACATCCTCGACCAGAGACCAGAGTAGGAAATGTACCAAGAAATGGGGATGGAGAAATTTCAAACAGTGGAGTACAAATTACCAATTCAACATCAGTATTAGACAGAGGTAAATTCTAGTTGAATTGTGTAAAGGAAACTTTTTAATTATATTTGTAAATCATAGTTTCATTTATCTACTTTTTAGGAGAAGCGACCGAAAACGGTTACGATGTACCCAAAGTGCCTCAGAATTTAAGTAGTGTTAATCTTAACGCTGCCAGTATTTCGTCAAGTGCTCATCCAATCCCTTCAAGCAATAGTGGACCCGCAAGAAGTGCAGAGAGTTGTTTGCGAATGCCTTGCCAACCTTCTGGTCAAATGAGATCCCCTGCTGTTCTCCAAGTGAATCAATCGCAAATTCGCCACGCATCATGTCCATCGTTAAACAATGCACAATCAATTCATCTCGTCGCACCAAAGTCTTGCCCCTCGTCGGCTGTAGTTTCACCTAATTCTAGTCATCAGCTTTTGTTGCCTATTAATATTTCGTCGTCTCCTGTGCTTCCTAAAGCCAACCCTAACCCTAACCTTCCATATAATGGATCAAGCAACGCATTACAACTGGGCGCTGTCGGTAGTGGAAATATTTCTGGTGGAAAACCTGCTCCTTCAATCCTTCAGCCGATGAGACATTCCCTGCATCCACAATGTTCCGGCAAGGAAAGAACCCCCTCGTCAAGTTTTTCAACCAGAGTTGTGGTTAGTGGGAAAAAGTCGTCGTCGTCTGCAGTTGTGTCACAATCCTCTGGAGATGCTCTCGTCATGAGCCGAAACGTGCCTAATTCCACGAGTAAGATAGTTCCTCTAGTTCCTGGCACAGGCACTCAAATCAACGACTCAGCAATAAATGTGCCAATGCTTTTGGCTGGTCCAAGCTCTTCTCAATACCCGGTAGAAGTAGAAGGTCACAACTATGAAAATACTGGAGGAGGTGGACGGGGATTCAGATCACAGGACCATAATGAAATGCGAGGGAAAATGCGAGAACTTGTTGACAAAGTCGCAATTGATGATTCGACATCATATGAAAATATTAATATGGATTACATTTCACGACTAACGGGAGAGGGGTTTCCGCAAGATTTGGTAATTAGAGCGTTAGGAATTAGTCGCAATGACATTGAGATATCTCGTGATATTTTACGTGAATTTGGAACTAGAGCCTCATCTTGAAAAAAATTAATAATTCGCACTGTCAGCAATACTTTCCTTGAGGAGGAGCTTCCGGGTATGTAGTAGGGGTTCGATTGTGTAACATTTTGTTGAAAATGTTATTGTCGTCTGTTATTGAGTCTATTCAAGTCTAGTCTTATGGAAATCAAATACGTTGTCCGTTCTGTAGGCCAACTGCCTGCTAGTGACTCGGTTCTTCTGTGTAAATTGTTATTTTCAAATAAGACTGGTAAAAAAAGAGGATGGAGCAGAACGAATGCAAAATAAATAAAATTAGCCACCACACATGTCAGACACCTTATACATTAAATAGTTTAAGATACACACTGCACCTTATAAAAATCTATGCCAAAATCAAAGTCACAAATCCAAGACTTAGTAAACTAGACTCGTTATTAGTAATCCGTATGTATTTATAATAGATATTGTGAATTTTATATTTATCATAATCGATCTTCGCTCAGCCATACATAAATATGTAGTAATATTTATTTACGGTTCTTGTATTTTACCTCAGCGTACAAAGACCCACCTTGTCGTTGCCTGTAATTTTTTAACTCTCGCTACAGAATATAGTTGCATTATGATTATATTTATAAACATAATATTCTTATTAAATATTATGGGCAAGCACGTCAGAAAGGGGCAGTTAAGACGAGATTGTGAAATGCCAAGCAGAGACTGATTCCTGAAAAAAAGTATTTTTACAAATTGTAACTTTTGTTCTGTCTCCACTACCACTGTTGTCTGACTGATGAACTTTCACCACAATATATACAAAAATTATTTACGTGACCATCTTTTATCCCAATTAAACTCCAAAATCTTGCGCTAAATTAATCCTTTTCTAAAGAGTTAGTTTCATATTAAATTCATTTTGAAAATATACAAAACTTGAGTATTTATGATGAAATTCTATATAGTGTACAACAAACCATTGTTAAAATGTATTTTCCTTACCTTTCACTCTCTGTAAATATAGTCAATGCAATGCCAAAAGGGTATGTAACTATCTTTTTACGTACACATGTCGCCACCATACTATACGTCTAAAAATATTGTGAATCACCACTTGACAAAGGTATATATGTACATGGTTCTAACTACTAAAACCATTTTAACGTTCATATTCGCCTCGTTCAATAATTACTACATATGCAATTCTCCCTGTAATACTTACATGTATAACCCAACAAGCAACCCCAAACTTTCAGCGTAATAATGTTGATAATTAAAAAGTTCGACCAATTACTGTGGTAGTTGGTGATTTATTATTAAATGAAATATAATAAATATATGCTTTGTCAAATATCAGTTTCATGCTAATTTCATCCCATAAAACCTCTTATATGTCCCGAGCTGCATCATTCAGCATTCGATAACCACTCTCTCGATTACTATCCGTTTGAACAACTTGATTTATAGACAAGAGTTCCTCGTACTAAATGGTACTGCATTTCCAATATTTTTGAAGTTTGGATTTCAAGTTGACTGCATCAAAGCATCTACAAATTTGGAATCAGATAATCAGACCAGTAATGGGGGCAAACCTGCTCTTACAAATAATACGGTTTCAAGACAAATTAATTTTGAAATCTACATTTGAGAGACAGGACAACGTGTTTAGCTCAACACTCTGATAGAGTCAATTGATGTTCATTTCATGTAAAATTGCAAGTTTCTGAGACAATTTATCAAATTTGACAGTATGCAAAATAGTGTCAACCACAGCCCATCGTAGATCTCGTCCAAGCCAAGAGAAAGTCTGCAAAAATCAGTCTAGTGGTTCGTCTAGAATCTCCTAACAGACAGATATGTATGACTGTTCCATAATCCCCGATTAAACTGGTGGAAATCAGAGGAGAATCTCTCCTATAATCTGTCTCTCGGAGGAAAACCCCGAGAGAAATCTGAGCTGAGACAATATTGCACTCACATTCTAATCCCTTTTTCCTTGCATACAGGCTTAAAATTTATAGTGAGAATGACAACTGTCTTGAGTAATGAATACACATGAGACGAGCGTCGAGCGTGAGTGAGGAAGAGCAGCGACTCGGAACTAATAATAAATTACCCATTTAACTTGGAGATATACTGGGTTCAAATTTTCTCACCGTATATTTTAGTATGATATTTACTTCTTTTCTGGATTTCTCTACATTTGGGTCATGTCTTGTATGTAGTCACGGGGTCACTCCATGCCACACAATAAATAACGATAAATACATATATATCGTACAGTGCTTGGAAATATATATCATTGCCGTTTATTGATTACAGAAATCAGTCTGCCTTGTTCTTCTCCAACAATCGCAGCAATTAACTAATCGAAGAATTGCTGCTGAGCTAACCTATCGAGTAATCGATAAAATATGTGTGCGTGAGTCGGATGTCATTCAAAAGTGTTTAAATGCAAATTTACGACTTTCTACCCCCATTTTCACCATTGTTCTCCACGGGCTGAATTCCAGTCTTTCCTATGTATGGCCAAGCCCAATACATAGGACTAGAGAAATCTGGAGACATGCTTTTATGTGTTTTACCACACACGTGCAGAAGTACATGCATATGTACGTTGGTTAGTTTCCCACTTCAACTGAACATTGCATGCTTATATTATTGATTTAATGAACATCCACTTCTCCCACAGAACTTCATATGCACATGAGGATTATCTGGGTCGATTAGATTTAGCTCTTACGACAAGCGTTGGATGAATGCATGCTCACACAGAAGTGTTTGTTATTTTTTCGTCCTGCATCGCAAAATATTTAACATAACATAACATTAACTGTTTGAATCAAAGTTGCTTTACGTTGTCAGATGTCAGTTTTAATCTTTTTTGACGTGAGGCAACACAAGGTGCAGCTAATGTTAGCTTTACTTTCGCAAAGCTCGTGTTTCACTCGAATACAGAATGTTACGTAACTTTCTCCACCTTTCTGTGGTGTTTCATGACGTGCTTTGCTTACACGGTACGGCTAGGAAAGAACACTCTCAACTTCAACTTCAACTTTCTTATGTACCGGTGAATGTCACATTTTGAAGTCTAGTGTCTAACTCCGTCATTGGTTTATTTTTATCAGCTCTCCAGCAGCTTGTCTGCATAATTTAGGCTTGGACTGGAGTGGGTTAAAATAAAATGGACAAAAAAATAGTTTCCCATCGCAAGCTAACGTATGTTTAGCACAATAACGGAATTAGAGACGAGTTTGAAAATAAGTAGGATGTGAAAGCAGCTTATGTCGTGTCAATTATTTATCTGAATTCCTAAACTGCTCAACATGCTGTTTTCTTCAGTTTTCTATCTGCTTGGATTCACTCTCGATTTTTTCCTTCATTTTGATAATGTGCGGACCTCCGAATTGTCGCCTGCTTTTTATTAAGTTTTTCCTCGCATCTCTGTCTTTTTATTGGACAAGGAGAAGATAAAGAAACGAGAAAAATGAAGAGGAATGAAACTGAAATTGGAAGAGTTTAGCTGGGAAAAGGCATATAAAACTTTTCTCACTTCTTTCTCTTATTGTGTGATACGCGTCTCATATTGCGCAATTTACGAGACCAACACTTTCCAAGTTTGACATTCGGAAGGATTACCCGTCGTGGTCGGAGCACTATACGCCAAAGTAAATTAGGGTTTTTACGGTTTTGTCAATTCCATGACTTTAATTTGCTCACTGGTGCCAACACTGAATCGATGCGTTGAAACAAAAAACGGAGGGTGTAATAATTCCAGGGCAAGTGATAACTTGTTTAATACGGCATGGTTCTGCATAAATAAATAAATATGCATATATTTAATACATTCAGATAAATGGAATCGCAGGGACATGTATGACGAGAGTAATTGCAACGGTGTGGAATATCTGGCCCTAAAAATTGAATAATATTTGCATACATGAATGTCAAATTAATTAGTACAGTATTTTGGCCGGGTCTCGTTTGGTGGAAATATTTGCAAGGTCAACTGTCTATCTATCACCACATAAAAAGTAATTAACGGAAGCTTCAAAATTTTCCCATAGGATCGAATATTTATTTAGAAAAAGTGATGTCCCCGAAACCCAATTTATTTTCCGTGAAAAAGAAATGCAGAAAATGAAATTTCGACCCATTGAGCCAAAGACGTTGAAATGCTTTCTAAATAAACCAACCCAGGCCAAACTTTAGAGTTGTTGTCTCCCGATTGTATCAATTTCGCAGTGCTCTTTGTTTCTTAAAGTTTAGAAGGATGCTGGAAATCAAAGTTTGTGTTTGGCAAGAAATACATTCATTGAGTCGAGCAATAAATTATTCATTCCGTCAAGATGTTCATACATTCCACTCAGATTATGTGGGATGAAAGTTTAACTTTTAGCTACGGCGACGATGAAAAGACAGCGACGAACTTGTGCTGAGCAAAGGACAACTGAAAATCAACATGACAATGATAAAAGACTTGGAAAGAGCATTCCTTGGAACAATGTGAAAGCAGAAAGTTGGTTAAAACGACCTGAATAATTTTCTTCATCAACTGATTCCCATACGAAACCTTTGTCTCAAAGTTTGGCTCAAGATGGTAAAAATAGGGCAAATAAAAATAGGGCTGGTTGCTCATTCTCAATAAGGAAACGCGTGGGAGTTGATATGAACGTAAGTATTCGTGTACTTACTTAATGGCTTAGGCAGGAGGTTGACACATGAAACTTTTCTCATTAAAATCAATGGCTGTAATTAATTGGGAGTCTTTATTAAATTCTTCAATAATGCTTCAATACGTACGTACATCAATACTTCAGATACATTGATGGGCTGGATTTCAATACTTGCAATACTTCCCCCACACATTTCTTCTTCAATTTGTGTATGTACTTATTTATAGGCTTTACAATGCCCGAAAAAGTTACACTATTGCAGTCTACCAAGGAATAGTATAGTTTTGTAATATCTCATTTTTTACCTTAATTTTACTCTGTGAATACATTTGCAACTCTTTTGGTATGCATGCATGCTGTTGTCATTTATATTGCGGTGCATGGTTGGTTGTGCTATTATTTAAGTGATTCCAAAGTTATAAGTAATAATAACAATTATAGCATTCAATGGTACTTGCACAGGTTAAATATAAAAGTTAAGGATGCATTATTGCGTTCAATTTAATTGTGGGAATTATGTATTAAACAGACAATTAATCCAAACTGGTCAACTTCAATTAGTTGAGTAACATATTGTGTAAGGTACGAGAAACATCAACATTGAATTTGGTGTCACAGTTTTACAATAATATTGCAGGTGGCTAATAATAATAATAGTGTAGGAAAGTTAGAATTTATATAGATTTATGTTCACATAAAATTTGTAGATATTTGAGAATTACACACTCGTACATATTCACATATGTAAGTCACTGTACCCAAATTGATATAAATACATAAGCCTTGGATGTGTAAAATATTATGAGGCTAATCAAAAATTCAAGAGAACGTTATTCGTAAACTCAGTTTTATCAGTGCAAGATTCAGGATCAAGTTACGACTTATTTTTTTATGAACCAACAAAGCCAGGGGAACAATCATCTCCGAGCCTCAATCGTGCCGTACCTCAGATAACGCTATTCTTCATGTGAGATGACATCATATTTCGCCCAGTGTGTTTATCTTTGTAACGTTTTGTTTGAATATGTGATAATTTCAATGGCATTTTTGTAAGGTAATAAGTAATTTAGTTATGTATTTAGAATAGTGGTGCATGAAATGACGTATCTTCGTACATGGTGAGGCTTAAATAACTTCAACAGTATGTAGTAACACGGCTTTTCACTTTTCTAGATCTACAGGTAAATAATATTAATTGTGTGCACAATTCATTCCCAGCTTGTGAAATACACTTGGTTATCAAGGTGAGTTTACAAGGAACGCGTAAACTCTTGAGTGGTGATCAAAGAAAGATGAGGAGTCTGTCCCAGTTGTTTTTGTTCAATTCGCATAAAATAGTTCTATTAGAACTACATCGGCTAAAAGATGGCTCCGATTTGCATTGTTACTTGTTTTTCTCCTTGACGTTGGAAACCAACCTGAAATTAGAGATTCAAAGTTAACGCACAATCACATAATTAAATAATCGATAATAATAGAAAATCCATATAAGAAAGACGCGTAAAAAATAACAGGGTGGCGCCTCAGGAAACGTACTTACATCCGTCAAAAGACAATAAGTCATTGGTAAAAATCGGCAATAGCACTTCCGGACACCAAAAATCGATAGGTGATAAAAAGCTAAAGGAAGATTTGTGTGTAGCATTATGGATTTCAGGAACCACTTTTTAAAAATTAGTTCGTGAATCCACTGCTTGCCCCCAAGTTGTGTAACTCGTGTAAAAGGCATCGTAAAGGGAGAAAGGATCTCCTGGCCTGTGGTTTACTTTCAATTGTACCACACGCTTTCTCAGGACAACATCCATGCAGCTAATACGTATCTACTTGATCCCATAGGCTCCCATCTTCCCTATGTGTATGTGTGTAGCTGTCGTTATTTATGGCATAAATTGACACGCTCACTCAGCTCGGCACCCATTTACGATCTGACTTTTCGCGTGGAGAGGTTGATATTTCAATTCCAAAATTCCACTATTCCTACTTTCTCCAATACAGCTTTTCCACTTTTCCACACCATCATGAATGCTCGGTTGGAAGTGCGTCGCCAATTTACCAATTTATCCAGAGAATTTATTGCCCAACTTCACCCCAATTTCTATCCTATCTCGTTCAACTCCATTCAAGCTGGATTTTGCAGGGGAAATGAAAACTAAGCCCAGATAGCAAGTTTGACATCAGTTATTCACGGGATGTGTGGCTGAGATTTAAAGAGAATGCGAATTCGTCAGAGAGAGGTGTTGGTTCAAGGTTCTATTTTCACTGCTTTATCTCCTCTTTCTCTCGCCCTGGTCGAGGAAGATGGCTGCATGGAATTCAATAAGTTAAGAAGACGCGTCTGCCCCTGCCAATGGAAGAAATAGACTCAGCACCTAAATTCACACGAACAATAGGCAAGCATACATATGTTCCACTCGAATGCAGCATTCTCACCGAATTTACTGCATTGCCATCTCGACCTGAAGTTTATTTCATGACTTTGAACGTGGACGCAGCAATTTAGTGGAAGGTCTGCGATATGCATATGGCACTGCTTACATATTGCATTACAGTGTCTTGCGTAATCCAACGCTTCTCAATACGTACAAGTGGGTAGAGGAATCGGTTTCGTGACCTTTCCTTTCTGAATTGGACACATGAATATTTCATCCTGCGTAATAGGAGCATTAACCTTGAGACGATTGGGAGATTTTAATAAGTTACACGTAATGTCTAGTTCCCCACATTTTTAGAACATTGTTTCCCTATTCGTATGAAAGTTGATACACATTTGTATATTTTTGTCGTTGTCTGTCCTGCACGGTGTGTGGTCGGTTCAAACATATGAGTTTTCGCCACAAGAGCACTTTCAGTTTTCGATGGCATTTTCCATTATTATTTTGAGTAAAGGGAAACCTTCAGCTTGAGGTGACACCCGGGACCTAATTCTGTCCACCGTGTGATCGCTTTTGTGGGTTGGAGAGAGACGGGAGACACAAATTGTAAATTGGATCCAATATCGAGTATCAGTGTGGGAAAAGGGTTTTCCATGTCCCGTCGCATCTTCCGTTTCATTATAACAGAAATCACTCTGTTCTCTTCCCTTCCTTCGTTCACCTGCCCAACCCAACTTTCACCTACTTTCTCTGCAACAAGGACTTGCCAGGAGCAAAAATAGCCCTAGTTTTTCCTACGTGGAGTCACAATTGGAATTAATTGATTACAGACGCGATACGGTGCGATTCTCAAAAATGAAATGCTATTTTCGTGTCGGAACAAACTTGAGCACCTCCAGAGCCTGGGAATATTTTGTGGAAACAACCCCTTTAATTTCTATTCGAGATAAGATTTATCAAAAGGAAACTAGCGACCTGGGCTGAAAACTAATTAAATGTTAGTGCAAAACTTTTGAAAATTATCCCCAGTGCACAAACTCGTCTTCATGTCTGGCTGTGCGAAGGCTCTCATCTGCAATTCAGCGTCATGCCCATAATAATTATATAACGCTTCCATTTATGTACGTGCGAAACTATCTTTTTCTACGAAGGCGGAAATGTGACCAAAGTGTGTCACGCTATCCTGATAATTTGATAATATTCTTTTTAGAGATTATGCTGGGCGTTCAGTTCTCCGGGTAAAAATTCCGGGCTTAACTTGGAGAAAGAATGTACATGTTGATACATTTTCAAAAATATGTTTCTACTGCCACGCAGAAGAGAATGATACATATGAAAGAGAAAGCTATTAATAGCATGCATATGTATGTATGTAGAAATGGTGAGAAGAGCTCAAATTCAGCTTAATTTAATAAAGGACTGCACAAGAATGGATAGAAATGGAGAGAAAAGAATGAAAAATGAGATGCGATGAGCATTTAATGTGATAGTTGATGGTGGTGCGATTTACCAAAGTTGCATGTCGAGGACTTTCGCACATTTGACTACTATTGGATCGATGATGGTGGCTGTGCTTTTATTTAACCAGATTATCCCAGAAGAATTGAGACAGGTGGTGGGTTTCAGTCCATCCCATTCTAATGGAATATTGCTATTCTACCGACAGTAGTGTGGATTTGCGTCGTGGACAGCTCAAATAATTATCAAAGTTCATCCATCTTCTGTCAGTGTTATGTACTTTCGACTCAAAAAATCCAGACTTTCGAAATTCAAAAAACAAAATTCAGCTTTCTCTTTTATGTTTCGTTATCATACAAATATTCCAAAAATGCTATTGCATTACCAGCAGCTGTACAACATTTACATAAGCACCCATTACATATCCTCAGTATAGACGTGTAAGAGCTTATCTCCTGTGGATAACTTGAATCTTGATGGTAAAAAAGCATTAACATAAATACTTCCTTTCCAACATTTGCCATAATTTTATTTGAAATCAGCAGGGAAGGGATCTTGCTGAGCATACAAAGAGCGTTAACATTCAGTGCCAAAGCAATTTCAGCATGATTTAGTAACTGCATCATTTTTGCATACGAAGCCAAGTACGTGGTTCACAGCACAGCTCCTCATTTCACTGGTGGTGAAAAGTCCTTCTTACGGCCGTGGCTTCATACCCTCAGCAAACGGTTCGAATAAATGCAGCCCTTTCTGACTTGTGCCACGCATACGTACGATATTTATGCTTATGTCTGTCGTATATTGAATTGCTAATAAAACGGGTGCTTTCACAGGAACGAGCAGAACAAACAGCAGTGAGGAGTTTCATTTCACAATTTATGCCGACTACACTGTAATGCATATAATGTAGTATACGGGAAATTGGTGGTGGTGGTGGTGGGAAGAATCGGGATGAGATGAACTCAAAATGTTGTCACTAGAAGAGAAAGCTGACGCACAACTGCAGAACGAGGTTTTGTAACGATTTTCCCTGCATATTTCCTTAGCTGGGAAATTCGCTCGTCAGACTGCCTGACAAACTCTGCTGGTAGTTTAAACGAACGAACGGACGTCGTCTGAGATAAATATATCCGTCCTCATTAAAATCCACCAGCATGAGTCGGGATAATTTGAGACAATGCACCTCCATCAGTGGCAAGGGGATAATTATTACGCTGTATTTATCTATGTGTGGTTTGGAGAAAGATCGTATTATTATTGTAAAGAACCTTTCGTTTGACATTCATATGCCATGCTTAAATTTTAATTAAACTGTAATGAGTTGGACGGAGGGAGAGATTTTGTTCGTAAGCAAGAATAACTTGGTTCTTTGTCTTGACAGTCTAGCTGGGTGAAAGATTTATTAATTTATAGAGTACGTATATATGTAACTGGCCTAGATTTGCACCATTTTATGACTTCATAGAAATATGTTTGAGCATAAGAGACTGGCTGAAACTGTATTACCCTTTTAAAACTCGTAGTCTTATAAATTTTGCTATAATTAAAGAATTTTGAAATGTGCTTCACCTGGAAATACATTTCTTGGCTGGTCGGGTTTTTGCACCAAGGGGATCAGGATATGTGTAGCTCCTTGGTGAAAAAGAATTCATCTGACGTCACCACCAAGTTGGAATTGAGGCTGTGACCTGATTCCTGCATGTCTTACTTTCTCCACAAGGAACTCGACACGAGCTAACTAACCTAATCTGCCTATGGAATGATAATGGGAGCATGTTGAGCTTCCCTGTGTGTGGAGTGATATGTCCCTCCAACGAAAATCTTGGAACCACTCCAACGCTTCTGTATTCCTTCCACTTTTACTTAATTATTCCTCTGCAGTCCTAAGTCAACTTCACGAAGGAGCAGTGTCCCATTGCACAATCCTCCTCGACTGACAAGACGTCTCTCCCTTTCTCTCTGCCTATTCCATAGGTTAACTACGACCGTTCTAACGAGATGGATGGCACAACAAGACTGGGGACAGATGAGATAAAGACGGAGCTCAACTAACAATCACTGAAGCCTCCGAGAAGGAACATACTCCGATTGCGTATCTGAATTGGATTGGATACCCGTAATTTGCATGTAAGCAAACAACCAGCTGCTACGTGACTTGTGGGATTTTAATCGAGGGATCAAGGGGAATGGAAAACAATGTACTTTCACCCACAATATATGCTCAGCTATTTTAGTGTGCTTGTAGTATTAATTACATAGCAGGTCACATTTGGGAAGGACATAATTATGTATAATTTCGCTCATACAATGCGAGCACGAGCTAATAACAGTCCTCGTTGGAACCACCACAACCTTTGTTGTGAGACTGTGTAGTTTGTGCTTAAGAAAACAACATAAGTACGACAAGCACGATGTGCATGAAATATTTATCTGAAGTATTGCAAGTTCTTTTCTTACAAAAATTACATTTTGTTAGAAATAAACCCTTCCTCTGAATGGTATCTTGTTTAGCATATTCTGCACAACACTTTCATACGCTTATTATTTGTGAAAAAATGAGCCAGAGGGAAAGCTGACGTAATTATGTACGTGGGCAAAGAGATTTCCATAAAAGAACTTCAAAAATAAGCTTTCTCCTCTCCCACTTAGTTTGTCCTTTGGTTAGGAAAGTTCCTAGATTCCTGGAAACTACAAGGTTAATTTTCCTTCGAAATTTAAGTACGTAAACTGTAAAAGTTTTTTAATAGAATTTCATGCCTGCGGTTCTCGAGTTTCCCAATTTGCGTTGAAAAAACCTGGTTTCATTTTATTCAATTTTCCAAATGAGATTTATCCAACAAATTGGGCAATTAATTAATATGCACAAGAACTGGCAGGAAGAGTCGTATAGAGAGCTAAATGCTGCATGTCTAAAAGCCGGGACTAATAATAAGTACGACCATTCTATAAAAATTAACAATAGCAGTGTGATGCTTATCCAATTAAAAAAAATCAATAATATTGCTTCGTGTCGCAGTAATAACGAATGAGATTACAAACTTTTAGTTCAGTGTCCCTCAACTCTCTAATAGCAAACTTGCTTATCTAGCAACTTCCGTTCGTCCCACACAAAAGGAATTCAATAAATCATGCTTTCTTTCTCAGTAAATTGGATAAATCCTTCGTCTTTGTAGCATCTGTTCAAAATGTCACGAAATTAGGACTTCCCTGATTTCAGTATTACGTAATAAATACGAATATGTATGCACCGTGAGCTTCATAATGTATTTTTAGCACCACAAAGGCCTTACAACAGTAGCGAGGAGCGTGGGCGATACTTTTCTACAGTTAATTCTGGTCTGGTGAAAGACAGTCCAAGTATAATAACGGTTGCGTGACGATGACCAAGTCCGATGGTTAATTGTGATTGGTGCAAAAACTACAAAGGAACACGAACCCAACATTAAAGCAGATAATTTCTAACATTAGCTCAATTATGTATTATTTAGCAGCGCAAAACTACATTGTTTTCTATATAAAGAAAAGAAAAAATGCTAAACTTTGTGATCATTGTAGTTTTTGGTTATCTTACTAAAAACAGAACTGGCATTTCCCTGTGGTGTTCAATATTACGCTTATTCAAGCTAGAAACCCAGCTCACAAGTCAAGTATGCATGCAAGTACACTGGACAAAGTGGTTTTGCAAAAGACGGAAATTTGTATTTCCATCAGGTACACATTTTGGAATCCCATGATAGTTCGATTCCGATGTTTATTCCGTGAGTCAAATTCTGTGTGGAAGGTTATTGAATTATTTGTGCCACATAATCTATCGTGCTCGCCTTCACGTCTCGTTCTGATTTTGATTTGTTCTGGTGTATGTATGTCGAAGCTGATGTCAGCCAAACAAAGCTTAGGAAAAACAGGCACTAGGAAAAATCCAACCTAAATTATTCCTGAGTTGGACCAATACGCACACTTTTCAATTCCACCTCATGAATGAGAATTGGAACTGGATTGGGATTAGAATTGAGAATGAGATTACGTGGGACGGGCAAAAGCAGGGAGAAAGCGAGAGTGAAGCCAGGAAATTCCCTCGTGAAATGCTCCCTTCTTATTTCACGTGTACATACAGTGACTTTATAGGAAGTAGATAAGTAAATAGCTAAGTAGTACCGTAATCAGGTTGAACTTTCTCCAGTTCCGTTTAAATAGGCGCATGTTTATATCGAAATACAATTTGACTAGTAGCGCTGGTGTCATTACGCATATTTATGGGCATCTCTTACTGATCGTATAATATTTATTGCACAGATAAAATTTGAAGGCTAAAAGCCAGCAGTTGAACTTTATATACAAGGAACGAGTAAATGTGACAACTTTTAGTCACGAGGACTTACAACCACAAAATGGGATTTGCTTTGGAAGAAATTAGATTGCGGAAGTTGTTTTCTCTCGAAATTTGTCAATAAACTGAAACCCGCAAATCGTCTGTTTTATTCTCCAACGTTGAGTTCATTGTGTGGGGAATGCGAATGGACGTTAATTAAAACCATTTGGCTTTCGCAACTTTCTCCGTTCGCAAAATTGCGCTGTTTGTAACTCCGTCGATTTATGGACTGTTCATTGGCGTTATTGGTACCCATTTGCAGGACGGATGGGGAAATGAGTGTCGATTCGTTAATAATGCGGAACTCAGAGTCAGTTACAAATTGCACTGCATCAATAAATTGTTGGATCAAGTGATTGCTTTAATATAGTTGCAATGATTTAATGATTATTGATGATTTTAATGATTTGCAATGATTATGAATGTTTTAGTAGCAATATTTTTGTCGTTGCCCATTTTTTGTTGAGACGTTATTGTTTTGCATAGGTACATATTTATTAATCGATACTTTTTCATTCCTACTCAAGTACAAATACGTGAAATAGTTAGGGAAAATTGTAGTTAGCAATGTACATAGCGCGACACATGTACCTTTGTGTATCATTTATTTGCTACTACACGATGGGGTACGTGACCAAATAAAAAATCTGATAATTAAATTTCATTTCGGGCTCGTGATAGGACTCTGGATAAGTATCGACTTGATTCCCTCCGTAGAAAATGAACGTATGCATTATAAGATGTAATAGTTGTAAGTACTTATGTATCTCTCGTAAATGAACTAAATAAACAACTTGTATCAAGATTCATTGAATGAATTTAATGTTGCAGAAAATTAGATGGAAATACTTGTTTTAACCAAATGGACAAGTGGCTAGAACTGTGCACGGACAGAATAAGAAGACAAATAAATATTGACTCGATGATAAGAGGAGCAAGTTCTGGTGCTGTTGAACAAATTCACTGAAAATGGCCGGCACTGAGTCTGTTGGTGACATTAAGGACAGGAAATGTCAGGAGCAGTAGATCCGAGATAAATATGTATGTGAACAATGATGCTTTATCAAAGAGGTTATTGTGAAAAATTAATTGGAGTTATTATCTGGCTCCGCTCTTGTTCTATTCTGTTCCTTGATGATACAATGAAGATTACTTGATATATAAAAGTATATATTTTTGCGCTAAGAAGGCATTTACAAAAGGGGCAAAATAAATGATGAGACAATAAATAAAAGAAATGTGAAATTGCTTACCGAAATGATGGCGAGGACTCCAATCTTAAGGTCACCCATCATGTAATGTCAATCTTGTTTCCTTCTATAATAATCCTACGATTTATTGCAGCTAAGTATATCCGTGCTAGAAGAAGGTGCTTATCTTATGGATAGAGAGAAAGAGAGAGATCGGGAAGGATATTGCAGAATTGAGTGGTGGTAATATTATGGGGGCTAAGAAGTGGGACTGGGTGGAACTGCGGAAATTGCTTCGGAGCATGGTTTACATTACGGAGTATTGGATCAATTGGAAGAGGGCTCGTCCTTGGTTGTCAATGTCTTTCTAACCATGTGCCCCTTAAACTGAGCTGAAAGACAATTTATTAATGCAAGAGATTAGCATTTACTGTTATTCGTTTGTGCACTATTTTTATAACGAACTGTAAGTCTATGTATGTGTACCTTGGATTTTTGTGGCAGCCTTGTTCAATTCTGGATCCGACAGGTCCGGCAGTTCTTCCTCCTCCTCGGCTGCCTGTTGGCATTCAAAAAGTTGATTAATTTATGCTCCTTAGAAAATCTTGTTTCTCACAAAGATCGTTTATTGTTATTAGTATTACGAGTATAAAACAACTGCATTCAAACGAAAGTAGACTGGACTTTGTGTGACGGCTCCTTAAATCTAAGTAGATTTGACCGTTCAAGCTCGATCATCCCCAACTCTGCTGGTTAGCATTCTTGGCAGAGGCTCAACGAAATTATTTGAACGAGTCCATAGCCGTGACATGTTGATCCAATTCGCGATATTAAATTTATATGGAAAAGACAATAATAAGAAGACAATTTAATGGAGAAAAGCGTATTATTCTCCGAATGTGGGCCACCAGTAGAACCATTCTCAATACCACAAAAGAGCATCCGCGAGCAAGTATTATGGAGAGAATTACATTGTTTTTTTCTTTGTTTTGTTTGACCAACCTCATCCGAAAGGGCATCGGGGAATAGTCTCGCCTGCGTTCTGCATCGTCCTCGACTTTTTTCCGTCGTGTCATGCGAAGAACAAGAGGAAATATGGCTCACAAGTGGTGGAGAGTTGCATGTATCTCGATTTCTTGTGCAAAAAGTTGTTCAGTGCTCAACCTGAGCTGAAGAAACGCTGCGGAGCCCTTCTCCCCAGGTGACCATAAGACAGTCCATGTAATAAGACTAAGTGAGATGTAATGCTGGGCAATAATGATGATAATGCCAACAATGAGCCTGGCCAACTTGACACACCCACTTTGTTCACATCCTCCTCAGTTCCTCTCCGTCCGCCAACAACACGACGGCGTAGCGAATATTGTCTCTTGCTAGTTAAACTGAGCTTTCTCTAATGCTCCTGCTGGTCTGAAACAATCTCGGAAATGAAATGGGACGTCTGCCTGAGTGCCTCCGATTATTTCTGCTCTTGCGATGCGATACCCCACTTTTCATAGATGATCTCGCAGCAAAACTGCGTCATCATCCGGAATTTATACTATTCACGCAGGGACGAGATGCTGCAGACTCGAAAAGTTCCATCTTGGTTGGAAATGTCACGAGAAATCTCTCGAGTCATTTTTATAAAGTTCGGATTACCAGGTACGCACTACATTTTCGTGCCCTAATTTTCTGCCGCATAAAAACCAACTCATTCGGAGTTCTTTCTGAGAGTAAAAGTTTAGGGTTTTTCCCAACCATGCCGCGACTCTTGTTTAAGGCGTGTTTTCCATGTACAACTGGAAGACTAGGTCATAAAGGAAGGATGGTCGAGGGTTGTTGTGTATCTATCCAATGCAGACGAAGGGGAGAAAGTGGGTGACGCTGGGTAAGTTTTTTTCTGATGACGGGTGGTTAGATGGGCAGGAATAAAATCTGGGTCCGAATGAAATGAAAGTTTAAGTGGCAACAACTTTTTTTGCTTCATTGGTTGTCGGCTTCTTTGCCTTTCGTGTATGTTGCTCGTGAGCTTTGTGAGGAGGATTTTCTTGGAGAAATACAGCGCTTGACAGATTACCTCCGCCCAGCAAACTGAGGTAGACAGTAAAGGGGAAAAGAAGACCAAGGAAAACCAACACATCCGTCCAGCTTAATTCTATAAACTTCTAAGGATAAAATATGTTCTGGGACCAAAGTAGACACAAACTGTGTGTATCCAACTATAAGATTGTATATGCGTGTATATTTTTCTGGTTTTTAGAAAAATGGCATATTGTTGCCCAACCACGACGTTTGTATATCCCTCCAATTTCATTTGAATGCGATAACGAAATATTTAGTAAGAAATATGTATTTGTTTACCTTCGTTTTTAGTTTCTCCATTTGTTGCGTAAGCTCCGCGTCTGCTTTAGCCTTAGCCTTGTCCGCCTTTTCTTGCTGCCTACGGTTTTGGTGGCCTCTAAATGATGCTTGAATCAATGCAGCAGCATTTCCGACCTCTGTACAAAAAATAATCCAATGGCTGATTAGTAATTAGTTTGATCAGTCGATATAAGTTCGACACTTAGAAGTGTGATGTACTAATTACATCTACGCCAATGTCATCTACGCCAAGTAGTGACATTCCCCCATGCAATCAATAACCATGCTGATGAAACATCGCCACTTGTTAACACGAGCTAAGGAAACCCTTGCTGCTCGAACTTATGTGTGTTGTAGTAGCCTTTCATCCATGCATAAAGCGAAGGAAGGGATGCATTCCTATTATTAGAAAAGTATTTGAGTGAATAGAGAAGTTGGACAGCATTTCTCAGCCTTTGAAGCATGACGGAGATAAGTTATTGTTGGAGCTAAGACAGGTCTAGTCTGCACCAAAGAATGTGGGCTCACTTTCACCTCAACCAAAATGTGTCTTGATTAATGATGTTCCTGTTGTAATCCAAACACCTTCATGTTTAAACCAACTATTTGAAAGCCATGAGGAACCATTTGAACCAACACTTTCGCAATTTCCTATTAATCACTTTAATCTGGCTCAGTCATAAACAACAAGTTACCCAAAACCTAACTATTGTTAGCAGTCGTGTTATGTTTGCATATTTTTGGCCACGAAACATGCAAACACTTGATGGTTTGAAAATTAATGATTTCTTGGACTAATAGAGTTACCCAGCGTGAAGCTAGGCTAAAAATTCAACAACATTAATCAATTTCACTGCGAAAAAATATAATGGGCATTTACTCCTGCATGATTTAGCGCTTTGTACACGGATGTACCAAGAAGGGAACAGGTACGTGATGTGTGGAACTCGTCAGGCTGTAACAGGAATGCATAACGATGTGTAACGTATTTAGAAGCAATGGAGCAGCAGGGTAACAAAGTCAAACAACTTCCTCTGTAATTCTTTCTCTCGCTTTAATCTCTTCTTACTTTTGACTTGACTTTATCCAACCACGACTTATCCAGCCTCTCCACAAACACGCCCTGACTCCCTTCCATGTGCACACAAATATTGTGTTCTACTTCTTTCAGGGAGAAAAGTGCTGGTCTGCCTGCCTGAGGTCCTGCCTCCGCTTTCTCCCACTTTCTCCAACAAACCCACACACACAACCATCATCCATCATGTTGAATCAGGTTGATAGTTGATGCAATGCAAATGGAATAAAAATCGTCCGCTGGTTGGCAAGTTTTTCTTCTTTTTTCCCGTCAAATTGCCTTCTGAGTGGGGTTGAGTGAGTGATTGTGAATCATGAATGGCATTTCAACGAAATGTGTTGTGTTTCTCATGTATACGAGTCTGTACATATGTATATCGACAGGCTGTGAGCATTTATTTGTAGGAAAAGTTACTACACATGTGTATAATTTTGTATGTATGGGTTGTCGAAAAAGAACAGTTTATTTTGTGTGCGAGAATAGATGAGTCGTGATTGACTGCCAACCTCGGAAGTTAGGCCTTCAGGTGAACTTTATTTAATAAATTAGGTCAGCCAAGCAATTGTAGTAACGTAAGTTTTCTTTGCCATGTGCTCAATTTTAACATATGAATGCGCCAACGCCAACCCGAGTTTTGCAAAAATGGTTAAAGAAATCAATGTCCTTGGAGGATTTCGAGAGTCAATCTTATTATGAAAAGAGAGAAAGTTTTACTGGTCTGGTTTATGGCAAAACATTTCCTGGTCGTGTTTCGTGCTGAGAGAAATCAAATTTGTATGATGCAAAATTACATGAACACATGTCGTGGTAATTACATTACGTAAATGAGTAACACTTTCTGCGAATATTATGGCATGCAAATTTCAAACTACATGCAATAATATTACGAAAATATGTATGTACTGTCCACAATCAAAGCAAAGTTGGATCGATTGTATGTAACAGTCATGAATTTCGCGTAACAAAAACTCAGCTGCAGTTACGTGCTGTTGAAGCTGAAAATGTACACGTTGTTCAATATATATTTAAATACACGACTACAGAGCAAATGTACGTAAAAGAATCTGCATGCATGAATTCACCTTCGCCGGTTGCTTAGCCCTGTAATTAAAGGTTTGCCATGCATTTTAGATTTTTCAAATTTACCTGGATCGTTGAGATCTGGCAGGCCTGAAAGAAGTTAAATGTGGTAATCAGGCTTATCAGGAGAGCAATGAGGAGGTGAACACTTGACTTTTAAACAACCCCCATTCACCAGAAAAAATCGAATCATGTTAATATTGGAAAGCGAAGAGTACCAAGGAATCCTAAGTAAAATTCCTTTATGACGATAATGGAAATTCCTTGCGAAATTTTTTTATTTATAAATTTATTGAATGAGTTGATTTAGAACTCGGTTCTGCACAATTATTCAAGTATCGTAATGAACATAAATTGCAGTTACACTCGATAAATATATGTAAAAATGGAAGAAAAACGAGTTATTCTGCGCTTACCTTCTTCCTCTTGGTTCGACATTTTTATCGTCTTTCGTGTAGTGTACCCTCGATACGTCGCCTGGATTCGTGTAGCTGCTTCTTCAAGCTCTGGATCCTGTAGGTCGATCCCGTTCACTCCGCCTGCCAAAAAAGATAAAAAGAGTTGTAATTTCCATAAATACTTTAAATCCGCAGGAAATCACTCTCCACACGACAATTTGCACAGTCAAGGCAAATCATGTTTGGGGAACGATAACAAAATTAATTGAGGTAAAAAAAGTAAAATTTCTCTTTCCCTTTCCGGCAGAAAAGTGACGTGTTGTTTCCAATTATTCGCGTGGGCTTTGTGTAATGTGTGAAAACATTAACTTTGTTCACCATCAACAACATCTCAAAGTTGAATTGTATGTACTTGTGTCGAGATCCATCTATTATGCTTCTGTTGGATTCTGTTCTGATGACATTCACATGCATTCAACTAACTTTGGCCAAGCTGGAGTTAATTTGCATGCGTTATATACCTCTACATGTACATGTCAGGAAGAGAAAGTAATAAATTGTTGTGGGTGAGAATTCAAGACTAAAAGCCCAAACTCAGGCAGCTGCCACACCTTCGTATGTATGCATGCCACACGCTTAAAACTAATTTCGCATCACGACCAATTGGCCAGGCGAGCACTCTGGAGAATGAGTGAAAGAGGAATTTGTGCAATCTTTCATTTTCGTCGTCGTCGTCGTCGTCGTCATTGTGGTTGTACACACGGCGAGAGAATAACGCCAAGTTTTGAAACATGGCCACACCAACCACCATGCACCGCCCATCCGAAGAGGAGGAAGAGAGAAAAGGGCTCTTAGTTTGATGCGAAAAGCTAAATCAAGGCTCGTGTTTGCTTTTGTTGGTTCCATAAGTTGTTTTCATGATCATTATGGGGAAAGCGTTTTCTCTTCTAAACGTTGTTT
Organism: Folsomia candida; assembly: GCF_002217175.1. Lineage (NCBI taxonomy): Eukaryota > Metazoa > Arthropoda > Collembola > Entomobryomorpha > Isotomidae > Folsomia > Folsomia candida. Next base: position 16,765,156 of record NW_019091194.1, on the reverse strand, counting down.
GGAGATGAAAGCCGAAATAAATCCCAACCTGCACCTTCCACCAACCATTCAACCGCTCGCTGAACCAGTTAGTCCACCAGTGAAGGATGCCATCATTTATGTGGCAAAACACTGGCAACATAAAGCTCAAAAGCTGGGGATGAATTTTTAATAAAGCTCAAAAATATCTCTGAACAACATAATATTAATGCATTTTAATATTAATGTTTGAGCAGTTTCCCTCATTCTCTCCCCTTCAAAGGCTTTCACTTTGCGAGCACACAGATACAAGGAGCACCAGACAAGGCGAGGTATAAATGGAGAACAAAAGGTTCGAGCGTACTTTCAAGATTGCCTACCCATCTGGACGACTAGGGACAAAGCAAGGGATGCATAACAGGAAAAGGAGAGCTGTACCATCGAGGAGGAGGCCTAACATACAATTTCGGAGAAAGTGAGAGAGAAAATTTAAGTGAAACAAGGAAAGAGAAAGAGAAAGAGAGAGAGGTTTTAGTTGTTAAATTATGAAGCAGAATTAATAGGAGGCGAAACCTGCTGGCTCCTCGCAGGATGGATATCTGGACCAAACATCCTCTTACAGATCTATCAGGTTTTTAGTATCAGCTTGGGAAAGCTGGACTACTTACTACAGCTGGATTCTAGTTAATTAACTCTTAGTTGCCATTATTATATTGGAAACGAGCCCCTCTGCTCCTCTGCTCCCTCGAGTGAACGAGACTGTGCCTTAATATTACTTGATATTATCTCCCGAAACTGTTTTAGCTCGCTGAACTTTGTAACCGCAGCTGTGGCAGCGAGATACATGGGTTGGGATGGACCGAGTTGAATTAGTGGTGGGTTTAGCCCGTCATATTTGTAAATCACAATTTAACAGGAACAGATCCATGTGTCATTTCTCCGTTTGTGGGACGTCGTGAAATATATTGGGCAAATCTCACTCCCATAAATGAGCATGGAAAAAGCAGATATTCCGTTCTCCTGGCTTATCTAGATTGTCATTGCGAAGAGAAAACTAGTGTAAGATTATGTGAACAGATTACTCGTAGAACTCGTGTTTTCCAAGAAATTGTAATTCAGGAGATTTTGACGCTTGAGCAGTTTGAGTTTTCGCTATCTTCGAAATTGCAGTGTTAGGAAATGAAATTGCACCTTTCACCATTTCAAGACGTGATGAGAGAGAAATCTCAAATGATGATCAAGAACTTTATCGAAGGGCGAAGGCACGGACCATACTAAGCTCTCACACGTTATCAGACCAGACCATGAGACCACCTCATCACTGCTCCTCCACACAATCCGAGTCGTCCTAACACACAAATGGAAGGAAAGCTAGGGCTGATTTTTGTTGATTTGGAGCTATCAAAACACCAGGCTGAACCTCAAGTGAACGAAAACAAAGGATTTCGGGAAATTAAACGAAATGTAGAAAGTGCCCATAAATAAAAATTGCAGTTCTCAGTGTTTGGATGGCAAAATGACAAATTGCTCCCAGCCTGTTTTGTCAATGAGACAAAATGCGAATGTGAGCTCAGCTAATAATTCAATTATATATTAATTACATCCCAATATCGATTCTTCTAAAATTGCTGAATTCGTTGCCTTCGTTTTCATTCACGCCTCCTGGCCAACATCGTATACTCTCGAAAGAAAGAACGCAGCTATGTTGTTAGCTTTCTTCACTTTCTCCATTATTACCCGCAAGTTGGATCTATTTATATACACGATTCAGGTCGGAGGAGGAGGAAAGTTACAAACGATGCAAGTCCTGGAGGCACAATATATGTGCTGCTGCTGTCAGGCAGTAATAATGCTGGATATATACCCGTATCTATTCAATTTTGACAGGTTCATTAGCTCCTCGATCTGCGTTATGTTTCATCCAAAGAAATAAGAGCTGCAAGAGTTCCAAAGCTATCAAACCGTGAAGCGAAACCCACCCCACCACATACGCCAAGCACATACATACATACACGTTGTACATGTGGGCACATATAAATGCACGCGTCGAGTGGCTGTTGGCCAAGTGGAAAGAAACTCGTTAGCTTCTGAGGGAAAATAAAGGAAGATGAAAGGGCATAAAAATATAGATTATGCTTCCTCACCCTCCACTTGTTTTCATTGATTGAACTTTCTCTTTTCCCTCGCCTTTTCTCTTGTACATCCCCATCGCACGTATATACGCGAGGTTATAGAATTTGACCAACCTTCGTCTCATGCAACGTGGTCCAGGGGAGTGCTGGTCTACTGGAGAGAGAACCACGGGAAGTTGCAATTGGGGCCAGAGGAAATAACTTGAGGAAAGTATTGGGTCAACTCCAATGTTGAGGAGAACGAATCCTCGATGGACTGAAGGATATATTGCATCAGACCAAAATGACTACTCCTGCCTTCATTCTGCCCACAAAACGGACACAAAATCGCTGGGCTCACTGTGCTCAGCACACTTTGATGCTCAGGTCAATCGTAATGGAACGCTTATTGCTTGTTTCGTTCGTGATCAAGTAGCCCACCTTGACCAGAAATGGAGGAGTAATGGAAAATCAACCACACCTTTGGTTAAAATCGGGCATACAAGGAAATGGCATTTACGCTGCTGAATGGAATGGAATCCAATCCTTTAATACGTGTGCAATATGTTCTACGTGATCGATTCAGCACTGAAAATCCGAAACAACGAGGAAGAACAGCATACGACCAGGAGGGAATTCAACACAGTTGATCAATGCGAAAGTGCTTTTTCATTTATGAAAGGAAAAACATGTGGGGTTGGATATGCACACAGTTCAGTTGGCAGCAGGGCAGGAGGACGCCAAAATTTGTTTCAAAGGCCATAATGCCGTGGGCCGTTGAGAAGATGGCTTATATCATAGATTCTTAATTCAGTCGTTAGTGGAGGAGATTTTACATCTGTGATTTTACATACGGAAAATACATACGGAAAATACATACGGAAAATAGAACATTTTGATTTGGAGCAAATTTTTGGAATCCTTCTGAACGAGCTTAAATATAGGTCGGAAAAGACATTAGGTGGGGTTTCTCAGGGACGAAATGTGCGTTTTAGGTGCTTCCAGCTCCTTAAATGGCTATCTTCCAGGGTCTCGAATCTATCCCATCCCATTTAGTTGGGTAATGTTAGTTTGAGGAAGCAGCATGTACTGTATGTGCGATGAAAAGAATAAATATCTGATGCCCAGACATTTGTTACAAATTCAAATTTTCACACTACAGCACCTGCTGTGCAATAAAAAGTAATCTATGAGGAAAAAAGCGATATTGAATGGGCGTCCAATTTGCACTTTTCTGCCCGTGGTAATCCAGAGCACAATGATTTATTCCACCGAAATAACCCGTTATGCCGTTCAAAATGCAGTATCATAAAAGATATGCGTCTAACAATTGCTACAAATGCTCAAGTCGAGAGTTACATTGCGTGGGTAAGAATGGAGTAATCCCAGGGTTGGTTTAAATTCGAGTAGAATCTCTGATCTGTGGCTGGTAATCGGGCTTTGATCAACAACGGAGGAAGGGCCGGCAGTGGATATTTAATCCCACGGAGCGAATAACATGATCGATCCCCGTCTTCCCCGAGTCCTCGATTACTTACACGAGTTGAGATGTATTTCGATCTCCAACCAAAAACTTTTAATGCTCTTTCCTGGTCATATCTTATCTCAGAGTCGGAAATTGCTACGAAGGAAAGCACTTTGAAAAATTTATTTTGTTTCCCTCGTCCCTCCATTTGCAAAGCAGGTGGACGTGTGTTAAGCAATCAGGAATGATGACGAGTGAACTCAACAATTCTATCCCTGCCCTGCTTCCAATTTGTGTCGTCCTTTCATTTCCTAACGAATTCCCAGTTTCCCATCGCCGGAGGTGACATTTCCGCATGTACAGAAAGAATGAGAATTTGTCTCGTAGCAGCAGATACACATTCAAGGATACACATTCCGAATCCAGCAGCAGCAGCAGAAGAGCATTGAGATTCCAACCCAAGAGCTTAAGGAAAAGACGAGACCGAAGACGGAGAAACAGGACTCTCAAGTGACGGAAATACCCAAGTGACCATTTCCATCTGAATTGCTACAGTAATGCCATGTCGAGGCTTTCCAAGTACCAACTCCTGCATTGTGTTGCATAACAAAACTCTTCTACCCCACCCACCGGACCAAGAGGACTGAAGCGCAGACTTGTATGAAGCCTGTCACCTTGTGAATAATTCCACAAAAAGTAAAGAAACGAGTGATTTTCTTCCTTCATATCTGACAAAAAATCCCGTCAAACCACTTTACGGTAGACATTGGACTCGCACTTTCTTTGTCCTTCAGCTCTTCCGTTTCGACATGGTAGGAATATTAAAGCAGCCCCTTTAGATATATTTTAGATTACAAATGCACCTCTCAGTTTGTAGTTTTGCAGTTGTAAACATTTTTAAAAACCCTCTTGAAAATACTTGATATGTTATAAGGTTGCATCCGTAATGCGATCCAGAAAACTTTTAAATTGTGAAAAATAACCGAAATATAAGGAAAACGTGGAACAGGGTACTCTTATGCAACGTAATAATTTGAGAGGATCGTATTAGTTAAGGGTACATACACATAAAAGTCGGCATAACTCTGATACAGACGACGGGCTAACCCAAGATTGTGAATAAGATAGGAGACGATGACGACGACCTATACCACTTCCTTCCTCTACTTTCTCCTCGTTTATGGGACTGATTTTGGCACGGGGCAGCCAATCCCTTTTACAATGTTTTACTCGGCTGTGCCCATCCCCCCAGTTCCCGTTCCCTTCTTGCGAATGAAGCAAAAAGAAATAAAAACGCTGGTTATGTGTTTTTTGATGATGCAAAAAAATAGAGAATGGATATGGAGGAGATTGTGGCCGCCATACAGATGAGAACATGTTTCGAGAATTCAGGAAATTGAGAATGAGAAACCAAGCAAATTGGTGTAATATGCAGTACACAGAGCAAGTGAAAAGTTAACTTTCTGATGGCACTGTTTTTGTTTCAACTTTGAAGATAACGTGTTATTAAGACCTCCCTGCCGTCCATTAAATAGTGCTACATGCCTGTGCTATCTTTCACCATCTGTCGGGTTGTCATCCTGTGGTTGTAATGTCGTACTGCTGTATTGTTCTTCTGTCACTCTCACAGTCGAACAAATTTGCGACAAAAAATAGAACGCGTGTAATGCGAAATGAAATGGGGCATGATTGTGTGTGTACACAATGAGAATGGCAAATTACCCATCGCGTGTTTCTCTCTGTTCTGTCCATCGCTCAACACTAGGCACTGCTGACTGCGTTTGTTCTGTATGGGCGAAAGCATCACTCTACTTACTTGTTCGGAGACATAAAAACAAAGGGAAAATAATAATGCCAAGATCAATTGGGAGTTGGGACCAAGTTTAATTTAAGCCAGTAACGAGGCGCTTAGCATGCAGAAAAGGACCCTGGTAACACCGTAAATTAGTCCGTTAACCGTTGGAAGCAGTTGGTCACACAAGGTGGCAATTAAAGTGGAATCCGCCTCGTCCCCCAACTAACGATGCCAAAAACGATGTCGAACAAAACTAATTAGCTGCAGGAGGATGATAAATGGAGAAATGAAAGCAAAAAACGCCACGGTGGTTCATGGTTGGTGCTTTGACATGCCAATAATGTTTGCGGTTTGTGAGTGAATGGGTTGTCATAAGCTTAATGGGAGAAAGTTGGCGAAGTGATGGTATGGAGAATGGTCAGCCACTTATTATCCCCCCTCCGACCGTCAAGTGAGGAGGAGAAGGTTTGTCATCGCCATTATTATTCTCCCCCCTTTGTTGAGTTAGAGAGCTAGAAAAAATAAATATTGGGACAGCAGAGAAGAAATACATGAGGAGCGAGGTGAAAAGGCAGGACAAAATCCACAAAACAGGTTTCTTGTCCAGATGATAACCCACTAAACCGACTGTGGCTTAGCAGACAACGGTCTACAGTTATCGTCTACCTGCTGGCTGGAGTTCCTCTGACAATGCTTCGAGTCTATTATCAAATAGACGGATGCACAGATACTTAGCTCAACCTTCAGGTAATGGTACGACCTCATTGAAATGACTACTTTGATCCTGCTGGTTAGGACAAAATGAGAATGGGGACAAAGCGGCCGAGCAGAGAAGTAGAAACGGTACAAACCTCAATCAACTGCTACTCTGCAGTGGCGTCTTCAACTCCTTCAACTCCTTTCAACGATGCAGCTCCCACCCAATTAAGAAGAACAGAGCCGCAGACAGAGCTATCAAATGTCAAAGTGAGACTATCTTCTCAGTCGGTTCGTGTAGTTGTGTAACCACGACCAACGGTTCCTCCAACTTCAACAGGAGAAGGATTGATTGTATCACTTTTGTACCCGGGCCAGTTTCCGGATGGTTGTGAAACAGGAGAGTGAACGCCTTTCCCTTGCACGACCAAAGGCTGGCGAGTGAGACGGCAACTTTTCAGAATGGATGAGAACGTCTGTTTTTTTCAGCGACTGCACAAACTGAAGCTGTTGTTCGAACGGATACCCCCAAAGTGTTACGTAACGTAGTTCTGGACAGGCTGGAGGAGTGGAGGTGACGCGTCGTTGAAATGTGAGGATATTGTGATTATATTTAATAGTAATAATCTCGAGAAAGGCAGGCTCGAAAGTGTGAGACGGTGCGAGAGAAGGAGAGACCACGACGATGTTGCGTCTGCACAGGATGGAGACAGAATGAGTGGTGGTGGTGGTTGGTCGGCCACGAAGTTTGGGATTGGGTATTGAGAAAGCAGGCAGCTCAGCAGTCCATGCAATACGAGCGACGGAGGAGTCGGGTGTGCAATGTGTGAAGCAAGACCAAGTACAGATTTAGCTTGGGCTGGGAATGGAATGCACTTTCCCTGGCATTTCTACATGGTGGTGCAAAATCATGTGTGTCATTCTCCATCTCAAATTTTCCTTGTTTCATTTAAAAATATTGTAAGTGTAAAATATTTTTTGAAGGGGTCGTCAATATGCGATGTTTTTGCATGTGGATGTTATTATTGAGTCCCTGGGTAAGACGGGCAGCTTTTTCTGCCTGCTTTTTTGGAGGGATTTATGTGCACATGTTGGTGGTGGGCATGTAGTGGATAGAAGGCCCTTGGAGGGACGGGAGCGTTCGGAGGGTCTACTGTGCAGCCTGTGTGTTGAATCCCAATTTGCTTTCTCCGTGTATTTCGCACTCGCGAATCTAGTGGGGAACGAGCTATGCCATTAGATATTGCGGGAGTTGGCGCATAACTCCTCCGTCCCGACCACCGTCTCTCTCTCTCTCTCGAGCGAACAACAATGTGAGTAGGAATGTGGCACTTGCGAGAGGTGCAAGAGATACAAAAACGTTAGGCTTGGATCAAAAAATTCTTAACGTCTCATCCTGTGAGTATCAACTCTGATCTGCTACAAATACTGCCACTTCCTTTATCAGTGTCATTCCCACTTCCACTCTGCAGCTCCAATCATACTGCTTGCACTTTAGGAAAATCGACATCTTGACATTCATCAGATATTTATACGGTTTCATATCTTTTGAATTTTTTAATGAATGGCATATTTTTCTTTTTCTCTCTCTCTCTGCATATTCTCAACATATTCTTCTATCTTCGTACGTACATGTATGTGGATGATGCAAAAATTCTTTGGAAACTGCACACGTCCATGTATGCAGATGATCGAGTACGTATGAAGATGAAAGTTATTTTGGTCGATATTTTTTTTTAAATATGTTGAATCAACATTTTTCATCCTAACTTGAAGGCCCTTTGTGCTTATCAGTCACTGGGAATGTCAGCCTGAGAGAGAAAGCAGATCAACTTGAACTTCTTAAGCTCAAAGTTAATGTTTCCATTTCTTCTTTCGAAGAAGAGAAATAATACTTTCCTTGCTTGCTTCGAGTAGAAAAAATCAATTTTAAAGAAATGAAAAAGAATTCGTCTTTCTACTTTTGCTCTTCTGTTGATTTTGTAGTCGGGTTGAGTTTGGCTGGAGTGGTTTGGTGTGCTCGGAGGAACAGTGTAGATATATTCTTGCATGTAGTGTCGTGGTGTGGATTTTAGGATGTAGTAAAAGTTGGTGGAAGAAACTAACAGGGGAAAAGTTGATGGTTGACTTGGTGCATGCAGAGAAAATCGTGTCGCCAGCCTTAGAATGCGAAGGAAAGGAAAAGGATGATTCTCTCCAGCACGGAGCGCACTATGGACTCCCAGAGGTCCCTTGGACGTGGACTTGGAATGTGTTCTGCTGGATCGATATCACATCACTTTCTTTCAACATTTCCACTCTTCCTCGTCTTCACAATTTCATATCACTCCGTTCCCATCGCCTCACCAGACTCATCCCCACAATGTTCCACCCAGTCTCGGAAGACACAAAAGTAATTAGCGAGACTGACCTTCAGCATGGGAGACGACTAATGTACAATAAAAGTTTAACGACGACTTTTCCTCAACTTCAGATGTACATACATAATTGCAGGCGAGCTGTTGATAAGGATTAACTTTGAGATGAATGGAGTGGGTTGATCACATATGTACGATTATGTAAATGGTTACATATCTACCAGAGATTGAAATATAAATTTCACTTTAAGAAAACAGTAAAAATTGAAGGTTCATTTAATTCAACAAGTCTGCATTAATGATTCTCGTATAAAATGTGAAGGCCTTTTAATCCTCTGTAAACTGTGCAATTAATTCAAACTAAAACAGAATTGTTAAACGTAGCTGAGGACTAGGATAGTCATAAAGAATACTTTACGAAGAAATGTTAAAGTGAGTATTAAGAAGTAGGTGCATAACTACAGCAGAGTCGGTATAACCAGTGAGAATGGGACTGAAACATGCATATACAATGATACACACAATGAAACAGGAGATAAGGAGAAAGTTGTGCCGTTTTAGTTCCAACTCATCTAACCACCCACGTTCCGGGAAGCTATGTAAATGTGTGAGAACTGGGTCGTAAGGAGTACGACGCAATTTTTAACCAAAGCTAAATCCCCACCACGTTCGTTTTAATGATATCTTAAAAAACTTGCAGTGTCCATAAAGTCCGAGACTTTATTTATTAATGTTTATTTCTGCATAACAATTGTTCAATATTTTTCGCGATAGCGATTCTTTTTTGTATCGAAAACCCAATTTACAAAAATCAGCATGAATCATTTGGGTGACAATCTGAGCTCCCTGCTATTTTATTACTCAGACTCAACCCGAGCCCCATGCAAATTTCAGCTTTCTGTGACCATTTTCCAAAACAGTAGGACAACCCAGCTGGGTATCTCGAAATGATAATTTTGCCCTTGTACCACTACGCTCCAAGTTTATTCCTAGCTAGTAAGTGCGACAAATGAATCGGAAAATTATCCGAATTTCCTTCTGCAAGCATTCAAAATATTCAAATATCCAGCAGTAATGTGCACTATTATCCCCAAACGGTCAAGCACTTGACCATATCGCTTGTCTTTAAATTCGCCCCTTCGTCTTACCCAGACTACAATTTCAATTCCATCAGATAATTTTGGAGAAATTATTGTGGGTGAGATTAGTAGATGAACGGACAAAATCGTGCCATATGCCTAATTATTAATTAACTCGAGCTAAAAATTCATAGTAGTAAATTGCATAGCACATCTGAAATTCTGAAGGTGATTCTCCAGTAAAACCACGATAATAGAAATGGTAATAGGAAATGGGGTGATGTGAGCATGCAATTTTACTGTCACCAGCATGAACCTTCTGAATTATAAGATCACATCCATCAATTTTGCAATTCTGTTTCTGTTGTCACTGAAAGAATATTGTATCAGAAAAATGACAAGTTTCAAACGCGTTGATAATGCTGCTCCCACTGGCCACGGTTTTATGTCACGCATCCATTGGGAAGAGACTCTCTCATCTGCCTTCCCAAGTTTCCCGTTCCCTGGGAGCTGCAGAGCTTTCTCGATCAGCATACGGTTCGCCGGTTGGATGGGCATATATTTGAAATTTGAAATTCATAAGCTTCCTGTTCGACATTCCTGAGCTTGTGTCAGTTTTCCTCCTCGGCTAATATGACAAGAAAATCTTGATAGCATTTATCTGTCGGTGCATCTCTCGGTAGAAATACCGTATTTATTTACGACCTTGTTGGTGTTTGACGTGAAGTTTGCGGCATCGAAATGCATAAGCAGCTGAAATACTTGGGGATTATGTTATATTGATCTGTGTAGCTCGTGGCAAACCAAAATATTTCCCGGAAATATTGTTATCGTTTTATTACTACAAAATTTTGGTTGGTAGTTGGTTTGGTGGAAATCAACAAACCACTTTACCCGAATGACGCATTACTGGTTTCTTTGAATAACATAGCGCCACCCACGTGAAGGTCCACCCACATGCAAACCAGTAGAAACAGAGGACTTATTACGGGATCATTTTAAGCAAATTTTAGGCTCGTGATTCAAAGAACCATACCGGCGAGCATGAATACTTGTTAAAAGCTTATTTATGTATTTGAAGGACACAAAATACTTTTGAGCATGCAGAACAAACAAATTGACAGGAACGGATTGGAAGGGGGGCAAATGTCGCGAGGAAGTTGTTGGTGAAAGCAAAGCACACAACAACGGATGTAAATGGCTATATGCTTCTGCCTGCCATGTTTAGAAGTTAGCAAGCAATGAGCAATCTTCTTTACTTGGCTAACCCATTTTCTATGTGCTACTCCCCATAACCTCGACCCGCAACTTTTTTGAGGTTCTGTTCCACTTGGCTGGGAACAAACAAAAACTTACTTGAATTGAGTACATGTGGATGGAGAAAAAAGTCAATATATTTCCTCCAGTCATTAAAAATGAATATTTATTCCAAGGGCTCAACTTCAAAGAACTTTTCAGATTATAACACATTTCTATTTAGACAAGAAAGTTATAAAACCATCTTGAAAAATAGCTCAAGCAATATTATACACGATATAATATGGGTTTTTGTGCATGTTATCCCACTTTATGTACATTTAGTACAGTAGGATTCCTGCCCTTGGCGTATTGTCATTGTATTCTCCGTCTTTATTATCAGAACAAACTCAACGAATCTGTGTAATTACTGTTTGATCAGCTTTGCAGATAGCTGGTCATAATCCCATCTCTTCGGAGCAATTGAAAACAGTCACAGGGCTTTGGTGAAAGTACTGAACAAATGCATGTCAGTTGCATAAGCAGATATTGACATGAACATAATTAACGTCAGTGTTCGTACCTATTCAGCAGATGGAATCAATAGAGTGACTCCCAAGCGTTACCAAATAATAATAATACAAACTTTTGTTCTGTTTCGTATGATAATTACTGGCTCTGCACGAATGAATATATTGGTCTGGGCTGACATAAGGGGAGTGAAAGTATAACAAAAAATAGTGGAACGATTGGAATAACAACTTCTTTTTGCATCCAAGGGTGAAAAAGCAATACGAGAAATTCAGAGAATCTTACCGTTGGCAGCCGATTTGCCGTTTGGCGAAGATGGATCCACTTTCCCGTTAGATTTACCGTGAGAGTTTCCATTCTGCGTCACCGTGTTGCCCAGCACTCCAGCAGCACTTTCTTTGCTCACTCCGCATCCCATTCCGATTTCATCAGAATTTCGATAAAAAGATCAGAACGAAATGAAATTACGTTTTTTTTCTCTCTCTCTCTCGAAGAACTCAAATTTGTACAACTCCTACGTGGTTGAACAAGAAGTTATTTTGAAACTGCGGAGCTCTGGGTCTGTACGTCAGCAACATGTTTTCAATTTTTTAACAAAAACACAATAGGCTTCACATTTTCACGAATGAAGTGAAGAAATCCAGGAAACAGACTGGTTCGAATCAAAACTCCTTTTGTGTGTGATTAAATAAACATGGAAGGTCATTTTAGTAAATGCATTCTCATACGTAATGAGTAATGCTTAATGAGAGTATGTTTTGTTGTCGCAATTTGCGACTCTGTAAATACGACTCTGTCGACTGGAGGACGAGTGCAAGTCAATGACTGTGATTTTACCCAAGGTTTGCTGACTTGGCTGTTGAACGGCGTATGCACATTTTATTTTCTTAAACAGCCGTCTTCAATTCACCATGTCACGCCACGTATGTAAATACAAGACTAAAATGTTACCACCTGAACAACCCCCCAACAAATGAATGGACTCACGAACCACTGGGTCATAGCCACGAAAGAAATCGTTCAAGAATATCAGTGCAGCATGAGCCAGTTCGCCCAGTAGTTTAAGAAAATGAGTGGATTCCACACTGTTTATCGCTTCTCACTTTCACCAGGGCACACATATGCACACAGGTACAAACGTATAGTATATCTGGTAGAATGAGACTCACCCAACACGACGAATATCAGTATCATGAGACAGAGCTTATCTGCGAGTTTTTACATTAAGGGTAATTTACATGTGTGCAGCCATTGCAGTCACTCTCGCCAGCCGCCCCCTTTATTAAGAATGGCTGCATGGATAAAAGTCACTAGTGCTTTACGCCCGATGGACTGACCGATGATGGGGAAAGTCACGGCGGAAAGTCTCACACAAATACCGATACGTGTGTGGTACATGTGTGTGAGGTTAGCTGGATAGTCAGGTGAGGTGCACACAGTCGTCTCTCATTTACCAGGGGTTTCGTACCACCTTTCTCTCTCTTATCTCACCCACAAAGGTATTCTCTTTGTCCTCCAACAAGCCATGAGCACCAATGAGAACAATTGCAAGGAATGTTAATAATGTTGCATATTATGCATGTATACAAATTAGCGTACCACGCAGCCACTCTCGACCCTCCTTTAATCAGTACTCTTTATAATTACTCGCATATAGCAAAAGTCTACTTTGGAGTCGATATGTCTTTGCATGGACACCCTCAACTTTGACTTTTCAAACGACCATAACGGAGTGGATCGTGAAATCGAATCACACTTCACACATTTCTATCTTACCCATTCAACATTTAAAGCAATGCTAAAAGTGAGTAGACGAAGTGGACAGAGTTGATTTTCGAGTGATGTAAAGGAACGACGACGCCGGGGAGAAAGTAGTGAGTGACCTGTGCCTGCTACATTATTTAGAACCATTCACGGACATGTTTCCTATTCCCTTCGATTTACGCTGTTCCCTTGTCGAATTGGTAATTACATATTCCGTACATGAGCTCCTTGTTTGCTGTCGAATGTTTGATTGTCGCAGATACATCAGAATTTTCACCTTGTTTTTCTTCACTCTCTCAACCAAGAGCTGAATCCGGATACAGTTCCAGTTACAGGAGTGGTTGCTGTATGTTTTTGTCGTACGGCTCGATATGCTCACTGGCTGAATGTCGATGTCGACGTGGGGTTGATTAACAACCGTCTCACTCGACGCTCTTGAGCAGAACTACACTTGAGGTTAAAGTGCAAGTTTGTCGACCCGAAATGAGAATTGTGACGAACAACGTCACGTTTTGCAAATGAGTTTTCTATTGTAATTGAAAAGTTGGGATTCCCATGACTTTGAAAATGGCTTATACGGTGGCTGAGTTATTATGCATACGAAGAGAGAGCTTATTGGCTAATGTTCACCAACTCTAATGATGAAATTCAATTCAATTCAACTAAAAAGGCTTACATATATTGTAGAGATTGTAGAAATCCACTCAACTTTAGATCTTGATTCATGCAGACATTTATGTATGTGAATTAGTTCTGACCAGGCTTACAAAGCACAATTGGATACACTCGCAACCTTAACATGAAAGTCAACCAATAATGACCATCCAATGAAAATAATCTCGTGTTCTGTATCCCCCTTTGTTTGTTAAATTTATGATGACACTAGATTTTTACCATAAAGTAAACTTGTGGGGTCGTGAGTTGGATTTACTATTTGGACGGTTGTCATTGGTCTAGAGTAAAACCAAAACTGAAATAATTTTCGATCCACCTCGGCTTATTTATAATGCATGCAAATATGTATATGCAAACTAAAAACACACTGAATGTTTTTAAACGAAGGGGAAGTATGCAAGCAGAACTCAAACCTACATACGGTCGCAAGAAATTAATGCTGATTAAGGGCTAAATTATGCAGTATTATCTGTAAACTAAATCGAACTAGGCAAAGGTTGTCAATGTTTATTTTTCAAGTCTAAAAAATATTGAGCAGTAGAAAGCCATCAAAGAATGGGCCCACCAAACCAATAAGGTTGATTTCTTCCATTAAAATCAATGAAGTCAATCAATGAAGTCCGGGTGAAAGAGTGTTTCCTATATGACGATAGAAATAGCATAAAAATTTCATTCTTACAAAAAGGGCAACCAATAAAATATTATTATTACAATTTTGATGCATTTGATGGTTTTATGTGCAAATGAAAGACTGGCTGAACTAACTGAACTATATTAAACTGCACTAAAGAAGAAATTTAATAGCAGTGACCTCGAATCGTTCTCTCTCTGTATGAACGCATTAAAGTGGTCTATAATTATTCCGTGTAGTAGCTGGCATGGGCTTTCCGATAAAATTTTATTACTCCCACAAATTGGATTGCTTTTCAAATAAAAAGGGAGAAATGTGTGCTACCAAAAGAGACATTAAATTACGCTCTGTGTTTATTTCGCAAAGTGCATTTATGTATAAACGATTGGGAGGTACTGGACTTTGGAGGTTGCGAGGTTGACAGTACCAGATTTTCATGTTGTAGTTGATATTTTGTAGTACTAGCTGACTATGAGCCTACTAAAATCTCAAGGTGGTTTTACTCCATGGCCACGTTTACGCCCACCACACCCACTCAAAAGGGCCAAAAACGCTAAAAAATTCCTGTTCTCACCTGTTCAAACCTTCATCAAAAACCCAATTTAGTGGTTATAAGGCCTTTGAAGGGGTGTGGCGCGCGCAAACGGGCCATGGAGTAAAACCTTTCTTCACTTTTCTACACTCACTCATCTCGGACTACAAAATATCCAAAGGGTATCAAAATCTGAGATTGCATGGTGAACCTCTCCTCCTCATTTTCAGTCGATTAGTACGAAAGCTATTGTCTAATTTAGTATATATGTAAGCAAGTTAAAATGTTTGGATTAGAATAAAATCCTGGCTAAACTGAATAAATCCACAACTGCACAGGAAGTATGGTCGCATTCATGTACATATTTAAAGGCGTCTGGCACACATCCCAAAAAAAGTTGTGTACAAAAAGAAAATACGAATGCGTGGACAAAATGAATTTGTAAACCAATTCCATGCCACGTGTATATATGTGCAAAATAAATATTTTAACCACAACAAAACTTAGGGTGCCATTTTCAGTCATTCCCTTGACCGACTTTTTGCAGATGTCAAGCAAAATTACTAGACATTTTCCTGTCACAAGTCCACATGTGACATGACATTGCTTTTCTCCTGACAAAACTTCAATAATGCCAGAAATACTTGTTGACAAACATAGAACATTTGCATGTATCATTGAATTGCTAAAGAAAGTTTTGCAAACTATGTAAAAACTATTGCACGCAACGGTATTTGGGTATTTGTAGTTATGCGTTTATTCATGTGTGTGTAGGTATATATGCGTCATATATATATAAAGGCCATGCATACCTATTGAGAAAAGTACATGCTTTTCTTTACCAAACACAGAAATTTTAGCAAGAGCTACTTTTAAACAAGCGATCATTAGGTGGAGACGATGACGATAAAAAAGACTCTGTGGGAAATGTGAGATAAGTTTTACTTTCGCCAACGACTTGATCATACGGCAACAATTAGATGCATGGCTTTTGTGTCCAGCTCTTCATATAAATTGTCTTGTCATAATCAATTTGTATTCAGTCAATAGTTATTCATTATGGGAAACTAGATAAATCTGTTTGCAGAATAGAATAATGAGTCCCTCTATTTTCTTGTCGTTTCCCTCGAAAGGAGAGTTTTATTGCATTGTTTCATCTTTGAAAGAGACAAAAGGAAATATGTAGGTTGATCAATATGTATGTCCAGGTAAGAAAATTTCATGGCCATTCATCATGACTTGAGGCGTCCATGACCTGACGACAGAATTTTGCTATTGTGTGATGTTACAAACTCTTTTACAGTTATCTACCACGATTAATGCCACATGTTATATACAAATACCTAGTACGTATTATGTATGTAAGTAGGGACAACAAAACAAAGAGTATCATTTTATGACATTGATTTACTTGCTGTCATCTTTTCATTCAAGTGGCCGTGAGCACAAGTAAAAGGCTCCATGTTTGTCGATAATCCACAAAAGTGCATTTTCTCATGCTTCATGTGGATAAAATACATGAATATTTATTTATTACTTCAAGGTTTGTGCAAACTTTCAGTCTGATTTTCGTTAATATAAGGATGAGTTTAATGAAATAGTACATATATATCTGTGATAACTAATTTGCATAAAGGGGAGAATTCAGTCAAAAGCGGAATAAATTCATGGGGATTATTCACACAAAACACGATGGGCAAATCACGGCAGTTTATCAAAGTGTCAAGCTCCAATTTTATTATGACTTCCTCCATGGCCTAGATTTCATCAGTCTGGTCATCCGCTCCGTTTGTGGAACAAGGACGGACATGAATGGGATGGGATACGCAGCATGGATACTAATAAAAACGCGTTATGGGGTATGGGCATCACTTTTAAAGAGATAAACATAACAACGATAAGTGTTTCAGGACACACTTTAGTAAAGAAACATAAACGTGTCTTAAATTACATATTACAAAGTAGTTTTGAAAAGTTTCAAACCCACCCAACAAAGGAATCATACTTGCATATATCATCTAAAAACCATATAACTAATCATACATAATCATAACTACTTGGGTTTAGCAGCGAAGAATTTAAATAATGAATGTGTCCCTTTAGCAGCCTTTTGCAGTTCCTTGTCCTTGGCTTTCAGTTTCTGCAAAAGATATATATGTAATTATAGGCACTGTGCAACAGCAATAAATAAATGGTTCCATAATCAAAGTAATGCTGACCGGATTGTTGATGTTTGATGGTGACGAGGTGCCATAATCTTCGGTAGGTTGAACACATTCTCCATTTACATCAGCCACTTTTAACTTTTTGTTGTTTGAACGATCCGTTTCCAACTCACTTTTTCGTTTAGTGACCACCTTTTCTTGAACAAATGGCAATCCAAGACTTTCAAATAGTTTCTTCTTCAAATTATCTGGCAAGTATTCTCCAATAATCTCCGATGCGTATCTAGTGTATTCCTCCCTATAAAAGAAAAAAAGGTAAAATCTTGTACTGGATTTGAATTTTTCAAATAAAACATGTTTGACGTTTGATGCTCACTCTTTTGTCTCAGTGGTGACACTTTTTGTGAAATTTGAAGAAACAGATGCCTCAGACCCTGTAATGTCCTCAGACTTTAAAAATTCTGACGTATTATGTACCTTAGACTTTAACCACTTCAACGCCTTATCTTCAATAAATTTATACGCAATTATATCGTCACAAACTAAAAAAACAAAACATTTTGAGTCCATAATTAATGTAACACTTGATAATTTACTATTATTATTATTAGACGTTAAAATTACCAATTTTATTAGAAATATTTTCGAGCTGATTTGAAGTAGATAAACGTGAAAATACGGCATCAATAACTTTCGGTTCTTTAATGATTTCAAGCAAATGGTCCTTAATTTGCATAGCCCGAGTTGTCTGCAATGTGCAAATTAATAATGATTTTTAATGATTTTATTTCAACTCATTTACTTGACATACATATGCACGTTAATGTATTATACCTTCAACAATGCAGGCAGTACCATGAATAACGGATCCATCGGAGTGCAAACATAAATATTCCCATCGGAAATAACTTGGTCGTCAATAAACCAACTCCTGCATACATGAATTTTGATTTTGAATTTTATCAGCTAAAATTGAAGGACCAAATCTTTTACATCGTTTAACTACCCACCTAGTATCTTGTTCCATCGTCATTACTTCAAAAATAAATGGAGCCGAATTTAACTCTTCCGAAGACGGGGTTCTTGTATCAACAAAATATGTACACATTTTTTCACTTTTGGGATGACTTAAAGTCACCTGCGAAATGTTTTCCCAGCCAATGTCTAAAACACCTGCGTTTCAAATAGTCTAATTAAAGTTATAACTATTTAGTATGAAATTGTTCAGTCATCTGGAATCCAGATTCTGGATGGGTACCTTTATGAGTCAATATAATCTTTCGAATAGCTTTGCTCGAGACGGGAAAATCTCCTTCCTCCTTCTCTCCATTATTGTCATGCATCATGTCGCTGTCATCTTCTGTAATTTCCTTCATGGTCTTGCGCTATTTTATTTAATACGATTGAATTAAAACTTGCAATAATTATCTGAGTCTGGAGAGATGTCGGCTCCTTTCTTCCCTCCTTCTGTTTGTGTTGTCTGGCGCTCAGCCATTCGGGGAACATTGCACGCGTACGCTGTGGTTAATGCCAAATGCAACTCGGCTGATTGTAGAGTCTACAATGTAGACTAATTATCTGAATGAATAAGACATGTGTTTTATGGGTTACTTACACCGTGTTTATTACATTATAATATCAACATAAAATCACAGCTGAGCTTTATGTAAAACACACTACACTTTTGAACTTCACAAGGTAAAAAAATAATACATTCCGAATTTCAGAATCTGAATCAGAATTAAAAAATAATAACTGGAAATTATTGGAAACTAAAAATAATTACAGAAATACTGTTTTAAATATAGAATTATTTAGCCTAATGGAACAACATTTTGTGAGCACGGACCACTCTGGCCGTCATTCCAGCGACTACGAGATCGTGGCAATGAAAAATGACCCCCAGAATAAACAACACCATAATGTGACAACTTCAACCATACAATTAGCAGGCGGGGGTAACTCGTCGTCATCGTCATCAAATGTGACGTTTGAAATACAGCAAGTCCCAACAGGAACTTTTTTGAACGAGTCGTCAGTAGGTGCAGTGATCGACTCTGGAATTGCTCCGTCCTTTTTCGATAACCTTGAGCAAAGTGGTCAAGTCATATTCAAAGGGATCCTGGACCACAATGGAGCACTTGTTCTGGACCCTGCTCAGTTTGCTGCTCTTCTTGGTGGTGTTCAGATAGAACAGCAGCAGGCTGTTGTGGGAGCACCGTCACGACACCGAGGTCTTTTGCCAGTAGCAGGACAAGTCCAGTCCGCCGTAAGTTAAAAAAATGATGTACGACGGATACACTCATATTTATTTAACCAATTAATATGGTCAATCTATTCTAGGTACCTTTGATGCCTCTAAGTGAGAATAATAAGATGTACAAAGTATCATCGTCAAATCTGAGTGAAACATCTGGTTCTACAGAGCCACCGCCACTAATTATACAAACCTTATCGTCCGTAAACTTAACGAATCCGAACAATTCCATTAAAACCTTGTCGTCATTATCGTCATCATCATTAAGGGGAAGTATTACAACGACGACTGCGTCCATCTCCAAGTTGATTTCAACAACAGAGATTAATTCAAATTATAACGACATTTCTGGAAATATAGCAACACAACAGGGAAGTAGCGGTATTAATAATGACAGCAACAAACCTCCTAGCAATGGGACGGAAATTGAAAATCAGCAGCCAGAATGTTTCACAGAATTGTCGACGGCAGAACCAATAAATAGAGGACCCTATAAGTGTCAGGAATGTGATAAGGTGTTAATTTCATGGTCTCATTTCAAACGTCACAAGTCAGAACATTTAGACGCCAAAGCATTTCAGTGCTTACTGTGTTCAATGTCATTTAACTTTGAAATTAATTTGAAACTTCACGAAAGTATACACGAAGCAGAGATCTCGGGATGTCTGGAGTGTCAAATATGTCCTGCAAAATTTTCAAGGTTGGCAAGTTTAAGAAGCCATGTTCGAGTTCATGAAAAAGAAGAAAATCAAGTGTGTCCGGAATGCGGGGATGAATTTGCTACAAAAGCACGACTAGATACTCATCTAGGTAAAATAATAATAAAGTTAAATACTAATATTTATAACTATTTTCACTAATTATTTGGAATTAATTTACTGTCTCTCTGTGGATGTTTTTTAGAGGAGCACAAGACCACCATCTCTTTGATTTATAGGTGTAAACTATGTGGAACTTCTTTTGCTTCTGCTTCACTTTTAAGAGTAAGTTTATATTGGGCATATCCAAAACAGGGACGATATAGAGTAAGCTTGTGGTTGTACATAAGTATATAATCCAATTAAAAATTTATTAAAATTTAAATATGTTTAGTGTCATTCCAAAGAACATTCTGCCGTCCGGAACCAATTGAAACTTCTAAACCCTAGGAGAAAACGACCCGTTGTTCAACCGCAGGTCAAGACTGGCTTGACAGAGACTACAGATAACCAGGAGAGTCACGAACCTAGTGCTGCTAGTAGATCATCAAGAATCAAGGACAAGAAAAAGTTGCATTGTTCTATATGTTCCAAGCGGTTTGAAAAACCTAGTCAACTTACCAGGCACATGAGGATTCACACTGGAGAAAAGCCTTATTCGGTATTAATAAATGATAAGTACTTACTAACAATGTTATTTAATTATAATTATTATGACCATTGTTCGTTGTGACAGTGCAACCAATGTGGCCGGAGTTTCAACCAAAAGAACACACTAGACAGTCACATATTATCAATGCATGAAAAGCTGAAACCGTAAGTACAGTATAGCCGTAATTATTATTTGTTTGCTGGATTTTTTTAGCATTACATAGGCCTAAATATTTTTTTTTGTTTGCAGCCATACTTGTCATCTTTGTAATTGTCAATTTAGTCAACGTGGTAATCTCCGTGCCCATGTTTTAAAAGTCCATATTCACCCAGGAAATGGAGAAAAATGCTTCGAATGTGAAGACTGTTCTTGCGTATTCAAGAAATTGGCGAGTTTGAACACCCACATTGCCAAAGTTCATTCAGTAAGGGCGCATAGACTGAGCATACTAAAATAATTTAATGCATGATGTATTATTTGTAAATTGTATAATTGTATAACAGAAGACAAAACAGCCCAGTGGTGAACTCATTGATGACAATACAGATTCGCCTAGAGTTATGTTTATTGGGATGCCGCCAATCCTCCCTTCATTGATCTCGGCATCATCGTCTGGGTCGCTGGAAGCTAAAGAACAACAATTAGTTTTTAATCCAGTGACAAACATTTCTTATGATACTCTGCCTACCATTTCCGAGGTCAGTGTGATACATGAGGCTGCTGGAATTCCACGAACAGCGTATAACGTTAAAGTTAAGCGAGTGGGTCAAGACAAGTTTCATCTTTGTCCATATGATTGCAACAAGTCATTCAAGAAACCGTCGGATTTAATACGTCACATTCGAATTCATACCCAAGAGCGACCATATGTCGTAAGTGTCAATGAGTTTTAATACGTGTGTACATATATATTTTAATAATTTGTCTTGAGATTAGTAACTGATTTTCTGTGATATGTGATAGTGCACAATTTGTAGGAAATCATTTTCAGTGAAATCGACATTATCCATCCACATGAAGACACATGCCGACCAAAAAGACTGGGAATGTCGAGATTGTCATAAAAAATTTACTGTCTTAACTTCTCTTCGAGCACATGAGCGAGTGTGAGTTGATTAATTGTTTTTTTTGCATTTCAAATCACGATGACCATAACACGATGAAGCATTTATGTATTTCCCTTTGAGTAAAATTTTATTTTGAATTTTTATCATATTTTCAGACACACGGGTGCCAAACCTTTTTCCTGCATTTCTTGTCACAAATGGTTTAGAACATCATCTCAACGTAGGGTTCACATGAGAGTGCATTCCCGGAATTCTCAAGGATTAACTGGGAAAAGACGTCTTTTGCGTATCGGTGACACTGGACCTAAAATTGACCTTTCGGACCCGTTAAAAATTACCTCCGCTGGGTTAATACCTGTCCCTAGTCGATCTATCCAGTCAGTTGTTACACAAGAGGCTGGTCAGGACCCCAAATGTCGTCCTTATCGTTGTTCCATGTGTCCTTCTGGATTTAAAAAATCCTCCCATTTGAAACAGCATCAGCGGTCACACACTGGCGAAAGACCGTATCAATGTTTCCAATGTTTTAGGTTTGTTTGCCATCATTTATGTTATCTTAGTATAATATATATTTTATTGTTGATTGGTCGTTATTTGTATTCCTATTTAGTTGTACGAAATAATGTTTTCAACTTCTTGTGCAATTGCAGAAGCTTCATATCTAGTGGTGTATTGAAGAATCATATCAAAACCCATGAAGGAGTGCGTGCATACAAATGTAAAGAATGTCAATTGTCCTTTACTACAAATGGGAGTTTAACTCGACACATGGCGACTCACAGAGAAGAGAGGTCATTCATTTGCCCATACTGCCACAAGGGTTTCAAAACTAGTGTAGCTTGTAGAAAACACATTAAGACGCATCGAAGTGAATTCGTTGCTCTCCATACCAAAAGGGATCCTGACAAGAATCAAGTCAACAACACAAACGATAACAACAACGGTGCTGAACAGATTAGCGTAAATCAAGCTCACCAGCAAAAAGAAGATGATGATTTAGCAAGTAACGAGGAAGAAAACATTTCCGAGGGAAATGGTCACACTTTTTCCAGAACAGGTGAATGTATGAATTATCTCAAAAGCGACAATTGAATAAATTAAATAATCATTTTATGTATATTATGCAGTTATTACACATATTATTTATAATATTTATCATTTTTTCTATCTTATTCAGGGGCGTCTAACATCCCAAACCGAAATGTCGAACCAGATGGTCGTACCAAACTGTTTGAACCAGTTCTGCCTCCAAATAAAAGTTCCTTGCCCTCAACAACCTATGAATGCATCACGGGAGATTTGTCAGACAAC
This sequence comes from Folsomia candida, assembly GCF_002217175.1. Lineage (NCBI taxonomy): Eukaryota > Metazoa > Arthropoda > Collembola > Entomobryomorpha > Isotomidae > Folsomia > Folsomia candida. The sequence continues at coordinate 16,742,176 of NW_019091194.1, read as the reverse complement.
CTTTTGCATCAAGAAAAGAAAATCTACAGTATGTCATCTAATGTGGTTCATATGAACAACAGCAGTGTGCATTTTGGAGATGATCGCAACAGCAGAACTTCTCAACCTCTTATTCATTATTCCGTTTCATCCATTGACGACGCTGTGACTCATATATCACTCGCAGATGCCCAATCGTTCGAAAATTCTATCTTTACGCTGCAGGTGATACCACTTATTTTTTTACTTTTGAATTATTCGTAAGTACAATAGCTAATACAATTACTTTTATTCATCCTTTCTTAGCATGGATCCACCCACATTGATTTACCAGTAGTGTCGTTGTCTTCCCTAATTACTACATCATCATCAGCCGTACATACAGATACGCGTCCTACGGTTTTCACTCAACCTGCTACATTTGTCAGAGTAGAAGACGCTAATCATAATCCTGGCGACAAAAATAATGATGACGAATCAGATATTCCTCTTCATGTGGAAACTGTTCAAACTGTTATTACTTCAGAGGACTGTGATGATGAAATCAGCAAAATTCGAGACAGTTCTCGTCCAATATCACAACAAATATACAATGAGATGCAAACCGCAGCCTCAACAGAAGTGCAAGTGAATATGACAGAGCTGCTACTGAATAATTTTGGCGAGTTAGAAAAGGGAAAAATGAATATCTGCACGCATTGTGGAAGAGGATTTAAAAAACGGTAATAAACATTGTTTGTCGGATGCTTTAACTTAGCTTTGCATTGGGTTTTACAACACTGAGAATTTTCGTATGTTTATCTGCAGGTCTGATTTAGTTCGCCATACAAGAATTCACACTGGGGAGAAGCCGTTTAGGTAAAATGAAAATCTCAGTTATTCGATCATACTTATTGTTTTTTTTCTATCTGAATTTTTCCAATTCTATGTTTAATAGATGTACTGCGTGTGGAAAAGCATTTCGTGTCAAGTCAACGAGAGAAGCTCATATGAGGACACATGAAGGGGGAAAGACAGTCGCCTGCCATGTCTGTAACAATCTGTTTTCAACGAAAAGTAGTTTGCGTGTGCATCTTCGGCTACACACCGGATCGAGACCATATAAATGTATGCACTGCGAACGCACATTTCGCACTTCAGGACATCGCAAAGCCCACATTTCGTCACACTTCAAGACGTCCAAAGAGTTTAATAAAAATATTGGAGCTCGCAAACTTCCTACTTCCATACTTCCACCGGTACAAACTATCAAGGAGAAACTCGAAATTTCTGGGTCTGTTGATAACCCACAATCTCAACAACACCAAGTCAACCATGAAGATCACCACACAATATACACAGTAAATACACTAGAACAACAACAAAGCGTCGTTCATCAAGGTTCATCATCATCTACTATGCAAGACCCTGTTCAAATAATAGGAAGTCTTCAAGTCTCAATGGATGGCTCACAAGTTCAAAATATTCATTTGGGAGGCCTAGATCTTAGTACGCTTCAAATCAGCGAAGAATTACTTCAAAGTCTTGGAAGTGTAATATTTGTAGCTCCACACACCAACCAGATTATCACCGCTGCGGATCTGAGTAACGTTAACCTTATCGGACCTGGAGTTACAATTCACACCGACTCAGATATTGTTGAAAATCAGCAAGGCATGCAGCAGAACATGGATATTGAAGTGAAGCAATCCTCATCAACTGTTGTCACACAAAATCATCAAGTACAACAAACTTCGCTTACCTCAATTGTGTCAATGTCTGATTTGGAAACACTTATTCCTGCAAACAACAATTTGATCGGACTCGCTCACTTTAGCTCAAACAATGTTGTTGTCAATAATTCCCCAATGCTATCGTCCACCTCAACAGCAATTTCATCATCGTCATCATCGTCATTACCTAATAGCAACATCAAAGATGGCTCAATGATAACAACAACTAAAGAAATAAGTAATGGGAGTAATGATAATGGAGGCGATGCCAAAGATAACAACGTTGTGATGGTCTCTCAACCTCAGCCTACGAACAACAAACAATGTCCAATATGCGACAAGATATTCGCAAAGCCTTCTCTTCGCAATCGTCACATGACGGTCCATACAGGGATCAAGCCCTTCAAGTGTGACATTTGCAGTTGTACCTTTAATCAGAAAAACTCCCTCGATGTTCACAAGTATACGCACTGCACGGAGAGACCCTTCGTCTGTACAAGTTGTCCCTTTAAAACTGTAGCCAAAGGGTCTTTAAAGACACATATTCAACGAGCCCATCCAAATGCAAACATGGAGGAAATGTTGAATGCCTCAGAGGTCAAGTTTTAGTTTAAATTTAAGCAGACTTCACAATTGTTTTATAAATTTTGACAGTAACTTGAATATAGAGAAGAGTTGTATATTTTTATGAAATAAAGACCATATTCGTTTTTTATCAACTTTGATTAACCAAAATTTTAAATCCGTCTTGTTTTTTGATCCACTAAAAAATCTATTAAATTCATGACATGAAAATGTAAAGTTGAGCTGGCTGCATCATGAAAGTTGGTGTGACCGACTAGTGAATGGTTCATAGGTTGAGATGCAAAAATTTGGTATTTTAAATGAATGATTTCATCATGTAATAGAGAAATACAATAAATTATTTCTTATGCAAAACTTGAGGCAAAAATAAAAAAGTTGCATGAAAGAAAGATGCAAAAAATTTGGTTTGTGGTCTGACTATATTGTCGAGGCTGAATGATGGAGGCACTCTCAGGAGTCATCCCGCTGCTACTGAAAGCGTTGCCTTTGAGCTGCTGGTTTTCACCCCTGGCCCGATTCGGCAATCCTCAACCAACCTGGATACACAAGACTCCTCTCGTGCAACCATATTGACTCGCAGCTCAGCTAGGGCCCCCAATCAACGTAACCAACCACCACCCAGTTGTTCCCCGACTCAAGCCATCCACACACACCGGCCTCGAAGTAGCTCGATTACAGGAGTGCGCCACAACTCCCAGCCATTTGACATAAGGATTTTACTCCTATTTATCCCTCACCCTCCGTTCGAGCCCACCCGGCCCCAACTTTACACCTTTTTGCTCAACCCCCCCACCAAACCCCAACTTTCTGACCACACCACATCTTCCTCACCAGCATGGAGACCCCACCCACCAAGTTTGGTGCAGATCGGTGTGGGGGTGGCCGAGAAAATTGAAGTTTTCAACAACAGTCTGTCCTCTTATGCCTGCATGAACATGTGCAAGTGGACTTATGCAAAACTCTCTCATCATGAAAATCATGATAATTTAGGGTTACCAGAGGAATGAAATGTGAATATCCTTGCAAAAGTAAGTCCTCGACTTTTCAATTGTCTTTTTTACAGCACAAGGAGACGGCGAGGTGGAAATTATTGACAAAACATTGACTTTTATCTAGTGACGCTCAGAAATCGATGCATAATTCTTCCACAAACTGAGGTGAACAAAACTAATAAGGTTGTCCTAGATAAAAGGGTTAATTTACTTGCTACCAACTACTAATTATTAACTGTCACCTTGCTTCTTCTGTATTGCAGAAGCATGAATTTTCAAACTACATACCAAGGAGGTCAGTTGGATCGAGCTCTGGCCAAGAGTTTGCCATGTCTTCCAGGATACAGCTTCAATTTGAATGTAAGCCCTTCACACAGTGTATGATTTTTTAGAATGCACTGAATACAAAAATGAGTATGGATATGTATGTTCACAACAGGTTGGAGCGGACCGTTTCCAAAGACCAGGTCATTGGGGGTTCAACCAAGATGTCCGAATAATTAGTGAGGTCGAAGGGTATCGACCAAGAGCTGGGATAGGATTGGATACTCCCGAACCACGCACACGACCTGGAATTGGAGGTATTTTGCCACCACCGTGGGCCCCTGTCAGGACAGGACCTGACCATTCCGTCTTTCCCCGAGGTCACGGAATGTCCAGAAAGCCTACGTGGTTGGAGTTTGACAAGAAAGTAAGCATTGCTACAAATCTTACTATGTACTGATAGACAGAGTGAATAATATCAAATATGTACACATGTATACGAGTATATGCATGGATAAACTATGAAAAGTGGCTTTTGACTAAAATCATGATCTGACGTTTAACAGGTCCTAACATTCGATACATATTATCAAGAGCCTATCCCAGAGTCAGGGATGGAAAATTATCGGATTCACCAGTGTAAACTCTATTTTTTCTTGGAGGATGACACTGTACAAGTGATTGAGCCAAAAACTCACAATTCGGGAATTCCGCAAGGACAGATTGTTCGACGCCACCGGATACCACTTCCGTCGCCTTGCGAGGGCCAATACTTTACCCTGGAGCACTTCAACGTTGGCTGCGAAGTCACTTTGTATGGAAAAGTGTTTTTCATTTGCGGCTGTGATGGCTTCACTCGAAAATTTCTCAATCGGCTCGGAATTTCAGTGCCGCATAATATGGAACTTCCCGTGGACCCTGCTACAGAGAAACTCGTTGATGTAAGAAGATAATAAAAACATATCGTGTACCCTATTTAGTATAACTACTAAATTAAGAAATTAAGTTGGTAACCATTTTTTAAATTTAATTACAGAGAAAGACGAGCCAGTTTGCTAGGAAGCCACACCACGTTGTTGATACGCGTGGGCCGTTTATCCGTCATTCTGATCATGTTCTCAGATTTTGGTCGTATTGGGACGACCGCTGTAAATTGTATGGAGACCTTCGACAGTTTATCATCCACTACTTTTTGGGCGATGACACAATGGAAATCCGGGAGATATTGCGCCCTAACTCTGGATATGAAGCGTACCCATTATTTCTTCGGCGAAGCAAAATTCCAAAGGTACGTATACACACTGTAGTAAATATTAAGTACGAAAGTATGAACTGGTTATTGTTGCTTGGCTCATTTTTGGTTGACATTTCTTTTGTGATTTAATTTGATTTTATATTACAGAACCCTGAAAACTTGGTTGGACTTCCGGGAGAAAAGACCCCTTTGACAATTCTCAACGTTTTTGGGTCAATGTATGGAACCAAAAATAAAAAGGCACACTTTATGGTGGACAATTTGGGAAGTTCTTCAAATGACAGTGACTTTTACAAAGACAATGATTTGTCAATTGGAGCTGTCTTAAATGTTTATGGACGCCCGTTCATCTTGACAACATGCGACGAGTTTACTAAGCAATATTATAAAGACCGATACCAAGTTGGTCAGTTCAATCATATTAATACATACATAATTAATTGCGTGAACTGCAGTGTGGTCCAAATTAACCATGAACTACTTGTTACTTATCTAGAGGATTTTACGCCCTTGCAGTTAAATGAAGCACTAGAACGGGAAATTCCGGCTCCCAAACCACCTCCATATTTAGGTTGGGGTCAGGAAGATGATCTCGGGATGTGGAAGAGCCTGGAAATGAAAGCTCATGTAAAAGATTACCGCAAGCAAGCAGAATTTGAAAAGTGACCAAACAACTATCCTATTTATTACTACACACACTATATCCATCAGCACTATTTTTAAAAAGGTGTCATTTTCCAGAGACATTATTCGCTTTGAAGCCAAGTTTCATAATGCCTTGCAAGGGGTAAATAAGTCGCGTCGGTTCGTCATCAACTACTACATGAGCGATGATACTATCCAAGTATTTGAAAAAGAACATCCAAACTCAGGTGCGTATAAAATGTGTGTAATGCGTAATGTATGACGCTTTCTAAGTATTAGTCAGTAGTTCAATAATAAACATTATTAAAAAACTAACGGCTGTGTGCATGCAATTTTTAATTTGCTAGGATTGCCAAAGGGGAATTTTCTGCTTCGAAATCGCGTCAAGAAACCTGGTCATCAACCAGAAATTGGCAACGACCCAGAATTCTATGCGCCTAAAGACCTCTATGTTGGCAACATTATAAACATCAATGGATACAGTTTTCAGTTGATTGATGCTGATGAATTTTCTTTATGCTACATGGAAGCCAACAAGCACCTCGTTAGTCTGTTTATGTATAATAACTGGAGACATACATGGTGCAAGTCCAAGTAAATATGACTGCAAATAATAGTGTTTATGTTTCTATTCCCGTTCAGTTTCCCCACGCCAACATTTGCGTTTGTCTGGAAAAATTCCGAGAAGCGATTGGGCCTTTGCAAGGAGAAGACGTCCTGAAATGCTTTTCCGAGCATGATACTTGCCTTCAAGGGGTGATGGATACCAGGAACTTTCGATCCCTTTTGCTTCAAATTTCAAAATGCGGCCTGAGTGAACATGAACTTTTGACGCTAACTCGATGCTATGCTGCCAAAAGTGAACCTCCCGGAACTGATTTTCAAACCCTTCAGTAATTACATGATCCAATATTTAAAAACAAATTATGTGGACATTCTCGTAATTGAGTACATACAGATAGTAATTTTCTTTCTCTCTCTCTCTTGCAGAGCCGTGGCGCAAACGGAACTGAGGCGATTCCACTTTGACAGGACACTCTTAGCCAGAGTTGAATATACCCTACGGTATCACGACCCTTGTCGGACTGGGCGAGTTGACAGAGAGACGCTAAGAGCTACGTTGAAAGGAGCAAAATTGCCACTTTTCAAGGAATTGTTGGATTACATGGTGGACAAGTATGAGAACTCTATAAATAATTTTCTAGCATATTAAATTAGTGTGTAGTATATCAATCGTATGCATATTATAAGGGTTTCTCTGTAAAGGTTCCCTGCACCGGACGATGATTTGTGCAACCGTGTTGATTACTGTCAATTTCTAAAATTCTTGGACTGGGAAATGAATGCTGCCCCAATTACAAAGCCTGCAGCTAATCAAGTATGTATAATATCCTCGGAGTATTTTTAAGTGACTTGATATTCCTAATTATTTAACTGATTTCAGTGCGTCATGAAATGGGTGGAACCGAAACCACCCATGAAAATCCTGTGCGTAAATTATCGAGCCTTTTTGGACGACGTATGTCCCAACATCAAGTGTTCCTTGCCTGCCGTCTGTTGCTGTTGCAACGAGAACAAAGCTTGCCCTCAACACCCTCGACAAACAGAGGATGAGAACACAAACTATTGTCCGCAGCCCGACCAAAAATGCAATCAACAAATGGAGCCCTGTGGTCCACAAGAGCCTGTCACCGTTTACGTTCAGCCTTGTAGCATCACTTACACGGAGGGGAATCAGCACAAGTGCGCACCAGGAGCGCAAAAATGTTTCGCTAATCAAGGCGAGAATAATGAAGATTGTGGAGAACCAATACCAACTTTTTCGTGTGCTCCTTGTGGAGGAACTAATTGAATTTGATACTGAAATTCCAATCTTCCTCTCATCTCTAGGTTAATTTATTACGACTGCTTATATGAGGCTGTGATGATGGGGTTTGCACATTTGTAAGTCATGTTAAGAACCAAATAAAATACACATACTACACACGCATATTATTATTCAATAGTAGTATTCATTTAATTTTGTATTACTATCATATCATACATATTTTTAAAAAAACTTCAAACTAAGAAACTCTCCCGAACATTACTCAACGTTTACTTTTACGAAGCATATCATGGGCCTTGCTTCCAGATAAGATCAAATATGCTGAATGAGTTTCCTTTTGTTTTTGTTGCAAAAGTTCGACGGTCCTCAATGGAGTATCCGTAGAGTTCATGTGTTGCATAAGCTTCTCCTGCTCGTTCTTTTTGCGTTTTTTATCAATCTTATTCTTACCAGAACCTTTTCCGTGGAATTTGTGCGACAATAAACGAAAAGCTTCCTTTGCTGAAATTGGTTTCCCATCCTCGTCATTATATTCCAACTTCACTTCGGGCTTATAACCGTCTTTTTCTCTGAAATCGGACGTAGGACCAAAGTACATGTCTCGCTTGCTAACTCTTTCCTCTTCATAGTTCTTGTCTTCAATAGTGTAATGCTTGGCTTCAAGATGTTTCATTGTCGTAGCTCCAACTCGCTTTACTTTCTCTTGTTCTAAGAATCCTTTCTTGTGAGCCAGTTTCAAGGCACCGGCAAGACCAACGCCAACATCAGGCTCCTGCTCCAAGATTGTTACTTCCTCTTGATCGGGTATACGGGTAATGTCCACTGGTGTCTCGTCTGCAACACAATGAATGTTTAACACAGTTAAAAGTTTGATATAACGTTGGTTTTTAATAAATCATATTGTAAACTAAGACTTAAAAATCGTACCAATATCGACTTCATTCCAAGCTCCCCGTTCCTCAGACACAGATTGATACTTTTCTTCTTGCTCAAAATCCTACAAAAAAGCATACCCCGATTCACAATAAGCATAAGTAGATAGATGGTTAAAATAAAATAATTCAACATTTGTGGTTTGATACCATTTCCTCGTCCCCGTATAAGTCCCCTGCATCAACACTTGGAATATCACCCAAAGTACGACAAAATTCAGCAGTAGCGTGCAGAACAATAGATCCTGCATCTGATTTCTCTGCTTCACTGGCTATTTCCAGTTCTCGCAATAGTAATTCTCCAACCTATTAATTTCATTAAAAACACATGAGCAACTAATCCAAAATTATCAAACGAAACATACAAGTAATTTTTATCACAGCACAATATGTATATGTCGACTTGTACTCACATTAGCCTTAGGTTTGGGCTTGGCCAGTTGCTTTTGTTTCATTTTCCTGGCCTTGTGCAATGCGCGTTGAAAGTCAATGTCAGCTTCATCCTCCAATTTGACATCTGATATATCAACCTCAGTAGCTGTAAATATAAAATTTGCATGACATGTTTCAAATGCTTCTAATATAGTACATATGTAGTAGCATCTTTGATATTCGGTACTATTTTGTATTCACTTACGAACTGCAAAGTCGTCAATTTCTAAATCAATTTCCATATCCATTGGTTCTTCTTTCACTGCTGTAGCAGCATGTGATTTTTTATTACGCGATCCCAAGTCGCGTTGGTTGATAACGCCGGCTGGTGCTTTGTTTCCATCCGCATCCAATTTCAGCAAATCATCAGCACGGAGAACTTTTCGTACTTTCCTTACCTGAATAAAAAATGATATGTTAAGAAACGCCAACCAATTAAGTGTTTTTCTTTACAAACCTTCTTTTTTGGCTTCTTGAAGGAAACCATTTCCTCAGGTGAATAAAAATCTGACATCACTTTTAAAGAAACACTGTCCACTGACTCTAATATTTTATCTGCTCTCTTCATTTTCTCTCGTATTTGTGCTTTTCTGGCTTCTTCTGAAATATTTTGCCCGATTACGAAGCTCTGTCGCTCCGGTCCTCCAATTTCTTCATCATATTTCCCAAGAAGACTTTTTGTTTTTAAGCTTCCAGACTCGTCGTATTCAATTTCATCGAGGGCATTGTACCCATGTAATTCTGGTCGTAATTGTTTATTTTTGACATTCTGTAACACATACATATTAGATGCATGTAAATGTTACAAGCTTATTATAATTTCGTGTGATATATATATATATATATATACCTTGTCATATCGCTCATCATCAAGCATATTGACATTCACCAGCGTATCATCTTCCTCGTCCAGCACACCTTTATCCTTCAATGTCAAGATCACTTGACCACCGTCTTGAATTCGAGACTATATATAAAATAATTGGAAACATGACGCAATTGAATTCCAAAGGCGGAATTTGAATGCTATAATTAAATACCTAATTAACTATTATTACTTACCTGATCGTGCAAAACTTTCATTCCTTTCAAATCCTTCTCTGTGTAAGCTTTGTTTTTATGTTTAACAAATGCAGTTTCAACCACTTCTCCAAGTCCAAACTCTGTGTCCAGCTCATCAAGTTCCTTTGCCTAGTAGAATGAACCATATCAAAAGTTATTATAAGATGTAGCCAAATGACACTACAACTTGTGTTATTTGGATTTAATACTGGATTCAATCGCGAATTAGAAATTTATAATGAGTATGATGCGTACCCTTTTTGCTGCTAGAGCCTTTTGTTCAGCCAATGTTTTCTGTTTCAAAACCCAAGCATGGGCATCATCATCCTCATCCGAGTCAGCCAATCCTTTGGATTGTAACATTTTGGTCTCCAACTTGCGCTTTTCTTTCATAGTAGTCAGTTTATCCTTCAATTTGTCCGACTTGAGCCTTGCAGTTAAATTTTCAGCTGGGGCGTGAACAAATTCTTGTGTTTCTTTCCAGAACGTTTCGCCTTCCTTTTCTCTTTCTGCACGAATACGGCGAAGTGTTTCTTCGTCAAACTCCTCTTCTGCTTCACCCTCTTCCACATCCTCTGGCTTGCCTGACCTTTTCTGGGGTGGAGGTTGTGGCCTTGGTGGGGGTCCGGAATCTACTTGAAGAGGTTTCAATCCCAGTTTCGCTCGAAGTTTATTCGTCTCGTGAATGGAAAGAACCGATCCATCTCCTGAAGGTTTCTCGATAGGAGACGGTGACCTTTCTTCATGTCTGGATGCTTTGGACAATGGGACGTCAGAATCTGAAATAACCAAAACATGTCACAATTTAGCATCGCAAAGTGTCGATTATAATTTTCAAAATCTATAAACTATGTACTTTATAAGCTATAAAATATGTAAGATGCAATGCAATCAGAGACTGGCGGATTAAAGATATCGGGATTAAGGATTAAGATTGAGGATTAAATTTTAAAATCTTGGGATTGAGATTGAGGATTAAGGATTAATTTTCAAATTTTGGGATTAAGGATTAGGATTAGGGATTGAATTTAATCTGGGATTGGGATTAATATGGGATTAAATTTTGGGTAGTTTTCTGGGATTGGGAATTAATTTAGTCCTGGATTAATTGTTTGCATTAAATTTCATTATGACAGATTTTTAAATTAATTAAATGAATCTGGACTTCGGAACAAGAAATATGTTTTAAGAACATTTCCCATGCAAAATTAGATCGTTTAGTAATAAAATTTTTAACAATTAAATATTTTTTGCACTAAAAATTATATACGGGAAAGATGCTAATTTTACTCTAGGTACTATTTTTAACGAAAAACTTTGACCAGATTTTGGAAGAGCACTGACATTTCTTTATAAGCCCACGTCAATGTTGCATTGTGCATTGAGGATACCACGTTACGAGTAGTTTTGCAAAATGATTTGTAGTATTTTAAATATGTGAAAAAAATGAACGAAATGCAATCAATTTTGGAAAAGGAGCGATCTTAAGAGAAGTTTGGCTTTTCGATTTTTCAGTCATTGTAAATTTAATCCCATTTTAATCCCATTCTAATCCCACTTTAGGATTAAAGTTGACAGAGGGATTGGGGATTAGGGATTAAGGATTAAAATTTTAGAACTTGGGATTAAAGATTGAGATTGAGGATTAATTAATCCCCAATCCTAATCTCAATCCCTAATCCTTAATCCGGGATTGACCAGTCTCTGAATGCAATACACTAAACTGTAAGGCTTCTCGACCTTTGGCTTTGGTATTACACTTACCATCTGAAGATCCAAAGAACTGGGGAAAGAATTTCAAGTAAGGAGAAAGTGACAGGGCAGTAGGAGGTCCACCGGGTAATGAAACTCGAATTCTTTCCCCAGTAATCCGCATTCAAGTCCTGTAACAATTTAAAGAAATTCAGAATTAAACTGTTTTTATACTAAGTTGAACAGCAAGAAAGAATGGGACGCATAAATGTAACGAAGATCAACCCTCTAAACGTAATTGCATAATAATAAAAATAGTCGAAGGAATAATAGAAATCTCCATAAATCCTCTCACCTTCCGAGTCCCCTCCTCCATGTCTCCTCTTCTCCTTGTGCTTCCTCTTGCGACCGCGCTCCTTATCCTTGCCCGCTGGGGGGGAATCGTCCCCGTATGCGTGTGGTGGGGACGATGGGCTTTTTGACCTCGACCGGTGCTTTCTCTTTGAACTTTTCGACAAAGAGTCGTCCTCGTCCCCTCGATGACGTGACTTTTTCTCCTCCCGATCTCTCACCTTGTCCTTGTCCTTCTCCTTGTGCTTCTTGGAGGAACCCATACTCAAAGGTTGGCAATTTATTTAACTAATATTTAATAGTGGTTATTATAAATAATAATATTTCTGGGGATGCAGCAACTTTCTTTTCACGAGAGGAGCTAGCCTAACGACAGGGAGCAAGTTGGTTGGTGGCGGTTGGCTGGGGCAGAAAGTCCATGCATAATTACTCCTCTCTGAATCCACGTCGACTTTCTAGCTCTCTCTGCCTGGCTGGACGGCTGGAAGAACTCGGATTTGCTTTCTTGCTGCTTTGCTTATTAGAAATATGAAGTAGAAGAAAGTGGAAGAAAGTTATTGCCAATCTTCCTGGCTTGGACACATCGGGCTAGCGATTGGAATATAGTTTAGTAGGTAATAATAATATTTTGCATACTTTGTTTATTAAATTATTTGCACATGCAATGCATACGTGGTTAAGTTGGGATTCTTAACCTGAGAAGTCAGTAATCGAATTGTAAAAATGTTATAAACTATCAAATTTTAATTGGGTGGGGAATCAAATATCAGGCTCCAACTCAATCGGTATAATTTTACAGTGCTCTTGAAAGTTTAATTGAAATTGTTTCTCGATTTATTTTCATGTACATATTACCCATCCCCCCACTGACTCCTAGTCCTAGCGTCATTATTTAATTATGATAATGACTTTAAAATTATTCTCCTGTTTTGCAGAATAGAAGGAGTAAGTACGTAAACTTGGAAGCTTCTATAAGTGGGTGAGTGATTGCATTTTGTATGAAATTGAGTGCACGTAAGTGTCGTTATCAGTAATTTCGTATGTATGTAGTGACCTTGACAAATAACTCCTCCGAAGTGGCCACCAGTCAGATGTAGAAGCGAGTTTGAGATATCGTAGAAAGAGAGATCCTCCTCTGTGGTGATTATCGGATAATCATTATCCTGTTTCCAACATGCCGTCGGATTTGTGGTGTTTAATCTTTCTAAGCGTCGGTGCTTATTTCGTCACATGCAGACTTATTGCAAAGTTTCGTGATGTTTTCGTTCGGGCCAATCTCTTTGGAATTGATCTGTGCAAATCTACCGGAGCGGAAGTGTAAGTATAAAGCTGTTTTTGTAGCCCGTCTCCATCAATTTGACTTCATTAGGTCATTACCTTTGTTTAATCTTGGTTGCGTAAATTAATGGTGAGAGGCATTTATTAAGAGCGATCTATTTCATTCCGTAGACTGGAATATCTCTTATGGTTTCTGTGTCATTGATCAGTTTGTATATAATATCCTTGATCTAATATTTCCTCCATAGACCGGAAGCAGTTGGAGTTTTGTGCGGATGTGTGTATCTTGTATGCATGTTTCTGTTCATCCCAGCGAGATTTGGACAAGATTTCATTCAACAAAAGGAAAATTTTCCCCATCACGAGGTCAATTATTAATTTTAACATTGTTATATCGAAATGTCAAGCTGTATAATATATTGTTTGTACACTGTAACTAAAAGATGACTTTTGTTTGCGCACTAATATTAGTTGGTGGAATATATAACAGCATTACTTGGAGTGACGTGCATATTGCTTCTTGGATTTGCTGATGATGTCTTGGACGTTCCGTGGAGAGTTAAACTCCTACTTCCGGCAATTGCAGCGCTTCCAATCCTTCTAGTCTACTATGCAACGTTTGACACAACGTTCGTAATGGTCCCCAAGCCCTTGCATCCTGTACTCGGACAATCACTAGATTTAGGTGTGTACGTACTGTATGCATTATTGCATTTGTACTTCGTCCTGTGTCATACATATATTTCATATTTAAAAAATAATATATTACAATTTTAGTTTATTGTTGTAGGGTGGGGGTACTATCTCTATATGGGAATGGTTGTGGTATTTTCCACAAATGCCATAAACATATTGGCTGGGATCAATGGATTAGAGTGCGGCCAGTCAGTTGTGATTGCCATCTCAGTTTTAATTTTTAATTCTGTGGAAGTCTTCATGGGCGAAGTTTCGACACATCCACACATGTTCTCCATTCACCTACTGCTGCCGTTCATTGCCACGTCAGCCGCCCTTTTGCGCTATAATTGGTAATTTCCTACATGATAAATGATGTAAATATGTAAATTTCTTCTTTGTGTACAACGATCACGAATGTATTTTGATCAGAATATCTTTCTTATTTGAATGGTTAGGTATCCTGCTCAAGTTTTCGTTGGTGATACTTTTTGCTACTTCTCAGGAATGCTTTTTGCAACTGGTAAATCTCACTTACAATACCAAAAAATGAACTCACTATTCAAACAGTTAGAAAATAATCAAATTTTTTTATAGTGGGGATTCTTGGGCACTTTAGCAAAACTCTGCTTTTGTTTTTTATACCTCAGGTGAGTATCCAGCGGTTCGATTACGTGTGCTAATTGTCAGATTGCGTGTGAGATTGTGTTTGATGACAATCTTACAGTGCAGTACTGCTAATTTTTTCATGCCTAGTAGGCATTGCCTAGTATTTAGGTATTAGTAGTATTACTTACTCTCATAATATGTCAGGCATGTGACTAAAGCCTAAACAATCAGAGTTTACATACATACTACATAATACATACTAAAATGATTTGACTGTATGTTCCAGGTTATAAATTTTGTATACTCAGGTAATGACAATTTATTTATTGTGCACACGATATGACTAACAGATAAAATAGTTGGTATTTTAAAATCAATCTTATTAATTCTTGTTGTTTAGTTCCTCAAGTCTTCCGTTTCGTTCCATGTCCTCGACATCGCCTGCCAAGGTATGTACTATCATATATGTATGTGCAAGCTAATTATTAAATATGGGAGATTATGATTTTTAATTGAGTTGTATTTCTATTTGTTAGATACAACAAGGTGACAAATAATATTGAGATGAGCACCGTGAGGTTCAAAGAAAGCGACTTGAAGTTCCTTGGTCGGGTAATGAATAAAAACAAACAGTTGACAGTGTCATAGACAGTTATCATATGCAGAAATATGTTTTATTTTCAACAGGCATCTGTGAGTATTCTAGAGTCTTTGGGCTTGCTTGCAGTCACCAGAAATCTGGGAGAAAATAAAGATTTTATCGAATGTAACAATTTCACTTTGGTGAATTTAGTCTTGAAATTTTTTGGCCCGATGCACGAGCAAAGCACAACTATCATCATCTTATTGATTCAAGTATGATTATTAAAATGATTAGTATTTTGTTGAAACTAGAGTTTAATGATTGCTTTCTTTTTATTCCAGCTCCTTTGTAGTTGTGTTGCTTTTGCCATAAGATATCCTCTGGCCCGTCTATTTTATGATGTTTGATGATGATCGTGATGATAGCACCTGTGAATATCTAATCGGAAACTCCTGCTTGCGTCGCATACCAATTGCTCTACCGCTGGGATACACGTTAATTTTTAGATAGGCTTTAGTGAACCAATATCAATTCGTAATTTTGTTAATGTATTTTATTGTGAAGTTTTTTTCTGACTACTTTGTTTTAATTTTGTGTCCACTACCCTGTACAATCAATCGTGTATAATGATGTTTACATGATCCTTTATTATTAGTGATATTCTGTAGAGTTGTTATTGTGATGCAATTTGAGCTTTTCAAATGCCTCTTTTCTGCTGCAAATGCAGTTGACCTAATGATAATACATCACAAGCTTGTACCTGCTATTTAGACCATATATTTATATAATGAATGATGCGACCAATAAGTCACTTTCACCGAAACAACCACGGAAAACCCTTTTCTTTTGCACTTACATATGAATACCAAGACTGAGCACATTTATTTCAAATTAGTCCGAAAGTGGTATTTACTGTTACCCACCCAAAGAAATCCCAAAAAATTATACGTAACATGTATGAACTTACTTGTGTGTATGACAATGTTGTTTGAATTGAATAATAGTTATATATATATATGTATGTATGTATGTATGTAAATTATTATCATAGAATTAGTGGAGCTCAACCTGGCCCTTTGCTGCTAAACTAACTGCCATTTAAGGACGAATAAATAATAGCAATAATAAATACCATATTTTCAAAATTACTGGATATTTATTATTCATAGCGATTATCATAAAGTCTAAACTTTAAAAATTATGACAAAAGCACTTATCTAATATCCATAATATGCGCATTAAAGATTATGTAATATATTTATGACTCGATTCATTTTGAATTTTCCAACCCGTCTCCATTAATCATCCCACTGTTACAATTTTCAAGGGTTGATGAGTTTAATACTTTACTGTTGGGATTAGGATTTGGCAAAAACATTGGTAAGGCTGAGTCGCAAGTAAAATGATAATCCGCACCGTTACTGGATGCCACAAAACCAGAATGAATAACTTTACTTTTTAATGATTGTTGTTTTTTACTGGGAGACTGATGTTTGGGGGAGGAATGTTGTTTCTGTGATTTCGAAGTAGTTGAACCTGGAATCGAAACTCCAGAGGAGCACGAAGATGCGGAAGAAGAGTGCTTGGCGTCACTAGAACTAACTGAAGACTTGCCACTCTCACTGCTGCTCGTGGTGGTCACCGCAGCCAAAACTTTCTTGGGAGATTTTGATCTCGATCGAAAAAATCTTGCAATTTTCCGTGATTTACTCTTACTTGGTGATTTCCCATTAGTTTCAAGCAATTGGATTGGAATTACTTCCGGGGACAAGGATTGGGGGGGAGTTGCGTCGCTGTGGTGGAGGCTGCTATGAATGCTGAGAGTCGAAGAAGCCGATCCATTTAGTGTTGATGACGATGCATTTGTGTTATTCAGATTGGATGACGACAAGAGTCCACCACTACCAGTTCCATTATTGATGTTTAAAGTCTGGTCATTTTGACGATGATTATGATCACAACTGACGTGGTGAAGATGGTGTACCGATAGCTTTGGTTGGACCTTAATTGGACAGTTATTGTCCATAGGATGGCAATTGTTCTTGATCTGATTCACGTCCAAAAGGTCCATCGGAGGGATGCTGATTGCGTCCTGCTCCGCGTCACTCAAGTCCTTTCCCCCCGTCGACTTCCGGCTGTGCACTGTTAGTGATGAAATACGAGGTCGTGTTGGTGGACCAGGACTCTTAACAAAAACAGTGGCGTCGTTGCTGCTCAGGACTGGCGGCTCTTTGAGGATCAATTTTCCTGTGGGAGGTTTGTGTTGCAAAGGTGGTTGATCTTCGTAGCACTTTGTGTGAGGGCCATTTGGTTGCGGTTGAGATAATGTGAAGGGGGTAAGGGGCATGCAGAGGGGTTCCAAGGGGTAGTCATTCAGATTGTCCAAGGACATTTGTGACAATGTCACCAAATTTTTGCATAAGCCATGACAAATTTTCATTTCATGATTATCTTTGTGATTAGCATCGTGAAAGCCGTTGTTACTTTGCCAGAACCTTTCCAAATCGCCTCCACTTATTGACAAGGAGTCTGAAATCCGTTAGAATTATTAGTTTGTTATTAGAACCAAGTTAAGTACATTATTGATACGGATTGTGGGTGCTACCTGTGAATGTGTCCACCACAGTGAGACATTCCTGGCTTAAAACACGGAGTGGGTGGTCAGACTTGTCAAGGGTTGGAAATGATGAGCTAGAAACATGCTCGGGGCATTCAGAGAAAGATGCACTTCGAAATTTGTCAAGGAACCCTCCCGAGCTCATCACATAATTCTGGTCAGATTCCGGAAGTGGATTTTCTCTATTTTCTAATAGGAAACTTAGCGCAATATCTTCTTCCGTCACCTAAAGAATAATAATCAGACATTTTTTGGTGGAGGTACAAATTCACTTTTTGGTAAGATATTATCCCGTATATGTGCACATTAATTTAGATTTGCCTGCATACCTGAAGACAGACATCATTAGTCGGAACCGGAACTTCCGGCTCAACCACCTCGATGAATTCAAATTCATATCCGTCTTCATCTCTTCCTTCATCAGGATCCTCCTCGTCGCACGTCTTGAAAACGGTGAGAGCCTTATACTCAGGTTCCGGGTAGAAGCTATTAAAATGTGCGTCCCCGCTGCTGTTGCTGAAAAAGTATGGAATATTTCCACCAATCTTATTTTGAAGAATTTGGGAAGGTGGTCCACTGAAAATGGACCCAATTTGACTAGTTCCCCCAAAGAATGAGTCGTCCAATTTTGAAATGTCGTCAAAGAAAGTGGGCGAGTGGGTTTGGTTGGAAATCCATTTTTGAATCATTTCAGCCTTCGTGGAAGTCATGAGACAGGGGTCGGAAGATGGTGAAGCATTACTGCAAGATCCCACTGCTGCCAGCCCCCCTCCACCTCGACTCGTAGCTTTCTCCTTGGCTTGGTTGACTGACTTTTTCGGACTTGGAAAGTTGTTGGCTTGATGATTAACTCCTGGCCCGTCGATCTGAAACAATCATTCGCCCAGAAATTGGACACAAATCACTATTTGTTTTACGTTGAAATTATGGGGATATATGTACAAGTCCAACAATAGCCAAGTATAGATTAATGACTAGAGGTCAATGGTGAACTCACCCATGTCTCACAACCGCCGCCCTTCTTTTTAGGAGAGGATGGTGGCTGAAGGTGGTTCTGTAGCTGACGATGGTACTTTGTAACTTTAGGACCGTCAACCCATTTCTCTTCGGACTTGTTCCCACCAACTCCACTACCATTCAACCCAGAAGCAGCAGTGGCGACGAAAGAAGAGCTGTCCGGCAAAATTTTATTTGATGACTTTGGCTTTGGACTTTTTGTTTTTGGATTTGGCCCATTCACAGACGAGCCGTTATTCAGTGGGGGACATTTGGATGGAATGATTTTCATGTTGCATCCGCTGAAATAGGAGAAAAAAAAACATTAGGATTGATTACGCGAGTGATAGCTGCGCATTTAAGCTATTATTATTATGAAGCACACGAAAAGGAGAGAAGGGAAAGTTGGGGAAAGTCGTGACTAGTGGTGCTGACTGGGGTTGTGAAACGCATGGTAGTGCAGCACAGCGTCTCTCTCATCCATCCCTCTCTCTCCCTCTTCTGCAGACGTGTAAATGTTCCACTTTCCCCACTCGTGCCCAATCCCTTATGCGATGCAGTATGCAGTTTATCCACCCATTAATCGCCCGATTTTCCAAACGCTTATTTTCAAACAACTCATTCTTTTCAATCATTATCATAAATAAGAAATAAATGTGGTGAGTGCAACGACGGAGGAAGGAAACAAATCTGGATGGGGTGGGAAGAGTAGGGTACGACTCGACATGGAGAAGTTTTTCCAGCCAAACCACCAACTATTGTCATCTTACTTTTCAGTGGTCTCCAGCGATGGGAGATAGACTGGGTAGGATGGAGGGTGTTCCCCGTCTGTAGCCTCGTCGATAGATGGTCCTAAATAAATTACGGTATCACATGACTGTTCTGATGAAGAGGGGTCAATATCCGAACTGGTTTCGCCTTCGCCAACTTGATTAGTCGTCCCAAGCCCGTTCCGCATTTCTTCACCTGATCCTCCAGAACTTCCACCAGAGCCCGTCCCACTCCCAACGCTTCCCATCTAAAAAAAGTCAAACCAAACAGGACACCAATTTAGTATCCTGTTCAACTGCCACTCATACATACACACGTGTTTTTTTCGCTTTTGTTCTCTCTCTCTCTTTCCCTTTCTTGACTTTTGTCTGACCGGAATAATAAATCAGGCAAGATCAAGACCAACATGAAAACAGAAGGAGGAAACTCCAATCATCAATTAGCTCTTCTCTGACCGAGGAGACTTTTTTTGTTTTCTGGGATTTTATTTGTGGCTCACTCGCTTCCTGACTGACTCGACTTTCTCCGTCTTCAATCATTGTCCAACGCATCTCAATTTTTACGCATTTTCTTCACATTCCTCTGACAGCAGCCTGACGACCAGAAGCAGAGTACATACTGGTGAGGCCAAAACTCTATTTCATTCAACCATGCTTTACTATTTGGCCATGGTTAAACTGATCTCGTATGAGGGCTGTCTGCTTGTTTATCTGTAGTACGTGCGTGGAAAAAGCAGCCTCCTTCAGTCCATCTATTATTCTTCCATTGTCAGAGGACTGCATGGAAGGAAAATGATAATACGTCTTTCATCGAAATCCAAGCAGGCTCACCTTCAACCTCCGGCTTCGACGAAGACGATGGACCCTCGAACCCAATTGTAAGGCTGCCAGCGTCTCTGCATACCGGGAATGCGAGTTGGAAATGTGAATCATCACAACCGCTCGACATGTCAAGGAGCCCAGACCTGTTTTACATATTAACAACATTTGAACCACCACTCCACATAATATGGAACCCATCTTTAACTAATAATTCAATGTAAGAACTAAATCAATTCGAATAATTTTTGTCTAGTAAACTTGATTATTGTCGTTGATTATCTATTGCATAGATGAAAATGTTGTAGATTTGGAATGTAATGGAATTAAGGACTTACATTCGCGTAAGATAGCACCCAGTTTGGAATGATTGCTGAAAAAATAGATATACCATCGCGAAATTAGTTGGCATATTCATCAACGCACGAAGCTCTATCAATGACGCATCAAATTCATCCATCAAATCTACGGTTTTGAGGGAAATGGGAGAATGAATGAGAAAACCTCACGGACAAAAGTGGTTACGGTTAGTTGGTCGTTCAGAAAACGACGGCGTGAATGGTAAAGGTTATTCGGATGGGTTTTATGGGCAGATGACTTTTACGGATAATAATGAGCTGTGTGGGAAGCCCTTTTATCGGGATAGTGAGCTGTTGAAATTCTATATCCATTTTAAGTGAGGGTTTTGTTATACATGAATAATTCGTGTCTACTATTAAATTTTAAATGCCATTTGCTTTTATTTGGAAAGTGTCTCAGCTTTTTAGTATATTAGCGAAATAGACTGGGAAGTGGGGGTAGTTGGTTGGTTAAGCTCACAAATGACCGGATGATGTGGAAGTTTGTAGGGAAATTGGTATTCTAATTCAGGCTTAACTTCATTTGGCAGTCAAAACCCATTTCAGTTCAACTTTGTCGCTTGAATTTACAACATGAACACAACTCAACTTTACACGAATTTGTCTACTAAAGAGTAGCAGTTGGAGGGAATGATTGCCCAAATTACAAGGGCCAAACTGGTCGAACTTCCTACCTGGAAGGCAAATGACGCTGACCATTGAGGACGGCCAAAAGGAGTCCACTCAAGACCGAGATCGAAGGAGACCCATTCCCGAGAAGAACACAGTGCAATTTGCTTCTCCCTCCGACAACTGAAAAATTTATAGAAATGGTCAATGGATGATGGAACCGAGAACAAAATAAAATTTCAAAATAAGTGCGAGTGAATTAGCTCTTTTGTTCTGTATAATAATAGCCACACAAGAGTACAATGAGGGACAAATGGAAGAAGTGAAAGTGGCAATAAACACTGCATGGCTATGTATTAGGTATATACGGTATAGAAAGTTAGGAGTGTGTGAGAGGGTGGTGATGGTGGCAATAATGGTGTTGGTTGGCCCAAAAAGTGATGAGATTGAAATGGGAATCATTCAACTGGAACAATAAGACCATCAAAAAACGATTCATCAACGGTTTCCGTTCGAGCACTTACTCATTGGCCACTCTTCTGACACCAATCAAATCAAACAAAACAAATTTTCTGGTAGACCAACCATACATCTAACGACGATAGCGATAATACAAACTTATGTACATTCAACTATCTAAACTATCGTAAATATACAAACACAATTGGCTATCGTAATTCTGCCTGAATTAATGTGCAATGGGATTGTAATTTATTTTCAATATTGTAAAAACCTCTGAAAATTTAAGACAAAGATCATCACACACAAATACGTATAAACATGTGTAATAGCGTATCTTTGTCTTGTGCAGAATGTAGGAATTTCGTCTACATGATCGAATCCTATATAAGTTCATTTCAATTCATGCTCATTCCAGCAGCCACACTACAACAAATATTGTTCACTGATTCAATCCATCAGTTTTACATTGAGCCCAACTTATTCTCACCCTCTCTCACAATGGATATAAGAAAGACGGATAGTTCGTCTTTTGACGATGGGCTGGTCTTTCTGGGCGGATTGAATTACATTTTATTTGCCAACCAACTGATATGTAAATTGAATCTGAGAACGCAATTGACGACTCACCGCCCTTGCCATTCTTATCGATGGAGTATTGGTAGACGTGAAGGGTGAAGACGATGTGCCCGGCTCCTCCACTTCCTCCTTCAGCCTTGGCGTTTATGGCGTCAAGAGCAGAATCCAAGTAGTATCCAGCAGTTTCCGGATTGGGGCTTCGCACTTCACTCACAGAATTGAGAACTGGGGCCGTCACACTTTTGGCCAAAGTCGACCCTTTGTGTCCGTTGACAGCACTTCCGTTCCCATCCAATAAATACGCTCCGGGCGGCTGATCTCCGTCTGCAATATCAAAAAAGAACAGATAATCAGTTGCCAATTTAGATAGCATAGCGAAAACCAAGACTTGGAAACATATAGCAAAGAAATAAAGTGGATATTTTGGTATCATGTGTGTAGCAAAATTTAAAATGAAATCAAACACAGTATTGAAGAAAGACTTGACATAACCAAATCAATCGAGATCGGTGATATTGCATTTGAAACTGATTTGCATTCAGAGCACGAGGGGATCGACGTGGAGAAAGGTAAATTGGATTTATAGAGAAATAGGTTCGCATTATTATGTGTGTGGTGATTGAGACATTCATTCCATGCGTGGTTCGAGATTCATCTGCACGTTGTGTATCATTATATGGTGTTGCGCTCATTATTACTGTCACAGATTCCTTGAGTTACAATGATTGCATTGGGTCATAGTTCTGCATTGCGATGTAATAACTCTGTCAAAAATCTGATCAGTTTCCACAGATTTCCTGGTTTCAAATGTTTCCAACGTGCTGCTACATATATACATAGGTTGTCATTCATATATGCTACATCTACATGATCCATTTGTAAATATATCCACGCATATGCGTGATCACGTTTTTCTATATAAAAGTACCCATATTTTTATATTGGTATGTAATTAAAAAAATATATATATACTTTAGAAACCTAAACAAGTCTTAAAAAAATTTGAAATACTAAGGAAGCTCAGTAACAAACAACAATGGAATCACCAACTGTGAGTCGAGACGAGGGTAAATCCTAGTTGAAAGCTTGAAGAATTAAAAGAGTAGTTGGTTGAGAGGGCTGTAACTTAAATTGGGTCTTTGGCTATACATACAATGTACATGCATACATAGGCACATATGTATTCGTATAACAGATATGTACTTATGCCAGTGTATTTTCATGCCCAGTTGTTATTTAGAGTTTACGATTGTACCAACTTGTCCTCAACAACCACCACTTTCACTGCTTTCACTTAACTCGGTACATATTTTTCAATAAATTAAGTGCTTTCACTTTCTTCCCTGCTTTGTTCGTGGATCAATTTCTTCAATGCGTGGAATGCAAACCTCACACGCATTTCTAGCATTACTTGAATTTCTTGGCTTTCTCCTTGGAAAGAAGTCTGCGTGTCGTCGCATCCAGCCTCGTCTCTTGGAAAACAAGTCTCCGTTCTCATCTCTGGAGTGAACGGTGGTGGGATTCAATTGGAATCGTAATCGGGAGAGGAAATCTTTCCCCACATCTTCCCGTCTTAAATGAACCGGAGAATTACCCAGCTCGGCCTAGAACGATATGTAACACCGGAAATGCATCCTTTTTCTCCGGTTGGTCTCAAAAACTTTTCTTCCACTTTTAAGATGCAAACTCGTGCATGCAACTTTCACCATCGTGAAAATTTTGTCTCTTCTACTTGTGACGAAATTCTTCTCAAGTTGGATCAGAGCAAAATTACAAATTAAAAAAGTCTTACCGTTCACGAAGGGAAGAAGTAAATCAGTGATGGTTTCATGTACGGATCCCCCAGTAACTTCAAGAGCCGAAACGCGGACCTGTGTTTTTAATTGAATTTATAAAATTGTAATTTAAAATTGGGACCATAAAGATAAATACATCGGATTCCTGCCAAAGTGTAAAATAAAAATATAAAGAATAACTGCTGCGTCAGAGCGGTTTAAAGTTTTGATGAGACGAGTTATTATTGCCTGGTACGTCAGGATTCATAATGCATCATTTTTTGTCAGGAATCGAATACGCATTTGCAAATAAATGATGAAATTTAATAAATAAATCTACTAACCGAGAAACGAGAACCAGTTTTCTGCTTCTGTTCCTGAATGGATTTAAACAACCAGGAAATCGCTGTTGGAATCATTCCTAGCTTTTGGGTGGAAGGTTTTCCAAACATGGTCTGTTTCTTTCCTACATAAATATGTAGAGTTAAGTTCAGTTACGTTCAATTTTGTAATTAGACCATTCTTATAAAACACATGCACAATGTGTGCATGGACGCGTGTACACATGGATCTTTGTTGGACGATTACCAGCAGTTAAAGATGGTTGAAGAGAAAAATGAGCTAACTCGAGTTTAATGGATTAATGAGGAAAGACAGTTTAAGACAGCACGACGACGTCTTGTCTTCCTACTCCCAGATGAGTTTAAGATTTCAAGGAGTCATCACAATTAAGGGGAGTGCCAAAGCTGTCTTAGCTTTCTCCGCCTAACTTTTAGCAGCTTCATTAGCATTTATTACCCTTGTGCACGAACGACAGAGCGACGATAGCTCGACCCTCTCATCGCACATGTATTTATATATATCGTAGGAGGAGGAGGAGAAGCTGCATAATCTGTTGTTGACTGTTCAAAGGAAAATAAAGCTGCATCCTCCTTTTTTCGCGAAATGGAAGCTTTAATTATTATAAATACGAAATAGAGCTCTGGATGGATAAGCTCAGGTCATGAATAAGTGGATAAATGGGGTTTAATAAATTTTTGCTGTAAAAGAGAACCAACCTGCGCTGCAGTATCCTAATGCAACCAAACATCCATCTTCTCCACTGAAATACATACGTAGTAAGGTTAGTTTGCTTAATTTTGTAATATTTTCATAGTTATAAATACATGGCTTAATAAAGGCCAAAATATTTGAATTTACCTGATGACAGACGCAACCAGCTCTGCAGCAGCTGAAGCACATATTTCCGCCTGTTTTGCATATTAAGAACACTTGTTACATTTTCATATTATAATTCAACTTCACCAACCACAGACAAAGCAAAGTTTTGACAACAATTAGTTACTCAGTTGAAGGAATAAGTAGAGCATTTTGCTTCGCTGGTCTTCTTAGAAATCTACTTTCACCTATCTTAACATTAACGCGATCATCACGAATGGATTTGTGTTTTCAGGTGAAGTTAAGTTCTGGTTACACTGGATATATGCATGTATGTATCTGTATCTGTATCTGTATCTGTATGGTTAATCTACAATACCATAATGTGTATGACATATACTTAGGATCAGTAGGTAAATTTCATGGAATATTAGAAATGTCACTCATATTTTTTTCAATTCGACACGAGACCAATCTTTCCCAATCGCTGCTGCATTATTTCTTTCGTGAGCCATTGTCCTAAGAACAATGAAAACGTGGAAAACGCGTGCAGTTGAGTCATTCGGAAATTGCAACTACAACACTCGTAATCCGGAAGAGGAAACCGGAAAATGGGACGTAAAAATTTTGAGTGGGCTTCTTTTTCGCCGTTCGCAAGCTGTAGGACGGGAGAAGGAAAGAGTTGGATGGATGGGCGGAGAGGGGAAGGAAGAAAGCAAGTCGGACCAAATTTCTCTCCAGATTTCAGATGGTTCATTTCTGCAGCAGATAATGGAGCACCACGCCACACATTGTCTTCCCAGTGAAAATTGCAGTTCGGAAGGAGGCAAGTGCAGGAATTACGATGCAACTCACAAACTTGTGTGACGACTTTCCCCAGAACTCTGCTTGGGTTGGAAGGGTTGGTTGGACAAAGATGAAGTCGGAGCAGAAGTGGCTGCTTGGTGGCTGGAGGTAGTTTATGATTTGGTGCAATAATCTGTCTCTGGAGGACAATATTATTCGTAATGAATATGCGAAGGACACATCACATATTGAATCGGGACAGGAGGGGCGGCCCCGAGTTCATATCTTTCTCAACATAAATCATGCCCAAATTGTTCCGTGTCGCATTTATAATTTGTGAATCTTGGGCGAAAGTGGGATGTAAAGAAATTGTGGTTGAATATAAAGAAGAATGTCGTGTCATAATGTGGTGCTTATCTCAGAAGTATTTTAAAAACACTTTTTTATTCCCATCTTTTGTCTTCCTATTTTTCCCAAGTGCGAGCATAAATTGCTGCCTTGCTGGGGTGGGATTCAGACGGGCCTTGCACTATGAGGTTGAACTTTGGCCTGTGAAATGCAATTTAAGAGTAGTCCTCGATCATTGCGTTGGATGGATGTGTCGAGTGCATAAGGTCGCCCTCGCTCTTTATACATGTTGCAATGTCCCTATTAAAAATGGAAATCGTTAGTGTTCACTTTTCACTTCCAACGTATGTGCATGTGCTGGCCCTGACCCTTCACATCGTCGTCAGCTTGCACTAAAAGACTATAAAAAATGCGTGCGTCCAGCAAAAGTCGAGACTCTAATATCGATGTCACGACGGATATTGAAAGTTATAACGAGGGAATGAAAACCATCTATTATTTGGTATACGTATGCACTCATCTTTAGGGGATGATGATCAGGGAAGGAAGGAAATGATTGTGCAAATACAGATCATTCTTTTACTGCTTATTGGTTTCCGAGCACAAATTGAATATGACGAGACAGCCAAAAAGTGAGCACAAGAAGTTGAAGATAAACAAAGGAGATCCAAATACTCCGTACAACAATAAGACAATGGGAGGAAATGGCTGTGAAGGCACAAAATAATGGGCAACAAGCTCCAAACTGGAAAGGAGGAGATGAAAATGGAGATTTTGCAGTTTGAATTGTGTTGAGACAAAGGGATGATGGGAGTAAAAGCAGAGTGATTGAAGAGTGAGAGGAGAGAGAGCATAATAATGGATGGGAAAATGATAAGCGGGATTTCATGTGTCATAGTCATCATTTTGTCATACAAACTGGGATTGACTTGCTTTCTCCCTACTGCCTTCGCTTATGGGGACTCCAAAGCGAGAGGTGGAGGCGGAGGTGGTGGTCGTGGTATCAACCTTCTCTTAACCAACGCATGCATAAGTAAATGCAAGGACGTTTCGATTGGGAAGGTGGGTGGCATGAAGAACTTGCACGGACTAAAAATGCCTTAAATAAGGTAGAGAGCAGTAAAAATGGAACCCCATTCTTCCCGTCTTATGCTGTTTTATATACTTTATGACATTGTGTGGAGAGGAAGCGGTAGGAATAAGAAGACCACGTTATCAAATGATGAGGATCTGACTCGAACGTAAAATCGAAAATGGTTTAGTTTACGAGAGAGAGAAAGAGCAGAGTCAGAAGAGAGACATTTGAGATTTTGGTTTTGGTAAAAGTCAACGGTGACGAGGAGTAGCAGTTGTCAAGAAGACGACGACGACGACTTTCCCGTTTTATCATCTCTCATGACTTCAAGTTATCCAATCAAGTGGGATTTCGGGATGACGGGGAGCTATAGGGCTCCACGAGACCCAGGGACACGAAATCTTCTTTTTGTTTAAGTTAAACCTACCTACGAAACAAACTCTCATCACTCCCGTTGCTGCAAAACTTGGCATTTCTGATATTGTATCGGGACCGGCACAGGTACTTTTGATGCACATAAATAATTCCTTCTTCCCCAGCCGCGACGTGTTTTTAGAACTTTACGAGATTTATCAAAGTATCGACTTTGTGTCTCTCGTGATAGAAAATGATAAATGTCACAAATCCATCCATTCATCTAATAATAAATCCGACTTGTCCTCCTCTCCCTCCCCGAACTTGTGTTCATTGTAATGTTGTGATATGTGCTGATACTTACATATACGTATATCTACGTGCTTATAATATTATTAAATTCACGCAGTGATTTACGAGTCACGTGGACATGATGCGCTGCACCATTGGGGGCATTAGTAAATACGGAGGAATTAAATGTAGCGAAAGATTTGGGAAGACGGACCTGGTCATCATCTTCACTGAAAATCCCGTCGAATCCGAACATTTTTGGGGCCGAGACTCCGACACGTCGTTCCTCTGGAGTAATCCCATTAGGGCCCGTCCCCCCTGGGTCGATCAGGGTCACCTATAAATTCCATTAATATTTATGTACCAAATTACTGTTGGTATGATGTGGACAATGCTTAAGCGCATGTGCCGTGTTATATAAATATTTAATTTTTAGAGGGTTATTGTTTCTTTAATTTACAGGAATTATTGTCTACTTTAAAGTTCAAACTTATATTCGAATATGTAAGGTCCACTTACTTGCTTGCGTCGCTGGTCCACGCCCAGAATTCCAGGCCCACTCGCTTCCTCTGGGTTCTCGCACACTCGAAGCATGACTTTCACCTAGAAACCACAAATATGTCGTAATCATTAACGTCATAGTCTTATCACTGAGGATGAGATGTCGTCCATGCACTTTCATTGACAAAATTGGTTCATGTGTGCATAACTGCAGAGCTGCATTTTCTTATAGTACCACTCCATCCATGCAAATATCAATTAACCTGATCTTAATTAATGCACTCCATTACATCCTTCGCTGCGATTTAAATAATTTAGCAGGTTAACTAAGCCAAAGATAATCTGAGATTCAACTTGCAGTCCAAAAACATATTTCAACCGGGATGAAGCGGGTCGAGATAACAAACTAAACAACCAGCAGCAGCAGCGTCCTCATGACGTGCACTTAAATTCCCTCTCCTGCAATCCACTTCCGGAAATGCCCATCTCGCTCAACCAGCAGTGCATGCAGTACAAACTACACAGGCAATCAAATGTCCCATTCGAATGCCACCAGACTGCAACCCCTGAGCGAACAGAGTGCAAGACACAAGTCACACTGTTTACAGAGAGACAACATCAGCAATAATAAGCATGCCGGCATCGGGAGGAAGGGAGCGAGGGAGTAACAACCACTTTTGAAACTTTCACCAGAATTTACGCTCATGGCCACCATCGCATTGAATTGAGTGTCTCATTATTGATTCTAATGATCATCGCAATCCTCCCACCAAATTGAATGAAATGCTCATGAAGTGAAATGGAAAATGTCCAACGGAAACATATCTACGAGAGGACAACGGAATCCTCAAAATGTGACAGCTTTCTCCCTTCTGCCATGGATTCGACCCTGGAAATGGCGACTTTCACTTGTGATTGCAACTTTCTGCAAACAGATGCGTTCACCGCACACACATTTCCTCCTCAACTAAATATGTAGTAGTTTGGCCCTTAATGGGTTCCATCCACTTGTACCGGAGAACTCATCTAAAGGGTGTTAATAAAGTCCGATCCCATGCATTTTTTGGAGCGTGGTTGTTACAAATTCAGCTGGAACTTTTGAACCAGTGAAGTTATTTATTTCAAATTTTTACCATGGGAGGAACAACTAAACGTGTAAGTCATGAGCATCTTAGAGTTGAGATACAAACATTGTATCAGCAGGGGCTTAAACCTACAGAAATTGTGCAAAAATTGGGCTGCAGCCGCAGAACTGTTTGGAAATGGAAGAATAAAAATTTTGTCCACGACAAAAAGCGACCAGGGCGACCCAGAAAGGTGTCACCTACCACAAAAAGAATGATTAAAAACAGACTTTGCAAGAAAACCGGTAGTTCATTACGTAATTGAGCAAGGGAGTTAAATGACTCAAAACGCTATAAAGAGAAGAAGAAGCAAATTAACTGTGTGACCGTGCAAAAATTTGTGAAAACTACGAAGTGGGGTCACACAGCTTACAAACTAACCAAAAAAACCTCTCATGTCACAAAAATATATCGATGACCGTCTGAAATTTGAAGAACTCCTTCAGAAAAGTGCCCATTTGAGTGAAAAAAGACTTGGTGAAGAATTGCGCAGTCACATCCTTTGGACTGACGAATCTATTATTGAGCTATATCCAAAATTGAACCAACAAAATGTTCGTTACAGGACAGAAAACAAATCGGATGTACCATCAAGAGTAGTCCCAAAATTCGGGCTTAAAGTTATGGTAGCGGGTGGATTTTGTGCACGTGGCGTGACTCCTCTACATATCATACCAAAAGGCCAAACAGTCAATGCAAAGTATTATATGGAAAAAATATTACCTATCTATTTCGATAGCATGGGGAACAAGGAAATATTTCCGAATGAAAGAAAAATAGTTTTCATGCAGGATGGTGCTACAGCCCATACAGCAAAAGCGAGTTTGAGTCTCATCAAGACGCAAGTTTCAACGGTCTGGAGCAAGGGGGTGTGGCCCGGAAACAGCCCAGATTTGAATCCCCTGGAGAACCTGTGGTCCATACTTAAGGAAAATGTATACAAAGAACCACAACCCCGGACGAGGGAAGAGCTAGTAAAAAAAGTTCAAGATGTATGGAATTCGATTCCCACAGACACATTGGAAAAATTAGCACAGAGCCTTAAACAAAGAGTTGAGGGCATGGTTAAAGTAAATGGTAACAAGACCAAATACTAAGGTAAATATGTCGAACATTTTTTGTAAGTATCACGGGTAGTTTTTTTTATACTAGCCTTCACTTTTTTATAGGAAAAATGGGATCGGACTTTATTAACACCCTTTAGTGCAGCGTTGGCTTTCCAAATAATTGTAAAATCGGCTCGACTTCAGCAAGTATCATCCCCTCGTCTTCTCCTCCTCCTGCTTTCTCCACTTTGAAGTAACCTAGGATTTGTCACGTCTGGCGGTGTGCTCGTTCCTTCCGCGTTCTCCACTCGAAAGTCAAAATACATTCCCCATTTGGTCATTGCTTTACTGTGGAGAGATTCAGATTTTACTTTGATGGGGCTAGTCAATTTGATTTTCGTCCGTGAATATGGAAAAATGGGGAGTAATGTTGTGATCATCAGCGACGAAAACTTAAAATAAATAATGATTTAGAGAATCTTACAGATCTTATGGATCTTATGAACGACATTTAATGATGACAAGTAATAATTGTCATTTTTTGAGGATTATATACTATTTGGAAAGCATCCCGTCTCCAATATTTCGGATAGTAATAGAAACGAAACAAGAGAAAAGATATAAAACATGGCACAAACTATTCTCCAATCATTTTGGACAGGATTGGACAGGAAATCAGAAACCGAAAACACGGATGTGACAGGACGCGACTGCAATGCATAATGTGTCACATTCGTCACGGAAGCAAGAATTCTCTTCTTCGGCGAGATTCACGGCCTCCTCGACTCAACTTGAGATCAAATGTGGCCCAAGGACAAGAAACTTTGGTTTGTTCGTAAATTTCCCCCTGGAAGATGCAACTGCACTTTAGTGCGCTTCCAGCCTAGAATTTACTACAACTGAATTGGAAACAATGTAAGTTGAAATCAAAACAAGACCGCAGGGAACTGCTAAAGATATAATATAACGCGGTGGAAGTGGGAGGAAAGAGCATCATGCACCAATGAGATCGGCATCAGATGGTGGAAACAAAACCCAAGTGTGTACTTGTGCTGTTCTGTTGTGGAAGAGACGACCTTGTGTTCTGGGATGCACTTTCTGATCCAAAAAATAATAATAATAAGACAAACATTTTCCCCCTGAGCAGAAGAGATTTCAGGAAGATGCCTCCGTTTCAGAGGTGTTTGGGTCCAGCGGAGGGATGAAGACGAAGAGAAGCTTAAGCAGTTTGTGGAGGCCGGACGGGAATAAAAAGTTTCAATCTGAGCCCATAAAATGGAGACCCCCCGCTTTCGAGATTACGACCATCTGCGACCCACCACCAGAAGACCAGAGGAGGAGGAGAGTTTGATGACGGGATGCAGCTTACCCACCAAGAGATGCAACTTTCAAAGGGACAAACATGGTGCACCAGCTTTCATCTCGTCATCACAATATTCGCTCATCGTAACCATCGCGTGCATTAGCATCGTAGCTCCCACTCTGCAAACCTTTTTAAAATGTTTCAGAAATCATCAGTTCCTTTTTCCGATATGTGAATAAGGCTGAAAAGATTTGAACCATCTGATATTTCTGCCGACAATTTCTTGGCAATTTGAAGAACCAATCACGCAGACTATGTGAGCCGGTGCATTTTACGAATACGCTAATACATGATGGCTCTCACCATTTGTAGATATGAGCTGACTGGTTATTTATTGGCGTGCTAGATACTTCTTCACAATTCTGATTTGCTTTTACTATTTTGTGCATCTATAATTTCCGAATCGTTCGAAAATGAAAGCAATGAAAAAATAGGTTAACACTTTCACCAAAATTGCATCCATCTTACTCAAAGGACAATAAACACATTTTCATAATTCATCACACATCTACATATCTCTCTCCTATCTGTATGTCCGTAAGTGTATCAACCAAAGTTCTGCCCCATCATTGACATCGACAATTGACGCTCAGAAGAGTGAGCTCGTAAAGTGAAAAGCGTAATTTTTCTAAGTAAACATAAACAACAAACTCAACGCACCCCAAACCCCACTTTACACCAGATGAGAGAGGAGTGAAAATGAGAAATGATCCACAATACGGGAGCTACGGCGTGGTGCACGTAGGGGAAAGTTTGACGCGATGCAAGCGATGCATTTTATTTTAGTGCCAATTCTTCATCATCTCACTCAACTTTGTGAGCAGCAGCAAGTCATCATAACTTCGGACCCCAGTTGCAGTTGGTTACAGAGAGAGACGTGAAAATGGGAGGATGAAATGTCTGACTGGCTGCATAGGTAATGCAAATGCAAGTCTTGCCTGCCTCGTCGTGTCAAAATATTTCAAATCCAACCCATTCAACTTGAGCACATCGTTGCCGAGTGAGAGGCACAGTTTTTATTTTTATTCTAATATTTCAATTTTTCAGCTACGCCACCAAACCACGATCCTCACACTCGCTGTTATGCTTTCACTTGCGACGAATGCAAGATTGCATTGTGCTTTCCATCCGTTCTAAAAACCATTGTGAAATTTGAGTCTCTCCAAACAAACCAAAGGCAATACGTGTCTGCTGCTCCCTTCTGCGTCTGGATTAGTTGGAGTTGGCATTGCTAAATTGGACGCGAATGGTGCTGGGTATTCTGGAGTGAATTGTACTTTTGATTTTGAATGGTGAAAACTCCTGCTCCCATTGAGGTAGGATTCCTGATTCATTTTGCAGAGAGAGAGAAAGAGAGCGTTTCTTTCGGCTGGCTGGTGAACAGGGTAGTTTACTTTGTTGGACAGGAATCACCATTGAAGAATATGATTCATCTCTCTCCATTCAGCTGTCATCCTGCAGTTGTAGTTCAGAGAAATGACGGAGAACCTAAATGTTTAGATTGGGCAAGTTGGAGTTCGAAAACATGGGATCCAAAATCTCAACCCTTTCCTACCTCGCACTTCCAGAGAAATAGAGAAAGCGATGGTTAAAAGACGGCCAAACTCTCAAACCATCAAATTCACCATCACTCACTCGTAAATTGCATGTTTTATCCAACCGGCAGTATTTTTTTCAAATTTTTGAAAATTATCCATCAAAATCCTAGAAATTTGTCTCATCCCAACACATAGCTAGTTACATATAACTTTTCTTATGAAGAGGAATTGGAGTGTCTGTGCATACATAGTAATTCATTTGTGAAGCTAATTTTAATTTTACGGTGAGATCATGCCTGATTTACAGCTGATGAGTTCCTAATTTATTTTTCTCCTTAGAATCACACCCGCATCGAAATGACTTGCTCTCTCCAAACGTAGCCAGAAAAGTTAATGTACTGTGATAAAACACATTCTGCATTGCCACGCTGCACATTGTATTCCCCAGTAAAACAGGTGGAGGGAGGTGGGTACGTGCATATTCGCCTTGGTTCCCTTTGCGTAATACATATTAACTCGGCAGGTTTTGTTTGAGTCTCTCTCCATGGGCTTTGGTTTCACTGATTATCTTTGGGACCAAGGAATGCACACGAACTATCTAATCAACGCCCTTGTCTCCAAAACCATCCTCGCCACCACCTCCTCGTGAGAAACTAATAACATGCTCAAGAAACTATGAGCCTTATAAACTTTAAATGCATATCAGCTCTGTTTCCTTCATCCGCATTTTCACGAGTTCTTCTCTTCAAGAAACTTTCTCCCCTTGTCCCGATAATGTCTAATTTAAATTGGATTCCTATTTCGATTGATTGAGTAGAGCACTCCTCGCTTGGAATTTTATCAAGATTACCTGCTATTGTATTTTACAACCTTATGTATTCACCGACCAGGCAAGCTGCTCTATTACCTGATCCCGCCTCGGTGAAAGTAATATGCATAATAAGTAGCTGAAGGTGCATGCCTGTAATCCCGACAAAAGGAAAGCAAGGCGACGCAGCAAGCGGTGGAGCAATAACGGTGGAAGAAGGAGGGATAAGATGGCCATGATTTTGCTTATCCTTGCACAGCCAAGTATATTAAGCATGCAGGAATTTGTGGTGGGAACCCAATCATGAAATGGGGGAAGGTATTTACACTTTAAATGCAAAGTCATGTCGCACCAAACTTGTATAAACTTTCGCCGAGTTTGATAGAGTTTTACTCCCATTTTGAGTAAAGTGCATATGCATTTTGCATATAAAGAATGGCTCAACGATGTCACGAAAGGAATTTTACAGAGTAAATTTTCAACCTCAGCAAATACGTGTCACTCTATTTTCTGCTCAATACTTTCATAGTTCGATTATGTGCTGGTTGCATATGCTACATTTCCGAGTACCGTGAATAATGTGCCCATAAGCGTAACTGGTGTAGATACGATTTTGGATATATCTATAACCTGACGTTACGGTTTCTGGAAAAGAAAACAGGTGCGAAAGTTGTTCATGCTGGCTGTTAAATCGAAAATGCATTGCGTCACATTTTGTTTGACATATGGAACAACTTTCTCAATGGGATATGAATTTAAAATATGCAGCTCTCACTCTCAAGAAAAGTCAGAGAAAACTGTGAAAACGCAGGAGAGGAAATTCAAGACAAACGCAAGATTTATAGGATTGGGAGCAAGCTTATGTTTTACGCACCGGGCAGAAAGTAAATCCTTGGATGCATTTCTCTGGATTTTTATGGGATAAAGATGCAATGCATTTCCACTACGCGTAGTTTTTCCACTCTTCATGTGTCCCTGAATGTTTGGAGAAGCTACGTCTGTTCGGCTACACACTGTTGGCAAGAAACACCACAATTCTTTCCCCATTGAGACGACTGACTTTCTTTTCTTGAAGGTTTTGTGTTCAACTTTTCTGTAAGCAGTGGCTCCTTCGTATGTATTTCTTGGTTTAGATTTAAAAGCGGTAATAGACTTCTGTCAAACTTAAAGAAGGAGCTCGAAAGGGACATAAAATAAAATGCAGTTAGTCCCAGTGCAGGGAATAAATGCTATAGACGGAGCCAACTCGTGTGCTATCTGCGATATATTTTTGGAGCTGTAAACGCTCTAGAATTTTAAGTAGGCATTGTCTTGAGTACTTATGGAGTTGATGTCGATAGAGGATGAGGACCGTCTCTTTTTCTCTCTGTGCGTCGCTTTCTGCCAAAAAAAATCCGGATCCAAAACTCGGAAGTTTGAATTTAGACAAAGAGTGGAAATGAGTTCTTTCTTCCAACGTATAAAATGCAGTGCTGAAGTAGAATGCAATGCAGGATTGAATACAAATGTGCAACGCCACTGAGACAGCAGGGAAAACCAAGTCAATCTCAATCCTGAGAGTTGGTTAGGCTCCACAGAGAGGAAAAGGGAATGAAGCTAACCTCATGTTTACGAAATGAATCTCATGAATACAATATTCTACAATTTCTGTCTATTTCGTTTAGATTTACTTTGACTGTAGTTGGACTTATATATTTGCACACACACACACGCACAGGTCTTCTGGCAGACAAAGTCAAATGTGCAATTACACACTCTGGGGAACACACTCTGAACTCGGAATTGCAATTCGTTTGCATTGCACCACACGCGTAATATTTATCCATCCAATCCTATTCTGTCCTGATGGGGTTGAGAGATAAATCTGCACAAAAGTCACGTTACAGGTACGTCCGGATCTCATCATTGTGAAATTGTTGTTGTAATGGAGTTTCTGATTTTTAGATCAAAATCTCGTACGCCGTTGCATACTGGATGCTGCCAAGGGACTTATGAATCTTTCTCTATGGATGGAATTTGATATTCACCAGGCCTGAGAAATAAATGACCCATGCGAGTTAGAATTATAGCTGACCCGACTGTTTCAGCTACCATGAGGTCGCACATATGTACTTATTACAGCCCAAAAACCATTCATCATCCTCATGCATATGTACATATATTCACGATGCAATTGACCTTTTCTCTTATGAATGGATCAGCCATATCCTACAATTTACGCTAAATTAGCAAATGTAAAATCATTTTGTAACTCTAAGCAAATTCCTTTGAAAAAATTAGGATAAAACCCAAGGTCGTTCTTTGATCAAACTGGTTAGAAAACAGGACGAGACACCTTTCTCAGCTTTCGTCTCAGAAGCAGAGGTAAAGTGCAGAGGACGGCAAAGTGGATTTCCACATTCCGAGTAAAAAGTGGTAAAAAATCTCGACAACACATCACATCACATTACTGCACTCCTCGCCCAGATGAAGCACATTTCAAACATTTCCTGCATCGGGCGTGGTGTTGTGGGGTGAGTGATATGATACGAATTTAATAAGACGTGGAGAAAGTAATTCAGCTTTGCAATTGCACTTTCCTCATTCCCCTTGACTTTGGTGGTAATGGACCTTTGCAAACCAAAAAAAAACCCAAACTTTTCTTGTGATCTCTCACAAAGGCAGGCACGACCATGGCATTCACCAAAATGCACTACACAGATTTGAGCATGCCATGCCACAAATGATACTTAAATTACCAAAGAAGAATCATCCATAGTTTATCACTTTATCTGAAGAAGCCAGCAAACTTCTGCTGCTTCCGTGCTTCACTATTTCGATCTGCTCAACATCCTCTTCTCCCCTCTTATTTCTTATTCTGCTTATGGTGATCACTATCGCCATGAGATCACTGCCTCCCTTGCCTACAGTCCTACTATGTAGAGGGATGATGGTGGTGGTATATCGGGGGTATTACGGTATTGCCCCATGTTCTTAAAATGACATTGAACCGAATGTCAGCTCAGAGGAGTTTTGTGATGTTTGTTATCTACCCTTCCTAATTTTACGCTCCTATTCATTCCACAGTCTTGAGTGTAATGGGTTATGCTTGAGACTTAATAAATTTTTCAGGGAGAGAAATGGTTTTATGGGAGGAAATAAGGTGGAAGGTGGAGTAAACCTGATGCGGATAATCATCAAACTTTTGAATTTTAAATGTTGAGCACCAGACGGAGCACCCCTTTGGCCTTTATTTGCGCTAATAAAACGAGTCTATCATGATATCTAAAGTGCTCATCGTCAACTATTCTGTGGAATCATCAACATTCAGCATTAAGATTATGCGGTGCTTATCCTTCTTGCTTGCATACTCTTTCCTACCTCGCTTGAATATTATATAAATATGTCGCTATTATTTTTTAATTGAAAATGGAGGCTAACGATTATTTCGTGTCATAAACAACGACATACACTCTCATTATTGCGATATTACCTTGTTGTTTGCAAAATTACAGAGTAAATGGCAAAACGGACATAACCTATTTTTTATAATTTGCATTTCACAAACGTTGTGCTCATATCATACCATGAAATGTCTGTTTATCGCCACGGATTAATGTCTCGCCATTTGCTTGTGGTGGTTGGAGACAAAATTTTGATATCGCAGGGTATGTTATATGCAAGTAGTAAATTGACCCCATGGAATAATATAATGTTAGTTGGTCCTCTCTGAATAGTTAGTAGTTAACTACGCTTCACTGAATCTGCTCATAATAATTCGGGAGAGTCGTCTGAGTGCAATTTTACCACCGATGCTGGCAGGATGAGCATTTTGGTGAATTGTCAGCCTTTGAGCCTTCGATGACTCACGAGCGACTGTGTTATCGTCATCTCATCCAACTTGCACACAAGAACAACACATGAGTGACACATTCCAGAATCGCTTCAAAATGATTATTATTGTGCTCCCCTCTCGCAAACCCTTGAAATTGAGATCAGATCAACGGATGAGCAGACGCATCATGACGACGACGACGACTTCATAAAATGATGTTGGTATTTGCAAATTTTACGAGCGCCATAAAAATTTTGCGAAATCTGGGGGAGCCTTTTGTACAGATTTCATTTCTCGGAAGACAGCTCGACACAACCCGGTTTATGTATATCACTTCCCCGTTGTCTGTACGAACTCCCCAGACATTGGTGCGTGAGTGGCACACGCAAAGTGTACTTAATATACGAATAAGTCGTAAAACTATGTACGTCTATTGTCCCAGGTTTAATATTTGCCAGAGTTTGGTCCTTACATAGAAATGTTGACCATAAAATGCACAATCAGGTTGATGATTTTTTGTATGATCACGATTAGCTTGACATTTTGGATCCACGAATAGTATTACGAGTGGATGGGTGGATGGAAGGGACTGATTTGGAATGACGAAAGTGAAAGCAATTTACAACTTCCTTCCGACTGTCCTCCCAGTCTCCACCCCACACACTAATAAAACAGTTCCCCTGTTTCAATTAAGAGACCACGTCCACTTTTACCAACGTCTTTAAAACAATCTTACATGCTCCAGATTCTGTATTGTATTATGAGGAGGAATACAAATTGAAAAGAAATCAAAAGTTCTGTAATTTCGCGATTATTAATGCAACATCCATTTTGAAAAAGCAAGGCAAGATTTTTCAATAACTCACCTTTCCCAACGGAGATTCTGATGATCCACGTCCCAACTTTCTGGAGAGCGCAGGTGGAATGGGGGTCGCATTCGATTTCTTCAAAACTGACGCGAAATCCACACGACCGTTTTGGGAGTTGGCCAGCGAATTGCTTTTGTTACTATTGCTGCCGAGGCTGCCGTGGCCGTTATTGCTGCCTCCCTGGTATGAGGACGACGACATGACGGCGTTGCTCATCATGGAAAGTCTGATGCAAGACGAGGTGACAGCTGCTGCACAAGATCTGGAACCAGTGATGAAAAGTCATTAGGAAAACACAAGTCTCCAAAAACATTCCAACTTTTTAACAAATGTGTTTCTCATGCAGCAATTAATGTAAATGAAAGTGTGGAAAGTCTGGATGTTTCCACGCGATGAATGAGATCCTTACCGAGATGTGACATTTAAAAGCGGCGAGACAACATATTTATTCAAGAGCGTTTCAAACATTTTGTAAAATTTAAATTGACTGCTTGCAACCATTTAACTGTGGGCTAGTAAATAGTGCAGTCTTAGTCGTAGGTATGTATGTATGTAGTAGCGTTACGTAACTGGGATGGAAGGGGTCGATGTCGATCTTGTACGGGATAAGTTGGAATGAAGTGATTGCACCACATGCGGGCTCGAACCCTTTCATCGACATATTACTCCTTGGAGAGTGGTTCAGTAGACAAAGTGTCTCTTATTTCACAGTAATTTCAAACTTTTACAAAGAACATGGACAAAAGTGACTTGTTTTCAATTTAGTTCAGTTGAACATGGCCATTTATTTTGAGCGTGTAGGCATGTCGAAGAAGAGAAGATGGACGATTTCTATAAAAAGACGCAAGAGTTCCAGTGTAATAGTGAGATGAGTAATTAAGGCAATGTCCACGTGATCAGTGTATTCTACTTTTGTTGTATGTACATATTATAGCAAAATTCTTTAAAATACGTATTCCATGAGTGAATGGTTGATTTGAATAGATTTAAAATCGGATCTCATCCCAATTTCGAGCATCAATTTAAGAGCAGAGAACGATGGGAATGACAGATCAAGATAAAAGACTTCTTCTTTCTCTGCAAAATCCTTCAAGCACCGTGAAATTCTCGAGAATTGTACAAAATCCTCGCAATCGCAACTCAGCTTAACCTACCAACCTGAGAATTTTAGACTTTGGAGAAGAAAAAAATCGTATATCGTAAAGAATATGCACACATTGCCTTCCAACCTAATCTTGATCCCCGATAGTTAAATGTCTTTCTAACCAGTCACAAGCAGAATGCTGGATCGTTGGATATTCGGCATTTTATCAAAATGTCAGTCCTGAGACCATAATGGGCTGAAGGATCAGGACCATCAGTCAACCCAAAACATTATTCTCCATGCGGTTTGGATCAGTTGTCATTCAGTTTGGGTCGAGAAGCATGGCAGACAATCGCCAAATGTAGAATACGGGTAGATACTCATACGCATATGCATAATCTGCTTGTAACCAACCTGTCCGGGTGACATTTTCTCGGAGTTGGGTAGTGGCAGTTGGTTTTTTACACTGCGGAGAGCGATGGGATAAACCTGATTGCCCAAACTTAATATGGACAAATGTCGGCCTGTGTCAGAGAAATCGTAAGTCACATATTACATGAGTGGATTGTGGGGTGAGTCAGGGTGGAGGTGCCCTGCATGGCATTCAAAGGTTGCTTTTTACAAGATTCCGTCTTGGGTTCTGAGACCAAAGATTTCAGAGCGGAAGGAAGAATACTCCTCTCAAAGGGAAGATTTGAACAATAAATTGTGGTTTCGATTTTGCATCCTGCTGCACCACACGCATATACCAATCCATTCCTCCGTCCGTCCGCATGTGAATGTACGTACGTGGAATGTAAAATGCAGATTGTGACAAGAGCGGAATCCAAATCCAATTTAACAGGGCACGCATGAAGGAAAGACAATGAAATCCAGATGCCTTTTCTTATGTTCGATTCTACCACTGGTCATTGCACAACAAATATTCATAGCCACATCACAAACTCCGACATGAACAATGGGGGAGCAGTCAGAACTCGAAAGTAAAATATGAATTGTATCGGATTCGGATTTGCGCCGTCCCCTCCTTTTCCTGCACCATCAAAATCTGAAGACTTTTCAATCCTCCAAATCCCTCCGTCCATTTGTATGCTTGACCACGGCCGTGGCTTTCCAGACAATGCATGTGCTTGTACATATGTGTGTAGTACCACTGATGCAGGAGAAAGGAAGAAAGGTGAGGGTAAGCAAGCTGAATGGACAGTGTATGCGACGCGACAAGTATATTTCAAACCGCATGACAATGGAAGCAACGTACGTTTCGTATAAAAACGACGTGGACAATATTTCCATTTGAATTCAAATTCGAGAAGATAATGACAAAATGAAATGAAACCCAAATGCAATTTCCACAAACAAAATATTTTTCTTTGTCACTGTCGCTGAATTTGGAGGAGAGAAAAGATGGTTTGAAATAGATGCAGTGCATCCATAAATACATATGCATTCACAAAGGCTGGTGAAGTTTGATCCGAAACTGCATGTGAAAGTGGGAGAGGACAGGAAGAGGAGAAGAAGAACCGCCGATGACACCCCTTGGGCACACGGGGATTTGTAACAAAGCTTTTGAACGTTTGAATTTAGGGTGAGTGAGTGAACGGGTGGGAGCCAAATAGCTTTTCCAGGTCGGAGTGTCGATGTCGAAAGAAATCTCGGATTTGGAAAACGCCACGCTGAATTGCCACCAGTGCGCGTACATTCGCCGAGTAAGTTGGGAAACTTTAAGGGCTGAGAACTGAGATCATCCTGTGAAGAGTAATCTTTTCTGCATAAGTTTTCGCTTAGGACGGTCGTGGAGGGTGGTGGTGAGTGGGTGAGTAAGAGATTCAGAGAGAAAGCTCAGACTTTCCCCCGTCCTTCCCACTTATTTTATTCATGATGGGTTGTGGTGTTTTTGATTACGGAATAATCATTAATCCAAGATTCTTAAAGCATAAAAAATTGTAAAAATAACAAAATAGTAAATAAATGTAAAATCTGCTAAAATAATCCCATCATTTTTGTATGCGTTATGAAATTTTGACAGCACACAAAGCATTCCTTACTCAAGAACTGTAGATATGCATATTCTCCGACTAATGAATTCCGTTTCAAAGGGATGTACTTCAAAGAATGGAACGCACAGTATTCTTAAATCTATCCTGATTCATCTCATACCACAGCAAAACGCTCCAAAAATGCAGAAACTATTCCGTCAGCATAGTTTCATGTATGGATCTTACTCCTGCCTGCTCTTCAGAACTGGAGCTACTTACCACCATCGACCAGCCTCTCTGAATATAAAAGTGAATAGCCTTAGCTCCTTTTTGCTTGGCTGAGACTAGTTCATAAAGAAGCCATAACAGATAAAAGGCCTTATTAATGCATTAAATGGCTCTCCATTTCGGAATCAATTCGTTAGGATTGAGGAAATAAGCAGCTGTTTGTACTTGAGATATTTTTCGTCAAGGGGAAGGTTAACAAGATGGCTTGGCTTCGTAATTATATAGTCAACGGCAGGTACCGCAAAGGGCTTTGTGTATTCTAGCCATGATTTTTATAATCCCACCACCACCAGCTTTTCCTCCTCCCTGGTCCACCAGATACTAGTTTTCAAACTCTCCGTACTTTCTTTCTTCCTCTGCAGGAGGAGATTGGATTCCAGATCTTGAATTTTAAAACTGTGGATTCTCTAAAGCTCCAAACTGCAGGTTTAAACGTATCCAACGTGGTCGCACCGATTACAAACATAGCAAAGGCCAAATCGACTTTCTCCGGCTAGCAAAAAATTGTGCAAGCTTATTTAACGACATAAGTCAGCCACGGGCAAATAATGAGCAGATTTCATTTCACAATACTCAATTCGTTTTCCAAAAACCAATCTAAATTTAGAACTGAGGAAATAATATCCCGCAGTATGTAAGACATAGAACTGCGACTGTTTGGGGACCAACATCGACATCGATATGATTGGCCGTAAGCAAAAATGGCGAACAAACACCACTTTGGTTTATTCATGATAACTGCAACCGACAACCGAGTTTGTCTATGAAATGTTTTTGGGCGTGCAATTCAGATTTGGATACAAAGATTGAGAGAAAGCGAGTGAGTGACTCTTATGCAGAACAGTTCTTGCAAACCATGGCGCATATTGGATGGTGCCTTTTTTGTTCAATATCCTTTGTCTCGGCATTATTGCTTCTCTTTCGCTTCTTGGCAAATCTTAAATGTCAACTTTGGTTTCATGGTATTAAGAAAAATGACAATGGTGTAATGTTGATACGTAACCTTAAGCCAGGATAAGGTTGCTGAGAACATAAAATAAAAGTAGATACAAGCAGATACCTTAAATAGAAACATCGGCATGCCTTAATGGCCAGGAGCTAGTAGTCGTGTCTGCTCTCTACATGCATCTACGTATGAACTACATTGATATGGATGGGCGAGAAAAAACCCAGCGAGAAACTTTGAGCTTTATCTCAGAAGGAAGGATGAAAGTGACGACGAGGACAATGCGAGATT
Source organism: Folsomia candida (assembly GCF_002217175.1). NCBI lineage: Eukaryota > Metazoa > Arthropoda > Collembola > Entomobryomorpha > Isotomidae > Folsomia > Folsomia candida. The sequence continues at coordinate 16,698,659 of NW_019091194.1, read as the reverse complement.
GTGACATTTTAGGACAAAGTTTCGTTGCATAAATGCGTAATACATACTTATTGGTGTTCATACGCAAGTACATACGCACTGATATGATCCAGACAAAGTTTAGCATTTTGGTACAAACTTTCCGAGGTTTTGGCACTTGCAGAGATTTCCTCGATGATAAGGTAATGCATAAGGATGAGCTTGGTTAGCATTTCAAGTGATGCAAATATCGTAGCTACTTTTTGTGAAAAGTGTTCAGATCTGACGACGACCAGCACTGCTTCGCCTGGCTTTAGACTTTCTCCCACATGATAATTATCGCCGTAACACTGTATAAGGCATTAGAAACATCAGGACAAAACTTGAGAATTTGGAGCACAGGACACCAAGAAAAATAAAAGGCTGGATCGAGAATGAGACGAAAACATCAAAATCCCATTTGTGGAAAAGGGCTAAAAGGCATTTTTGTTTTATCACGAATTTCCATTAGAAGGTCGGAACCAGGAACACGTTTTTCTTAAGGGCAGCGAATCAAGACTGAAAAATAGTGTCAACAAATTCAATCAGTTTCTGAGAAAACTGTTATTTGGAAAGTGAAAGTTGGTGGTTGAGTCCCATTCATCCTCGAAAACTGACCTGACAGTATTTGGCAACAATAGTCGAGTTTCTTTCTGCCACATTTTGCACTTGATTCTATTCTCAGCTGAAGTGTTTAGAAATGAAATATGAGAGGTATAAAGAAGCCGTGTCAAACTGTTCCGGCACAACCACCATAAACCGATAATCGCTCCAATTCTACAACATCCCTCGTCATAAGTATGTACAAAAACTTTACGGATGGCAGGCCATAAGGAGCGGCTGAGTTTCCACAAAATTCGGTAAAGTGCCATTTATTTCAGCAAACAAATAAATCCTCTCAAGGAAGACAAGTGGGCTATGTTCTGGAGGCATTAAAGTCGCCGCAGCTATTCGCATTATTATTTGGACTAGCACCAGCAGAAGCATGTGGCGAGCAGCTCGCAAACTTTCTCTCAATTCGGACAATAGACTTGGTGGAGTGGTCACTATATATTTTAAGACTTATTGTATCCACTCCTTCGCAATCCAACTCCAAATCCTGTGTAACTAGAGAGAGAGAGAAAGCGAGTGAAAAAATTATGGTTTAGATATCCGAGAAAACTATCAACTGACCAGCGCCAGTGTAATAACGCAATTCAACCCGGTCTGCATTGCACACTTTCTCCGTAGTCTCATCTAAACCAGAGTTTACAATGATATGCCCATTACCAACCACCACCAAGCAAGCTGTCAAACTCTCACCACGTTTTGCAGCAGTTGTTGTTTGTTGACCACCCAACCCGAGCACCCGACTGGTTTCGCACTGGTCCTCCAATGACCATTGTCACATCACATCACACTAAAAATACTTACTCGTGGGCCAAGTAACCAACCGAAGACTATGCTCAGGCCACAATGAGACCGCAAATTCAAACTGCTTATAAGAATTTTCACATGTTTTAACGCTTATGTGCATGTTAGACGGAGGTATAAAGAGTAATTTTAGCTGGGAGGTCATCACTTCGAAAAACATGGAAAAATTCCTCCCAGACAAATATATTATTATGCACCTGTATGCAATACTAATCATCGGCGTACCATATTATGTGTAAATATTCTCAAATGAACTTCTGTCTCTAAAAATAGGATCGCCAATTACATGAAATTGTTTGGGCTTCATTTTATTATTTGAACAATTTTATTATCAGGACAGGACGTGCGGAGTGAGTGAGTGTGTGTGGTCACCAAATTGCTCCATGCACACATTTATGCCTTCCTTCACATTATGCTCGGCTGAACATGAACATTTGCTCGCTCACTACTCGCCCCATATTTTTATCCATGAGGAATTCACTTTATTGCAGATTTTTCCTGCGAAATAACTCCATTTATGTCCCCATATGATACCACAAAGTAAGATGTGCACACCATAATAACTAACAGCCATTCTTGAAACATGTCGGTCGTCTCGGCGTGACCGTTTTTTACTGAGGAGATAAACAACTTGGTCTTTGTTCTTCTACCCGGAATGAAATGAAAGAGCCCGGTTCAAGTATACATTTATAAATAGGAGGGCTGCTGCAAAGGGAAAGAATGCATGAAACTATTAAACCACATTTTTAGCACAAACGACTCACATAAGGAGAAGAATTATCTAAACGTGTCATTCTCCGACTTTTGTTTTACTGCTCAGTCGTAAATTTAGGACCACCTCCGCAAAAAAAAACCTTATTAAAAAATTCCGAAACAACCCATCATTAATTTTTATGTCAATACAAAACCAAAATCAACTCCTCTGTCTAACTCTCTAATTTTCGAAAGAGATACATATGCACATGGATTGGAGAGAGCAGGGTGAAGGGGACGCAAGGAGGACTTGGACATGGTGTAAATCATCATTTGGAGGAAATGTGAAAACTTGTTCAAGAAGAGGAAACTAATTGGAGTGGCTCGACAAATTAACTCAAAAGTCGTGTCACCTTGTCTCCCGTTCAATTTAGTAAATAGCCCAAAACTTCTTCTTCTTAACTTCCTTCGAGTCAAAGTTTTAAAGTTAGTCTGAAATGTCAAATGTTTCAAGTGTGTTTTAACAAGATATGCCTCCACGAGGAACAAATGACAGTTTAAGGATTTGTAGGAAATTCCCCTCGTCACATATTAGAAAATGAGTCGAGTTTTCTTGAGAATGCCATGCCGGAGATGGAGTGGATGGAAGCCATGGTCCACTAATAGGATGATGATGACAGAGACAAAAGGTCAGCAGATCTGGGAGTTTGTGTGCGAGACTTATGAGACCAGACCAGATCATGAGCCCCGAGTTGCCTGGCAGGGGAGGAGAAAGGAGCTTTTGTAGTTAAGTTGTACAGTTTAATCTTATCATGATAAATTCTGGGTTAAAATAGCCTTATTTATCTTCCGGATCTCCTTCATCTGCAGTTGGGAGACGCGGAGAGGGAAAAGCTGCGAAAGATCCGAGAGAGGCCCAATTAAATTAATCCAGCTATAAAGCCACCCTGTCAGTGCAGTGTTTTTCTATGTGGGCTCCACACATTTCTGGCTGCAGGACGCTGTGCATATTATGAGTTTGGGCCCATCCTCTAACAGAGATAACACATTTCTAAATTAAATGATGGTGAGAGCATAGCTGAATTGCAACATGTACATACCAATGTTGGTATTGGACCTTGCGATGGTGTTTAGGAAAAGAGTAGGTTTATCTATCAGATCTATTTACCATTAACCATTTTCTCCCTCTCATTCTGGTTACTTAATGTAATGATAATGTCGGTAATCGTCATTATGCTGGGATGTACCTCAAAGTCTTTGTTTGATTTTCGGCAGAGTTTCTCAATTTCATGGAAATTGTCCAGCTAATAATAAGTTCGAGAATTCGATGATGATGATGTATTATTTTGTAAATAAATATTTCATAAATAATTAATACCGCCTTGTACAAGCGGAGGAAGGATAATTTATTTATTTCCTTCCGTTTCCACCATCAAATCTCTGCAGTCCGTCACCCTCGTCGTCCCCCTCGCCTCCTTTCTTAATGCTAATGGCATACTCTTGTCTATCTCACATCAACAATGTGGCTTTGAAATTCGGGCTTCAATTATCAATCATTCAATCCGCACTTCAAATTTCTCCTACAAACCACAACCACTCATTTGAATAGAAATTATTCACAAGTATTTTGTATTTGATAATTTCGTATGTTTTAAATCACACTAATTTTACTATATATGATAAGTAAAACTTGTATATAAATTCTTACCTTCAATCAGAAAATTCCGCTATTTCTCTCATTTTTCATACACCGTTATTATTACAGTTTTTACAGGATTGTTTATTTTCGGTGTATATTAGTCCTACTTTTCCACGAGTCCGATAATGTTGTCAAACGCGACAGACCAAGCCCACTACTAAACTAAATACAGTGTTTCTCTGCGAAACTGTGATTAATGAAAGTCTCAATTTCACAGACTGTTGGTTGGCTGAAACAACCAGCAACTACACTGAACAGCTTTATTTACATGGACTGAGCCAAGTTAATCTTTGCAGGCGTCAACTGTCCCATCACAACAAGCCCGTGATTGTGATTATGAGTGACGTTTGATATTACTGACACCCGTCAACTCGTCTCCCAGTTTATTTGGGAGGGGAGCCAAAAGCAATGAATAAATGCAGGTGCTTTCTCTCCTCGGAGCAGGAACGTCGTACGGGCGGAGGTGAAATGAGACACATAGAAGATTGAGACAAAACGCGTGTTTGGGTAATATTTCTGAATTCCGGAGCAATTCCCTCAACTGCTACTGACTACCACCGGTTGTTCTTAATGTTGTTAACGTGGGCTGGTGACAGGATGCAAATTCTAGCGAGGAAAACGTGAGAATTGGACACTGAAAAAATTGTCTCCACATTCGATGTTCTCGCAGAGAGAGAGAGAAACTAGAGGAGAGAGAGAATTGTCTCAGAAGACGGCCAGATATGAACAGAGAGAGGTTTGGAAGTTCTCCCTGCTTTCATAAGTGCTTTTGCTCTGCCAAAACAAGCGCATGGCATAGCTCGTCACGAACCCAAGCCTGGAGTTCGTAACTCATGTTTACGCACAAACCGTGCAACAAAACCCGGGTTATTTCCCTGCACTTACAACAAGAGTATTTAAGAGCATGCATCGATGTAATGTTTCAAAATGAGGTAAGGCAAGCTGGAATGTAAAACGGGTGCCGCAAATAAGCGCAGTTTTATTCTGCTTATTAAACATATTTGCTCGAGTGTTTATGGAAATGCGGAATTGCTACAGGAAAGGTGAAAACTTTCCTCCGCAATGGAGCAGTCACACCCAAGCACGCATATTAGCCGACACGTCCAAATGAGCGGAAAGGTGCGTGGTCTCAAATGTCAAAGAATATTTACAAAGAGAAACGACATAATCCGTTTAGTTGACGTTCCACACAAAATGTTTGCATTACACTTCGACTCGGGCCCTCAGTTGACAGTTCAGAAACATGTGTGACAACTTTGGCCGTGTATGTGCACGTCTGTAATGCTTAAACGCTTTACACTCTTATTGTTACTTGTACAACACAAACAACAGACTTCCTTCCTTCCTCCTACATCTTATGACGTGTGTGTGTGTACCCTGCCCTCGAGTTGACTTATTCTCACCCTGCTGAAGTGAATTTAATTACAAGTCTTTCTGCCTTGCAACTTCCCCATCTCAACTCCATGGTTTAAACTTGTACGTACGTATTTATATGCGTCGGAGACAATTTTGAGTTATTTTATTACAGGTTTGGTTGGTGCATGAGACGCAAAACGAGTTAATGAATTAAATGTGCAAAGTAAAGTTGAAAGTAAAGGGCGGCTGCACCTCTCAATTGCTTCGTGGAATGAAAACAATCCTAAAATCCTCAAAGTTCTCTCCTCCCAATTTAATTTACCAAGTTTAGTGCAAGACGAATGTGCGGCATCAGGATTACTTTAACTTTGCATTATCATAGCAGAAATGTGCAAGTTTTAGTGAATGCGGTATGTCTGGCTGACTGGTTTGGTGAGGGTTAATTTAGAAGATGCAAAATTTTATTAGTTTATCGATTTTATTTTATTGTCGGAAATTTACAACTTAGAAATAGTTCCATTGCATTAAAGTCGTATAAAATGTAAGGAGCCGTCGTAAAACCTGGACTTTGCACATAGTTTGCTAAAGTACATGCATGCACGAGGAGAAAGTGAGTACGAGGTGTTTTGCTTGGATGCTAACGAGTGATTAGCCAAAAAGGAAATTCGGCTTGAATTCAATCTCACAAATGTTAACGAATAGCTACATATGTGAAAAAATAATATACACAAATCCTGAAAGCAAGCAACAATTTATATAAAAGACCAATTTATCTTTTTATGACGAGTATCATGTTTTATTGCAGTTTCATATTTTATGAAGGGGACGTGTTGTTCTTACTTCTCACACAATATACAAATTAATTGCAAGAAACCCGCAAAACGATAAGTTACACGAGATCCTGCAAATTGCGAATGACGATTATTTACATGCGTAATTTTTTAAATTCTTCTTGACTTTGATTTGTTGCTACTGCGTTAGCATAAAAATTCGTAAACCGATTCTCAAAGTATTTGATACAAACTTTCTTGCACAGAGAAACAATTCCAGAATTAAAACAAACAATGGGCAACAGAGTCAGAAAACTGCAAAAAAGTTGTATTGGTTTATTTTTCTCTAAAAACTTGCTCCCACATTTTGTGCTGATGAAAAGTTAATGCCAAACTTGGTTTCAGATGAGGAATGCAACAACATGCAGTTGAAGCAATGGAGTGGGTGGCAGTAGCCGTGGATTGTGTGTGGTGAAGTTCAAAGTCAATTTGGATCATTCGCATCCCTCTCTCCATCCATCCAACTTTCTCCCACTTGCATCTCACGTCCGTCCCTCACGTTCCTCTGCATCGGCACAACTTTCAGTTTCTTCGCTTCAAATTTCCAATAGAACTTCAGTCAAGTAAAAGAAAAAAGTCTCCGTCTGACAACACAACAAGGAATCTGTCGGTTATTGAAATTGTGCAGTCAGTAAATTGCGGTTCTTTCTTTAGCTATTTATTTCAAATGTCCACAAATTTTAAACTGACCTGGAGCAAGTGTGAACCAGTTGTAAATAGTACTAAAATATTTGGATATTTTATTCATCATTATTATGTTAGTTATTCATCATTATAGGTCTGAAAGCAAGACATTTTTCTTTTCTGTTTTCAAGAAATTTAATGGAAAAACCCAATACGCGAGATGAGATCGTATTGTATGCAGAGAAGAGAGAGAGACACTCTCTACTTTTTGATTGTCAGTGCCCATACTGAATTCGAATCACGTAGTTGGTGGGAGGTAATAAGATGGGATAAGATGGGATAACCCTTCGCTTCACTCTCCGTCGTCGTCTCCGTGCCGGCCAGGGAGTCCAATACCATCTCTCATCTCTTTCTCTCCATTTTCCTCCTTCAAGTATCTCGAAGAAGGCGAAGGAGAAAGAAGCAACAAAGGACGAGGGAAGACTAAGAATTTTTCTTATTCATCATCCCGTGTTCATTCTACACCAACTTTTTTAGAAGAAAGTTGAGGCCAAGCGCATTACGATGTGTTCTCTTAATGGAAAATATACCGATGAAAGCATGAATTGACCACAACATAATTTTGCAAATATGTAAGGACTCCTCATCCATTATTCGAAATAATTTATTTTCGGCAAATACACACACATTCGGGAACATTATACGAGCAAAATACAGATACACGACCAGTTATGTGAGTGGTTCTCCCACCGTGCATTGCATTAGCCTCCCCACACGGTGGCGAATTCTCCTGCAGTGTCTGTCTGGCCAAACTAGATCAAAACACGGGAAGAGAATGCATGTCCAGCGGATCCTGAAAGGTTCGACACTCATCTGAAGAGAAAAAGTGTGTTCTTGCCGTGATAATGAAATGTGAAGGCCCACCAACTGGAGGAGGAAGATGCAGTGCGGGCACTTTAGATGAGATGAGAGGAGACTAATAATCTATCATTTCTGTCCAGTTCATACATGTCGATGGTGGCCACACAAGGCAAGAAAAAGACCAAGAAAGTTGGGCCAAGCCAAGCAACACAAAGTTGGTCGTGGTCTCTGTGGAGAAAACCAGTGCTTGGTGCAAATGACGGGATGCACATACTTGCTCACGCACTTTTACCATTATTGTTTTTCCTCATCATCATCATCATCCTCCTCCTCGCACTGACTGACCAACTGCAGCGTGGTAATCTTCCCTTGTTGCTGGTGTATCTTGATTATTGCCTCGATGATGAGTAATTTAGCTTATCTCCCCACTTATTAGTGCAAGCTGCACTAGGCGAAGATTGCTCTGGGTTGTGGGTGTGTAGTGTGGTGTTATTTTTATGATTGGATGAGAGGGTGGCTGGTGGAGGGAAAGAACTATTCATTGATTAGTATCAGATTTTGTCCCTTACAAATAGCTTTCACCCACCACACACACTCTCACTGATATTTATCAACGGGAGATTATGTACGTGTGTGCTCATGCGAACGTCGCGATGAAAACTAGGACCCGATAAAAATGGTCGCTTAAATTTTTCGTTAAATGGCTGCAGAGATTTATACATGGATAAAATTTGGAAAAAAATCTAGGCCAGAATCAGACTTTCATTCCAGAAGCGACCGCTGCTTGAGGGCACGGCTCCCTAAAATAAATTACAAGTCAGTGTCAGTCCGCTAATAGATCTCGATCCTGATCAGAATCAGGATGGGACGAAAGCGAGGCACCACAAATATTGGAAAACTTTTACCAACTTTGTGGATACCCAGTTGGTTAAGGGAATTTGACCCAGCGCATTGATAGTGAAAATGGTTGTGGTTGATTTACTGAGAATTTCGGTCTGGAAGAACGGTGGCTGAGAAGAGAGTGTGTCCTCTGACTAACTAGTGGGCATACTAATAATGCTCGTTTTCTTTCAATCCCGTCGCTCGCCGTAGTATTTTTGTTCCCTGTGATAATTACATTGATGATATTGGCCACATGCCAGCCAAGTCGGGAAGTATGTGAAAAAAGTGTGAACACAAGTTCGTAGTTTCTCCATCTGAATGAACAGTTTCTTGTCGCAGGAATAATAATGTCTTATCGAGTTTACGTCCTTGATATGCCTCGATTGTGTCTTTGAAACGAGAGTTCACACAGATACGCGGTATCTTTGCATTCTGCATTCTTAACGTGCATCTTTGTGAACTCATGTATAGTCTGATGTCAAAAAAGTTCCCGTTTGTAACATCTTTTCTCTCTCCCGAAATTGTCTTGAGGAAAAAAAAACCCTCTGGAGACTCGTAGCCTTGATCGAGCAAATAATGCGTGCAACTGAACCTGGAGCACATCTGGAGTTTCGGAAGTCTTTGGGAAAAATTGGTGATCTAATTAAGGTCCCTCCCACTCCGTTTAGCGTTAGGACGTACGTCGAGACTCTACATACACAACCTGAGCTGGGTGAAGGTTAGCGAGACCGGTAGTGTTCTGTGCTCTCTATGTTTACTTGCAGTGTTATATCTTTCCCAGAGAAATCAATCAATCGATGGGGTCACATTTGGGAGTTGAAGAGCTGAAGGCAACATCCACCTCCGAAATTTGTAGTACTCGAGTTGTTAGCTTCCGTTCTTGTCTCATCGTCAAATAAGTGCGGAAGGCGACCGAGGCAACAATCAACGGTTCGACTATTGACAGTGACAGCCCCTCTGCCAACAACCAACGTAGTTTAGTTTAGTGAGGGGACCCTCAGCGTTGACTTGGGCGATTAGTCTTAAGCTACTTGAGCTACTTTGGAGGTGGGATGGATGTTGATGGCTGATACAGCAAGAAAATAAAATTTCTCCAAAGTGGAGAGGGATGTTCAAAGGGTTGGATGAATGAAATGTGTTGTTACTGCGGTTAGTGCTGGTGGATTTCTAGATTTTGAGACAATCCTCATGAGATTTTAGGCAGCCAGCACAGGCGGAGAAGGAGAGGAGAACACTTGATTTGCTTTTCTGTTGTGTTATGTTATGTCAGCTCAGCTATTCTAAGTGCTTTATTTACTTTGCTCCCACCGAGAGCAGGCCAATATCTCCACCCCAAAACCAACTTAAATTTCCAGAGTCCAATCCAATCCTTTACTTTTTCTCTCCTCTCTGTTGATCTTTATGAAGGAAAGGAATGAGATGGATGAGACGATGTTTGGAGCAAAAGTGTGGCATTCAGCCTCCTACTACGAATTGTACAATTCTGGAAATGAGACTGACATTGAACGAGATGTGAAAAATTGTTCTCAAAATCATGACATTCTCTTAGAAAGTAAAATACAGTTAAGGTTTTAAGAATTGTCAATTGTCCAGGAATAATCTTCAAAATCTCAATCTACCCACAACTGAGGAGTGAGTATTAAGCAGGGTGAGAGGATCTGCATTTGTGCATTATGCTAAATAAAATTAGAAACACTTAATTTGTTAAGTGTCAATTTAAGTCAACTACCAAAAACTGATACGATGAATGTGTCAACATAAAGGAGGAGGACGAGGGGAGCTCTGAATCGTCACTTTGCTCTTGCCCTTGCTCGCACCTAATTAAAAAGTTAATATGCAAATCAAGTCCAGTCAATTAAAATTCCTAAAATGAATGCAGGAGAGGAATAAGAGTCTCACAGGAGAAATTTTCAATATCGCACACGTTGAGTTGAGTGGTTGTTTTGTTTTTGAGTGCATGGTTCGCCTGATGAGTTGGAAATATTTCAAGAGCATTCCATAGAATTTTAAGCAGAATTATGGAAATGAGTCGTGAGGGGGACGGAGGACCGTCGTCACTTATTTACTTTTACTTATCTTATTAATAAATTCCTGTGGGATACGGGGAGCAAGATATTTTGATACCTTATTCGCCGTTGTCTGATAAAATTAAACGAGAAAACCAACAGATCCGAACCAATTGTCATATTCTCAATTTAATTACACAGGACACGAAGAACCCCAGGTTTGGATTAGCAGTAGTGTGACTTACAATATTCATCAGTCTCACGTCTTGTGGGAGGTCGTTGGAAGGGGTGACGAAATAATTGTTCCATAGCTCACACCTTCCCCCCAAGAACATGGGAAAGGACTTCAATTTCTCCAGCGAATACAGATCACTATATGATACCATGATCATTGCAATTTCTCACCACCACCTGTCTACCCCTTTGTGAAGTGCGTAAAAAATGGTGGTGAAGTAGTGCTCAGCTCTTGACACGGAATGAATGAAGTCATAATTTTTCATGACATTTTGGAAGTCAAAAGTCGCTGGAGTGCGAATACTCAGGACGAGAACTCCAACCCTTCCATTCAACACCCAGATGATGCATTCGAGTTGGGGTCCATAGTTCGCATTGTCACTCTCTCCTCCTCTTCTCCTTGCACCACAGTTGCTCATTTCTTTCAGCATCATGTTCAAGCATTTCCCCTTTGCATCTCAAAATCGAGCAGGGTCTTATTCTCGAAACCTGAGGTGTCCTCAACAATTTTTACAGAAATACATGAAACATGATTGTATGAAAATAAGTTGTAAACCATATTAAGTTTTATAAGCTCAAATATGGACAATGATTAAAATCTAATTTGAAGAAGGTACAGATTTCAAGAAAGGTAGAAGAAAGTATGTCTTCGTTTTCTCTCAATTCGGGCTTGTTGCAATGATAATGGGGAAATCGTTGCCAACTTGCTACACATTAATGCACACCAACTTTAGAGGTGGAGCTAGAACTATAGTACAAATTGCATAACTCCAAATCTCTGAATATTACTATGATGCATTACTTAATAGGAAATCTTTGGATTAATGTAGAAATGGAGAAAGTTTACGAGTAAATTAAAATGTGTGTTTAATACTAAAGCCGTTCATCTTGCACCTGTGTTCATTTATTTTGTCCACATCGCGCAGTAAAATTGCAGGGGTGCAATTATATATTTCACTATTGTTTGCTTTCTCCTTCTCCCACTGCACAATGCACACCTAGCCACCCACAAATCCCCTCTGCAATAATGACTGAATTAAAAGGCATCAAGACAATTGTGGAATTGCTGTTTAAATTAAAACTGTATTTTTAACCCATTTCAATTGTCATTATGTAAACTTTACTCTGGGGAAGAATTCTTTCTCTGTCTCTCAATGTTTTCTTTGTGCTTTTCTTGCTTAATTCCACTGCATTTCCGGCACCTTCTACCCAACCCGATTTTTTCGTCTTAAATTCCCTTCAAAAAGTGCATCGGGGAGAGTGGGTTGCACTGCATTATTATCGTGAGCTGCATTGCTGGGAAGGGAAGGGTGGAGTGTCATTTAAACCGGAGACATTTAAGGAATATGTAGCAAACCATTCCAAGAACGAAATGAAATGTGCCGCTACATTCATCTCGACTTCTTTTCCTTTCTCTGGATGACAATGCACCGCACCTTTCTGTTCCTTTATTCTTCAGAGATTTTTACGTTGGTAAACCCGGCAGCAGGCACGGAGAGGAAGTTGATGTTAATGTTATTGTAATGCAGAGAAATCTCCGTCGTTGGGGTGCGCCATGCAGCCGAGCACAGGCAACGGCCGTGACGATTTCCTAAAATCTAAATCAGCCTCCCCCAAAAAAAGCAGGAAAATTTGTGAGATGACAACACAATGCGGGCTGTCAATGGAGCATCACAAATCACAGTTCCTTGTTTTCTTAATGGAACTTGTCGATTTACCAAGGATCGAGTGTTCCACCCAGAAACACGACTTCATAATTCAATTAAGAATGGGAATGTCATCCACGTTGTTTTCAAAGCATATTCCAAATCACGGGGAATTCTCGTGACTGTGCGGTGATCGTCGTATGCATGTAAGCATTAACTGTTGACATTTTGCAAAATTCACCATAACTTGGATGGAAGCGGGTCATTAATAACGAGGGCTAAATCAAATTAGGATACCCTACAGTATCCGGAGGAGCAGAATGAACGAGTAGAAGGAAGTGGAAAATTTCTCCCGAAAAAGAAATACGAGATATGTACCCATATCCACAGAGAGAGAGAGAAGAACGGAGCCAAAAATAAGTTGACCGTATAAATTCAGTTTTTCCTTTAGCTCATCCGGAAGCCGTGTATCTGCTTGGCTAACTACGCATTGTATATCCCAAACCTTCACCCGATTCAGTAAGCCAGTGACTTGCTCAAATCTGAATCTGTGTGAAATTGCTTCCAAGAAGTGTACTTCGCAGAACAACTTGCACAGGAAATAAACTTTTTTTCCCTCTGTTCTTCCAGAAAATGAAGTAACTTTATTGCCACGTTTAGTTCACTGGCTACCAAGAGCAGAAGCAGGAGGAGAAGAAGATCGAGAGCAAAAAGTGAATCGTAGGTCAATATTGCCACCATAAACGAACTAAAATTTCCAGAGTCCACCCCAATCATTCACTTTTTTTCTCCTTTCTGTTGATCTTTACCAAGAAATGAGATGAATGAAACGATGTTAGAGGTAAAATGTGGTATGTATAACTTCTGGATGCAGAATTGTGCATAGGTTTGGATTAGCAGTGGTGTGACTAATATAATTCATCTGACGTCTTATGGAAGGTCGTTGGACGAGGTGACGAAATGATTGTTCCATGGTTCACACCATGGGAATGACATCTTGCACCGGTGCAAATATTAACACCGAATTGACCGTTAATTTTTATTTTTTCAATTAGTTGGAGAGAGAAAATTAAGTATTTTAACGTCAGTCAGGAAATAAGAAGAGAACTTCTGAATTTAAAATGAGCGGGCTCAAACTCAATGATTTTTTTTATCCAACACAAAACATGAGACCTCTGAACTGACTCATGCGGCTTGACTGACGCCGTTTCGAGCAAACAAGTTCAGACTTGTTTTGTTGTGGAGTTAGTCGAGTACCGACAAGTGATAAACGTTCAATCATTCTGAGTTTGTTATCCGAAGGATCCAGTCGACAAGAAAAGTGCTCCAGAAAATAAAAATTATTACTCGAAAATCAGATCTCAGAAATATTTGTGTGAATAGCGAATATGGAGTCGGACGCCAACTCAACAAAGTCCATCAAGACGTAAGTAATCCCCTCTCTTCCACCCCTTCCTTTCATATAATTACTTAAACTATTATTAAATCTTGACCGGTCAAGTTAATTTGTAAGCATGTACATTTACACCGTTCAACTATGTTGATTGTAGAATAATTTTCATTTTGCTTTATACATTTTCAGATATGTAGACTTGTCGGACAGTGACGACGAAAACGTGTTTACAGTTTGCAGCCGGAAGAGGAAGGCGCTTCCAATTGTCTCTTCAGATGAGTCAGAGTCAGAAGATGAAGAAGACGATGGTGATGATATTCTGGACCGGTCCAGCCCGGATCCTCAGCCTGAGTCATCCAGCGATATGACCGCGGACTTGGACCTCCCACAAAATTTTCATCTCCGACGATATGGAAGGGTAAATTAGTTATTGTTTTATTCTGTACTTTGTCCAGTATGAATAAATGCAAATAACAATCATTTGAACCGGTTCAATAAATTTGTTTACATTTTAGCTTTCATGGAATCTCCGGGAATTGGAACGTCGTGAGGAGTTAATCGATTGGTTGAAGGAGGTGGAGAAGAATCCATCAGCAGGTATGGCAGCATTTGATCCACGACGTGAGGAGCTTGAGCTTGCAGCAAATTGGAGGCAAGAGGACCGAGAACATAAGGAAGTGTATTTTGATATTCATATAAAAGGTAAGAAAATCGGCTTGATATTTGTACTTTTAATTGAACCAGTTCAACAATTTCGCTTTTCTAGGTTCACGAGTAAAGGGTTACTGGGTACTAAAAGCTGATGGAAAACGAAATGTATTGTCGTCTTATTATGGACTGGTCATGAGAGGTAACGTTTCGCAAACTACAGACAACAAGAATGCCGAATATAGGGATCCGGAACACCCTCTTCATGATGTAATTAAAGACAGTAACCGAACATCTAACGAAGCTAAGCCCCCTATGGACATCATATACGCAGCATCGCTAATTCATCCGGATAACATGGGTGTTGATTTGTGGGAGACTATTAAAACAATTGAATCGGTTCAAGTTGGGAATAAATTCGAAGATTATATTGGGAAGTATAACGGGGATAGAGGTCATTTTTCTATTAGAACTTCGAACTTTTCCCCGAAGGGAAGTAACCAGGAAATTTTCAACCGAACGGTTGATAGCAACGACCCATGTTATTGTATTGAGAAGAAGGTGATCCTATGCGACTCCACCTACACAAAGGAAATTGGGGAAGGATTCCTTATGGTATATATCATTTATTAATTACACTGCTCTCAACGTTAGACCGGTCTAAATAAATATTAATTCTTTAAATCCAGGCATACGGACAGAAATACAACAAAATCCATGGAGTCGAGCGATACATCATAACGGAAACCTCAACCCCACCATCCGATCTGATTAAGAAAGCGCATAAGTATGTCGTCGATGGAGTCCCGATGTTCGAATTCGTGGAAGATGAAGATCTGGACCGGTCCAGCCCACCTCTTTGGGCTACTCTCGACCAAGTGACCACACTCCCATACACCATCTGTAAAAAAGATCTGATAATCCGATACGATCCAAACTTTCCTGATGACAAGCGTCACTACAAAACATTCAAAAACTTTGATCGACTAGTTGAGGAATTTGGGTATCCTCCTGAAGAGTATTTCGTGACCGTTGATGGTTCTCGAGACCACCTCCGATACTAATTTTATAAGATGTGTGCAAGACTTTCAAACCCATCAAATGTTTTTTTTATTTTTTATGAACTATGTTATGCAAATTAAACATTTTTCTGCTCTTAAACTATGATTTTTTGTATAATAGCAATAATAATAGTAATAATGCAAAATATGATAATATAAATATAAAATAAATTATAATATAAAATAATAACCGTTTAACTATCACTTTATTTGGATGGTTTGGTCGCCCTTTTTACTTCTTTCGCTTTCTTGGCATCGGAATCTTTTGGGGTGGCTGTTACATACAAACAGTAAGTCACCACTACCGCTGTCGGGGTTTGGACAGTAATTACCCCTCCACAAGTCAGATGATTTATGAGTCTCAATAAAGAGAGAAAATTTAATAGAGTTTGCTCCATTAATTGCTATCAATTTGGGAAATACCTTTCAACATAGTCCACTCTGTTTGATTCTGCACTTGATTGGCTTTCACATTGACATTGCACTACTTACCAATGTTCAACTGCGACTACTGCACTACGATGCTATGAAAATAAAAGAAAAGTGAGACTGCATGCAACTTATTGAGCCGAGTGTTGGTTTCATAGCAGTAATCCTAATATTCAATTGTGGGGCCTCACTGGGGGATTGCTATTCTTGGGATGAGGAATAGAAAAGTTCAACTTTTCCATCAGAAGTGCAGCCGACTTATGTTTATTGCCAAGGAGGGGAGTCTACCAGCAATCATCGATTGCCCTGCTATTAAGTCGCCATTTATCCAAACGGTCGGACCACTGGGCAGCCCCATTGCATTGGAAGGCGAATGAAGAACCACCACATCTCACAATAACGGAAGACTTTCCAAGATGCAGAACTAATAATTTTTTGTGATTCCAAAATTATCAAGCAAAACATCCCACGAGAGAACTTTTATTATGAACTGAATGAGTAATTTGAGCCCAAGACCACCAACCGAAATCACTAAATTACAAAACAAAACCCAAAGGTGAAAGTTTGACAACATATGCAAATAGGTTTTTGGGAAGGGCAAATTGCTCATAAAGCAGTAGGTGGTCTTTGTACTGTATTTTGACGTGGGCATGCAATTTTGAAAATAAAAGGAATGAACTCGAATTAAAATATAAAAAACAGCAATTTGCATGTCACTTCTCATTTACCACAATAATGATTTCCGTGCCACCGTGAAACCTGAGCCGGGAAAACTTTCTCTTTTTTACCTCTATTTTGAACGGTATTAGAAAAAATAACATGTTCAAATACATTACAAACCATTCCTCAGCACTGAGCAAGCCCTCCATGGCCAAGAGTAAGCAGGTTGGCATTCGAAAAAGGTAGTCACAAAATGTTTTCTGGATGGACGAGAATGTCACTCAATTACGGGGCCGTTTCGGTTTAAACAATGGCAATAATGATAACTCATAATAATTCGTGTACGAATGAACGAGTGGGAAGTTAAATCAAGAGATAAAAGTGTTGAAAAATGGGCTGTAAACACGCCAAAATTCCTCTGGCTAGACACAGACATCCATTATAATTCCTACGCACAACATGCATGCACAAATGCACTTCATTAATACGCACTCTCTTCTGCATACATACGCACATTGCTGATTCCTAAAAAAAGAACTTCTAAACACAATGTACACACGCACAAAAAAATTCTCACGCGTGCCCTCTCCACCAACTTTACAACCTTTATGGTTAAAAGTATCCCATAACAGTCATGTAAATAGGCACGAAACGAACCATAAAAATTGAACACTAAAGATTTGAGATTTCCAGCCCCGGTTTTTGCTTTAATATGGTGTAATGCATGCTATGAAATCCAAATGAGCACTTTACTTAATTTATTGATGGGAAATAAAGGGCGTGTGGGCGGAATTTGCGGTTCATTGCCTACAGTATGTAACAAAAGTATAGCTACGATGACATATTTTTTATCTCGACATGATGCCGTAATATTTCAACTTTGAAACTCCGTACAAAAATGTCAAAACTATCTGCCGACAATTTCCTCGTCGCCGATTTTTAATGTCGCAGATAGGTCAAAGGTCAGGATTATTTTTCTAAAAAAATTTGAGGCGTCGAAAAAAAAACTTCGTGGGTAATTTTTTTTGAACTTTGCAATATTTTTTACTGGATGCGGCATGCGTTTTGAAGAATAATGAGCTTTGGTCGGACTGTGTACGATTTTTTTGGCGCCCACAGGAATTTTTCGCCCAGGACAGGTTGGAGGTCTAAAATCGCCGCCTTGGCGAAAATTAAAAAACTGAAATATACGTTTGCATATCCGGACCCTCTATATGCAAACGTATATTTCAGTTTTTTAATTTTCGCCAAGGCGGCGATTTTAGACCTCCAACCTGTCCTGGGCGAAAAATTCCTGTGGGCGCCAAAAAATCGTACACGGTCCGACCAAAGCTCATTATTCTTCAGAACGCATGCCGCATCGAGTAAAAAATATTGCAAAGTTCAAAAAAAATTATCCACGAAGTTTTTTTTTCGACGCCTCAAATTTTTTTAGAAAAATAATCCTGACCTTTGACCTATCTGCGACATTAAAAATCGGCGACGAGGAAATTGTCGGCAGATAGTTTTGACATTTTTGTACGGAGTTTCAAAGTTGAAATATTACGGCATCGTGTCGAGATAAAAAATATGTCATCGTAGCTATACTTTTGTTACATACTGTATATATTTACTCGCTGTAGGAGAAGTGTGGGTATTGCTGAGAACTTTGGCTGCTTGAAACTAGGTGATGATTTTGGTCGTGTCATCATCGTGGTGTGATTTCAATGTACGAAAGAAATGGATTAGCTCCATTAATTTTATGACAGTTTTACTTTTTTGTGCAAAAGTTTTGGATGCCTGGTTATGTGCAACATCTTCCCTTTCAACGTCCAGGTGCCGCCTATGCTACTTGTCCCGAGTTGTTCTAAATATGCGACATGTTTCGACTTTTAAACTTTTATACATGATCCAAAGTAGTCGTGTTCATGTGGATCGCTAGTTCTCAATATATTTGGGTGTCATATTGTTTGATATTTGATGATGCAGTCTCATGCATGCATTCCACCAGTTCCAATTTGGAAATGCAAGGAGCATCACCTCGTCTCGAATGCGGATGATCAAAATGCAGTGCGCATACCTGTTTTGAGAAAAGACAGCCGTGGCCGTGGCAGTTGTCGTCGTCGTTGCCAATGCATCCGAACTGTGAAGTAATTTGTCCACAAAGTCAACTCCTCCAACTTCCAACACTTGGCTCCTTCGATGATGGTGATGAATTCGAGCTTCTGAAGTGAAGACGAACGGCGTCGGCACTCTTTCACAAGGGAATGACGTGCTCTCCATCTAAATCATTGCACAATACAGAATCCAGCATTAGAGAAATAAGGCTGAGGCGACGATGAGCAATATCTGAGAGAGAAAGTTGGATAACTTTCTCTCGCATGATGCGTGACTTGCTTTCTTCAGTCGCTTTCACCAAAGAAAGCTTTGCTAATCTGACTCTCAGGAAAGCCGGTTGTGGATGCTGGACATGTTGTAATTAAAGGGTGTCAACGGGGGATGAGAGAGTTGAGAGTGGGAATTAGTGAATTTTCTTCTCCTCCTAATTACTTTGACGGCGGCTAATTGCGTAACCAAAATTTGCAATTATTACGAGAAACCCAACAGCTGGATGCATAGTCAGTGCTAAATTAGTCGCAATATCCATGCATCTGGTTATATCTGGCTATTGCATATTGGTGGGTAAGTCTTCTACAGATGAGTGATCTCCATTTCTGTGAGAGGTGTGGGGACTTTGGGTACGTGTTGGCTTGTGTAAGCTGATCATAATCTAATAAGGAGCCGTAGAATAGAACTTTAGCACCCATAAGAAAAGAAAAGTGCATTAACTGGCTTAAGATGGTCATTCAGAACGCACACACTGCGATGGTCAGTCGTTCTCATATGTAGACGTCCAATGCCACTTCGCTGTATGAATGTACCCTTTAGCATCATACGTATTAAAGAAAGTTGCAGCTCTGCAGAATCTATGTGGCAATGAAAACGATGATAATAAAACTCTAGTTGGTTTTTACTGCTTCAGCTCAAACTGCATTCAATTGGTGCATATGGTCTTGCCATCAAAATCATTTGAATTGACGTACAGAGCCAATTGAAGGAGATATAAATTCCTACGGTCAAAAAGTGAGTGAACAGATGCCGCATATCAACAAAATGTGCACATTACATTATGTAACAAAGAATAAATTATAGGCAATAAGGATATAATCAAAAGCTACTTCTGACTTTCTCGTGTCGTACAATTTTCAGTGTCACACTGATGACAGTCAAACTCCGGTATGTACTCAACTACTTATGTTTCCCCAAAATATAAAATTATGAAACCTTCTGCTAATCCAATGTTGAAAGGATAAAGATTTAGTTCGGGTAAATTCATGTAGGTTTGTCTGCATGTGAGAAATTGCGTCTATACGTAACCATGCTCCTCGTTCTTTACATAAGTCAATAAGGAAGGAAGCTTTTGTACTTGCAGTCATTCTGTGTTTGTGCGAAAGGGAGAATAATAGAGAGAGAAAGTCGGATCCGAATAATGCAGTTCTTTATTTCCGTCTCTAGTTTACTCAGCCAGTCGTCGGTTCTGGGGAAGAATCGGTTGCAACTCCCCCAGGAAATTGATGAAATGTCATGAAAAATTATACTGCATGAAGAAGTAATAAAATGACAAGAAGGGAAATACCGGAAATATCCGCGGTTTGATGCAGTAGTTCCGGACATTCTCTTCCAGAAATCTTGTAGCCAATTCTGCTACTGACAAAGAAGAAATCCGTGGCCGAGATAAAGATTGAGACGATGACGACGACGACAACAGCAACGATGATGGTGGAAGAAGTTGAAGGCTTTTGTTGAGACTCGACGGATTGGAGACCATTATTGAGGGTGACGACTGCTGCTGCTGCTGCGGATTCTGAACTTGGTAAGACTGGCAAAAGTGGTGCTGTTGCTCTTGTTGAATTCGTTGCTGCTGCCCGTGAATTCTTTTATAAATTGCAGTTTTATTTTTATTATTCGCCGTTGTTTGAGCTGTTGTGTGTGTGTTGAGTGATATGTCCGACGACATTTGGGATGGAGAACCACTTCTGTCCAGATATGAGGGCAATGAAGAAGGCTTAAGTCGTCGGAAACCCAAGCCATTGAGAGGAGAAAGTTCCTGCTGCTGTTGCTTTCTTATCGAGATTGGGCCGGTGGGGATTCGAGATCTTGGTGGAATTGGTGGACGCGTTTTCAAGTTTATTATGATTTCACTGCCCATTTTTTTTTTATATTTTTACAAAGTAATTCCTATTGATACAAACTGTTATAATGTCCACAGGGAAATAATTAGGTCACGATCCAATGTTCACTGTAATTTAACTTATTTTTAAGCTAGCATAGGAAAGAATCGTACTCTTCAGTTTGGTGAAACCTAGGAAAGAACACGTCCGACCAATTAGTTTTTACAGCATTTCTGCTCATTTACCCGAAACGACAACACGTCCTTCTTACTTTCTCAGGAGAGGAGAAGAATAAAATAACACAATAACAATACTTATTCCAGGACTCTGGAAATGTTTGTAGTAAAATTCATCTAGAACAAATAACCATAACTCACACTGGTAACGAGAGGGGAAAAGGGCGATTCTTTAATTCTTGTACACAGTTTTGCAGAGTTGTGACATTCGTCTCAACGTTTGAGCGTACACCTGTCAAACTTACGTTTACACCGAAGCAGAAAGTGAAGTAACACGGATGATGAGTTGCTGTGAGGGTCGTAAGTATTATTACCAACACTCGAATATTTTTAGTTAGTTATAGTTCACCTCATTAATTTTCACTGCTCCAAGCCGGACACTTATCTACTTGTGTGTATGTAAATATGTATGTAGACTGATACCCACACCACTACTCTCCTACTTTTAGAATGAAATGTTGCTTCATGTCAGAACATTTAAAAGTCCAAAAGTGACAACTCTGTTGCCATTATGTTTGCACTCAATGAATGTCTTTAATGTTTCCACATTTGGTCAAGAGCATTTACAGAAGCAGCAGGACTTGGTTTTCTCTACGACCGTTCACAGCCTTTCACAGAATGATGACTAAAGTTAAGCCTCCAAAAATTATCTTGACTCCCTACTGCCAGCCCGGCCGTTATATCTTCGTGGGGATTGCAGAATAAATAAGTACAGAAAATGCATCAGAATTAGAATTAGGGAACAAGTGCATAAAAGATGTATTGAAATGGACGCATAAAACCACGAGGGTGAGCCGGTTGGGCGATCTCTGATCCATAATATTTACAATGAATCTCCTCACAGGGAGATTGCATTACACATTTACGTTTCGTCCCTTCCCTGTAAATGATAAGTTTCAATAACATAAACACGACATGATCATCATAAGGATGTCCCTACATACATATATCGAGGAATACGTATTATTTGACTTTCGAGCTAATCTCATCCTCGTACAAAAAGGCCAATCGATCCACACACTTGTGAAGAAGAAAGAGTACGAGATGACATGAAATCATAAAATGTGCATTTAAACTGAAAGGCCCTTTTCTTGCAGGGTTTCGTATGTTGTTCCCCTCAGGGGTTGCATACATTGGTCGGCAGTTTATATTACACAAGAGGGACTCCCCACACATTTGGGATTGCTTTGCTGATGAGAAGAGACCAATGCAACGATGTGATGAGATGAACCGAATGGATTTCCTTGTTTAGAAAGTCAACCCGACTTCATAAACTGCTCAGAATTCATGGAAATAAATGTTGCATGATCGAAGCAGCCGTATTATATTTAGAAATGAATGGAATTAAACCCTCGTGATTGCCCTTTATTTATGTCGTTTCACAGCTTCACTCAGTTCACTCCGTACTGAAGCTGCACAACGGAAGGGGTGAAAACTTATCAAAATCCACATGCTGGATAAAATATGTCACGTATTTCTGTGCAATGCATTCGATTTTACGGGGGCAAATAAGAATATTAGTTTAAAGTTTGAACTTTAGACACAGCTAATTTGAGCAGGATTGCAATATTACAGTTTATGCTATTAAGTTTTTGTATGTGTGTATCTGGCCAATTACAATTTTAATTGTGTACCCTTCCTCACAGCTGAATAAATTGTAACGAATCAAATTACGCTCACGAATGAATGAATGCACAAATTGTCCCTTGCTTCTTTTGACAAAGGGACCGGGATTAGGAATTTGTGCGATGAGTTGTCCCTTCCTTTATCTGAAGATGATCTCATTCCTGGGATTATATGCAACTAATCGGTATATCCTTCCGTCAGTTCTTTACATCTCTACATCGCAGAGGTCTGCAGGACGAACATATTTAATATTTTGTACACTTTGCGACTTTGCCCATGCTTCCAGTGAGGAAATAAATGAATCTGTGAATCTATGAATCTAGATGAAACGCAATGACAAATGGCCAGTCAAACTCCAACTGTCGCCCTATTCTCATGTCGCTCCCGTCCCTACAATGCACTTGCTGCGCTTGGTCGTGTAATATTTTAATGGTTTTTGCATACAAAATCACACACATCCACCACTACGAACCACCCCAACGGACCTTTCACTGCACCAACACACACACCATCGTTCCCATTTCTTGGATGGCTATGATTACGCTTCGGCACTGCAGGAAAGTTTGTTTGGTTGGGTGTAAACTGTAGCAGCCTCTGGCTCAGTAAATTGTTATGCTAATAAATCATAATGTTTTCTTTTGCATTTGCTGCACCAACTTGAACTCTACCTAACAACTTCTGGTGTTGATGCATTTGGGGGATTGCAGACGAGGACGAGGACGAGAATTAACCTCTCCACTTTTCAAACTGCTCCTTGTGCGACTTGAAAAGTTCTGATCTCGACAGAGCCTCCGGATCATGTAAAAGTGCATATGCACCAAAGTGGGGAAGCCCTGCTGAAGGTGAAGTTGAGACAGATTTATTTGTCAAGATTTAATAATTTTCACGAATTTATTAAACACGAGAACCTTTATTCAGCTTATCGTCCATAATAACGGGAACATATTATATTTGCACTACTAAAGATAGAAAGGTGCACGTCGGCCACAAACAAATCCTAATGTTGAAACCACGGTGTTGATCTGAAACGTATAGCAGAATGTGTACAATATTGTAATTACATTGTAGGACAAAAGTCATTATGTCACGACACTTCCGTCCCAAACCGCACTGAATGGAATCGTGTAAAAGTCACCCATTGTGTTCATTGGATTTGTTTAATGTTATTTATGCACATACACGAGAGCAAAGAGGTATTTGCCAAGATCTTGCACATTAACTTTCTCGGCTGCATAGCCAAATATACAGATCTGCGGATACACAAAATCTCACTCGAGGAATTTCTTACTACTTGTGTACATCATTAAATTATATTCAAAAGAAATGAAACACACATATATCCAGCATTTGCACACTGTTTTTATACACAAAGAATTTAGATTAAATGGTTCGGGATCAAAAAATAACTGCTGAATGATTGCAACATGCTTGCAGACCCAGAAGAAGAAGAAATAACTATGATTTAGATTTACTCTTTGGAAATTATGAATGCTTATTAGTGAAGGCGTCAAGCGAAACTGAAACTGGAAGGGAGCCCATGCATTCAGGAAACACAGACTTTGGGAAGATTTATGTGCGTACCTTTTGCTATTTGCTTATTGACTTTTTGACTTTATTTCTTTTAGGCCTGAACTTGTTCATCATGTTTGACTCATCTCCAGCGTTTAGTTGGAGGAAGCGTTTTTTCGAGATTGAGCCTCTTTCTTCCAGATACCACATGTCCATGCCTGTCTGATCCCTGTTGTAGCAAAATGTCGTGCACAAGCTTCTTAAAACTATGCAATGCATAGTGTGCATGCATGTGCGTAGATGTATGTGTGTGTGTAATTGAGTCTGTGTGTGTGCTTCTGCTAATATCAGAGAGAGAGTTAAGACTGGAAGAAGTAAGAAGAATCATAAAATTAGGAGGAAACCGGAAGATTCTTTTCTTCGTTTGTTTTAAAGGAAGATTTGTTACGGGGCTGGGGACGCAGTCTTAAATAACTGGCAGAGCTATTAGTCGCAATAACAATTTATGGGGAGAACAATGCTGCATGACATTCGGAAGACAAATGCATGAGAAATGATATTCTCTTCGGGAGAGAGACGACTCGAGACGTACTTGGGTTTCAAAATGTGTAACCTGAGAACTTGGTGTGCAATTTACTCCAGCCATGTTTCAACCCATTATGTCTTATGGGTGTCATTCCCATATTTGTAAACTTGACCTACCCTCAAAGTTTTAACGATTTTGTAATTCTTCTTAAGTTACCAAATGAGTAACAAGGTCGTCAGTTGTTAATAACGGTGTACACGTTTCACACAGTTTGCACGTCTACAAGTTTACCACTCCTCTGTTGAAATGAGAAGACAACAACGATACCAATTTAATATACTGATTCAGAGAAGGAGCACATTGCAGTTATAAAGTTGGGATGAGACTGTTGCAACTATTTTGAGATTATGATGATGATGAGGTGCCAAAGGTGCTGAAAGTGTTCACACTCGAGCTCTGTCTTCGGTACAGTTTTTTTAGAACTTGGGGCTTGGTTGCATATAAAATTACTTCTTATTTGTTCCTGTGTATGAAATGTTCCATTAGCCATGATGTGTACAACTTAATACGCAAGATTTAGTAGTACAAATGCAAGCAAAGAGTTTGTAAAGTCAACCCTTAAAAAAAGTTGTAAAAAATTAAAGATTTTAGTACAAATCGGTATTAAAATTGAAGGTGTGTCAATTCTAAATGTCATAAATTAAACATCGCTTAGATATTCGCTGGATATCGACCCATTGCAGTGGTGCAGGAAAAAAGATAGTTAGAAAGGAGATGCACATGTGTGAAGGATTCAAAAATTAACGGAACGCTGTCTCCACTTAATTACGACTCCGTTTTGCTCTTTATTAGTAAATAAAAAACATTTGTAATGGAACTGAATGATTCAGTCTGAATCAGACTTGTTTTGTATTGAGTGAACTGCATTAAAGTTGGTCGAACGTAAAATCTCGTGATCACACTTGAATAATTTTGCACATATGTACGAGCTTATAATAAACTTATCCTCCAGTTCTCCATGATATTGCAAAAAACTTTCAGATTTATGATGCAGAAAAGAAGAATAGTTTTTCAATAATCAATGTACTTAGGTTTTTATTGGTCATCAAATTATTCTAAAATAGTTGTTTTGAAGGTTTTTATACTATTGCACAAAATCCGCACGGAATAAAATACATTAAGCACGAGGCTAATGGTTTTACATATGCAAAAGTGTCAGGAAGACAACCAAAACGAGAGTATTACTTAATGAGGCAAAGCACATGGCTAGGGATACAAGATTGATTGGCTATTCCGATGATTTTTCAGCCTCGCTTTCCACTTTCTTTTCATTGTAAAAAGTCTCTTCTTCCGACCCTGACTTTTCTTCCGCAGAAAGAAATTCGTCAGTCAATGACATTTGACTAGAAAGTACTTGATCCGCCCCCCTTATATCACGACTCTCTTCTTGTTCCAATGCCACAGGGATTTCTATTTCACTCTTTTGAGATGCTGATTGGATTTCAGTCGCGGTAATGTCTTGATTGGAGTTTGAACAGTTATCTTCACTGTTTGGCCGGTCGCTGGAAGATCGTAATTCTGTGGTGGTGGAGGTGGGTGTGACGGGTGGAGGTTCCTTATTAGGTTCCAAATTGACATCTTTGACCAATTTACTTATAACCTGAAATGGTTGAATTATATGAAATGCATGCATGTATACAAAATTGGGATGATGCTATCGCATTCATTTCTACATCATCATTAGCATGGTAAATGAGCCATGATTAAGAAAGTTTGTTCGTGAAGTGAACTCACTCAAATCTACCCATAAAGTAGGATAGAATATGCACAAAGTGCATCAAAGACTTAGGAGGAGGAGGGGGTGAACTATTCTTATGTAATCCACTCTAGCTGCAAACTCAGAATGAGTAGAAAATGATAATACATGGCAATGTATATGCAATCGAGACGAGTTTGTGGACCGGATAGAGTTTTAGAAGTCGGGGCTTAAATTGAGAAAGTACATGCAGGAAGAAAGTGCAAGCAAGGCTAGTAGATTTAGGGATAGACTGATACAAGGGACAGGAAACGGGAAAACCGTCTTTCTTAATTGTTGTTGCAATCTTTAATTTAAGCATAAGCAATATCCTTTGTTAATTTACACAGTCGATAAACTTACTACAGGCTGTAGTGGTGCCGGGAGAGAAGGTTGGCTCGAGCAGACGTCTTCATCATCAATATTTGTTGGGACCTTTCTCAGCTTAAACGTTAATGGAGTCCTCTTCAAAATCACATTCACTTGCTTCGAAACCCATTCCTAAACCAGATTACATCCAAACATTAAATCTCACGAACTGCATGGATGGATTAATAAGTTTCTAATCTAGATAAACTTTATTAAACTCGCAGTTTATATACATTGTCTACCTGTTTTTGTTGCATATTTTTTCGTAGGACATCCACATTTCGTATAAAGTCGTCATGCCGGGATTTCATTTCAATTAAATCATTCGACATTTCCTCCATTGAATGCAGAGATTCAGAAAAATAGTTATCCCAACTCTCAGAGGGGATAGTTCTTCCACTAACATAGTCTTCAAATTCTTCTTCTGTCATTGATAGAGATTCTCCCTTCATGTTTTGAATGAAGGAGACAACACAACACTGTAACAAAAACAACACATAGAATTATTTACTTTCGAAAGTCGAGGTCAAAGACACGTAAAATAGAAATATGAAGTTCCAACCAAATTTGTAAAGAAGTAGCCTGATTCACCACTCATTAAACGAGAAGCATTGCAGAACCGAGTAATAAAGTTGATATTACTCTGCAGCCGGGTAGGATTTGCTTTAATCACAATATAAATGAGGGTTGGAAGAAAGTCATCAGCAGAAGTTGGAGCTTGTTTGGACATCCCTAGCGCTTCCAATATGCGGTGACTACACTGCGTTATACACAGCAACTTTTCTTGCGGTGGCTTCACAGAATCCATTCCAATGATAGCTAATAATTACAACCAAAAATTAAATAATAGCTTAAACAGCTCCATAGGAGGGCACAAATTAAAGTTAATGAAAATATGTAATGTACCATTTATAGACTGAAAGACGTAATCGCGAACTTGCTGGTCTCGCTCATTGAGTATAACATCTAAATGTTTGCAGGTGATCCAATTTAAACTTCGAATTCTAAAAAATATACATAGTCATAAAAATATTGTCATTAAGTATTATTTTCAATGGTCATTAACCTATTTTGCAACAGCAAATCCTTATCTTCGTCATCCGTCGTGGTATTTATTGGACTAAAAAGCTCTTTATATAGACTAATTGTGAGGTACCTAATGGAAAATATACACAAAATATATTACGTGGCTAATTTTAACAGCCAAAAGTAGACAGCAATGATCAATGACTCACTTTTCGATTAGGTCCATTAAAAGTTCTTTGTCATCCGCCGTCATACTTTGATAACAAGGAACCATGTCCACTTTCCCTTTGAAATTCCGGTAAAAGTCTTGAGCAATGTCTGAGATCTCTTGATATATGAACACAAATTGATTATAAAATTAAACTCAATTATTTTGCCTTCTGCAATTCAACAGAAGATCTCTAGTCCGACATTATTTTATTTCTCATAATATGTTCGTATTTTTATTGTTACCTTCAACGGCCATGTTGCTTGTCCTGCAAGCCCGTGTCAACTCTGCTTCACATTGTTTAACCTTTACGACAACATCGTGAACAATTTGCTTGGGAAACTGAAGGAGAAACGTGTTTATCTCATTTCGAATTTGTTCCTTCTCCGTGTCTTGCGGTCTCTGGGGAGACATTTTAGGTGAACTGGACCCCAAATGGTTGGGTGTAGAGGATGCAGAACTAGGCCGCTCTTTACTGCTAGTCGCCTTTAAATCTGGAGACTTTGACGGAGATGGGGTCGGACTTTTTCGAAATACTGAACGAAATGATTTTGATTTGTGACCAGCCTGATGCCTTTTTTTCTCTTCAAACTTTGCAAAACCAGACAATGGCGAGGAAAGACTGTCAAATGATCTAAAGCAAACAAAGAATCCGGTTTTTATCCATTTCAGTTTATATTTATAATTATTTTAGATATTAAACTACAGAGAGAAACATGAAGACAATCAAGATTCTTACAATTTTGCAGCTTTTGGAATGGTAGCAAATCCTGATGAGATAGCAGACCTTCCAAATATATTAAATGAATCATTATCACGTGGAGACTCGGCATATTGCTGTTGGCGAAGTTGTTGTTGTTGCTTGTACAATTTGTAGCAAACGGAACAATAGCCTTCTTGAACTTCGTTTCCATAATGTCCACAATTGTTCTTACACATTAGATCTTGAGCACTGATTTTCAGTTTAGAACCTCGAGAGTGAGATATTGAGGATGCGGCCTGGTTATTGTACGGACCACCTCGTCCTCCATGCCCGTACTGGGAATTCATTGCTTGCTAGTTCTGCTAGTATATTAATAGTTTGAAATTATACGAGAGAATTATAGAATAGTTAATACTTATCCAAAACTCAAGAAGGTTACCTTAAACCTCTCAAAACATGCCCACCACCCTATGGCAAATTACAGATTGCACTCGACTGTCTGCACATACAAAAATACAAATTTTAAAATAAATTTTTACAATTTCTACAACCGGTTAAAGATGAAGAACATGGATAAAACTCATCCTTTCTTACCTTTCACCTTTGTCTATCACGATCTGGCTCTTTTACGAGGTCGAGAGAGTAGCAGTAGAGAGTAGCTTTCCCAGAAAAAGTGGTCAAAATCAAAGGATGATTCGATTAAAAAATGGTGAATAATTCCTCTGTCACAAAATGATTGATAAATGTGATGACTGATCAGACCGATGCGAATAAATAATCCACTTTGCTGGGTGTGCAGCTGATTGCGTTCGTGTTATTGGTGGGCGGGGGCAAATTGAGAACTCTGACCTCACTGAATGATGCGCTGTCGTTTGTTATTGCACAGTCGGCACGTAAAAGAGCAAAGGAAATGTGAGGGAAAGCTTCTTTTACTTACGCTATTTCTATCTGGCTACTTGCTACCCCACCGCAATACGACAGCAGACGTTACAAGAGACCATCTACTATTTTTTCCTTTTGTCTTCGCCCCCCTCCCGACAATTTGCTGACTAAGGAATTTTGGTAAGTTCCGCTCTGACAGCTGTTTGATTCTGACTTTAATGTAAGAAAATGTTTTGATCTGTCGGTGATTGTGTGTGATCAATCAAAACTGTTCAGTATTTAAAGAGCAC
Organism: Folsomia candida; assembly: GCF_002217175.1. Taxonomy (NCBI): domain Eukaryota; kingdom Metazoa; phylum Arthropoda; class Collembola; order Entomobryomorpha; family Isotomidae; genus Folsomia; species Folsomia candida. The sequence continues at coordinate 16,668,867 of NW_019091194.1, read as the reverse complement.
AGTTTCTAGTTTTTTTGATAATTTTTTTTCTAATGATGATACCCTTTCAGATGATGACTGTTGTTGACCAATGAATTGTGACTTTGTTTATCGATATTTGTTGTGGTGAGTTGTGAATGTGATGATTTAATAATGTTCGGCCTTGGCGATTTACTTATTGATGGTCGGTTGGATTTTTGATAGGAGCCTGGACATAAAATTGTTCGCCGCCCGATGGACTGATTTCATTTACTTGTGTTCATTGATTTCAGTTCAGGAGAAAGTGACGAAGATAATGTTTAATATTATGACTTCAAGGAGAGTGAAATATAAAGTACTGACTAAATTAAAAGTGTGACATTAATTGTCTTCTAAAATAATAATAATCAATATAAATTCACCACTCGACAGTGACAATTAATTAATAGTAATTTGTAATCAAGTGTAGTAATTATATACATATAACTCAACATGGCGTCCACAAGGTCACAGTCGACGCGGAGTACGAGAAGCAGTAAACCTTTAACAACCCCGACAGAAACGTCCATGGAAGTTGACGAAGTCGTCAGCGGCCTTCAACAGTTGGCGAGAGGAGCCACAGATTTTAGCAAATCCTCACCGACGGATCATCAAAATAATAAATTAAAAGAAACCAAGGGAGGAGATAGCGGGACAACGCCAGGAGACAGTAGTGCCACAACGACAACGACGGCCGACTGTTCTTTCCCAAATAATTTACTCGACGCGGCGGCCAGTTCGACAGCAATGGAGACAGACCCCACTGTAGAGTCCTCCTCTGACTCGAGCAGTTCTGACTCTAGTGATTCCTCTGACTCTGAAGATACCTCAGGTATTAATTTCTGTAAATTTGTATCCTAGTTTGAGTTTTTGTACCGTAAGAGTCTAATGGTATTAAATCGGATATTTATTTCCAGAAACTGATGAGGAAACTGCAGCAAAAAACAAATTGCAAGACCAAGATGATCTTCAAATTCTAGAAAAGATGTTTTTATACACCAGAGAACAGTAAGATATGAGGACTTATTTTGCATTCATGTAGCGACGTAATTTAATCGTATGTTTATTGTGCTGTACAGGTCCTATGACGAAAAGATGCGTGCTGTCAATACAAAACTAGAAGAAGTTCACTCGGGTAGGGCCCAGGAATATTTGAGACCGTTGGAGCAACTTCAGAAAAACATGATGGTGAAAATAGAAATAGCGTCCCAACGGAGAAGGTATCGGATTAGTAATGTTAAACATAAATCCGAATCTGAGAAATTAGCTGCACCTCAGAATTTAGAAGTAAGTTACTCAATTTAATCTAATCATATTCAGTCATAAAAATTTGGATTTTACGGGTAAAAATTATTTACATGATTTTTTTATTGCAGAGTGACACCCAGCTACTTTATGATAACATTAAATTAGATTTAGAAGATAATATGCGTAGATTAGAAGAGGATCGTCATAATGATTTCTCATCTGATTTCTGGTATGAGGGAATACTAAAAAAGAAGAATAAAAAATCTATAGACCTTTTTGGGGAGAGGAAGAAAAAGCCCTGCAATGTCAACGGTCCATATATCGTGTACATGCTAAGTGACGTAGATATTATGGAAGATTGGAGCGTAATTAAAAAGATCCTTGCAGCTCCCAAGAGAAAATGCATTGATCCTCTTGTTTTTTAACAAAATGATTGATTACTTTGTAGTTAGTGCGTCGTGTATTTAAATATATCATTTTATATTACATATTAAGACTTGTGACAAACAAATTTAGTTTATAAGGTTGTAATTTTTAGGATATAATTTTGAACTTATTCTTGTAATATCACTCAAAAGATCATGCTTCCTGTGTACCACACAATACATTGAAATTAAATTGTGTATCTGAAAAACTGTACATGCATGTAACTGTGTCACCACACATTCATTATTCCTAACTTTTCAGTTTTAGAATGCAATGCCTTTATTTCTGAACTAATGAGTTTCTAACTCTTTCAGTTCAGTCATTATAATATCCCGATTCGACAACTTTCCGTGTAACTTTCAGTGAACTTAATTAGAGTGCTAAATAAAGATAAGACTACGTGATGGGAGACAGTGGAGCAGAGTACGCATTCTATAGCATTTTTGATTTCACAATAGCTGAGCGTAATGCGAAGTAGAGAATCGAGTTTGTTTAATTGGAAAAACATTTTTTCTCTGCAACACTATGCAATCGTTTGTCTTTCTACAATAATGACCTTGCGGTCCGTATTATTAAACCTATGCATGTGTATTACTAGGTGGTTATGCTAATACGTATAGATAGACATCCAGCAGATGTACGGGTGTAAATCTCTGTGTGTATGTATGTAACTATATTTATCTATCGGGTAAGTGCAGTCAAGTTAATCAGGTCGACCAAGCGTTAGGTGTAGTTTATATGCATCATGAGCAACTGCCTTGTCACGTTCCAGGGGCATGTTAACAACCCTAATGACATTTAAGTTATCATTTCATAATTAGGATATTTTTGGAAATATTGATTGTGCTTTTGTCGGACTCATTTGTTTGCTTTTATAAGTGTGACTTCATTCGTGCAGCATTATTATGCTAATGAAGTGCTGAGATTAGATACTAATTTATCTAGTGCAACGGGGCAAATTCATGCATGCATGCAATCAGCTCAGCATAGGTTTTCCTATACATCCATGGTTTTAGAAGAGAATGATTGTATTTAATTATGGACGTACATATGTACATATGTACAAAAGTCGATTGTATGCTCGTACAAATGACAGAGAGGAGAGCAGAATTTCCGCAATATATTTTGCGATAGTATGATATGTGAGATTTTATTTATATGGATATTTCAACAGGATGTCATTTCATATCTATCCGTGAAATATTCTTTGGTCCTTTGATAACAGAAACCCCGCAGGTGCCAGTTAGTAAATCGACCTATGAGATCAGTTTCCGAAACAGATGGAGAAAAGATTATTATTTCCTCGAATTTGAACCACGAGAAGCATCTTTTTCAGGGTCATGTCGTTTTACGATGTCAGATGGTGACATTCCCATCTCATGCGTTTCGAATCAAAAGTAAAGTACACAAGAGGTGTGCTTACTCTCTGTAAAAGTTCTCATACATGTGTACACAGTAGTGTTCATGGTTTTGTGGTAAAATAAACCGTAGCTGGGTGTCCTTCTGGTATCATTGAATTGGAAAGCCTTCCGGATAAATGAGAAAACACTTCTCGACTATAAAGACTTCTTGCAATGCATAATTCCAAACTTGCGCGTGTATCCTAAATGAAATTGTCATGATAATGATACAGCCCACCTATGTTCATTCGGGCTATTAATGTAAAGGAATATTATCCCATCGAAAACCAACGTTTTTAAATTTTGGTATAGTTTTCTGCGGTGTTCCTCGTAGTCAGACCGACAAAATCCATCCATGTTGTCCCGGTTCTATAGGATTCGGATTAGAGTCGGGGGATTTTATATACTCAGAAGATCTCGGCGTTCCATACCGTCCCATGTCATTCTCCTGATCCACATTCTATCCACATCTCTCTCTTTCCCTCTTCGCTACCAAATTAACGCCAATACTGACTCTAGAGTTTCGGATAAAGGACGTAGCAATGTAAACTTGAACTAAAAACACATGGAGTTTACCATCAGAAGAGAACACAAAAAACCTATATGACAACTATGAAGAAAGGGGTTCATGCGAAGGTTACGTTCGTATGAAAACTTGTCAGCAGTGTTAATGACGAATAAAATAAGGAGTGGCATTTACATGGAGAAAATCCTCCATGAACGGGTGACGAAAGGAGCAGTGGACAGGAGCGTGCGAAAAAAACTTGGGAAATGACTCAAATAAGTACATATGTAAAAGCTGTAAACTTTCTCCAAGGAGAGGTTGGTGAGCAGCAGCCTTGGGCAACCTAATGATTATAGGGTGCATGTAAGTAATAAGTATGCAAGCCTGTAGGAAACTAGGAATGGCTAATGGCAGAGGTGACAAGAAGGGTGATAAGCCCTCCGCAAGCAAAAATGCACTTGTTCTCTCATCGTCATAGTTGATACATGTGTATGTACGTCTGGTCTTGGTCTAGATCCCTACAACTCGGTCTTTGGTGGTCGGTCATACTGTTGCTTTCGGCATATCAATAGCAAAGTAGTCTCATTCTCATCAGTCGGGGATTCGTTGGTTCGAGTGCTGTATGTGAACACAAGTCACAATGAACAGCAGTCCAATTATAAAAGTTTTGACACAATTTTTCACCACAGAGTGAGTGAGATGTGTGTTCGTTCAACACTTTCCCTTCCATTATTTCATCACTTTGACACCGTCCTTCAGCGATGATGATCAAACACACTTTCACTTCCAGAGAAAGATAGAGCATGTTTCCCTTGTAAGTACATACAATCAGTAACTCACGGAGTGTGTATCCAATCCTTGCAAAGGAGGAACATGCTAATTGAGACGACAGAACAACCTACGGTCACGGTCTGGTATGAGCCAAACAATGCTCATCACACAAATCCATTAACTGTGCAATGGATTTGAGGATCTTCAAACAGCAATAATCGACATATGCATAACGTGGCAGCAGGTATGTTACTTAACTCTTGAAATGTTTTCTAAGCCATTATAGATAATTGTTATTATGCTAAAGCCTGTCATCATTATCCTCGTAATTATATTACCTGCCCGTGTATCTATCATCATTGATCAGACGATCATTCATGGCCTGTCTATGACATTTACAAATACATATATCGAATGTCGTTCCAGGCAATTAAGTTTGTAGTCGACAATTCGACATGTGTGTACATATATTGATTAAATAAGGCGTTCTTTTGCTGATTGTGGTGTGTGTTGCAATTTTATTGTGTACCGACAAAAAGAAAGCAGGGCAGAAGTTGGCATTTTGAGAGCACGAAAAGTGGTGAAAGCAGGAGGGAGACTGCGAGAGAAGGACTATGAGAAGAAAAGTTCAGTGAGTGAGACGAGTTTTGTGGGAAGAACGACCACAAGACAAACCTCAAATAATTTTTGTCGCTTGAACCCAAATTATTTGTGTCCATTATTCACACCAGTTTTATTCAGCAGGGGTTTGAAAGTGGTCGACAATAAAAATTAGTAATCGGTGAATGGTAGATGGTATAAAACGTTGAAAGTATGAACCTTGCATCATTTAAAACAGTTTCTGTTGTATTTACTACTATCTACATGTGCTGTGCCACATATTCAATATTATATTTTGTATTCTTCTATTCTAGGTATGTCACCATCAGTGTCTTTACATTAATCGAGCCGTGGTTAAGAACGGGTAAATTAATTGGTGAAGCTCACTCCTCATCCGACATCACAGATCATCACATCTTTCGATTACTTATTTTGTAGTTATCACAATTTACTACAATTCTGCTGAGCTGTCGTCGGGTCCTTTATCATTTGTGTGTGTGCCTTGTCATCAATTCGGCTGACAAATTTTTAGTGACAAATAATAACCAAAAGTGAATTAGTAACGCAGTGAAATATAACACAAGTTGTGACATAGTGGGATTGGATATTGGAACGACGTTGACTTTGGACCTTTCAATGGTCGATACTTATTCAACTGTATATTTCCGTCAACTTTGTGAGTTAATTGGTGGAATTAACCTTTCCTTCCGAACCCCACAGTTCGCTATGAGTCATCACCGCGACGGTGGGCTGGTGAGACCAAGAAAGAAAGTTTGGTAAGAAATTCTGGAAGAACATTTAACGAATCCTCATGCAAGGTAATCCATCATCTAATTTGCACTGTAAACTGCTTTCATGTGGCTGATGTGGCGTCACGTTACATTATTTTTTAGAAAATCCTAACATTGACTAACCATCAGACTCTTTGTCCACAATGAAACATTTTTATACGTCTCCTCAATGAAACTTATACGTCCACATAATGTGCATAAGTGGTAAAGTTGAAAATTTGTTATGAATTTGCAGGACACCTTTCACAATTTAATTGAAATACTCAATACCAACATCTCGTCGAACTTCAAGTGTACTCAACTAAAGAGCCAATTTCCACTCATCCATCCATGCGGATAACTACTAGTCAATAGGAATGAATCAAATCTGATTTATCATCATCATCACTATCATCTTGTAATATAATCTGTCTACACAGCATTTTGTAGTCGGTATGTTGAACCCAACCAGACTCAACCTTCATATCGTATCAATTTAGGATGGTGAAAAAGTTAAATGTAATGTGTGCTAAATATGTCTATATAATATCTTGCAGGTAGAGGAACGTCCTCTCATTCATCACATCATCACATATTGAAATTGTGAATCACATCACTACCAATTAGCAGTACCAACCTACAACACAGGAGATTTATTCAGTCAGCTTCCTTTTTCATCACTAAAACGACTAAAACACACACAACTAAACTACTACATTTGGTATTGTTCTTCTCTCTCATTGAGAGATTGACATAGTATTATCGGGATACCCTGCTGCTGCTGGTGTAAAAGTATTATACCTGAATCTGAATCTTGTCTGGAGTTTGCCAACTACATATATTTTAATCTTCGCATGCAGCAGAAGTAAGTATTGCTAAAGTTGATTCATTCATATTCAGCTCATTTGCAATTGAAATTAACATCATCTGTAATCTGTGGCTCTTTTTGTTTTTATTATAGGAATGGGTGTCGAATGCAGAAGGAAAGAGAGTGACTTTTACTATGTTTTGCACTCTCGTTATCTAACCATTTTTACTTTATTATCAGTTGAATTTTCTTCATCTTTTCCGTTTTGTATAAATAAGACTAGAAATTCAGACAAGTTTGATCAATTAATATTTTGGTGTTGATTTAATTAGATATTTAATTTAATTTGTTTTTCTTGGAGTAATTTTCCTTAGGAATTCAGTTTAGTTTTTTACGGATAGCATCGTTGTGGTTTATAATTTATGTCATTTAATTATTATACTCCAAGTTGTTGATTTTTAAATTACATTTTGTGTCTCGTCCATTATTTATCTCTTGTAAATTCAAAATGAGGGTCGTAGCTTTAATTAGTGGTGGTAAAGACAGTTGTTTCAACATGATGCAGTGCGTAGCAGGCAAGTAATTCACACCCTTTACATTCACCCATGACATTAAATTTGACCAAGTCATTTTTTTCTAATTTCACTGTCTAAAATAAAAATGTTTACTTGTAGCTGGTCACGAAATTGTAGCACTTGCGAATTTACAACCGGCGGCGTGCAACGGCAAAGGTGAGGAAGATATTAAATTCTAATAAATAGTCGAAACTAACTCTGCGTTACTTGCAAATTAAATCAATGCGTCAATAGAGATGTACAATAAACTTGTTTTTTTTCTAGATGAGATTGATAGTTACATGGTAAGTCCAAAGTATTTTTATAATTATTATTATTATTAGTAAATGACACAAGTAAATGATAAAACCCTTTTTTATAGTACCAAACGGTGGGTCATGATGGAATAGATCTATACTCTGAATCGTTGGGCTTACCACTGTTCCGAAGAGTGATTGCTGGTAATGCAGTTGTTCAGGACAAAGAATACTCCCCAACCCCAGGTACTGATTACTTTTATTAGCATTGAATTATTATTACCTTGGGTTTACGAATTGCAGGAGATGAGGTTGAAGACTTGTTTGAATTGCTGGCTGATGTTAAGGTGGTTTTAGTAGTAGTAATAATACTGGCGTGGCGTAATACCATAGTGGGAGAGAGGTATTATAGTACTTAAATGACTCTGAATGATTTCGTTTTTTAGAAATCAATTCAATACGATGGGATTGCTGTTGGTGCTATTCTGTCGGACTACCAAAGAATACGCGTAGAAAATGTGTAGGTTACAATTTGCTATACAATTTCTGACTTAACTAGAGCCGTATAAAAAGTAAACTATTGAAGATATTGTATTTTTTATATTGCTCTCTTCTTACAGATGTAAAAGACTAGGATGTGTTTGTCTGGCATATTTGTGGAGAAGAGATCAAGTGGAACTACTCCAAGAAATGATTGATTGTGGAGTTAATGCAATTATAATTAAAACGGCCTCATTGGGTCTGGACCCAGATGTTCACTTAGGACAATCGATTAGTGAAATGCAAACGCATTTGTTAGAATCTGTGCGTTCTTTTATGTATATATTTACAAACTCCATGTATAATGCGTACACGTACGCGTATCACATGTTAACACATATGTCACAAAAAATTATCTTACCTTTCAGAAGGGAAAGTATGGAATTAATGTTTGTGGTGAAGGTGGCGAATATGAAACTTTCACATTGGACTGCCCTCTGTTCAAGCAAAAAATTGTGTTGTAAGAACATATACTTAATATTGTCTGTGCTGATTTCGGTTGGAAAAAATTGAAATTTGCGTGACGAACGCATATTTGCAGAGATGACTATGAGAAAATTATTCACTCAAACGATGCCTTCGCTCCTGTGGGCTACTTGAAGTTGAAAAAAGCTCATCTGGTCAACAAAAATGTAATTTTTTGCTTCCTTACAAGATTTTAGTCAATAATGTTTTTATAATGTTTTTATTCCATACTTGCAGGATGAAGGGGAGAGTGTTTCCCCCGATTCTGAAAACCGTGTTTCTGATCTGAAAAAAATGTACCAAAAGTTTCGCCTTAATGGTAGGTCGGAACTTCGGCTTTATCTTATGTTTTTAATATGTAAAACGGTGTCTCATTAACTTCTATTAGGACTACCTGTAAAATCACCTTTGGATTATCTCAAGGATTTAATAGAATGTACCAATGCTGATTGCTGCGATGGACACGTTGAGCTTTGCACTTTAGAATCTGGGGATAAACCTCATGGGCTTTGCTGTAAATCATTAGACACTCATCAGGACGAAAAACATTTATTAAAAGAAGGAGAGTCTCACAACAACGGAGATTTAAGAGACGTTCCTATCCCTGTGCCGCACATTGTACCATTGTGTCAGCATGTCAGACAAACTCTTCCATTTCCCGAGAACACCCTTCGTGTCACTGGTAATACAGGTGGATGGTTATGGGTCATGGGAATACAAGGACGTAACACAGAAACTAATGCACCAATGAAGGATGCGTTGAGGTCTTTGAAACGTAAGATGATGCAGACTCTGATATTTTATGTACAAATTGTTTTGCCGTTGTCCAGTAGTTAAAGTTGGTAATTTTGTTATTGTTCAAACAGACATTATTGAAAATCGCGGAATGAGCTTGGCGGATCTTATTAGTATTTGCATGTATGTTTCCGACATGGACGATTATGCTCAATTTAATTCAGGTAATACAATACGCAGCATTATATTTGTACATACAAACAAAGACTTGCCATGGTCAACTCATATTCCAGAATACAACGAATTCTTTGAGTCTCAACCACCTGTCCGAGGTATTTAACACAATTGCAATTGACAATGATTAATTGTACTAAGTAATAATAACAACAACAACAACAACATTATTAATGATAATTTTGATTTTTAATCAGTTTGCGTTGAGGCTTCTCTACCAAAAGATATCCCAATTTTGATGGAAGCTGTTGCGTATTCAGTTCAACCAGGTAGTGATGGAAGTATGAGACAGTGCATGCATGTTCAAGGTAGGTTTCTGTTTCCGTTTAATTTTCTCTAATTTCCATTTAATACCAATTCAAAGTTAATAAATAATGTGTGCAAAACATATGCAGGCATTTCTCATTGGGCACCTGCTAACATTGGACCATACAGTCAAGCTATTTGGGTAATAATAAGTTTATGTAACTTCTTTCAAATTTCGCTTTCTTAATTTAGTCAAAATCCTTAGTAAATAATTATTCAAATATTTTTGCCTTGCAATTTATTTAGGTGGGTGACATTATTTACGTCGCTGGCCAAATCGGTTTAGTTCCTGGTAGTATGACGCTTGTCCCTGGGGATGCAAAGATGGAATGTAAACTAGCTCTAAGAAGTTTGAACAGGCAAGAATATGAATTATTATGTATCATTGGATCGTACCCAGATGATGTAATTTAGTGAACTAATACCCAACGTTTTGAACAATAGAATTATTAAAGCTACAGATCACAAAGTTGAACTGAGGGATGTTGTTCAGGTAATGCTTCCATATTCTATAATCTTGTTGATAGTTAAGTTAAAGATCGTGCGTAAATACCGAGAAAATTATAATTATTTAAATTAGTTAGACTTTACTTAACTTGGCTTCTGGTTTACAGGGGATTTGCTATGTCACGGATGTCAGCTACATTGCAGACTGTCGTCACGAATGGGAAAAACTTACGAATAATGCTATCGTTGAGTATCTAGTGGTGCCACGATTGCCTAGAAATGCTAAAATAGAATGGTTTACCTGGATCCATAAGCATAATGCTGCATTTGAATATGAAGAAACGGGGTGCTATGTTGGCAGTGGTATCAAAATTCGAATCATTCGACGTTGGAATTACGAGAACAGGGTTTCGGCTATTGTGTGCAGAGCAACGATAAGTAATGAAGAATCTGTTTTTGGACGTCAGGAATTGAAAGAAATGATCGAGTATGGATTAAGTAAACTTCTTAGAGATGCGGAAAAATACGTCGAATGTTCTGTTAGACTATTTTACAAAGCTGTTGATCCACGTAGAGCCGTTGATCCGTCTGAAATTTTTAATACACTTGAAGAAGAATGTTCTAAATATTCAATTGCATTCTCAATTTTGCCAGTTAGTTCATTAATGGTGGAAAACACCCTAGTGAGTCTTTGCGGCGTTAGACATTAATTTGCAAAAAAATATCTCACGTGCAAATTATTTTCAAGTTCCGATTACGTAATTAATATTATATATATATAATATAATATATATATGAGAGGGTGATATTGTGAAAAAATATATAAAACCTTTTGTATGCATGCCAAAATCCGAGTGAAATTAAGGCTGAAGGATATAATCCTGTGAATCATTTAAAAAATTATTTTTCAGTTTGTATTTTCTAAATTAATTAAAAATACCTGCATAATTTTTTGGAAAAGTTGATAAACTCATTATTTGGATTGTTTTGAGTGTACGACGGTAGTGAATATCGATAATATTAAAATGCTGCCGATCTACGTTGTCGATACTTATCGTTAGGCCCGCTCAATATGTTCCGATTAGTGATACGATATTTACATATATAGTCAATACAAAAAAATATATGTACCAAAATAATCAATGTACTTTGAAATCAGAGTAATCAAATTTTCACCTTTATGAAACTATTGAAGTGACGTGAGTGATGTTAATAATTCATTCACTACAAGATCGTGTCACAAGGATTTGCCTTGAATAATTGTGCGGTGAATTTGGTGACGACGACGTGATCATCATGATGATTTCCGAGTGAAAGCCTGCTGTGCTTGGCTTGCCATTGATTCATATAAGAATTAATAATATTATGAAGGTTATAATAATTATATAAATTTAATTGCGTATGATGCCAAATTGTCAGTTAATTCTCCGTCAATTATATGTTGCCGAGTGTTGTTGAAACTTAACAAGTGCCTTTACTGATTTTACACCACTTATAAAAATGCCAGAAAACTCACTCTTTCTTTGTTACTTGAGATATGGCTTTTTTGCTTTTCCTTTTCAACTCTTATGACCCTCTGGGATTCATAAAAAGAAATAAACTTGTAGTGAAAGGATGAGGTGTCACGAATGGCGTTGGTCTTATTGATTTTTGTGGTTTCAGACTCACTATATTACGCAATCATGACCAAACACATACAGCGCATATAGTATGCAGATACGTTTTTGATTCTTCATATAAACAATCACGACTTACCAAATATGCTAAAAAAACTATCTAGCAAGTTATTCAATCATCATAATGCACGAGTTTTACCCACCAGGATATTTGCAATTATTGTAATTATTGGGCAAACCTGTACACACCCTGGTCCTGTTTGAATGCCTCTATATAGCTGCATCAAGTGACCACAACTTAGGATAAGTGCATATCCTTATTTCCATATGCATCAGTACCAATAAAATCTGTTGCAAATATCCACACTAATTCATTTCTTCATTTGAGTTTGGCATCATCAGACGTAAAAAAGAATGTCAGAACTTCATCTGGATTTATGTCGACAAAGCACGAAACACCTCCACGACACCATCGAGTCCATAAAAGACAACTTACGACTGCTGGAAATTTTCGTAATTTCTGGCTTATCTGAGGTAAGACGAGGCTATAGACTGACATAATTTATATGCTTACTGTGCACCAGATTATCTCGGTTGTGAGTGTAGGATGGGAAGAGCAGTGTGGCGCTGACGAACAATGACGACTCACAAGACAGCGGGGGAGAAAGACGGCAAGGAAAGGATGTGACGACCGCATCAACTTCTGAGGAGAAAGGTCTTCACAAGTTCAACCGTCACAAGCAGTGCTGTTGCATGTGTCCGGTCAGACTTGGCGGAAGAGGAGTCGTCTGCTGCAACTCGGGTTATCATCATCATCGTGGGGTTTGCATTTCACCTACTTCAACGTCCAACAGACGTAGTGTTAGTAATTATAAAAAATGCTTAGGATACGATAGATGTTTGTATATTTTTATGCCTTTTGTTCCATTGTATCGCAGAGACCAGTATCGATGCCACGTTTAAACAGAACAGCAAGTTTGAGACGGGAAACGGCATTGGAAAGAGCATCCAGAGTTAGTACCACTACAAGATGATTTCGAATAAAATGCAACATTCATGCACTTTTGATAAAATTCTCGTTTGTTCGTGTTCAGCGTGTTCATTCTCAACTATGCATACATAATTTGACTCGTGTAATTTACAATGTGCAATAAACATTTTCTTTTTCAGAGATTGGGCGAATCTTAAAACTGTGGTTCGCCGTTGATGATTTTTGTATACAAGCAATAATTTAGCATTTGTAAGTAATGCAAACCTTGTATTCACATTTTGCAATTATTTATTCAGATTAGACGCCTAGGAAGGAACATTGTTAACGCCTCATCCGAGGAAAGAAATGTATTGCTTTCCTCAGTATGTCAGTTATTCACTTGACAAGATTGAGTTCCACATTGAATGAGCACTGGGACCCCTCTTGACCGTTTGACCTGTTGTCACTGCTGGGTGTGAAGAGCCATCCTGTTCTCACCTTTCCCTACATATTTCAAAAATAATATAAACATGTTGCATCCGACCTAACGTTCGTCCGCACGAGCTGGCTATGATTACTATCTAGAATCGCACTGTTGTCTCTTTGTTGCCGACAGTCCTCTGAAGTTTGGGGTCAGCATATAAGGTGGACTTAAGGGTGTAACTCTGATTCGATGGACACTCACTCCCTTCTGAAAAATCCTCGCATTTGATCCCATCTGAAGTAGCCAAATTGGTTCCATAAACTCCATGGCCGGGAACATTCCAGTACGGAGCAAAGGCGTTGAGGTCCACGTAATCTATCGTTTCGGGGGCTGTGAAACTGAAGTCAATTTCGAAAGGAAGTTTGGTTCCTTTCTTCAGAGTGCATGGTTCTCTCTTACATCCTTGAATTCGAACCTCTGAAATATTTGCTCGCGAGCCTATGTAAAAAGTGGTTCGTCACATTACAATTCTTGATTTAATAAAATACGATATTCATGCATCTAATAGTAGTACTACATTACATATGTATGAGTTAGGTATTTCTGTTATAGCTGCTTACAAAAAATGGGTTTCCCTTGGTTAACGACTGTAGCTGATGCCATCACTACAATGGTGACGATAGGGCAGAGAACGATTGCCATCCGATTGCTCATTGTTTTAAATATGTTATGGACAGTTAAATAATTATACAATGTCGAAGGTGAAATTTGTCCCAATCTGCCTGGGTTATATAGTCGATGTTTTCCCATTAATCAGTCAAGACATGTCTTCATGACACGTGGCGAACCTACTCATAAATTCCAAAAATTCTGTGCACCTGTTGCTCACTACATTTTGCATAAGTAGACGTAGGCACATATTGCCTATTTATGAGGGTTATGGAGCTATAATTCGTTAATATTGACCACAAAATAGCGACAATTGAAACAAATTCACAGGAATTATTACATATGTAAAACATGTGGGCATTATGAGCACATATGTAATAACATACTATGGAAGACAACGTGCGGTTAATTAAATTTATTAAGTACATTCTCATTATGTATTTGTAGAGACAGTAAAAAAAACTTCAGTGAATTAATGTGGAGAAGTTGGGGGTTTATTGGTAGTAGCTTGTTCGATAGCATTAATTTTTTCTTCAAGCGCTGAAAATGCGACGCGAAGGGATTCAGTTTGCATAGATGAAGGCTGCAATGTTTTCAGAACGGTTTCCATTCGAGTTGTCCCCAGTTTATGACACACGTTGTAGACCAGTCGAAGGAGATGTTTCGTCACATTTTCTTGTGGAAGTCCAGGACATAAAAATTCGTCAAAAACAACTGTACAGAAATCTTCAGCAGCAAACTCATCTTCGATTCCGATTAGTAGAGAAATCTACAACAGGCAATAATTTATTATTATCAGTCGTGGTACGTCAATTGTGCCTGGTTTATGACAAAATGTATCATCATCTTACCAGTGAATGTAGATAAGGATCGTCATACGAATGACTTCTATACGAAGTGGATAAGCAACCCAATACCCGCATCAAACCGACCTTATCCTTTTGACGAGCTAGTTGTAAGGTGTAGTACATGGCCAAAGTAGCCGCAACTCCAGAATCATTGACATACGCCTGGAATGCATCCGGTGGAGGCCCTAAAACAAATGTAATGGATGCTATTGATGCGTATGTACATATTAAGTATTAAGCAATTAACCGATAAAACAAATCAGGGGACGCACCCGAATGTTCAATAATTGCGATGGCGGATTCACGCTCGTCAGGAGGTAGTTTGGCATTCAAGTTTCTGACTTGATCATCCACCATAAGCGACAACAGTGCAGGAAGAAATTTGGTGACTATTTGAGAATCAAATTTGGGCTCCTTAAAGTGCTGAGTAGTCAAGATGTCAATGGCGCTTAGTCCCAATGACAGCATACGAAGCAATAGGATTAAAACATGGTTTTCTCTGGGATAACTTTCATTGATCATAATGGTCTATGAATAGAAAAATATGCACAAACATATCAATTGCCAATATGTATATTTACAATAATTTACATAAAGGACGATAAGATTAAAGTAAAATTACCTGCATAACTTTCATTGAAGTCTGAAAAATAATATTGAAATACACGGGTTTTAAATTTGATTCTTCTTAGTTATTTATTGTCATAATAAAATAAGCATTTGAGATTTACCGTTGCCAAAAAGTGGATGGCAAATGGATCACAAAGAATTACAGACAGATCTCCAAGAAGCTTATCTTCTCCCTTTTTGATGCTATCTAGAAAACCCTGCAATTCCCTGGAACGTTTGGCATCCATATTCTTCTCCCTGATACAAGCGTCCATACACCACGTAAATTTGTGGCACGGGTCAACAGACATAACCTCCTAAAACACGACAGAACAGCAGTGATTTAGTACATATTTAACAAGGCGAAATAAGGTTGGTACACTATTCTCGCAAAAAAACATACTTGAACTTCAGCATCGTGAAGTGCCATGAGTAGTTCCGCACGGAGAGAACAATAATGAACATTCTTTGTACGTACGAATAGTGTTCTCAAAAATTGTAGAACCATGTCATATAATTTGACATTGTTACCAATCATGTGCGTCAACTTCTTTACAACTTCACCTTGTCTTCGAATCTGTTGCAAAGGACAATATTTTTTACATTGTTATTGTATCACAAAAATGCATAAACGTTCTGCTATATATTTATACCTTTGGGGAATGAGTAAAAAACAAATTGACTTTGTTCTCATAACTGAATAAACATTGCTCTTTCTCCTTTGTGTATTGTGTAAATAGAGGAGTGACTTGATCCCCGTACAACGTTTGGTTATCCTTCCAAATCTGTCTCTTTACCTCTGTGTCGCATTGCTCATATAAATCTTTATCGTTGAGAATAACGTCTAAATATTTGTCGTTAATTGTGGTCATGTTCTTTAAAATTGATAGAACCTGCAAATCAGCAACATTAACACCTACCAATCAATGATCCATACCTGTGACCTGTTGAATCAAAATTCTTACCACTGGTCGTAGTGGTTTAATTTTGATGACTGGAAAGCTTTTACTCAAAAGTTCCTTCAATTTTTTGTCCTTCTCCTTCGGCTCCCATTTCGTACCAATTTCATTAATCTTCTTTATCAAGGTGTCTCTCAATTCCTGTTAAAACGAGGACAGGCATTTTAGATATGATACTCACATACAAGCCTTATTAAATTTACAAGAATTTGAGTACCTCCATGACGGCTACATGAAAGTCCAGCCTTGATGTTCCATGTAAATCTAGCAAAGGGAGCATGGGTCGAAGGGACGGCAGTAGAATTTCATTTTCAGACTACAAAATATAACAAAAAATTACTACCGAATCGATGTCGAATTGGCATTGACCTAATACTCGCAATACAAACCAACCTGAAATTCCTCGATTGCTTTGAGTGGGTCGGAACAATTAGTCAGGGCTTCACGAAGATAATCTCGTCCAGGTATCCCGATCTCCTCCAAACCAAACCCGGTTCCCGTCGACATCTCGAATTAGTATTTTTATTATAATATTGTTTTATTTGGCACCGTCAACCGTTACCTCACGTAAATTCTTCTTCAAATTATGTATTTGATGATAACCAATACACGTGTTTTATTTATTTATTTATTTATTTATATGCACTCATTATTTTTCCGTGAATAAATATTTTTATTTTATTTTACCTCAAGTTTTCAAGTTCCACTTGGCGGTCTGCTGGCCAACACACCGCCAACT
The DNA here is from genome assembly GCF_002217175.1 of Folsomia candida. Lineage (NCBI taxonomy): Eukaryota > Metazoa > Arthropoda > Collembola > Entomobryomorpha > Isotomidae > Folsomia > Folsomia candida. The sequence goes on along the minus strand of NW_019091194.1, from coordinate 16,651,970 downwards.
CGGCTGCTCAAAATGATTTTCGAGAAAAATTCACCTGTTGTTTTTTAAATTTATTGTGCTAGTCGAAATTCAAAAATGGTGCTTTTGAAAATACTTCGAAAGTTGAAGCAAAAAGAGAAGGAGGTCCGTGTCTTAATGCTGTGCGTGACTTATTTTGCATTTTTCCCTTAATTTTACTTGTTATTTTCTAATAATTATGCATTCAGTAAAACAATATCTTGTTTATTGTATCAGAGGTTTGGATAACGCAGGAAAAACTACAATTTGGAAAAAGTTCAACGGTGAAGACATCAATACAATTTCTCCCACGTTAGGATTTAACATCAAGACTTTGGAGCACAACGGGTAATTAATGTGTAATTGCGGATTAAAAGCTATACCGTGAAAATGATTTTCAAATTTCAAGTGAACTGGAGCATTTTTATTTTTAGTTTTCAGCTAAACATTTGGGACGTTGGGGGACAGAAGAGTTTGAGGTCAGTTAAATGCTAAATTCAAGATGCTGACGTAATTATATTGCCAATTGCTTAATTTGTTCTCTAGGTCATACTGGCGAAATTACTTTGAGAGCACAGACGGACTCGTGTGGGTGGTCGACAGCGCTGATAAAATTCGACTAGAAGATTGTAAAGCTGAACTGCATAGTTTATTGAAGGAAGAGGTAAATAGCATGAATAAATAGGAGAGGCATTTATGTAAATGAGAGTCAGAAGACTAATTCGTGTCATTTGGATTCGTAGAGATTATCTGGAGCGACTTTACTTGTTTTTGCAAACAAGTGTGACCTCCCAGGCGCTCTGAGTGCTGAGGAGATAAGAGATGCACTTTCTCTGACTGAAATTCAAACCCATCACTGGCAAATTGTTTGGTGTAGTGCTGTGACCGGCTCTAATTTGTTGGAAGGAGTCAATTGGATGCTGAATGACATTGCTGCCAGAATTTTCACGTTGGATTGATGGATATTTAACAGTGATTTGTTCGCTATGAATTATACTAGTTTTGATAATCACACTAATCAAGTAAGGCCTTAACTTGTTATGGCATGATTGATTGCTCTTTTAGTATTTGCCGATTATTTTTTACAAATTTATATTAATGATGTCGAAGAGATACCAGTAAAGTGAGTAAAAGTTACCAATTGATTATTATTTTTACTAAAAAAAGTTTAATTGTCTGACATTATTATTACAAAATTATTTGCCTTTCTTGGCTTTAGTCTTTGGCTTCTTCGAAGCCTTTTCTTTGGCACCCTTGCCACCACCACCAGCCGCAGTTTTAGATTTCGATTTGGCAGCTCCCTTCCCCTTTCCTTTGGCTTTTCCTCCCTTAGCTCCCTTCTTCTTTTTCTCCTTTTTGACTTCCTCCTTCACTTCACCCTCAGGTTCAGGGTCTGGAATTACCCTCTTGCCCGGATACTCCTTGTCAAATGCGGCTAAAATGGCTTCACCGTCAACTTCTCCAGAAGGAGTTGCAAAGACGTTCTCGAAGGCGTCTGTTAAAGATTTATCCTTGTACAGGTTGCACTGTTTGATGAACTTTCGAAATGCCGTCTTGCTAAGTTTTTTAGGTTCTTTTGCAAGTTCTTCCATGAGCATCCTACATAAATATGCATTTACTAGCTAAGTGAAATCTGCAATTCAGCATTGTTAAATGTATGCGTAAATAAGTTTCCTTACACAAGTGGAGTTACAAAATTTTCGCACACAATGTTTGCCCGTCTTATTACGAGAGGTTTCTCATCCGGACCTTTGGCTTTCTTCAAACCGTATGGTTCTCCATGTATGATTTTCATTTCGGGATGAGCTGCTAACGCTCTGTCTCGTGCCTAGAAAACAACACATTACAAGTGTTGCTTCATTTGCTTTATATTTGTTGCATGATCTACTTCCATGATTTGTAATTGACGATGAGCTTACGTTAAGAAAGCTTTTGTGAACGTCTAGCATCCACCCAAAGTCAACGAGCTCAATGGGCATCATGTTCTTCCTGTTGCCCAGAGGTCTTAAAATGGTTCCGGCCGATTCCTGGTGCCACCATTGCTGTTCCACGTGAAGCGTTTCCAGGTCTCGTGGGGCTCCAGTGCCCAGACCACGAGCCAAATTGGGTCCCGCTCCCTCTTCCATGCTTTACACATTTTACAGATACATTTTTTGGCGCAGGATTATTAATTATTTGCAATTTATGAAATTACATGTTAAAGGACAGATCAAGGTTTTGGATCCTATCATTTTTGTACAAAATTCTGGAAAATCCATTCGAACCCTCATTTCGGATTAAATTGTGACTAAAGTTTAATACTCTGAGTTGTGGATGAGTTCCACAAGATGTGAAGAAGCGTGCGGCTCCTGAAATTAATTTTTATTCATATCCATACAGCAATATAATGAATTTATTAGTATAAATATACTCACGATTTTCTCCTCTAATTTTATTTCGTGATAAATCAATTTCCAAAATGGATTTATTTTCAGAAAGTCCAACACCAAGCTCTGCCAGACCTGCATCACGAATCTCATTTGATCCCAAGAATAACTTTTTCAAAGACTGGTTTTCTGCAATCATGTTCGAAATGGGACTCATGTCTTGATCAATGAGTTCATTCTGAAAAGAAACGTAAAAATTTGTACGCAAGAAATGAACATGTTCCATGTACAATCTTGTTCACCTTTGACAAGTCAATGCTTATCAAGCTTGTGGTGAGACTCACAGCCTCACATATCTCTTCAAGAGACTCCAAAATTCTGAAAGAAAGATTCACAAGATAATCTTAAAATCTGGATAAAAACTAGAAATTAGCTGCACACGAACGAACTCTGTATTTGCCAGACTTAATTCTTCAATCGTGTAGTTATCCTTTATCATCTCTGCAATTGCCAACCCTCCAATTTTTCCACAAGCATTTCCAGACAGTCGACAAATCTCAATGTGTTTATCATTGCATAGGGTCATGCATATGGCTTCGATCTCCTTATCGGATAGACCATGATTCTATAAGTAGATTATGTACATCGAATAAATGTTAATGCTACAGTTTGAGCGCATAAAAAATTAATATCATGGTGAAATAACTGTCAAATCCAAAATAGAAGTCCCCAGAGATTGAAGAAATGTTGGATTTGGTTTAAATCCTGCATTCTTGCAAAGTTCTTTGTATTTGTCCCTTTCCGCATTCAAGCCCTTGTGATGTTTTCCACTCCTGCGAGAACTTTCTCCATCTAATTTTGAGTCATGTCAATAAATATAGTACAAATTTGAAAGTAAATAGTTGCTAAATACACGAGAGAGCTTAAAAAAGTATGTGCACCTAAATGAGCAGGCACCAAGGCGTCTTCAAGCTGTGGATCGTTCAACTCCAAAAATGAATGTGTGCCCAACAAATATCGTCTGTCCTTCCGAGACTGGAGGTCAGACTCTTGAAAGTCTTCCTCGGAAGGATGATATGCAAATGGGGATTCCTGTAATTCCTCTTCTGACAGAACATCGTCGCCTGTACACACAACGATAAATGGGTACAAATTGTTCTTCATGACAGACAAATTGGAACCAGACCACTGATAATTACTTTCGTCATCATCATCCGCATCTTCTCCGTCTTCGTCTTCTTCATCGTGGTCACCTTCTTCTTGACCATCAGCCTCCACTACTTCATCGCCTTCATTGGCTTCATTATCAAGTTCCTCTTCGTCAATCTCTTCGGATTCTGTGATTTCTTCTGTGATTTCATCCTCCAATGGCGATACATCGGTGGGCACTTTTTCATGGAGACACAACGGTCAATCACGTGGATTCATCTAACGAAAATTGAGTACTTATTCATACCGTTGGTAGGGTCACTTTCATGTATAGAATTCCTTTGATGTCTCTCAACAGCAGGCTATGAATGAGGATGCACAAAGGACAAATTTTTTGATGTTTGTGGTCTAATGTATTGAATATTTTTATCAGGCTTACGTCGGTGCCAGGCATAATTCGTTGTTGTTAAAATAACTAACGGTAAGCTACGATGATCACGGGAGATACTGCAGGTTGATACAATTTTGATACAAGAGTCTATTTTCCTGGAGATTAGACCGGATGACAAATCGGGTACGGTCATAATATTTTATCTGGGACACCTATAGTAACAATTTGATAGTATAGATTCTGGTTGGAATTGTGCATGATTTGTCAGAAATTCGACCGTCAATTGGTAAATTACGGCCATTTTCTGCAGATATGACCGGGACATGGCATTTGCAGAAGCTTGGGATAACATTCTTGCAACAGCATCAGTTTTTCAATCACGCAGATAATAATAATGTACATAAATCAAACTTAATTACTTATTTGTATTATTCAGTAAGAACGTAGATGTTTATTTTCCTCTGAAAAATGAACCATAGCAAGATAATAAAATCATGTACCTGACTGGACGGATGAAGGAGAGAGATACATATGCATCGTAATATTAACTTTCTATGTAATAAGCAGATAAAATAAAGTAACGGAAGCGAAGTGACGAAAATCCTGAGTCGAATAAGCTACAATATTGAGATTATGAAATTTCATAAAACAGATTTAATATCTTTTACAAGCGTCCTTGTAGATTTATATGGTTTGGTACTAAATAAATACGAAAATTAGGCATACATTTTACCATTTAGATCAAGTTCTGAAGTCGCATACCCTCAAATCTTTCCGTAAAACTTGGAAATCAAACTTCGACATCTTTTGCCTATGACTTCTCCACACTGTTACCGGGTCATGGCAGATCCCTACCACCTATGAGGTCGACAAACGAATTTCCATCAGGAACCTCACCTTCCTCAGTCCTGACCATCTAAACCAGTTGATTCGTTTATCATGCTGACGACGGACCAACGGTCGCAGTAAGTGCATAGTTGCTCTCGCTACTTAATAATAAATATCTGTTTTAGCTTCATTCGAGATCCATGTCCATTCATCATGCACGTAAACAAATAGACTTCTTTACCGGACACAAAGCCTACGTAAAGGGTAAAGTCTTTTCAGTTTTCATGACGCATTATCCGAGGGGTTCAATTTTGCCTCAAGCGGATAACATTTAACACTCGCACAGAGCCAATGGATGGGAGAGGACCCAGCAGATCAACCCTTTTTAGGGGACAAACCACTATATCTAGATATAGGCCGTATTATTACCGTACGTAGAGAACTATGTGGAGCAACTTGCTCAAACGCTTTAATAACGAGGCTGCGTTCATGATGATGAGGGATCATTCAGTTCTTTTGAAACTTTTAGAACCATAAAATGCCAAAGTAAATGTGAAACATAGCCAACGAAAACCTGGAACGATGTTTTTGAGATATGTAACTATTACGAGACTCGATTAAAAACTCTGCCGTGGAAGAAAGTTATGCCGTCATCTTTTAATAGTTTCTTAAATGCAGTGCTACTGTAGCATTCGATTAAAGACAATAATGGTTCATCCCTCACATAAAACCAGACATGCTGCATGCATTCACCAAATAGCTCATGTAACAGCAGATGCCCGTGGTGCATATGCATGTTAACTGGCATTTTATGATTATAACTTTTACACCACCATATCAACGAGTATCCGTATCTGGCTTAAATACAGCACCACAGCGGTATCATATTGGAAACAAGTTGAAGAAAGACGAGGTTTTCTAATGGTTTCGTTGGGTCTTGCTTACGACGATCCTCTTCTTTATTCCTTCCTTGGTTCTTAAATGCGGGGAGCGAGTTTTGTCAGAGAAAGAAGACCAAGGAGGTATTCCAACATCTGAAGAAGAAGACTTGCCAGATATTGGACAAGCAAGACTGTCGTTACTTAACAGAAGGCAGTCTTGAGTTAACAGCGCAGAGATTCTTTGGTCTCTCGACGCTCTTTGTGAATTTGAGTTACTTACTTTGCATCAACTCCAGTTCCCGTTTCACTACTGCTCCGAGGAATTGAATAAACACATTATTTTCGGAATTTGAAATGCAAATTCAGTTTATAAAAAACAGATTATACAAACCAACGTAACAAGGTAATCGCAAGTTCTGTATGACCGATGAACAATGTGGAAGGAAATTGCAATAAAGTTGTATTGTTAACTTAACGAGAACGCTACTACTCTTATCAAAATAAACGTTAATACCATAATTGAGGAATGTCTGAGATAAACGGTTGGGTTCAGTGAGGTTGTAAATTGTGAAAATGAAGTAAACATGTTGTAAAGTTAGTCGTGAAGAAAAGTAATAAAAGACGCCCGGTAATTGGATTACAATGAGAGGTAAGCTGAATTATGAATGACTAAATTTGGCTAAAATACGTGTCTTGCATAGGTTAGAATGATGCTATTTTTGTTCTGTTTGAAATCCAAAATATGAAATGTAATGAATTCTTAATGAAGTACTTTATCAAACGATGGGCATATCTGCTGGTAGTGCTGGTCAATTGGAATCAAGCTATTAGGTTGCAGAATTATTGCCAACATGTTATCACGACGTTGATTCGTCATAGAAGATAATTTGTACCAACAAAAATTGTCGTATTACTGAAGACAAATATACACTGGATTTGGCCAAATTATAAAAAAATGAAAGTTTTCACTGCTAACAATCTGAAATCATGAATCTATTAGATTTGCGTATATCTTATATTCTTATACACACGTATATAAGTAAGTACAAGATTTAATAACTTTAGTCTATACTAAAGTAATTGTAAATTTTTGTCGCCTAAAGAAGTTTAAGTTGCATAATACATATTTTCGCTCCCATATCTATCGTCAAGTTGTGAATCGTCTGTACCCCTCAGCAATGTTTCATAAAAATGCTTCGTAAAATTGAGTTGTATGTGACGTGCTGAGAATTGAGAATGTGGAACAGTAACAGGACTGCTAAAACTGACAAAATCCGACAGATTGCAATTCTGTTGGATGAAGAATGTAGGTAATTAATTAATCTTTGTGCTCAACACTACAATGGAAAGACACTTCTCCCATTCTTTAACTGATGCTCTCCACATTTCAAGTAATCAAAGCCTTGGAAGCAAATTCTTTTGAACAAATCGCCAAGGGAAATGAATACGCCATCATTTCCTCAATTGACGAACATATTATTATCGCGTATTTAGTCAATGTAAATTCTCTCTTTTTTGCATAATAACCAAGCTGTTGCATTGCCTCCTCCCTCGAGTTATTTAAGTCCTACCCGTAACGTAATACATGGTTTTCTTCTATTACGTTTCTTTCACCTCGCATCATTAGGATCAGAAGCGTAGAATGTAAATAAATTCGTGATGCTTCATGAATGCAAAAATTATTTCATCCTCACTTTTAGATACCATTTGGTCACTTGAGTAAATTAATTCTCATTTCAACTTTAATGCCTTCCTTCAATAGCAGCAGTATGTTTGGTATTTGGATTGGTAGTAAATGAAGAAGTAATAAAAAAGCGAGAACTAAATGCGTCGTGTATCAGAGAGAGGCATTGATCGCCCGTTCTATTTCAAACCCATCTCCATACGTACAGGTTACACTAGATCCGTTGCTTTTGTAAATTAAACGGAAAAAAAATATTTCGTGCATTACTTACGAACGTGTTGACGTGAACGAGCAAAGCAAAGTTTTTGTAATGGTTGGTTGGTTGGTTTCCATCAGTTCGACATTTGATTATGCCATGTCGGTGTCTGTGATCTTGGACGGAGCGAAGATGAGCTGGTGATAGTTGATTGTTCCCCGGTGATAACACCACAGTCACGTTTATATTGCAGAGATTCAGCATAAATCCAATGCCTCAGCCCTCTGTCCAGCTAATAACCAGCTCTCAATTAACCTTCATCCTCTTAATAAATTAAATTTTTGAATTGAAAAGGAATTCCTGGCAAATTCGGCCGTCTGTCTGTTAAGTTATCTCATCCCCATCATCTATCTCCCACTGCTGCTGGGTTATTGTTATGCATTCCTTCTACTGCAACGTGCTAATTAGCAATATGTGTGTGACGTGACGTGAAGTGATGAGCTTTTTCATTAACATTTGATTGTCTTGGGATTTGAGAAGGGTTCAATTCAATTTATTTGCAAACTTTAATCCTCTCACAATTGGCAGGCAAGCATTAAGCGGATGTGCACATATTCGTTTGGGGCCAGTGTGTAATTAAGGTCGGGTATATTCGTTAGGGGAGAAAAATACAATCATAGCATGGTAATCCAATCAACTAAATTCCTTGAAGAAATGAAGGTGGGGTCCACAGGGTACTGCTTATATAGAGAAATGTCTTCTTGTTTGTTTGCCACTTAAATTCGACATATCGACAACATTTTGACCATCCATTACGCTCTCAGCATACAATCAAAAATCAAATAAACTAGGAAGAAATTAATTTAACGCCGCCAAAAATTACATGGTGGCTGATGGCTTGGCATTTGTTAGCTGAAGGGCCTGACAAATTGTTGTGTGGTATTATGTATGTAAAGTTGTGCTGTGATTCACAACTAAGTTTCATGAACTATGATAAGCTTCAACGGGTTTGAAGGAGAAGAAAACAAGGGTGTGAAACCAATTTCATGCAACTTTTTCCATATAAAATTATTAGTTCCAATTTTAATTGCATCTTGGGAGGAATACGTTGATAATTTGGCAATTTAAAATCTAACCACTTTCACACTTTTGTACCACCTTCTTCGTGCTTCCACACATGTTCGAATTAAGTCTTCTCACAGCGAAATGCATAATGTATAAAGTAATGCAACCAAATCACCACTTGATAATTCCTGCATGACATAACGGGCATTTTAATTTAATCTGAAAACGAAGCTGGATTGTGGATGAGTTGGCGAGCATGGAGCAGATGCACGTAACATGACGGTGGGGAGAGTTTTAGTTGTAGTAGTGGTGCAAAATTACGATTTATTGTTTGCCTCGGTGGCGTCTTCTGTCCGTCCGTCCGCCGTTCGTGATGATTATTGAGGGTGTGGTTTCGTTACGAGATGAACGAGACGAGTCTAATTCCTTTGAGCTCTTGGCTATTTTCTTGTGAATTTTCCATCGAGTTGGTTGGTTGCTGCATGAGAAGCTCGAGGGGGATTTTTTCGTCTCGAGAGAGCAGAAAATAATAATAACAGCAACACCAGAAATATTAGTGGAACAAAATCTGCTGATTTAAACGTTCGAGTCAACAACATGTCGAGTCAACGCCGTTTTTCGTTCCTTGTCGAGAAATTATTACAAAAGTTGTGCTGCTTTCTTTATTATTGGTTAATAAACGATGTGTACTTTGGTCGATGAACTAGACTCATTCATTAATAAATAGCGTGACTGCAATAATCAGGCCTGATTCCGTTTGAACAGAAATAAGTGCAATCACGGCTCATTAATCATTCTCTGACTTTCCCAGGAAGATTACAGAACGTTAGTGGCTTGTGGTGATGGTGGGATCTTACTTAATTCTCGCGTTAGTGTGTGATGAATGGCTTTCATCATCAAGAAAAGCTCTTAATGGATCTTCCAGTTTTCTAGTTTCAAAAATAATAGGAGAATCAATAAAATTGTTTCTTACTGCTCGTGGCTGAAACATTTTAATATGGTCGAATTTTATTAATGCAATGAAATCTGATAACATTTTCTGACAAACTTGATAAATGGTGCGTTTATCAGGCTTTTAAACTTATCTCGCCGTGTGTTGTTGTTGGTGTTGGTATGCACATAAAAGAGGATGGCCGACACTTTTACACGTAGCTCAAGAAAATGCATTAAGATAGCGGAGGCATTATGGCAACGCCTTGCCCATGTCGTTTGTGGCCATTCAAATTTTATTACGCTTATTTTTTATTATTCATATCATGTCTGATTCTGCAATTAGCCGGATGATTAGGTGGTGGCAAATTAGCTTGTACTGTAAATACATAAATACATTTATTTACGATGAGAACGTCTTCTTCTTCATGAAGGATTGCATTAAGAAATAAACCACGTTTATACATACACATGTGCACACACATACAAGAAGCCTGTGCAGTTTCTTGCAATGAGATAACGGACATTAGTCAACACTCTGTTGATTCTCGACAATATAAATAAATAAACAATCGCAGCGTTTTATTATCACCAATTGCAACAGGAAAGTCGAGACGACACATTACGGGCTCTCGTCAACAACAATCCTACACACATACCAACAAATAACAACAATCTATAACTCTATGCACACCTTCTTATTCAAGCAAAGAATAAGAAAAGCATTAGCGTTATTTAGCCTTTGGGTTCAATTTATTGTACGACAAGTCACAGACTTGCCTGTGTAAGTACATGCGTCTGAGTTAGCCAGCAGTGTGGGTTTTTATTGCTGTCCTACGTACGTACCACTCGCTGTTCACTGGGCGCTTGCGGAGCTCAACTCTGGGTTTATTTTATAGCGTCGTTTAATTGTTTATTGTGCGAAAGTTTAGTTTAAGAATTCCGATTCAGTGATAAAATTTTAGTTGAGCAAGCGTGTCATGGGGAAATAAATGCTCCATGATACAGGATTTGCACCATCAAGATATTGCTCGACAGGGAACGACGGACGACGACGACCAGGGTTGACAGGACGAGGCGACAGACTTTCATAATTCCAAGTAATTTACGAACCTGCTTCTTCATTTGATCATCCTGTCGCCCTCTTAAGCTTCAAGTTTACACAAACTGTGCAATAGTTTGCAGATTCCTTGGGCTTGGGAAAAGTGTACGAATCCTAAGTATTTGAAAATGCTACCCAATTTACACCAATGCATAACACGCAGATATGTTTGCACAATTCGTTCACCAACAAACGCCGACTTTTCCCATTAACAAGTACACAAGTACAACTCTGTACATGTGCTTTGCATATATTTTCATGAGCTAAAGTACAACAGCTATAAATATAAATGTGAGAACGAAAGCGACCGTTTCTGTTGTGGGAAATGGAATTTTGCTAGGATAAAATAAAAATCAGAAAGATTCGCCACCGCGATTATGCTAAACGAATTAAAACAATCGTCAGTTCCAACACATTTCATGCTTTTATGTAAAAGTTGCTCTTACTCAACCAACCTCTATTCAGTGACAAATTGCGACAGGAGACTTAGCTGGGAAGCTTAGTTGAAGCAATTTGTATTCACAACCAGGTTAATGAATGGCCATTACTCTCAGCGTCAACCTCAGTGTCGTCTTCGTTCGAGTTAACTTTTTAAGCCGTATTGTTTCAGCTACATACGTACATGGAGGATGTATAACTACATAAATAAATACGACAACTAACTCACTAAAATCTACGTACAACATTGCATCCTGCGTTTAATCTGAAATCTCACCCAGCGAGGGGAGGACTGCACTGGGTTGTTGATGATGATATTGCAATTTTATTTATTTCGCTTTATCTTATTTCAGATTCCTGCACAGCTTGACGACGAGTTGGATGTGCAAGTCTAAAAGGCAAAAAATGAAGATCAAGATTAAATGAACAATTCAACAATCACTTCTCTGTATCAAGTTAAAAGTTAACAATTGCCACAATCAAGGATTAGCCATTGTGCGAGTAAACGATCCGGGGCGACCATAACAGCTCGTCGTCTTCTTTTCCATTTTCTTCGTCCTCCTCTGTGACACAAAGCACAATCCCACCCATTCTTATTCTTCCAACTATTTTGCATAAGAAATACTCGAGTCGAACCAAAAAAAACACTACTAAATTGCATCTATAGTCCGTTCAAATCAAATCAAAACAATGAAAATGAATGCCAAGTCGTCTTCCCTTTTGTGGACCTTGTCCATTTTTGTACTCTCGAACTCGGTGGTGCACAGTTTTTCCGCCACGATGCCCGGTGCGGGTGGTCGTGACCGCAGTGACGTGGAATTTGGGCATCACCACGATCATTCACAAGGTTCAAAAACTGGAGCGAGATGCGAAGAAGTGACCATTCCAATGTAATTTAACTGTTTCATAATAAGGATTTCCAATTGACAATCGCAATTTTGTATCTCTTTGTTGATTTTGTAGGTGCAAAGACATGCCATACAATAAAACGGTAAGGCTGGTTATTCTCTTGATCTGCAAACAAGCAAAATATATACTTATATAAATCCCCACAAGCGGTCCTAAGAAGTTTTTATTCATGTGGACAGATTTTACCCAACTTGATGGGCCATGCCACACAAGAAGAAGCAGGTTATGAAGTCCATCAATACTATGCCTTGGTCAAGGTAATAATAATAATAATTCATACCGAGAGCAAAACAAAAACCTACAATTTTGCTTGCATGACGCCAACGGAAGATTGCAAATCCACCCAATTTGATATCAAATGACAACGACCAGCACGCTAGAGTAGCCGGCTTTGTTAGCCCGTGAGAGATTTAATCGAAAGAAAAACACTTTTTTCTTCTTCCTTTGAATGTATTGCTTGTTGGCTTATCCTTCGGATCAAACATGTTGTAACAGTAATTGCAACTACTTACTCTCAATACATTACATATTTCGTGTTTTAGTTTCAATTCACTCCAGTTTTTTTAAGACTTTTTACTCCATTTTTCCCTTTACATGTAATAACAATAATTTCTCGAGTCGGTTATTGGTTTGCTTATCTCTGGAAAAGATGAGATGAGACAAAAAATGCATGCATGCAATATTTATATATTTCTGCTGTTGTTGGGAAAGAGTCATAATTGTGCAGATTGTGAAGGGATATATAGTGATTGAAAACTGTAGACTTATGAAATTAAATTATAGGTTCAATTTTTTTATAGGTTCAGTGCAGCCCGTCTTTGAAGATATTCCTCTGCTCACTGTTCTCGCCTTTCTGCAATATTTTACATGAGGTAAGTCTTCTGGTCACGCAATCCGTTCGTATTCTTATCAATTTCTCGTGATACATACATATTTACAAATGTACCCAACAAGAAAAATAATATTTAGACTGGGTTCGGTGAGATAAAAAAAACCATTGGAATTCTTCCACAGGATTCCTTGTTGGTGCTAATGATTGCTTCTCATGTTGCAAACTACATAGTGGTCTCTCAGAAAAAAAAGTGTTGTTGGCACAAAGGGAAGACAAGTTCCAAATTTGCTCGAGAATTCATCAATTGAATTCAAAATACCCATTAAAAATGAAGAAAAGATACCAATGCGACTTGTTCGGCTCTTTATCAAAGCTCGTTATAATTCCATATAATCATGGCTCATGATAAAATCCATCATAAAAATTCAGAGATGAAGTGTTAATGGGATCGAATTTCACTGTGGTAAAAAGCTGACCCAAGAATTCGAAACAGGATTATTCTAATTCGTAGTCAAAGTCTAATTTTCATGTCATACTTGTAACTTCTGGTCATTATTGATAAATCGCTGTTGCTCACAAGTTGAGAATTGTAGAAGTTGGGGTTACCCACCTGGAAAGCATTATACTTTTTAGTACGAGTAAATATCTAACAAGAAGCTCACCGAGTCAAATACTGGTTTCATTACCATCTCCAACCCCTCCAACCAACCATCCATCCATCCACAACAATAATGAGAGCAAAAAGAAATGAGACAGATTTTAGCAGATCGAGATAGTCAAGTATGTACTCGAGGTTTATTCTTTTGTGGTGGTGGTGGTAAGTACTTATCTGCTTTAGTTTTCGTGAAACACAAACAGGAAGGGACCTGCGTTTTTTACTGTTTGACTGTGTACAAATTATAGTTTTTTTTTCCTTTTTCACATTCGCAGCAAATTATCGACATTATACATTTGCCACTGATTGTTGGTGTATTGTGGTGCAGCAGAAGCAGTAAAGGTGTAGCAAAAAATGGATGGATATGTAGTATGAGGAGGTGATGGGACTTGATGGAAATTGTGCTGGTTGGTGGTGGAAGATTTTTTCGGACAGATCAAGAACAGGTTTAGCATTACACATTACACAGGACGCTACTTAAATACTACTGTTTTCAATTGTATAAATGTAATGTTGAGCAAAGAACATGGATTCATTTGTATCTGATTGATGACTGCACGGAGGGTAAAGCTGTAGAAAGCAACATGTTCCCACTGTTATTATTCCCACGCTGTCACGCCACAGCTTCTTAATCAGTTATTCCAAGTTGTTCTGCCCAAAACTTGAAAGTGGTATGCAATGCACATGTATATGCACGCATGTAGGCAGACAAACGTGTACTACGGCAGAATAAATGACAACTCGGATGATGATGACGATGATGATAATGCTAATGCCAGTTCCAATCTGATTGATAAAGAATCACTTTACTCCATTGTAATTGGGTGACAGTGACACGACGGAATCTTCTTAATTGAAATGATTTTGACTGTAGCCACTGCCTCCTTGTCGAAGTCTTTGTGAAGCTGTCCGAAATGGATGCGAACAGTAAGAACACCCACAATTAACCATTTTAATTTAAAATTATTTATTTTATTATTTATTTATTTATTTTAATTAAATATTTTAATTTACATTAACGTGATATTATTCGCAGTGTCCTCCTCACCTTTGGACTTCCTTGGCCAGATTACTTTGACTGCTCTCGATTCCCGTTGCACAATGAACTCTGTGTCAATGGCGACATCCCCCCGCAAATCCTCCCACCAGCCGGGTCAAATGACTCCTATAGCCATCATGCCATTCCAACGACGGATTCTCCGAGAGGCTACTCCCGTAAGTTCATGCCTCTCCAATAATGTGCATATATTTGTTTGATGCATGCACCGTAGACAATGTCAAGATTATCAAGGTTTAAGCAGAGTAAATATTAAAATTCTATAGCTCAACATTTAAGTTGCCCCTCTGACTGGTCTGATCCTGAGCATTCTATCTCATCTGTGGGTCACGAGCTTCAAGAATGCGGGCCTCCCTGCTCCATATTTACTCCTCATCAGAAACAAGTCGCTAGCTACGTTGTGGGAGTGGTTGCAAGCGTCACCCTGATTTCATCACTATTCACCGTTTTCACGGCCATTTTGGACCCCACTAGATTTCACTACCCAGATAGAGCAATCGTCCACATTGCCGTTTGCTATGTGGGTCTAGGTAAGTATTTCCGCCTACCAACAGCATTAAACTCTTAAATCGTGTCTTATTTTCTGGAAAATGTGAATTAACAAATCAATAATTTATTTTATTTATTTATTTCTTAGGAGTCTGCTACATTATCGGGGTAAGTGAATGACATGACATTTCATAACAAACTCTGCTGCTGTTTGAATATACAGTTGGCAAATAAATTTACCCAAAAGCGAAATGAAAGAAAGCAGAAGACAAGTCAGTCAGTCTTCGCTCTCGACCCATGTATTCATCTCTAACCTATTTAACGACTCGTGTTTATTTGTCTTCACAGGCGTTCGGAAGCAGTGAGATTAGTTGCAGCAAAGGATTCATTGTTCTTGGACCGGGTTCTGCCTCCTGTACGCTTCTTTTCATGTTCACATACTTTCTGACGTTTTCTTCTCATATTTGGTAATAAAATCCGCAATTTTATTTATTCAGTCTTATCTGCTTCGTTCCGAAAATAATCTGAATGTTGTTGCCCCCAAATCATGTGGTTCTCCTTCCATTTTTTGCTTTAGGTGGGTGCTGCTCTCTCTGACCTGGTATTTGTCGGCCGGTCTGACTTGGGGAGGTGAAGCCATTGCAGACTATTCCCTCTACTTTCACCTCTCTGCCTGGGGTATTTCCGCCTTCGTGACGATGGCTTCGGTAGCTCTGGGTTATGTGGAAGGCGACCCACTTGCCGGACCGTGTTCACTTGGAGTTCAACGGTCCACAGAGCTCCAGTATTTCATGTAAATAATTTCATGCGTATAATTAATTTAATTTAAGCGATATCAATATATTGCCAGGAATAACGTGTTTTTAATTTCTCTCTTTTCAGGATGTTTCCACTAATAGCTTTAATTGTTATCGGGACAATTTTCTTTGTACTTGGATTTTTTGGGTAAGTTCAGATGATTAGTTAGTGGATTATATGTAGAAGGAGAATTGCATAAAGATTATGTACGATGAAGTTGATCGAATAATAATAATAATCTTCGAAATAGAGATTCATTACTTATTACTATCCGACAATTTGAATAATAATTAATGTTAACGATGACGCGATGTCACATATAACTTTTAATTTTGATTTCAGTCTCTTTCGCATCCGTGGTGAAATCAAAAGATCTTCCACCATCATGTCCACCGCTAGTGACAAAGTCTTCGTGGGCAGTGCTGGTGGTCAACGGTCCCTTTTGGGATGGGATCAGCAACATCAGAACATCACAAGTGAACAACCCAGCCGAAGAGGACCTGCTGCGGGGTTTGAAATATTAATGGTATAATGAATGGCTCATAAGAGATTTGTTCCACTGCCAATAAATACTAATGCTAATAAATAAATATGTTATGTGCCCATTTTAGGCGAGGATTGGAGTGTTTTCAGTTTTCTTCCTCCTAACATCGCTCGCATTCCTCGTAGCATTATTCTATATCTCGACTCCACTCTCGGAAGGTAAGACAAGCTTTGACTAATTTGTTTGTGGTAGTGACCATGATGAAAAATATAAAAATGTTGATGCAATTTTAAATATGAAGGCGGAGTATTGATGCCCATCATTGGATCTCAATCTCACAGAGACAATCAATTATTGTTTATTATGTACCTCGTTAGGTAAGTCCAGACATGTGTACATATTTATCTGTTGTATAAATGTGTATGAAAAAGTTTCTGTTGGATGTTTAATTTCATGGCTGGGATTCGTCTTTTTGTGTTTCAGGTACATTGCAAATCTGGGGTTTGGCTGTGCCCTCATAATTTGGGTTTTGAGCTGGAAAACTCTGATGACGTGGAAAAGAGCGATATGCGGCCCAACCGTTAATAAATAACTTTAGAAAAATACAGTTAGACCATAACTGTCATTTATAAAAGACTGCTCACTCCAATTGCCATAATTTTTAATGTGTATGTGAGTTAGAGTAAGTTAGTTAGCTGTGAAGCCCCATGGGTCTCAAGAAATTACGTATATATTTACTTTGTTAGTTGAGATTTACGATGAAGAATCAAAAAGCAGCTACAAAACCCATAGTTAATGTACAAAGTGATAACTTGTTGCCTTATTATTGTTATTATTATTCTTGGCCTGATACTTATATTCCACTAATCATGTGTTCCAAAATATAAAATTGAACTTGTTCTTCCATCTTGTTTGTCATCTTTTAGACACGTTCAGTTTTGAATCATGTAGTTGAAGTAAAGATTGTACATTTTATAAATTTAGTATGCAGCTAAGATTAATTTTTAGGATTTTTATTTATTTATTGTCAGTATGGGCATGCGTAGCCATTCATGTTGTAAAGTATAAATGACTAATACTTAATTAAGTAACAAACAGAATATTTTTAGATAACATTAGAATAATAACAACAACAACAATGCTCTTTTACTTATACACATATACCTAACTGAAATAAATCATAACGATGATCAACAGAGCAAATGTTGACCGTGATCAAAAAATATAGACTGATTTGTTTGCTATTTTTAGATTTGGCTTGGGTTTGAGGATCGTAAGGCTTTTTCTCTTTTATCATCTCTGCGTCGTCCAACCGCATACTCGAAATAACTCAAGTATCCGTCCTGCAATTAAAATTGATTGACCACTTGCATTTCGCAAAGTAAAGCTTGTTTTCTGCGCATAAATTACTTTGTTAAATATGTTAAATAAGCTTACCCTGTTCAAATCATCCTCCTCAAGTACTCGATCAATTAGCTCTGCAAACATTGAACCAACGCCATGCGATAAAGTTCAGAAGCATTTTGTGTTAAAGAAAAAAACAATATTTTTTAAAGCTTACCAATGTAATAGTTAAAGTCATCGTCCGTTTGTTTTTGTCTCTCTTCTTCAGTGGTCATTCTTTTTTGATTTTCTGCATTGATAGCTGCAGATCCTTTGCCCAGGTCCACACCATCCCCATCATCAGGCATAATGTGAGAAATCGCTTGTAAAATTTCGAGGCCGTCGAGCAGACTGTTGTTGTCGAAGTCATGCATCCTGTAAGTTTATGACCAAATTTTAATACTCCAATACGAAGCTGAATTGAAGTTAATTGCTCATTATTGTCCAAAAAACTGGACCTGTGGACATGTACACTCACTTGAAATAGTGAAACTCCATTTCTTCCGGAGTCATTTCTTTTCCATCAGCGGTCACCCATTCCCCGAGATCTTCCTTAATATGTCTGTGGCCAAATTGAGTGTGAAAACATCAGAAATTAGTATGCAATTAGCCATATTACTTGCGTAAGCATGTATGTACATAAAATGTTATCCCTAGTTGTGAGTTCTGGTAAAATGGTTTACATGCATTACGTCAATTGCTTTTAATTAAAAGTAGCGAGTCCGCTTTCCAATTTGTAATTGTCATTTTGATGAAAAAATATTTACATTTGGATGCATCAAGTCCTGGTTGGTTAATCCGTCGTGCTGATGCCGAGGCTAGTGTTTCAAAATGTGTGACGAAACAAGTCATCATCATAACAAGAAAACTTGGGCCACCAACCAACCAACCAGAACCAGGTTTAGCAAAACTTTGTGAAACCAAATCAAGTCGACTGCTTGTTGCTTGGCCTGTCTGACCTGTGTAACTTATTACCCAGTTTTCTCGAGGCAGCACTTATTTATTTATTTCTTTACGTTTCTTCTCATTTCACGGCCAGTGAGCAGCAGGATGGTTATTTATCTCCCTGTTGTATGACTCAATTGATTAAAGCAGCATGCATGAAATTGTCGAGAGTTTTTAAGTGAGCGAGTGGACGGAGGGAGAAAGGTGTGAGTTGCATGCAAATTAGACAACTTTTTCTAAATCCTGTTTTTGCAAAGGGAATGGATTGTCTTAATTTTGCATAAATTGTTGCCCTCATCAAACCCAAGATTATCTCTATTCCCAAGTTTGGCTTGCTTTTTACATAATTGTAGGAAATTGTACAATTAAGTTGTACCCGTTGACCCAGGTATACAGGATTTTATAATGATATACTTAAATATGGGAGATGGACATAGGTACATAAATAAATGAGTAGTACAACGATAAGCATTATTTACTAGGTTATCATTTTCTTACTCTTGATCGTGAAGCACGTTCTTATCGTGGGTGAGGATGGGGGCTGGCTGGTCCGGACTAACGCGGGGCACGTAATGGTTGTGTTGCTGGCCGTGGGTGTGGCCTGGACTGACAACTTTGGGACTATTTCGTGGGTGGTGTGGTCCGCGCATACCCTGCACAGTGTTCGGACACGACGTCAACAGCCCCAGAAGCAGCAGAGCTCCAGTGGACAGGTTGACGAGGATCTGCCCCATCGTCAAAGTTGATTAGAAAAAAATTCTGAAAAACAGTTTTCCAGAAATATTTTGATTACAGCCTCTCTCGTTATTGCCACAATTTAAGAGTATTTTCCATGTGCTCATTAGTACTACATGCAATTCATAAAGGGCCATAAATTTTTTGGCAGTGTCAATTTGGTGCGAGGGATGTGACTTTGCATTATGCCCATAACAAAGGTCAGAAACCTGACTGGTTATTGATTTTATTGGAGATTGCACGATACCATCATCGGCAGCTCTGAGGCACTTATTTGAGACGTCTTGTTAAAATGAGAGAGATGAGTTATGACCAATTATGACCAAAAGAACCAGATCAGACCCAGTTTATGTGGCAAATTGTTATAAAATGTGACAGCTTCACTGAAGCACAAATATGTATTGCAGGGAAGCTTTTCTTTAGTTTGCATATGCACATATATACATTACGCTCCTTTACTAACTAAGTATTTCTGCTGAGGTTGTTCCTTTTCTGTAAGCATGTCTTATTATCTGTATCTGTTTATGCATGAATAATTTATGTGATGAGTGCTGGCTCCTCTAACCGAAAACCTAGCCTATTTGCCAAAACAACGATGTAATGATTTCTTATCTCATCATAAAATAAGTTTGTTAATTTTTTCAAACTGCTTCATTTGGCAGTGTAGGTTCGTCCCTTTTGTGATATTTGCCTGCCTTCAAGAGCTCATTAGCTCTTATTAAAAATCTGGCGGAGGAAAATGCCGCATGGAAAAAAGGATTGCAATTTGTATCGTATTTTTCAAATCTACACTTTATAAGCACTCAGGATATCGCGCTTATCCTTGTGAGGTCATGAGCACTTGTGTTGAGTTGTTTTTGACCACGTATTAATTGCGGGTATTATTTCTGCTACTTTGAGTTAAGAATCAGTAAATGTTGACGAAACATTTGGGTTGTGATCAAGATCTACTACATATTTATCCTCATCTCTCTTCCACATCTCTGCATATGCACATGAACGGACTATGAATAACTGCATGCAATGACGGTTTTGTCACAGCAGTTGTGCATCCCAATATGCCAATTGGACCAAAAGACAATAAATTATTCCGCTCCATTTTACTGTTCGATGGTGCAAATTATGTATGTATACAGTATGAGATTGTCGTTTCGTTTGCTGATCAGGATTCACGATGCGTTGATTGATATACGTTAACCACGGATAATGATCATCATCAGTCTCTGGCTGGACCTATTGAGTTTCAAAAGGGTGATGGAATCGGATAATAATTGAATACAAAGCAGGCAATCCGAATCCACTTGTTCCGGTGCTGGTATACATGCATATGTATGTCCATGAAGAACCAGAGATTTGGTGGGGTGGGGATATGTAAGTATGTAAAAGTGCAGTATGTGTGTTTAAGGTTGTCAATGGGGTCCCTCCAGGCACTCGGCTTTGTCAACTTGTCACCATTAGAGGGCTTTTAATGGACTTGTCCCTTGTAACAACTCCATTCAGATAATCTTTCTATCATCATCATGATCATCATGGGCATTGCGGATGAGTTTATTCATAGCACACATGACGAAGACCTAAACATGAGTCATTGGAATTGTGCTAAATTTTTCATTATGCAAAAATTGGTGACAGTAGAATATCTAATGAGCAGAATGACCTACGGAAAATTCTTTGATTCTACGATTCTTAAATTCCTAGAACTACGATTTTGATGACAAATATTCACATGAATTAGTCCATCAAATATGAACGCTGAAAAGGTGTGGCAAAGTAAAGCTCTGAGGAGGTAGTGCTGTCCGCCATATGGCTTGACACATAGGGAAAGCTGTAATTCGGGTTTTAGCATGGTCGCCATATGTCAATGCGATCATCTAACGCCAACCTCGTATTTAGCAGAAAGAGAGAGAGACTGACAGATTTCCAGTCTTTGATCCACTTTCATTTCATGAACTGCTCCATTGTTGGACTTTTCTATTGTTGCTGTCTCACACCTTCTTTGTTCACTTGTCCCAAGTGCATAAATAAACAGGGATAAAAATTTGTTATCTTTTGTCAACATTTGCTTGGTTTCGGAAACGGATCTTTTGTCCTCTAAACTAACATTTGTAGTATTACAACAAGTTCGAGTGATTTATTCAAGAAAGTCTACACATGCAATTTATGAAACATTTAAATAAATACTGATTTCTTACCTTTTTCAGTCCTGAATTTTTTGCACCTTTCACAATTATCCAGAATATTATAATCTCATTTCAGTCGGAAGAGCAGACTTTATTTGTCCAGACCAGTAATAAACTACCGGTTAGAAACGATCACAGACTTTGTAACCTAGTATTAGGATCTGTACATATAAACCCAGTCACATGCACATGGAGATGCACGGATGCGTAATCTTAAACCATTATGTTATCAACGAAAATAATTTAGTAGCTCTTGAGCAGAACTAATTTGATGATTGTCAGGAGAATGAGGAAATATGTCAATGATTTCAGGCTGAGATGGAAACGCATCGATCTGAAGCATGTGGTGGGGCTGCTTCTCGGTTCCCCGACTCCTTCCATGCCGGAGAAAGCTTCCGACACGGGGACAACCGGTGAAAGGAGTCTGCTCGAAAGCAGCAGAGATGGAGATGTGACTTCCAAGAAGATTGGCCGCATTTCACTCTCTTCTAAATAAATCCCTTCTCGAGGACAAATTGGTGAGCTTCTGTGAATGGTGACACTTTGCCCCACAATTACAAAATCAAGAAATTTACTAAGCTACATTTTAGGAACATCATTTTGGTAAACTTTTACTTGCACTTCTATTTATGATAAACATATATGCAAATTTTTAGCAGTATGCATAACGCGAGATTCAAAAATTTGGATAAAGCATAATTATTTGAGACCGACCTGGATCAGTTCGGCACTGATCATGATGATGAACCCATTTTCTACCCGTTGACTGAACCTAATTTCAATGTCATTTGCAACTGAATACAATTCTGGGAGTAATCTAAATGCATGTTCATGAACATTTAAATTAGTTTTGCATAACGAAGTCAGGCTGACTCTTTTCATACCAAGATGAAGAAGGTTGAACCCATAATTCAAATTTGTTGTCCCTGTAATTCCACAAACTCGAGTTCAACTCATGTCACCTCTGCCGCTAAACGTGCGTATCTAGTTCCTAGAGAACGGTTCTACTTATGCAGTTAGATTTCCCAACGACTCTGAATGTGCACTCAATTTGTGTGGATTACTTGCACACCAAAATGGCATCCACTTGTGTAATAGTTGGTCGCACTGGGTAATCAACTTTTTCCCCGAGCTGAAAAGGAATCAGGTCGGACGACGGAATTGAGTCGAGATTGAAAACTCAATGAGAATGAAAAATGGAAAAGATATGATTTTGAGAAGATAACGAGGTTTCTTCTCCCACTTTCAACCAGTTTCAAGCTCCAACCAAGCATTTAGTTAGATTTATTTACTCCTCCTCCTCCGTCACTTTCTCTCCCATCAGCCGTCCACCCCAAAAATGAGACAGTCAAATTGAGACATCTCTCTCTCAGCCTGGCTCTCTCTCGTCGCAGCCAGAGATTGGCAGGAACGGACCCCTGCGGAGTTTAGAGTCGGAGAAAACATTTTCATTTTAAAAATTGATTCTGTTGCTCCGGATCCACCGAGAACTCGAAAAGGTGACCCTCGCTCTCCGAATATATGTGCGACGTCTCCTCTTCGAGTGGATGATGGGAGAAAGCGTTGGGTGGATGGGAGATGGGATGCAAGAGAATATATAAACCTTGGGAAGAGAATCTCATTTCCTGTCAATCTGCCTCAAGTATCAAATCTGGAGCCGCAACTAAAACGGTCCTCGCAAATAGCAGCGGAGGAGAATATTCGGAACAGCGTGAGTGAAAAAGAAAGAAAGAAATGCAACTTTGATTGAAAATGTTTCAAAATAGAAAGCTTTTTTCTGCTCGACACAATTTCACTTGAGAAAAATGTAGAGAGTATACTTCAGACGTGCACACATATATCCAAAACTAATGGGTTTTGGAAGGTTACATGTACAGATTGTCATTTAAGGAATAATTAAAATTCCACTGCCAAGTTTCATGCGCAATTTTCTATCCCTCCATCGTCAACGGTGTAACTTTATGTGTATAGGAGGGAGAGGTGTGTGATAGGAGAAAGCAGCCGCCATCCAGAAATCTCAACCATCTTCTGAGTCTACTTTTTTGGTCGGTTGCCGTTGAGGACAAATTATGATTTGGTCTTTTTCTTCCGTGGTGGTGGTCTTCAGCTTCTGAGAGATGGGAAACGAAATGAGGATCTCGGATCTCATATCCTTTCTCATCAAAAGCAAGTTAAAGTTGATGGGATCACTTATCTTTCTCATTTTCAGAAATATAATGACATCCTTCTTCTCGTTTGTTCATTCACCGCTCGTCCTCGTCGTCCACGCCGTTTCAAGGAGATATGTACGAAATAAACGAGCCGCTCCTACGTGTGGGAGTACAATAATATGCTGGCTATTATCACCCTCAAGGAACCAAAGTAAATATATCTGCGCATCATTTTCTCCAGTATTTTTTAACTACTATGTATTTACTTGTGTCGATTATTTAGTAATTTTTTTTACTTGCGCTCGGCTACATTTCATTCGATATGTAAAATTGTACGGATGAGAATACGAGCGTAATTGGTAATGAAGTACACGGAACGGGGCGGAGAGATGGAGAGAATAAAAAGGGAGACAGATGACGATTCCTGTGTGATCTCCTCGTGTCTTTGTGATGCTCCCCTCTAACCGAACCTCGACGGGCAGAAATGTGGATAATATTTGTATTTTGAAGAGGGGGTGTCCATAAATTAGCCTACAAAGGACTACTCCCTTCCGAGTCCACGCAGATAAAAGGAATATGGCCTGCCCACCGCTGTGATCATTCCTTTAAGGGGAAAGCTCGGCTCGTACATAATCCCATTCGCATAATGCATATGTATCCTCATCTTCTCCAACCCATCGTCCACGCTATACGGATGATGCGATGGTCAAATGTACCAATTTTTGTCACTGCCGCACACTCCACCTCGAATAATGTGACACTCGCTTGTCATCCAAGACTGCTGTATAAAATGTGGGAATTTGGGTAAAATATTCATGAAAAACATTGTATTAGACTTTTTTTTCTTACTATAATGCAGTATTCCGCCATGCACCATCTCCTTGAAGAATATTAGATCTGAGAATACACTTTGTTGCTGGGAAATCTTGGGGAAGGACAAATGTCGCATTCAAAACCAACCTCACCTTTGAGAGATTTGATGAAATTTTCCAATTCCGATAAATCCAAAATTGAAAAGGTTCAAACGTGTCTCCCATGCAACTCGGCAGTTAAGTTTCAAAATGAAATTGGAAATTGGAAACTGATGTTGATCAAATAAGATTTTTCAAAAGTCCCGAAGGAGGCTCAAACATTCCCTGAAAATATATGTGCGTGCGTATGTGATGGCTGATGGGATGTTGCATTGGATTTCCACCCTTTCCTTCCAATATTTCAAATTTTAAAGTGCTACCTGGATTGGATTTCTCTTATTCCTCTCCTCCACCGGTTCTCATATGTGCACTTGTCTGTCACATTTTATCACATCGCACACTCAATACAAAATCAATCAGCTCCACTCTGTGCAGAAGAACAAAGGATGAGTGACGGAGAGGGAAGGGACATAAAAAACGGTTTTATTTCCCCTTTAGCCTCCTACATACTCGTGTAGCATCAAATCAACGAGCATGACATGCAGTGTGTAGGGAGATAAAAGTGTCTTCTTAATGGGATGTAAATCGCGCCCCTCTTGGGACTCTTTCACTCCAAGCAAGACGACCGACCAAGAATTGCTGCTGCTGGTAAATGTCGAATTGTAATTTGGAAATGGTTGAATTCGATTGGAAAAAGATGACGGCAATGATGACGACTTACTTATTCGTGAAAGGATACGTTTCATCCTGCCGAATAAGATGCTCATGTGCGTGTTGCTGCTACAAGTGTGATATTCTTTGTCTCTTTTGTGCTCCCTGAAGAGTTCAGTCTTTTAACTATTGTCTCATCTGACTTTGTGCATCAAAAGGAAGCCATTCGTGTAGAACATAAGTGTATTTTCATTTGCAGATCTAACGTATGCAAAATTTGGAAAAATACTTAATATGATATGAACTTTGACGGAATTTTAAACAATGTAAAAACTAAACTTTAATGATGAATGGAGAAAAAAACTTTTATATTTCGTTGAAAAATGATTCTGTGGACTTTCTTTTTATTCAGAACAAATTGAGTGGGGGCCCTTGGTTTTTGTAAAATTGTGCATTCAATGAGTTGGGCGAGTTGAAGTATCTGAGGATGGATCTTCATCATATTTGAATGGGCTGATTAGCCTCATAAGGGCTCTTCTGCTGCACTTTCATCAAACCCTGATTCAAATCTGAATTCGCTTTCAGAAGATTCCTATCGCAAAATAAAGTAACAATATGTATACGTATGTATAAGCTATCGAACTTATCTACAGATATATCTGAGTGGAGACTGGGTTGTGCTACAGTGTTTGTGGATATGCGTATAAACATGCCTGACAGTTGGTGACTCGGTATTAGAACTGGACACAAAATTGAATCAATTTCACCAATTCGAAATAGACAATCCACATCCATGCGAAACCATGTCAAGCAAGCAGATAATATTCAACTCGGTTAGTTAGAGCTGACGTGATTTAATTCCTTCTCGGTTTCTCGTTTGGTTTCCGAATTTAGCAGGAATTCAAATGTTGGAATATTCAGATCGGGATGTAAAATCTAATATGGCACTAGCTCAACCATGGATAAGTCCATTATGTGTGGAGGGATAAGCCATTTATTTACCTGATCTGATTTATTTCGGGGCACATTGAGATTTATGAGGTGCCTGTAATTTGCGGCCCATCACTTGTCTTGTACATACGTCTCTATTAATTTATGATGAGCATGATAATGTTGTCATGCTGTGTTGAACTTTGTGACAGGTGTGCCAGGGGGAAATGGTGGCATAATTTGTCACTCTGGTCATCGGAGCATCGCCCATTGAACACTGACAATTGGCACAGCAGGAGTCGATTTAGAGCAAAGGATCAATGCAACCGTTCGTAGTCTCCCTTTTAAATTTACTCTGTTCCATAAATGCTGCGTCTGTCATGTGCGTATTCAATACGTGCCTCTGCGAAATAGGATTTAGCATCTTCCGTGGTTAGTTTATCATGATGACTGATTCGTTCTGGTCCAGCATGATTCAAGTTTTACGCCAAATTGACCACAATCGAGTGCCATAAGTGTGAGGAGAAGCCACTTCTTGTTGTTCCTATGAATCCTACCTACGCACGCAGGCTGCTTGTTTATCTGTCGACTCCGCGTTGTCTTCTCGCCCCACGTTGAATCACTGCATTGGTTTCGTCCCAACGAGTCCAATGAGCTGTGAGATTTTTGGACACCGGATTCATAAACTAATGGCACGATTTATATGTGTTGTAGGCATTGTTGTGAGGTCTGTACAATGGGAAATCTCAAAAATGTGTTATAAATTGGAGCATAATGTGGGACGAGATGCAACGTACCCGATGGTTACGAATAATAAATTTCGTTTTAATGAGATAATCACCAACATTTAACCCAGGCTAACATTTAAATTACTCGATCTGATTATTATAATTTCGACGTATTTATTTTATGACCAGAATCGAAATATGGTTTGGTTTCTGGCTAGAATTCGACGGGTTTGAATCAACTACATGACAAAACACACGTGCTGCGTAAGTGGGAGTCGTTTGTTGAAATACGTGTCCTCTAATTGACACTCTTATACGAACACACGCAGACCATGTTGTCACTACGACACTTGCCCATCACGTGTAGGAAATTAACCAACAACACCACCCATCATTTTAGATGTTTAAGTTTGGGGTGCAGAGTCTCATTGTTGAGCCACGTCGTCGTTTATTTATTTATCATGAGCAGGGATTACGTATTATCCTTGTAAATAATAAATCGAATTGACTCACTGTACATTTATTTTCAATATGCGCAATAAATTCCACTTTGTTTCTGTATTCATAAAGGTTCAAGAGTAACAAGTTTGATTACGGAAAATGTAATAATTCTAATTCCATCAAACGGTGGGTGATGGCATCACAAATAAACTGGGTGAAGATTGAGTTTGAGAAAGGAAAACTACGTAAAGTGCATTACACAGATTGAAATTATTGAATTACTTTATGAGTGAGTGAATGAATGAATGAATGAATGTGCAGCACGGGTTAAGTTTGTATAATTTATTGAAACTGAACTGATTGAATTATTCCCGTGAAACACCGTGAAAAATGCGCTTATTACAAGTCACAAGTGTATGAAAAGAACTGGGATAGAAGAGGACGAACGACTCATAAGCTTTCTTCCTACTCATCCTCGCACTCTTTATTTGTTGCCATCTCTCATCTTCCGCCGTGCTGATGGAACTAACTAATCCGATCTGCATATCATTTCGACTTTCTTTACAAAAATTTAAGCTCTCACGAGTTCAATGGGATGCATTCAGTCATTCATATATATACTGATATCCAAAAAATTACACAAATTCAATTTCCGCCAAACAAAGGTGCTACTCAAACCTGTTTTGATTTGCAAAATATTTGGCAGCATTTCATACCCAGCGTGGATGGGTTATTATTGTGTGCGAGGGATAAAGTGGCAGAAAAGAAGTTTTGTGTGGATAAGTGAGGAAATTATCAGAGGCAGAATAAAGAGATCGTCGTGGTGAAAAGAAGTCATGAAGGAGATGAGATCAAAGTCGTTTCCAAGTGAAAGTCCTTTCTGTCGGCCGTGGTGATGGTGAAGACGAGGCAGCGTGGAAGTTGTTGTAGGAGAAATAGTGAGAGAGAGAGTGAGTGCTGGGAGAAAGTGGAGAGTGGAAAACGCAGGCGTTTGGCTCCCAGAGCGAGGCGAGTGGCTGGTGGGGGAGTGGGGGGAGATTGCCAGGGAGACGACGGGGCTGGGAGAGGATTGGTTCTTGGGAACGGAAAGACGGGTGCGAAGGGAGGAGGGTGCTTTCCCCACCACGACGAGGAATAAGCAGACGGACCGACGAAGATGGACACATCTTCCTCTGGAAAAAGCAGAGGGACGCTTTTGCCTTATTTCTCCCGGTATGCGAAAAGTTATGGTCTTGGTGTGATGTTGTAGACGGCAAGGAAAGAAGCGGCATCGGTGGGGGAGATGCAGAGATGAAGTGATAGTTTTTTGCAAAAGTGAAAGCAACAAAAAGTATAATTGTGGTATGATTGCGATTTAATGGCACTACTCATTGCTTGTAAGCTTGCATGTTTTAATTGTGGAGAAAGTAGTGTAAAAATGAGCATGGGTCACAGGTAGGATTTACTAGAGCTGCCAACAAGCTGTGGACAATCCGTCCCAGAAGGTGGCTGAATATTGTCATGTCTTTTCTTTGTATACATATTGGAACAAAGTACCGAGATGCATATCAAGGCACTAGCACTGCTGGCGTTTAGAGCATGGAATCCCTCGACTGCTTGCATGGAGTGCAAACCCTGTATTTCAGACCTTTCTCTGGTCTGAAACTGCTTTGCCGTGTCTGTTCTGAAGCTCGTCGTCTGCTCCGCGGATCAGCACAGAGTCAGGGACGGTGAAAGCGAGGGATGGATAACACAATTCCCGAAAAAGGATCTCCCAGTGCGCACGGAAAATCTCCCTTATAAACCTGTATCTCTAAACTAACCTCATTAGTCACCTTTCGTTTCGTTATCGCTTGTCACGAGCCAAAAAAAATTCACACATTCCACACTCAAAACTCACAACTCACTTTGATTGAATAGGTGTTACAAATTGGTTAACATAAATCACTCCTCATGAATACAAAGTAGTGGTCCCCAGCCTGCTCCTCCATTTTCAGCCCGTCTGAACCTAATCCTTTCTGGTCCGTCGTGGTGTCGTACGCCAACAAAATATTTTCCCCGTCTTGCCGAGCCCACGACCGCATTATCATTCACACATATAGCCCATTCACTCCACGAGGGAGAGGACAGTTCGCAGTCACCTTTTGATAAATCAAGTCAAGTCCGAGAAAAAGTTTAAAAGTGAATCTCCTTATTCAATTCCCTTAATTTAACTCCCCTGCTATACTACACCTGATTCAATATTGGTCTTTTCGTCGCTCTCTTCCCAACACACCGGTGTCCGGCAGCCTAAACCGACCGCCATCCAGACCGTTATACATCCCAGACTCCAACAAACCTATACAAGTTACCATAATCAGTTTGCTTGCGAGTCAAAGTAATAAATTGGAGCAAACTTGTTGATCTGTCCAATCTGATTTTTTCCATTTCCCGAATGCACACACGTAATAATAAATAATACGCGACGTGTGTATGAATGAAGAAGGAACAATTTTTCACTGCTACATATTTACTTACCAAGATAGCTCCAAGTGAAAGTGAAAAGAAGGACTGAAGCCGCGTTAAACCCTGCGAGCATATTTTATCGGGTGAAAGCGCACTTGATTTTATCAGCAGCGACACGAAACTACTATAACTCGATAGAAAAACACTAGCGAAACGAGCTGTATGAAGCAAGTAAATAAATCTAATGCATTTCGGGACTAAGTTAACTAATCCTAAGTGAATAAATGGCGAAGATAAATATAATCAACTTGAGTAATTTTGTTTCGGTCGGAAGAAAGGATATATGCACATCCACGTCTTAAACTATAGCATCACAGCACATACTTTTGCTACGCGCACATATACGGCGGGAGGTATACTCGTATATCTCTGAAGCGGCTAATTAATTGAGTTTCCCAGAGTTTAACCTGCTTACGTACATTATCTAATTGAGTTCACTCCTATTAATGCAAGTGTCACGACTCGTCTCAATGTTTGATACACGTCTGCTGTGTGCATACTGCTGTTTTACGTTGTCATAATGCGTCTAATCCCTTAAATGAACTTGATTTGAGTAGGGAACAAGTCACGATTGACATTTCAAGTGGGACTACTTCAGACTCATAATTTCGCACAATTTTTCACAATATTATCATTCAAAAATGTTAAGCCAAGCTTCCTTTGCCAACGCAAAGATGATGGAGGACAACCGATCCATGCACGAGGACCGGCTGGACATGAAGCGTGGGGGCGGCGGGGGTGTAAAATGCGAGGACTCGTTCGCCACCCTCTACAGCCTCCACTCCTCAGACGCCGCCTTATCAGCTGCCGTCGGAGGGCCCGGATTGTCCAGAACGCTTTCAGACCACTCTGGTAAGTCCAATTCTTTCCATTCACATGTTATCTGTGCGTGTTGCATGTGTGTAAGTCAGGGAAAAAGTCAACTACTTTTTGAGCACATGTTCCCCTTACCAAATTAGCCTCAGAGCCCTTGACACTCTAAAAACTTGAAGGATTTTAAAAAGGGAGTGAGGATTGGAAAGAGATTTTAATTGTAGAATCAGCAGGTAGCGTTTTTCATTTATTTGAATGCATGTAAAAAATGCTTGGAACCTCTTAACTCTGCTGCATACTGAACGGATGGATAGGGCAGGTTGCATTATTATTGTGATTTCAAGGGTCACTAGCTGTACATATGTCAAGCTACATAAAGAGCTGGACAAAAGGTTACAGAATTGTCATCACCCTGAAAATAGATTCTGCCCACAGCAACACTTGTCACCATTTGAGTTTTAAACATGGTAGATTAGCTGTCCTTACACATGCCGAATCGAGTGGAGGAACCCTTTATGAAATGTTGGGGCTGGAGGAACTGAATGGGCGTAATCCTTTAAGGCTCCCTTTGTTATCCCTGCTAACCCACCCGGTAGGGACTTGCATTGTTTATTGTCACTCGCAACACGTGCCCTTACCACTTCAAACGCTCAAGCCGTCAAACCTTGCCACACTCGGGCATTCAATCAGTAGCTATTGACTGCTGATCATTGGCTCCAAGGGCTCGTGTCCTTTCTCCGCAGGTTTCCTTCCCGACAGTCGTGCCTTGTTGTTGGGATCATCTTTATGTACATAAATCGGGAAGAAAAGTTTTGTTGAAGAAAGTCATTCACTCATAAAGAAGAGAGTAAAGAAATGTAAATCGAAAGTGACATTTTATAAATTGATCCAAGATTTGGCATTCTTTCTTTTGTAGCAGTTTGATTTGATGATCATCACTTTCAATTAGTTTAACAAGTGTTGTGAGATTGTGGGTGGGTTTATTATTAGTCCTTGCAAGTGAGCACACGCACATATAAATACATATAGGCATTGAGCAACTTTACAAGTTGCTTGAACAGGATTTCGTCTTATCCAGCACGGTAATTGTAACTTTATTTGAGTTTGATTTAAAATTCTTGGAAATGGTAATTAAGCCAGAACTGGACTGTCGCTCAGAGCCACTTTACAGCCACTCTGAACCTGCTTGGACTAATTGGAGAACAACAAATACTGAATCAAACTATTGGCTGTGCATATTTATACGTATTACTTTGTTGCTAAATAGGTAGCTGCTGGTTATTATTGCTTCAATTGCCCCATTCGACCTAAAGTTGATAACTCTGAGCTAATTAGTTCCTTTTCAGCGGTGAGTGCAACTTGTAATTGCATTAATTAGCACCACTACCAAACGGAATATTGAGTTAAAACATTGGTTCGCTTCTAATTCAATTGGTTCATTATTTACCTCATCCCAGGAACGTCTTGAGAATGGGACGAAATAAAGTTGTGGACAGAAATAGGAGTAGTTTGTTTTTAAATTTACGAGTTTTTGGTTTGGGGTTGGAGATTCGATAAAGCAATTATAATTAGGACGCGGCCCACCCCGTTTGCCATCCAATTGTGGAGAAATGATTTAATTTTGATTCACCAGGACAAGAAATCGGTGCTTTCAAGAAGTTGAAGTCGGAGAATTCCTCAGGCCTGGGAATGGGCTCAGGTGGGGCGAACCACAGCCATACTCCAACGTCCTCCACCTGCCCGACCCCTGCGAGACGAAGGCATCGAACGACTTTCACCCAAGTATGTCCTCCCAATTTTCACCCTTTTCACAATACCGAGAATGAGCTAAAAAATGTGATTAATTTGTTTGCCAGGAACAATTAGCCGAATTAGAATCTGGTAAGTTTATTTATGAGAAATGGGGATTCAAAGTTGAAGGAAATTCTTTTAATCTAATCCAATGTGGTCTCTTCCCAATATGCTAATAACTCTTAATCTGTTTCAAGCTTTCTCCAAAAGCCATTACCCAGACATTTATTGCCGGGAAGAGCTTGCTCGGACCACGAAGCTTAATGAAGCCCGGATACAGGTAATTAACAACTGCTGCTCATCCTGCTCTAGCTCTCAATATTTATTAGAGGTCAATAATGGTAATAGTCAAGCATATGCATGTGCATATTCTACAATAATCAACGTTGGGGAATTTTGAGACTTATTACGATGGACTATGAATAGAAACAATGTTGCAAGAGTTTGTAATGTACATCGTAGTCAAGTTGGGAGAGAATATATAAATATTTGACGTTTGGCTTAGAGAAAGGGGCATTATGGAAATAGCCTTATCGAGCCTGTTTTGTTCTTCGTCTCACGTAAACTGCTAAATTAATCTAGTGCTGACTCTGACTCGTATTAAACAAATGATTTCCATACTTCCATTATTATGATTATGTCTCTTGATAACTAGGGATCCTCCTTCCTCCACTTATCATTATTATTATTATTGCTTGAAAACTCTTTTGCATCTCATTTCAAATTCATGGAACAATTTCACATCGTCCTTTCGGCAAACTGAGAGAAAGAGAGAAAGCACAAGTAAACGAACAATTGCTATTTGAACATTCAATTTAGAATTTGCATATGGATTATATGATATGAATCCAAAGTGGGAGGAAATATGCGCAATCATGGATTCATGGGTTTCAAAGACGAAATGGATGTCGTTATTTATAGAGGACGACGAGGCCTCCCGTATTATTTTGCTGCATCCTTCACGGCAGGGCGTACAATTTGGAAAAAATAAACATTTTCGAGCATATCCAAAAATGGTAAAGCTTTCTCCACATTTCGCTTTAACAAGGCATTTCCCAAGTTTATGTAAACCTTGTGTAAAATTTTAAGCGGAAGTACATCATTTCTCTGAGCTGCATACGTAGACATGTAAGATTTCAGGAGGAAGATATAAAGCGGAGATCCCTCCTCCTCTTCAGCATTTACCTGCAATTCCCCCCAGGCTTGAACGTACTCACAATTTACATCCTTCAGCTTTTGTGAGTGCAAGATGAGAAACCGCAGGTAAATTCCTAAATTGTATGCTCTGGGAGAGGAAATTTAATATAGTCACGACATACGGGTGGGTAGCAAAGCAAGAAGCAGCGGATGAACTTTCAGAAATAAAAGCCATCTCCCTCTCTCACATATTACTCCACTTTCACCTCATAAAAAAAGGAAGATGGGAGACGACAAGGCTGATTTTCTAAGATCTTAAAATTCTTATGAAATGGAGTCTGGTAAAAGTGAGCAAAAAAGTGTGGGAAATTTCTACTCTGTTTGAGAGGCCTTTCTTCTCTCCACCGCTGTTACCGTTATTGCAATTTAAGTTTAAGTGAGCCTTCTTCTTATTGATGTCGAAATTTATGATGGAGCAGAGAGATGTTTCATTTTTGACGGGTTATGTACATGTAAGGAGAAGAGGAAATTGGGAAATATTGAGGATGTGTAGTGTAGCGAAGCTCTGGAGGAAATTGTAATTTGGGTGAAAGCAGGACAACTTTCTTTGGTTATTAAGTGCATGTCATCTGTACAACATGTTTGAAAAATCTGAGATCGTATCTTCCAGACTCCTTGTTCCTGAAAATGATTAAATTCTTGTGTTTTCAGAAAGAGTAAATTTTTTCTTTGACATGCCAATTTCTGAATGTTTTTAGTTGGCTCTTGGTGGTTATTTCGAGTTGACATTTCTGCTTATCAGAGTAATAACCTGGCATGTGGCTACACATGTCAAAGTGAGTCATTGCGTCCTACTCATCATTTTGGATTTCGGTGTCAACGCAGGAGTTGGTTTCGGTTTGAAATGCTAAATATGCTGCTGCTGGTAGGTAATGGCAGCCTTGGTTGGTTGGTGGGATGGATGGATGGATGTGGAAATTCTGAGTGGAAAGTAGAGAGTAAGAGGCTTTCATGTAAATCTCCATTATTCCTCCCAAATCTAATTTGCCTACGTTAAAAGCCCTGCTGGAGAAAGATGAGGCTTGAAGTTGGGTTGGAGATGGGCAGAGTGGAAAAGCTGATGCCAGGCAGTCATCTTTGAAATACACACTCACACGTAAAAACATGCCAGTTTGGTTTGAATTCAGCCAATACAAAATAAATGCAAAATAACATGTTTCGAAACAGGCTCATCTGCAAGGTACTTAGGAACATATAAAATAATGCGAGATTCATGTTCTTTAATAAAACTTGGGAAAAAACTTTAAACTTTGCTAAATTATTTTCTGATTTTTATAAATTGCTCGTACTTCAAGTTCGATTACATCATATATTCCTCCACAAATTCATTTTCGAAGTTCCATAACACATATGTACATGTATGTATGTGCATGAAAAACAAGGGAGTAAATGTCTCCAGTGTCGGGGATTCAAGGCTATTACCAGACCCCAACCTGGCTGCCAATCATCATTAGTCATTTGAGTCTCAAAGTGGTTGCTGGTGCTCAGAGTCAAAATATCTAGTCCGTCCCCGTCGTCTTGTATTTGACGATCGTTCGCCATGCTGGCTGGTGGACAGTACAATTGTTGTGAGAAAATGTGTAAAGTTTGAGGAGGAACAACTGACAACCCTCCTCGCCGTCGTCGACGGTCTTCCCATGTTTCCTCGTTTTCTCTCTCCAACTTTGGCATAGCACACATCAGGCAGTTTGTATGTACTATTGTTCGGTACATCCGGGCAGAGTTTGCTTTGAGCGAGGGGAAGTCACTCACGACTCCAGCAGGAGGAGAGGATTGCATATTAGCAACAACGAGAGAGGGAGGCCACCCTCTCTCCGTCGTTGTAGAGCTACAGAGCTGACTTCCCGTCAAAGTCAAGAAGACTATGAATTGAATATGCCAAGTTACATTTCATGAACAATGGCGGAAGCACCCACACGGTGTTGTAGTCGTAGTCGTGCTAGTTGGCCAGTTAGTTTCCGCCTCCATGATTTTCCGGTTGGTGCTAATTTCCGTTGTAAAGATTGGGAGAAAGTTTGCGTGTACTTGAAGGAGTACAAACTTCAAGTCTGATACGCCGAGTCTTATTACACGGCCACCACAAAGAACTATCAGGATGAAGGAGTGGGAAGAATTTTCATTTAGTGACAGAAATACGAAAGAGAAAGCGAGAGGAAAAAAAAGAAGTGTAAAGACGGTGGCGATAATGATGATGATGAGTTACAGTAGTCATTCGACTTTTGCTGCTGATCTGGTCTCTCTCCTATAGTTATTGACGTTTCCTAACTTTGGGAAAATTTGAGATGTTCGACTTGAGCCGGAGTTGGATGATGATGATGATGGCACCGGAATTACAAGAGACTTCGTTTAGTGGTGGACACATCATGCGATGCATGTACATACGTACGTACGTATATCTATATAAATACGTATATCTATCAGAGATCCGCGATACATAACAGGAGGAAACTCGCTTTTCGTCACATTCCCTGAAAAACGGTGGACATCAAATGCATCAAATGGAGTCTTTGATACTCGCCAGCAGAAATATCTCTCTCGTCGTCGTCGTCGTCGTCAGTGGTGGTGGTGTCTGTCAGTTTTGTATTATTTTGGTGGCTTGCTTTGGATGTTGCTGTTGGCTGGCACAGTGAACAGTGATAGGACACATAATTCAATTAGAGCTTCCATTTGACGGTGTGTTTCCCCAGAGAGCCCAACACGGACGAGTTGGAAAGTTGTTCAAGAGCTGGGTTCGCTTGGGATTCTTCTCTTGTCGTCGTCACCAGCTTTGCCATCGATATTTGCTGGGGAGGAGAAAGGACGCGATGACATTATCCAACATTTTCACAATTTGCTCCTCTCCTCGGCTTTGGTTTTCCAAAACTATGATGAGCCAAATAGAGGAAGATATTTATATATGGATAGATAGCAATGTGAGTCAGACCAATGTAAAAAGGCCTCCTCCTCCGACAATGAAATCTGTCCAGTGCTTTATATCATCCGTCTGAAATATTTACTAAAATACCAAAATAAATATTATTGTAAAACCCAAAACTGTTCCGTCATCGTGACACATTTTCCTTAAATCAGTCACGGTCTCTGCAACATGATAAAACCTGACACAAATAAATGGTTAGTTAATACAGTTACTTATTAGCAAATTGGGTTGATTGGGTAAGTTGCTGGTAAATGGAACAGTTAGGAGAAACAGAGATGTTTGAATGAAATGAAATTACAAAATTTGTTCATCCAGTTTCCCGTTCCCATTCATTGTTGGATGGAAGGCATACATATAAAAAATAAGATCACGGAGGAGGAGGAAGAGGCAGCCGAAGAGAGAGGAAAGACGGAGAAAGGAAGCTCTTAATTCTCCATTGGGATGTTCAATTTAAGATTTCCACAATGGAAACTGATATTATTGCATTACCTGAAATTATTTTACAGGCATTTCAAGCTCGGTAGAGTTCAAATTGTGAAGGTAATGAAGAAAATAAATCAAATGAACATCAGAGTCATCAGATTAGGATGGATATGTCATATAAGAGGAGGGCGAGCGGGTGCTATGCTCTTATATCTGGAGAAAGTGCTCCACATTCTACAGGGACCAGGTCGTCGCTTTCTACTTGCGTCCCAACAGAGTTGTTTTTCAAGAGATTAGCTCAGAAATGTCGTGATGAGGACGAGTTTCCCAGCTATCTAGGAAATTATATCTGTACACAAGGATGGCAAATTTGTAAACTTTCTCCCACCACGGCCTCCATTCTCTGTGAACACTCCTCGCCCCGTAACACTAACTCTCCACAGATTCAGCAATGGAAGCAGAAGAAGAAGAAGAGGCTCACTCGGTCTCAATGGAGTGAATGCGAAGTAGATTTCTTCTTTGTATACTTCATCAGCAAGAAGAGAGTGGAGAAAAGCAAACGAAGTAAACGAAGTACTTGCACGTACTTCAACTGAGGAGCACGACTGTCGGCAAAATGTTGGAATTTGGAAAACGTAGAAAATAGTTCCGCTTCTTCTCAAGTCGAAACTAGTTCCTCTTCCTCGGATACTTTTTTATATCCTCTCGAGGAGCCCACACACCAAGTTCTGTTTCACATCGCGATGAAATCAGTCATTGTAGATCGGTATTTTTGTCTAAGGCTGAGAGTAAAATGGAAATTATTTAGAGGTTCAATTTCGTTGAGACTTTTGTAAATCTTAAAAGTCAGTGATAAAGATAGATCACGAAACAACGGGAAACGACGGGGTAAATAAATGCCCGATGATGATTTTTATATTGAAAATGCGAGCTTGTTGGGTAAGAGATTCTTCATCGCTTGGCTGCTTGGTTTTCCACTTTGAGTTCGCTCTGCTGAAGTGCACAAAGGAATTCACACAAGTTGAGCATGATGTGCATATCAGTGTGTACAAGAGTTGAAAGTTGTGGAGGAAGGGGAAAGAAGAGTTGGAACTTGCTCCTTCGTGATGATGAGAAAGTGGACGGAGATGCATTAACAAACTGTGAATGAATCTGAAACTTATTTTCTCGGATAAGCACTCCAGAAATGGGGATGAAATCCTGTTTCCGGAGGCATAAAAGTCAGCAGCTGGGTAGTCTTGCCTTATTCTTGCAATAATTTCAAATTCACTCGGAAACGAGGGTGCTGAACGTAGCTTTGTGCATATTTAGTTGAAAAAGGTTTATCAAAATGGAATGATTTTGATGACAAATGGTCCTCGGCTAGACTTTGGTTTTTCACGGCAGCTTTTCATACGTATTTATTTGACCAACATTTTCAATGAAATTTTTAGGTTTGGTTTCAAAATCGTCGAGCCAAATATCGAAAGCAGGAGAAACAGCTCCAAAAGGCGCTGGCCCCTTCGGTCCTCCCTTCATGCAATGGGTCGATGATGCGAAATATATATCCCACAGCCAGTCGTGGATACCAGCACTACCCACATGCTAACATCAACTCCATCAACACTATGAATCGCTACCCTCAGGTAATTTTTTTATTCTATGAAAACACTACAACCACAAAAACAACGCATAAATACTTCTGTTTTTAAAGAAAGTGGCAAATTTTAAGGTGGAATACAAAGTTTGCGAATGAATAACCGTGCAAAACTGATGATGCACAATGAATTTTAATTTTTTGCCGGCTAATAACATGTAGAATTTATGAAATAATAATCTGAATGAACAAGTAACCAATTTGGCATCTCGTTATTGATTGCGAATCTTCTGCCAAGCGACTCATAACTCAGTTTGCCAAGAAAGAAAACCTGCATTTCAGTATTTGATTCAAATGAATTTAGTGAATTCAACAAGACTGCATGTTTAAATTTCCATAAAATTTCTCTTAATATTTTGCAAATTAGTCGTATTTAATCTTAGATATTTTTTGCGGTATGGATGTTATTAAAGTATCATCAAATTCTGATGAGAATCTTGATTTTCTAGAGCGACAACCTATTTCGGCAGATGACGACGGGAAGTGGTTATCCATCCATGGCCCATTCTGCTCCTTTCTCGATGCCCCACTCGGCCAGCAACATGTCCTCCGTGTCGGGCATAAGACAAGATCCCATGGGTAAGTTAACACATTCTGATCAGGGGCGTTTTGAACCAGAACCAAAAATTGGACGCCATTGGTAAACTGTTTTAATAAAATCTCGAAGCTTGGTTTACATGCAACAGGGATGAACCCGGTGGAGGAAGAATGGTACATCAACAAGAGCCTCTCATCTCTCCGTATGAATACTTCTCATCATCATCCAAACTTGGCAACCACCCCGATGTTACAATACCAGACATAAGTCTCCCTCCCAGCTACGCCGCCATCGCCGCTGCTGCCGCCGCAAATGTTTCCGGAAATGGAGGGGGTGTGGGTGGTGGGATGAACGGTTCTGTTGGCACGAACGGCAATGGGACGTCCTCGTCCTCCTCCTCCTCCACAAATCCAGTCCCAACCTCGGCCACCGGAGGCTATCCTCTCTACTACCACGAGTACTATTTCAACAAAGAAGACAGCTCCACGTCCCCACCCAACAGCAACGGCAGTGCAGCGTAATGGGCTACAAATCTCCTTATCCAAACTACAGATATGCTAATCTTAAGGGCAGTAAAAAGAATAAAAGAGTAATGTATCGGCAGGATTTTGTAAAGTGTGTGGTGAAATATATAATTTAATCAAATTGTATTTTAAATATGACAACCTCCTAGTTTGCAAAATGACAGCGTGTGTGAGTGTGATGTGATTTTTCGTCAGCAAGTGTAGTGGAGAATATGTAACTAAAACTAAGTATTTAAACTATAACCTCTGATCTTTATTACGATTACCTCTTGTGGTACTAGTCCTCACTTATGTATTCTTCTATTCTAGTCTAAATAGTCCGACGAGTGACAATGGTTTCAATTTTAGCAGCAGCAAAACTACAAATGCATTTGGTTCCGATTCACATCTTTTTATTTATTATTTCCTCCACGTTTGATAATAATTTGATCACCAACAAGGCTCACATGCAAAATGTCATGTCAGCCAAGCAGTGGACACTGAAATGGTGTGTTACGTCGTGCGGTGCGAGTGATGCACAAACGCTTCAAGAGAAATTTTGAAAGTGAAACCTCTTCTTTTTTTGCAATTGATTGGATTTCGCCTCACAATCAAATTCCTGTATCTGCGCATACGTTGGAAAGTTATGAATTTTTGAATGGTGGAGTAATGG
This sequence comes from Folsomia candida, assembly GCF_002217175.1. Classification (NCBI taxonomy): domain Eukaryota; kingdom Metazoa; phylum Arthropoda; class Collembola; order Entomobryomorpha; family Isotomidae; genus Folsomia; species Folsomia candida. Next base: position 16,611,690 of record NW_019091194.1, on the reverse strand, counting down.
AATGTATGTAGACAGATGTTTGTCTTGTTCCTGTCTACAACTTCTCAAAGATCAATGCTGTAATTTCAGCTATTATTTCATGATCAAGTTTTATTGGGTAAAAACAGGAATGGAGTCACATAATAGATATGCTCACCCACGATCTCAAATCCTTTTAAAACAACCAAGTTTCTACAGTATTGCATTATTTATTGTTGTTTATTTTACAAAACTACTTTATGCTAAATGAGCCATATTTTAGTAAAATTGAACCAATGGCATCAGGTCACAGTCAAGCTAATTTCCATCCTGGTTGCCAAATATTTGATGTTTGTAGCAAAAAAATACGTAAAACTTACTTAATATATAATGTCCAATGTGTAATTTTTACTGGAAAGTTAAGATAAAAGAAAGTGAGGATTTGCAGTTGAAGACATTCAGTAAGTGTAATAATAACTCTGTAATAGGCGTAATTTAAGGTTTTACTTTGCCGCGTGGCAAAAATTTTCTAATAGGTTCTGCATTTCCTTAAGTAGTATCTAATTATTCAATTGAGGCATAATTAGCTCCTAAGTTATTGTAATCTAAGGTACGTGTAATGTACTTAAGTACTAGCAATAAGTGAATAAAATTAATATTGCCCAATTATTGGTATTTAAGTTTCAAGCTTTAATTGAGAAATAACCACTGCATACTTTTACGTAGATAAGTACATTTGTAGGTATCTTAAAAAATGTAGACAAAACAACCGGATATTTGTTGAGGAGTAGACTATCGATGATAATGCACCCATGCAGAATACTAATCAGTCTTTTTTTCTCTTGGCCAAATATTCCATTTGATTTATATGCAGATCTGATTGTTGTGTGAATTTAATGAATGTTGCAAATTTCCATCTGAGAATCTTGTGTCTTGATTCAAGTTTTACGACTCAAGATATGATTAGTCATTACCAAGTGTGGAACACCTGAAATAATTTTACCGATTTTAATTTTGTACTACATTTCATTTTATCCCTAACTTGCATTCAGAGAAAGTGCAAAAAGCATACTCGAGACCATATATATAGCAGAGTAATACATACATAATATATACGCATCTTCGGATATGCATACAGGTACATATTTATGCATGTCGAAAATGTACATGCGGATAATTTTCTTAGAAATCAAAACCCCACCCACAAGCCACGATGTTTGGATGCATGTACGTGACCTACCTCTACGCATAAAGAATATAAAGATGTTGCACTTTGGGACGATTCAATCAACTGGTTCAAGTCCCAAATCGAACTATATTTATCCGTGGTTGTTGCAAAAAAGAAAATTATAAAGCTCATGTAAATTAGGCACGCTGATTACACTTTATTATAAATATTGGGTCACGTATGTCATGCTTTTGGAATGTTTCATTCATTGGACACTTGTGTGTATCCGCACTCGGTCTATCGAAAAAGCTAAACAACCACATTCAAGACAATTCATTAAGTTGTAAATATCACTGTGTTGTGGACGGTGCAATTCAACTGGTGGGCTAGTCAATCATCCCAATAAGATACAGTTTAGGTTTAAAAGTCGCCCTGCAACTTTATCTTCCCTCTTCGTGTGTATTAAATAAAATCGTCCATCTTGTTGATCCGACTGACCCATAAAAGCACAGGTGAGCAGTAATAATAATCAGTGGTGGTCATTCATATAGGCAAAATATCTTGAAAATCTTGCTCCTATGAACCAAGATGAAGATCCTGTCCGACTCTCAATCTGATGGTGATGGTGATGACACAGACACAACCAATGTCAGCACGCCGACACATACACAATTTTTAGTTTGAAACTTGGCAAAAATGCATATTCATCAAGGTATAAATTCCTGTTTTTGACTTGTTTAAACGGTTGATTGTGATTACAATTTCATTTCATTGCAGCTTCATATTTTCATATGACGCTTTGCATTGCACATATTCCACCAGGGACTATCATCATCATCGTTGAACAACAAATAGTGATGATGAGCCAATGACCCACAGAATTATATACGAACCCCAACTACATATATGCATACAAGTAAATTTCAACTTTTTAATTATAATTGCGAAATTATGCTGTGCCGGTAAATGAAAAGAGTGAAATTATTATGAATACAGAGAGATTATTGCAGAAAAGAAAAGAAAATTTTTAAACTCATGTTTTTTTTTATTTTTAGCATTTTAACACAACGTCCTTTGTACAAAGTATGGAGTTGAAGAATACATTATCATTATTTATCATTTACGGTCAACAGAATTACTTGAGCTTTCACAACCGAATAACAATGTTATTATTTTGCAATTTAAATCTGTAAATTTTCTCTTGTTTCTCGTTTTTTGGTGCAAGTGTAATAAAGCAAATTGTGTCCAGGTCAATGTGTCAGAGATAAATTACAACAAAACAAAGGTACAAAAATAAATTTCATAAATAGATACAAAAATCAACAGATAACAACAATGAACAAAAACGTGGAACAATTTCGAGGTGTTTTAGGTTTGCAATAATTTTTCTGGGAGAAAAGATTGTGTGCTCTGGACAATTGTGACTTTGAAAAATTGCATTTCTTATTTAGAAGGTGGAGACTGCATGCATGGTGTAAAATACTTGTGTTGACTTTCACCTCTTCGTACACGTACATAGAATATGATTAATGACCTCGGAGGCAGGCCCATGGCATTTTGAAAAGCACAAACAAATCTCACACAATGTTGTATTGTAACTGGCTTCAAAGAAAAAGAGAGGTAGGGAATAGTGTAATAATAATAGGACCCCAAACCAAAATCGTTCCCCAGTATTCATAAAAATAGTTCTCGTAAACTTAACGCAGTATTTAAGAGGAGAAATAATTTTATGCTTACGTGATCATTAAGCTACTTAAATTTTCTTGAATTAAAAGATATGAATCAACAATTACATTCATCCCACACTTTTACTAACTACTTATATAATGGAGGCCCGTAATATGGAAATTTTGTCTGGAAACATTTTGAATTTTGAGTAAGCAATCGCACTGGTAGTGTCTCAGAACATTGACGTTTTCTTCTTATTAAGTGCTAGTCAGCCTGATGATTACAAATTGGGGACATCCGAACAGGTATATCGGGCCCTGCACTCTCCGCCATTTTTCTTGTGGGCGACGGCATCATGAAGTCCTCTCACGACATCCTCGTATTTGGGGTTGTACGACAAGAATCTGCAAATATTCAAGAGTTTTCATTAGACTCAAGTCGAAATTCGGACATAGTATTTATCTGCATACACCAAATTTACAAAAATGCTAGGGTCAAATGTATCTGAACTGTTGTACATATGTAAATCATATGCAAGCATATGAATAAAATTTAGCGTGATGATAATTGTGGTGAATTATCTGACTTACTTTACATCGCCTACTTAATGCACATGCTTATGAGCTGAATACGGGTGAAATGATTGCAAACGAAACCAAACGTTTTTCTGGCAGAGTTTGTGATATTTGTTGGAGCACATTCTGGTACTTCCGACTCTCATCAAGTGAACGTGAACCTCGTTAAAATGCTCTCCCAGTTAATTTCTTAATTGAATTTTCTTTCATGTGACTCACTGTAACATGGAGAAAGTTATAACGGAAAAATGCAATTTATGATGGATACATACATTAAATGCACAATTTGAAATATGCTTAAAATTCAGATGTTGTGGTTCACCTTTGAAAATGTAAGTCAGCAGATCAAGGTTCACACAAAAGTGAGTGAAGTAAATAAATACCCAATTTTTTCATACTGTACACCCAAATACTAAACTATCTACCATTCATCGTGCTCTACTCCGAGTAAGGTTTCTGATCACACCGAGTCCGACGTGTATGTGAAGTCGACGAATAAGTAGAATAGCGTAAACCTAGTTTTGTGATTTAGAGGGGGAAGAAAAAGTTGTCAATCCGGCTTTTCCAGGGGGCAAACAACTCTCTGTATCGATATCCACACTGCATTCAAGCCTCGCCATAGAAAGAATTGGGTGATGCACACTACCACAACAGGAAGATGATGAACTGACCCTAACGGACCACCTTCCAATGATGCAGGATGGGATTCAATGGCGTAATATGCCGACCTAAAATTCAAAATCAAATCCGTCGTCCACTCCACACCTTGCAAAAGATGGCCACCATTCGAACCTACCACGACCGATCGTTTCACCAAACAGTTTAAATGGTCAACATACATGCATCGATTCAACTCCTCCAACAACCCATTTTCGACACCAAAAAGTCGGCTGGTGTGCATCCACTTGACCACAAAACTTGTATTCCACATTTTATCAGACAGAGCTCACTCGGTGGTTCAATCTACATTTCGTAATGTTTTACAAGCAAATGACCGACTGACTCTCTACAGTTCACCATTTATGACTATCCCTTTGGCATACATTAACTCGTTGGCCAATATTTATCTTTCTTTAGCTGTTTAATTGTCTTTGTAATTCTTTAAATTAGTCAGGTAAAAAAAGTCACTAAACGATTACCGTATTCTAATATTTTTACAGAGATTTACTCCATAATTATGGAATTGCTAATCATTAAAGATGTGTCAAAAAATGCAAACACTGAATATTATTTCCGACATTTATGAATCTAATAGGTGCGTGAATATATTCAATAGGTAGACTCATCTGCAGGCGTCATTATGATAATTCTATCGAGCGAGTATAATTATGGTAATTTTATATTTGTAACAATTTAAAAATTCGACGGGGAATAATGATGCTTTTCACATATATGGTTCGGATAGGTGCATGGCTGTGAGCATATCGTGGGAAAGTGGCTCTCAACGCATTCCGGAAGAAGAAGGAGACGTATGTGTGATGAGAGTGAATCTATAGTTTATGTAGACCGACAAATGAGACAGAGTTGAGAACTGGGGAAAAAGGACATGTGATGTGGCTAGAAAACGCAAATCTAATCCCAACAGTGCCTGCATACGTATTAAACTGTTACATATGAGACATGAACGATGGCTGTGACGCGAGGCATGTGAAAGGCTTTATGCAGATATTTTGCATGCAGGAAGAGGAATAAAGTAAGAGTAAAACTCACTTTTTAGCATATTTGGCACCCTTAAGCAGCATGTTGGAAGCATTCAAGTAGTCCTTGGCCTTAGCCGGATCCTCACAGGCTACTCGGTACATGCAGTCGTAGTTGTCTGTGGAGGACCCCAAGACGTAGGTGAGCATGAGGAGGAGTTCACTCTGGGTCATGATGGAGGATGGGTTCTCTTTGCCCTCCAGGGAACGGCCCCACCCATGACCGTGGTCGTGACCTCCCTTGAAACTCACTCCACCAAAGTAGAACAACCCGATGCCAAAGATGATGGCTTTGAGCACAACGAGAATCAAAAGGTTCGTCAGATTGAGGGTGAGCACTTCAGACGTCGAGTGAGAGCGAGCCAAGGCTTTGGCCGTCTTGATGAGCGCTCGGGTCGTGTCAAATTGAACTTCGTTGTCCTTTGGATTCACATTTTGAGTTTGGGAAGAGGAGGATTTTTCAGTGAAAACAGGACTTTTCGATTTTAATCTGCGAACTTTGTTTCCGGTCTGAGTTGGTCCGGCGAATGCACATGCCACGATGCACAAGGTCACGAAGAGGGTCAGGCCAAGTCTTTTGTTCATTTTGAATTTGATATCTGCAAGAAAGAAAGAACAAAAATGAAGGTGATGACCATTTCGGTTTTGCGGAGTCTAAAAATACGAGAATAATGTGAACCCAGTAATGTCCACACAGCGGGATAGCAATTTTACGATTTTCATGGATTAACAGAAACATTTTTAGGCTACGCGTATAACTTTTTCATTCTGAGGGCAGAGAAATGAGATTACAACTTGTTGACAAGACACGATCTGACCGATCCACAACAAGATAAGAACATAGCGTTGTTTATGTGTGTATATCTTGGCGAATTTCGCATGCTCATGAATCACAAATCTTAAATAGATTTCTAATTGGCGAATCTACGACTGTAAATTCACTACGATGGATAATGCAAGTGTCTTGGTGCATAATTGCCTGTCAATCCCAACATAATGACCGAAGCATATTAGTTCGTCTTGTTACTCTAGAATGATAAAGTTTTCAGTCGACAAGTGTGCACCACACTATTCACTCGTTACCACAGGTTCAGAAATTTATGACCATAAACCGATTATAGAGAGATAATCCATTAAAACTGCCTCTCACCTATTCTACGAGGGAGTAGTGTTGTGTGCGTGTGTAATCCGACTTAATGTCAACACGACGAATCACTTTTGATTTTTTTTTGTCAGAAAATAGTCCAAGAAACTCCGATTTTTGAGATGCCCACTTTTTTATGACCACCACTACTTGCGTATTCGTATTCTAGGTTATCCTCCCAACCACGACTGATCCTGGTGAACTGAAAAGGTGTCCACTCTGGGTTACAAAGTATGAGGAACTGAACTTTAGTCACTTTAATCAAAGACCGGTTTCTTTGCAAGCCTCCTTTTTCTTCTTCTTCCTACGTGCAAAATATGTGAATGATGGACGGTGACCAGGTTATCACTGATACCCAAAAGCACAGTTATCTCACGTTAAAGGCAGACAGGTTGCGGCAGTGTTACTGCGACGACCAACATCAACAATCAGAGTCAGTGAAGAACAATAAGCGAACCTGTATTTGTAGCTTTGAATTGGCTGCTTGGTACTCTTATTAATTCCTCAGCGTCGTCGTATAGTCCTCTTCTCAGCAAATTCCCAGCAATGAAAAAGTCGCCTTGACAGTGCACTTACACATTGACTTGTCGGAGGAAGTTTGACTTGTACTCCGTACTACTCATACATTCGTACATATTTACATGCAGCACATCGCAGAGAGACCTTGCACTCTCCCCCAACTAATTGTTCTTACCTAGACGGGGATAACTTGTGCAAGTGTTTAAAACAATTCAAAATGCAAATGGTGTAAAGATAGCCCCTTCTACCCGTGAAGCTCTGGTGGTGGAATTACCTGAATATATAAGTAATTCGAGTCATTCATTAAATTTTACGATGCCTGTGCCATGCCATAATCTGCTGGGTATATGTGCATGACCATAATTCAGTGCATTCGCGTTACGCTAAAATTATGCAGGTTATACGAGTGGGCAGAGAAAAAAACTCTATGAAATGCTATAAACTGGGCAGCTTATTGCTATTGTGTGGGGTTGCCTCAGAAGTGCAACTTTTCCTTTTCAGGTTAATTTGATTGAAGTTATATCAATTGCCGTTAGTCTCTGTTAGCCTTTGCCTGTAACATGTGTGCATATTACATATATGAAATCATCCGTTTATATGATTGCATCCAGTCTGAATAACCTGACATATTTTTCATAGAATTAAAGTACAATTATTTCTTGAAATGATACTATTTGACGATTTAATTTTTTTAAACGAGCTAGCATCCATTTACAAAGCGAATAAATAAATCCATCACTAAATAGTCGGCACCTTTCTAGTCATAATTTACTTCTGACTGCTGGCTCGGTTTAATCACGTCGAGTTCAACGATACATAATGCTCTCTTGGACACACGCATGGGTGAAATTACGGAAATAAAAGTAAGAGTGACCAATATTGGAAAGGTCTGGCCACTTTACTGACATAGTTCGGTGACTCGAGAAAAAATTCCATTGTGCATCTGTCAACACGCATCACTTTTGCTACCGATTATTACGATCATAATATATGACAGCAATTATTGAGGTGCCGCTAAAGTTATGGGCATTAAAAAGCATGATGAGGGTTTACAATGGGAGAAGACATGCTTGGCTGCCTACTACATAATTGCACGTCATCATAATTTGTCGAGCAAATTCATAAACGCCGAGTTCAACAATGTCAACCAACAATACAAAAATTTATTATATAGCGCACAAGACATTGTTACAGCATGTTTTGAGAGCATGACATCGTTGACTCGACGATGCAGTTGGGTAATTAAGATTATCAAACTCAGGAGAGTCATGGGTTGGATCACTTATTGTATCACAATTAATTGTCTAATATCACAAAGTCATGCGAGTTTCCTTTGTTTCCCTTTTTGATAATTTTGAAGCGATTATGAAAATAAAATCTCTAAAATAATTTATTTAGTAAACTATATGCATATGTGGTTCATGTTGGAAAATATAAGTTTGATATTATGTGTACACGTGATTTGTAATTTTCTATTCTAAGAACTGTAAAACATTAGTACTTCTTGAATTTAATACTGAATTTTAATATTTTATTCATCTCAGAGTATCATATGAATAATGCCAATTCATAGAACGTAAACATTTCATCGCCATGAGCAAACTATTTTCGTTGAGCAATTGGATTAAATAATAGCAAAGCCTTGGAGTAGTTCCTTAATTCCTTTCTCCTTATGTGGGCAAGGATGGGTGATCCTTAATTAATTTTCCACTACGTGCTCCTTACACAATTCACAATGAAAACGAAAGTTGGCATCATGGTTTCTTTTTTGAGCAGTAAATATAAATAAATAAATAAATAAATGGAGTTGACTGCCGGAATCATAATTGTATTTTTGCAATTAGACACACTTACACCGTGATGAGGACTGACTTGCAAATGCTTACTTAATTCAATCCAAGCTCAACCAGCCACAAAATCATCCCTCCCATTCTTGTTATTTATGAGGTTGCTAATTGAAAAATATTACCAGATCACTCCGTAGTAATAATTAGCTGTTGGAACACTTATTCCTTCTTAGATAAGTATCGTCACAAAAGGCATTGTTAATTGTCGCTTCCAATTCACGGGGTGTGAATATAAATGGAAGGAAATGCAATAAGGAACCATTTCATAAACTCAAAAAATCTCCACCTTCAACATTGCGCAATGTTGATAAAGGAAATCCAAAAAGTTGTGGAGTATGAGTCTAATTAGAAAAAAATGATTTTGTAATTGTTTTGCTGGTTGGTGAAAGCTATGATTCGATATAATTGTCTTGTAGTCCAACTATAATTGTATGGATCAAACTGCCAATATGCACAAGTGATGTAACTCATCTCGATGGGAGATGTTGACTTATTTTTAATAGTTTGATTGATATAATTACGAATAATATGTACATCAAAAAATGGCAACCCAGGCGAGCCTATAATCACTGTCGGTGGTAATTGTACGCTATAATGCTACGCTAGACCGTTAACTTTCGTTTAGCCTATTACGTAGGAAATTATGGAAATTAAAAGAACAACCCATTAGTCAATCCATAGTGGGTGGGGATCAATTATTGTGTAGTAGCCGTCAAACGATTAAACTATAAAAAAGTTCATCACATTCCTCAAAGTTGTTTCGTTGTGGTTTCATTGTGGTTTTGAGACTGTTGTAGGTGGGTCCAACAACTTCACCTGTTATGAATGAATGAACTGTTAAATCCCGTTAACTAATTGAACAGCTTGATCAATTCTAACTCTGACCTTCCTTGATTTTAAAGCATTTAAAGTTTCACTAGAACAGGAGAAAGTTTCCCTGCCTGCGGTTGGAGGATCTATGTATTTGTATACACATGCATGATTTGTGTGATGAAGCCTTCATGCAAAAATAGAAGCGCTGAATATACATATTTATATAAACATTTATGTGTATATAGATTATTTCAGTGGTAGAAACGTCATTGTGCTCTAAATGATTAACGCTTTTTAAATTGGCTTCTTTTTTATAATACATATTCCGTCAAGTCATAGGGCGCATGAAAAACTCGACTTTTTTCTCCTTTTCACACTCAACCTTGATATAATTTTTCTGAGAGTGCAATGATATAATGGACTCCTAATAAATATTGCTACCATTAAAAGGTCGATTGATGGGAGGTAGGATTTTGGCAGGATAGGCGACCAGTAAAATCAGCGGACATTAGAAATAGAACCCCCCATTACCAGGCATTTAGTTTAAATAAATGAGCTATGAAAGAGAAACTGAGCACAAACTACGCATATTTAAACCAGTCACAACAACGGACCCTCTCATCAAGACGATGAGCAAAAGTATAATTTATTTGTGAAATGCTACTACATCATTCTTGACATTTACTTTACTCCCTCACCCCAATTCATTGCATTACAAAGGTGAGCATTCCTTGACTACCTGCGACGAGGAGAGGATTATGCGACTATCATCATCGATGTATTCAACTTTGCAAGGACTTTGTGAATATTATTATTATTGATCGTAATCATAAGCTAAAAGATGATCAGCAACATCAGAAACATGAGAAATCACAACAAGAAACGCACACGAAATGTCGATTTACGTGCTCCCTAAACTTTCTCACATTTGCTAAAAGGTAATGATTTCAAGACTGTCGTTTTTACTGGTTTTTTTAATTTTTCTTCTTAACTGCAAGTCTCGAAATGTGGTGGAAAATTAATTTATTATCTTTTCATTAATAGTTTTATGTTGCACGCCTTCACAAAATCAGGAAGGACGACTCATCATTTCAAATAGTACATATGTATAGTAAACTTATTTCAATGAACGTCTCTCTCGACAAAGTTGTTCTCGCTGAGAAACTTGTTGCAAGATCACTTCAAATCAGCGGAAAGAGATTTCTCTCGTAACTCGCAATAAATGCAGGCAAATTTCTGGTTTTAACAAAATGTGCTCAAGTTATAACTGATGATGCCTCTGGGATATGCAGTTTAGACTCATTAGTCCTTAAAATTCAGTCAGGGTATAAAATAATTAGCTACATTTTTAGCCTGAACCATGGCTTACGGAACCGCCATGCTCATCTGTTTATTTGCAATACGAGTGTAAAGTTATAATGATCAAACTGTTAAGAAAGGCCTTGTAGGGTGACCCCCCTGGTTTTCAACAACGATCGTGTGTACAATGCTAAAAGTTGGCTGCGCATACGTATGTAAACGAACTACATATGGGGAAATTAATGGGAAATAAAGATTATTTTTTGCAAAATAGGGATAATTTCGTTTTCAAAAAGACGAAGAACATGACTGGCTGCACTGTCAACTGTTTTTTCTAAGTAGATGAGTCATTCAATTTTTTAAAAATTTGAATGGGTGAACAGGAAATGATGAAATGCACTTAATGATGACATCTCAAAAGTACATAAAAATTGCTTGCACATATGCAATTAATAATACATATATGTATGCAAATATGTCGTAGAATAGGAGCAACTGTAACACATAAAGCCATCATGCTATATGATTTATCAACCGAATTGAAATAAATAAACATGAATAAACTAATGCATCCACGCCAAATCCAGAAATTACAAGGATAATCCATTCCACTAATGGACTTTTCAAGATAGTGTCAAATGTGGCCACCAATATCAGAAAACTCTGCGAAAACATATTACTCATCCGCAGGGTATACTACGTCAACGTGGAATGGAAGCATTTCCTACTCATGATAATTGTGCTACAATTTCTACTATATATTGGCCAATTTTTATATGTATCTGTATGTGCGTTAATGAGATTAAGACAATTCAATTTCTAATGAAAGTGACAACAGTTAATCCTTGCAAAATATATGCGTAACACAACACCCTTTTACCCGTTATCAATCTAAAGTACCTCCGAATGTGTGTTAATGAATGCAATTGAAAGTAATTTTTGATAAGTAAATGTTGTTTGGCATGCGAGATTATTGGAAATTAGTACTTAAGGTCATACAGTATAGAGTGTTGAAAATGGCGAATAAATCCACTTGTAAAAAGCCCACATTATGCAAAAAATATTGTCTCTTTATTGGGATAGTTTCAAGAACTTTTAATTTGTTGCCATCAGTCTCAATGGACAGTCAGGCAGGAGGAAATTGAAGTCGAAATGCATTCGAAATTCATTCAACGTAATATCCCTGCAATCCTGCTCTTAAACATTGTGTTTTTGTTATTGGTGAAGAAAACAAGCGGCGAGAAATCATTATTTGACGAGGTTCCCTTAAACGGGGCTCTTTCCCCAGCGGATTATAATTCCGTAGAGTCGGAAAGCTTCAGTGATACCAAACTAGAGACTACCACTAAAGGTCCTAAACCATCATATCGACAACATCAGAGGAAAAAGGAGAAAGCTTCGTTATTTGACGAAATTCCGAATCAAGGTGCATTTCCTGAGGAAAGCAGTGCAAAAACACGGACTCCGCGAGACTCTATTGATTTCGAGGTATCGCATATAACTCCCACAAATGAGTTTGACATGCCGTATTGGGATAAGCGTTTCCTTGTCCCCATTGTGAACTCTATTGCTGGAAGACCTACTTCACCGGAAGAAGTTGTCGTTCCCTCTTCAAGATTTCCCACTCTGAATAATAATTTCAACTCTCAACGAGGTCCTCCACCGTTTCCACAAAGTCCAAAAATCCATTATGGCCCACCTCCAAGAAGGAATCAATACCCCAACCACCACCCCCGTCAACAACAGCCTTATCGACATGGTTGGGATCACTCTGCATCATATCCCGCTAAACGGGATGACGAACAGCAGCAGCACGCCAATAAAACGCTTCACGTGTCTGCAAACTCTGGAGGTCCCACGGTCATCGTTTACACACACCCAAAAAAAGATGGACCGACTCATCCTCAAAGAGAAATTCCTGAAACCACCGTAGCTCCACCTAAAAATGAAATTCACTATCATTATCACATCCAAAATGAGGAATCCCGACCAAAACCCCCACCGTATGGCCGACCCCCCTTCCCACCACCTAGAAGAAGACCACCCCCACCACCTCCCTTAAAATCCTATGGAGTTCCACCCCCAAGTAGTAGTAAAGGAGGAGGAGGATACCCACCCTCCGTCATGGTACAGTCCAACACATATCACAACACAGACTCAGAAAAGGGCTCTTTTCGTTCAAGCTTTAACGATGATGGGCACAACAACCAGCAGCAAGAAGACACTGAAGATGATTTTAGTCGACGGACCTTCGTCACCAAAAGTAGGACACCTCCATCAAGTTATAATCCAGCAATTGACTCTTACTCTAAGCCTCCTTCAACCTCATACGAGATTCCCCCTTCATTCAATGCCCCCAGCAGTTCCAGCTACGCTACGCCACCTCCTTCCTCGTCACAATATGGTCCAAAGGGTCACCATCATCATCATGAACCGGAAACCAGCTACGGACCGCCCCCAACGTCGCCGGCAGCCCCTCCAGCTCCACCTCCACCACAATCGGACGCAGGAGGAGATCAATATGAAACCACCATCACTTTGCAAACAATCCCCATAACTCGTCAAGTAACAGAATTGGTTCAGGTGCCGAACGTGGTTCATAAAATCTCTTCAAATCGTCCCGTCCAGACCGAACAATCTTCCTTTGCAGACGATTTTGTCCAACAACCTTCAAGCGCATACGGTGCTCCAGCACCACCTCCCTCACGAATTACAATAACCACTCCGCCACCCTCACGAATTCGCGATGATAACAAGGAAAGACCTTTCGAGTCTCATCTTTCCCAAATTCTTGGAGTGAATAGCAACCCAACACCTGCCCCACAAAGGGAATCTAGCCTTCTTCAAGAATTACTTTTAGGTCAAGCTCGTAATCCTGGATATGACTTAACTCTCAACGACCTCGAGTTGTTGAGTTTATTACAAGGATCGAAAGGCAGTGGTGGTGGAGGAAGTTCTGTTGGAATCCTACAACCACAAAATACACGATTAAATCTGTTTGGGGGGTTGTTGGGAGGTGGCAGAAGTCAATTTCCGCTCTCTTCCTTTGGTCAGCAAAACCTTGGGTGGGGAAGTGCTGGGAGCGATGGTCTCACATCATTGCGAGAAGCGTTTCGAGAACAAAGGTTACAAATTGCCCTCCAAGATTTGAGGAAGCAGGTGAGAGAACAGGGTCGGGACAATCAAAGAGAACGGACGGGTTATCGAAGTCTCTTTACGAAGGGCGCCATGCTTCTCAGTGCACTTACCCTCATCCCTGTAAGTTGATATGTTTGTGAGTACACGAAAAACGTTGACCTATTTAATAATCCATCCTATTTTTATTTTAACAACATAGTCAATGATGAATCCGATGACAGCAGCCGCAGGGTTATCGGCTTCGTCCGCAGCAACTGCATTTCCAAATTTTATGCTCCCCGTCACAGCGGCCGCAGGAGGAATGGGTCGAAGGAGACGAAGGTCACTCCATAGCAAACAGGGCCTTCCTTGGGAACACTGTCCAGGGGGATTTTACTACCACCCTTCGCAACAAGAACAGCAGAACACCACTGTCACTTCTCCCCTTAATACTGATAGCTATCGAAAGTGGGTGGAATGTTCATTAACAAGGTCGAATCCTCAGGATGTCCACTTTTCAAATGATTCTTCTATAATCCAGCCTACGAAAATGAACAGCATTTTCAAACCCTCCGACCTTCGCATAGTTTCTAGCTGCATCCAAAAAGATTTTTGTACCAACATTTCGACGACGAACGCGAGAGAACGAGACATCCTACTTCACGAGTTCTCATTGTAAGCCTAATAAATGGTTTATCTAGTAATCCCGACAGATCTACATAATAATTGTGTTTTTCTCCAGATTGTTTCATGATTTGAAGACGAATCCGTGGGTTCAAGAGTCCATTCGAGCCGCAGAGAAAAATCAGTGTCATAAATTTTCTTGTCCACTGAAGGCAATATAAAGTCGAGCAATATAATAATTCTACTCAGAACTGTGTTGGTTATCCAATAGAGCACTGTTATATATTTTTTAATCAATAAAACAAGTAAACTCCACTTAAAAACTGAACCTACTTTCAAGATTGCTTGACAATTTATCATAATACAAGGTTACGACAGTTGCTTCGATAGCCTCAAAAACCTCCATTTTTGAAGTGCTAATTATTTGGGCCGTCGCTAATGGTAATTAAAGCACAAAAATTTCTACCATAACGCCGAAATAGCCGATTTCACATTTACAACTGCACTGATTCTTGTATCCATGGTTAAAAAATTAATTCGTGACAAGAGTTACATGAATTTATGTCAACTTTTAATTTATTCATAAATTGCTACCAAACCCAGCCTTATATTTGCAGCTTTATAATTTTGCATGTTATTTTAACATAATTAATTGGCACTGTGTCCCTTCCCATGATGTCGCAATCGAAAAACTGACCTCGGATTCGAAATCAGCGACCAGAAAACTATAAGAATCAACATTTTCCCACCCCCAACAATGCTGATGTAATTAATTGAATTATTTGTAACAATTGTAAACACGGAACATGTGAGATGTTCCTATACGCATGTTAGCCATACCCCACCCCCTCGTTTTGAAAACCCCCACTGACCTTTTTGAAACTTTTAATGCACAAAATGCAACATCATACTGCCCTACTACCAAAAAATAGGCTGATTTGACCAGTTTCAAGTCCGGTCATTGAACCATTTTCTTGCAAAAGTGGCCACATTTAGTGATTAGGGGGACAAAGTTGCCTAGTACAAGTCTCGTTCCGCAAATTTTTTAGTCTGCGGGAGGCGCTCGTGGGGGACGTGTCCCTGGGTGAGCTCCCCATTGCAGCTGCGCCCTTGGACCGCCCTGCCTCTCTGGGGAGTCGGGTCCACCCGTGGTTTGTCCCACAGCCCCGACTCTCT
The DNA here is from genome assembly GCF_002217175.1 of Folsomia candida. Lineage (NCBI taxonomy): Eukaryota > Metazoa > Arthropoda > Collembola > Entomobryomorpha > Isotomidae > Folsomia > Folsomia candida. The sequence continues at coordinate 16,596,085 of NW_019091194.1, read as the reverse complement.
TCCCGTTGGAGGGGTGGTCCGGGGGAGCAACGCTGCAAGGGGAGAGCCTTACGGGAAGGTCCCCCCTCCAATGCTCCTCCCACCCAGCAGACTCACCGGGTAGGGAGCCGGCGGGGCTTGCCAAAAGTGCGGGTGGCGCTTGCCAAGTGAGAGGGGCTCTCTACCTCCAACCCTTGGGTGACCGGGCTCTTTAGCTTGCACTCCCCTTGGGGCCGACCGGGTTCCCGAGTTCGAAGCCTTAATGGGGGCCGATTTACGGGTGCGCTCCCACCTCGTAAGGCGAGGGTCAGACGGGCCCCCTAGGGGAACCCGGTTGCAGAGGCGGTGACGTGGGCAGGGCTTTCCCGGTCGGTGGAGGTAGACCCCCCTTGCGCCTCAGGGCGCAAGTGGGGGCCCGCCCGCGTGGAGCACGAGGGAGCGACGTCCTCGTCGTGTGCTCTGGAAACGCCCTTCTTAGGGCGGCTAACAGCTCCCCCCCTCATAAATGCATGGCATGGCGACAACCTTTGTCGCCATGCCATAACTTCGCCATTTCGCGTCCGATTTGCATGACATTTGGTACAATGCTTCTTATTGGTGTAGTTGACATGTCGCAAGGTCCCATCCGACGCCACTCCCTTGTTTTCGACAAATTTCGTCGCCATGCCATAATTTTGCCATTTCTCGGCCGATTTGCATGAAATTTGGCACAATGCTGCTTATTTGTGTTGTTGACATGTCGCAAGGTCCCACCCGACGCCACCCCCTTGTTTTCGCCAAATTTCGTCGCCATGCCATAACTTCGCCATTTTTCTTCCGATTTGCATCAAACTTCGACAGAGACTTCTTTTTGGTGTTATCGACGTGTCGCAAGGTCACACTCATCGCCACCACCTTGTTTTCGCCAAATTTCGTCGCCATGCCATAACTTCGCCATTTTTCATCCGATTTCCATCAAACTTCGACAGAGACTTCTTCTTGGTGTTATCAACATGTCGCAAGGTCAAACTCATCGCCACCACCTTGTTTTCGCCAAATTTCGTCGCCATGCCATAACTTCGCCATTTTTCGTCCGATTTGCATCAAACTTCGACAGAGACTTCTTTTTGGTGTTATCGACGTGTCGCAAGGTCACACTCATCGCCACCACCTTGTTTTCGCCAAATTTCGTCGCCATGCCATAACTTCGCCATTTTTCATCCGATTTCCATCAAACTTCGACAGAGACTTCTTCTTGGTGTTATCAACATGTCGCAAGGTCAAACTCATCGCCACCACCTTGTTTTCGCCAAATTTCGTCGCCATGCCATAACTTCGCCATTTTTCGTCCGATTTGCATCAAACTTCGACAGAGACTTCTTTTTGGTGTTATCGACGTGTCGCAAGGTCACACTCATCGCCACCACCTTGTTTTCGCCAAATTTCGTCGCCATGCCATAACTTCGCCATTTTTCATCCGATTTCCATCAAACTTCGACAGAGACTTCTTCTTGGTGTTATCGACATGTCGCAAGGTCACACCCTATTGATCATCAATGGACGATCCGGATAGCACCACTCGAGGCTGCCCAAATCCTTATCAAGCAACATTTCAGTAATCAGTCATCGTTCCTAAAACAAGAAAGAAATGAAATGGTGATGTTTAACGCCAGTTACAAACTGAAGAATTATTTTTTAGCATTATGATAAAGTGTGTAAGGTAAACTATCAAAGACAACTTGACCTTTTGACCCACCTACCGCGTATTATTTTATTCCTTCCCTAACAAATCAAGTTTTATGTTCCTTCAATTTTTTGTCGACAGGCTCGTAAAAACCCTTCGATAATTTTTTTTAATTAGAAAAGACAGTTTTCTTATTTTCTTCTAGCAGTCTTTCAGTGAGGAGAAAAGACATTTTGGTCTTTTCTGCTCACTAACTTTGAGTGCAAGATTGCTTGACAATTTATCATAATACATCCATGATTAAAAAATTAATTCCAGAATCGAGAGCACGAAATGTGAATGTTGACAATTTTTGTGCGGTTTGTTTCTGGGCGACAGTTTGTGCGACGCACACTGGTTCCAAAAGGTACCAGGGTTTTCGAAAATTGAAGTTTTTTAGGCGTCGAAGCAATTGTCGCAACCTTGTAATTATTACTAAAGTTGTCAAGCAACCTTGACCTACTTGCACCCAGAGCTGGGAATCAATCCGGATTAGTCAATGTGTTTAAATGGCCAATCCCAATCCCCAATCCCCAATCCCTCTATTCTTTAACATTGAGTAATCCGGATTGATTCCCAGCTCTGCTTGCACCCTCACAAAAATTTCAACTGCAAAGGAAATAAATTCATAATGGATGAATGAGTGAGGTGAATGACCTCAGTAAAATTTTGTCTCATTTTCTCCCCTTTCGCCTTCGTTTCCTAGGTGGTCATCGTTGCCTCGTTTCGGTATTTTAATTTTCAGTCCAAGTCTCCCCTCCAGCTGACCGCATCAACGCCCTCCTGATTGAAGGTTATCATCATTTAATTTCAAGGCTTATCGACTCGTGAGACTCCTCTGCAACATAGTTCCTGGACCACGGTAATGCCTGAGCACTTTTGGTCTGACTGGTTTTTAAGGTTTCGCATTTTTGCAATTTCTTTGAGCAAATTTTGGAAGGTCAAGGTGGAGTTAAACATAAACATGGGTGGACCACTGAGGGAAGAGAATTTTGTTGATTAATGTAACGTTATTATTTTGATACACATTTATTATAGGCCGCTTGTCACGTAATTGGGAATGGGAAATCATCCAAGTGCAACTTGTGATGAGCCAAGAGAAGAGGCAAAAATGATGAGACGAAAGGTGATATCTCCCCATCGAATCGAGGGTGATGGAGAAGATGTGGAAATTCCGGATATTTCCGATAGTATCAGTTCCATTGATGATGAATCACCTCGCCGAGGTTGTGGTGACCTTTTCCGGTTAATGGACAACAAGAATAAGGAAGATACAGACGAAGAGCCGGCTCCACAAGTTCCAATAAACTTTTCTTCACCAGCAGCAACTACGTCCATTTCTAACACAACTGTGTCCCCCCGGATGAAGAGCAAAATTACGCCTTCTGTTTCTGCATCAACATCCTTTGATGAACGGTACAAGTACAAAATTTCAATCTACAGCAAAGTGAGTGTTGCATCTTAATTACTATTCTTTATTAATGTTGTTGTACACCAATTTATTTACCAATTAAATATTTATTTACAGGTCAGTGGGTGTCGAATGACGAATTTGCCAGATTATACGGTTGCTTTTAATTTTAATCCTTTAACTTGACAAGTAAAAGTATAACCACTTTGAAAATTTTGCAGATTGTTAAACAAGTTCGTGTAGTGAGTTTGCAACATATCACAGACGGGGATCCAGTTGCCGTGCTTAACATCAAGTTTGCATATGAAAAAATGAAAAATGGAGGTTTGCAGGTAATCACGGATGATAAACGTCTAGCTCATGCTCTCAGTGGACTTGGCTACTTTGCGACGGTAATAAAACTTTGCACAAAATGATTACAAAATGATTTAAACGTTACCAATCTAACAATGTAGATACCTTGCAAAATGACATTCCCCAACAGCCCCAGAGTTGTCGGATTTGTTAAGGACTTGCCAATAAATATGGAACCTGCTGAATTAAAGCGTGAAATTAGAACAACCTTACCAGAGGTAAGGTACTTTTATTAAGGAATCTGCACCTAGTGATTTTACCGTCTGTAATCAGTATTATTTGTACTATTATTTGCTTTTCTTAACGCAAAAGCCCTATCTCTTTTGAGTTGCACTTTCTCTCGGCGCAATTCTTCATTCTCTGACTGTAATGTCGTGATGGTGGTAGTGGCGTTTCCTTTCTCTCGGCGCAATTCTTCATTCTCTGACTGTAATGTCGTGATGGTGGTAGTGGCGTTTCCTTTCTCTCGGCGCAATTCTTCATTCTCTCGGCGCAATTCTTCATTCTCTGACTGTAATGTCGTGATGGTGGTAGTGGCGTTTCCTTTCTCTCGGCGCAATTCTTCATTCTCTGACTGTAATGTCGTGATGGTGGTAGTGGCGTTTCCTTTCTCTCGGCGCAATTCTTCATTCTCTCGGCGCAATTCTTCATTCTCTGACTGTAATGTCGTGATGGTGGTAGTGGCGTTTCCTTCTACAATATTCGGAGTTGGACTTAACGCCAGCTTTTTGGGGGGGAATTTGATTGTTCCTTGGACGTCCGGTAGGTTGGGCCGTTTGAGAGAGAAATTTGTTAAATTGGAAAAGGGCAGTTTCCGAGGGAGGCTGCCAGAGGCAGATTCAGTTGGGAGCGTCTTGTTTTTGGTAGAGGAGGTCCTTTATTTAAAAAAGTATAATTACAGCATATACCTTAATATAATGATCGCGAAAATAATAATAAACATGTTCACCTTCGTCGTGGCCCAAAAGACACTTTTCCTACTGCCTTCCCCGTTATTGCTGGGCAGATAGGTTGGTGTCTAACCATACTTCCCTTGGTTGTGAATTGTGCGGGACACCCTGGGCACTGGAACGATACCTCTTTCGTATGAGTGTTTACATGTCTAGACAAAAAATTAAATTATCCTCTATATTATATGGGTTTTGAGAAACGTAAGACGTCAATTACGTTGTGAAGTTCCATGTGTCGGAGGTAGCAAATGAACAACCGTTCACTTTGCATCTATACCGCTTAGGTCGGGGCTTTGATGATTCCTTTTTGGGAACAATCGTCACTACCAATTCTTCTTCTTTCTCCTTCTTGACATGTGTGAGTAACCCATTCAATTTTCCACTGAAATGAATATTAACAACCATACTCATATATTTTCGTCCAACACATAAATTTCATTGATTAGAAATTATTAGTTTCTTACTCGATTATCTGATTGAGTTGTGGAGCAATATTTTGAAATACTGCGACTGTCGCTTTGCTTTGAAATGATCCAGGAGATCCATCCTTTTGCCTTCGATACTGTTTGAGCCCAGTGGCTGATTTAAAATTTACAGCAAAAATAGGATACACCACGTGATCAGTCTTAACGGCTGTGAAACTCGGGTCAATTTTGTCCCTACGAAAAAATGTACACATTTACATACTTGCATTATATATACGTGTAATAGATTTTAAAGTTTATCAACAATGCTTACAAAATGGAACAAGCTCCTGAATACGCATAGTGTATAGCATTATTCGCGGCAACGAGAGGGTCACTGTACACTGACACACCAAATGTTATCTCTCGAATCCTGCGATGGGGGTCACGCCAGAGTAGAGCGGTCATCGAATGTAAATCAACGGTGTCAGCTAAAAAAATGGAAACTTAAAAAGTTCAACAATGTTTACGTTAGTTTGCTTGTTTTGCTACTAACCAGACATATTCATGACCTCTTCCTTCGTAATTTTTACAGCATACAATTTACCATCTTTCCTTCTTGCAAATTGAAGATGAAATCACGGTGGCTTAAATCATCTCTCGAAATGTGTTTAGATGAACTTATCTGGATTTATTTAAACATACAAAATTTACTATTTGAACTTCGAGTATGACATTAAAAAATGACATTATTCGTGGCTGTGATACTTACATGCGAGCACACCTCCTTGTGCAGTCTGTCCCGCAAATCTCTGACCTGAACGATAGCCTCAACTTTTATATGGACTTGTTCCCTTCCTGCAAAAAAACAACGAATATTTAGATATTTATTTATAATTTATTTATAATATTTTCTTACAACGGCAAAGTACTTACCTGTACTTTCTTCCAACAATTCTTCCTCCATCTTACCATCACGCAAAAGAAACCGCCGAGACATACCGAAAAATAGCACCGACAACTGACTAGGAATTGTTTTTCTTCAAATTAAATATTTTTTTAATTCCACCATGTGACTAGTATTTACTATCCAAACGTCAATGTTTGCTGCAAACCCAGTTCATCTGGTTCGACTTGCCCCACATGTCAAAAGTTGTTAATAATACTAATAGTACTTTATTTGTACTTTATTATTCAGGTTTACAGTGTGAGGTACATCACGGAACGGTGTGCAGGAAAAAGTCGGCCTTCTCAACGCCCTTGTGCCTTTGTCTCCTTCAATTTACGGTACCTGCCTGGATTCATTCGGGTCTATGCAAAAGATTATGAAATTCTGGTACATATGTCAATAACAACAATTAGTTATCATTGCGCCTATACATAATTCAATTTTATTTAAATACGGGATTACTTGAATATTTATTATTACTTAACAGGTTCCTAATCCAATGCAGTGTACGAGGTGCTGCAGATATGGACATCAAGGAAAACAATGTCGAGCGGAAATTCGATGCCCAATTTGCGGAAAACCTCATGCCAAGCAATACTGTAACTCTCAGATTTTTCGATGCGTCAATTGCAAAGGTGTGTATCTCTATATCTATACGTAATTGTCATTTTTTTGGGCTTGTGAATTAATGAAATATAAATAAATCAGGTGGTCATCCTTCCACGTCTCACGAATGCTTAGTTTGGCAACAAGGAAAGCTGATGAATGAACTACGGTATCGTGGTGGACTTACTGCAGAAGAGGCAATTGACGTTGCTAGCAATGGAACAATTCAGCACAAGAAGCACTCCTTCATCGCCCCTACTAACGAATATTTCGGTAAATAATATTATTAATTGTCTATCAAATTAACAATTAGAACTACATAACATAAACTATCATATTTATTTTCTGTGCAAAACTTTTTTGTTATATGTATGTATTTTACAGAAAACTTGGAAAGCTTTTATTTGGGAAGTGGAAGTGGAGATGGTAGTGGAGAAGAAATTGATGTCAACTCGGGTGTTGACTCATCTGCAAATCCGATGGTCAACGTTTCAGACGATCCACACAACAATGATTGTCACTACAATGAGGAAAATGTCGTCTTCCATCCGCGTTTCATAGCTGGTCAAGAATTTCTTGACATTATGACGGATTTCTTCCTCAAGCTCGCAAATCCTACAAAGAATTACACTAGTGCAATGTTGATGCCAGGATTTGAAGAGGACTCTGTTGTTCATCGTCGTACGTTCTTGCATTTGGAAAGTTTTTTGTGAAAACTGGTGATTACCATGTTTCAAGTTTTTAATAATTGCAATTGTTTGTGTTTTAGTAAACACTTGCAGGTTAAAGAAACCTTCACGAGTGGCCCAACAATTTAAAATCAGCGTGTTACAGTCACTGGAGGAAGATGAACGCAAAAAACTTGGCGAAATGGAACATGACTAAGGCCACCGATAACTTCATTAAACTAATATTATCTTGTTGAATTCGATATATTAATATTTGATTATTAGTAATAGTATTAGTCCCAGGCTGAGACCTGGTAAATTTCAAAATTATTAGTGATGTCAATTATAGTTGTCTTTAAAAATCTTTTGCTAAGAGATTAAGCGTATTGTACTACTGTTGGAGTACACGCCGTTGATGTACATAAGTAAATGTTGTGTGTATTATGTCGCAATTCATTAGAAATGTCAAACAAGTTTTACATTGCACTAAAAATAAATATGTTGTGTTGCCCTTCAAAGAAGATTAAGGGGGTAACCGTCTCCGATTCGTTTTATTTTTAGTGTAAAAATTATATACATTATTATCTGTTCAACTTAAAATTTAATGAGGATCGTAATGACGCAAATTATCACTATCCAATCCCTTATTAGCAGAAAATTAATTATTCCATTCATATGGACATTTTATTCATCCATTATATTCTTAGGCATTATCATGATATTAGAGCTACTCTTCGATTGACGTTCGTATAAAATAATCTACTTTGAATTGTAAGCAGCAACCTTATCCTTATTCATGGGATTATCCGGGCTCTTTTTCCATTCCTCAAATATCTTTTGTTTTAACTGAGTAAGACGCAAACTTGGATTTTCGGCCTTAAGGATGGATAATCTTGCTTCCTCAAATGCGTTGTAAGCGGCTTTCACTCTTCGTTCTGGGTGACGATCAATCCCATCTCCATCGGCGTCATCACTAACAGTCAACATTTTTAAAGCTTCATCCACCGTAGTAGCTTCTTCCACGGCTGTTGAACGATTGAGATTCTCGACCAATGGAGCCACTTTGGGGATGGAAGCATTATTTTTTGCTGATTTTCTAGCTGCGGCTTCTCGCCTTTCTCTTTCAGCCTGTACATTTAATTACCAAGAACAATACTAGTAGATAGATACATAGTTTTGGAAATGGTACCAGACTCATTGCTTGCTGACTAACCTCAATCTGGGCCTGTGTGACCTTCTGCACTGCGGGAGTTTTGCTGACTACAATGGATTCTTTTTCTTGTTCTTCAAGTGCTTTACTTTCATTCTTGCGCTGAAGTTTCTCCAGTCGCTTCTTTTCTTCTTCTGCCTATTTTCGGGGGCAAAGAATCATAGCATTAATCAGCAGTACTTTGAGTACGTTCAAAAATGTAGGAAATACCTTTCTATTTTGTTTTCTAGCCAAGTTCCTGTCATTATCTTCCCAACTCGCGTCCTCTGCAGCTTTTTCTTTTTTATCTTTAACCTGCTTGGCAGCCTCTGCTTTCCTCGCCTTTGCCTCCACTGCCTTGCTATTCTCACCCTTCTTTGGCATAGTCCTGCTGTCTTTTTGCTTGACTTATCTATAGCAAATACATTATTTCTCAATTGTCTTGTCTTTTCCCTTTGCAATCTTGCAAATAATAGGTACACACAATGACTGATTAAGTAGTTGCAACTCGTATCTGACTTGTAAATGTGTTTATTGACGTAATTGCTAGTATTATCGAGGGGATTATTTTTAGCTAAAAATATTTAGGAAGCACCTCATTTGCAGTATATTTGCAAAATATATCTCTTGCAAAATATGTGATCGTCGTTTGTTACATTGTGCTCCGCCGTGGGAAATCATCATGGGGCAGCTTGGGAGGTCGTAGTCGTATTTCATTTCGCAGGATTTGATGTCATTTGGATTTGTTGTAATACTAAATACGTGACCAACAGGAAAGGGGATTTTATTCCATATTTCCGCCCGCCACACCCACTCCTCAAAGAGGCGAAAAACACGAAAATACCGTTTTGGCTCTCGTTAAAATCTTCACGAAAAATCCAATTTAGCATGAGAAACTCTCAACTCGCTTTGTGGTGATGAGTGATTTTGCTTGATATTTTTATTACACCTAGTATGCAACTTGAGATATTTTTCTAAAAGACTAAACTATTGCGGTTCCACAATTTATGAATGTATGAAAATAAAAACGCTTGAAACCTTAGTTTTGAATCGATTCCTTCAACATATTTATTTGTGTCATTACTTTTTTATTTCATTGAATCGGTTTGCTTCTTTTGTCATTTTTTGCGTGGTAGCCAATCGTCTATAGCTTTTTCAGTCAGTAATAATTCATTTTGTTTTTTCAAAACAATAATTTTCGCTAAATTGAACAATACAAAAAACAAAACAAATGGAATTAGAAAACAACACCTACTACACGGCAAACGTGCCTCTTGTCTATAGTCTATGTTTTTTTAGAGAATATTAGCATTTACATAATCTAAGATACTCATCGTCGTGGGGTTGCTTTGCTAATCAATTTTCAGTTGAGTTCCGTTATAATCACTAACTACACACATAAATAATTACTCACATGAGTATACATACTCGAAATACAAGAGGTGACCAAAGTCGGTCTCGTATTTACCATAGTCTACACATTTTACAATAATGACGAGAAAAGTGTTTGTAATTTTTCAAAAGAAACGGAGCGTACATAATAGTGCTGTAGTTAGTGTAGATATTCTACATAAAAACAGAGAACAACCCTAAAAACGACTTGATACAACTAACGGAAATACTTCAATTGAGTTGATTAAACTGCAGACTAATATTACTTTAGAGGAGTAAGTAATTAATCACATCAATTTGGTTTACAATAATTGATAGAAATTCATTGAACATTAATCGCACGTACATAGACAGACAGACAACAATCAGCTAAACTCAATCGCACACCCCCATTTACATCATCGCCTTATATGAGAAATTAATCTTGGACAATTGTGAAATGAAATTAATTGTTCGGGCTTGGCATATTGGCTACTAAATAATTTATGGGATAAGAATATGTGCGAATGTCATCGTCTATCTCTATAATATGCTATTAATAATGCCTGCGAATTACACAAATTACCACCATTTGTAACAAAGCCAACGTTTGTGCGAACAAACAAACTCAAAGTTATATCACAATTTCATTGAATTCCATTTGAATTCTAAAAACAATACAGTTCATCTTTAATTAATTTGATTGTTTGTTAAAAACGATTTCGAATCATTTCTATATATATACACAGGAATATTTATGTCTACCCAATGTACAATATTAACCACCGACAACCGGTATCCTCCAATAAAATCAACCTATTCGCGCAGCGTTGTTATTACACTACATAAATACACATAGTGATATAGTATTAAAATGGTGTAGTTAAATTATTAAAAGTTGTTGTATGATCTAAACTGTTTCGATACTTGTACAATTTGTATGAATTAAATTTTCATTGAATTTTAAAAAGCTTGGTTTACTACCACTATATCTACGCTTGATTCTCTATACTGTACAACAAATAATAGTAATAAAACTTTAATACGTTACGTAGCGAATAGGTTTGATTCAAGTACTAGATTCTTTATCGGTAGCACTAATTGTATATTTAGTGGTAGTAGCCTGTAGTAGTAGTAGTAGTATGGTGAACGTGAAGTGCATTATTAAATTAAATAAATAATGCATGACTATTAGTTCTAGTTTGATTTGTCCCCATCGGCTTTAAGTTCATTATTGATAAGGGTGGATGGAACTGACGAAATCATTGGAGTTTGTTTGGAATTATTTGTTGATATTTGTTGGAGCTCATCATCAACTTCCTTGTCCCGGGTGATAACTTCATCCACTGCTGAAGAACAATTCGAGGAGCTATCGGATGACGATGATGAGGTGTCGCCGTCCTCATCGTCATCTGGATCATAGATTTCCTCAGCACCTTCGAAAATATACTGTCGTTGCCTCCAGCTCAAGTATGTATCGGCTAAAATTAACAAAACATAAATTATCCTTATTTTTCAATCCACTTTTGTAGTTTTTCCCCTTCATATTAAAGATACGGAGGTCAGTATGAACAAGATTTGTATATATTATGACTATATAAGGTACTCACATGGCAATCGGTCGACCAACTTTTCGTTGGTCTTTGGTTCCCAGCATGCTTTCAAAAATGAATGCATGTCGTGCTCTGATGTTGGGTCCTTTATGTCACCATCAGTCAAATTAGCTCCCTTTGGCAACTTGTCAATTTCCCTGAGTTCTGGTCCATCAGTCAGTTCCGTGAAATCTGATCCAATCATTTTGCTCAATTGGGCTAGGATGTGGTCACAATTTCCTAGTAACTCGACATCAAAGCGACAATGTGGAAGGGATTCACGGTTAATTAAAATCTGTGGTACTTCAGGTGGGACCATTCCTGGAATAAGGAAATAATACATTGCATTTAGTATACTATTTGTGAATAAATTAATATCTTGATGTTGTATAATACAAGAATATATGTATGTACAACAAATCAGAAAATAAATATATTTAGCAGGCAATTGGAATCGTCACATATCTCAGACGCAAATTAAAACATCATTTTAATCTAGGACTTTAACTAAAATATTCATTTCAAAGTTTGGCATAAGTTTTACCAGGAATCAAAGAGACTGGTCGAACCCTCAAGGATGATCCAATAACAAGCAACAGGTCACAGTTTGGCTTGTCCAGTTGTAAATTGTTATGAAACTCGTCTGGAATAATGCCAAGTAATGTAATCTTATTTCTTGCACGGGCAATACAATTCTGAAATGAAACGTTTATTGCAAAAAATATATACCTGGAAGATCCTCGCCAAAGAATACAATGTCAGGTTTGACAACTGGAGGCAATGGAAAATTTTCTCCAGTTGGATACATCTCTTCATCATCGTCTTCCTGTTGAGGTCCAGCTCGAGTTTCCTCTGAATCGCTATTGGGTGTTACAGGGGATACTACAATAGGTGGTTGTCCCAATGGATATTTAATTTGACTCGTCTCCTCTTCAGTGGAACAAACTTTGCAATATGGGATTTCGCCAGATAAAACTTTTTCTTTGATTTCATCCGCAGAAACTTTGTGTTGACATCGAAGACATGTTGCAGTAGCAAAAGAGCCATGACACATGGTGACATTCTGAATTCCAGCAATTGTTTCTAGTGTGTCAATATTCTGTGAATAATTGCGTAGTAGTTGACCACGTGATTCCAGCTTGCTAATGAATTTGTGAGAGAGTGAGGGTTGAAACTGGCCAGGATAAAGTTCTTTAGCAGTGAGGAAAAATGGTCTCGGATCCTTTCTAAATAGTCGAATATCAAAGACGCTTTGTGGGTCCCTTAGGTCTGGGAATACTTTAGCTACACGAGAATACAAGCCGTCCTTTGACCGGAAGTCTAAATAATAAACAATTCAACAATAGAGTAAATAATACAACATACTAATTTATTTATTTTTAATAGGCACATGCCTGGAATTCCGCATGACACAGATATTCCGGCTCCAGTCAACACCAAAATTTTCTTGGAACATCTAAACATCAATGCAATGATAATGAAATTGTTTCGATTGAAGACGAGTCGAAATGTTAAATTTATGTTTTGCAAGCATACTTCAATAGACGTGCTGCATCCTGGATCGACGTTACATGTCGCAGTCTATGTCGCGGAGGAGCGAATTCTGGGCCTGAGAGTAAAAGGGCTAGGAAATGTTGGAGTTGTGCATCATTGGGGTTGCTCCTCAAATGGGAAAGGAATCGTTGCATCATAGCAGCTCTTGAAGAATTTCCAGAGATTTCCTTCGTATTCAGCACTAGGTCGATAAAATTGTCGTCAATGGGTTGAGATGTGTCATCATCTTCTTCTTCATCATCTTGGTCATGGTTATCATTGGCTGACGACGACCTGCTACTGGATGAGCTGCTACCTCTGCAACACGGTTCACTATTGCTGCTCAAATGTCTTTGGGACTCTTCCGGTTGTTTACAAACATTCTCATCATCTTCTTCCTGGAGAGCAGTAGGGGATAGTTTGCTTAATTCTGTAATATAATTACACTAAAGTCAGAAACAATGTATATGTATTATAAATATGATATGACATTAGCAACTGTTGGATGTTTTTCAGTCGCAAAAAATAGCAGGCAATTTGAATCGTCACCGAAATTCGGACGCAAATTATAAATCATCATTTACATCGCATAATTTGTACAAATCTAATTGAGTCTATGAATTTATGGAGCCGAGTAAAAATAATAATAAATAATAATAAAAATCTCAAAATGCCCCACACCACAATGGTAAATATTAATTGAACAAAGAGAATTTATGGGCAAGTGGGTTATCTAGCGGTGGTCGGAGAACTAGTCGAGGTGGTGCAGCGAGGTGCGGAATTTGGGGAAGAAGCTGGCCCCTGAGCCGCTCCCTCGTGGGGCTTCGGGCACGAGCCGTGGCTGTGGACCAATGAGAGGAGAGAACGAGTGACGATGACTCACCCGAGCTGGCCAACTCGAAGAAGGAGGACACTTCCAAGTCGCCATTTTCCCCACCACTCCCCAGAGACGACGAATTCGAAATGGAGGGCAGGTCACCAAAACCCGAGTCACTGGGGTCCTCAGCGCTGAGGTCAGAGGCGAATCGGATGCAGCGCTTTTTGGGCTGAGGTTCCTCGCAGATCTGGTGGCCGTGGTTGCCAATGATCCCGTGCTGGCTGTCCTCCATCTTTCCTTTCTTCGCAGCAGCAAAGTGAACGGAGTGGTTGGTTGAGAGGGACTCGTCTGTAATGTTGCACTCACTCACACTCGCAGCAGGCACAGCATACAGACAAGACGAGAACTCAGCAACTAACTGAACACACGAGCAGGAGAAGACACAGAGAGAGAGGATATTATTTGTATGGTGGTGGTGGTAGCGGAGAATGCGCCTTTTCACACGAACTCTAGTTTTCAGAGCTGAGCAGGTATTCCGAGAGCGATGTGATGTGCGTGTGGCAAGGACGGTAGTGAGAAACTGACAGGGAGGTAACACGAACGACGCGAAAATAAAGGATGAGAGAATCGAGTGGAAAAATACTCATGAGTCAGAGAATCTTTCTGTGTGACGCAAAACGTGAGAGAATCGCTGACGTGGACTTGGCAATTCGACCGACTCCGCCCAGCTCCGTGGCGGATATACAGGGCTAGAAAATATCTAAAATCTAAATAAATGTACTAATATTATTATTTGCGTGATAACTCGCATTAAGGGTGGAGCTTAAATAGTGAGAAACCCTGGTCTTAATAAGAGAGTAAGGAGGCTACCGGTTTATCACCATTTAGCGTCTAACCACGCAAAATATAACATACCCAATGCGAGTAAAGCGATTTAGTTAGGTGCTGTGCGCCTGTGCGGCTGAGAAAGCAGTAGCCTCGCCTCAGTTTTTCCAGTAAAGCTGACGTTTGGTACTGGTTCCTCGCTATTAGGCCCCAGCAGCACAGCACCTAGCTAAATCACTTTGTTACACGGAAATTTTAGTGGGGAAACTAAGAAAAAACTTACTTTATTTGTAAATATTTCGAATGCTATCTGCCAGTCATTATCAAGACATGCGCAGAAAAAGATGAAAATTATAGTTGATGAGTTATTCTAACATTATTGTCCCCAAATAACAATTTGTTTTGAATGTAATCATTGAGGTCAAATCAGCTAGTAAATCGTGTCAGTAATTGACCTGCTTCGTCGGTAGTCTCCAAAAAATCGATGATGGTGCGAAGCCTAAGATATTACTAGGCTGAATTTTTTAAGCACAATTTTTAGCATACATAATTACATAACTAAACTGATTAAAGTAATTAAAGAACGTTCTACAATGTGATCATATGATTTTTTGTCGAATATGTTTAATTTACAATTTGTTAGACCCTGAACAGTAAGGGATTGGAGGGAAATGAGCCATTCAAGTTCAGTGACTCGCATGATGAAGCGATTGGCGGCGAAGCTCCGCCTCTCCCTTCGGCCACACCTTTTCGAAGATTTCCGCCCGGCCACGTGACTTTTTCTCCGCCAAACCCAAAATCTCCAGTCTAATTGTTATAATCGTGTCATCAAAAGTTTTTAATTGTCTCATAAAGTTTATTTAGTTTTATGTAATTCATAATCTTGATATGCAACGCAGTTTACATTGTTAAGAACTAGTTTATAGCCCAGCAGTTGCATAATATGACCCGTATTATTGACCGATTCTAAGATAACTGTGAACTATTAATTATATTATAAGTTGCCCATTTAGTCATTATTCATTATTCGGGAGTTTCGCAGACTTATATAAAGTAAGTTCGTTTGCATGTTGGAATATCAAGGTACGTTAAGTCATGACCCCGAGTTGTCGTCGCCATAGAGAAAGCGGCACTAGTGACTCAACGTGTCTTGTTTAGTATTTTTTTGCAAAAATTATAATTTTTCATTCAGCTGCTCAGCTTTTGTTCAATTTTGTGAGCGAATGTGGCACTTATTCTTCCAAACAGTAGTATAATTCTAATCTTGTCAAAATGCTTTTCAAAATTCGAGCAGGTTGCTCCTTCTTCTTATTATTATAACAGCACTATGAAAATAGTCATAAGTTTATATTTTTGTTTGTTTTTTTAGCCATGGCTGACGACTTGGTACTAGATCCAGATATTCGAAGCTGGGTGTTTGTCCCAATCATCATAATTACATTTCTAGTCGGAATCGTGAGACATTATATCTCGATTCTTTTATCGTCACAGAAGAAAGTAGAAATTCTGCAGGTTCAAGACAGCCAAGCAATGATTCGAGCAAGAGCGCTGAGGGAAAATGGAAAATATTTACCAGAGCAAAGTTATCAAATGAGAAGATATTTCTTCAACGATGATGACACTGGTTATTTCAAAACACAAAAGCGTCAGGCTCAACAGCCAAATCCAATGTCCGATCCAAATATGATGACGGAAATGTTGAAGGGGAATGTAACCAATGTCCTTCCCATGATCCTCATCGGTGGTTGGATCAATTGGACATTTTCAGGATTTGTCACGTCAAAAGGTACTTTGCTTATTTCACATTCAGGAATGACTATTTAGGTTTACCTCTTTATACTCTTTTGTTTTCATATCTTTATCTAGTTCCCTTTCCGTTGACACTGAGGTTCAAGCCAATGTTGCAACGAGGGATAGAGTTACAATCACTGGATGCATCATGGGTGTCTTCAGCGTCATGGTATTTCCTCAATGTATTTGGACTACGAAGTATTTACACTCTTGTGCTTGGAGAAAACAATGCTGCAGATCAGTCCAGAGTGATGCAGGAGCAAATGTCAGGAGCTGCAATGGCAATGCCACAAGATCCTAAGGCCGCATTTAAGGCCGAGTGGGAAGCCTTAGAAGTTGCAAAACACAAATGGGTACTAAAGAATTTAGAACAAAAGCTCATAGGAGGTGGATCCAAAGTGAACAATGGAGATTCGTCAAATAATGGAGGAGGATCAAAGAATTCTTGATGCTAGTATGGAAAAGAATTTAAATGCTAAAAAATTAATAATTAGTTCTCATTTTAAATTTCGCTGATTTTTGTGTAACAATAGAATGATTCAAACTTGTTGAACTATACCCATATTATATTGACTCCCGTATCTGCTTGAATATTGAAAATGTTGCCCATGTCACCATTGTCACCTCTGAGTTTTCGCATGTTGGTGTTAATTATATAATGAAATCCTGTCTTTTTCACTGTCTTTTCTCACTCCCTAATAATGAAATAATTAATGCGAGTGAGTAAATTAGCTTAATGCAGTGAAATTTCATTTGTGATCCTCATACACTATATTAAGTGTAAAGATAAAATATAATGAATGCGAATTTGCTAATAAACCACCAGTACACTTCCTCAAATAGTAAATATTTTGGTAAATTCTTTATTCGTTTCTTAGAGTAGGAAGGAATACTTTTAAACTTTGTGCAAGACATTTTTATTTCAATAACATAATTGTAAGGGCACCTGCAGAAAATGACTAAAACTTTTTATCACTAAGAATAAGTACGTTTTAATTAGACTTATACCCTCCGACTTAGATTCTATCATATTATTATTGCACTTTGTTTGGCTACCCAGTATAATAAGCCATAAACTATACTCTCCAGCCACCATACATAATCACAGACGGGTTTCCTATCAAAAAGTACCCAACGTTTCCAAATACCTCTAAACCGTTGTACGTTATATTCCTACTCATATAAAAGCTACTTTCACTTGTCCATAAAATAATGTCATGCCTGAATAATAATGCATAATTTCTCTAGTTAAGGGAATTTCGTTGCGTCATTTGTGTGTCGTAGTAGTAGTATGCAGGTGTATCGTATGTACTTAATATGTAGTACTTTTCACATCAATTTTTATAGCTCAGCTGCTCTGATATCTTCTTGAAAAGTTTTTGTAAAGTATTCTCCAGTTTTTGTATCATCACTTCCAGTCATGGCAGATTTGTCTGATGATTTTATGTTGATATGACTGCTAGTAGGATCTTCTGGTTTTGTCATTTCAACAGAATACTTTCCCCCAGAATAAGAACTGATGTGGAATTTCAAAGCTTCCAAATCAGACTCCGCCTGTAAGAAAAAATAAATAAAAGGTTAATCATTCAAAAGTTCAGACTTTCAGATAAATTGCAGCAACTATATATCTACCTGGTGTAAAATTTTCAAAGCTGACATTAATATTTCATGCCACTTTTGTAGCTCGATGCGGTGTAGAGCTTCCTGTTTTTGCAAAAGTAGCAACCAATCTTGATGATTTTGTGGCATCTCGCTGGAAAATAGTGAATACTTTCAGTACACGTATTATTCGCGTAATTAATAAATACATGATTATTGAGATTCAAGATCGAGAATATCGAGATGGGGTCGACTTGGCATATGTATAAATTGACACGTACCCAGGGAGTGTAAAGGAAGGAGGAGGAAATAATGAAGACATAGTTGTAGAACTCTCCAAGTGGTTGAGTTTAAAATATAGAAACGCATTCAACAGCAGTAACGCACTTAAGATGCACACAATTATCTTGAGGACTAAAGAACTATCGCTGGCAAAGGGAAGCGTCGTGGCTACCGAGGTTGATTCTCGTACAGTAGCGTCAGGTGCCTCATTGGTGACCATTCCTCCTCCTCCTCCCCCTATTTTGTTAGATGGAGTGACCCCTATAGGAACGGGGGGCGCTCTCCCCTTATTTCTAGGAGGTCTTCTTCTTGTGAGAGAAGCTTCATGTTTTGGCGATGGGATTGGAGATCCCCCTAAAGTCATTTTGGTGCATTCTTCTTTCAAAGCTCGTTCCATGTGAGAATAAAATTCTTCCAGTCCAGCCTGGTAGTTGAACAAAACAAGTTAAAAGGTATTTTGACTATTTTGAGATACATCCGAAACAATAATAAGAAAATAATAACTTACCCAAGCATTTTTTTCGATGATGGCTGCAAGGTTAGTTGTGACAAAAAAACATTAATTAAGATATGGCGTACTGGAGTTTGCTTACTAAAACGCTATCAAAAAATGGCAAAGCTCACATTTTGTAATCCCCCAAACTGATTTTCTATACTTGATGTCTGCAACTGCCACAAATCTGCCACAAACATTTTTCCTAAATGCGAAACATGAACCAAACTACTGCAATAATATGTAATATAATACCTCGTCTCTGTCGCAGATATTCGAGAGAGACAGAAATGCACAGTTACATAAAACGTGTCGGCGTAAGGAACCCCTGCATTGACAGACTCGCAGTCAATGCCATAAAATAATCCAGGTTTGCTGACCGTGTCCATGACTTGGGTCTCTGTTATTTGTGAATGCTTTGGCCCCATCACTGCATTCAAGGATACCTACATTCAAGTACATCTCATGAATATTTTCCAGCCAGTTTGAATTTTACTCTGATTTCCCATTAATAAAGTCAATACAAATAATATGTTATTACAATTTTTCATCATAAAATGCCCAAACTATACATACATACCGTCATTGAGACTTGTCGAGTCTTCTTTTTATCTTTTCCAAACTCCCAAGGCGCTTGCTGAATATCTGTTTTATAATTTATATACATAAAAACAGCGCCTTTTCAATATACCATCATATTTGCACAACACAATTTCATTAAATAAGTACTATTAAGAAGCATATATGTACCACATACTGAAAGTTTTTCTGGAAGTATGAAAATCCAAGTAGAATTTGGAGCTGGTGAAGAGCATGGTGAAGAGTTGATCAATGCTGCAAGAAATTGCAGTATTAATTACTTCACGTCCTTCGGTATGCGATGCAGGACAAACTGGAATTTCTCTCGAGTCCAACTCTTCCATTCCTTCCGCAGCTTGGAACTCTTGGTCTGAATCACTAGAATCGCTGAGATCTGAAGGTTCCATTCCCACGCTTGATGTGCCATTATGAAACTCCTCATGAATTTTAGTAACTGGTGGACTCGAGTTGTGTGTGATAATTATTGAAGGGCCCATTTCATTCCCATTGATCTATGAAAATAAAAAATATAATTCATGACACATATTACTTTCGCCGGTTGACCATCTATTGCATATGCAAAATCGTATGTAACATACACTCCCAATTTTTTTTAACAAAGTCAACAAACCTCATGTTTTTTTGACGATGACGATGATGAAATAAATGAATCTTTAGATTTCTTTTTAGATTTATTATGCTCCCGTTTTTTTGAGCTAAACACTGAGCTAGTCTCTGAATTCGGAGTGGGAGTCGTCGTTGTTGAAATAGTGCTGTGGGTTCGCTTGGAAAATGTTTTCTTAAAGAGATGAAAATCTGGGGCTATTGTGTCTGATGATATACCACCGGATAAATCTAAATTGCTTTTCGAAGCTCTCAAATTATTTGCACGTCCATTTGCAACTTCCAAGTTTAACTTTAGGTCCTTGCGTTTTCCACCACCGCGAGAAAATACGTGTCCAAAAATGGTTTCACTTTTAACCCGGGGGGTTGGTGCTGCTGGGGTTGGGTCAATAGTGGGTGAAATTTTATTGTCCTCAATTTTGTCATCACTGTCAAACTCTACGCATGAGATACTCCGATTCATGCGAGGATTCTCCACCCAACCAGAGTGGAGTTGATTGGACAAAAACTCGGATTGCTCACGTTCTGAATTTGTTGGAGATGGCATTTTGTTTCGAAAATTATTACAACGAGCACATTATTAACTAGTTAACCTACAATATGAATGACCCTGTAGACTTATCACAGCTTGACAATTCACTAAAATTTGCGTATAATATGCGAATCGAATAAGATTTTGATTAGAAAGTCAGCCAATCAGTAAGGTCAGAGGGTTTCTTGCAATTAAAGTTATAATATTAGACCTAATAAAACACAATGATATGTAAAACCATAATGCTCTATGCATTATCCATCGAAGAAAATGTCACGAACAACAATAGGCCGAGTTGGTTTAGTGTTGATAAAAATTCATGGTCACATGCAAACAAGCCACAATTCAGACAATTTGGCCAACTCAATGCACACTTGACTTAAAGGTTTTCCAAATGTGTCCAATTCACATACATAAGTGAGCCATGTTCATGATAAATGTCGAGTGATGCAATGAAAGTGTTTATCTGAATCTTTGTATGACCTACTATATACACACCTGTGGTATCGATTTATGATAAACCTCTAACGATAATTCATGCTCCACGGATATATTTATTTATCTTCAGTGGTAATATGGCACCGGATTGCTAATGTACTTAACTAAAGTATGTAGTACCGACCGATAGTACAACCTGCTTCGTATATTTATAAGCTTCCCTAGTTTAAATCAATCATGATTCACAATTCATGTTTTTGCATGATGCGATGGCGATGGGGTAGATGAGAGTAGAACCTAACCTACATGCATGCATAACTCAAATATGTTCCGCATTTCTACTTATACAACAATCTATCATATAAACGTTATTGTAATGATACAAAATAATATGAATTGCCGTGGACAGGTGTTTAAACAATTCAGAGGCACAAATAACCACTGTTACATATATTGAACATATTATGTGCATATTCCATCAGTATTTTGAAAAATGTAATAGCACGCAGAATTGAAATGAGTAAGTTAGTCTATAATATACAAAACATGTTGTGCATATGATAACTCAAATAAGCGTCCAGATTGATAAGACCTTGTAAAAAATCAGTGTCACAGAGAGGTCAGCAGATGGAGGACAAAAACCCCCAAATTTGGATCTCATGTATATGCACTCGTACCCCATTACGTTTAATTAAAGTGGCAGCCTATGTATATTGACATCCCGCGACTTACACCCTCCACAAGGGACTCCAACAAGCTATCAACAAAGTCAGCCTTCTCCCAACTTTAAATTATTATCCAAATGAATAATAATCCGCCTCACCTTTGTGTCGTTGCTGATTAGAATAGGTTTGCTTTGTTCGAATTCAGCTGCCATTGACGGATTGTCCGTCAAGTCACCCACAGCGATAGATTTACAGCTCAAACTCTCATCAATCTCGTCATCGCTGGTGATTACCAACTCTTCTCCATATGAAGAGTGGATAAGGCGTTGAATTTCTTTGGAAGGCATTCCCTAATCAAAGTAAACAATAAAAATTATTCCTATTCATTATTGTTGCCAATTAATTTGAGGATAACTTACATCTTCTAACAAAGCATTTTGCCAAAGTTTGAATAGCATTAGGTACGTTGCGTCACGGGTGACAAAACTCGTAAAAAATAGTTTATCTCCACAATCGACAATGACTTGAATCGCATTAGGAATCACAAGAGCAGTTTTCTCCTTTGTTATAGAAGTAACGTCGCGAAGTCTAATTGAAGTTTGTGTCTGTAATTTAATATATTTATGCATATAATATTCATATGTACTTGTGGCTACAGTTTGTTTAGTGGTATAAATAATACATGTAACAATATATTTCTGTATATTTAATTCTTACCTCCCATCCAAAGATATTCGCATGGAAAGATAAATAACCCTGTGACACGTACAAAAAACACAGAAATAAGTTTATTATCGAATGTGTGACGATATTTTACGGTGTACGTAAATATAAAGGTTTTACCTGTGACACGTACATTCTTCCTTGAACTAATATTTCCTTCTGCAGGGCACAAGAATAATCTGAAAAAATTAAAATGGAATTATAACTCCTTATATTTTAATAGTCCAACAAGCAATGACTGGCAATGAGTTCAGTTAATTTTAATTACCTACTAGCAACCTTTCTTTTATAGGCAACTCCTTAAACAATTTCTTGAAATCTCCACTACGACTCTTATACGAAGCACTAAAAATTTGCTGATACCACATTCGCTTTTTAGCTGGTTTCCGAGCTAGTTTGGCAGCCTTTGCCAATTCCTTTGACGTAGGACCAACGCCAATACTTCCTTCTTTAGAAGCATTAGATTCTGACGAACCTAGCTCGTTCATATCAATTCCCATAATCTCAATGATTCCGGAGAGTCTTCGATCTTTTTCCGCCTTGCCATTATTAATCTCTTCTCCTAGGGTCGTGGCAAGAGATGTAGATGGTTTAAGTTGCTGGGACTCTATAAATTCCAACGCCTCGATGTTTGGAACCCGGTTAACAAGTTCGGCAAGATCTTTCTTCACATCGGCACAAGTGGTCGACGAATCCAAAGTAACATCGTGCCCTATTTTGTTGTTGGTAGCAAGGTTGTTGGTACTACCACTTTTTGCTTCGTCCCCAACACGCTGAGACTCTGAAGAATTACTCTGGCTGCGTGAAATGCTGTGCATGGACGCACTTGGAGTGTGATACGTATCCGGATTATGATGATTATGTTGACGACGAGATTCATTCATGCTGCTTACGCTCGTTCGAAGATCTGCCCCACTGCTAGAAAAATTTTCCTTGTCGCTCCCCCCACTTTTGCTGCTCTCTATACTCGCACTGCGTAAGGCACCCCAGCTTTCAGATCTACGCACGGTGGAGGCTGACGTGGTTGATGACGAGGACGAAAATGTGGTACAAGTCGCAAATACAGGACTCCCTTCACAACCAACAGTAGTATTGTCATTTAATTTTTGCTTCCTTTTCTTGTCTGCACTACTTTCTCCGCCGGCACTTTTTTCCGAACTTGACTTTGAATTTACTGAAGTTGATATTGATGCAGAGAGCGCTGAGCTACAATCTGTCGACGTGCTGCTGCTGTAATGACATGAAGCCGACGAAGAGTTGGAGTCACTAGAAGAAGTGGAAATCTGGCTCGAGTTTAAAACACTGCTCAAATCCATGGCAGAAACAAATGTGTCATCGCCATTATCTTTCGATAATCGTCTTTCATTGCTGGACGATTGTGATTTAAAAGGCGTTGTTCCATCCCCAGCCGACGACGATGGCGTGGTAATATCCTTGTCTTCACTGTGGTGATGCATGGTAACTTCGAATAAATGATCTTACGGTGATTTTGTTTAAATACAAACAATTGATCAAGTTGAGATTTAATAATTATTTTATCACGTGATCTTGTCCTAATAAAGCAGATCTGACTTTTTCTACCACTGCTAGGTTTCTAGAAAAATATGTCAAATATTATCGTAAAGTATTTTTTAAATAACAATGAATCAAAATGTATTAATATTACCATATAAATAAAAACTTACAACAGATCCATCAATTTAGGGAACAGGCAGTTGATATCTCATTGAATGACCTCTTTCAAATGAACACGGATGAACACGGAAGGAAGGAAGTAGATAACCTTTCAATCCTGCTGCACTCTGGAATATGAAAGACATGTGTTTATTAAATTTTTTCACAAAACACGTTTTCGACGAGCCGTTTCTTTCCTACTGGAAGTAAATATCTTACTACTTCCTTTTGTCTTTACCTAGAATGTATAACCAACTCATAATAAAATGTTATGCTAATATTATGGATTCAACAATTATAGTTAAATTTAATAAAAATTTGTAACTCATAATAATTCTTATAACTACAGAATGGAAATTCATGACGTGACGTTATTAACAATTTATCCATTCAAGTTCAATGCAAACTAGTTTTTGACCATACTGCTTATTATTTAGGTACCCACAGAAAAACCTGACCATGAGTCAACAATGAGGCACACAACAGAGTAATTAATGCTTATTAAATATAAAATATAAAATAGTATCAACTCGAATCAAACCATTTTTGATTTTTTTTTAAATTCCACTTCCATGTTATATTAAAAATAAAAATAAATGTAGCCACCCACCAGCCTTTCCCCAGCCATTAAAGATTAATCCAGCTTCTTGTCATCGTCTTCTTTCTGAGATCTAGGTTGAGTTGAGATGACTGACACTTTAACGAATCACAAATTATAATTATTGACTCGGAAAAAGAGGTTAATGTAATTCAATGCTCAAGTGTTTAAACAAAAATATGTATGAACAGCTGAAGTGACGGAAGTTGGTGAAAAACTCTGATCAAGGCAGTCAGTCAGTCTCACTCTGTGGTGGTGGTGCATGCTGGATGGATGTGCCTGCTGAAGTGAGACACGAGGGTATTGCGAGAATTTCTCATTTTGCCTCTAACTCCTTCCCATCACGTCTCATTTTTCCCGTCCGTGCTGCGTTACCTCGTGCAATTTTTTCTAGCTGCATGATTGTTCCTATTTTTCCATAATTCACAAACTACGTAATACATTAAGTTTGGTAGGCTTGGCGCAGTTGTTGTTTTGCCCATTTTGTAGAGAACGAGAACAACAGTTAAATTATTTATGCCAGAACCCGATTGGACAACAATTATAGAACAATTGATGATGCGTTCTGCATGTTTTTTAACGATATTTTATTCAATGACATACTCTTCAAGGGAAACATAATGGTGAGTGACTGAACCCATTGACACGTATTATATTAAACCGACTATATTTAGTCTGAATCAATATCATTATCTATTACATATAACTGCATTTTACTCGAGTGGTTAGTTTACGAAGAAAGAATGAAGTATAATATGAGACTAATGAGACTGCTTTTCGACAAGCCCTTAATTAAAATTAATGTTATCATTCTCGATGTGAATATGAAAAACATTTTTAACATTTTATTTATTCAACAAAGACTTGTTTAAACGATACCCATTGAATTGAATCAAATGGCATAACGAACATTGCGATATAACTGGATTAGGGCTGGAGGTGTGACTTTTGTAATTGCGATCGTCGCGTTGCTATTTCAACAGCAGTGCATATTACGTGATGACGATGATTGTCTGCACATTGTAAAAAATGATGAACTTGAATCCTGTTTTAGCATTATATTTGCGACGAGGGCAGTCCAAGTGGAACCAAAACAGAGCGAGTCTCACATCTCATCGGTGTCTGCAACTAATAAACTCTCCCAAACAACGAGAGCCACGCCGAGTGAGATTTCTTCACATGGAACCTAACGCCATGTACAGCCTCCACATTCTGGAAGGATGCATCACCACCAAACCTGCAGCCTTTTAAACATTGCTCGGAACGTACAACAACGACGATGAATTTGGAAAAACTTTCATGAAAGTGTACTGAGAGAGAGGCAATTAAAGGAAATGCAATCATACCTAAATAGTTACGTGATACTGACACTGACTGAGACAATATGCAATCTTACATTGGAGAAAGTTATGAGAATATGTGACTATCTCGAACGATTTCACACAGTTCTTCATGCACCAGTTTGGAATCATGACTTTGTATCAGCCAGAAGATTTAATATATAATGCTAAGATTTGGAAATTTCAGGAAAAACAGACAATGTCTAATATGTTTAAGCATGATTATTTTGCAAAAATGCAATGCAATGTAAACGGACTATGTAGAAAGACAATAGCAAACCATATTTTTATTTATAGTGCTAACTGCTAGTACGACTTCAGTCTATTTTAGTAAAAAGTACAAGCTCAGCAAGCACAAATATCACAAACAATTCACAATGTCGGAACCTGTCAATAAATCCATACGACTCATAAAAATTGATTGCAGCTCTTTTGCATGAGTGCCGTCGTTGGTGGGGACCGCCATTTGACGGGATGTGTGGACGGCCTGTGAGACAAGTTCATTTATTTACGTTGTCCGTTCCAAACAAATGGAGCTGGAAGAAAATGACGAGTCCACTTTTTGAGATCCATCCGATGATGATGGTAAATAAAAGTCTAATTGTAAACATACTGCTGCACTACTGCTACTTCAGAAATAATACATCCATCCACTCATAAATAATAATCACTGTAAACAAGAACTGCTTTAAAACATCCCGTACAATTAGGTAGCTAATGATGGTCCAGACAGATTATTATTCGTATTTAGAATAACGACCACCCTCCTCAAGGACCACTACATTTGGTTGGCGTACTTCATATAAACAAGTGACGTCCCAAGGTTTGTAAACATTTTGGTTATACAGGCTTTTATAAAAAAAAACAAGCACAATATGTGACGAGCAGCATCTTGTTTAAACGGATGGGAGCAGCAGCTATTACGACAATATTAACTGTGTTTCTGGATTTTTGCAGAAAATTTGTCGCGTTACATGCAAAGCAGATCATGGATTGGTCGTAGCAGGGACAAAAGGATAAACCAAAGACAGCGAAGACATTCAAAATTAGTTTAAAATTAGGAATCAATAATGGAATAGTTTTCGTATAAAAAGAAAGATTCTTCGTCGTAGTCTAGGATAAGTACATACAACAAATAGCAGTCAATAACGCTGGCCTGGACGTGTAATTATTATCGTATCTTTGCAAAAAAATATTATGGAACAAGTTAGTTTAGAAGATGATGGTCTCGAGTCTTTAGACGGCATGCTCAATAATTCGGACTTGAACGCGAGGAACCAGTACTCCTCACCGGATATGAGGTTACGAGGGGCTAGGTCAGTCAGTTGTGGAGCAAGTTCGCGAAGGTATGGGAAATTATATAACTATGTTATATTTAGAATGTATGTATGTACCATTTAAAATGTACTAAAAATAACTGACTGTATGATTTGTTTAACAGATGTGATTATCCGTCGACATGTTTCATACCCACAAAGGAGAATACCTTGAATCAGCATGGTGTTGGAAAAGCAATGTTATACTGCGCTGCCGGGTCAAATAAGATGCATTTCCGGAGGCAAAAACACCGTCCATCGCCCTATGATATCAACAAGAGGAAACCACTCAATAGTCTTTTAAATCCCATGGGAAGGTTAGGGTTGGCACATGGAGGAACTGCGGCAAGGGTCAGGAGTTCTGATTCGTACTCGGAGAGTAGTAGTGGAAGGGATCCAACGATGCCTCTTTTGTTTGTCGACGAGTATCACGATCTTCCCTTTCGTGATGGACTTATGTACAACAGCAAGACTGACAAGTTTCCTGTTCCAATTTTAATGTCTCGTTCAAAATCCCTGGAAGATCTCAGACAGTCTCCAAACAAGTCGGGGAGCAAGCAAGTTCGATTTAAGCTGGTCTGTTATGATGACAACAGCAATGGGACAGCGTCCAGTAATGGCAGCAACAGTTTGGAGTCTCCCTTGTCTGTATCTCCGAGAACTAGCTTTTTTAATGTCTTGAAGGGAGAGGCTAGCATCAAGCATGAAATTGATTCTATGTCAATGCTCATTGAGAAACTAGATGTTGCCTGATAGTAGGTGTTTAATTAGAAATTATTTATATATGTAATGATCATTCGACTTGTACTTTTAGTAGTCTATGCCTACATGTATAGAATCGATACCCCGCTCCGCTGCTGCGTCCCATTTCAAATTTAGGTAATCGCACTGCAAATTTGACAAAAGAAACATGCGTATAGTACACTGAAGTGACTTGAGTATTATTTATACATACACACAAACATGTCGAATGAATGATAACTTTTTCATAATACTACAATTAGTGTTTTTTATTACTTGATAATAATATTTTGGAGGAGACTTGTACTCTCTCTGTGTACATGTGTGGTTGTTGGCTTTAATTTTAATCGAAACTTTAAGTTCAAGATAATCATTCACTTATTGTATTCTTTGTATTAATGAGACAGACGAGACTTTTACGAGTTCTTTGGTTATTCGTATTTTAAAATTTGACATTCTTTACACATAAATTTGCATGTGTACATAAGCTGCATTAAGAAGTCACGATTTTGTTGGGATATTATCCAGTTATTACGGGGATTAAAGGAAAACATAGAAGGTTAAGGAATTGGGTTTTCTTATGACTTGTGATTTTGTGATATTTTTGCTCGTATAGTTTTTTAGCTGGTATGTTGAGATGTGTTATTATTATTTATCATTATTATTATTATTATATTGTCTCTGTCGTGTCATGTTATTATTATCTCATCTCCCAGGTCTCTCATTTTATCGTGCACATTTTGTCCATAGTCAATACCTCAAACATACGCAAATACGCGACTAACTGTAATTTCCCTTTTTCTTAATTTGTTAACTACACCAAGTTCAGAGGTATGCACACGCCTCAAAGCTTTGCTCCACAAAATATTGTAACCACTCATCGCTAATGATCATTCGACAAGATTGGTTTCTCAGAATTATTTTTAAATTGATAAGCAAAAGAAATCATAATATGATATGATAAGTACTAATGACTGAATCAAAACCTCTGCGAATTTCAATTTTCAGGTTCTTATCACCACAAATTGTGTAATCCACAGTGCCAGTCATTAGTGACAGTCGTTCGACAGTAATAACATAATTCATACAAATGTTCATGTCAATAATGTCAATGTTGTTTGTCAAGTAATAATCCTGTATACATATTTAGTACGACTCGGACGACTGAAAATTTATCTCCATGCTCCACTACTAAATTGTAACTAGATATATTTACTCGTCAAAAAAGAACTGGATCACTAACAAATTATTGCAAAATAGAATATTCATATTTCTATTTGCAATCAGAGTCAGTACAATAGAATAATAATCGTAATATAACCTCCAATCTGGTAATTTAATAATGTTCACCAATAATATACCAACTTATCTTGTTCTATGCAACCATAATTCGTTTAGAAATATTGGACATTCTGCGGATAAACTGGGCAATTGAACCTGCTGAAATGTCACAATATCATATATTATGCATACGTCAATAAATAATTGTCATGAAGTTGATGTCGTTAGTACAAATCTACTATGATTTTTTTGCGTTTAGCATATGTTGAGCAGTAATATTTTTGCTGTCACCAAGACCAAACCAAACATCAAATGAGACCTTTGAAGGGATGTTCGCTATTGTTTTAATATTACTGAACTTGGTTCTTCTTCGAGTCTTGCGATTGCCACGATTATAAGTATCACGTCCTCAATAATACCCGTTTGTGAGACAATCTATGTAAGTCAAAGCAAAAGGGACGTAGGTTTTTAAAGATGCAATAAATCGCGATGCAAAGCTGTGCAACTTCTTCCTCAGATGATGATTTTCATGAATCATATTATTTATTGTATGCAGTTGTGATCACATCACGCGAGTTCTGGGTCAGGAGGTTGTGGTCGAAGACGATGAGCGATTCAGTCAACATGACCCAATTAATTAGGCGAATCAGATAGTGCACAAAGAAATTCGGATTTACGTTACGATTTTTATTATATAACATTTCATTTATTTATTTATTTACTCGTCATCATCATTCGTTCTCGTGTCATTTGTCTGTTCCAATAACTCAAAAAAATAATAATCATAATGGCTTTACCGAACACAAGGCGTAACTATTATTCGTTTTTAAAATGTATAAAAATCCAACCTTCACAAAACGCATACGTTAATTTCATGCAAGTATTAGATTGACATTTTTCTCTGGAAAATTGTCCCTTAAATTTACCGTTTGTCCCAACTTTCATCAGAGTATTATTGCACTTTCACTCGTCACTCGTCAATGTGACACAATATATACTACAAACTAAGAATAAATACCAAGCACCAAGTAAATCTAGAGACAACCTCACAATGGCTAAAAATTAAAACTACACGTATAAGTGATAACATACCTGAGCAAATTACATAAAAATACTTATGAAAGTAAATTTGTTGTTGGCAATACAATTTTGTGCTAACCTGTTCTGTTTCCTATGCATAATTAAAATCTCCAAACGAGAGTAAACTCAGTCGAAATGCTAACAAATATCGTAATATGTATAAACTTATGTATAGTAAAACGCTTTTAAATATTAAGCATACATTTTTCACTTGATTTCAACCACAGTTCAGATTTATGCTCTTCTTGCTACAATCGAGCTACTTTTTTTACTGTAGAGCACAAAACGAAATGTGGAAGAAAGGAAGCAAGTAACTCGGCAAGCTAACAATTGGTAGTTTTTTCAAACACACAATTTCAAGAGTATTCAAGGAAAGTTCACTAAATATTTTTTTGTAAAAAATATTTTTTCCGATTTGAAAATAAAAAAATCACCCGTTTTTTATCTTGAATTTGAGGCTGAAGAATATTCCACTGAACCAACCCCACAGGAGAAAGCGGAACAATCCCTCTTCTCCACTGCTGATACGATTTCGTCAAAGCTTTCTCTCCACGACTTGGACACTGAATTTGGCAGCCTATAAAAAAAACATAAACATCATTAGCAAAATATTTCACTTGCAAAAATTATTGGGTAAATTGGTATTCCATTGACATGATTTTACTTTCTTAACCAATATGAAAAGTTGACTGCGATTCTAGCAGGAAACCGTTAGTCAACGAAACCGATTTTTGTATGTCAGCATTGGATGGCGTGTCAAGCCAATTGTTGACCACTGCGTACCATTCATGTACATAAGTCAACGCCAGCCAGTACATAATTTTGAAACCGGTTGTGCCATGTTCTCAGTTTTTTTATGTCCTACATTCTACACAGATGAATTGGACCGTGTAATACATTTCGCCAATGTCCACCAACAGAATTAAAGTTCTAAACATAATAGCTAAACATTTTTGGGTTCATTACAATTAATTTGCTAATCAAACCTAATTACAAATTTGGTGCATTTCGGTATCCAAATGTACAATCGGTCAAAAAAACAGAACAGTGCGGTAGTGCAAAAATTCAGTAAGGAAAAATCATTTGTATACGCATTCATAAAAAATTGTTGGATATGACTCTGCACCATTGTAATTGTTACGTTAGATTTAGGGAGCAATTTGCATTATGTAAATTTGGAAACAAACGGTAAATCAGGGAAACTGGTTTCGGGAAAAAAGAAGGAAAGGTTTTGAGATCAATGACGATTGGTGATCACCAAACCAAATGCTGCTAACTTTTTGAACTTGCACATCTCAACAAGAAATTTGCTTAAATTTCACGTAATTCGGTCACTCTCGGCATTTGCATACACGTTTGTTAAATTGTTTTGCTACCAATAATGCTGCATGTAATCGGATGGGTGGGAAGAAGATGAGACTAAAACTAATACAATGACGAGACTCATATCTCGTATCATCACGGCTAAACCTGAGATCAAACAAGTTTTGAAAGGATAATTTTGATAACATTTTTCGAAGGGGTGACTGTAACGTGTGTTGCAAGCATACTATTTGACAAATATGAGTAATATTGCAATTATGTATCTATTCTAAGGTTAAATAACAGACATTTCTTATTACTCACTGTTTTTGGTTACAGGTTAAAACTCGTTTTTTTAATGATAGTTAGCTTTGAGAAAATGCAATTTTTACTCCCGTGTAATTTCTGTGGATTAATTTTACTGAAAATTTGTATGAAGCCTTGGAGTCAGAAAGGAGCACTGCACGTTGTGTCATGCCGAGTAAATTCGTTTTCCTGATAGTTCTAAATTTCTGATCTTAAAATTATTTGAGAAAATTCCGAGTTACTAAAACCAACCAATTTTAAACCCATGCAACAAATCATGACCACTAATTTACTGCTTTTCTTCTCACGAACGAAGAGCACATAAAATTATTTTAATTGAATGCCAATACCACTGCCATCCTTACCAAAGCAAGGCTTAACGATGATGATGATGATTTTTGCAAAAAAGGAACCGCATCCACCAAAATTCATTTCGGCGAAGAGGATAGCAATTGGGTTGCAGTATAATTTGTACTCAACGTTGAACGTGCTTTACGTCTCCGCTTCCTAATTACTCCATTAAAAGTATACGCATACAAGCTGCGTTTCCCGAGATTAGAAAGTTTTGCTGAGTCGGTGGTTTGTACGTTCATAAATGTTAACGTAACAAAACTTTGCAACGTAACGTACGTATTTACTTAGAATGTGCAATGCCAATGACGATGTCCATAATTAATTTCTCGCTCGCCACATTTCTTAAATGCAAGGTTCCCTGCTTGCAAAAGAATGAGCGGTGGTTTGTGCGAGAATAGATATCGAAAGTAAGTAAATAAATCATTTGTGATCCATTTCGGGTGGAGACGAGACGAAAAGTGTGTAAACGAAAGCGAATCACCACAGAGAAAGTGAAATCAAATATCAATAAAGATTTTTAAAGGAACAATCTCGTCCTAAATTTCCCTCATGCAAAATATTTCTAATGCTGCATTGCTATACAATATTTCTCTAATCGATGCTGGTCACAGGATTTTGGTTGCAAACCAACGTGTAATAATATTTAGTTAAGGTACTTACATGTCAAAGAATGTTGTGACCTTCTTCTCCGTCGTCCTCAAGGTGGTGTCGTCTTCCGAGAGGAGAATTTCGCACACAAGTCGCTTGGAACATCCAGACTTGGAGTCAAAGAGTCCGACATCATGCAAACTGCTGACGATGCTTTGTTGCGCGTCTTCAATCGAAGTCATGATTGAGGACAGGAATCCAGGATTGTTTGTGTCTGGCTCATCCAAGTCATTGTATCCATCGGTGAGGGATCTTGGTGCCCTGAGATGTTTAAGGTGCGAGTTATTGAGAGCAAAAGAAGAAGGAATTTGGTTAGCACGTCCATTCTTTAGCTGCCGAGTGGAAGAGGTTTCTGAAAGAGAGTTAGCCAGACCTAGAGCAACAATCGCAATCAGCGCCCCGCCTGCAAGAACTCCTGTGAGTCCGGCATTCGAGATTTTAAATTCAAGATCCGATGTTTTACTTGTCTCTTTATTCATGAACGGGTGTGGCAAGAGACTTTTGGAGGTTGGGGCAGGCATTCGGTCGTAAGGGTTGTGGTGAATGGCAGTGATTGCCTTTTGGAGCCAGCCATCAGACAAGGCGGTGGAACCCATGAGGGAACGCTTCTTGCGAGAGTGGGAGGAAGGCTCGAGGAATGCGATTTCTGCAATTGAAAGTATCAAAATGAGAAAGCGAGAATGGAGATGAGACCCCGAATTTTAACATTTCTAAGAAGCAATAATTGCCCCAAAACATAAGTAAAACATCACTCGCCTCGATTATTTCCTGTCAAATACCAAAAGAAGATAAGTGCCGTAATGCTGATAACCGACAAGCCCAAAATCAAAGCAGGGATGAAGACTTTCGCAAAGTTTTTGGAGGATCCAATCGTGACAGCTCCGGATTTTTCTTGTGCATATGGCGTTTTTGGAGACTTGTGGTTGTCATAATACGAATCATTATCATCCCTATTTTGTGGTCGACTGATGCGAGAATTCTTGTTGGGGCGATGTCGTTCAGCTTCAGGTTCTCGACTGTAAACTGGGTCTTGTTGTTGGAGGTTGTTGTAGGCTGGTTCCTGGTTCTCATACTGTTGCTGTGTCTTTTCGAGAGACTGCTGTATTATAGATTGGAAAAATGTTGCTTGGTCGACTTCCTGGGGGTAATTGTTAACAGATGAGGCAGCAGCGGCGGCGTCTCTGCGGAATCTGTGGCTCGCTGGTTTTCCCGTTCGTCGCACAATTCCAACTTCTCGATTCTTTTGTGAAAGATACCATCCCGCAGCTAAGGCACTGAGACCCAGGAAAATTCCAGTGGATGCAAGAGCAGGGACGACCGCGGTGGTCGTGTCCATCCGTTCAAACCCCTTTTTGCTTACGTGTAACGCTTCCATTATTCTGTCTGCAAAGTTGTTGCGACTTTTTGCATGCGGGTTTTGTCTATAATTTTGTGGTTGGTTATGGTGTGGGTGGTGTTGCTGATGCCAGTCCTGCCGACCTGGTTGTTGCTGTGGTTGTCCACTGGCTTGGTCTGCTGGTACTGGAACGGGGATGGTAAAGGTTTGACCTCCCGGACCAGTTACGTAAGTCTGGGGTTGGATAACAAAACTGTTCT
The DNA here is from genome assembly GCF_002217175.1 of Folsomia candida. Lineage (NCBI taxonomy): Eukaryota > Metazoa > Arthropoda > Collembola > Entomobryomorpha > Isotomidae > Folsomia > Folsomia candida. The sequence goes on along the minus strand of NW_019091194.1, from coordinate 16,561,773 downwards.
GCGATGCTGCTTGAACTGCTCCTGCTCCTGAAAAGGTATTGCTGCTACCACCACTACTACGACTTTGTCCTGCAGCTTGGAGTATGTACTGATTGCTGCCACTACTTGCTGCAGCGGTCAAAATGTCCTGAACACTTTTCTGATGAGCAGCTTGACCACCACTGACCTCTGACACTTGAGCACTGGGTTGTTGCACTTGCGACGGGGCTTGTCTCAGTTGCTGGATAGCCTGGACTGCAGCTTGAGCTTGCGAAATTTGCTGCTGCAGTTGTTGCGGGGAATTACTGGTCCCACTGTTCTTTTGAACTTGTGAGGGCGAAGCAACGGTTTGCTGAGATGACTGAGCGATCGTTGGTGCTGCTGGTTCACCACTTCGAGAACTGAATTGGCTTTGTGAATGAAATAGTTGACTTACAGGTTGTGCCTGGGTCTGGCCCGTTTGAACTGGACTGCTGTATTGCACGTAAGTATTGCCACCATCATCTTGCAACACATACATTTGTTGACCCGGTTGCTGTGCGTAGGTAAAAGCCGTCGTCTGACCACTTTGTGGCGATCGCTGTGCAGCTGAGGGCAATTGATACTGTTGGTATTGATGGGGTGGTTGAACAGGTTGTTGTTGAGGTTGAGGCTGATATTGCTGGTGGTAAGGCTGATTTTGGGCCAAATATGCGGCAGCGTTTGCTAGATCGGATTGGGTGTAAGCCACTGGTCGACCATGTTGTTGTACTGCAGTGTCCACGATGGTAGTTGCACCTTGGGCAGCTGCAGCCGCTGCTGCCGCCATGTAAGATTGAGGATCAGTGTGGACCACAACTTGTCGCTTCCTGTGGGGATTGGGGGCCCTGTTGTTGGGAACTAGGAAGTTTTTAATCACTCGGGCATTTCTCCAAGTATGGTGCTTATCATGCTCATCGTCCGGGACTCGGACACCTTCGATCGTTCTTACTCCGTCGGCATCATCCACTTCGCTAGAACTGCTTATTCCTCGAGACCTCTTGCCCCCAGTTTTATTCGAGTTGATGCGAATCGACTGGGAGGAGATGACGACGGGCTCTGGAACCTCGAGCCCATAGATGAGCTTCCGAGCTTGCGAAGAATGGACATTGGAATTTTGTTTGGTTACGAGATCAGGTTTGGGCGCTTGTATTCTGGGATCGGCTTGAGCAGATGGAGTTTGCAACGCTCGGACTAGTTGTGCAATGGACGACTTTAATTTAAGATCCTTCAGATCCCCTGCAATCGACAAAGACGCGGCAGGATGGTGGATTATTGTGTCAGAATTTGGTGCACGTTCCTCAAATCTAACTTGAGTCTCTAACCCATAGGCGACTGTACTTAACACACACAAAACTCCAATTAAACTTGGACTCCGCCGCATTGTGATTCCTTTGTGGAACTATGACCTGCACAACATGAACAAAAAGAAGGCCAAATTATAGCACACATTCTCATTATTCATTAATTATACATGTACATGCATAGTGCTTAGAACGCCATTAGAGACAAAAGAAACTAGATTTAACGGGATTCGTAAAATCATTTCAATGGATTATTTTATGAATCTCGCAGATCGTACAGACAGGCAGATGACGAGTACATGACTCATGCCTATAAAATTGTGTGCATAACAAACGCACAGAAATACGCAATCAACTAACTACGGTACTGAACGGGATAGTGTGCGTACCTCCGCCCCGTCTTCCTACCCATTTGCATAAATATAACACACAAACAACGGGCAGATAGAGTGGATACAACTCTCAAGTGTCTCGGTAGTGAGCGCAATAGCTGATTGTACTTCGTGTGTTAATCAAGTGGACGAGGCAAGTCGAGGCAAAGCTTCCTGGAACCGTTTTGTTCTACCCCACTTGATTAACACACGGAGTACAATCACCTATTGCGCTCACTACCGAGACACTTGAGAGTTGTATCCACTCTACACGATTTGTTGCGATTTGTTGCACCGGTTCCATGCAACAACAAGCGAAAGTGAACGAATCGTAAATATTTACACAGGTATTATATTAATTGAGATAAAATTCCTCTTTCCACCACCTGCGTAGATATTTTAAGTAAATTTTTATGTGCCATTAAGTTAATTTACCTGCAGATAAAAGTTCCTTTAACGCTGCAGCAGCCACACACACGTAACTCTCTCCAAGTGAATCTTCTTAAAGAGAGAGTTTTTCTCGCAGGTAGCACATTCGCAATTGGCGTTTGATTGCAAACTGAAAACGAAGTTGCCATTTCATCTTCCTTGGGTCGAACCCACCACAACAAATGTGTAGCAACATTACCATTGAATTTGTAAGATATTTAGTACATACATAAGTCATTTGGAACTAAAACAGTGGCTTGCATCGAAGAAGAGGTGAAGATGATTTGTTTGTAGGGTGCAGTCCGCCATAAGTAGTTATCATCGTCGAAAGGCAGCTATCTGAGCTATCTGAGCACAACCTTGTTCAATGTCAGTCTAGTGATGCCAAATTGGACTAACACATTATTATGAGGAGACCGGATGAAGAAAACTTGATTTCAATTCTGTGTCAGCGGAGCACCAAACCAAAACTTGCATCTTCTTTGGCACCTTTGCATGAAAGAATCAGGTAAAAAAAAGTCAGGAGTTGGTGGTGTGTGGATACATGTACGTATTATGCGGTGTAGTCGGTGCTACCAGTATCAAAATAGTGGCTGATACATAAGTAGTCAAGTGACTGGGATTGACCAGTGTCACTCTTTCAAACGAAGATGAATGTGGTTATTGCAAAATGTTGAGTAAATGCCCGTAAAATTGCGGAAAAAGCTGTACTTGCAAAAAAGTAGTAAAACCTGAGAAAAATGAAATGAAGATTTTATACGGTTTAAAATGAAAATGAGAAACAAGCTTCATTGGAGTAATTACCTTTATCTTAATTTACGTGCATACGTAAATACGTGCACAGGTAATAATATTATATGTATGATATGCCGTAAAGTTGGACTGAACGGTGGCATCCAATTTGTAGCTCAATCGATATCGGGCACATCCAAGAAGAAGGAAATGCTTTTAGCTCACTTGAGTTACTTAATACAATGAATTTGAATTAAATCGAGATCAAAACTTGTGTGGTTGGACAAGGTGGCGATTGGTGCAGCATATTAATAGCCAGATTAAGTATTTGTCAAGTCTTGAAGTCAGTCGAGTGCTATTATTTTCAAGGAATGCGGCCGTCCATATTGGTTAAATTATAAATACAAATAAAAAACAAGCTTGATGATTTAAAAAATATTCATTGTGGAGCAATTTAATTTTTTGGAATTCAAGTATCCGAGGAATTTGTCGATTTTGTATGACTATGTATTCTCTTCATCTCATAGTCTTTGCACAAAATTGTGTTTTATTGAGCTCAATCAGGATTGCCTTTTTGATTAGTTTGTACGAATGACTACTGGTTTAATCAGGAGTAATGAGTATACACATGTACTATCATATTTAGGACAATAAGTGGGAAATCTCCATTTTATGTATATGTTTAAAAGGACAAAAGTAAAAGACAATATTAACAAATTATTCATATGGTTAATAATACAAGACAAATTTAGAATCACTCTTGAATAACAATTTTGAACAATACACCAGCTAATCTTACACTTGGAGATCTAAATTTGGGCTAGAACAGTGGAAAACATCACAACTTCCCTTCTGAACAGCTTGGAAAATATCATCCAATTCATACAACCTACTGAACTGTTCTGGAACTCTGAAATGTCAAATAAAAAACAAAAGTAAGTGCTTTTCTCAATTTAAATATTTGTGATTGTATATTTTCTACATTTCTTCAGAAAACATTTATATGGCAATGATGTGTCCACTCACAGTGAAGCTAGCGAATACAGGAATGTCTCGAACTTGGTGGCAGTGGGGCTTTTGCCTTTTATGGCCAACTCGCATAAAGCTCTCTTCTGACAAGCCGGACTATCTTTGTCGTGTTGAGCATAACTGGTTATCAAACCCATGACGGCACCATCGGGGGACAAATCCACTTGCTTAGCTGATGCCTTTGCTGTTTCGTGATTTTCGACCATGCTCTTCACGTACTCGTCACCAAGTCGGAGGTTTCGAGCCAAAGCAAGTGCAGGTGGTGCGTGTGCTTTATCTTTAGAGTCTTGAACGATGTTCTCGTGTTTCCTAATAAAAGCACTTCTACTTCTTCCAATGTGCCCGACGCCGCTGGGAGATTGTTCAGACCGGATTAAATGGGATTGGAATTTATTAATGTCAGGAATTGATGCGAGTGAAGGCAATGCTGGTTCAGTTGGGAGTGGTCTGGACTTTCTCTTGTTTCCTGGTCTGACTTTCACCCTTGTTCTAGTTCGCATTTTCCGTTTTGGTTTTTGTGGAAATGAATAATCTATGGAGTTCAAACTCTCTGGAGCTGCTACAACTGTTGGAGTTGCAATTGACGACGGAGCCAATACGGAATCAGGGCTCGCAAAATTCTGATAAGACCTCATTCGATGGCCGTGGTGATGGTACAAATCATACTCAACAGGACTTTGTGGGCCTTGATTCATGTCGTTACTAATAAATCCAGATGTTTTGTGCCCATGTCCTTCATCCTGGTTGGCAGCCCTCTTGTACGTCGAATCCTGGTCAAAGGTAGGCATTGCAGAAAATTCGTTAACCAGGTGTTGTGGATGTGCCTGACCCACGAATCTTTCTCGAGGAGCACCAATTTCAAAGTTGTAACTCCGGTAGGCCGGATAAGCTTCGTCGTCCAAAGAACGGTGTTCGGGTTGAAGAATTTCGTTTATTTGACGCCCAGTGTGGTCCTCGATGGATCGCTTGCCACGAATATTGTTATTGTTCTGGTTGTTGTAATAACCACTACAGAAAGAAAAACACACTCGCTTAATATACAAATCTCGCATGCATTTCTACACATTAACCTATTTTTCTTGTTTAATGGAGGTCATACTAATCATTGGTTGGGACATGAATTCTAGTCGGGAAGACTGCAGACAATCCAGTGAGTAATAATGCCGATGGGATTAAAACATGGAGTGCTTTGCTTATGATCTCAGCAGCGTCGCGTCTGTCAATTAGTAAATATTTCATATTATTACCCACCAGTCGTGTAAGAATGATTAAAATTCAGATGCATACCTATGGAACGGACCTCCTCCTCCTCCATAATGTCCCCGTCCAAAACCATAGTCTTCTTGTGCACCACCTTCCTCAAATCCGTCAGCGTTCTCCTTGTGATCGGGTCCGTGATAGTGTAAATCTGGAGTTTGTTGAGCGGTATGGTCAGCCTCGCCATGAGTGTAAGACGGCCTTTCCTCCAAGTGCCTCGTGTCCTGTTCATACTTGTACTCAAACTTTTTCTTATTCTTGACGCCTCCTTTGTGAGCACGCTTGTTCTGGACGTAGCTTTTGGGGTAAAAATATTTTGGACTGTGGTCCCCAGGCGGAAGTTCCTGCTGATGCTTCCTAAGATGGGCACCCTCATCTTCGTCGGCAGCAGAAGTGTAATGGGTGGGTGGGAGAGCGTCGCCGTAATAAATTCGTGGATATTTTCCCCTCCCTTCCCCCTCAGAATCTCCAACCTCACCCGACGCCTCCCTCCTCTCTTTCTCGTCCAGAAGTTCCAAAACGACGGGATCGTCACCTTGCTCCCTGTCACCACCACCAGTTTCCTCTTGCGATGGAGATTTTCTCGCCGAAGTATCCTCGGGATAAGTTACGTGAGATGATTTGGTTGATGCAGCAGCAGCTGACGAATTATTTTTACTATTTTTTGTGCTAAGCTTCTTCTTGATCGTAGGAGATGGATTAAACCCGTCTTCTAGATTTTCTTTTTTGCTCGTAGCTGCGGTTCCTCGCCTCGAGGAGAATTCTGGATCAGCCGTAGTTGTTGCGGGGGATGCAGAAGGCGTGGGTCTGGGCAACTCTGCATTTTCTAATTTTGTAACGTTTTTCCCTGTAGAAATTGCAAACGTAGATGTAACAACGGCGAGCGTGACCAGAGCCAACCCAACAGTCCAAACACGTCTCATTTTTTGTGCCTGCTCTATAAAATTATAAACAGTTGCAGCATTTAATACTAAAACCAAAAAGCATTTACAAAAAATGGTCCAAGTCTGAACAACAAGTTAGAATACTTAAGGTTTTTAAGTGTCATTAAATGCATATGTCCATTAAAAAATTGAGGAAATTGCATGATCATTGCTCGTGTAATTATGCACGTATGAAATGTTACATGTTGTCACTTTCTTTATCCTCGTAATCATTTGAGATCATTAAATTTGATACGCCAAAACGGAATTTGAATATTTAAATATCATTCCGGCAATTAATACATACTTTGGCACGATTAAAACAAAAACATGTAAGTGCATGTGCAGACATTTTGGACATCTTAATAACCGAAAATGCACATCTCATAAACAAACGTCGTAAGCTTTTAATGCTAGTTTTTAGTGTTGTTTCCATTAATGATGCTTTAACACTGGTTTCGTTTAATGTAAGTGTTTGAAGTTGTGGGAGAAAGAATTGCAAATGTAGAGCAAGTCAAAATCAAAAGTGTAACGTATTGCTTTAATAAAAATAAAAAGTGCTATTTTGTGTCGCATCTGAGCGTGACATTTCAAGAGATTTTACGCCCTTTCCTGTTGTTTTCCTAGCAAAATAATGTCATCAGATCCTATGTATCACCACAATTCCCTTGACGGTGGTCTTCATTTTTCCATTTGAGAGAACAATTTCTGAACAGCAAGTGTCACTTTCTGTTGACGACCAAAATGGAGAAAGTTTGATTCGACGACATAACAAGTAACACGCATTTACATATCTGGATTGAGTGAAACGCTGAATTGATCAAAGAAGAAGTCAACCGTTTAATGTACTCTGTTACTCACTCCATAAAATAGTTGAAGCTAGATATTTCTAAAAATGTCTCGTAAAATGATCACTAAAAGAGCAAAATGGAATGATAAATCGAATACAAATATTTACCTTTGCGTACGTGCACCTCAAGTTTTCCTGTCTCACTATATCGATATAATTAGTGTTAGATCTGATAAAAGTACATGAACACGATCGATTATCTAACACCTAATCAGTTAATCAGTGGAAATTTCCGTATGATCTCAAACTTTACTAATTTTTGCACTTTTAATTAATCACACAACCACGAAGCAGTGTACATAAACTAATAACAATAAAACTCGAGATCAAAGTGCACCCATGTCAAGACTCCAAGTAACCAAAATTAAGAGTGGTTACCTTTGTACCTGTACCATTTAACTAAATAGCAACTCTTCGCATTAGCGAAAATTTCACCGCGTTCATTTTCTTTTTATATCGTTTATGCAACAGTAGCCATACACAAACAAAGAGAATGTGTGTTTATAATCCTTGCCCTAAAATATGTGCTTACTCATAACAATCATAACAATTCTTTTTAAGCTCATAATGCACCCAACCGCCGTAGATGCAAGTTAGGGAGCAATTACTTAAAACGATTCGTGTAATTACAGGCGTTGCAATTTGAGATAAGTTCAAGAAATCTCTGTTTAGAATAATATATAGCATGAACATACTTATGTACAAAGTATGCAATGTATCTACTAATAAAACACCAACGAGGAGGTCTTGGACTCTCCGCCTGCCTGCCTGCGTATGAACTTAAACAATGTATACCTACTCATGAAAATGATATAGTTTTAAAGATAATTTTGTTTATTATGGTTCTGTGATTAACATTTCTTAGCATTTGTGGGCGTGGAAATGATTAAAACTTTTAAGGTGACTTTGTTTCATTATCGTTGATTGTTTCGAGAAGTGTTTCGAGAAGCGGGGGGAGCAATACAATTTCCAAATTTCAACATCCGAGTTATGCGTATGGAATTTATCTATCGCATGGAATAAATACACAAATGGCCAAACTGACCAAATCAATTATATAGAAGATGCATCCCCTCTGGTGCATTTTTGTGCAAGTTGAAGAACCGTCAGTTAAAATTAAGCAATTTTAAAGTGTGCCCAAAAGTATTGCTTAATTATTGCGAAAAGTTGATGATGCTGTCCATGAGTCTTTAGAATTTCAGAATTCATCGGTACATATTTGATGTACATACATAACGTGTATGCATTTAGAATGACAGCTAAATGGCAGCCGAGGTTGAACATGGTATTATTTCTTCGTTGATTGTGAACCATTGATTTTGCCGACGGTTCACTTTTCTTCAGCTCAATCCATATCTTATCTTTCGTCGTGTAAGTATGAGATTTCTGTAGCTTAGAAATTTTCGGATAATTTTCCGACTTTTTGCTCGACCATAATGCTCCACAAATATGCAATTGCATTTGGCAAATCATCATTCATATATGTAAAAAACCAAACCCGATGCGAGAGATGATGTGCAGCATAAGAATTATTGAGCAAAATATTATTTATAATTCGACAGTTAATTAAATATTGTAAACCAACACTATTCTGTTAATAATCAATCCTTGAGGATATAATCTTCACAGGAGGAGTGCAGCCATGTATAGCATTTCTTTTTTACATGACATATGCACAGTAGGCAGCAGGTAGGCAGTTTCATTTGATGCCTGCTTTGTCAATTGTGCGCCTCACAATGGGATAAATTCGAAATCTCTACTCTAATTGAGCTGAAGAGTTGGCTTTGTCTATATATCATTTCTTGTGCGTTGGCATTGTATGAACGTATGTATGTACATGTGTTCAGCTGTAAGCAGAATAAGTATCGCGTGACACGTATCGCAAAGCCCATAAAATCACGGAACTTAATCTTGAAAAGTAAAATATTTGTAGCTTTTCTACTAAATAAATAATGTTGAATGTGCCCATACGGCGGCGCAAGGCAGGGAGCAATGCAAAATAAGAACTGACAAATTATTATTCAGTTGTCAATGCAGAACGGAGAGAAACTGAACGAGTTTGTACATATATTTAATTGGAATGAGTCAGTCAGTCGTGTTTAATTACAACTTTTCTCCTTCTTCCTTCAATTTAAGGGTTCATCTCTCCACTTGAACAATAGAATATGACAACAAAGGTTACAAAGAAAGTTGAGCAAATCGACATGCGATCCTACCCATGTCTCAATCTTCCTTTTCGGCCAGGACCCTGTCACGAATGAAATGATAAACAATGCAATAATTAGAGTTTGAGTATCACATCATCATTACGATATCTTTATCACTACTGCTGATCACCACTTTCTGTTTCTGCACGCGTAAAATTTGTCATCAATTTGTACAATCGTCATCACTTTTTTCGAGTAAAAATGGAATTTTATATTGACGGACAACTTTGGGCATCCAAAGTTTCTAAATAAATGAGCATTCCGATTTGCATGGTTGAGAATTTAAAACTAGATAAATAGCAAAGTTTTTAAGATACGTATTTACATATGTTTATGATTCAAGAAAATGTGTCATACAAATCCAGTGACATCGATATTCGAAATGCCGAAAGGGCCTTACTATGTATATGCGTCCTTTATTCTACTAATGGGCTATTAGTAATGATCGTAATATGTTGTCTTGTTGAATAAAATATACCAATCTGCCAAACCGAATAGAACAACAACAGAAATCTCGTCCGCTGCGACATCAATTATTAAAGTTCATCTTAACCTCACTCGCTTCATGAACTGTTTCACATCAAATTTATCAAGGAGCTTTATTTCTTTGTCATGAATCAATCTACTTACTGCTCCTGTTGATGCGGCACGCATTAAATACGTACATGTATGTCATGCCAAATGTCCAAGAATAGAATTTGGACACTCGCCGTGGTTATGCACAACATTTAATTAATTGCCAAAGTTTGTCATCTCATTTTTCGTATGTTTGGACTGTAATCAAAAGCAGTTATGTCATTTAGTTAAATGTCAAGATGAAGAAGCCGATGTAAGGTGTTTACGGCCAACGGTATCTTGCATTCTTGCATGTATTTAGTATCATCGGTGGGTGATTCCATGCTGTGTCCGCCATTTAATGGCTGCTACTTAGCGGTTGCATAACAATAAATTCTACTAATTTTTATGTATTTAAAATTCCCAGTAACACAGACCCAAAGCAGATAAAGAATAAGCCAGCCCATTGTGTCCGTGTGGGTGAATGATAGCCAGATGCATAGTGAAAATGCGAGGAGGAGACAATAATACTAAAATAAGGATGACATTTTATCCCCACTGACCAGCTTCTGTACTTTTCACGGGTTGAGGATAATTAATTGCTCCTGTATTATCTACACGACAGCAACAATGCAAACTGAGACCAAATGGTCTTCTCGTCGCCTTCAACTTATCATGCATAATATGGTCGTTTTATTACACCTTTTGTTATTTGGTGGTTTTTGGTATGCATATTTATAACGCTGAGTAAGTTAAATATGTACATGTGCGAAAAACTAAGGAAAAAGAGGGAATTAGACCCATGCAAATCACGGAGGGCTGATGAGTTGGCTACAATTTTGTCATGTATTGCAAAAAATAGCACATGCAGCATTTCCCCAACCAAACTTTTCAGAAAAACTTTGGCTTTATTCTCTCAATTCGTGACTAAATATGCGACTAATGATGATCTTAAACGGTACTGAATCGTAAAACTTGCATATATAAAGTAGTTTAGAAGAGGGAGAAAAAACATTAAACTTTTTACGGCAAACAGCGAGCATTTGCGTACAAAGAAAAACTTGAATATTTATTTATACAATATTCTATCGCAAAGTGCACTCTGCACACTGACAACAATTAAATTCTTAAAGAATGACGGAGGTCTGGAAATATAAAGGGCTTATACTTCTTGATAAGAGGCGTGAACTTGATAAAATCTTGGTCTCCGAATAATGGGAGTAAGATTGATGGTGCTAATATCCCACTTCATGCAACAGACGTATTAGAATCAGCATAATCCTTGCATGCTCTATTTTTTGCATTGTGAATATTATCGTGGTTGTTAAACTATTATTGAAGTGTTATTAAGACATTTCAGTTCACAATTCTCAAAACATGCAAACAGCGCAGTCTCACAATATTATGGATTTGGACTAAAACTTAAATTCTATATAAAAACCTTTGAAACGTCGTGCTCGTGTTCTTAAAATTATGAATAATTATTGTATAAATATTTTGCCCTGCCATGAACTGCTTTACATATTTAATCACCTGAAATAACCAGAACAAAGGGAAACCAAAAAAATGTTATTTTCAAACTCAAATTAGGTGAGGTTACCTTCGACAGCAGGGGAATGAGTCAAGCATAACCATAAAAGTACGAATTTCAATGGAGAAGATGTGTATGAAGTAAACGGCACGTGCAAAATCAAGAATTATTAAATATCTTAGAAAACTAAATTAAATATAAATTTAATCATCTCCCCAAAAATTGAGAATTGAGTCGTCAAATTTAACAATTAGGTTTTAACTCGGTTCTAATTTCACCAAGTAATAAATTTCACACTATTCTAGGCATATCTGACCGAGTTAAAAATAATTACTAAAAAAATGATTCAATTTAAGACACATCATTAGACTGCTGACAAAGACATGACACTCGACATAGTCTACGCATCATCATCATTTGTCTGCCTCAACAACGGGATGATTAATTATTTTACAACTTGTATTATTAAGCGAAATACTCATTAGCCAACTCTCATGTCGCCTGCTGCCTGCAGTCGGCCAGGCCAGGTCAACTTTTGCACTCAACTGATAACACCTGCCAAAAAAACTGCCGTCGTCGACATGCGCCGCCTTAAATAAAATGATTATCGGCTTGAGTTCAGTTATCTTTAATCACAAGTCATTCTTCCTGCTCCCGTATAGTCAAATCCGAGTAAAAGAAGTGCATCTCCGTTTCCTTGAAAGGCGTGCACGTCAGCAATCAGCTCGAGGTAAAAATGGACGCAACTGACCAAGCCGAGATTTTATATGCTACCGTTGCGTTGCTTAATGTCTCGCTTCATAGAAAATGACCGACTGAACCTGAACTACTCCCAAGATTTTTTTTGTCATTTTTCTAAAGATGGACACCAATGTCAACTACTTATTCTCAACCCGGATGAGAATAGTTTGTACTGATTTTTGACAGTTTGTCCACGACTTTATTTACTAAATGGATATGCATGTGCCTTAGATGTATATTTTCATATTTATCGTGGCCGTGTGACAGTTGTTTTGTGTGGGACCAACATTTGGCTGTCGTTCATCAGTTCAAACTAATAACAACTTTCCTTTGCCACGCCATAATGTCAAATCTCGACCAAATTGAAGGGAAGATGAAAGATTGAATTATTACTTTAATCTGCATAAGTCACGATACTTGAATAAGTGGGTACAAACAAACAGCCTCAACAATGTTGATCCCAACACCACTCGTTGCAAGGAGGGGAGCATTGTCCTCCCAGAATTTTTCTTGTTAACCGGAATCCCATCTTGATTTCACTTAATCATTCCACATTTAGATTAACGATGTCAAGATTTTAAGAGTCAAGCAAGCGCATGAGAGCAGAGAAATGCGCTTTGTCTGCCACGACCATTATGCATGTATTTGTACTCCCAAGAAACGCAGACAAGTGGAAACGAAAAGGAAAGAGAAAAACTTATAATAATGATGATACACTTGACTTGAAATCCGTTGACTGAAATGTCAATAAAGTCAATTGTTAAAGGCACCTGCTTTGCCGCCTCGTCGTCATCTTCTTCCCCTTCACACGCCACCTCAACAACTCTGCAGTCGGAAAATTGTAAAAATTGAAAATAGATTGAATAGCTCTTTATGCCTTATAATATGGACGTACTACGTATTTACGTTTCTCTTTATTGTCGTGCCGTCTATTTAGCTTGGCCTCCAATGTCAAGTGCGTGGCTCAAGCAATGCGTAGCGTTTAATGGGGTCGAAAATTACAGCGGCTGAGCTATATAAAGTTCATGTGCAAGATGAGAATTTCACTCGAAGTATGCAAATTCTCGAATCGGAAGTGTCGCTCTGTGTTTACTCTACCGACTCGTCGTTTTTGGTGTCACAAGCCGATCTCTAAAGTAAGAGTTATTTTTGCGTCTTACACGAGATACATTTTACGCCACTTGTTTGTAAATAGGACCGAGTGCACCTTGGGAGCAATGTTTTCATGCCAGAACGTCATGGCTGTAGGGACGTGAAGGAAAAGTGGATGCATGCCGATGATGATTATGTATGTGCATGTGGAGTCAAAGGGTCCAAATACTTAGGATTAGCATAATCACTAAAACAATCTTGAATTAAGATAATACGATTTAACTAATAGAATTAATGCAAAAAAACAGCAAAAGTTTGGTTTGAGAGAGTGCATGCAAAAGCGTTTTTATTTTCGTTTACCATAATTCTCCAGGTGTGACGGAATGCGACAGGGATCAGTTGATACGGTTTAAGCAAATCACCAGCAGAACCAGGGCACCTGCTCCTTATTCCTTCAACTTGTTCTAAGAGCAATAAATTGTTCAAAATCATCTTTGCCGTGAAAAAATTGTGGTACGGCTGCCATTCTCGTCTGTTGTAACTCTGCTGTGATGCAAATAGACGATTTTCTACAGCTTTGTGAGATCCTGCAGTTAACTAGAAATTTTTAGTTGTTGAGTGAATGAGATTCTTGTACACACTTTTGCTTCGTCACGAGGATTGCCAACCAACCATTTACCTGCTTGATATCTTTCTTTCGAATATGTATCCCTAATATCCAAAAAGAATCAACATCTCATGATCATCTCTCCTTCTTCTTCTCCTCCTCATCATCATCGTGCTTCAGCTTGCATCACATCATACTCGCTGTGACTTTGACTTTGACATTCACTTAAACTTTAAAAACTTTCTTTACCTGCCGTGTGCTAGGTCCTCCGTCCTCTAGCACGTTAATAATAGTGGACTCGAGAGCTAGTATCATGTAAAGTAGTAAACTCGTGCCAACATGCAAGCCTTCGAATCGCATGGGGCATATTATGGCGAACCAATATAGCAAACGACGGCGTGGTGGTACGAGTCATGTCATATCCTCTTTTGAAACTTTTTTCGAATCCTCTTCCTCTTAAAAGTTTTAATCGACAATTATCTCTGCACTCTTCTGCATTAAGATTACGGGAGCAGGCCGATTCCTTCCTCATTGCCTTTTTGCCAACACGCTGACAACCACGAACCAAAGTTGGCTCTCACCAGTGTCGAATATATATTCGCCAAGATTCACATGCACACAATTTCCACCCGATAATAGAGTTTCTTCAATCAAGAAAACCTAAACAGCAGCAGGCCAAAACCAAACAAAGTTTAAGTAACTGTTACTTGTACGAAATTCGTGAATGAGGAACACAAGCTGGACTGAAAAGTCTGAATCAACATCTTTACACACAAAGGTGATTTGATTTAGTTTGGTGTTTTGAGAAGAAGTAAACGCTAACAACAACCGTATCAAATACAAACAAATAGGCAACATAGTGTTAAATCATCCAACTTTAACGTTGCATATTTGTTAGGTCTACTTTAGCACTTTCAGAAGGACTCACCTCAATTATGCAAATGTTGTGACTTGTTTGTTTCAATAACGAGTTGCTCTGAATTCAGAGTCGGATTTTTCTCTCTCTATCAAACTTGGATTTCCTCGGAATTCAGTTTACAACAACTTGGTCCTGGATTACGTAAATACATTCCTTGATCTTTCGTAATTTATTCCTAATTGATTTATGTATCCCGCTTTTCATAATTTTCATGCAAGCTTAATTTGTTTCGACAGTTTTTTTCTCACACGTTGAACTGCAAAAAACGGAAATAAAATAACCTGTTCAATGATACCTAATTTACCTGAAGATTATTCAACTCCACAAAAATTCCCCGAAAGAAATCAGCCCAAACTCGCAACAAGGAAAGTATTCGGACATGTTTCTAATATTCATGAAGCGTAGATGAGGTAATGTACTCATTCGTGTTTCAGATATTTACTTATTTAATTTATGCAACTATCTTAAAATCGTTAACGGAGTAAACTATTATTTTTCATCGAGGAATTGACCACGTAGTATTACCAATTAGAAATGCTTATATTTAAACGAGTATAAATAGTTACTGGTCGTACTTGTAAGTGGTCATAAATGGGCAGCAATAATAATCTCTTAAACATGGGCATCTATAAACACGATAGGCTGTCAACCAAATCTGACGCATTTGGTCTCATGTAATCTCACAAGCCGTTGCTCATCACGAAATTTGCGAAATTTTCTCAATATTGAAACACAGAGGAGGCAGAACAAATGAGGCGTGAAGGGATCATGCGTAATAAATCACATTGAAAGACGGTTAAACGTGTGAACAATTGATAATTAGGAAACAGTTTGTAAATACAGATCCCAACAAAGCAGATGATGATGGATCTGCACGGCATGCGGTTTAATTATGTGATTTTTCTTCTTCTACAACTCAATTAGAACGTGTGCCAACGAGTTTCCCAGCACTAAATATTTTAGTGCGTACTCTATAACAAAATTTTCAAGAGCAATAAATCCGTAAAAAAAAGTCAATGATCCATGTATAATTTAGCATTTATTCAATAACAACTTTCAGAATTTGACATTAAACTTGAATTTTTGGAAATTATGCAAATGAGGTTTATTCTCAAGCGCGAGATTAGTGTGTGTCATTAAACGTTTATAATTTGGATTAACTTTTCTTTTTCTTTGAAAGTAGGTTGACTTTTGTTAATTGAGATCAACAATTGTGTGCATCAAATGCAAGGCAAGGTAAACGGCTGCTCCTTTGCTGCGACGAGGATGAGATGAGATCTCGCATTTAATTTAGCTCCCCCCTTCCTCCAACGGACCAAATGCACTCGCATACTTATCTTTTTCGCATCCTCCTCCTGCAATAGTTGGCCATCTCGATGCATTTAAATTAATGAGATGATGAGGGAAGGCATTGGTGTCGGAAACAAAGGCAACAGGTTGGCTCGGGCGAAGATAAACTGTGTTAAATAGTGGCAATCCAAGGAAAAATGCACATTTATGTATCTACTTATCTGCAGGCATAGCTATGTACGTACATTGAGGCACATGTAGCTACATACACACATATTATGTGTTGAGAGATGTGTTGCACCTTCACTCAAATTCGCCCTTTGCACTAGCCGAGATACCCAGTTTGCAAGTCTAGCTAATATTTGGAGAGAAAAGCCGAGATCCAAATAATTGCGTTCTCATTATTAATCTCAGTGTCAAGGCTTTTTTGAGAGTTGTTGTTGCTGCTGTACAAATCTGTGAGAAATGAGAGATGACGGTGCAGAAAGCGGAGTTAAATGGTGGTTCTTAATCGGGAGACAATGGTTTTCCTCGAAGTGGAGATCTCCAACCGTTTTCGTTTTATTTCCAGGTTAGACAGAGGAGAGGGGAAGCTAAGGGGAACCCAACAATTAAGCGTCATCAACACGGTGTCACAGCCATCAAGCTACTACTACGAAATCTGTGTGTCAATATACTGCGCAGGGGACACGGACGCCACCACCACGGTGGACGACTTGCTAAAATAGTTGCAGAAAAAGTGTGGCGTGGCTGCATTGATGATCTGACTGAGGCACAATTTGTTTGCAAATAGAGCAAACTCTCAACTCAATGGATTCCTAAAAGGAGAGAATTGGGATAATGTCTTAAAAGCAACAGCCTGCCTGAACAACTGCCTACCTTACCTCGTCATCGTCATTATCATCGTCAACTATTTTGCCACTTCAACAACAAACCTCAATTGGACTGTATGTAACATTTTGAAATACTTTTTCAGTATTTTGAAAAAAACAACAAACCGACATATTGAAGGAGAGGAGGACACCACTCGTCATTATATCCTCACATTCCTTCCATATTATGCTGTCATCTAAAAAAGGGCCAAGTGCCCATATCCTCATTGGTGCAATTTGCTTCCTCATCCACATCTGCGACTCTTCTCAAGGACACAAAGGGTGGAAGAGGGTGCAGACGAGGGATGCGCCGGGGGAAAGTACAAAATCAGGTCAAACGCCACAGAGCAGATTTCTCACGTCGGAGGAGGAACCAGGAATTTTACTGCCTGCGGATGACAAATACAATTTTGTGGGTCAAGATGATGCCACTACGGAGACGATTTGGAGAACTGGGAGGAGCTCATCACCGCTCCCACCAAGGACCATCGTGTCTACAAACTCTTACTCCATTCGTCCAGGAAGCAGTTCGAACAGTGGTGGGTCGACCTTCACAGTCAATGCAAAACCCGTCCCAATGGTCACAACTGGGAGCAGCTACACTGTCAAAACTGACGGAGAAAAGTACTTCCCGTACCTGCCAAAGAACAGTAACAAAAGCACCGTGTTTGTCAAGAACAACTGTTTCGGACATCGATGTCCTCCAGAGAATAGCAACGCTGACCGCCACCAATCTGGGGATGACGATGAATGGAAAAGTTATCACTATGTTTTGAATAAGGGAGTTAAGCACAATAATAATAAGCAGAGAAAAATGTACAACAGTGGAGATCGCCCATCGAGGAGAAATAACGAGGCGGACTCTTATTCAGGGTTGATGCATGAAATGTCGCTAAGCGTTCCTTTCAGGGTGGATCCCACAATATCCAAATATGACACTTCTTATCCGCACAAATTTGCCAGAAGAGTTCTGCGGACCACGACGCCTTCTTCGTCGTCGTCCATGTCCACCACGACACCAGGTTGGGTCAAACTCCAGCCCATCCTCCCAGACCAGTATGACCCGTTTACTCTTAAGAGCAACAAAAACAAGTTGAAAAATAAATCTCATCAAGAATCCAACAAGGTCAACCCAGCGTCTCAATTTGCAAATCGACGAGGCGTTGAGCTTGATCCAGATAGCTTTGCAGAGGTAAGAAATTAAAATAGCTTGGTTTTGTCAGATAAGAGAAAATGCAGAAATTTTGCATGCTGGATTATGGGAACATTTTTGACACGATTATGAATTGTAGTTGGTACGGGTTATCTGACAAAGATTTTAAAGTAGCCTATAGGGCTAAATAAATGCTGCACACTGTAGGTTTTATTTAATTAATCAGACCAAAAGTTCACATACAATAATCAAATCAAAATATGAATTGGTGTAAGGTGTAAGGGATGCTTATCTTTCTTGTCTGACAAAGCCAAGAGATTTGTTTATTTTCCTTGTCTGAGCGTTGGATGCCATTTAAGCAAAAATCTTATCTAATCCTGGAAATTTTCTACTTTTAGCGATGGGGTTGGGGTGATCAAAATAATGATAACAATGGAGGAGGATCCAGGTATCCAGCATGGCTCCAAGGAGTCGATAACAACAACAACAATAATAATGGAGCAGGAGGATCCGATCGGGATCGAGACTGGGTGAAACTTGAGCCGATACCGGTGGCTGCTGTAAGTTTATTTGTTTAATTCATTTGAAACAAATACATGACACGTAAGAATAACTACACAACAAAATTGATAACAACCTTTCCATCACAACCTTTCTCTAATTGACTAACTTCCTTCATGACCAGATTTGATTCAAACAAGAAAGAGTACGTAGACATGAGATCAACAACATTAATAGCACCATTAAAATTATTCAACTGCTTTGGAGTTCCCTTCACTAGCGCCCCTTTGTAGGTCTGACCGACCATCTCTCCAATCTTCAAAACTGAGTGAGCAAGGGTTTCATATTTATTGGCAGCCTCCTCCATTTTACAAAATTCCGCTTCTTCTGCTGGGCTGAACTTGCTACGTTTAGTAATGGACGTTACATGTTGCAACAACTTCGGGATAGGGCTTTGGAAAATGACCTGGTCTTCATCCTCTTTGAACGAATCCATCCCCGTTTCAGCTTTGATTTTATCGTGGTAGCTAGCTTTCGCACTAGATACTCGTAAACGGATTTCGCACTGAACCCCCGTGTAGAATTGACCTTTATCATTTCTTCCGAAGTAGACATACGGCAGAGAACGATTGACTTCTCCCGACACGCCTGGTGGAGTAGAGTTAACAGACTCTTGAAGTTGTTCTCCCTTTTCGAAGAGCACCCCGTTTTGATTCAAAAAAGACTTCACCCAGGTCACGTCAAACCCAACGAAGATAATTTTCGAATTCATCAGAGTAGCACCTCCTTTGATCATCACCATCAATGACACAGCCAACTACAATTACCGAAATATAGATTTTAATTAAGGGTGACAGTCATTATATATATGTGTAAACACTTACATATACAGAACCACGGACTTTGTTGTTGTCATCCTGAAAAGGCCACCGTCCTATAATCCGAAAAAAGTCTCCTCTTTACTGGCCCTTTTCCTTACAACATATTCAAAGAGCTGCATGTTTTGATTCCGTATTTCCGACCCCCCTCAATTTCTTCCCCTCCCCACAATTTTTTAACCCCACATTCAGCCAGTTTTGTTCGCATCTCGCTCTCAGTGTAGGGGTGAGTGGTGGGTTCAGGGCTTAACAAGGCCAGCACAGGGGAAGTAGCTCGCAGATCTTGAAGTAATAAAACTTGTCTGGGGGCATGAGTCGAATAGAACTTTCCACCCTACAAAGTAATACACATGTGTATTATCTCATGATAATTACAATTGCAAACATAATTATTAACGATCATGATTTCATTTACGTGACAGTTTGAAGTACATGCAGAAACGCTACACTTCTGCTGACGACCCCCCCATTTATTGAATTTCCACTCATTTCCAACTGTTTGCATTTTCACCACTTGTAGCAACCCATCCACCAATTGCATGGCAATCTTGTCCTTATTATAAAATACATCGATGGGGGTGTACTTTTCCGTGTCAGTCTTAGATTTCTTGACGTGATTAGCCCACTTATCAGTCAACTTCTTCCTCTTATCCGATCCCCAGAAAGACTCCATTGTCCCCTTATATCCACTATTGCCAATCATTCCCTGTAGCACAGCTTTCAGGATTGAATCCGCTTTCACTGTGGTCGAGGTTGACGGAGGTTCGTCTTCAATTTGTATAACTACAAAAAAATACATTATTATTATCATGTCATTGAAAAACAATTTCTACAAGCAGTACACTCACCGTTCAATTCAACCTGTTCTCCTTGAGAATTGTAGGTCATTAAATTAAAAGGGGCTTTTGATACGGGTATATCCACCAAAATCCTGACCCGCTTGACCGGGACTTGATTCTCCTATAAAATGAAACATTTTATTACTCACTAATAACAACTACATTAGAGTATCAACCTTACCTCCTCAGACTTATCCATTTTGTAAAGTTTTTAATTAAAAATATAATACTTTTTGCAAGGGGAGAAAGACAAACCGGCTGACTGATGAAAGTAAACGAATACTTTCTTACTTGTCCGGGGTTGACACCATGGGGTGGGATGATATTATTCATATGTGATGCTATACATAGATTGTCAGTCAGTGGCATTCTTTGCCATGAAAACCCACATGGAGCGAGTACGTAATACACACCTCTATTTCAGGTTACGATATCCAAATGGGTACCAAAAGGGACTCCAAACTCTGACCTACCATCAACAAATTGGCCTACTCGTGACAGAGTAAGCTCCTCCAACGGGATTGGTCAACAACCACCAACAAATACCAAGTGGTGGGAAATCATTGACAATATTAATCGACGAAACCAAAACCGTCCTCCTCAATATGACAATCGTCCCCCACAGTACGGTCCTAATCCTTCCGTATCGAATTCTTACGATTCGCCACCAAGAGGATGGACGGGTCCAAATAAAGCTAGCTCGTCTTCTTCTTCTCTGTCCTCATGGGAAAGAGACCGAAGTCCACAAAATTCTTGGGGCGACGTCATCTATCCAAATGGTCCGGCTTCTGCAACCGTAAGTTGGCAGCAAGATAAGGACATGTCCAAATACCCATCCTCCTTTCCCCCTTCGACTTCAAGCTCCCCTTGGCAGTCTGATATCCGCCGACCTTCTTCCTCTGCCACGGGGTCTTGGTCATCAGACAGGGACTCGTACGGATCGTCGTATGGGGGAAATAGACGCCAGGGTTCGGCCACTTATCCTGATCGACACACCACAGAAGACGATCCGCGATGGGTCCTCGTCTCGAACAGTAAAAAAGTGACAGTTAGCGCTTCATCGGACTCCAATCGACACCACCCATCGTATCCTGAAAGCAGCGGAATTAAATATCGGCCAGATTTTGATAAATTTTCAGATTTCCCGTTTTATGAGCAACCTCCGTACAAAAATAGAAGAGGCAAAAATTACAAGGACCTTGTGACGGTTACTAACATTACAGTGACCAAGCCCAGCAGCAACTACCTCGACCAAGATGCCGCATTTAGTAAAATTAATGCAACTTTGGCGAGTTTGACCCCTGTACTCAACAGAAAACGTGTGTATCGAGGAACCATCTCTGACTCCAAGAAAACTTCCTCTGCAGCACCTTCAACAACAAGTTCATCATCGCCCCCAAAAAAGCCAGGTTTCATGAAGCAGTATTTTGGAGATGGAAGAGGAAATAAGGAACCATCAAGCACGACGGTACTCGTACCAAGCACGACGGTACTCGTACCAAGCACGACGACTACGGTGGCGTCGGGGAACGTTGTCCGCAAAGGATTGAGCATTAACCCCGTCTATGCGGCTGTTGGCGCTGGCATGATCCCAGGTAGCATTAATCAATTTTAATGATTTTCACCTAAACACAAATACTGCACGTACATTGATTTGACTTAAATCGTTTTATAACTTTTTTGTTTAGCTACAATGGCTGCCATTCTTCCGATTGCTTTGGGACGACGACGACGTGACGTTCGTTTTCTTATTAAAGCACCATTCGGCGATTATGTAGATCAAAGCAAAGAAGGGATGTCGGAAGAAAGAATTCTTAAAGATTTCCTGTATTTTCAAAAGGACAATCACTTAAGATCAGGAGTCCCATTACCAAGAAGAAGGAGAAGTTTGGACTATCCATTATTTTCAATATCTCCTAATTCATTTTCCACAGAAAATCATCCAAATTCGCACTATTTAAGATTAATGATGGGCTGAACGAAAATAATGTATGTATATTTATTTATTTAGTTTATACTCAAAGATTTATTTTAAACTTTACAGATAACTTATTGTTTTGTAAGACAAATAGTAAATACGACACAATTTGTAAATATTGCTGAATATCGCGAGCTCTAAAAACTATGTAATGTATCTATTTATTGTTTCACAAGAAATAATATGAATCCGAATTTTTGGGAACGGCCATTCCGACCATGCACTATTGGACGATAAATGTTTCCTGTATATTAAATGGTTCCTAATTAGATAATAACTGGGCATTTTTTATAACGCCCGTTCTCCGTATGTAAAAAAAAGTAACTTGGACAAGTCCAAAGTTCTCTTCATGTATTCCTTTCTTAATTTTACGAGTGTTTCCAAAAAAATATATAATTTAACGTGCTATTTTATAGGTTACACAAATTAACCATAAACCTGAATCAGTATTTGTATTTATAGACGAAATCATGCTTGCCTGCTTTTGACTCTGCAGAAGCGCCTGTAAGTGATTAATTTTTTGGACTTTATTGTTCCTTAAAAATAATTTAATGAAAATAAAACAATACAAATATTTATTTTGGCATTACACACTTTCCAATAATTAGTGCTTAAGACACGACTGATAAAATGTACTATTGCTGTCCAATCGGAGGTAAAAAACAGGATCATTTGGATATCGTCTAAATTAAACTCCGTGATACAAATCAGCATTTCTCCTGAATTTTTATCTTGCTACTCAAATTAATTACGCGTTGATTAAAATGATGACAACAACTAAACTACTGGTCCACTCTTCAATCTAGCGTTGTGATACGTAATTATTTTGGTCATCAGCCAACCACTTTCTTCGGACGTTGATCCTTCTAGAAAATTACTCACACGAAATTGGACCTCGAATGACACACTTTTATGAAAGCAATTGATATCTCAATGGAAGGTTGGTTGGAATAGAGTCATCATAATTCCTGACTCGAATGCGGAATCGTCGCTTAGAATGACCTCTTGATCTGAACAATAATGCAAAGAAACAGAGTTTACTGTTTCATCTCTTGCATGAATAGTTATTGAGTTTTACTACAAGTAGGTACTAAAAAAACATGTAATAATAAGGCACGACATGTCCACTCCAGGAGACAAAACCAATTCTGCTCTGCAACAGATTAAATATTTACATACTCCCAAAGGACAAAAACATGAATAACATGGCAAGTGCCAAATATTTTTAATACTGAATTTTTCACGACGTTAATAAAAGTTCCTCTCTTAACAAAACTGAGGAGTTTAACTGGGAAGACAAGTTAATCTCATATTCAATTTCCAATTAAGTGAGTCTCTGTATTTATATGCCAGACAGGCATAATTGAATAGAGAACCCTCCATTCAATTTAATTCAACTCAAACTTTAATGGGCAGCTTTTTATTCACAATTTACCAACAATTTGCAAAATCTTACAATTATAATAGTACTGAATCGTTTGTAAATAGTTAATGTGTATATAAAAATGGCTTTCAGTTTTCTAGGTCAAGTGTAAAATTGGATACAAAAATATGAAAATATTTCCAAGTTTGAGTGTAAATAATTTGAAATATACGAATTGAACGAATAATGGAATAAAGACACTTCGCTCGTGGTACTGCAAATAAACGTGTTGAAAACTTACACAAATGGTCAATTCTTTTGTAATTTGTTGGGTACAAAGCACAATTCTTTTTCTGACAGACGCAACCACATGAACGAATTTGGACAAGTAAAAACGAAAGCAGCAAATAAGGGGGCTGCTTTATCAAAACGAGGTGAAAACGGCACTAATTATTGAAAAATCGGTAGAAAATGAATTCCCTTAAAAACTATTTATAAGCACTATGTACATACATAAAAGTGAAAACTCTGCCAATAAATTAGACGCGCACTTGTTGACTCGCCATGAAAGAAAATTACAGAATTAACCAATTTTTCACACTGTCCCATGTATTTGCATCCCATTGTAATTTGACACGTCTACCAAAGCCCCTTTGTTATATTAATAAGTTGTTTATGTTGTATAATTTTAAACACTCACTAACTGTCGTTTTCTCATTAGCATTGCTTCAAACGACGCAGACTTCACTATTCTTAGTTGTCACTTATGACAAACAATGGATGAGCTGATTACCTCTCATTTGAAAATGAATAATACTTGAAATTATCAAAAATGCTTGTAATTAATATTGCCATATAATTTGCTAGGTTTGCATTCTCATATTTTATGTGGCTGAAATTCCGTTGAAAATTTAACCATTCAAACTAAATTGATGAGCATCATATAGAATTTAGTTTAGATTTGCATTTATTTGTGCCACTCTGAATAAAGACTCTTTTCTCCTCTGGCAAAGAAGAATCTGGGGAGCCGTGAAAAATGGGGAGCGTGAAATGATCTAAAAATGACTGGGAGAGAAATATTTAAATATATTCAACTTGCCAGCATTAATTTCGCAAAACTGATTCGACTGAACCGATTCAACTGTCATAAATATTTTGACACAGAGGACGAAGTCATGCTGTGTTCTAGAACACAATGGTCGATCAACAATGAACGCATGCATACATGTATTAAATGTATGTCTGAATTTAATCCTTTTCTAGAAGAACGTGAACGATCCGAAAGCTAAAAGAGTGATGATGTGTAGTTGAAAAAAACTCTTCGTTCTATTAATCTCGCATATTTTTACGAAGTCGAAAATATTTCGAACTATGTATCACAAGCACCAAATGTTTAAGCAAATTCTTATCGATTAGTATTTAAAATCTTTTACCCGGGGGGAAATTTCATGGCTGTTGGCACAAATAAGTATTTACAGATCTTGCCTTGACTTGACTACGGTACGCATGAAGTGAGAGAAATCAATTTCTTAGATTCTTTCTATGAGCAGGTTTTGTTATGCGGACATATTTATTAGCCAACTGGCTTTGTCCTCAAACCTTCATTCATGCAGAATTGTAATCACCAGGAAGAGATACCAAAAATATTATTCCTTTCTCATCTGCACACTAATTGGGAATTAAAATTGTGGTGTATTACCAGCACATACAGAAATGAAGATATTTTAGTTTGGGTCTCCGTGTCCAACCACCAACACAGACGGCATCTGTATGTATTGGTGCGTGAACGTGCGCATTATCACATTAACATGATGATGAAAAATGTCTCCGTCAAAATCCGACGTTACTTTTGAAAAACAAGCGCGTTATTATTTATATCTCTCCCACATTTCAGCAATTGTCACCCATTATGATTTTGGTGAAATTGAGCATCATCGCAATGGTTTGAATGGAAGTAAATAATTTTATTAATGACATGATGGCTTCTTATTTATTCGACGTTGCTATTTTTCGTGTCGAAAGGAAAATACACCGATGATACAATTTAATGTAGAACAAAAAATGCACCAAGTGAAAGGATTGAGGGAAGAAGCGAGGATAACAATGCGATGATGATGGTGAGAAGTTCATTGCATTATTCAGCACCCTTCATAACCACAATAAAATCTGAAACGATGATTTGTTTGAAGTGTAGAAACCCTAATAGATTTAAAGGCAGTACAACAGAAGGATGATGCTCGTCGTATTTAGATCCACCCGTACAGTGCAATTTATGGGCAGTTTGCAACAGTGGGTAGCCATCCAACCTTGTCTACTCAAACCAGAAGTGTTATATTAAATCATTCACTAACTTTATAGTTGAAACATTTATAGCCTTGGCGTGGCCCGAGTCGGTATTCGCTGAATACTCTAATCCAATATAGAAGTTGATGTGGTGACGTATCGATGTCGGTCAATTCGGAACAATTGTTAGTGTGTGATGGCCATTTTTCAGAGACATTCATATGCAAAATTTTTGTAATTGCTAAATTCTGCATATTAATTTTCATATGGATTGATTTCGCACAAAGTTTTTCTGCATATGTATTACTACATTTTGTGTCAGTTTAACAGTAAAGTTAATCCCCCAAGCTACCCCGGTGCAAAAACCTTGGATTTGGCATTTGGATCATCTTCGGACTCCATTCCTTATTTGGCTTTGGTCTAAATGCTGGACAATTCGTCAATTCGATGAGTCTAACGAGAGTATAGGCAGACAGACCGTATTCGGCTACATAAACCCTGGTTCGGACTAAAAGTTATTTCGTCCAAGGTGTAGGAATGGTAGCGTAGTATGTACCTAACTTACTTGGGAGGAGGAAAGGAAGCGTTGAAAGTTTGGTGTTATTATTGCATACAGTTTGCCATAAAAATGCCCAAAAGCATCCATTATCTTCACTTGCACTGCCACTGCAGTGACCACAGAGAGATAAGAAATGGTGTATTATTATAGAATGGGAGAACCTACAATAAAGTCTTTGGTGAACCGATGCATCAGTATTCAAAGTAATTATCAACGCACAATGCCCGTATCCCGTTAGCAGCCGTCCAAAAAAAGTTCCTTTCATTCCACTCATTGAGGTGGCCAACAAAAGAGTCGAGTTTCTTCAAAGTCAATGTTGATGGGAGCACGATGCGGATTTTTTTTACTTGCCCATCCTCCATTTTCGTGAATTTGATTACTTTTCTCCTCAGTAGGTTAAGAACTATCCACCACTGCGAGAAGATCATCCATCAACAGATGTGACGACGCCGAGAATAGCATCGATCCCTCTCTAGGACAAGGAGGATACGACGACGAATCTCAGCCACGTTCTCTCAATCTCATGTTGTCTGTCACTCCTGTTGGTCTGAAGGGATCCGTATAAAATGTAAAATGCCTTATCTCGCCCTCCCTCGGGTAAGCATTTCTGCATACGCTCAGGCACCGGCATCTTACAGCATAATATATATGCAGTCGTGGTGGCTTATAAATTCAAATCCCATCCAATCCGGTAGTTTCAATCCAATCCTCAAATATAACAATAACGTAGTTTGATTGCACTAAAGGTGTCCCAGAAATAGTTGTAATATTGGAACACGATACAGCAGTTTGTTTACCCACTAAAAGACGACTCAAAGTTATCTAGTTTTTTTTTCTCCCATGTAGCAGTCCACCAAGTGTACATAAGCACATATACATACATCCACTGCTACCTTACTTGCACCACATCTTGAGAAAATCTTCAGCACCCGTTATATGTACTGGGTTACGTTGTACATATATATCTAAAATCTGCATCGCACACTTACCACGTTCAATTGCGGAAAATTTCTTTCATCGAAGTTATAAAGGGGAATAAATTTACAAAGGGTGCTTTCAGTTTTGGGCTAACGTTGACGCAGATCGGTGTGTATGCGGTGTTGTCGTTAGTTGTGTTCCGACGTCCACTTACATTTGAAGGGAATGAAAGTGACCAGACCTACAATTAGTGCGCACGCATGGGGTTAGCAAGATTTGCCAGAAAGCAGTGAAACTATAATTAATTAAGGCTCGAGAACTTTGTTCAAAATTTGCATTTCTGTGGAAAACTTGACAAAGCAGAAAGACATGGGTGCCACTCGGGCATTGGTTTTCATATGTGTGGTGCACATCATTTTTGGATTGGACTCTGTCTTGTCCAAACCTGCGAGTTCTTCCGGTAAGCAAATAATCATGTTATTTTCTTCTCCTGGTTTGAAGGGTATGGTTAAAATACACAGCATACAAACTGGTTGCGATTATTTTATTGGGTGCACAAACTGACGTCACTTTTGGCATCTTAGATTCTCCAACTGCCTCACAAATCCCGTCTTCATTTTCTGGGCCTGGATTTGCACAGTTCTCATCGTCCTCACCAGCAGCTAGGAGTGGCTCCTCCGTGCCACGAAAAGTGGTCACATCCTGGAGTGACAATGGATGGCAAGGTTCGGCGAGACTGCCGTCATCGTCCCAGACCGGAGGGAATGAGAACAGCAGGTACAGAATTAGCCGTGATGGCAGTTTATCTCTTAGCTTGCAACATCAACAGCCTCAGCAACAGCCTTCTACTAATAATATTAACATTAACAACGATAACCAAGCAAATGGTCAGAGAAATTTCGCCTCTGTTGAATCGGAATCTGACCCAAAACTAATAATAACCATTAACAAAGATGATCGTGACTCGCATCCATCATACCCATTCCATAAGTATCACCATCACCAACTCAATAACCACAATACTAACAATGATAAGAAAGCTTTACCCACTGAACTTCGATCCTTTTCCGTGGTATTGTCCGATGTAGAAGTTGTTGGGAATTATGACCACCCAAATTCAATGCTACCCAAGGATACGTATGCCAAAGCCGGGGTGAAGAGCTATAACATCCATTCAAACAGCATCCACCGAATGAACGCCTCATGGAAACTTAATTCCCCTGATTCGTCACCCACGTCCGACGAGTTGCAAAAATTCCTCAGCCTCTTCGCCACTAATGATGACAATTCAAACGATGGTCAGCATCAAAGTCGATATAAAAACCTGAGAGACGACAATGACCATAAAGAAGAAGAAGAGAAAGAAGAAGTCTCTGGTGCAGACAACAATTATAAAATTGCACAAGCCACTAGTCCCATTCAGCATAATTCTTCGTCTTCCTCCGTAATTAAAAGCTACGAAGGATTAGTGCCACTACCTTCGAATGATGCAAATCATTCCAAAACTGTGCCCGAGTCTCCGCTCAAGGTTGTCAACGACCTAGATTTGCCACCGTTTACCACTTGGTATGAATCATCAAGAACCATTCCAAACGACGACAACAACAATGACGGCGACGACAATAATAAGACGACACTTGCTGCTGCAGAGGATGGCGATACAACAAAAGTGATCGTGGGACACGAACTCATTTCTGCGCTCAAGGAAAGCAATGACACATTGGCCAACAAAGACGGGCAACGCACTCATCGGAAACAAGTTGGACGAGGGTTGAGAAGGGTGAACACTAGTCAAGAGCAAAGTGATCAAAAATCAATAAACTCGACCAAACAGGAACAGAGTATGAAAACTGATGAAAATAATTCTTCAACAATTTTTTTAAAAGACGATTCTACGATTAAAACTTCAGACGACACGGGACGAAGATCATCCTCAGAATACTACAGTGACCCTGTTGTTGAAAGTACTCAAAAAATTCTCAAAATCACAGACCCTCAACAATCTGCCAGCGATTTGAAACGATTAATCTCCCTTCTAATCAACAATGATGGCGAGAATAAAAATAAGAGTGGAACTGAAATTGTCAACATTCTTGTAAATCCAAACACAAATTCAGAGAATAATAAGCAAAAACTCTTGTTTCTGAAATCTCCTCAGATCCAATCCTTACTGAGAACGATGATTTCGAACACAAATTCCCCCTTATCCCCAACCATGCAACAATTAGCAGGGGCATTTCAATTACAGAACAGCACCACGAGTTTCTTAAACAAGGGGAACCATTATGGCTCTAATAATAATAATCATAACAATAATCATAATGCATTAACGGGAGGCGAGTCAGCTTTAAACACACCCGATGGATTTCCTCTAACTGGTTCTGGCTTCCTGAATTTGCACCATCCAAACTTGCAATTTCATCAAGCACTTCATCATCTTGTGGCAAATGGCAGTGCTCCCACGAGTATTAACGCCATCACGAAAACCAACATTATCAACATTTTTGTTCTCAATTTCAATGGCTCGAACCCCAAGATTAATCCCAAGATTCCTACAAAATTCTCAAACTTCCCCACTTTCTCCTCCTCTGACATCAGACCAGTGCTGCTGGAAAATGTTCAACCTGGACATAATAACCATAATCATAATAATAACCAAAATAAAGCTCCGCATTTAATGATACTGAATAAACTAATGAATTCTCAAGACTTTGGGAGTGGTGCTTCCTCTTCTTCAAATAACCGGGTGACAACGACGGAGATGAATGAAGCTGCAATTCAGTTGCCCCCATTTCGCCGAACTCCGCCCCTCAACGGCATGTTGAGACCACCGGTTAAATCTTTCAAGTCAACGGTGGTGCCTTCCGGACTGAAGGATCACTTGTGGACAGCACCCACACCCGTTCCCATCACTTTCGGCAACAAAATTAACATTCTCGACCTTCTTCCTGGAGATATTGACTCCATCACATCGGTTCAATATGGACCATCGTCCGCCTCCGCATCTGGAATAAAGACTAATGGATACCCACCGGGTGTTGGCAATGATGACGGTGGTGGTGGTGACAATGTGATGAAGAATGAGCAGGAATCCCTTTCTCTCGCCACTCATAATCATGGGTCACCCAGCTTAATCCCGATGAAGGAGTATTTCTCCGACTTTCTCCCAGACAAGAGCAGAGACCCAGGTGGGAGTCATGACTTATTGCATGAAACAATATCACCCACACCCAAACCTAGTGTTCCCAGTGGATTTTGGTTGGTAGATAGGAAAAAACCATTGGGAAATCATGCGGATATTATGGCTTATCTTAAATCCACACCTGCTGCTGCAACAGCAACCTCTCCTGTTACGGAAGCCCCGCTGCCCCCACAATTGGCTCACTTGGCCTGGATACTTGAGGCACATGGGAAAAATCCTCATTCTCCTCATCATCAGGCACAAAGTCAGGTTGATGAGTTGATGGCCACAAGGCTGCAAGGTGTCACGCAAAGTGATAAGAAGAAAATCGTCGTCAACAAAAAAATATTTGTGGCAGCTGGGTCTGGCGAGTCTCTGAATCAAAGCTACGATGACCCAGATTTCATTGACTCTGAAGATAAAGTGGACTCAATGATGGAGGCTGAAGAAACGATAATTAGTCCATTTCTCCACCGTAATAGTAATCATCACCACAATTTAACTGAACATGCCCCGATGCCAACTTTCCTTCAACACCTTCAGGGTTTGAAGAATGAACACAAATTCTGGGATCAGTTCAATATGACCAAATTCGTGCTAGGACACAATTCCATTAGCGAAACGGATAATGCCACCTCGTCATCGTCATCAGAGCAAGCAAATAGTCAGAGCAGCATGGAGCGAAATAATGGAACAAGCAGTACTTCGAAGCCTCCAGCTTTCTCCAAATTTGGAATAAAAATCCCGGAAGGAGGATTTCCGGAAGAATTGGTTAGTCACCCTCAACGCCTTCGCAAGGTCATGGCAGCCATTGGTTATAGTGCATTGCCCACGATTGCGGCTGGAGCAGCAGCTACGTGGCCGTTTTGGGCACCACTTTTAGGGAAAAAGAGACGCCGAAGAGATGCTCGCCCACTCAGACAGAGGGTCAGAAATGCTAAAATTAGTTCCGTGTTCGACAACATGGACGTTGGAAAGACGAGCAGCAGTAGAAGTTTTAATACGACTACCACAACAATTTATAAGCCATTCCAAGAGCAGCAGCGTAGTGGTGGTGGGAGCAACGGTGATGTGAAGAAGTTGGGAGTGCAAACCACACCAGGTTCTGATCTCACACTCACAAGAAAAGGACCCATCGTCAATATTTCAACACCGATTAAGGAGACAATAAAAAATGGCACAAACTCATTATTGTCCTCAGAAAGACAAATGGAGCCAAAATCAACAATCAATCCCAGTGGCGATAATGATGATGGTGAAAAGTGGATCAAAGTTAAAATCACCGAGGCATCACCTACTTTGGCCGTGGCGAGTGTGAAGAAGACGACGACGACGATGGCACCAAACCACCATCATCAGAATGATCCTGACAAAAAACACAATACTACCAGCACCAACAATAGATTTTTGGGTAATGGGGAACCACAAGATGCAGATGTACCGTTGCTTAAGAATTTTCTGAAAAACGTTCTCACTAATGAATGGGCCATTCCTACCGCAGCAGATTCATCAAAGCCTCATCCCCAGCAACATATAAACCCTCATTACGATCAGCCTAATCTTGCCCAACAATTTGGATCTTCTTCTTCTTCGTCGTCGTCATCATCTTATAATCTCGACACCAATAGCAATGTTGGCACTAACAGCGGTAACATCAGCAGCAGCAGCTATTTCAGCTCTTTTCCCTCGTCGACAAAGCCCAAGAAGCCAGTCGTCATTATTCCTCATTCTTCGTCCTCTTCAGTCGTAATGGTGAACAAGAAAGGGGAACCACTTCGTCCGACTCCCACTGTTCATCACATCCACTACAATCAAAATAAACCGATGCTGTCATCAACACCTCAGGTCGTAACCGCATCACCCTCATCATCACTGCTCCCACAGTATCAGCAATTTGCCACCTTTGTCCCGCAAGGACAAAACATCAGTCTACTCGTCACTCCCAACACGAAAAACTCTTGGGTCAAAAATTCTCCTTCCGGATTGGACGAAAAACTGAAACAATATCAGCAGCTAAAACTTCGTTTGGCTCGAAGGAAAGCTGCCGAAGCGATTGAACAGTCGCAAAATTCGTACACGTCAGCAGCACTCCTCCCCCTTTGGTTTCCCATCATTTTTGGGAATGCTCAATAAAAACGGCCAAACTCAATCATATTCGAAAATGATGCACAAAAAATGTAGATATTAATGATGGTGAAATGGGAGCGGAGTAATTAAATAAATGACAAAACACAAACCGAGAGATAAAATCAAATCACACGTAGGCGACGGATTGAATGGGAGGAAGAAAGGACGAAGATGAGACGACGTGGATGAAATGAGCAAGCGTTGTTGTCGCCCCTGTGGCGAACATCCATAATCCATAATGGAATGACACATCGCAGATAAGAGATGTCAAACTATCTAATTTGCTTAATCATTCAACAACACACATTCAACACGCAATTTATTGTGCACTTGTCAATTCGACTTGTCTCACTCAATCTCGCTTGGTGCTTGTCCCCTGCGGGGAGTACTACATCCAATCTGCTGAGATAATCAACATTGACTTTAATGAATACGCACTAATGCAATAATCACGACAACGACGAGAAACATTTGGCACAATTGATCTCAACTCGTGGTTAATCCATTTGTTTAAACCAAAGAAATCAACCTTTGCTGGCAATATAGCCTCATCAACATGTCTCTTCAATTGCGCATACATAAAAAATGCACGTGATCATCGTCATTCAAGACGCTCTCTGTAATATGGGTTGGTGTCAATACACCTGGCGTGGTGGTTGTTGTACATATGTAAATCTATGTATAGTTAAACTACTTAATAATAATGGGTAATGGGTACAGGGAATAACTTAACGGGGGCTAAAGTGCAATAACATTGATTTAATAATGGGAAATATATATTTAACTTACGTACTAACATGCGACTCATTAACTGTAAAAATGCAATATAAAATTGTGCAATAATATTGTTAGTTTATTTTAATTTTTAAATACTTATGATAATTTGACTGAATATTTGACTATTCACAGTACGAAAGACTTGACGAACGGACGGACCACTGACCGTATTGACGTTGGAAGGAACAACAGACGTTTACACAAGTGGGAAAAAACGGAAGAAATTTCTGACGAGGCAGAGACAGAGAATGACGATGGTGAAGGGACAAACTTGGCCCAGTCTCTCAACTCAATGACATCACATTTGTTGGAAAAGGCAGACGAATCCTTGGAAAATTCTTCAGAAAGGGATGTTTTCATTGAAGGCAACAAAAATGAGGATGGAACCTCGACGGATCAGAATGAGACGGACGAAATGACCAGTGACGAGGAGGCAAGTCCCACCAATGACCCCAAGACTGCCTCCATCAGCACTTGGCATGATGAGGAGATTGAGGACAAGATGACGGACAAGCAAAAATCCGACGGGAATCCAACCACACCTAAAGGATTGACCACTTGGAGTGCCGTGAATGGAGGTGGAGGGTCTTACATTAAGGGCTCCGTCCAGAAAATTCCAAGCGAGTACACTGTTTCAGGGGCTCTGAGTTTCAACGGGGTCGACAGGTCATCCACTTCGAGTGTTGACCTCGTAACAAAGGAAAGGTCATCCACTAACCAACCCACCACTGAAATTCCACGGACAACAAAAAATGTTCAATCAACATCTGCATCCACCTCGACTGTTCCCATGCTAAATTCGAAGAGGAGAAAGCCTTACCATAAAAACAAGAAGGTGGTTCAGCCATCCAAATTTGTGAAACAACCTCTCGCCGAAATTACTGCAGAGGCGGTATGTATACATTTTACATGATAAATATATTTACACAGTATAAATTATACTCAAGTATTTTCTTACTAGCCGCATTATATCTGTAGCTAAAAAATGCTAAGGCACTTGAAATACCAGAGGGTTATATTTGATTAACTTTTTTTCAGATCGGGACGGATGCTACGCACACCATTTACAAAACCAAAGTTATCGACCCTCAGACTAAAGTTGCAGCTGATTATGCTTACACCACAAAAAAGCCCCAATGGCCATACCAATTGCCGGTGAAGAAAATTGTGACAACCAAACGTCCCATGGCTTTCTCCAGAATCACGGCCAAGCCAAAAAACCCTTACGTTCCCAAACGTCCTCTGACTCCCATGACGCTAAGCAATCCAACCACAACGACACCATCCACGACCACAACCTACCATAGAAATCCGGCCCCCTTAATGTACCCTTTCCCCACCATCTCCTTTACCAACTTGGGATTGGTAAGATTAGTTTCTTGATTATTTTACCCGGCGTCGGGATATATTAAAAAATAATAATTTGCATAATGACCGACTGACAATGTTTACTCTCTGATTTCGACCGGACTAATTTTACAAAAAAACATGAAATTAGCCCGGTAGAAATTCGAGTCTAGCCGTCAAGAACTTTGCATTGTTAGTTAGTAAACTGCAGTACCGTATAATGCTTAAATTGTTCATTGATTTTACATTAAATGTCTGTACTTTCATTACAGATGGACTTCCTAAGAAGCCAAATTATCCCACGCATTGGTTTATCCCTGATCAGCTTCATGGCAGCGTCCCCATTAATATTGTCCATGATTGGGGCCACTGCCGTCGGGAGAAAGCGGCGCAGTTTAGACAATACTCAAATTCTAGACACTGACAGAGTACAATTTGAGTATATTAGCAATCCAAATATAAAAAATTTGCCAAAATTTGATTTTTCCACAATCAAAAAGAAATTGAACAAATTAGAAATGATTCACCAGAAAAAGCCAAGAAAATCGATTGCGACGCAGGTGACAGAAATTGTATCCAAACTGATGAAGTCCAAGGCGTTTTCCATGCTCAAGTCTAAATTCCTCGAGGCACATGACTCTTCGCAATCTCCGCAAGATTCGCGAATTAGCAGAAACAAATCCAAGCATTGATAAATTCGACTAAAAAAGTAATTGATTTCTTGACCGTGAAATGTGGTTTTAGATCAAGTGGGCTTATTTGTTATTTATTTTCATACATGGACGAAACATTTGCCGATCAGTATTATTTATTATAAAAAGAATCAACATAATATTTAAGCCCCTGCTGCAATTATTTTTTTGCTCACTCTAAATGTAACTGAATAATGTGTGTGTGTGTGAATGTCGTATTAAAACCATGCCAAGTGTGCTCATACATATGAGGAAATAATTTGAATGTATTTGAAATCCGTCCGAATTAGCTTCTTACGACTTTAAAGGATTGAATTAACTTTGCCATTTATTGTCAATGTCATTGTTCAAGTTTGAAGTGAAAGAAACATTTCGAATTAAAATGAATGGTCAGTGACAGCAGTTGTGTGAGATTCGCATTTATTTTTGCAAACTTTTAATGAGCAGCAGGAAATATTATTGAGTTTTCTTTCAAAGATTTGAGACCCAGTGTGCCACATATTTGGTGCATTGCCATTGTAAGACGAGGTCCAGCATGACTTTGCTATTTTCCATTTATTTTCATTTCTCAGCGTTAAATAGCCAACTTGTGAATTCGAGTCCAACACATTTACCAAGTCGGTTGGAATGGATGTACAAACAATCTTTTCGATTTGTTTGGATTGCTAAATCTGCCCATTGTCCACTACCACCTTTTTGCCAACTCAGCTTAAATGTGTATTTGTATGTGCTTCTTGAAACCTCTCATTCATCATTCCTGCAGGTAGGCAGATAATAAGTCTCTCTTGTAATGAACAAAACTGACCGACATAGATCATGTATATTAGGGACATGCCTGTTAATCACGGGTGAATCACTCAATGCAATAATAATGGAGATGAGGTGTTGTGATCAGCACAATGTGTTGTTGAATCAGATTCGTGTCATGATATTATTATTATTATGATTATTATTAAATTGCGCAAATTCATCCAAACGTAAATACTGGTACAATTTGTTCCGAGATAAGTTATGTGGTTGTGAGACATCTGTTGTAGGTCGTCATTCTCGACAAGATGCGAATTATATGTATAAAATTAATTTTGACGTCGAAAAGGAAATCTGACATAAACTGGACTCGAAAAAAAAGACTACGGTTCTAGACATTCCAAAACTGGTAATGTTCATCGTAACACTCGAAAGACATCTGCTTTTAATTATGTGTATTGTTAAAACCAACATTTTTGCATAATCAGAGGGTGCTTCCGGCTATATTTATTCTTATTAGTGTTCTTAGTGGTTAATAATTTATTACTCATTGAATATGTTGAAGTTATCTATTTATTAATGTCTTTTGAATAAAAAGCTAAAAATAAAATAAATTGTAACTGTTGTGCAATCCTTTTGGTCTGCGAAATGAAAGACACGTCATACTTATTTACATTAGTTCATTGGCAAATAAAAGTATCACGTCCCACTATATACCTCGTCTCGGTAAGGAAATTCGTGTTCTAATTAAAACTCGTCGTCACTAATTGTTTAATTGTTGTCATTGCTCGCCAAACTATTGTCTTCCTATTTATCGGTATTGCAATCACACCACAAATGTCATGCTCAAGGTGCATATGGACGTTGAAATTAAGCTGCAATAAAAATAATTGCACCATTTTAGAACACCATGACCGATAGGTTTAAGACTTGGTGCAACAAAAATTCTGAAAACCCGTCATGAGAAAACTAACGCATGAAAATGGGTGAAAAATTAAAGATGAACCATACCGGTTTCTACAAAGCTCCCCTTGATCATCTAAGTTTCTTGATAATGATGTACATATGTACATGTACCGATAAGCAGCAGTACCCATAAGCATTGCAAGAGATATCAGTTTGCAGGGGTCAGACAAGATGAATGGCAAACTTTTTTTAAAAGAAAATTTGTAATTTTCATTTTGCATAGTTCGTTTCCTGACTGTTTCCATACCTTTGCACTTATTTAATACCACAAGTTGCCACGATTGCTTGACCTTAAGTATCTAGGTAACGCTTCTCCCTTAACGGTTGCGACAAATGGTCGAGTTACAAAAAAAATATTCATTTTTGAATTGGCACTTTGTCGATGGTGAAAAGTACCAAAAAGTACAAATCCTTATAACTTTTGAATGGGCAGACATAGATACTTAGTTCTTGAGGATGAAATCATCGTAATTTTTTGATTGATTTTTTAAGCTAAAAATCTTGAGGATACTATGTCGAATAGTAAACTTGAAATCTCCAGTGTGCAGCCTTTATTTAGCCCGAGTCAGACTCTGCGGTTGTCGGTCAAAACCACCATTGACTGGTGGAGTGGCATATTTGTGAAAGATCTGTATGGATTAAGCCGTATGGTCTTACCCATTGTCAAAATGTCAACTTCCTACGACAAATTTGGGACTTTTCTATGACATTTAATATTTTTTTCAGTCAACCCTAACCGCTTAAATGACCCCCACCGCCCTACCCGACCATGCCTATCTTTGAACTCATCCTTACTTTTGACCCGACGATGAACTTCGCAAAATTTCAGGTCGCTAGCTTCTGTTTAAAGAGAGTTATCGTGCGCACCTTGACAAATCTATAAGCCCATCCGAAAAGGCCTAAAAATTAGGTTTCCCATTGTATATAATATTTTTTGAAATCTACAGTGCAGAGTCCATTTGAGTCAGGGATTCTGCCCTGACTCGGTGAGTCCGAGCTCACTTCTTTTTTCGAATTCACCGACATGATAATATTACCAACCTCCGTGGTGTGGATGGCTAAATGTTTGTTAGATATTTTCTACTATTTGGCATTTTAACTTCATATTCTTTAATGAAAAGTCATTAAGTATTACCGTGCCGGATTTAATGTTTTTCAAGCAATTTCTAATCGGTATGGGTCACCCCATAGGGTCCCTCAAAATAAAATTCTACCAATATCATTTCATATTCTTCCATTATGCCCCATAAGCAACCTCTCTACCAAATTCCAGCTTGATACGACCATTTTGAAAAACCAGTATGGGTAACCCCATCTAGATGAAAAATTTTCCAACTTAAATTCATTTTTTTCTATTAGAAGTCATTAGCTATCTCTGTACTAAATTTCAGCTTTCTACGACAATTTTGAATTTCGAAATTTTATCCCACCTACTCACATGACCCCCACCGGTCAACCACTTGACCGATTTCGCCCATCTTCGAACTCGTTTCCTAACTTGTCCAATATGTACATACATGGTAAAAATTTCAAGTCAATCGGTCAGCTCGTTAGAAAGTTATTGAAAGACAAGCGGACGGACGGACATGACGGTTCCATGAGCCCTGACTCAGGCTAATAAAAATGAAAATTTATTTTGTAACTCGGGCATTTGTCGTAACCTTATAGACTGATAAATTGTCAAATAATCTTGACAAGTTGCTGTCTAAGTACAAATGAAAGTTCGACTCCACCAAAACTCGTGACGGGTTGAAGTTGAAAGGTAATAAAAAAGTAGTAATAAAATCCGACTCCACAATGCATTCATGTATTTATTTATTTATTTGCAAGATGAGCGTGAAGCCACAAGATGTGTATGAAAGTTAAAGCTGCAAGTATGGAGCCGTGTAACAAGTAATTCACTTCCACTCCTGCTGACTGCACTCCGAAATTACTTCCCCTTCAGTCTAAGCGATCATTCACATCAAAGTTTGCTTCGCCTTCGGATCGAGTAAACGTCATAACATTAAAGTATTTTTCCCCAGAGAGATTATTACCTCTAATAACACCTCAATCTTTGTTCATTGGATGTGGTTGTGGTGTGAGGGGGATCAGACAACATTATTATATCATGTGCTGCCTCGCAATTTTTGGCGACTTGCAACAATGGTTGTATGATCGCTTCTTCTTCTTCTTAGAATTGTTTCGCTGTGGCGTGGAAATGCTGAATGTGTGAAATTCATCCCCTGTCAAAATGATCCATCCATTAAGTAAGTAAGAGCCCCAAATCCCGACCAGATTCAATTCAAGGATTACGTGTTACGCGTATTCAACCATGCTTTCCCAGTTCGAGGTTTTGAACAATTTAAAACTTTTGTACAAAACAATACTCGCCACCACCACAACCAGTCTTTTCAGATCATTGCGAGTCTTCTGAGGCTCAATCAACAACAGTTTTTTCTTCTTCTTTCTTTTGACTCAAGCATTTCATTATATTATTAGCTCCTCCATTTACAAAATGGTTCAGTGAAGAAAAAATACACCAGGAAGGAAACTGCGAATTCCAATTGGTAGTGCAACTCACCTTCTTGCGTGACGCTTTGAGCCGCACAATCCGAACCGTCGAGTCCGTCCGCCAGTTCATAAAAATACTGCATGAAAACACAAACTAATTTATTTCGGTGTCGGAAGTTGGATTATTGAGTTCACAACTCAGGAATAATCAGAGTCAAATAATCGAATAATCACTGATTGATATCTGCATACATAGTTAAAAATGTATTTTTAGGAGTGTCACAAAATTTGTGACGCCAGTGAATTTCAGCACGTGTTCAGCTTAATTACTTGTGAGGGTAGTACAACAACGAGTTATAAACAATAGAAAACATTATCGAGTTACAGGTGTCACTGCGTACATCTTATTTTCGATAATGAGTAGTGAACACACCTACAAATTAACAACATAACCGCACGTCAATTAATTATTCCGTCTGACTGAATTCCACTTTGCATGTCAAGAGATGTGTTCATTTGTGATCAATCATTTCGCATCGTAATCTGAACGTTATTAAGCACAGTAGATGCCAATCAATATAATCAATCAGAGTTAATGCCAGTGCCCTCACTTTACTCGTTCATAAAATAATAAGGACATGATAAATTGGAATGCGAACATGATGACAAAGACAAAGCATTGCACTGCCGGGAGGCTGAGCTTGCTAATAATAGTGTACATTCTTTGCATTCCTTACGTCTGCGAGGGCTATCCCACCACACCACCAGCAGGTAATTCATTGGAATTAATTTTAAAATTTAAGCAAGCACACAAATTCGATGTATCTTTGAGATTTGCTTAAAT
This sequence comes from Folsomia candida, assembly GCF_002217175.1. NCBI lineage: Eukaryota > Metazoa > Arthropoda > Collembola > Entomobryomorpha > Isotomidae > Folsomia > Folsomia candida. The sequence goes on along the minus strand of NW_019091194.1, from coordinate 16,521,421 downwards.
TGCATCGGAAATTTTTAAAATCCAATTACAAGTTCAAGGTGAATTTATGCATGCAAATATGTACGTTCATACCATAACATTTGCCTTCTGTAATACAGATGTACAAACACAAACTAAAATTATATAAGTTTCAAAATCTATAAATTATATTCAAATTATTGGTATAAATAGGCATTCCTTCGCAAAACGATGATGATGGGAAGGTTGCTATTGAAATTGAAGTCGCCGAAACCCCCTCGTCATTTATTGTGGATTCTACAGATGTTGAAAATGAGGCAGAAAATGCAGCCACAGAGTTAACAATCAAGTTTGACACAGAATCCTTAAATAATACTACATTATCGTATTTTTCTGACAATGATGACGAAGGCACAACAACTTTATCTCCGCCAACACCACCGCCACCACCTCTCTTGTCAGAAGAACCAATTGTACCAATGGAGGTAATCGACACAAATACTGCTGCTGAAGAATTAGATCAAACCACCTCTTTCACGACGCCACCCACAACTGGCGATGAGATAACCCAAGACGAGCCTGAAGTCAAAAAGGAGATTCTCAACGAGCTTCAAAACATTTGGTACTACACTGAAGAATTGGGTGATGACCAGAATTCCCTCAAGTCCTCGTTATCCTCGCTCATTCACATGACCTACGCCAGGGTTTATGACCAGTCAGACGAAACCTTGGTTCGTCTCAAATTCCTCTTGAGACGACTGAGGGCAAAGTTATTAGGGCAGCCAACGCAGATTGATGCGGACACAATCGCTGACAATCCTCCAACCACAATTGTGACGCCATATGGTGAGGTCAATGATATTCCTAATGAAAACAGTGACACTATCACCATAAACGCTCATCACCCTCTCAAAAGTTCTGCTGACAACAGCAACCAAACTGTCCAAACGAGAGACAAACGGAGCCTCGTTCAACAAAAGGACAAAATACAAATTTTTGCCAATAATGTCGACCCAGATGACAATGAAAATTCTTTGTTTCCGCCCCTCAGCAGTGACAACAATAAGAAACTTTTCTACTCTCATGTCAAGGAGGTAACAGTTCCCAAAATTCCTTCAATCCTTGACTCTCACCACGGATCTAGGGAAACTCTGAGGGAGAAAGTGATGGAGAATTCCAATACTTTGTTAGATGAGGACGTGAAGAGGGGCGATTTTGTTCATGTCACCATATTTCAGCCAGACAAGAAGAATGGCACAATCATATCAATCCCCACTTCCACCATGAAACCTCCATTGTTTTCTTCTCAGTCACAGTTTTCCTCAAATATCAAACCTCACACAAATGCCAAATACCAGGACATCCTTCACTTTAATGTGCCCCAATTGAAGCAAAAGTACAAAATTGTTAAAACAACCCCTAAACCCAGAACTCACGTCAAAAATTTGATGACCGGCGATGGCAATAATTCGCCACCAACTTCAATTAGTACAATGGATGACATTATCCAATCAATTATTGAAGTTTTGCGGTCTCCAATTCCAAAACCAAACTACTTTTCTTCTGCCTCTTCGCACGAGATAAAAAATCCGGTCGCATCACTTTTCCCAACTTTTACGAGTAATAAAAATAAAAATAATTCAGAAGCCTCGTTCTCAGATCAGCCAGTGTTTGACAGCCTGCCTTCTTACCTTGAAAAGATCGCTGCTGGGCTAGGCCTAGGAAACTTTTCCAATTACAATGACTTGCACGACAGCAGTGGCAAAAACTTTACCAAAGTCTCCATGATACGTAATTCTGCTCTGACATCGTTAAAAAATGAGAATGGGACGGAAGACAACAGCACATTGGAAGATGTCTTTGACGACGACGGAGGCGATCTGCTCTTGACCCCGACTTCAGTAATGAACGGCACAGTGGAGAAGGTGTTCGAGGTGATAAATGTTTTTGCAAATCTGCCAAATAAATCTGGTAAATCTGGCAGATTTATCCTATTTTTCTCAATCACCATTTCCATTGCAAGCATTGCGGTCGGATTGTATTCCTTGGGACCACCAATTGTGGCCGTCGGGGTGCTTGGCATTGTGGTTCCAATTTTATTGTTGTTCTTAGTTCAAAACAGTGCTGGGAAGAAGAAGAAAGCTAAAACCGACATTCTCAATCAATTAAAGGTTGATGACTTTTTCCAGGCTTTAGACATGATTGCAGACGCTATGATTAAATATGAGAAAAAGGTGTAATTAATTGGGTACTAATTTCTCAAGTCTACCGTAGAAAAAGGGGTTCGCACTGTGTACAAACAAATTGTGGGGTAATTTATATTAACGAGTAATTTATTACATACTATTTATTACGTAGTCAGCAGCACTAAAAACATACGAGATGATCGTAAATCATAATAAATTGCTTTGTGATATGGATGTATATAAATTGTTATTTGTTTCTTTTTAATACAATAATAATCGTATTGTTGCAATAAAAGGGTGGTTAGCTTGTTTATACTGTAAAATGATGACCGTTATGTATGTATCATCCGTAATTGATCTGATTTCTCACCTTGTTGTACGGATTTCCCAGAATTAACAAGAAGAAGAACCGTCGCCGACCGCCGTGACTTCCTTTTCTCATTCTCATTCCGTTTAGCTTAACAAGAACTCTGCCAATTTATATCGTTTAGTTTAATTATGATCACATCCATGAAAATTGCGTGTGTGCACGTAATACATACTGAAGTTGCCGTCATGTTCTGTTTTTCTGCATATGTAAAATACACAAAGATAAAACAACGACAATACTTTTATTTGTTCACCGTTTTAATTGTCACAAACAATTTTCATATGTATGCATATTGCTGCCACTAATTTGCTCAGTTTTACTTTGATCGTTCTGACGTGCAGATACCAAATTTTTGAACGTCATATTTAATCATTATACGAATAATTCAGTTAGTATTCAGACTCAAACATGCTTCCACTAAGGAAATGTGGAATTTTATCAAGAACTTACTTCTGATAAGCATCATCTCATTCAATTTGTTTACAATAACATACACGAGTACAGGGAGGTCAAATTTTGAATATGAAATTGCTCCCACAACCAATTCATGGTTTTGTGTGTTGTATCGTATTTCAAGTTGTGAAAGTGGAAATGTTACCCACAAAGAAATTTGGAAAGGTCGAAATGTGGCTCAAATTTTGAGAATACGGCGAAGGTTACGTGGACGAGGAAGGAATAGAGTCAGAAGACGACGAAGAAGGCCCATTCGCCGCCGCCGCCGGCCACAAAGATTGACGCTTAGAAACTCTGCATATTCACAACTCATTCAAAGTGCTGTGCAAAATTTGGCGACGGTCTCCATCGGTGTCACAGATAATTACAGTTCATCTCCCAACGGAGTTTTGCTCTTGTTGGTATTTGGGGTGCTTCCAGTGCTGATTCTGGTGGCTGGCGTTGCGACCTTTGTGATGGGGCCAGTTGTAACCGCAGTTGCGTCGCTATTGCTACCATTGGCAGGTTTCGGACTTTTCCTTCTTCCAGCCGTGGTTCTGAGAGGCTTGACTCCGGCGTCGTCGAGTCCTGAGTTGCTTCCAGTGCCCGATTTAGTAGACTATTAAAGTCTGCAATAATTTATTGTCAAATTTGTCATGAACGAAACTTTAATCAATGCTTAGTAAACCAATGAAAATAAAAATATGATGAAATACAACAAGTGTGTCAAGGTAAGACTAACAAAACATATTACTTCATTTACGGAATTCAGAAAATTAAGCATCTAATATTACTTGTTTATGAATAATTATGTGGTGTTTCTAACTTTTTGAATAGACAAACCTTCGCCATATCTGCTCTGCCATATTAATTTCAAATTTTCTGTGCGTAACGCATCTAACTGCGGATGACTTAAGAGATCAACCCAATGTTCAGCATAATGACAGAATAGCATCGACATCGACGATTAGACCGTGGCCAAGTGCAAATTTTTTCAAAAAGGTTTTGAATATCAAGCAGAGTCGTGCCACAGTTCGACCCAGACATGGCGATAATAATGCCACGCAGCATTCATGGTCTCATAATCATTATGCACACGAAAAACCAACTACTAATTCTTCTTCCAAGTTGTCCTCAGTACCCAAATTAAACTCAAATTTTCGAAAACGATATACAAATAAGAAAATTAGGGTGCCGTATCAGGCAGACCAGAACCATAAAAATCAGAGCGGTGACACCACGCAAAGCAAGAGAGACGCAAGTATCACACACAAGAAAGTAGTGCCCACTGCTTCTGTTACGACCAGTGTCCCATTTGTGGAAAGAAACAGCAATTCTACATATAAGGATAAAGGTACAGAAAATCAGGGGAAAGTCTTCTCACAAGACGAAGATGATGAACGCGATGATATTTTGGCATGGAAAGGTCATCCTGATGATGCTGGCCCAGTAATTAAGCAAAACAATTACGGTGTTGGGTTTCAATATGAAATAGCTCCCTATCAATCGCATAATTTGCACCATTCAACTCCAGATCTTAAAAGCACACCCAGACCGGAAATCATAACCACACCAATGACGACTACCACCCGCACCAAAACTACTACGCCTTCTTATATTGATCCTGCTACAAGATATGAGGAAGGGGAAAGTATTGCCTCTGAAGATTCAGAGAGGTCCAACCCCTGGAAAAAGGTACCAACATTGACGGTGACAATCCGTCCAGCTGTTGATCAGTTGTACCCCAGCTCACCACTCCCACCCACGAGAACAAAGGTCAAGAAGAGACCACATTGGGGTTTGGGGTCCACCCAGAGGCCAACAACATCGCATATTCACAACCATTTCCCATTTAAGACGAGAGTAAAAACTACGCCACCTCCAAGTTACACAATAGCACATTTAGACTTTGACACGCCAGCTTCACCATCTCCGACAGAATCCTCATTTAGTAAAACTCCAGACTTATCGTCCGCATATGATGAAAGTTTTTTCGGGTTTAGTTCTTACAAACCTAAACCATTTTCACCGACGACAGTCCCGCAACATGTTCATATCCGCCCCCACTTTGAAAACTACCATCAAGTCAAACCCAGTGAAATTGCGAGTTTACAAGGGCAACTTCCATCCTCCTCCGCATCGTCCTTGTCGTCATTGACCCGACCATTCACAAACATCTGGTACAAACCTATAATAAACCATTTCATATCTTCAACGAGCAGTAGCAGCAGTGGTGCCGATCATCAAAACACGGAGACAACTGCAAGTAATGATTTTCACGGCGGAGGGTTGATCTTCAAAATTTGGAACTATAACAATGGGAAGTTGACGCTGGTGAATGAAAATGTGATCCCGGCCGGATCAGCTTTGGACAGCTTCCAATTGGAGAATGGGTCAATTTTGAATCTTGACGAAATTCCGATTTCTGTTCAGGATGTTGTCGCTTCCGCTATTTCAGAATTTAATGAAAATCAGAAGAATAATTTCAACATATTTGACACACCCAACTATTACAACAGTGAACCAACACTAAAAATCAACTATGGTCACGAAATAACCGAGCAAATTGCAAAACCAATAGCGTCATTGCCACACCAGGAGAAAAAGTATGTGAACTATGTCATAATGGATAGAAAAAGTCCAGCAACGCCAGAATTAGACGACATGACATACCGGCCTACTTTGGAGTTTGGGATCACTACAGATGGTGCCCAGTCATTTCCTGCAAATTCCCACATGTTAAAAGTTGACCATCAGGTGTCATCCAGTTACAGACCTCAAGTTATTGACTCTGACACTAAAGGTAATGTGTTAGCAAAGTTTTACTTACTTTTGCATTATTGCAAAAAATTAATTTAACTTTGCAGAGACGTCTATTGATGAACAATCTTGGCAACAACTTTACAATCTGCTGCTGTCAGTCCAAGATATCCAGCTCCCTACACCCGTTGAGCACGAGTCTGACCCACCGGTAACACGCCCGTCCCCAATTGCATGGACAGGTACGTACCACAATTCACCGTACAGTGGGAAGGATCAATTCATCAATGCTTCCTTTGATTAGACAGCTTTTCACCGGAAAAAGTTGGACACCAGCAATTCTTGGCCGATTTGGCTTCAGCTGCTATCCTGATTTCATACCTTAATAAGAAGAAAACTGGTGCCGCTGGTCATCAGTCACTTCTAAACACTGTTCACTCATCCCCAAATCAATCTCCAGATATTAACATAAACACAACCCAACTTATTCAACTACTTGCTCAACAAATAAATAATACAATGACCAACCATCGGACTAACAACCTTCAAGTTCAAGCTCATACTACAAAGTCGCCCAAAGTCAGTACCAAAAAAAATACCAAGAAACCTCAAAGAAAACTCAAGTCTCTCCTGGTTAAAGGCCTAATTAAGAAAGGGATTAAGAAGAAGATCAAAGCAAAAAAGAAGAAGAAAATAGCCAACGTTATGTCCAGTATCGCAGCCCCAATCGCACAGTTATTCAAACACCCCAAGGAATATTGGTTTGATGTCAAATTTGATGTGGATCTTTATGACATTATGAAGAAGAAATTCCTCTACTACTTGGCCCTGAAATACATGCCAGTGGCGTTGGTGGTTGCTCTAAAGTTGGTCCCCTTGGCTTTAGCGATGATTCCACTGCTCTGGAAAATCTACTGGGTCAAGAAAAAGCCAAAATACATCAGAGTCCCGGTACCAATACCAGTCCCCAAACCGTATCCTGTTTACAAATATTTGAAACCCCACCACAAGCACCACAGTTCGTATCATGATGACCACAAGTACAGCTCATCAGACACCAATAAATTATACGAGGGTGCTACCTTGCCCCCACCATCTCACCAATTCCACCCCGAATACATACCCCCACCACCACCGATTATACTAAAAACACCCTACGGACCACATCCCATCGACCTTCAGAACGAGGCAAATCGAATATATAAAGATGATCAGCTATTCCGTCCACAAACCGTCACCAACGCCTACGAGTTTGGTTTTGACCTTGGCTCAAAAATGGGATCTACGTCTACTCTCCTAACCAATCATGACAGGGAAGTGCTCAAAATTTTAATACAAAGTCGGAAAGACAAGCTCAAAAAATTATTGCAAAAATGGAATCTTCTTCCTGATAAAAGAATGTCCTCAACTTCCATTCAAAGGTTGGGACATTTCGTGACAGAGTCAAATCACAAGGAGAACATTAATAAGTTGGCCAACGAAGGTTTAGAAACTAATCAAATTCTGAGATAGTATGAGCCCAGCATTAAATATCAGGCTCGAGTTAGAAAAAACAGGAGACGACGTTAAATTTTCTGCAAACTTTAACTGAATTATATTCAAAATTATCATTTGACGTTACACATGATGACATATGTAGGACATTGACTTATCGGATACATTTTAATTAGTTAAATAAGTCCATATTGGTTTGTATTTTAAAATAATAAAGTGTTTTAGATCGTAGAAAGATACCGAGTTCATTGACCTTGCACAAATTATTTTTTCCTTCGGACAGAGAAGCACACTTTACAAGCTGGTCGTGGGTCGGCAAGAGCCCCTCTAAAAAATTATTTTATTTACGTTTGGTTAAAGTTTTTATCATAAAAATTGCACGTAATTGCAATAAAAATTTTGAATTTCTTTAACAATTGCAACAAAATGGAGTCTTCGACCAATTTTTTGCAAATTTTGAAGAGTCAGTTTGGGTCTACTGAAGAATTCGGTCAGTTCGAACGAGATTTTTATTCTCAAAAGGAAGAAGTTGCAATGTTGAGGGTGAGTAAGAACAAGCATCTGAATTTGATTTGACGTTTCGATATTTTTTATTCGTCCTAATATTTTATCATAGGATTTTTATAATTTTCAGCATATTTTATTTTAGGGAAACTTGAATGTAATGCGGTCAACAGTGGTGAAATTACATGAAGAAAAGCGAGTATTGGAGCTGCAACTCGTATCAGAAAAAGCGTCTCGGGAGCAAGATTCCAAAAACTACATAACGGACTTGGAAAAGAACAATATGCAACTCAATACAAAAACGTATTCAATTAAATGCGAAGTGGAGACTTGGAAGAGACAAGCTGAAGCTACAAAGAAGGAAGCCGTGTGGTTAAAGGAACAGCTCAAAACGGTCGAGGTAATATTTTCGAAAATTTCATAGGGTTTGGCTCAAATATGGGATACTGTCACTCTACTTTTACGAGGTTGGTTTTAAAATATTTAGCTCGAAAAAACAGAGGCCATTCGAAAGGTGGAAGATTTTGCTCGACAACACAATGGAATCGAACAATATAGATTGTCAATCGTGGCTTATCTTAAGCGTCATAAGGATAACATGACAGATATTCAAAAGTACGTAGGAAATACCTCAGAATTGAAATTGAATAATAATTAATAGCAAACTATCTATTATGCAGGCGAATTGATGAACTCGAAAAAGCAAAACTAGCCTACTCTTCCCTCGTTGAGCAAACCGAAAAGCAGGTGAAAGTAATGGCCGTGAACTTGAAATTCAGGGAGAAAGCTCAAGTTATATCCGAGTCTCGAATTAAAGAGTTGGAGCAAGAAATAATTCGAGTCAAGGCTGAATTAGGTCCTACATGCATTAAGGTCAGTTACACATTTCTTGACAATACTAACTGCAGATTTTCGTTTAGTTCAGAACAACGCAGAGCTACTGAGAAATCGGGAGCTCCAAGCCAAGACTGAACAGTTAGTTAACAAGGTATAACAAATTTATAAATAATCAGTGGCGTTTAATATATGCCTTCGAAATATTTAACTAATGTGCATGCATTTTAATATTCTATGTAGCTAATTGTCGAAAACAAAGATCTTCACAGTGGCTTCAATGTTCTCGTTTCTTCAATTAATGACGATATAAGAGATGATGTCAATGCAGATATTTTTAAACGTATTCCCCTTCTCCACGACGAAATTATGAGGGACGTAACTAATCTTACATTGCATAAATAATTTTTTTAAAACGTATTTCCTGATTTTTGTAAATGGTAGTAAAAATAGTTAGGCCATGTATAGTTGGTCAATGTCTATTTAGTTTAAGTATGTAGTAGCAGAACACCTGTGTTGTATGAATTAATTAATTGCTAATTTTTATTTAACACGAAATTTAAGTGACCTTCATGTCTAAGGATGTAAGTGATTAGTCATTGCTAAAAACTAGAAATAAATTATTTGCATAAATATATCTACAGTGAGTACGCAAGGGGTTGAATTAATAGATGGGCCTCTTGATGGCATATACTCTATACATGTTTCTATCTTGTCTCTAACAATCTTTACCAACATGCATGTACATACATATGTAATTCCCCTACATCCAAACATCTGTATGCATATACGTCAAACTATGTAAAGATGTAAACTAACCAAACCAGAACAGCAGTCATCTGTTAAAGGAGGTCAAAATCTTCGTCATTCGCTGATTAATTTATTATATAAAATAATTTGAAAAGAAATCTTATCAGGTTGCGCATGATTGATCTCATGAGTTTTTCAATTCATCATACATATGAATACACTGTGGCTATTGTATTCATAAATTAGTTGGTGTTAAAGTTTAGCTCACAAAGTAGTGTGAAAAATTGATAACTTTCAAGTTTATTTCACTTTAATTACTAATATACATATAAATACTTAAATCCTCGAGAACAAAAAAAACGTGATAAGAATTTAGAATTTGTAAGAATTTGAGCTGCCTACTGGCTGGAGATTACAATGACCAGTTTTATAGCGTTGCCCGTTTTTTTGCTGGTAGCAATACCATTCGCCACTTGCGCAGTTCCCGGTAAGTTTTCATTAATATGTATTTTATTTTATATTTATATAATGCCGAGTGTCAGAGTGGCCCCATGTTGAAATTGCTCTCCAGTTGGCAATTTCCGAATTTAGTTGGAAATAAAATGGGTACGTGCTTATAAGCGTGTGGGTTGAACATGGAGAAGCTTGAATTTCTATGCAAGTGACACATTTTACAACATCGTCAGCAATTTGTTACATTACACCTTTGAGAGAGGTGAAAGGATTTCGTAATCCACGTGCTCAGAAGTCAATCATTAGTGAAAGTTTGCACAGTTAAAGAGGCGAAAGAAGGGAAAACGAGTGAAAGCAAGTAATCTCTCCTCTCTCGTTCTCTCCCAGTCTCTCCACTCACTCGAAACTCATCAGTGTCGTTCCTGACTGGGTTCACGTAATGGTATTTATATCAGAGAGAGCAAAGTACAGACGAGAAAGTGGGACAATTTAGACGCAATTCCCATTTTCAGGAACGAGGGTGGTACTTGAATTCAAACCGCTTGTCCAGGATTAGTATGCCGATAAAATTAAAGAGTGGGCGAACAGTGTCATTATTTATTACCGTTCTGTACATACCATTTGCAACATAATATGACGTGAAAATAATGCTTATTCGTGCTCATGAACAGCATTTGTTCTATATATATTTCAATTTCTGGAAACCGACACCCTAATCCTCCTAATTTTGTTACAAATGGAAGACTTATTTTAGCAATGATTGACTCACTAGAGGCTGTCGCTGAATTTTCCTCAGATGGATGAGCGATTATGGAATGTAATAATGGGCAGGTGCTACTCACTCGGGAAAAAATGTGGAGCATTGATTTGTGAAAAAGTCGTCGAGTTTCGAGAGAGACAAGAAGAGAGACGAGGACGAGAGGTGAAAAGGAGTGGGCGATGCGATGGAGGGGAAAGTGAGGCTGGGAAAATGGAGCTGCTGACAGACTATGCGACGCAGTAGTAATAAATGGTCTTGTTTCGGTTTACAATGCCAGATACGAAGCCAATGGGGCTACATAAGCAATAAGTGAAACTTTCCTGATAAGAAAAGGTTCCAGCAGAACCGATGAGTTCCCAGTTTCGAGTTTCTCCATTGTCATAATATCTCAGAAATACTTGAGTGGAGAAAGTACGGAGGCGTGAGGAAATATCGTAGGAATGACCTGCAGGTCTTCAACCATAACCACGTAATGTAACAAGGCCCCAAAATAAATAAGAGTAACTGCATTGTTTACCATCTACTTAGAAAATAATAATGTGACGACCAACAATGAAATTACACTGTAAAATCGTACTAGTATCAACTTTTTTGAAGCTTTTAGTTGACTGGGTTCATGCACATGTGGGTTGGCATTACTTATGCTTTTGTCATTATACTGATAACTGCTATAGTTTACCCTAAAGTTTAACCTGTCTTGATTTTGACTCCCCGAATTACAAAGTTTTAACAATTTGACAGCTTGTTTTCAAAGTTTAGGGACGTATTTGGTTAACCCTTTTTGTCCCCGTGCTAGAAACCGAACGTGGGAAGGAAGTCAGTCAGCAACACATTATTATGATGATAAACAACTATGTTTACAAGAGAGGAGAAAGTCAGTCATTCCAATTCATCCCGTAGTTTAACTTGTAGCTGCAATCGCGCAGAGAAAGTAGACAATAATGTTCTTGGGATTGACGCGTGGGCGTTCAACAGAAGGGGTATTTTTCTTGTTGGGAACCAATTTTTCCTGAATACGTTGCTGAATGACAGAGAGACATGAAAACCCTTGCTGCCTCTCACTCCGAATATCTCGTTAAAAACATAATATTCTAATCAAGATTTAATTACTTGACGCATGCATATGAATAAAACACGATGCGTGGTTGGTGGCTGTTAGAGTGAAAGGCGAAGTCTACCCAAGTGGAAGAATTAATTATTCGAAATATCTGGAAACCCTTTTTTGCAACCACCTTCTGTCAATTCCGCATGCGTATTTAGATGGGCACTTGAATATACGTACGTATGCATTATTTATATGGCCGCAGTGCTACATAGATTTGCGTAAGATGTTTGCTCTCCTTCTTGACACGAGGCAGAGAGACAGGTAGTACCATCCAGTACAACAAATGTGTGTGCAAACCAACTTTCTTGGTAATAATTTAATCGTTGGATGGACACCTGTCACTTTCATAATGATGCAATGTCATGTTTCCGCAACCTCGGTTGACTGCTCAGACGTGGGCCACGTCCTGGTCTTCCTCTCAAATCCATCCCACATGTATCCATCCCCGAATATCTTATATGCAGATAAGATATTCGGGGCCCACATGCATTAATCATCATCACACATTTCTTGAAAGGTTTCCACTTTGAGAGCTAAAAGGAAATGAGGACGGGAGAGACAAGATTTTGGCATATTGATGTGCTTTTGATGACAAAGGCAAAACCCACCAAGGACGATTATGATGAAGTTGAAATTAAGCTACGCAAATAGTTGCTTTATAAAGTTGCCCCGTGGTGTTTATGTAACGGACGTTTACGGATTGTCAACTTTATCCAATTTTCGAACTCGGTGTGTGTTTGTATGCACTCATTTCACATCGCCGCAGGAAAGGTTGACTAGAACAATTATTATGAAACCGACTACATCAGCACCATTGCAAGTGATACGACGACTACCTACATAAATATCCCCCAACTGTGTGTATGTACCTTTCGATTAAGTTGACGACGACTAAGCTTATTCTCACTGTGCTTCTGTATATGAACTGTAATAATTAATTATTTATCCATGTGCATAGCATGTCCTACATACAGTGAATTTGTTAAAAATTAATTCCCAAAGTTGACTTCACAACGTACACTTCCTGTGCTGACCGATGTGACACAACTGGACACAATCCAGAACTTCCGTGCCAATGCAACCAAAAATGTCAGGAGTACAATGACTGCTGCTCTGACTATTCCGGAACTTGCTTGACTTGCCGTGGACGTTGTAATTTATCTTATGACGATGACCTTCCTTGTCAGTGTAACTCAAAATGTGACAAGTATGACGACTGCTGTGACGATGTCAAAGACCATTGTGCAAGAATGGGTAAATACTTACGATATATTTAGCACCTAATAAAAATTCTACTAAAACTTTCCTCTTCGCACCTACACATCTCAACCTCAGCGTAGTTAGTTCGCACTGCAACTTCGTTAACCACTTTATTATTGTCCACCAAGTTTAAAGGATCTACACTTTTACATTTCATCGAGGTTTTCTCTGTCGCAAGTCTGTGAAAGCCAAGCTTAACGAAGAGCTTAACATAAGTCATAAGTCTGATAAACTTTTTAAGTGCAGATGCAGCTCGGAACGTGTGGGCCGAGAAATTGATTTTCTGCCTACACAACCTTTTCATCTGCTTTTCGTTGGCGTAAGGTTTCACCCATTCCGTGAAAATGGGAGCGAGTGTGTTCAGGTGTCTTATCTTCAAATACGACCAGAGCAACTGCACTAATAAGGTCTCTGAAGAGCTGCTGACTGTCCCATGAATGCCTGCCTTGTGGCGCGTGGGCCTTCCTTCAGCAGTCTTTTACTAAATAACTAATTGAGACCGAAGCATCATTAATTTAATTTAGTCTCAGTCTTGCTGTTTCAGCAGATTTTTATAACTGTGATGTTTGCTTGAGGGTTTTTAAACAAAAAATACAGATAAGTAAACAGAGACTATGAAGATACCACTCATCAAGCTTGTCTGATGTAGGCCAAACAAAGTCCGCTGATTGCAAATGTCAGTAGCTGAATATGAACTTTATATAACTTGCTTTCTTTTTTAGATAAAAAATGGCTGCATACATAGATGAGCTTTAAAAATACGTTTCAGAACCATTACGCCCGAAGATGCCTCATATCTCGTCGTCTGGAAGGAGTTATTTTGGGAATATGCAATGAAAGTCTTTTGGGAGATATTATGTACATATGTGCGTAGGTTTGGGAATCAATCAGGCGTAGGTTGCAGCTATAAGAAATCTTTGGAATGGAATAAGAATGAAGCGGATTTAGTGTACCAATTCCTGGCTGGAAAAAACTTTTGTTGATCCACATATACGGCCAGTCAAAGTTGACGTTTTTTCATGCTGACTCATAAATCTCCTTTTGTAAATGTAAATCTGGGTTTATTTGCATTGATTATTTACATCCTTTCCTCATCTCGCCATATTTCCGGAATATTGCAGGTAGTCAGGCAGACACGTATTGCTCACGTAAACACGTATAATACTTATCATACACAACATCCTACACATGCATTTGCCTCGCTGGCTTTCCCATTGAATTGGGAAAATTTGGAAGAAATGTCTCAATTTCTACATGTCAACCTTTACAATGACTTTTTGATGTGATTCGTAATGGAATCTAATGGTGCGTATAATGGTTTTGTTGTATTAATCTCTCACAGCGACGGTGACAGACGTTGAGTTAGCGACTTTCTCAGAGGACATCCTGTCCAACGATGTGAATAACTGTGGGTCCCTCGTCTCCCTCAACACACAGGGATCAACCTGCTTCTCTTGTACCAAAGATGCTGCTCCAGAGCCGTAAGTTTGTATAACAATGCATATCTATAGCCAACCAATTTGTTGTCATACGTATAAAGGTGTCAATCATCACAGCCGTCAGTAGAAACGACCGGATGTTTTTCATTGGAAAATGATTCAGATATTCGTTAACTTTGGCTGTCAAAGCGGCTATCCCTGCCAATCAGAGCTCTTTTCATAATTCCTATTGGGATTATAGCAGCGAGCATTATAGAGAATTTCCTAATATAGTTTTTGATCCAGCCGTATATAATCAAGTTCGAATTTTCGACTATACATAGTGATACAGTTTGTCTACTAAAGTAAATTAGATGAAGTGGATGATACGGATTGTGGGTGGGATGTAATTGTGGGGAAGGATTGATTTGTTGGCAAACATAAATAAATATGGACGTACTTTTTTGAGCGAATTCTTGATTGTGCTCAATGATGCACGATTTTGCGGAGGTTGTGCTGAAGGGAAAGAGAGACCGCGTGGACGTGCAGGAAAGCATGATCTCATTTTTCACTCAGAACTCGTCCTCCTTCTTATATTATTGATTAAATGTACGTAATGTTGTTGATTGCTGCTGACTCTGCTCGCTCAACTCGGAAGAGAAAGCAAGTCCGAAACAATCATGCCCCACAAAACTTATCCATAGTAAAACTTACTTATCTCTAAATAAACCACTTTTATTCCATATCTCATCCCCAGATTGCTGACCGTCCGTACGGAGGCGTACCAAAAACCCACAATCTCCAAGCTCCTTCCCCTCCACAACAATTACGTCTTCCTCACCGGACAGCCTGAAGTTGTGACCAATGACGAGGTTCGAGAAGAGACTGAGTTTCTTGATGCCATTATGACAACGCCAGCGATGAAGAAGGCAGAAAAGTTCCTGCTCGATAAACGTCTTATCGTCTCTGGCAGACGATCCGGTGGCGGACAGAACAACGCTGCTGTCCGAGATGCTGTCCAACAAATTTGGTTTGGTCTCTATTCTCGTGAGAACAGGACGTTGGGCTCATCCGGATTTGAACATGTTTTCCTCGGCGAAGTTAAGAACGGTCAGGTGTCAGGATTTCATAACTGGGTATTTTTCAGTAAGGAGGAAGTTAACAGCAAACTCAACTATCGGGGTCGGATTGGAACCGTGGTGAATTTAGGCGCTGTAAGTTTAGCGAAATGAATTCGAATAATGGTTTAGTTCGTAGTGTATAACCACCCACCGCTGAGGTCAATAAGGGAGAAAAGGAAATATATAAACCCAAAAAGTCCAAAAGCCTTTCCTCACAAACGTATTGTATTGGTTGAGGACATTCTCGTTTCAACAGAAGAGATGATGTTTACTTATTTCACTTCGCTTCACCTATTTTGTTGCTGGGATGATTGAAGCGGTTCGGTGGGTTGCGTAAATGTGGTGGCGTGGACGCGACCAAAGGTTTTAAGTTGACAAGTAAAGAAAACAAATTCCCACCTACGCAAAGGGATACATTGGATGCATTCAAGGGGCTTATTCCCATTCTATCAAGTGGTCAAATTCTCTCCCTCCTCCGTCTCCTCCCGTCTCCTCTCGTCTTGCATTAAAATGTAATCAGTGGGAGAAGGAAAGGACAATGCGAATAATCGCCTATTGATCTAAGCTCCATAAACTTCTACGAGTGCACATTCGCTCTCAACTTTCATGTGATTGTATGAGTTCAAAGAATGTGATTGAAATTTTTACGATTGATCCTATTACTCGTGTTACGAAATGGTTATTCGTTTCAAAAAGTTTCTTTAAGCTGGAAACTTTTGCTCTTGGACCGACTATTAGCCGTGGTACTAACAGTAACAATTTTGAGTGATGCTCAATTGCATGGATCAAGAATTTACAAATTTTATTCCACGATTTTCTTCCTTGCCACCCACGCGTTTAACTTTGTGCCCTGCATGATCACCATGTAGGATGCAAGAGTACGTATATATGCATACGTAGAAGCTTTATAATAATATTCTGCGTGGGATGGAATCAAGAGTCCTATATCTTTTTCCCCTTTCAGACAATAATGGCATTGCAAATTGTGCATGCGATTTCCATGAACTGACTTGAGAATGTTATTTTGTTTTCTCTTTCATGAAATTTAAAGGTTGACGTTTTTGTTTGTTACTTTTCAGAAAGGAAAGATTCTGAAGCACAAATTTGACTGGAACAACAGAGAGAAACCAATTAGTTCCATGTTTGTTGGAACAAGTCCAGAGTTTGAGATTGCTTTGTACACCGTTTGCTTCTATGCCCGTCCCGGAGCTCGTTGTCCAGTGAAACTTAATGGAAAAAATGTGAATATTCAAACTCATTACATGAACAGACTAGGAAATCGATATGTGGCCAGTGCCTTTCCAGACATTTGATTGGAAATCATGCCAGCTCATGCGTTTTCTGTGTTGAGGAGATTCGTTTTCCATTCTTTCAAAAAAATTTAAAATATTGATGTTCCATGTTTCGCAATTGAATGAAATAAATAAGAACATTTATAATAATTATACAACGTTCGTATTGATTCACATGTAAGGTTTTCGGTGGGAATAAGTATGCTTCAAATATGATGTGTGAATACATGTGTATAATGAATGTAAATCCAAGGTAGGGGATTCCCATGTGTCATCATAATTGGTGATCTCGGCATTTGGGTACACTTTGGTTGGATCCTTTATCGTATGATGGGTATATGAACTTGATCAGCAACACCAACCAACAACACATGACGATGATGATTGCAACCTTTTGCTGCTGTAACGGGTGAAACCACACGAAACGTGGCGTAATCTTCCCGGAGGCAGTTATTTGATGAGCACCATGCGCCCATCACATGAAGTTCACTGACGTATGTACAAGTTTACTTAATGTGTCTAAACAAAAGGGATAAATTTCCAAGAATTTTTGCCTGCTGTTCAATTTTCTGAAGTGCCCTGAAGAATTAAGCCTCTTCTGTTTAAAGGTAAATAATGCTAAAGATGTATGCACAATCTGCGTTGTACATATACATACGTAGAAGACCCGTTCGTATATAAATTGTATGAAATATTTATCTTAAACTTAAATGCACGTACTTTTTAGCCAAATAATAAGTTTTGCACCTTCAGGGAAAGGGGTCAGATGTGGCTTTCTGAAAATTTAAGACATATGTATCAAAAATGACTCATCCTCAGCCAAGTAGCCAGTTATTACTGCGACCCTTCTTGCCCGAGTACTACCTCAACTTTGCAAATGCTCAGAACTCAATTACCTTATTGTCCAGCACAGAAGGTTAATGGCGCATCTTTTGGATGACTTCTTATACTCACGACAAGTGTGAAACGGAGCACACATCACTAAAAATATTACACATTCATACATCACACCACACCTTGTGTAATGTGTGGTCGTCCTTGTCCTTGACATCAAGAGTTTCTGCTCTGTTGCGTATATAGTTTTTTTTCTACAACATTGCAAGGAGAATGCCCAGAATGAAATGAATGAAGTTGGACAGATAGTACGTACTTGAGCAACACACGTGTAAACTAACTCGTACTCGTAATCTCGGTCTCACTGATGAGGATGCGATGATAAAGTAAAGAGGGATCAAGATTTTATGTACGTAAGTAGGCGAGAAGAGGAGGAGGAGGAGGAAGGTATAAGAAACAGGTATGCATGAAGCCATCGCATATTTATTTAGTGAGCCCTAAGAGAACTTGAGCCGGAATTGGTTGCTCATCGACGTTGCTTGTTCAATGCTCTTCTTCTTTTCCAGATTCAGAATCGACTGTGGCATAATATTTGCTTTGTTATTGGTGGACAAACACAATTAACCCTGGCTTATTTGGAGGATTTAGAGGAACATGCTGGGAAACAGCACAATCTGCCAGATATAGAAATAAGCCAGCAATATTCTGAACGGAAACCGACACTGCCTATCCTCTCCAAAAATAAGTTTGCTCGCCCGTCGTCCCTTTTCCATGAATGGTTCACTTTTACTACCCCTGTTTACTATGCGCTAAGTGTTGCCAGTAAATAATGTGATTTCCTTCCCGTTTAAGTAAGGACTGCCACTCGGATGGATGGATGAATGAAGGACCGGATCACTTTTTTGTACATCCTTAGCGCCTTGAGGGTCCCCATAATCTCATTGCTGTACCCTTACTACGACTACGTTGATTCGTATCTACCGTAAAAATAGCTCCGCACCACCAATCTGTTGAGAAACTAAGCAGCGAGTCTGAAACTAATCCGTGCAAAGTGCCACTAATTTCTAGAGCAGCAAGTTGACTTGATTGTTTGATTGTCGGTTAAGTTAAGGGTCTATTAGGCAAGTCTCGTTCTAAAAATATTCTCTCATTGTAATTACATCAGAATGGATATGAGAGAGGAGGGCGGGATGTTCCCCATGTCCGGTTCCCGGTAGTTGAGTCCCACCACCTACTCAAACACTCACCTGACACTTCCTCTCAAGTGAAAGTTATGTACATGACTTGAATACGGAGCACCCTTAAAAACTCACTAATTTTCTCACCTCTTCCTTTTCCTCTGATAAGATAAGCATAACGGACGATGAACTGATTTTGGGATACGGCAGAAAGGAAAGGAAACATGACGAGTATGATGAGCTATGTATACGTACAGCACACAGGGCACTTTTTTGACGGCTCGTAACAGTTGATGGGTGAAAGAAAACACATTTTTATTTACATGGACCAAAAAATTCAGGATGCAGATCCGCGGACGACTCAAATTGAAAAAGGAAGGAAAAGGTTATGGTCCCTGAGTGTGGAGCCTAGTTATTAAGTTAAGAGTCCACAAGCGATAATAATCATCGCATCGTCGTCGTCATAATAAGTAACACGTATCAGTCACAAACATCATGAGAACGGGTAACATTTGGCCGGGATATCCCTTTCCTAAATAAAATTGATCAACCCTTCACCCTCGGCAGCAGCACTCACTCGGCTGCTGGCTCACCCTGCTCTTCTATTCTGATGATGTCCGTTAAAATTTCATTATCGAACCGGGTCGGCTTCCACAAGCTCCAGCAGAGCAAAACTGAGATTCAAACAACATAACTTTCAATCCGGCTTTTATTATTATGACGAATGCTAATATGCACGGTCTAAAAAGTCTTAGTCATCGCATCCAGTCCATTGTGTGCATTTGTATTAAAGTCCCTCCCGTTTTCACCCCAAATTATCCATGCTCCCTGACGACTTCAAACGCTGACCGAGGTTTAGAAATCTTTTAATGAGTGTTCTCTCAGGATTGGAGAACGTCATCTAAATGACACAAAATTGTCAATACTGCAATCAGCCTGCATATGTACATACATTATTACATGATGGGAACGTGGGATCAGTATGTAGTACCACCAAGCTGACAACAATAGCCCTTTACGAGCCACAATATTTTGTACACTTTCACATATAGGCATCGATGTTGCCGCTGATGATGACTAATCCACAGTTTTGTTCACTTTTCTCGCAGTGATGTTTAGAGATTCGCTCGGAAGTGGATGGAGTATTGTAACAATGGGAAAAAGCCTGATGAACAAGAGAGACGGGCGGCACACGTCCGGAACGACGGTCTGTTTATGGGATGAGAGATTGAAAATTCGTACAAATAAAAGTGTTGCGTTTGGTTAGACTTTTCAAAACGGGGACTCGTTTCGGTCCTCCTGGCCAGTGACTCATTGGTAAATATGGGAAATATATCATTTGTGGGGGATGCTGATTCTGGATGTAGATTTTGCACGTGGTCGTGGTCCGTGCCATGGCTGAGTGATCACTTGTATGTAGATATGGGCCTTCGAAGCTAGCCAACTTAAACCAAGGGATGTGTGTAACAAGCAGCGGGCAGAGTAAATGTGTTGTGTTTCGTAATAAGGGGTGAACCCTTGACAGAAAATGGTGACTAACACAACACATTGGTTAGCGAAACCCGAGCAGCCCTTTGTGGTGACACGTCATCCAACTCATTCCTATGAATAGCTGGATGAATGAAGGGGCATTTAGTTAACAGAAGGGTCATAAATTCACAACAGCTGTCCCTTTCCTTCCTACAATCATCCTATGCTCACGGGCGAGTGGATAAGTTTCAAAGTTGAGTTACGAATGAATGAATGAATCATTGGTTCGTGGATGGATCGGAGTAAATGCAGCTTCCATTACCGACCATTTCCTCATATTAAATAAGTAGGACCACGTCTACATGACTATTTACTCGCGTCGTACCTTTGCGGTAAATAACCCTTCACAAAATCACGAGGCTCCAATTCCGCATATTGATAAAAGATTGTTTGATTGGCCAGGAAAACCTGTCTGGAAATTTCTGACTGACTATTGGAGTCAGTTTCCTTCTTTACGCGTGCATACTGGATTGCACAAGATATTTTATGGTCAACCGGAAGAATGGGTCGGAAATCCATTCAGTAAGCAGTTTAGCTAATTGTACGATTAGAAAGCGGATATTTAGTTAACGTTTTTTTTCTTTTCTCGCCATGAGGTTGGTTATCTTATTGCTTTATTATGGACATAATCCTTATCCTTAGTGTTCTAACAAGGGTGAGATAACTGCCCAGATTTTTATACGAGTTATGTATGTACATTTCTTTCAGCGTACAAATGTTATTGAGAAATTCGACTCTTTCTGTCCATTCTTTCCTTGTCTGGTCATCCGTCATTCTTGCTGGATGGGTGAGCAAAAACTAAAAGCTCTCACCAGCAGCGGAACCATTACTTATCTCAAAAGTCAAAAAAGTTGAACACACGTCGTTCGTCTTACTTCCAAAGTTTTGACCACTTGAGGCGAGTGGGCGGAGCGGGTGGACTTCCTTTCCTTTTCTCGGCAATTATACCTAGTCGTTTAGGTTATTGAGTATATACTTCTTGGTACCAATGTTATTGCTTAATTCACCGCTTCAAGGCTTAGCCATTCACTAAATTAAGAATCGGCAGCAAATGAATGGGTGACCCAAAAGTGACCCCAGCCAAACAACCTCCTGTCCTGTGTAAAATGAATGACTTTGTGTCAACAAGGAAGGAAGGAAGAAAAAGGGTCTGTCCGTTGGTGGGTCTCGTCTCCATCCAGGATTCGTGAACGAAGATGAGCCTTTTGCCATTTCCGTTCTGAAATTGGTCTCTTGTTTGCCATTTGCCATAAAATGAGCTCTGGACAAGAAATTCAATTCATTCAGTTTTAGTACGTATTCCTTCTATAGTGCTGGTTTATTTGGACTACTTTGCCCTTGGTTGGACACACAGAAGAAGAGCTTATCTCCAGAAAAAGAGCTCAAGAGTTCCAACGGATGTGTGAAATCATAAAGGTCCCTCTTGTTTTACTCCACACTTACTGAAACATGAGCATGAATGGAAACACTGATATTGTAATTTAAGACGGGGCAAAGGGTCTCTTAATAATATTTCTCATTGACGATTGACTGACTTTTTGCCATAAAGTATTCCGCTTTTCGTCATGCTGCTGTTATGTAGTATTCTCCTAAATCTATAGTTTGAAGTTCAATCTAAGCACTTTAAACTGATGGGATGCAAATGAACCAAATACGATAATTTGGTTGTTCAAGATGTGGTAAAATATTTAGATGTGTTCATTTCCTTTCCTGATGGGCTGGACTCACTTCCTCTAGTAAAATGGAGCAAGATAGATAAACGACTGAAACCAGAGGAGGAAATATTTGTCCAAGCATTTTGTAATAATTGAATGAATCACGCACACACTTGATAAGAAGAGGGTTGGATGAGATACGTATGATACGATGGAATTTGGAGATGGTCATTGATGATAAATTACTGCTGGTCATACATACCGTTGGTCACAGTCAGAATGTGTGAGCATACTTTACACGACTGAATATGGTATGACAGACATCTTTACTCATTCATTCATTCGAGAGTGCATGGACAGTAGTACAGGCGTAGTGGTGGTCGAGTCAGGATAAAAAAATGCGATGTACTTGACTCTTCTGTCTGAGATGCCAATTAGTGGGCAACCTCACTTATTGGAATTTGGATGGAGAAGGAAATGAGATTGTGCTGATGGAATAATTAAATTTCCGTCCTTTCGCCTTAAATACTCCTCCGTGGCGGACAGGAGAGATAATCAGAGGACGTCTGTACTTTGATGGAAAGTCAAGGTCATTCGTGACAAGCAAGTGAAGAAAATTGCAAAAAACCAGACACCCCAAGAAAAGAATGGCACATATTGACATAGTGCATGTGGATAATATTGCGTGGCTTATCCGTAAGCTATTGGCTGGAATACGGTTGGGACAGGAGAGGAAAAGGAGGACAGGAAAAAGAACTTGAACTAAATCCAGAAACTAAGTAGAGAGAGAACAAAGCGTTTTCTCGCTTGGAATGCCATTTATTCGCGATATCAGAATTGGCATACCGGAACACGATGGATCGATACTCACTGCTCGTCAAGTCTTGCGTTCTGCCATTTCCGTTCACAAAGAATGGATGAATGAACCAAGGAATTCCTTCCATGTGGAATAATGTGAACTCGCCATTATATATTTTGCCCACATACGTATGTATACACGGATTATTATATGGACTGTCCAAATAATTGGAATCGATAGCCCATACCTTGAATACTTTTGTGATGGTCCAATTTCGTGGGCTTTTCTTCACAAAAATTTCATTAGAGCAAACCTGACATTTAACTGGGCCAGGCTAAAGTTATGTAAATTGACTGCTCTTATATATTACAAATAAGGGCGAGTGTTTTATGATTACGGACGGATGATATTTACGTCTAACATTTACTGCTCTTTTTGGCACGTAGATATGCATGACGTGAAGCCAAGTTATCAAACAAAAAATGGAATTAAAAAATATTTAGTAAATCGGCCTGATAAACTTTCTATATACCTCTGCATCACTTGCAGTTTTCGTGCTAATTACGTAACAGGCTCTGAATTAATACTGTTATTTTAATAAAACACTCTTATTTAATTCTTGAAAATAGTGTAATTTATGTCCAAATTTGGTAAAGTGATTGGGATCTAGCGCATTTACTTTATGGGCAAATGAAACCCATGTCGTAAAATTAGAGTGAGATTGACGGGTGTGTACAATAATAGAGCCACCCTAAACAAAAGTTAACGGACAGTTGTCGGGTTCCATGAATTAAATAACCAACATGCTTTTTCAGTGCGTTGCTGATGAGTCATAAACTAGTCATCAGATCAGACCGGAGGGGAAAGCAGCATCAAACACCCAACAACCAGGCTTTCGAGCTGCTGTTGTATGCTTTCTATTCAATGAGCAGACATCACTCACATAATGCTTCCTTTATGAATACATTGTCCTTAAGTAAATATTCACTCCTATTTATTTAAGTACACACTGCCAGCAAGGCTACATTTGTTTGAAGGAAAACGCACTCTGAGACTTAATGCACGTAACGAATGTGCATACATATATTTGAACTTGTGTTGCTCTTCGACTTCCCTGGTGGACATTCTTCTATTGATTCTCTGTTCTTCCTGCTTCAGGATTGCAACAACGCGTTGGGGCCAAATCCATAAAACCTAATGAAGTAAACTATTCAGATTCCTCGCCGGAGATTTGCTTCCATATTCCATAAATATGCATACGAGGCGAGGGACTGACTACGTAGCACCAAATGTGAATGACCATCCATTTCTGAGATGATTCATCCTATTGGACACACATTTAGTACTGAAACATTGTTTGTTTATTTTCTCTGAACAATGCATTGTTGGAAATCCTCATTGACGGATCGGCGTTAAAATAAGAAGACTCGTTGAACTCATTTCTGTAACTCGTTGGTTAAATTTAATTGAATAGTCGACACAATATTAAAAACTCAATCACTCAATCAGGGGGAAAACTCAATTCTTGCCCGCCTAATAATAACTCGCAAGAAAATGTGGTGTTGGTTAAAATTTCAATAACCAATACCACATTTCTACGTAAGAATAGGGAACAAGTTTTATCTTATTCTGACGTTGTTGATAATACCACGGGCACTTTTGGCTTGTAGCGGTATGGAAATTAATCGAGTGCACATGAAACCATATCTAATTCCGACGTAATAGTAATACATACATATTTGCAACCTCGGTTTATCATAGCTTCCGGATGAATCCCCAGAACTTGACGCTTTATCGATGCCTCGTCATTGCTTGATAACGCGATGTGACATCAGGCAGGTCTACATGCGATATCGGTGTAGATAATGGTGTGTACAGATGTCATGTGTTGGATAAGAGCAATCTCGTAATTACGTAAACTGTAAATGATCTCATTCATTTCAATTTTTTGCTTTACACAATAAACAGTTCAATAATACTTACAATACGTCCCATAATAATAAGGTTTGCAAAACGAGTTACGCGTGGTTTATCGTTATCTTCGTCGCTTAAGCCATATTTATAGTTTCACTTTTGGTGCTCAATAACATGGTTGAGACAGGACCAGTTCCACATCTCTGCAATGTTATTGAGCGAAAGCATAAATCGGGCAGCGTTACTCAACAGTTGAAAGTGTAGGAATACATAATTACCTGTGTAAAGCTTTGAATTAGTTTATTATTTAGTTGAGTCTGTTCCGTGTAAATAAGATTATTTTAATCCGTCTACATTTTTATATTGGCAGTGATTCAACAATAATCTTCCACACACTTAAACAACAGATAAGACTATAAATATGGTAATTTGCATATTGCATCCACATCTTCATGGCATCTCATACACCCGAAAATATTATGAGAATATTATGTGTATACACTTGCTCAATTTTTTAAACACTTTGTTGACATGAGATTAATAAGTCGGAGAGCTAATACGCAATTTTGACTGATAATGCACGAGCATGCTATTCCACCCACAAACTATACTACTAGCTTTGCTTATCACCTTCCAGCCAGCATTAGACCGGGAATATGAACAGTTTTTACGACTAATTTGGTTCATCTGCTGCTGTTTCGACACCACTGCAAATCCATGTAGCAGTCAAGTTTATATTAGCCAAGAATGTATTACAAGTCGACTAATAAGTATGCATATGCGTGAGATTTATTTACTTTGCTATTGGCGAGTGCATTATAAATAATATGGACGATTTTCATTCTATTATTTTCTACAGCTCGACTAACAGCGTCTTTTAGCAGGAACGAAGAAGAGCTTTTATTAATAATTATGATGCTATATACATAATTATACAGATAGACATAGTTCCACTCCATGAATCATTCATACTTTTGCAAAAACTAAAGCTCCCAATCTCATTGTTTCCTGTTCCATTGCGTCTCTCTTCCTACCACCCACGGCCACTCTTCATTTTCAGAAATACGCAATTTAAAAATATGCAAAAAATCATAAGTAATACTTCATTCATATTTAGCAGTAAGTCTGCATGGTAAATATATCTGTAATATTCGTGTATCGTGTATGGAGCTCTATATACACAAATAACATGTAATGAAATGAAGTTAGTTACACGTATTAGAAGCACAAGAGTGTTTACGTGGTATTTACAAAGCATATTCCAAATGTGAGTGGGGCAGATTCAGTGTTAGCTCGATCCCTCTCTCACTTCTCGCTCTCAGTCAACTTCCAACGCTCAATCTGACATCATCGCCGTCGCACTTCTGCTACAGAAATTGTTTCACATTTCTCTTCTTCCAGTTCAACTTAACAATTGGAAGACGTAGAACATCATCTTTGATCTAGATACATTATCGCCAAGTGGCTTCTGAAATTGTGAAGGTGTTACGAAAAAAT
This sequence comes from Folsomia candida, assembly GCF_002217175.1. Lineage (NCBI taxonomy): Eukaryota > Metazoa > Arthropoda > Collembola > Entomobryomorpha > Isotomidae > Folsomia > Folsomia candida. The sequence goes on along the minus strand of NW_019091194.1, from coordinate 16,495,317 downwards.
AGAGCCAAGAGTCTCACGACAACGTACAATTCAAAGCAAACTTTAGTTGATAGTTTATCGTGCATATATAGAGTTTGGAGACACGTGGAAAATCATTGACTGTCCTAATAATCCTATATTCAGGGCAAGAAGAGTCTCTTTATTATTCAGTCTACATCGCAATCAATTGGAATTTCCAACCAGCTCGCTCCGAATAACATTTTGTTAGAGTGCTTGAAAGAGAGAAGGATACTTTTTGTGTGCTTCTTATGACAAGTTGAATATTTTGAGTATTTCACTCCTTCCGAAGAAATCGAGCAATCTGGAGGTATCAATTGCAAAGGTAAGAGGAACATTTATTATTCTTAGTAAATAGAATAATTTATCCAGACCGTGGAGGAGCTTTCTGGTAGCTCAGGTAGGATGTAAGTTGTAGGATGTGAACTCACGGTCAAACACAAATACGCAAAAGATCTCGTTTCTGGGAAAATTAGTAATCCACATCTTTAATGAGTAATAGTCCAACAATGTTGGGAATGGTTCAGGTAGTTTTTGTCGTCTCATCTCAATCAGCCTCTTTCGTACTAATAAATAGGGTTGCATATATTTATACATACGTATAACATTCCTCATGTAGTAAGATGGCCAGACTTAAGATTCTTTCTAGGATGAGATGAGACACTGTCTTTGGCATGTCAAACTTTCAATTAGTTTTGTGTCAGTCGTCATAATTGGTCACATGGGTTTTGTTCTGGTTAGTCATTATACTTTGTAATCAAATTATCAAATCAGTCATACATAGTGGTACATACATATGCAGTGGTGACTTATTGAAATAGTTACTTTTGTCTCATTGACTAGTCATCCAGGATTATCGCTCCAACTCGGTCTAACGGTCATAAATTATTGACTTTAGACTAAACACTATGCTATTTCGCACTGCATAAAAACAATGCAATTTGTCAAAATCGCATACATATATTTAGGCAATATACGTGCAAGGATACATGCATGATGATTGTTGTAAACACTGTAAACTGTAAACGGGGGTGACTAAACTGCACGCGGAATACTTTGTTTTGCATCTTCAAGGCAAAGCGAAGCAGATAAGTGAGTCGTAGGCAAATTGAAGGTATGACTCATCCCTCAGCTTACCAAGTACGTACTACGTACACAATAGCTGATTGTTGCAAAATCTCTCATCCACCACCTCCACTAACGAAGGAAGGAAAGTTGTTCATTTTACAACATGCAGTAATTCAGCAACTTATGAAATTCATTTTGAGATATTTCCTCTGATAATAATCGGCATTTTCTCATATTATTATCAGTATGAAGGCTTTGCATTAAGCTCGTGTCCGTGCACAGGAATTGTGAATTATGCTGACCTTCAGAATATATTGCTGAAATGGCGAGACAATTCCTCCTTATTAAAATGCGATGATACATTTTCAGCATTTATTGTTTCACAATAAATATTTATTTGGAAATGCAAATCACTCGCAATCAGTGCTCGGTGGAGACATTATACGAGTAGTGCAATTATAATTAGAGGGATGAGTGTATTATCTGCATCATATTTTTTATATATTACACATTAAACATAATTTAACTTTGGTTCTTAATATGCAGTGGCAATTGCACTAGAATTCAGTGGTAAACAATTACGTTTAATTTGCAAACTTTTAGTCATCAGTCTCTTTGAATGACCTGAGTTTTGTGTGAAATGACGCTTCTTGCTTGTTTGTTGTTTGTGAATGATCATGATGCTATTCGACGGCTTTCCATTGCGTCAAAGTTACACGCCCAGCAAAGCCACTGCCTACATACGTACAATAATGGGATGCAGAAATGCAGTTAATGGCTCGTTGTGTCGTCAGCACAGCATTGTTTCTTTATAGTCTGGCAGTGCAGTTTTTATGTACATGGCATTTCCGATTGTAAGCGTTTGAACGTGGTAGTAAATAAATGTAATGGCGAATTTGCAACTTTGTGAAGTTAATTCTTTGAGATTACGCTAGCGAATAATGTATATTTGTTTTCATCGTTTTTTTACTACTTCTTTTAGCCTTACAAAATCTGTTATCCTGGACATTTTATTATTGAATTTTTTATCACCCCTGAATGAAATTGGAGAAACATGCATTGCTGTGTGATAATAAAAACTATCCAAGTTAGGCCAGTGTCATGCTGATATGATTCATATTCTGCAAAATACTGCAGAGCGGAGGGTTTGTATGCGGTGATCCTGTCATATCAAATCCGATGATGATAATCAAAAGTGACGAAATTAGGTTACGCGAGGCAAATTTTATCATTTTGAAGTTAATGTAGCTCTTTTAGCTAAGTGTGTGGCGTCGTTACGTTGCTAGCAACTTGCCAACGTCATTTGCCAGTGATAAAAACAAAAACAGCTTTCGAACTTGTCCTCGCAAGAGTGAGCCCTTAAGTGGAGTGCAAATATTAAACTTTACACCCATTTTTGCGTCGCAGAAAACGGGGTTATGCTCTTCGGCTGCCTTGTGGGTTACATAAGTGGCAGGTAAATAGGTAGGTGGACGATGCGTGCTTTTTGTTCGTGATACTTCCAGACGATGCGATGTCGGCTTGCGTGAGTAAGTTAGCTGTTAGCTCGACCGGGTGGATGGTTCTGTTTCGTAAACAAAAACATACCTAGCCTCGCAAAATCACAGCACTTTTGCTCACATCGCATAATAAAACGTGACATGGGGCATGGGTTAGTTAGGTTAGCTGCGTTGCATGTTGGCAAGCATGAGTCATCCTTATCATCCGTAGTAGAGTAGCAGTTGTGGTGGCTGAAAGGAAAAAAGATCTAATGGCTGGTGAATTATACAGCAAAAACTTTTCTGGGACGCAGTAACTTTCCAGTCCAAATAAACGTTCATTCATGTTGCTAAATTCAGGACAAAAAACACAATGTAGCCTCCAGTAAAGATCATCCCTGTGTGTAACACGGTGGATGTTGGATGTATGTACGTGTGTTAATGTCGTATTTGAAATTTCTATTCACGACTTGCTCTGTATCAATCCCATTTGATGTCGTCGTTTGATCATTCATTTACCTTGCGTTGGTTGAATCAACCTTGGTTTTCATTCACAGTGTATGATCCATTCATCATATACAACAGAGTTGTCATTCGAGCCGGAGTTGGCGTTTTGTCTGCACATTATTATTCTCTGGCCATGGTGGCAAAAAGCAGCTTACGTAGAGTGACCTTATATATGCATCTGCACCATATTTGTAAGTATTTAAAAATGCCTGTGCGCAGATTAAATCTGCCAGTAAAATAAACACTGAATGTGTTTACGTATTCTAATTTGGCCAGATTTGGTAGAAGGATAGGTTCTCCTCCAGATTTTTGTATGTAGGAGTTGGGTTAGCTCGGATTGGTAACTACTTGCGTAAAATAAAAGCAGACGCAAATGTGGGATATTGCTCAACCTCGGGATTTTTGCATGATTTTAACAGGTTCTACATCCATGGTAGACCAAGATTCTTAGGATTAGTTCGTAGTGAGTAGTAGGGGAAATAACGGCCACAATTTAATCATCATTATTAACCACAATATTTAACATTGGTCACAACTTGTTACAAGCACCGTGATATTGTGCCGTGTGTTGAGGATGAGTTACGTGATATGCATGCATTGGTCTACTCACAATACTCACTCGCATGAGTGATTGAAATATTTTTCTCATGGGAACTATTTGGTTCCCACTTGATCTGGTCGTCGAAGCAATTAAAATGGCAGTATTAGTCATATCCTGCTCCTGGTTATGCATGCACGTCTTGACCATTATCATCATGTCACTCTCTCCCGCATGCCATAGCGCCCAGTAATTAACATATTATATAAACTATAACTAATGTCATTATATGGTGCATTGGATTTGACTTCTGCATTGTTTTCTGGACTGTTTGATTTGTTGGCTAAAATAATTGGAGACACGAGGTTGGTTCTTCCATCCATGCAATTAAGGAAAGCCACAAATGTTATAAGTTACCATATCTAATCATCGATGAAATATCACATTTTCACACACACTGGATTTAAAAGTAAACTCGATATTTTGTTGGATGACTCATATGTTTAGCTCTGTTACGTAGTTGGGAATAAGTTGGCAATGAAATGAATGTTGGGTTATTTGCAAGTGGAAGACATTTGATTTTTGCGAGGTGTTAAATTACCCAAAACACATCTTCTGCCTGTCTGTAACAGATTTAGCTCCACTTAAAGTGCATACCAACCAAGTTATCTTTCTGCGTAGTGTGCTTCCTTACTTCAAAAGTTGGTAATTTCCTCTCTCTCTCTCTCAGGACTTTCACATGGGTTAAAAGTTTGGCACACTATTCGAGAAGGCCAAAGAAGGCGGTCCAAAAATAAATTTGAGTGTTTCCAAAAATACTTTTAAAACGGATCACTCACTATCCACACGGAGGCTCAACTGACTACATCGTCTTTTTTTTGCTTCTTAAATACATCTCGCATGCCTGTCTGTCTCACCCTCTCTCTCTCCTCGTCTTTTTACCAAGTAATTGACATGAACAGGGACGGCGGGCGGGTATTACTTGTGTGTTGTTGGCTTCCTTCCTTCGTAACAGACTGGTAATACTTCCTTCAGGTTTTTGGACTTCACCCTGAACTATTTCCCCCAATGTTGTAAGATAAATCTAATGAAATGAGTTTAGTCATAAGAACACCCCAAGCTCAGTTCTTCATTCATTCTTCAAGTGCATGCACATATCGTCTCCTTTGCTGGGTTTTATTCAGCAAGAAGAAGTCGGGGCTGACTTTCTTGAATCTAAGTCATGATCACACTCTAGAAGCTTTCCACGACGCATTGCATTTGATACTCAATACCAGGAGAGATTTCTCTCAAAGATGGGATCACAATAGTGGTCCGTACATTTATAGTGCTGCCTGCCACGCCACGAGCCACCCCATGAGCAATAAAATTAAATCCCTGAAGAAAGAATGAGAGAATGAAAATTTTGTAGATTTGATGGTAAGAAATTCCCCTCCTTGCCCTGTTTAAGAGAAAAAGGGAACAATTTATATGCATTTGCTCACCACCACCAGAGCCACTCCATTATTATTGTGGATAAGGGAGGAATGCTGTTGTGCTCAATAAGTGTGAAAAGCCAGAAAGTTGAATGTCAATACTTTTCAGTTTAGAAGAGATTTATGAGGTCTAAAATTGAATGGGTTTTGGGATTAAACAAGAAAAATTGCCACGGCATGAGAGCATAAATTACCAAAACGTGATAGATTTTGAGGATATCGTGTTCAGAGCCATTAGCCATCTATTATCCTGCCACCTCAATAATGCCACGAGGAGGAGGAGGATGGACGAACAGAACGAAATTTCAACTTTGCCATAACGAAAGTTTCGCAAGGAAAATATATGCAGTTTGTTCAATTCCAACAGTTTTGACGAAATTCAAATGAGGATTTTGTAAATATTTGGTTTTCCATCCAGATACCACTAGCCACGCAGAACTGATTAGTTTGCACACTTTCCCAAACATTTAGTTCACAATTGGTGGCGTTCTTTCTTGTGTTACTTTTGTAACTCAAACACACATGTCACTCATCTGGCCTGGATTATGGTGAGGGATAAATTGAATTGGACGATGAGTCATGAAAAACTGCTCCCTGATATCAAAATTGTAAACATGTGAGAAAATGGTTAATATTCAGTCTGGTGAATAAATCAATCAACTCATTTATTCATTCATGTTATGCTGTAATACAAAATCATGGTTTCTAAATTCGATCATGCACAAGGACTCCATCAGAAAAAAAACCTTCACAATTCAGAGCAGGAATAAATCACGGCAAATCTCATCGTCGAGTGTGTATCTGTTTTTACAACTTTATTTTCTTGACCTAAGATCTGGTTCACTTAATTCCTGTCTCATCCTCATTTGCAACATCAACAGTAAAAAACAGAGTCTGGTCAAGTCTTATTACTATCAAACTAACCCTTTTACCATTTTAATGCAGTATATGCTTGGAGTAACCTTGGCTTGAGGTTCGACTGAAAATTGTGTGCCTTCCACAACTAAAACGAGTTGCATTGCATACGCTCTTCCGCTCCATTACAATTCATTTCCTTGTGCGAGTTGCGCTTAGCCAACTTGTGCAATAATTTATTTACTTGGAGTTAATACATAGCAATGTCACTTCTTTTGACCTGCGAATAGCACAATGGCACACTCAATGAGTTTACATTCATGGTTGCTGCAAATATGGCATGCTTATTGATACTTTATTTATGTGTACATACTGGCCTTTGCTGAATCGTTGAGTAGTAGGTTTATCGAGCATTGTACGCGTCCTGCCTCATAAATAAGTCTTCAGGAAGTTTAACCGATTGTGTTATAGGAAAAGAGGAAGTCTGTAAATGGGCTGGGATTTTTTAACGGAAAGTTCATTCATGTTTGCTCATGCTCCAAACTAAATAAGCATATCGTATTATTATGTAGATTATGCATTGTACAGCCATTTAGCTATTTATGTTGCAATGAATTGTGGTGTCGTCGTCAACGCTGTGCGGCTATTGCATAAGGAAGGAACTCTTGCTTGATACCTTCACAAAATGGAAGGTCAACTGTGGTTTTTGTGCTCCATTCCATTGAATACATCGTCATTTTCTTAGAACCGGCTCGCCTTGTTTTAACATTTTTTTTTATTACTTATGTTAAAGAGGCATCTCCCATAATGGGACAATAGTGGTTTGCAGCAGCTGGTCAGTTATTTTCTAATCAAAGTTTGGTTGGGGTTTACAATATTCAAGCCGTGATGATAACTTTGTTGGCTAGATAAAAGATTCTCTCACTAGCACATCCATAATTTAAAATCAATTCTAAAGAAGGACGGAAATGATTTAATTAAATTATGAATAGGGCAAGAAAAATTACGATATGTTCCTCCTTTCAGTTCTTTCGTTGTAAGTATGTACATAAATAGCGGAGTGAAGATACATAAATCTTTTAAGGATGCGTCAAAGTGAACCCCTGAGAACACAAATGATCTCTTAAAATAAGTGTTGGAATCTAATTTAAACTCATCACTTGGCAAGAAAAAAACGAGTCAAAAGTGTTGCCGTCATTATTCAGGCATTTATTAGATCAAGAAGAGATGCTTTGAAAGAAAAACAGCTGTCTCAACTCAAAATGCTATTTCCGTTGTCTCACGAGATTCTCACAAGAACCAAGAATTTAGAAATATTTTTGGCTTCGGATCAACCCTGTGTGGGAAAGCCATCATATATTTTGTACATAATAGACTTAGCGTTTGACATGAAATTTCGTCTACACAACAGCATGAGTTTTTTTCTAATTTGTGTTCATGGAAGTGTTGGCAAAATTGTTAATGACTTGGTGCATGTTCCCGTAGCATTTTGTAACAAAGCCAATTGATTTACGGGGATGGGTACAAATAGGCTGAAAGAGAAGCAATTAATGAGTGTGGCAAAGGCTACAAATAATCTGGAGAAGAATTGTGCTCCTGTCGTTAATTGCCCTCGTTGCAATGGCCGCCCTTTTGTTAAATGCTTTCGAGACAAAAGGAAATCTCGGCATGGTTTCGATATCTTTGGGCGCAGTGGAAGCGAGTGTGTGGAGGAGTGACAGGCTAATGCCGGGTGGCATAGTCGTCGGTTTCTCCTATTACATTTAATCTCTTATATATAATTTGATTTATTGGCAAGTTCCATTTGAGAGAGGCTGGGGGAAAGGTCGATTGGGTTAGGCCGCTCCATTAGGAAAGGTTTTTGGGCGATTTTATTTTTAGCACTTGAAGCTTTGACTTTCCCATTCCAAGTAAATCATTCTTTTTATGTGCACTCGCTTCACGGCTTGGTTGACGATGAGTAATCGAGAGGGAAAATATTGAGTCCGGCTTCGGGTAGTTGTACACGAATCGGAGTCAAGGTTGAAACACGGAAGAAGTCATTACCACCAAAGAACGTTGTTAGTAATCTCTCTCGGCTACACACAAAAGCTTGTTATTCACTTTGGAGAAAGAGAATTGGGGAGAGATTCTCAATTACCTCTTATCCGGCGTATTGTACGTGAGATGGTTTTTGGTTCCTTTCTCCCATTACATTGCGTCGTGTGTAGTTATGATATGGCAGCTGCAGTCATCATCATTATACATAAATCTATTTCGTCTGATGATCCATTGCTGGAATCCTGTTCATTGTACTAACTCACTCAAACTCACCTCGACACAATCGAGTTAACTCGAGGAGTAAATAATAATTGCGAAAAGGCTTAATAGCACAATGAGCTGATATGCATGTGTGGGACGAAGACGAGAAGAAGAGTTGGTTACACCGCATGAAAGGATTAGATCATCTCCTCCTGCCAAGATCTGGTATGATACAGATACATGGACGCCAAACACACCCAGCAGAATTTTTAGCATGCCATTCAACTTTCAAACCTTGAAATGGTAAAGAAACACCACCAACCCAACGAAGGAGGAGTCCGTTAACCCAGTATTAAGTTTTAATACCGTACTGAATCCGTGTTACCATAAATAATTAAGCATGTCATCATCATCACTGGCTCTATAGGTCATATAAATGTGTCGTTGACAAGTTGTAAATCCCTGCACTCGATCCGCAGGGTCTCTACAACATCTACTAATACCTTTCTATCGCTCTATCTGGAAGGAAATACTTATTTTGACGCTCGTCATTCCATTTCGTATAATTTGTTGCAGAAGTCTTGTTGGTTGAGATTGAAGAGTTGATGATGATGACGAATGTTTGCTCTCTCTCTCTTTTCCCTTCAGCTAGCTAATGCCAATTTCTGTACTCATGATATAAGGAAAACTCAAGGGTTGGATTTATCAGTAGACAGTTTGGAGCTTGAGTTTGAGAGTGGATGAGATCATTTTCTGTGAATATACATCATCACCACCACCACCACTACCACCAACAAAGGCGAAACACATAATATGTATTAGAAGCCCATGAACCAGATAACAACCAGGCAGCAGCAGAGTATGAATTTGGGGTGAAAGTTGTCTGAGGGGAAAACTTCACTTCTTCTGAATGACGGACAGGTCTCGAAAAGCAAACGCACAAAAGAGGGCAATTCACAACAGTCACCAAATCACAATTGAGAAATGGAAATATCGAAATTCGGCAGCGACATGTGCGTTCGTTCGTTCGTGTATTTCAGTCATCGGGACTCATTGTCATTGTCATTGAGGAGAAAAAGTGAATGAGCACTCCACATCAATACAATGAGGATGTTTATGACTCAGTCACATTCTGTTTTTTATACTTGGTTGGTTGGTGGTCTTGGTAGTGGTGAAAATAGAGGAGGATCGATTCACTCTCTCTCTTGCCAGGCAGATTAAAACCCGGGTTGTGCTGAGGTGAATCATCATTATCCTGTCGTATCATACATAATAATCTAAAAGAGCTGCTGCTGGGGGAAGCAGGGTATCTTCTCTTGGTTCCCATTGAATTTTCACTCCCGAATGCTAATGATAATGCATGCACACACACAAATAACAAACTTGTTGACCAACAATGGCATCATCATCATCATTATTCTCATGGTCATGCTCTTTGGCTTGATACAACAGCCTCGTTGACTTTATCCTTAAAAAGCATGTTCAAATTTAGTGTTGTGGCATTGTCGTAAATTTAGACAATACGTGAAAATCACAGCCAACATCGATTTATGTACGTCCAACAAAAAAGTTTTTCCTTGTACGGGCATGATGGAAGCAAACGAGCCAAAATTAGAAGGAATGTGTGTATACGGAGAGATCTCAGGATATCTCGTTGTGCTCTGGCCGAGGGTGGGAGGAGGCGGAGAAGGGAGATTTCTGGATGTGTCACTATCCGATTTTGAGCCAAACTCTTTATACTTTATGTTGGTGGTGGGGGATGTCATTTCTTATCCGTTGTGTTACTCTGCGTGGCGTACAGTCTCGGTCTTTAGCCCAAGACTATGAGTGAAGATATCAACCAAGTTGATACGAGTCTTTCTTCCACGGTCGTCATTAGGCATCGCCACGGGTCATTGGAATAGATAAATCTTTGAACAAAGTGGAAAGCGAAAGTAATGGAAAAGGGTGAAGGAATGGATGGATAAATGACGCGGTTTCCTGATATGTTTGATTCTTACTTTGATCTCATTTATACGTAAAACAAGGTTTACTTTACCACTTGGATGGTTTTATGGATGTGATTTAGTTTGTTTGCTTAATATTCCAGAATTTCGTAATCCTGCCTTGTGTTTCATGACAGAATATTATACAACATTTTATTATGTTTCTGATCTCTTTGACTCGTGAGTACTGAATTCTAGGGCTCTAGGAAGTTTTATTTAGGAATATTTATAGATTCGTATAATGACTTTAATTAGTTAAGTCTGGAATATTTGCGCTGAATTTCGTTTAATTGGGCCGAGTTGGCGAGTTTCCGTGTGTGTGGGATGATGACGAGACAGTGCAAGATTGATTATGGAGCTATTTTCATTTTCTTAATTCCTTCTGGCATTAGGAATCACCATTAATTACATTCCTTCTCGGCTTTCTGTCGAGAAGAATATGTGCATGTGGTGATATTTTATGTGCAATGCTTTTCAGTGGAATGTGAAGCCAGCAGAATTTCTTGAGACCCACACGAATTCAAACACCTTCTCGTCCTTCTCATCTTGGTCGCATCAGAGTGAGAAGGATGAAAAAGGATTACGTGAGATTTTGTCATTGGAAATTAGCTGATTTTAAGTTCTGATCAGTTCAGCCCCTCTCTCAGTCTCTCTGTTCTTTGTTACCACCATATCGTCGGGTGTGGTGTGGCGGTGGTGGTGTGAGATTGGCTGCAATGTGCTTCACTTTTATGTGAAGATGAATCACTCTCCTCTTCTTCTCCATTGCTCTGTTTTGATCTCAATCCTCAATCTCAAGTCGAACGTCTGAACAAATAAGCCAAAGTTTACGACATTCAGCATCAGCTTAAGGATATTGCAAAACCATCAATATTTCAACAGCCTGGAACGAAAGTGAAGAGGTAGAAAGGAGCGAGCAACGTTTATTAACACCCTCTCGATATTTTGTGCTGAGAACAAATGGCGGACAAGTTTTACTAAATATGCATGCGGCATATTCATGATGGCCGTGCTGGTGTGGCGACAGTTGTGCTTTATGGTTCTCCTTGCCATCTCGACAAATACAGAATTCTGCTCAATTTTAAAGTTTAATAACTTCATAATCTACGTCGTCGACGCCTCCCTTGTGGACGTCACATGCAAACGGTCTCAATGTCCATGCAATATGCAGCACTTTCATTTCATTCGCCTTGTTTGCTCTCCTTCAACATATTTCCGCAGCTCCCCCAAAATTATTAGTCATCCTGCAAAGACGAATTTCTTGTCCGTCCCCTCCTTTCTTCCCCCACCAGACTATATACTTACTTACTTGTTAGTTTGGGGAATAGGGCGCAGTAGTTCTAACCAGGAGGGCAATTCCTTGGTTGGCTCCTCCAGGTTTGTTCGCTTGTCAAGTGTGTTGTACATATTTCCCTGAAATCAAAATCAGGAGGAGAGGGTGCTCCTACCACCCCTGACAGGGTTCCTTCCTCCTTTCTTCAATTATGATCATGAGGGGCCAAGAAGAAAAAGAAGCGATATTGCTCAAGAACTTCCCAAACCAAGCATTCGGATTTCATCACATGAAAAGGTCTTAATACTGTACTGTTCTCTGTCGTTACATATGTTGGTGTTGTTGATAGGCACCACTAAAGATGGCTTATTTCATGATATGTACATATGTACATATGTACATACATACGTACATAGCAGAAGGTGTGACTCATCATCGGTGAAGTTTTAGGAATATCCAATATCCAATTCTTGACCACCTTTAAGGTTTAGACATGCTAAAATTCCATCTCCAATTGCAGATATATGGATTAGAGCAAAAAATGATCACTTTCATCCAGGAAAATCCAGAGCCAGAATATTTTTTGCAACTTTATTGCACAAAGTCTGCCATGAATTTGCTAGTTTACAAGAATTAAATGTACGATGCACTTTTAACTGGCAATTATATACTTGTTACATATATAGTCCTGTTTCATGCTCATTTTGGCGATATGATTGATACTGCGATATGATAAGACCACAATAGGAATATATAATATGCACATGTATGACGTCCAAGAGACAAAAAACAATTTACAATGACACCACTGCAAAATTCACAGATTAGGAATAAGGCAATTCTATTTTGCATTTACGAAACCACTCCACTATGTATGCATTCTTGTACCAAGTTTATATTTGCAAGTGCAGACGTGGTTGTGGATGGTAGAGGGCAATCCTACAAGTTTTTTGTCAAACTTTTGCGTCTACAATTACTACTTGGAAATATGAGCCTATGCATGAGATAAACGCGCAGTATGCAAAGTGCATGATGTAATGCACAATCAAATAATGATTACCTCAACATAAAAATTCTTACCCTTCGCCCTAAAAATGTAGAATTTGGCGAATGAGACTAAATTATTGTGTTTTTTTCAGATTACATCACCACCACCACATCTGAAAATGTCTGGCCCGGTGGAAACAGAATTTCCTTCAGATTTCCGTCGTGAAAAGCTGCGTCTCACCTTACATCGGAGCATCAGTGAACCTGAAGATCTCAAAGACCGAGTCAAGTCCATAACTGCAGATGAACTGGCTCGAAAGATAAGGACAAGCAACACGAGAACAGGAGGACAGAACCGTCAACCTTATCTCCTTCTCGACTGCAGAGGTTATCTCTGTTACTCAGAGAGTCATATTTTAGGTTCTGTCCACATTGCTTGCACAGACAGATTTAACAGGAAGCGCGTTCAGAATTCTGGCTCTGTTCTGGACCTTGTGAGCACCAACAACATCCGACGAGGTGGTGGGGGCAACAAGGCCTCGCACCACGGCAAGTGGAGGGACGTCATCATCTATGACGACGGAACCACCGATCTTACTGTCGACGCTGGGTGGCAAACTCCCATCTCATTCGTCTTGATGCACCTCCTTCAAGAAAATAGGCAACCCATTTTCCTAAAAGGTAATTTAAACTTTCACTCTTCTACTCATCAAATTATAATATATGACTTAGCATACAATGTGCAGTAATAGAATAGGGAAGCATATGAAAATTTTACATTGCATTAATTACTGCAGATGAGATACTCATAGCTTGCTTGGATTTGACTATAAAAACTCTATGAACTAGCCTGCAAAGACATTGTCCTTCAGTTTTCTTCATTTGATCAACATCGTAGCAATCCATGATTTACTATTCATCAGTAATGAGTAAATGAATAAATGTACGGCTCAATGAACCATTGGTGTCTTCATTAGCCCCGGATTGTTTACACAGATATTTATATAACTAGACATCAATAAGTACATCTTTCAGTGGATTTTTCCATCGTAATATTATTTATTACTCGGGGAGAGAACCATCCAACTCATGCATATGTTCACGTATTTAGAAGTATGTATGTATATCCGTGTCTGGGAAAATGATGGTCTTTTTATCCTGACGCAGACAAGGTTTGATCAATTGGGCAAATATAATATTCTTTCAATAACAACAATGTTTATCTTGAACTACAAAATTCTCAAAATTCAATAAATGTGGGCTCAGACTCAAGTCTCGCATTATATTCAAGTTGTGAAAGATTCCTTTGAAGCAAACACATCTTGAGCCATGAGGATTATGCCACGAACCATAAGAAGAGCATTCATACATACATCCATGAAAGATGAATAAATAATACATGTATTTATAACAGAGGGCATTCGATCTCTGGCCTTGAAGTCATTTTTGGGGTCATGTTATTGGTTATGATTCGATCTTGACCCATCCAGGTTTAATTTCATCCGAGTGAAAATCTCAAGTTTATAAGGGGAATTGAGTACTTCAGGCTCCATTTGATTTCCTTGTTCTGCAGAGTTTATTTTTGCAAACGTTGGTGATGTACAAATACTTGAAACCTCAAGAGTTCCGTCGTAAATACAAAACTTTAAGCTTGTGCTTATTCGGAAAAGAAGATGCCTCCGTGGATCGATAAATAAAGTCTCAAATCGGAGTCTCTCTCGCTGTTCGCTCTTCTGCAAAAGAAAGTTGTCGTCGGGGAGGAGAGAGACTAGTTTTTATTTCCTCCACCATTATCCACGACCAACAAGAATTCAGATTGAGATGAAAATACTGCTGCGAAAGACACTTGACGTTGAAGGAGAAGACATTCACTGAATTCACTGCTCCCATAGTCATTTTAATGAAATATGTCAAGAATTTAAGGACATGAATGCGCAGAATTTCAAGAGGTTTCCTTCATCTCGTCCATCTTTTCAACAGATCTCCACTAGATTACTTTATCATCTTTCCTTTTACAGCAAGTTCCATTAAGCGAGGAAGGTAGTCACATAAAGATTTGTGACGGCGATGATCAAGACGAAGAAACCCTCGAATTCTCTCGTTTTCAGCATCATCCACTTTGTTCAAGCATCAGGATCTACCAGTTGGTGGTTCCGCCGGTGCTGACATATTGATGGACAGAAACAGGAAAGGTTTGAGATCTCAAAAGTAGAATGTAAGATGAGGATGACATACTGCGTACATGTCCCCAGTCGACAAAATCTATACCGCTGAGACGTATCACGTTATTGCACGTTTTGCTAAAAAGCATCCCATTATTTCCAACTCTGCAACATCCATTCTTTATTCACTTTTGTTGCATTCGTACTTCTAATAATTGGAGCAAAAATCTGTTCGAGAAATGCCAAGATTTTCACGTGTCTCCCACAAGAAGCACTTATCATAAAAGTGAAGTAGAGTAAGGAAAGGCACGAATCGTGATAAAACCAGCGAGGCGAGGCGGAGGCGGGCGTATCTTATAAGCCTCGTATAAACCTCTTATCTTGAGAGAGGAGGAGGAGGAGGAGAAGACATGCCAAAAGTAACCACCGCTGACTGGTATCTCCAAGACCAGGTCGTAAATTTCGGGATTGGATTTCATTTCATTGCATCGCACTACATTTATTTTATTTTAAGAGAGAAGAGGTGATACTACTGGAGCAAGCAAGCCGTATGATAAAACGGAGGTAGAAGGGAAAAGCTGCTCCATTCATAAGTTTCAGGCCCAAGTTATATTAAGACGACGACGGCAGTTCTACACGACGACGACCACGGCGGCGGCTGCTGCTGTTGCCAAGAAGAGTTCATTCACAATTCAGCCAAGCATGCTCCACTAACCAGTCAGGCTTCCAGTAACTTTCCATTCATATCTTGGATTCATCAGCAATTCTCCTTCGCACTCACGTTTTGTGCCACTTGGGCCAAAATTGAATTGAATTTATTCTCATTCTTGCCTGGTTCTTGGTAGAATTTGTTTTATTAGTCGTGAGGACGAAGAAGGAGAGGTGAGAATGGAGTGGGATTGTGTTCAGGCGTGCATGATAACGGGATCCAGCAGGATCAAACTTCATTAATTTAATTTCCTCTTGAACGAATCGGTTAGTTTAAATTCCGGAAAGTTGCCAATTAGAGGAGAACGCAATGTACAAAATTGTGGTGGGTCGCATAAAAAGAGAAATGAGTTGGGAATTGAAAGTTCTACATAGTCAGTTTGCAGGAATACTACGTACGTACATGGCAAAAAGCAAAAGTTCCAAGATAGATACATATATGTATGCATGTATATTTATCCGCACAGTATCAGCAGCACAGCCAGGGGCAAAGCAATAAAAGTCGAGCAGATAGGTCGTCCTCCTCACCCGCAGCAGAGGAAGGGAAGAGATAAAAAGTTGCAAATTTGAATTGGAGAAAGGATGATTTTGCGTGGGTTGAGGAGGAGGCGAGTGGTGTTGGAAGGAAATGAATGGAGAAAGTTGGGCAGCACAAGAGTTGCTGGGACGAAGAAGGAGAGAGAGAGAGAAAAGGATGAATGAACGCAAGTACGGGGTGGCTCGTTGGTGGTGTGGTCGTGATGTGTGGGTCGCTGATCTCCGAGCCAGCCCCGAACTGTCTACTTTCTCCATTGACCAACACTCACCTACTTCCAGGTTCTCACCTCACCCACTTTCTCTCCTTAGTCCTTGGGCTGAGGAGCTAACCACATACATAGGATTGACTGTTTTATACTTATGTATGGTATAAATAAATATCATGTGGTCAGTTACGAAATCAGAGACATTACACCAGCTAAATATTACATTTTACTATGCAGTTGTTGGTTTTATGGGTCACCACTGTACCGCATAAGTTGGCTTGGCCTAGTTTTCGAATCGATTCCTTTAAGTCTAGCAATGAGACTGATTTTCAAAATTTTCGTACTATGTAGCATGAGAACACTTTTCACAAATATTTGAATATATGTAAATCGCAAATTTATCGTAAATATATTTGGAATTTTTTGAATAGCAGGATTGGAATTTTGAGAACGTTTCTTAAAGTTTTGGTGTGAGACATGGTGAAGGGAATGGAGGAGGAGGCAACACCGCCTCCTCCTCCTCCACCACCAGAGATTCTAAAAAGCTTTACTTGGTAGCTCGAAGCATCATCTCATCAATCAATATAGCTCAGGAAGGAAAGTGATCGTGGGTGTAAATGCAGACATTGGTTCGGAGTCAAAGTCACTCACTCCTCAGCTCCACGTCGTCTCTCCTGCCGCTTGGTTTACTCTGGATGTCGATAACGTAATGCAATGCTCGGAGACCAATCCAATCCGATTTCTTCACTGGATTTGTTGGTCAGAGCCTGACACATTTTGTTCCATGTTTGTTGTGTGGCTTCTTTGAACACAAACTTTTTATCAGAGCGTGTGAGGAAAAGGAAGTGACATGACTGCACAATTACTTTCGGCTAATCTTTAAAACCAAACATACATTCAGTCCCACGAATGGATTTGAAACGGATGGATACAGCGAAACTTATCAGCTCTACAAAACACTGTTCAACCTCTTTCTCGCTCTTTTTGACGATACTTTGTCTAAGTTTGACATTCGTGAGAATCACTTTATCAATCCTCCGCATACGTGAAACATTGCCAAGAAGCAGCCGCATCCACCAGATGAAAAACCACACAATAAAGTTAGACTGCCTGGAGTCATGCTTCTTCTTATGTTGTACTTCCTTTTAGTGGGAGAGCATTAAGCGCTTTGCCAAGTCATGCTCGAGTTTGCATTTATGCTCATGTGCTTTCCCTGCCTGTTCAAATCAATCTGCAGTTCCATAAATTGCTCCTACTCTGTGCCAACTGCCAACTAACTGCCAAGCCTAGAATTGCAATTTTGCATGTTACAAAGAATTTTTGAAAAGTTGCATACTTTATTCATTCACATAGTTTCACTGCTCTACTTTCCTAAATTCCTACTCGCAAACATTTACTTCTTTCTTTCTCGAACAAATAAGAAATGAACAGATAAAAGTTGGTTTTCGTTTCACGGAGGCATAACGCAAACTTGCAGATTCTCAGATAAGGTTGTAATTTACAGTATATACAAAAACTGAAAGTTTGTTTAGAGTTTGTTCAGGATGCAAACTTTTCTTTCCTTTCTGGAAACGACTCATTTAGTTAGTTGGTGGATGGTGGTGGTAGGTTGTTTGGTTACCCTGAATATTGCTTGGTAGAATATTCTTGCTATTATTTAAGTCTCTGGAGAAAGTTGCAACCAAAACTCGTCTCTCCACCACACAACTCACCCGGCATCTCAGCAACCACTCTGATTTGCGTGGGTGGGTGGGTGGAAGTTGCAACGTACCAAATAAATGATACACATGTATCATGTAATCCATCCAGAAAGGAAAAGGATAGAGAGCAAAGATGTCAAAACTTAATGCACACACTGTCAGTCATCATATCAAATCTAAACGAGTAGATATTTACATATACATATTTCTCCTCAAATCATAATTATGAAATTTAATGTCTAGTTAAACATACCCATATATTTAATTTGGGTAGTGCTACACAACGTTATGATTATTACAAGTTGTTGCTGATTTTGTTAATTACCTATTCTCCCTGCGAAGGCGAATATGTATGTACTACTATTTCGCATGATAAATAAATTTTGTCTGAACGTCGTATATATATGTATGTACATAGATATTTATATAATGATATGCCGGATTGGTTGGTTGGTAATGATTATACGAGACGACGACGACGACGACGACTCGTATTTGCTAATGGTTATTCGGGGGGAGTAGAAACACACATGTACTACGAAAGGCATAATGTGCTTTCTCTCTTGCCTGGATCTTTCGTAATGATCATGGCTTTCGTCGTTCTTGGAGGCGTGGTATAAAGTACATACGAATGCAGTCCTCCTCCTCGTCCTCCTATCCTCCTCATTTTGTTTTATTAAATAACAATATGTTCAGAATTCTTCGTCCCACGCACACCTTCAGCTCTGCTGGATTAAACATGGTTGACTGGATTTATTACTTTCGCCCGAGATGGTTGCTGGTTGTGGATTATTTTCCCTTGTTTATCGCTTTTTCCTCCCAATTTTCACTCTTCTTCATTTATAATGCGAACCTTCGCTCAAGTGACTTTGTTCTGGAATGTTGTGGTCGCAGTGTGTGGGATCATAATCATTATAATGGATTGGGACGCCTATAATATCACGCCTAACGGGCGTACCGTGTAGAATTCGAATGCTTCAGGGCTGCATATACGTTACGAACGATTTAAGTGGTTGAACGTATAGATTTTTTGCAATCAATCTAAGCTACCCATTTAGAATTAGAAAATACCAGCTTTGGTATTTTGATAATAATTGCGAGCCTATTACACCGCTATTTGCCTTAACCTTTTACTAGCATTGTGACTGTAAAACACGCCAAGCGGATATTAAACAAGATTCGAGCTCAAATTGTGTTGTTGTACATGCTTAAAAGGAAAAAAATTGAATTGGAGAAAGGAGTTTAAGCAACGACAAGGACCACTAAAAATAGACCAAGACTTACGTTGGTCATATATTATTGCTCATTTCACTTTGTGTAGCAGGGAACGTGCTGGTTGAAAAGTGTAAAATCAGAAAATGAATCATTCCTCCCGTCACAAATACTGCACCTGAGCCTGAACTATTAAGAATGATTTAATAGCAGCAGCAACAACTCGTCCTACCCAAGTTGTGTCCATGAGCATGTAAAATTATACTAAATATGCGTATGGTCGAGAACGGCGACCCGGAGGACATGGGCGACGCCAAATTTAAATAAAGGAATTGGGTGTGATTTGATGTGATGGATAGTGGGAAAGGGAATTTATTTATGTAAGTTAGCCATGCATATATGTATTTATGCACGTACGTACGTATGTTGTGTGCAAGTTTCTTATGAAACAGTTTCAAAGGTGTAACCTTTCGAACGACGTTGACATTAGCCATTTTTCCAAGTATTAGCAACTTACAAAATTTGCAATTTTCATATTTCGTTCCATGTGTGACCAAGCAGTAGAGTAACCAAGCGCAAAGGTTGCATGGGGGATGGCATGTTGAGGTAAAAATTGGTTGATCGGTGCATGAATTACTGAACACAGAAAGAAACACAACAAAGTTATATTAAGTAAAACTGCGCCTTGTTCGCCCACCTCCGCAACTTTGGATTAGTGAATGCGTCTTTCTGTTTCGGGAGTGATTTGTCATTCTAGCACGGAATTTCATCAGCATGTTAATTTTAGCCCAGTTTCGACTAATTCCTGTGTTTGTCCTCTGCCTCACTTCTGCATGAGTAAGGACTATTCAAGTGACGCAAAGTGCCTCGAAAAGAGTGACTATACAATACCTGTCCATTCATATTCCATGGTGATATATGCACTTTATGCACGATGGGATTAGATGACTAATCAGATAGGCAACGATTTAGGAAACAAAGTGTATGTATAACTTGTATGGGACGGACGGAAGTAAGGGCAGCAGGTATGCATTTAAAATGAGCATATTTTAATGCTACCCCTTCCAACTTCCAGTAAAGACCCGGATGAGAAGTTCATTCAACAGTTGAGAATGATACGGGGTACCCTTCTTCTCCTATGGGAAAATTATTAGTCATCACCCAACGTTTGCACACTGGGGAAGTGATACTTTGCATGAGGTGTCGTAGGTTGTGGTATACATGGTATACATGTATGATACATATTTGCCCAATGCATTATGTGATGGAAACCATAAGACTTTATCCAACCAGCAGATGACAGATAAGAATAAGAGCAAGTCGGTGGGTATTGTGTGTTTATACAGGCAGATAAAGCAGGCATCCTTCCACCTCCCTTTCACAGATAGATAGCTGCTAAAAGCACGATGCAGATATGTCACGACGTTGTGTGGCAAGTAGTAACCGACATTACACAGAGGAAAAAAGGGTTAGTGTGATGATTAATCCACACGAATATGAAGTAACCCTTCTCTTTATGCGTAACGTACTTGCAATGTCATGCATGCAACTCTACATTTCCATGAACTCAGCTAAAAGGCCACCCCAGCTAAATAGCAACCGCATGTTGGATGGAAAGTACCTCGCTATTTCATTATTACTCAGTTAAACAGCATCATCGTCATCAGTATTATTTTGACCACTGTGTAGGCAACTGTCGTTGGCGGAAGTGGTTTTTGCACTCACTTATACCAACAGTAAACGCACGTTACAACAACTTTACATTTTCTGTTGATCAACAAACTTTTTGTGATAATCTTATTATTTGCATTGGCGAAATCTCTCTGGAAAAGATATTGCGTCGACAGTGACAGGCTTTAGGTGAATGATTGATTGAGTGAAACCTGAATAAATCCACTTTAGATGGTGGTTCAGTAGCAGTGCTTTGTTCCTTCGTTCACAAGTGATCTCACCAATTTCCTCGTTAATACTGCTGAGAGGGGGCCACCGAAAATCAGTTTCTGTGAAGTTGATCGGGTTTCGTCGTAACAAATTCTGGAGTGAAGTGTGTACAGATATGTAATTTGAGCTGCGTGAGTCACTAACAGCTCAGATACCTCTAAAGCCAAGGTAATGTAAAATTGCAGCTAATAGATAAGCAGTCGAATGGAATAATTCTCCTCTTTTCGTAATCAATTATTGAGTAATCTTATCCCAGAACTGGAGTCAGTCGTTGGATGTGGTGTCATGTCACACAATTGCTCAAACAGTGTTTCGGATAAATTATTGTCTTCTGTAATCGAAACCACTTCAGTCATTCAGCTTCATTTTCATTGGAAATGGTCTCAAAGAACATGTGTAGGCAAACTGGAAGGATCAGATTTGTGGGAGAAAGTAATTTATAAGCCCATAGGGTCCATTTATGCTCCGCTTACTCACCAGAGATGCGAGGGTTCATTTTGCAGACTAGATTTTCTGGTACACCCTTTTGGGCCATGAACTAATGCAATAAAGTTATCCAGGGGATAGGAAAATCTCCGGATTATGCTGTTTGTTGGTCAGAGTTTGACTTGAAATTCATTTAGTGACTCATTTACTAACTAAACGTGTAAAGAATTTGGCTCTCTCCTCTCAAATTCAATAAATTGTGGCTTTAACGAGGGAGAACCTGATGTGGTTGCTGCCTCTTTCCTAAAATCTGCAGGGGTACTTAAAGGCCAAATTTTGTTGATGAACCCCATATGCATTTTATGTGGGTGGATAACAACTTTGCTTTGAATTCCAATTTGTAATTAAGCCGGTGGTTGTGCGTCTGGTTTATGGCTGATCTATGTATCTGCACGTGTAATTAAATTTTAGCACCACATCTGCATTCTGCATCTGTTTCCCTGCTCTAAATTGAATCTTGCTAGTGGCAAAGGTAGTGTACATGTACGTACGTACATAGGTACATACAAGTTTATGCACATTAAGCTAGTGGTGGTGTCGGTGAGGATGGATCATAAAATGAAATTGAATTGCATATTCTGAAGTCTAGCGGCGTGACTCATCCTTCATCATCATCAGTAGAACGTATGAAACGGTATTCACTTTACCTCGGAGGTGTTACTTGTCATGTTGTTGTTGCTTATTAATAATTATAGCAAACATTCCGTCTGCTTGGTAATATGCATGGATTTACATCCACATATGTGCATACATATATGCAATTGGGCATACCGTATATATTCATTTAGATGGACTCCCTGTTCAGATTTAAACATCTATTCTCATGTACATAAATGGCGGCCCATTCTGAGAGTATGGGATTAATCACTATAAAATAGTTTCTAGGTTTTAGCCGGAAATATTTGTTTACAGCTCAATATTTATGTTCCTGAAACCAGTGTGACTGACTTACCACACTATTTTGTGTTCTGTGTTTCAACACAAAATTCTGTCAAATAAATATCCTTCGAAGAACAGTAGATGACTCAATTCATGACGAACAGTTAGTCGTCTATTCCCAGAATCTAGTTTAGAAATCATAGCCATAGCCTGTTTTGATGTGGGGTTGGAATAAAATCTCACTGCACAGATATCATAGAACTAGATAATCACACTTTTTGCACATGATTATTCATTCATTAGTAATTATATTTGTCTGTGCGTAATGATAACCGTTGTCTAATACTTTTTTTGCATTGTTTTTCTCTCAGGTGGTTTCAAAGAGTTCACTCGCTACTACAAAGGTAAGTCTCGTATTTTTATTTTTTTAATTCTCTATATTTCTGTCTAAATAAAATTTCTAAGTACAATTTTAAATACAATTTCAGACCTCTGCGACACTTGCAATCGCAAGGATCTCCACAGCCCAATGCCGACCTCAACAACGCCCCTGCTCTTCCCGGGACCCTTATCAGTCCTTCCGCCTCTTTCGCCCTCGGCCACCATGTCAACACCCAACTGTGTGGATAGATATGAAAACGAGCCACCCAGGTAAATATTACTCTCGTGACTGCTTTCTCCGTATAATTTCTGTTGCGAAATGTATTTTTGGATATAGCAAAAAGGCTGAAAAAAGCACTTGTATTACAACAATGACAACGAGATTGCTGAGCATAATTACGACTAAATATTTAGTAGAAATCTCCCAATTAACCCGTGAATTTGTACTTTTTTTAGTGAAGTCCTCCCATTTCTCTATGTTGGGAATGCCCGAGACTCGTCGAATCCAAATTTGTTGAAAGAGTTGGGAATCCGGTACATCCTTTCAGTCACCACACACACACCTCACCCTCACAGCTCGGGTGGTAACAGTCCCACGACGTCAACAGTTAATGAGCCAAAGTGTGATGTCACTACGACTACTGCTCCTCCTCCTCCTCCTTCTCCCTCCTCGAATGTACTTGCCACCGAATTCCGAACAAAATGGATCCCCGTGTCTGATAACCTTAGCGAAAACCTTGCCCCATACTTTGAAGACGCCTGCAGTTTCATTGGTAAGTTGGAAATTTAGTTGTCATGCTTTAGCACACATGTCGACAATGCCGAACTCGAATTCTAGAAATTTTGACTGCAACATGAATGCGCTAGGGATGAGTGTTTTTGAATGATATGATTCAGATTATTATTAACCCTGGTCTTATAGAGAAGATTTGTCTTCTTTGTGTGTGTCCCAACCTGCAGTTTGCTTTCACCCGCCCACACAATAGACGACTGAGAGTGAAAAGCACTGGGACTTTTTTTGTACTAATCTCTTATATTTAACCCTGCAGTCTACCAATTCTCGTTTTGTACCCACACAGACTTGAACTATCACCAACTTGTCTTGTCTCGCAACTTTCTCCACAAAAATAATTGAAATTGACCCGAGAAAGAAAGCTAAATTCACCATTGCCAAAATATTTGCTTCCAATGGCATTATGTAATATGTAGCTGAGCAGGGTGGACGGTTGTCCTCGTGACGTAACTTTTTTTTGCTGCCAGTCAAATGATACGAATCCCACCAAATTCTATTTCCCTTCCGACTTATTTATTCTACTTGCTATTTAATTTTAGTCACAGAAGTTGATACTCATTACTTATTTCTTATTGCAGAGGAAGCTCGCCAGAAGGGAGAAAAAATATTGATACACTGTCACGCCGGTATCTCCCGATCGCCCACAATCGCCATTGCCTACATCATGAAGCACATCAACTTGAGCACGCTAGAAGCCTATGCATTTGTTCAGAGAAATCGAAGAATAATTTCACCGGTAAGTTAAACTGTTCAACCTGAGGTATATTCGGGTCAATAGTAATCCATTTATGTACTTATTAAAAATGTAACAATTTTATTTGCTCTTCCAGAACCTCAACTTTATGGGACAGTTGGTCGAGTTTGAGTCCAAATTAAAGGGAACTGGTCACTCGGAAACGGAGTCATCCACAGAATCCTGCAGCTCTCTGGATAGCAGTGGGAGTCATGACTCTCTAAGCGTTTCTCCCATGATCATTGCTGACTAATAATGTGCACAAAAGACAAAAATCAGGAGAAATTAATCATCTGGGGCCAAGTCCATGAACAAATCTAAGCCCGTCGAGTCAGCTTCTAGTGAAGTACAGAGAAACGATAATCCAAATCAACCGTCATCGTCATCATCGCATCAGTCATCACCTTATTACACATGTGGACATATGGCCTGATCTGATTGTTTGAGCAATTTGGGCTATTAAAAATGGACTGAGTAACAGGGTTACCAATAATATCTTATTTATTTATTTAGCTAAAATAACGATAATCTTCTCCCCGTATCTGTATTTCTTATGACAAAGACGGCAGTTGTACATATTTTTTAGAATCCTCATTTCATATGTCAATTGATACCTATAAGAAAGTTATATATGCATTGTATACCGTATGTAGAGTATTACTATAACATAGAAATATCATTTTTACTTTATACGTAATCAGTATCATCATAAATCATCATTATCAAAATACAAATTGTTTACTCGTTAATGACTAATGAATTGAGATGTATAGTCAACAAACGGACACCACACGCATAAACTGTTACTTGAATAGACTGGAAATATCGTTTATATTATTACATAGACTTAAATATTGTCAACTAGTACATTGATTAGTGTGTATTACAGGCCTTCCGAAATGTGTTCGAACTTCTACATTGTCATTGCACTCTGTGGAACTTTATTGCAGTAATTGTGAGGTATCCGTATAAATCCATGTCAGTCAGTCAATTGAAAATAATCATGATTATCAACAAAACAATGAAGTTATGGCCATATAATGTTAAAAAAAATTCTGAAATTATGGTAAACGAATTTATGAGCTTGTTGCCATTCAGGTCAAACAGTAAAATTACAAAACATTAAAAAAAAGTCAATTATAAATATGTTATACTCCATTTGTTGTTTTTATTTACACATCATCGTAATTGCATGAATACTTTTGTACTTGTCCAGACATATGAAATAGTCGTTTTAACAACTGGTACGTTTTCATTTCACGTTGTACATCAGAATATGCACATGATATGCACATGATTGTATCTGTATGTACTCATCGTCCGCAACATACATGCAGAGACTGGTCAATCCCGGATTAAGGATTAGGGATTGAGATTAGGATTGGGGATTAATTAATCCTCAATCTCAATCTTTAATCCCAAGTTCTAAAATTTTAATCCTTAATCCCTAATCCCCAATCCCTCTGTCAACTTTAATCCTAAAGTGGGATTAGAATGGGATTAAAATGGGATTAAATTTACAATGACTGAAAAATCGAAAAGCCAAACTTCTCTTAAGATCGCTCCTTTTCCAAAATTGATTGCATTTCGTTCATTTTTTTCACATATTTAAAATACTACAAATCATTTTGCAAAACTACTCGTAACGTGGTATCCTCAATGCACAATGCAACATTGACGTGGGCTTATAAAGAAATGTCAGTGCTCTTCCAAAATCTGGTCAAAGTTTTTCGTTAAAAATAGTACCTAGAGTAAAATTAGCATCTTTCCCGTATATAATTTTTAGTGCAAAAAATATTTAATTGTTAAAAATTTTATTACTAAACGATCTAATTTTGCATGGGAAATGTTGTTAAAACATATTTCTTGTTCCAAAGTCCAGATTCATTTAATTAATTTAAAAATCTGTCATAATGAAATTTAATGCAAACAATTAATCCAGGACTAAATTAATTCCCAATCCCAGAAAACTACCCAAAATTTAATCCCATATTAATCCCAATCCCAGATTAAATTCAATCCCTAATCCTAATCCTTAATCCCAAAATTTGAAAATTAATCCTTAATCCTCAATCTCAATCCCAAGATTTTAAAATTTAATCCTCAATCTCAATCCTTAATCCCGATATCTTTAATCCGCCAGTCTCTGCATACATGATTGGAAGAATGGAAATCCAGCAAGTTGTTACGATGTATTTTTACTACACATTTATATTAGTCACCCAAAGTATTAAAAACGAGAGACGAGTTGAAGTTTGGCACTTCGAATGACTGGCTGGATAAGCAATCATTGAGTCATCTACATATCTCGACTGTGATGTACCTACGTGAAAGATGAGATGGGTGGAAGTGACCAAGTCAAGGCAAACATTACCAAAATAAGCGAACATTAAATAAGAACCGTTTAAATATTGATTGCATAAAAGACAGTTTTTGAAGAGACAATGCAGAATGTCCAGTAATTGTATATTGTCAAATATGTTGTCATATTGTAGGAAAAATAAATTCAACACGGCTGACCACACATCAGTAGTATACATACATACATATTTACATATTTACACATAATGATGACATGCATACTTATTCGTTCAAATATTAGCCGATATTAAAATAACGTTCTCCAAATACCTAGACCCGATGGTGGGTGACGACCCAACAAAAAATAATTGTATACTCTTGGAACGAAAGTTTACTACGATTTCATGACATTCTATCACACTTGCAACTCAATTCTATTTTCGACTCATTTTTCAGACGTGTACACTTTGTTTAACATTTGAGTCATATTGTCATTATTAGCTTGGAAGTGATGTTGGCAAACATGCATTCGCTGCATTATTGTTGGGATTCAAAATTTGTCACAGCAGCCAAAAAATATTTATAGTAGTGAGTGATGAGAATTTATTTGCGACGATAGATCATGCAAATATTTCTAATTACACATGGTCTTCATCATCGTACGTTGTCAAGGAATTATGATGACCTTATACGCCAGGAAATAAATTGATGAAATTCAATGAGGAAAAAAATAATTTTTTGAATAAATACAATCTATTTGAAAACGGTCCCCTCTTTTTTCGAACACGTTTTTACATCTTTGTTGATCCATTGAGATGAAGTTGCGAAGCAGGATAATCAGTGACCCCGAAGCTACTAGATTTCCGATGCTACCAGAGGTTTGGACCCGATTTAGTCTTGATAGTTTTCGTCTTGTCGCATTTAGTATGTGCGAATATGTGGATGCTTATCGCATTCAGGAGCTTAAAAAAATAATAAATAACTGCTTTTCTCTTTTGCTTTAGATCCTTGAGCAATTTTTTTCCTATTTGGACTCAGAGACGCTGCTGAAGACGCGAAGCGTGTGCAAATCTTGGAATTATGAAGCCTGTCGAGCACTGAGCAAAAGGCAGGCATTCGAGATCTCGTGGGGCGGAGGGGAGGGTGAAACCCATGTCGAGGATTTTAGGAAGATTTTGACCACTACTCAAAACCTTGTCCTTTTCAATGGATGCTCAATTGAAGATTCCAACAGGTTAAGAATGGCAAGATCATTGTTTGTGGATTTCGGAAAATGTCTGAGTCATGTAGGCATTGATCTTGGAGCTTGTTTCTCATTGCGCCACCACACCCGGATTCTCAACTCGGTTTACAAGCTGGTCACTGTGTGGGGACCCAATATCGACTGGATAGAAATTTCCATTCCGGTGGAAGTCATGAAACGGCTGTCGCCCCACATATTTCAGCAGGCAGAAATCTATAACCCAAAATACTCAGAAGGGAAAGTGTCGAAACTTCGTCATCTTGGAATCATTGGTCTCACTGGACCTTATTTTCCTCAATTTTCAATGGATATGATAAGGTCTTCTCCTAAGCTGTCTGAGCTCGTGTTGGAGGAGATTCCACCACCTCGATGGAGAATTGCTTACTTTGGAAACCCGTCAGAGTCTCAAAAGAACGTTAATTTTCTGGAAGAACTGTCCCAAGCAAATGGAATTACATCAAAACTAACAGAGTTTACTTGGACCTTGAAAAATGAATTAGAACGCGACCTTTTCTTTGACCCTCTGACTGAGCAAGATAGAGCAGGAATGGCTGCCAAGTTGGCTCAAATTCAGTTCGGACGGCTAGAAGTGTTGGAGTTGGATGCCTCCGTCCTAGGAAAACAACAGTCTGACCTGGACAGTTTAAAACTTGTGCTGCAAGCAAATCTGGCCCTTCAAGTGCTCCGTTTTGAACCTTGCTCTCAAGATACTCCTCTGACAATTATTGTGGGCAACCAGGATCAAATGACCAGACAAATCTCCTTAAATGTGACGCTTATTCACCTGAAGCATTTATGCATAGATTCCATCAAAGGCCAGGCTGTAAATCTCTTCACGACGGTGTCCCATCTCCCAAATCTGGAAGTTTTAGAAGTTCGGAAACGAGATCCGAATCATTTTATCTTTTACCTGAATCAGAGCTGCTTCTTCCGGGAACAATTTTCGCTGAAGGCTGCACCACACACCTCTCTGAAGATGTTAGCGTTTGAGTATCCGCTTGAAAAACTTCAAGATTTGCATGCTGTATTTGACAGCTTTCCGAATCTCGTGGAATTTGAGTCACCGCTCTGCTTTGGAGATCGATTTTTGTTTGGTCCGATTGATATTATCGGGGATGTCAGTTTTATGGAGTCGAATTGGAAGATTCATAACGTTCTGGTGGCTTTTGCCAGAAAAATTAAGAACTTGAAGATACTCCGAGTCCTCAATCAGCCCGAGCTTCATCTTGTGTCTCATTGGGTCCAAGCATTTAAAGTGCTACAAAAACTGAAAGGTATTTGCTAAAATATTTGTAATTCATTTCTTGCTTGCATCATGATTCGAGTTGTATCGCCCACAGGATTGCAAGAGCTTCACATTGACTGCCGACACATTAAGAAGCATTTGTACGTCGGACGACTTCGAGATGCAGTGAGGAATCGAAAGGTGAAAGTTCTTCGGATACGAGTCCTTCCAGATGCAACCAGCCAAATGGAATTATCTTATTAAAAGTATGCCATGCCTTGTAGAGTGTTTTTTTATGTCATGAAACTGATCACTATTAAATAAGTTGCTCAAATGCCTGTAAACTCGAAAATCTTTATATTATAGGGTTTGTTATAACTGAAATAAAATCTCATAATTTATGTATTATCTATTTTGATATCGATTTATTTATTTCTTTCTTGTTAGTCTATAAAACGACGCAATAATAACACACGCAAATTGCATGACGGTAAATCTAGTAATTTATACTGATGTATAATCAAGCATTATTGCATAAAGCCATTATTATCATTATTATTTACTTGGATATCAATAAATATAAACTCTGGATGACTTCCGGTCGTCATCTAAATATAAAATGTATTTAATATTAACATTAAACTTTAATTTAAAAATCTTGCGATTGTTTTTGATCGAATTATAATTCTTGTTGGGATAAAAAAAAGGTGTCGAATTTGCACTGTCATTTGCTAAACATATGTAAGCAGTAAAAAATACACAATAATGTTAGTTAAGAAATTGTTAATTCTTTAATTAATTGTATGGCAGCTGAGACTCATCAGAATTATTCAAAACCCTTGATGACTAGAGGATAAGGCACCAACAATAATAATACATGTTAACAGCAAGAAGAGAGAAAATTAGGCGACGGTCGCCCCCACTGCAGTATCGCTCGCTCCTCGTTTTATTATTTTTATCCTTGTTTTTAGTTGTACATAAGGAAGCGACGTAACAATTTATCAAGACAATTATGCATCTCTCTCAATGTAAGCTAGCACACCTACAATGCAGAAGTGCAGAAGCAAAGTCCTTGTTTATTGGTGATACGCGATACGATAAATAATTATTGGTTATAAAAGTAGTAGGAAATTATAGCGACGACGGATCTTTGGAGAATATACATAGCACAAGAGTGATTAGTCTTTCTTTTACATAATAATAAGAGACAGTCTTCCATGAAAAGTGGTCGG
The DNA here is from genome assembly GCF_002217175.1 of Folsomia candida. Lineage (NCBI taxonomy): Eukaryota > Metazoa > Arthropoda > Collembola > Entomobryomorpha > Isotomidae > Folsomia > Folsomia candida. The sequence goes on along the minus strand of NW_019091194.1, from coordinate 16,465,174 downwards.
GTTAGTTTTAGTAAATATGAATAATACAGTCAAAAAGGTAAAAAAATCTTGCATGTACTTATTCACAAGGCTTGTGAATAACATATTCTTGGTAGTGCAAAAGGTGGGTTGGGAGGTTATACATAGCTAAATATACATGTATGTATGTAGGTTTGGCAGTAGAATAATTTAGGTAGAGAGAAATACTTTAAAGTTGCCTGATCCCTTGAAAGGATTGGCCAAAGTTGGGTATTTTTGCACATTATTGTAAGATAGGATTATAGTATGAAAATGGTAAAGCTGGATTTCTACTCATCAATATAAATACATCAACTCTTATCGGTATCAAGAGAATGATAATAATACTTGTGAATAGATAATTGCGTCAGATTGGTCACACCTAAATAAATAATAAATAATATGCACGCGCATAAAAACTATATGGTTTTAGGCACTCGTTGGTAATTCGAGTTTGCGACGTCACGCGGTCCTTGGTTACAAATTTATTCGACCCCTTCGGTTTCAGCGCTTTGAAGTTTTCCTACGAGCAGTCGCACCCACCCTTTCGGCATCGGATCACCACTTCCGCTCGTCTGGATATTTCCACTCCCGCAGCGACTGGTCAACATGCTATTTCTTGAAATTGCTCGTTCAGTGAGGGGGGAATTTCCACCGCTGGAGTCCGTATCACTGCAACGTCGGCTGGACGGGAAGCTGGTGGACTTGGAGGGGGACAGCTCAATTACGGTATTGATGGTGGATGTCGAGTGCTGAGAGGAGGTCTCACATTCGTCCTCTCCACGACTGATGCGACCTTGTTTCCACAATTCCAGCTCGTTCCGCCTCTCTTGGATTGATTTAATTCCTTCGAAGGATGGACTGGGGAGACCTTCACGGTGAAATTGCGAACATTGTTCCAAATGCTTGAGCTTGTCGAGGATCGCTTGGCTCCTGATGAGTCGACTACTGCGTCGGCTGTTGTGATTATCATTTGGCACCGGAGAGGGAGGTAGTCTGGAGTTACTTAGGCGTGCGGCCAGCATGGAGATGGAATTTAGGTGAGCGTTGTTGGAGAAACAGGGGTGTCGGAGAGAGGGTGACTTTGAAGCAGAGTCCAGACTGTCCTGAAAGCTGCTTGACAATCCCCAACTGGAGCTGTACTGACTTCCTTGGATGGATGAATTTGTGGACGCATTCTCTTCCGCACTGTAAATTGCACTATCCGGAAACAATTCGCTCTCCAACAAGGTCTCAATGGCTTCAAATGACCGTTCGTAAAAACTGTCGGCTGAGTCCGAGTCCGACTGTGCATCAACTTCTTGATCGATATAGCTGAGGTAAAGTTCTTTGTGATTTATTGCTTTTCGATTCGGTCGGTACAGACTTTTAGCAACTCCATCATGCATCTCAAGTCCATCGAGTGTCCCACAACAGCTTTCGGGAATGTGTCCATTACTCCCGGAAAGACTTTCTCCCAATCCAGAGGATGCTTTCTCGTCCGTTGAGCTGGCAGAGGTGACGGTGGATGAGATGGACATGACTGATTGGGGGCGAAGAGGTCCGTCATTCAGTAGTAGTTTCGATAAGGCGTAATCAGACTGTTCCGTACTTGATTGGTGTGCTAGGCGTGCTCCTATTTTTGATGTGAGATTGTTGCTACTTTCAGAGCTCCCTATGCTTCCGAAACCACTCGAGCCAGAGCTGCAAGTGACACTTTCGCAGCAGTTCTCGCTATCGGAATCTCGATCTTCTTTCACAATATTGCGTAGCTTTTGCTTCAAGGCTTTCCTATAATTACGAGGCAGCATGTTGAGATTTTTCAGACCATTTCCATTGCTCATCTTTCTCCCATTATTATTTTCTGGAGTTGTGGATGTCTTTGTAGAGCTCGTGTCTGAGGTGGCGGAAATATTGGAGAAAGATCCAAAATTGATGTTCTCCTTTGCTGAACCCCCCACGCCAGACCCACCACCACCACCAGTCAGCATATTAACTTTGAGACTTGACAGGCGATGGGTAACGCTGTAAAGCATGTGCCTGATGGAGGATTTGGAAGAGCGATAAATCTTGTGATCAGGGTGAAGGTTGTTGATGTTCTCCATGGATGTCATGGGCGTCAGGTCTGCTACTAAATCTTCAGCATTTAGAGAGCAAGAGTTTGGCGACCTTCTCCCAATCTGGTTGTTGAATTTATTCATGTACTGTTCCATTTCGTCGTAATTAATGTCAGACGAGCAGGGTTTGTCAGATGCAATCGTTATCGGTCGGTCCGCCAGCTTTCCGTCACGTAGTCGGGATTTGAAGAGGAAATTTGTCATCTCATCGGGAGTTTGTGGATTGGGAGAATCTCTCGTGGGCTGAGGAGAGGGAAGGGTGTGCTGCTGACCAACTTGGAAACTGCGAGGCAACGAACCAGATTTGTTGTTGGGTGTGGCTAAATTTTCTAAATGCTGTTTGAGCCATACAGCGGGGAGTGTGGGTATATTAGCTTCGGAAGAAGATGAGGAGTCGGAGGTGAATGAGTTGGGGAAAACGCCCGAATCTCCATGTGGCAGTGGCAACGGGTCCTTCATCGTCTCATCCGCACCTTGATGATGAGGTTCTTTTCTCGAACAACTGAAGGAGTGAGTATGGCGGATGCTGGTCTTCCCTTTGGACGAGGATTTCAATAGCACTGGAGAATCTCCCTGTTGTTTACCGGCTCGATTATTGTCACCACTTCGTCTGAAACTGCTCCACAAGAGAGAGAGAGGGTCGTAATGTGAGAATGGGCCATGGCGTCTGGGGGTGAGTGTGGCTTTGTTTCCTGGATCTGACACAGTTCGCTGCACATTTTTCAAGGTAGCTGCTGTGGACATGACCACGTCGTCATTCGGTTCAATGCAGATATTTTCGGAGCTCATTTCAGCCACGTCTGAAGAAGAGCCGATTCCATTCGATGATGAACCTTGGCTGGCATTACTTCCAGAAGAGTTGTTGTTGCCCCTCTTTTTCCCATCTTTTGGATTAGTATTTTTGTTGGGGGAGGATGTTTGGTGATCTTCCGTCTCTGTCTCGGCTTCACTCTCCTCTCCTTCGTCCTCCTCGTGGAGCTGCCTTCGTTGGTATTGTGTCAATGCTTTCCTCAAGTGAGTTATCCTCTTTCGTTGAACCTAAGAGTTGGAATTATTTTTAGTTTTGTATGCAGTTTATTTGTAAATGAAAAATCCGTAATTTATTCAAACTTCAAAATACCTCTTTGGACATCAAAATTCGCTGGAATTCTCGGTTCTGGAAATTCAAGAATATGCAGATCTTAGTTAAAAGTGATATTCGAGCATAAACATAGACCAGCATTTATAAACTCTAATCAGCAGAGGCGTCGTCGTCGTTATCTCTGCGTGTGCTGAATAGATGATGTAAAATAATAAACAAATTAAATAAATTAAACTTACTTGCATGACCAGCTGCCCTACAATTTCTTCGATGGATTCCCGTCGCTCTTCCACACTTGGGAGACACTCTTCTTCTCCACCCTCCAGTTGGGACGGTTCTTCCTCGTCTTCCTCCTCAAAATACTCTCCGTCTTCCTCCCCAATGCTGCTCTCGGTGGAATCAAGGGTCAAATTTGACGTTCCGTGGTGACTTGGGGACATCAATTCGCTGTTCCCTTTTCCTCCCGATTTTCCCGACTCGTGAGTGTGGTAGATACCCGGCTCTGATTTCCTCCTCCAACCACTTAGCTTCTTCACCTAAATGGAGAAACATTTTTCATCATACATTATTCATCCATCATTTCAGAAAGCCCTGCCGTGGGGCTTCAGTCTCGTATGCAATTTCACGTCAAGAGTTGAGCATCAAACAAACGCGAGAAACAGATCTCGTGTGTAAATGCGCATTAAAATAGAAATGAAAGGGAAACCACAGGCTGCGAGCAAAAGTTGTTTTATTTTTATTTGTCAGTTTCTCTGTTTCAGGATCTACTCTTGTCACTGGATTTTCACCCTTTCTCACTTGTGCACTGCTATATTACAGAGAAATTTCCTTACGCAGTTCCGGTTAAGCAATCACGTATAGAAAATTCAAAGTATTTATTATTTGTATTTGCATATATCAGCCCGTGCAACTGTTGGACGCATGTCAAAATAACTCCCACTCGTCATGAATTCAACCCAAGTACTTAAAACTTATCAGAATCATTGTCCACCAGGCAAAATACATTAAATGGTTTTATCCGCCTTATTGTCTTTTTCACTTTTATTGTTTCGTTTCATCACTGATAAAATGGTGGTGTGGGCAGTTAGCCAATTTGCAGGTTATGGAATTGTTGCCTCATCTCATCACCGAACAAAACATAAAATGGACCTGAACATCTGGGTACCTAGAAAAAGAGCCTCAATGCTCTGGCTTCATTTTAATGGCCAATTCCATCTCATGAAATGACCACTGATAAAGACCTAATGCGCTCAAATTACAAAGCCCAGTGAGACCAGTCCCCGTTGAGATGATTCATGAAGAGAAGGAAACTCCATCGATACAGTGATTGCTTGTGACACAAAATGCCAACATCAGTTTGGCATATTTTTCACTTTTTCGATGCTCGATATAAAAAAATGATTCAACGGCAGCTTAAAATTAAGGACTGTCCGTCACTTTACGTGATTACAGTTTTTATGAACATTATAAGGTTCCAAGTAATTTTATGCATTCAAAATGGAATCTTATGTATTGCATACGAGACTGCATGTTGGAAGGACTCTTGGGAAATGGTCCTCTTCATCATTAATATTATTGCCAGAGATCCGTGATTAATTAATCGTGATTAACGGATTAAGGATTGGGATTAAGGATTAATAATCCTTAATGCTTAATCCCGACAAAAAATTGTATGCAATTAATCCTTAATCATTAATCCCGACGAAATATTTCCACGCCATTAATCCTTAATCCTTAATCCCGACAAAGCGTATCCAAATTATTAATTCTTAATCACGATTAGGATTAAGTCTCGCAAGAGAATAATCACTGAGAATGGAGTGAAGTAACACTAACATTACATATTCTCAAACATACGATATTTTTCCACTCTTTCTACTGTCCTCTCCCGAAATTAAGATGTGTTGAATTCTTTAACTTTAAATTGTTGCTTCCGTAAAAATACTGATTCAGTCGTTAATCATGGTTAACAGTGATCTGACTGAGCTGAAAAATTTGCCGTTCATCTTCACCGGCAGATTGTTTGATGTCGAACAAATTGACAAATTCAGCGGCTCTTTATAGGCCAGGCGCATAGCTTTTGCACCAATGTGTGCCATAATTGGTGTTAATATTAGGCCAACATCAAATTTTACTTCACATTTGACATGCAAAAGTCCTATACATTGTCTGTTTTGTATGTATTTGATGTTTCAATATTCCTATGTGCTACAATAAACAATTAAACTGCATTAAATGGAGTAATATAATAATAATATTAATCCTTAATCAAGAATTAATCAGGATTAGTTAATCCTTAATCCTTAATCCCGAATCTCAGAGAATTTTGAATTAATCCTTAATCCTTAATCCCGAATCTCAGAGAATTTTGAATTAATCCTTAATCCTTAATCCCACCAAATTGAATTATTTAATTAATCCCGGATTAATCTAATCCCGGAATAACATTAATCCTTAATCCTTAATCCCAGAAAAAAATTCATTAATCACGGATCTCTGATTATTGCACATTTGTGGGGTTAATTGCATACCAATTTCTTTTCGGCGGACCCAGCGGAGGATGGTGGGCAGCTAGCTGAGCTCATTTTCCGATCGATGGAAATCTCCCTGTCTCGACTTTCACTCCGCTCCCTCGAACTGTCCGTCGAATTCTTCCTCCGACGACCCAAACTCTGTCACAATTAGGGAGAGAGCAGACTTAAGTAAACATGGACATTAGTGATGCATCCACACACAGACAATGGCACAACATAAATACGATATTATTCCGATGTCAAGTGGGGACAAGAGTTTGGGAAATGGCAAAAGTTCTCATAATAAATGAAAAGGACGGAAAAATGACAGAATTTCATTTCTGCCTTTCCCGAGGCATTCGTAAATATCGAGAGACATGCTTTTCAAAATCTACTCGATAATTTTTGGGATTCTCTTTTCATCAGACCGAATTCAACTAAAAATCAGCTCAGGAAAGGAAGAACGGGAAAAAGTTGTCGTATTTATTTCCCAATATTGACTCGGGGAGTGTATTGGTTTGATGAAACCGACAAAAGACCTGTCAGGTCCTTATTATTAAATTCTTGTGATTTCATTTGGTCTCATTTGACGGCGTTTTAGTGAAAGTGCAGTTCTTGGGGTGGTGGGCGCTATACGTAAAGTAAGTTGGGAGTGGGGTGGACATATCTGAACATGTCGGGCTGGGTAGGGTAAGAGAAAGGGAGAAAAGGAAGGAAGGGTGAATCTGAAGGAAATTTTGTAGGGAACGAACGAACGATAAGCCAAAATCATTGTACGCTGTTGGCTTTTAGAGTAAAAAAAGAGACGAACAATTTTCTCAGATATCGAAATACGTACCTCTTTGGGGCTCATCATATCACTTTTTCGAGCCTTCCTCAGCCTGGCTTTAAGACTCGATTCAGATTTCCCCTGCTTTCTTCGCTCCAAGTACTCAGGTGCTGAATGCTGCCGTTTCGTCGGCGCTTTCTCCACGTTTCCATCCGCTGCACATTAGCAAACACAAAAGCAAAATGGGATAAGTAATAGTTTAATAATTCTAGACATCCATTCACAAAGAAAGAAAGAAAGAACCTTCCTTCCTCTTAACCACCGACACAAAAAGTGTGCATTTGTACCAACCCTCCTCTTCAGCCACATATCCATTTCGTTGTCAACCGTATCAAAGACAAGGTAATTGGACAGGGATGAAGAAGGAGAAGAGTTGAATTCGTTTAAATTAAGCAATTTGTATTCTTCCCCAGTTCCATTTAATCCCGAATTGCGGAATAATATTCTCCTTAAAACCAGAGGTTTGGGATTGACAGAGTCTGATTTGGAATTTATTTCATTGAAGCTCCAGTGCTGGATGTTTCAGGTTGTAGTAACGCTGATTTATTTTGAAAGGTAAATCTTGTAAAACTGAGATTCAAGGAGTGCTGTGAATTCATCCAGGTTCTTTATTTAATCGTTACAAACCAAACCACGATCTCGTGGAAACGTGTTAAACAAAATCATTACAAGTACATCACGTCAAGTGCGTGTGTGTGTCGTAGATTGAAGCAAGGGAGCGTCCATAAATCACGTGATCGATTTTTGGACAATTTTGACCCCCTCCCCCCCTCTTGGTGACCGATGGTGATAATTTCGCTACCCCCCCCCCCCCCCACCGGTCACGTGACAGGAGATGATGCTCAAATTAAATCATGTTGTCCGGAATAACAATATTTTTTAAATCATTAATCAAATTAGAGCTACATTACACACATGTGTAAATAACTATTTAGTACGCCAGTCAGACATAAGAATTTAAGTCGAAGCAAGTTTCTAAATATGCAAAATGAAAATGAAATTTATATAACGTGCGTAAGGTATGCCAATAGAGTTTATATATAACTCTCATGACATTTATTGGCATAGACAAAAGTTAAAAACCTATCAGTACAGCTTTGCTTAGCCCGAACCAGGAATGTTTAGTAAACTCACGTTTGTCAGAATTATCTATAAAATTATGTTCATGTGCTACTATTTTGCTACTATTGTTATAGGTTTCTTAAAATTTAGAAATTCAATCCTCCTAAATTCTATGGAAATCGGTTTGGGTCACCCCTAGTGCCCCTCTGGTTACTTTTTGTTCATTTTTGACTTCATATTATTTCATACCAAGCCATTAGGGATCACCGTGCCGAATTTCAGCTTTTTACGACCATTTCTAAAATTCGGTATGGGTCACCCCTTAGGGTCCCTCTATACAAAAATTTTATCAATTTCACTTCATATTCTTCCATTAGGAGCCATCAGCACGTTCAATGCCAAATTTCAGCTCGATTGGATGATTTTGAAAAAATCGGTATGGGTCACCCCCTCGGGTCCCTCCGGTTGAAAAATTTTCTAATTTCACTTCATATTCTTTCCTTATGAGCTATTAGCACGCTCCATGCCAAATTTCAGCTCTCTATCACAATTTTGAAATTTTGGTGCATAATACCCCACCCACTTATATGACCCCCACCGGTCCAAAACTTTTCTGATCGAACCCATCTTCGAACTCGGTCGTTGTATTGCCCAGATACATGTTTGTACCAAATTTGGTCCAAATCGGTCAACTCGTTCGAGAGTTATCGAAAGACGGACGGACATGACAATTACATAAGCCCTGGTTCGGGCTAAAAACTATACTCATGTCACGTGACATCTGACCATCTACCCCCCCCCCCCCCCGTGATAATTGGTGACAAATTTCAGACCCCCTCCCCCCCTCTAATCGATCACGTGATTTATGGACGCTCCCCAAGCTCTCCCACATTAACATTAGATTAGATTAGAGAAGCGTGGATACTAACCTTCGGGCCTCTGCTGTCCTAGTTCCATTACAAGTTGCCTGTTGACAAATAATTAATAATTTGACCAACTAATTATTATTCAAATTTTTGCTATTGGTTCTAAATATACCTGGCGTGTGAGGGAATCACAGCGTGATAATTTTCTAGGATGACTCGTTTCAACAGCAATGTCCACTCTCTTTTCTGTTCCAGGTTCCTTGCCTAAATTACAAATTAAAGGGTATAAACTCATTGTTCAAAAGTGATTATGCAAATGTTAGACATTCGCTGGATTTCCTCTAATGAATTTAACGAGTCACAATCTAAGCTTACATAGTCAGCTCATTCACAACCTTTCATCCTTGACGTAATGAACTGGATATTTATGACATGAGAGAAGGTGTAATTATGTGTATTATGCATGTCCCATATTTCTTGAGAGCACGATGGCCAGCAGATTTACGACACAAGATAATAAGGAATGCAAACAAGAACATGATTACAACCCCATTTCTCATCTCACAAGAAAGAAAGTGAGTGGAATGTCCGCCCCGCAATAAATTCAGATCAGTTTTTTCCCTTTCCAGTGGAGATAAGCATATCCAAACAATAGTGTACATGAAATGGGAACGAACCTGGAGGGTAGTCTGGAGTCGCGGGTTGTCGAAGGGAATAACGTGAAAACTTAAAGGTTCCCCGGGGACACTTTCGATCAACATCAGATTCGAACACTGCAACAGGAAAAAGTACAACGGAACATGTTATTATTATTGTGATCCACGCACATTATCATATATTTGGATCCTTTGAATTTACATTTCCAGCATTATTATGCACTATTTGTACTTATTTTCATTACATAGGACTTATTGAGGCTAGTTGCAGTTTGGGGCGAAATCTGTATCTCTCTCTGTCTGACACTGCCACCAAGGGTTCTGCGGTGATGGTGGGAGGAGGAGGGGAGAGAACAACTTGGAATTAATGGGTATCGGCCACACAGCCAGACAGCAGAAAAAAAAACTTTGATAAGATTCAGCCGGTTTTCTGCTGCAGCAGCTTCTACAATTTTCTCCCTTCATTTATTTCTACTGAAAGCTTTGCTGTGTTTGCCGTGTGGAATTGTGCTGTTGTGTGAAAATGTTATCATCAAATGTTTCTTCTTCGTCCACAACCACCAGCATCAGCTTCCTACTTTTTCTACAGATTCGTCATATATACTTACTACATAGATATTTGGCGTTTATTCCTTAAAGCGAACTTGCTGGCACCATCAACCCACTCGCCCACCCACTACCGAAGGAACATGCTCGTACACATAGCGGCTCCTTCCTGACAGCGAGTTAAGTAAACTTGATAAAATAAATGAATTTATTGACAGTTGATGGAAAGAAGAGACATTTATCTCAGGGTTGGGCGTTGGAGTGGAGTGCCGAGCAGTATCAGAAATCTGGCCTGATGGGAACACAGACAAAGAACTTTGTAGAACTGCATGGGGCATAACTTTGGCAGAAGTTTCATCCTGATAGCATTTTGCTCAAAGGAAACTTTAATTGATTTGAAAACTTATCAAATTCTTAGATTCGAAGGTGATGTGATATCTCTCCCGTATTTCAGTTTCATGACAATAAATAAGATCTGGTAATGCAAATTCAACTTGGCTCCTGCTGGAAAACACGGCGAAAGTTGCTTACCATGATATGGGTTTTGTGGTATAAGACCCCATCCTCTTTTTTCTTTGTGATTAGAACCATTTTGTCGAAAAGGAAGACATGTCGGAGAGCTTTGCAGCCGAAAGCACGAAATGTTCCTTCTGCACATCTGCATAATTAAGGATCAACGGGTTATCAAATGTGTACGGATTCTGCACATATTTATTTCACATGTATGTTCGGGCAACCGACAAATCCTCGGTTTGCAACTACTTAAGACGTTTTTTGTATTTCGTATTTAGTATGCGAACCGAGATGATTTGTCGATCGGACCTTGTAAATATTGAGTTATATGATAATATTATGCAGTTTATAAACTTACAGTTCTCCATAAGTAGTCAAATCCTCGCCCTGTAACATAGTAAATTTTAGAACGTCTTCCATCGTGCAAGATTTACGCTCAACAAGCATTGAGAAAATAGTACAATTATTTCAATTCATTGAAATGTGCAATTTCATCCTACGAAAAATATGGGCCGACCCTACAAAAACTGCACATTGTCTGCAACGAATAACCTAATCAACTCGATTACTTTGAATGTGAACTTTCTGAAAGCCTCCACTCATGAACTTGCATGTATAGCGGAAAGTATAGAATTTGAGTCAAATGTCGTCAATCTATGGACATTCATTGACTACGAAATAACGGTCAATGTCCAAAACTTGAAGTTGTTTTGCATATAGTTGACTGTTTGTGATACTCCTTTCTTATAAATGGAACTGTTTATGCCACTCTACGGGATTAATATCAATATTGATAAGCCATTAGACTAAAACTCTTGACAACGGTTTTATGACCACAAGAATAAGATGTGACGCGGGGATTTGTAGCGAGAAAAGACAAAGCGTCATTATGACTTTTCTCACCGCATAGCTATTTGACTAGTCACCAGCTACAGAAAACTACATCTGGGGTGAAGATTTTATGTGAAAATGACTCAATCCTACAAAAATTTTGAAGACAGCTCATCCTTTTTTTCCTTTAAAGACTTTGGAATTTCAGGCAAATCTATTTATTCCACTAATTGCTTCAGTGTATGCGTCGCAAGGCTTTTAAAACATTACAAGTCCATTACCGCGGCGTTCAGAGGAACAAAAGGGTTGAGTGGTGTTAACACTAGTACATACATACGAAAGATGATGAGTGAAGTAAATATTCTGGTGATGCAAATGTAATTTGGAATTTGAATTCCTCTGTCCAAGGGAGCTCAGGAAATAATTTTACCACCGCCACTCCTCATTTCTTGCCGGATTTGTTTCACCCTTTCAACAGAAATCTTTCCATCTTCATCACACCATCCATGAAATATGCGTATGAATAATAAAAAAGACCCATCAAAATTAAATCCAAGCGCTTATATTTGATAAACTGTGGATGCAAAAGAAGGATTGGTTCTGTCATCAAGGCAAGTGCGAGAAATGTAAATTTATTTCTGTGTCAAAGTAGAATGTCCAGCAGAGTGAGTGACCAACGCTTATGTTTGTAATCTCATCACCGCCACCGTTTATAAATAAATGGGAACACAGTCTTGAGCACGAAAGTGAATTTGATCTCTGAAATTTGACACGACCAACTTTTGGTAGTTGTGGTTGTTACAATAATCACGCTATCCAAGTATTTATTTATATCTGCTGATCTCCTCAAGTCACACAATGACCACTCATCCTGGGTTCGACTGACCAGGACCACTATACAGTTGCCTGAAAAATGTTCTCCCGTCGTCTCGTCAGTCGTATCAATTTTAACAAATTTATTCAGACACGAAGATGAGATGTAGCGAGCCTCAAGACATGACATGATGATGAAAAGTGAAATTCAAAGAATATTTATAAATCATATTTTACTTATTAACATACAAGCACTTAAGGCGTATAAATAGATAGTAAAAGAAGTCAGTGGAACCACTTTGAGCTGGGTTTTTGTTAGAAATTCCATTTGCGGTTGTTGCTTACCTGCCATCCGTACAAGAGCGATTGGATTTCCTGGACCCTTACGGCGTGCTCATGTTTTCTCTTCATATCGTTGATGTGGTGCTAAAAATAAAACATCAATTATGATATAATATGATAAGAAGTATAATGATAATTATATTAATTATTCTCACTGCAATGTTCGTCATGGCGGAGAGGGCTTCCACAATCGTTTCATGTCCCTCCGTCCCAGGCTCGTAGTGCTTCACGATATTCTGTAACCCATTTCGAAAACATGTCATAAAAAATGTTCTTGAAGTTAATCGGAGATTCGTCGTAATTTAAAGGCTACTAGCGTATAGCCCGGCCAAGGCCGGGTTCTAGAGTTCCAGTGGGGGTGTGCCCAAAGCGAAAAATCCGTCATGCTATACTTTAAATAATTCCCAGTGGAGACTTCGTCGTACTACATACATACATCAGAGTGAGGGTTTGCCCCAGTCATACTGCATTTTAATTAACCTGGTCACAGTACAATTTGATTTCCCCCTGTGGGAGTAGTTGAATAGCTAATTACTTAAATTCCCGTCGTGTGGGAGTAACTGCATAGCTAACTATTTATATTCCCGCGCTTCACGCTCCCGTTCAGTTCCATAAACCCCAACTTCTATAATTAACGTCAAACTATTGACGGATTCGGATTCAGCGTCAAAAATACATTCGAATTGATATGCGACATCACGAATAAGCCATATTTGGCTGCCACGGTCACGGGAAGGTCACGGGGGCCTCGGAGGTCAAAACCATTAATGGCGTTGGATTCAGCGTCAAAAATACATTCGAATTGATATGCCACTCGCTGTGGGTGGAGTTTCTCAAACTAAAATAATTAATTAATAGTGTTTATCACGATCACTTATCATGATAACCACTATTGATCAGTTGATGTATGTATGGGGTAGCAGTTCATGCATTCATGCATGCAGTGTTTGCTCCGCTTCCTTCTTTGTCTCCTCTACGGGGCGACTTGCATTGACTTACGGACCGACCCAGAACTTAACACTGTCATTTTATGGTAGTGATTTCTTTCTCCGCTCTTCTCCTACAAGGAGCCTCTTCTCGTTCAGAGCTTCATCATCAAGGCATCTGAACAGGCATCCTACCTGTCGTCACATCATTCCAAAACATTTTTCTACCCACTGACTGACATCCAAACCCCAACGGCCATTCACAAAATCACGCATCATCATTCATTAAAGATGAGACTGAAGATGAGACTTTGTCCGTCTCCTGTCTTTTTCATATCCAATTTTGGAATCAATCCACACTGTGAGCATAAATAAAGGAAAAACTCAATCCTTATGCATAGCTAAGTAAGTGGAAGACCCCAATTTTACGCAGGGTTATTGTTAATGGTCCACTTTATCACAGTGGTATCCAAATCAGAGATGACATTGCCGTGAAGAGTTACACTCATTCTTCCTCAGCAGCATGCACATGACGATGATCATGATAAAGACAAGACTTGATAAGCAAGCAGTGACATTCAATATTTTATTTGGTAGTTTTTTTGTCATTTAGATTTAGCTCTTAACAAGCGCGTAGCTTGTTCATTTATTTAAATGTGTACATGGCAAAAACGTGACTGGCCTGTTCTGGTTGATAAAGAATTTAAAAAATGAGGAGGATAGTTGGCTATTCGAGAATATCTGCAATGTCAAGTCTATAATTTTGGTTCATAATTTAAGCCCAATTCAAAACACTGATTGTTGTTCACCGCCCAGCTAACTCGCGACATGACACCCAACGTTCAAATGTTATGTGTGACCCACCATCATCGCCCCGTTAATTCAACAGAACCATGTTACGATGCTTGTTGGCAGTCAAAGGGGTGGTTAGATGGTCATTAGCTGCATTAACTTTTTCGTGTTTCCGCTCATCATCTCTGGTTTTTTACCATAAATGTTAGCATGCGTACACATGTGCGAGTAGAATGTGTGCGTTCTTTTATGAATTTAAATTTAGGCAATTCGGTCTTGACAAAGGCTGCGAGCTACACAAGTTGAGTTCAGGAGACGATATGTACTTATGTTGTTTGGCTAATGGGATATTTGCTTTGATGACGACGTGACTGACTGACTGAGTGAGTGACGAGATGAATGGCTAAAGCTTACATACTCGGCTGTGAGTAAATTATTATTTTGTGTGCAATGTTAACAATGTGAAAACCGCACATTCGACTTATTACCTGAAGTAGGAGATGGTATTTTAAAATCCGTTGAACAGGTTTTAGGAGGTAGGACCCCAATGGCAATGAATGACCCATCACGGACTGACGCTCTCGGAATAACTTGCTTGAATGCCGCATCATCTCCGTTAGGAGTGACATTGTCCTGCAAAAAAATTGGAATATCATCATTTATATCGAATTTCAAAGTTTTAACCCCACTTTTTAACAATGACTATGCTTAATTATAATATCGTTTCGGGGGACACGGCATTCGATGATTCGTTGTTTTTTAATTATCTATTTTTGAATCTGGGCCAAAATATTAAGATTAAATTTGATAACCATTAATCTCTTTTCAGGATGCGATAAACAAATAAGCAGCAAATACTATTTACATATTTTTGTGGTCTTTGCTTTGTTAGGGAGACATTATAAGCATAATTTAAAGCTCATGCAATAAGTATTTGCTGCGTGGATGGAAAAAACGTGAAACTTGTGTCTCTCGTCTCATCTGCTACATATAAACATTTCGAAGGAACATTAGCAAACAAGAGGCAAATGGGAGATGGATTTCACTTTGCCACGAGTCTCGAGTTAAGTGACACAGATTGCAGTTAAAATTTCAATTTAACATTTCCGATTTAGAAATATGACAGCCAGACAATGAGCATGACAATACAATTAAGAAGACGATAACAGTTTAGTAGTCGAGTTTCAGTTCCCCTGCACATCGTGAAATAATGATGTATCTTTAAAACTAAAGTACTTGTCTCGTTGTCTGCGGTAGATGCGACGGTGCTCTCCGTCTCTCAAGGGTGCGTCCTCCTCGCAAAGATTAATGATGAGTGGAACTTTTTCCTGCGGAAAGAAAGTGCAAGTTTCTTTCGTGACGATGAAAATGCTTGGGAACGTAAATGTTTGGGTTCTTTTTTGAGCATTGTAAAATGTTTGCATCATCGTAGGTTTGGTTTTAGAAGACGACGTAAAAAACAATTTAAATTATTCTCAATTATTATGCTGGTATGCTTTGAATTGAATAAATGGTGGATGCCAACAAGTCATAAGTATTTTTTAAGTGTGTGAAGCAACACCTCTAAATCTCTACGTGTGTATGTTTTTATGCATGTAT
This sequence comes from Folsomia candida, assembly GCF_002217175.1. Lineage (NCBI taxonomy): Eukaryota > Metazoa > Arthropoda > Collembola > Entomobryomorpha > Isotomidae > Folsomia > Folsomia candida. Next base: position 16,449,712 of record NW_019091194.1, on the reverse strand, counting down.
GACGAGCACGTTAACCTATTGCCCATTATTTACATATCCAGCCCAACAATTCGACCTTATCTTAACTGCCACCCCACCGACAAACGTGTCTACTTTGACGTAACACTATTGCCTTTCAAACGCTATAAACTCCATTTAGTTACCCATTTCCGTCACCTTCATGAAACTATGCATCCAGCAACCATTACTTAGAAAGTGTTTACGACTATGCGCCCCCAATTTCCAGGCTTATCCTCAGTCTCAAATTATCGAAAAACCAGGCAGACATTATCCTCGTAATTATTATTATGAAGACGGTTCTCCCACGCCAAAGAGGCAGATCTCGCCTCCTAAAACAACCCTTTTCATTACAAGCGACATTTCTCTTTGATAATTTGATACTTTACTCGCTGCGGTTCAGTGTGGTGCTGGCTGATGCTGTTAAGGTGGAAAATCGCCGGCTCTAACAACCTCTAAAGGCTGAGAACGCAGGGATATGTGATACAAAGAGCACCAAGGACTAAATTTTGAAATTAAAAAAAAATCCATCCCCCTCTCGATGGGGTGTCTGGCCCCGAATGATGTCTGCCTCACAAAATTCCATCTGAACACTGAAAAGCAATCAACTCTCTCATTAAACCCGTCGCTCTTTCTGAGGCTCATTATATGCAACCCATAAAGGAACATGTGGCGATGATTTTAACACTGAACCAGGTAAATTTAACGCTTTCACCGGGTGGTGGGGACAGAAGAGCTGAATGAGTTGAACCAAAACGAAAATAGAACAAAGATCGTCAAGTTATTATAAATGGGATCATGTCGTTGCAGAACTCCCATTTGCTGTTTATTTACACGGAGCACTCTTGGTGAAAAGTACATAATCGTTGGAAAGTATGAAACAAAATTACTGCAACTGGATAATCTTTCAGTGAGCATTATTTAATAGAACACACGATCGATGCAGCACTTTGTCTTCCTTAATACGCTCCACTCCAACAAATCGGAAAATAAATTGGTGGTGACTGACAAAAGGATGCGTATTCCTCCCCTACCTTAAAAACTAACTTTCACTGCATTACATTGCTCAAACGAAATTTGGATGGTCCTCTGGAAAGTAAATGTATTATCAAGTAGTTATTTATGTAACGCCATTTTATAATTTTGCCAGTATGAAGGAAAAAACAAATTTTTGTCGGTTTCATTGTAAAAGGAAATGAACTTGCAAATAAATTTGGAATTCATTTCCTATGGGTTGAAAAAGGATGAAGCATTTCGCTTGAATTTGCCAACATTAGAAACTTAACTTTCGTCCTTCGTTTCATACTTCGTACACAAATTCTGCAAAAATACGGCACAATTTGTCAGGAAACTTAAAAAAATTATCATTATGCATGCTTAAAATTTAAATAAGTTAAGACGGGAATTTGAGCACTCTATTTTCTGTATGTGTGTATTAACTTATTATTACAGACGCTGGGTTTTTTGGTATTTTGGCAACTCCAGCCTAGGTCACTGCCACGAAGCTCTAAAAAGTGAACAAAGCCCAGTCGGCATCCGAATTTGCAATCTCATTCTCATCCTGAATCGTCTCACCTCCAAAAAGATTGGCTGTCTGAAGTAATACGCACAATAATATTTTGCACAGAGCATTTCCTTGCAAAAAGCACAATAAGACCAAACACAAAACCCCTCTTGGTATCCTGCTGCAATCGTTCCATTTCATCCAACAATGAAAATAAGATTATCAAAATGCTTTACAATAAGAAAATTCGCATTAAGATGAAATTGAACTTAAAACTTGCTGGTGCAAATTATGGTGATTAATCATTTCATCTAAAAGTCATGCAAAGAATGCAAGTTTAGTGCAGCAGAGTTACTCAAAACAATTTGAAATGAGGCAACAACCTCGCGAATTCCTCTGCATTGTAAACATATTCAAATATTCCTTGAATACATACATAGTATGTACCTAGTAGTAGTTAGTATATGAACCTGTGTAATTATTTAACTACACAACACTGCTACTGCTACACCACACAACAACCTGTAAACGAGCTAGCATGGTTTTTCACCTTGCAAATTATTTTTCGTATGTCCATGTTCGTACAGACCCATCGGTTTCTTTGACTAATTACAATGTTCGCATGGGCAAAAAATCACGACATTTGCAGCTCGTAAGATAATAACAAGCTCTTCAGATTAACAGCGTAACATTTACAGTTTCTCCTCGTCGTGAAATCTTCTTCCAACTTCACCAAGTTATTGTTATGCATTATTGCATTTGATAAGCAAGTATGCACTTCTTGCCAGATTATGCAACATGATGCAAAAACTTGGCAAGAGAGTGAAGGTGGCGGAACAAGTGTTTCTGGGTGGTTGAGCACAACAATGCAATAACATTTCTAGATTGACATTGAATTTGCACGCCATTTATTTCACGAGAAGGAATATTTTCATGTTATGCCAATCCTGGCTACAAAAATTAACTACGGTTTATTCTCAAATGCAACTTGATGCAAAATCCTGTCAGAAGAAATGCAATGTGAATCTGTCTTCGTGAGATGAGAGTGAAGGGAAGTAATCAGGAAATCTGTTTGGGGAGTCTGCATTCAAATGTGTGTCCATGAGTCTCGTCTAACGAACGAATTCCGTTAATCTCCGCAATCTTTTTAAATTAAATAATAATCTCGAGATGAAAATTCCGCAATTATTTGAGCACCCTCTGTGTAGGTGGTGGTTAGTCCAGGGTGTTAAAAACAAATAAAAATCCACAATTAAATATTCCTCCAATGCCATCGGCGTGGGTACTAACATTTATTACGTAGTTGTAGTCTCAGGAGAAAGGAAACGGATAAATAATGAACTTCTTACCGAGGATAATTAGTGCAGTATTGAGTGTAGATTGAGAAACCTTCATTCTTGGTCACAAAGCACTTTGCAACTTCCACCGGGTTGAGACCACAGACTTCTAATCGTTCTAAAAATTCACTGAAAAAAAACAACAAGAACATATTTAAATACATGTTACGATTTTTCATAATTTGTTTATAAATTAATTAGTTCAAGTCTAGTACTAATATCATGAATTTTATAATGTTAGATTTTTACCTGTTAAAATCGTAAATTTCCTCAATGTTGCTGAAGAGTTCTTTGATATCGTCCAAGGCCAAGGCCTCTTCTTGCTGAATTGTCCAGTAATTTAGGTAACCCTGAAAGTGAAAGAAACCCATCAGTCAGTTTTAGTTTAATTAGGCAGCACATGCAGCATATGGATGGACATGATTAGTGACCAGAACATATAAGTAAATATGTACGTAGGCAGTAATCATGTTGCAATTAGGACTATGTATTTATGGTTTTATGTTAATTCAATGTAAACTTTTATGTTAATGAAACTCGCTGATTATTACGATGTTGTTTTTCATATTCCATGTTTTGTCTGGCCGTTGTTGAAGAAGTCCTTTGTGGTTTGGTTTGATGATGCAAATAATGATTTGTGCCATCGTAAAAAATCTAATCACGAGACTCAAACAAAGGAATAATGACACGATATCAAGAACATGAAACCACAAATTGACTGCTCGATACATACATTGATGCGTGGAAGCCATACTGAATTAGTTTGAAATTGTACGTTCCTCACGCAATCCAACCAAGAATAATAAGGGACGAATGACAATGGAAGCAAGTCTGGTGTGATGATTTACTGTATCTCGCCCAAACCAAATGCAATCAAATTCCACGGTACCGTACGTACAAGGAGTAACGAATAAGGGATGAAGCAAAGTCGCATTTAATTCTGTGTGCCTATGAATATCGAGTTATCTACTGGCGGCTGGAGCGTCTGTTCGTTTAGTATTCATAGAATTTCTTATTCCATTTCAAATATCTGCAAACGAGATAAGGCGAACCACACAATGGGATTTTATATGAAAGAAATGAAGGCAACTCGCGCAGATTTATTCATATAGAAATATATCGGACAGACGAGTTTCCAAACTTGAAATGACACCCTTGAGACGAGGACTAACAAATCCCATTGAATTCAATTTCCCAAATTACAGATTTGGCAGCATCAGGATCATATCAGAAGCACTTCATCTTTTACAAAGGGGTTGTTCGACAGGACAAACTAAATAATGTTTTTGACAGATTGAGGGAAAGTGAATCCATATATTGCACAATAAATTTTGAAGAGTTTTTCACATAGGTTTTCGTGTAGTTTACTCTAATGGATGCATACATATGTATAATAATTAAACATTCCTCAATGCATTCCTCACTCAATAAAATGTGCTGGGCAAAAGTGTATAAAATGATCTAAGTTTATAAAAAAGGTCGCATCATACCCCGTTTAATAATGAATGATTCTTTGTCTCCAGCAGACACAAGAAGAATTAGTGTGACTGAAACCGTGAAAAATTGAAGTTTCATTTCAAATTCTTGTTCTTCTTTGAGACCTTTTTTTAACTTAGGACTCCCACTCTCTTTTTATAACGCGTACAGTTGAAATCACAGTAGGGGACACGCACTGGTGTTATTATTCCAGCAATTTTTTTTTATTTATTTCTCACCCAACAGACAACAGTGGGCCAGTTTATCTACGTCCTTAATATATATAAACGCATCCGAGACGAATTTCTGAGAGAGTCAACATGATAGTGACACGTGCATTGCGTGTAAATGATGGATATGAGCAGCCGAGGTTAAGGTTTTGAATCGTCGGGAAAGGATTCACCAAACGAACCACATCCATCTAGAAAAATTCAAGCATTGCGTCCATGTCCTACCTCATTTCATCCCCAGAATTCGTATGCATCCCGTCGCATTATCCCGCTGCACAAATAAATCACATGCCGCACTGACAACGACTGTGAAGCACATTCTCTTCTTCACAATGCCTCCAGTTTACAGATTCTAAATCCATAAGCTCGACGACTCCTCTTCAGAGCCTTCCTCATAACTGTAATGCACACATGCATTACAGTCAATTGTGTGAATGCATTCATTTTCAATGTGCATCCTATTTACGGATCAACACAATTAAGCGTTCAGCAAAAACCAACCGCACTTTGCTTTTAATCTTGTGGTTCAACGCGTGCACCATTGTATTCACACTTCAATGTTGTGGTTAATTTTGCCGACATGGACTCAGGGAACAATATGCGGGATAAGTACGTATGGGTACGTATGTATGTATGCAAGCATAAGGCAGCAAAGTGCAGGGCAGATGAGATCATAAATGCAATTTAGTAGCATAGCACCTTAAGCACAACGGAATAAGTGAACCCCAGCGTTATAGCCACCCCATTCATTTACATAAATCCCAGAGAGAATTGAAATTCGAAACATTCAAAACATTATTATTGTCACTTCCTTCCTTCCTTACAAATTCATACTGAACCGAAAGTGCCAACCAGCCAGCGAGCCACAAAGCAGATCTGTCACATGTGTAAAAGTTGTTGGAGAAACAACAAACCGGTGACAGAGTTGTGGATCATTACAACAACTCAGTTTTGCTGGAAGCAGTGCTACTTGACGTACAATTGAGAAACAAGTTAACTGACTGAGACAAAACCAGTATTGTCACATGAAACGAGCATATTGAAATGTTACATAACCTAAAATAACGGAAACGGTAATTGTGGACGGAGCGGGCACGGAGGGGTCCAAGTCATTACGTGAAGCTGAGAGTAAAATGATGTTTGTTTCCACCAGAAGGGGCCCAGCACAAGACATTATGACACTCGTAAAAATTCTAACCCTTCCCATTTATGCACCACCCTCGTATATGCCCCATCACCGCTCTTCCCATGTACAACCACACCAGTCCAAAACTTTAAAACTCTCAATCTTTCAAAACTTCAACTTAAACCAGTTGACTCTTTCTTTCCTGGAAACTGAACGATGAACTTGCCACATTATTTTAAGGTACGGAGTATGTAATACATCTCTTGAATGTTTCTTAAATGGGTGCTCGACTGTCTATCCAGAAAACCTTTTTCCCATTTTTGTCCTTTCACTGACTTGAATCTTCACCAGTGTCATAATTTATCCAAATAAATTCGTGGGAGATGATACGGCCAGACTTATCTCACTTATCAAGATTTTCAACTTTTCCCATAACTTTGTTTCATCCTTTAAAAAACCTGTGACTGGAGTGAACAAAAGGTTTGAATCTTTTTTTGATGAAACAAATGGCTATTTGTACCACCATTACAAGCACCGTTAGGGATCGACAAATGCGCTTTGAACAAAACAACAGACCTTTTTCTTCACGATTCGTCTAAAGTCTTAAAAATCAAGAAAGGAATTGCATGAATTCTCATACCAATAAATCACCACCTCCATCAGACTCAAACCACCAAAACCCAACCCCTTGTTCCTTCCCTACCACCCAAAATTCGTTCTCAAATCTAAATTTACAAAATCAATGTAACATTTCCTATTCTTTCTTTCGTGTAACGTATTATGGAAAACTAAAATGTCGAAGTTATCAAATAAATATATCGAAGGTGGAACATCCTTACACCCAAAATTACTCGGAAAACCTTGCAATTGTTATAATTGATTTCATTCCGCTTGCACTTTATCATTTTTTCCTGAAAGCAATCGTTTGTGCATTACTTTGTTGAAACTTCACACTTCAGGGCAAACCCATCCATCTTGTCAAAGTGAAACCAACCAAACTATGTAAAACACGTATGAAACGCACCACTAATGATTTCTTTCCTCGTCAAAAAACAAACAAATAAACAAATGAAAACGAAATCAAGTCAGGTTTCAAATCATATATTTAGCTCGGCTTAGATAATAAAACAGTCGCTGCTAAAATAAATGCAACGCAATCCGCGGCTCATTATCACTTTTAACCTTTGCGTTGAAAGTTGGATATCGAATTGCAAGCCTTCTGACGACGATGGCGGTGTCTCCCAACCTAGACTGAGACCAAATTCAGTACCAATTTATCAGGAACTCATCGACATCCATCATTCCTAGCAACAGCCACAGACAGACAGAGTTGCGGTGTAAGTACCGCTGCCATACAATGGCCATTCATAAAAGGAGACAAATATCACAAGCAACAAATTTGTTCCTGACCCTTGAAGACGAGACGAGATGCACGGATTCAATTTCAGTTTTCCTTTCGTGTTCTTTATTTACTTTGTGCAGCGGTGGTGCAGATTGATGCATGACTTCTGTAATTGGTAGTCAATGCTCAGCAAACAAAGCGTCTCCCAATAAATTATAACCATTCGATATTCAATCTCAATTTCGTTCTTCGCATATGCACAGCATGATAAATAAATAACTGCTACCCTTTCACTACCACTGCTACCCCAACGATATTAATGTTGACGGATGGGCTTGGCTCCAAGTTACGTGACTGTCAATCAGAATCGGAGAAAAATGTGGATTGGTGAAACAAATTAATAGTTTGGACACTAACGATCAATTTCAATTTAAGATCAAGTCTCTCTCTCTTTATGAAACAGGGTCCCGTTTTCCTTGTAAGTAATTATTGCTACCGACATAAATAATTGGGAGATTTTTGATAACGTAGATCTTAGCTTTTATCTTCAATGGTTATTGCAAAATTATGGGTGACATGCCAAATCACGTTGCATAACGTGTATTGTAGATTACAGAATATGATCGATTACTTCATGAGTTTCTCACGAGATCCATAACTCGGCTCACTCACCAATTACATATTCTACAAGGCGAGCTACTTATTACCACTGTCTGACTGAGAGTACCCATTATTATTTCATTAATGCGTCAAAAAGATGCAAAAACCATTTTTTGTCCACTCTCAACAGAAGTTTGGACTATTGAAATATATTTGAAAATTCAGCTGAATAATTGATACTGAAAGTGAGTGTCAAGTGCCATTCATTATTAATAAAGTTTTGGACCTTCAGACAATCACACTGCCAGACAAACTCTCACGCAGACAAAAGAAATTAATCCACGTCAAAGCAATTGAATTTCAAAGAGTGTCAGTAACTCTCCTTGTCTGGGAGCATTTTCCCATTTACGACTTGGCCCAACATACAAATATTCGATAACTCGAAAGTTTTGAAGCCTCTTTTCCTTCCTTGTTGTTGGTTTATTGAATAATCACTCGATACAGTCAAGAGATTGTGTGGTGGGTATTCGAAATTTTAAGCAATTAACTTCTATTCTCATTAATCGTTCTTAATCGCCTTGATTGAAATTCATGAACTCATCCAAGAATTACTATGCTTCATTTTCACCCGATAATATTATTGAAGCTGAAAGTTTTAACTGTGTCGTGCTGCAGCCAGACTGCTCGACGAACCAAAAGACAAATGAGAGGGTGCCTGACGATATGTGAAATTAATGACTGTAATTAATATTTCTGATATCTTTGAAAACCCTAATTTCTCATCCCGTCTTCTTAATTCTGGCTCCCATAAGCTCAATCATGGCAAAACCGCTATTTGCCCATGTAACGATGAACCAAAGGTGATCTTCTGTTGTCCCTGTTTTCTTGGATGGTTTGCGAGGAAGATCACTGCAATTATTGCACCAACGCAGCATGAGGCTGACCTGCCGTACACGAGACGAATTCCCTTTCGTCGTCGTCAAGTAAATCTCTCTTGTTTCGAGAGGACATCAATCCAATCTGTCTTCATAACTTTCCCAGTTCACAATTGGTCTCTCCCTCTCTCACCATTTCATTTCAGTAGCAGCCGACACATCCATCAGTCGTGCCCTTTATTGAATGAAAGAATAAAAGCTATCTAACGTTACCACCACGGCACTTTCGATAAATTGCGCAAGTAAATCATTCCATGACCATTGCATCTCTTCCCCAACTCAACGCATGACCAATTCCGTCCCTATCTCTCCTTTTGTTGCAGAGTTGTTGTTCTCCATTCCTGACCTTTGACAAGTTGTTCCATTTTGACCCATCCAGTTCCGATCAATGTCGTTCATTAAGTGGCTCATCCTTCCTTCCCCACTTTCTCTCCGTGCGTATTGATACCCCTCATTTTTGTCAAATATCAATTTCCACCAGGATGAAATTGGATGGGCAGGATAATATTATGACTAACTTGAGAGCCAATATGTGGCGACTTTCGACAGAACTGAGGATCAGAATAGTGAGACCACTAGCATAATAAATAAGTAAGGATTTGTTAATACGTGAAGGTGGTCTATTTATTGAGCGATTTCAACAATAATCTATTGACAATAAATACATAAATCTTCCCACTCTCTAGAAAATAAAATTCGACTTTAGCTTTGTAGTGAGTGAGGTAAGACTGCATTCCCTACTAATTCTTCCTGAGAGGGAAACAAGTAGTGAAGCCAGGAAATGTGAGAGTCAAGTTGGGGTTGTTTTTGAGACGTATTGGATCGACTCGGCGAGGAGAGTTTGTGCGTTGCATAATGGATGGAAAGCGACAGCTCCCTGTTCAGCAGGAAACGGAATCTACCCACCACTCCCCCTCGCCGTCTTCCCTGCTTTCCTCCTTCTGCGGAGACGAAGTAGAATTCTTGAAGCGGTGAGAAACCGTAATCGTCTGTTCGGAGCAGGAGAAGGGAGGGATGAAATAATACATAAAAAGCGTATTAGGAACCTATTCTTTCAGAAACTGAATTAACCCAAAGAACTCTTTTAAGCAAGTCTTGCTCGGCAAATCCAGTAGGTAGTTGTAGGGTGCAGAAGAGGTTTCTCAAAATTCGTACAAAATACAAGATTAGAGTTTAGGGAATGATTAACTATTATATTATTCGCTTAATTAAGATAAACACAAGGCAAGCAATTTACAATTAAACTGTTTACTACAATTAAGCACGAAAGCTGCTGCGTTTGGCAATTAGATCAAGAATTATCAGGAAAAAAAACTAGTACACGTGTCGATTTAGCCGTCAATGTGCATACATCGTCTCATAAAAAAGCTTATCAACAACAGACAGATGTAGGCACAACCTGCTTATTTTTTTAGTGCCGTCCCATGACTGTCAGTCAATTCATGGGATCAAGATTCAATGAAATTTATGATCTTGTAAATCCACGTTAATAACAATTAAGAACAGTGAACGAAATAGTGCATAAATCAAACTCCATGGTGTGACTGAACCAACTGACAAACAAGTTTAAGTACAATTCTACATACGTAGGAGCGTGATAGGGATTTTTTGATTCAATGATTTAATTACCTTTCTCGTTCAATAAATCTCGCCGCTTTTGCTTCGTGAAGACCTTGTGACCTTGGATTAATCGACCTTCTTTATCGACACCATTTCACACACATTTAATTCAATTTCAAGCTGTTTTTATTCAATTGCATTGCAAACAACGACGCATTGTTTCCAATTCGAATTTATGTTTCAAATGTACGTTTTAGGTATCACTCCCTGGGAAAGGAGGCAACACCTGGGACACATTTTAGAGTCGGATCAACGTGACCAAGCATACGCATGTAGATTCATTTTGTTTTATGATGACGCCCAGAAATGTTTAATGTGCAAACAAAAAATTGTGTAATACACCCCACATTACAATTCCAAATTCAGTCGGATGCACTTTTTTGCATTCTTTACTATCGGAGCATTGTATGCATGGTGTAAAACAGAGTCGAGTGCATATGATAATTCAATGCATGACGTTGCACCAAACAAGATCTAATCGATTAACAAGTTCACTGCTGACTGTTCTTGTAGGCAATCGAGCTAAACAAAGGTTTGACCAAATGTTCCGTGGAGGTGGAATGCAAAGTTTAAACCAACAAGTCATTCACAGATGGAAGGAATGCATCTCATTTGTATTCCAGTCATGCACACTTATTAAAATTAGGATGGCTCTTTTGGAAGTGTACAAATTTAGAAGACCATCTTCAAGATTTGATCATCAAGCACACTAAAATGCACAAGTTGCAGCGTATGTGGATTAAGTGTTGGATATAATAATTACAAAAAACTAATTTGGACCCTGAAGTGACTGTCTTGGTGATGAATTGCTACTGCTTACACGAACCAGCGGCATAATTGTCAATGTGTCAGAGCTAATGTTAGTCTGAAATTTGACCAGTATTTAATCTTTCCATCATTTTAGAAGCAACTGCCATATGGCTGACGATTATAGAAGACTGCTCCCGAGATCAAATCTCTTATCCACTCCTTACAGAGCAAGTACAGCGGGTTTGTCGACTCTGGACAAAGAATAACTTCTCGACAGTATGCATACATAAGAAGTAAGCAGAGGCTATGGCTCGGATTTAAGGTTTGTGGAGGAGGAGACGTCCCAATGAGTTCATCTCAGTTCTGAGAAGGTCTTGGTATTCCTTCCACTTGTAGAGCGACGTAATAATAATAGTAAATCAGACACAGGAAATCACGGCTGAATTGATTTTGGCTGAGAAGAAGGGCGCAACCAACCACTAGACCGTTGTTGATTGTCAAAGTCACTCTCTCTCGACATCAATCTGACCAAAAAAGACGCGTCCTTTTACCCATTACGGGCCGATAAAGATAAGCGAGCAGGGTACAAAAGTCACTCTTTGACTTATATTCCGGCACATTGTTAGTGTTTTAAGGGCGGTGGCAGTGGATGTGAACCGTCGCGGTGGACCGAGACATGGAACTTTTCATCTTTCAAAGCTCCGTAAAAAATGTCAACCTTGGTGCGATAACCATCATCCAATCCTGTCGTCGTGACTTACAACAAAGTTCAATCCAGCAACCTATACATACACCTTTATTGGAAAATGCTGTCTCTACTTATATTATATGTCTCAACTAATTGAGTTGAGACTTTTCCACAATTTTTTGGTCGCCACTATTTTCCTCGACTACACACATGCATGATCACATTACTCTACTGCTTATGTATACAAACACAGACACTACTAAATATACACGCTACCACTGAATGGTAATTACTCTCAAGTAAATTTGGTGGAGTGAGAGATCTGAATCTCATCTCTCAAACCAGCGAGATTAGTGAGAAATTTCATCCAGGGCCAGTAGTGGTTCCCTGCCAGAACACGAAGCCGTTTTTCCATTCAGCCCTGCCTGCCACGAACAAATTCATTCATGAGGACGACGATATTGAACAAGGGTCAGGATTTGTTTTCATTACGATGATTACTGTGCAGCCAGTTCTGGAGCAAACCACACCATCACCACAAAGAAGCAGCATTCATTATGGGATCGGACGGGGAGACACTGCGAAGGAGGAAGGGTGACCACCCCTTCTTGCCCTGATTAACAAACGCGACTCTTGATTCCGACTGGAAACGGTAACAGTTGGATCACCTTGGTTTATTACGTCGCTAACTCGCACCCTTTTCTCGCCCTGCACTCTCTGCCCCCAAGAACAAATAAGTTTACTCTGCCATTATGAGAAATATAAACTTATCTCATTTCCCCATTTGCAACCCTACCTAATTTTCTGATCAAGCACGGGAAGAATAAATGTTCCAATTTTTCACTTCCCAAAATTACTCTGGTGCATACACAGCCTTCCGCTTCAGAGCGAGGGTAATGAATGTGCAAAGATAGCATCATAATGGAAGGGTGGGTATGAATAATTTAGACGAGAAAGTAGTTATGCAGCTAATTATGGGCAGGACTGGAGAGGGGATTGTTGTGAGTGAACACAAAAAATGAGTTTGCATACCAATTTGAGAAGAGGCTCAAAAAATTGAGAAGTACACGGATCTTTGTTTTTCTATCATTTTTCTTTGAAAAATTGTGAAGGAGCATTTGTACACGTGCTTCTTCACAATCTTGTCCTCGTTTAGAAAAGAAGTAATAATAATAATAACATAACAGTAATAATTGGATTTAGTCTTATTGCCCAAATTTCTGCAGGTGTGTTGGCTGGTGGGAAGATGATAAGTAGAAGCACATGCAATTTCGCACGTCATGAATCAAGAATAAATGTCTTAAGGCGAAAATCCAACAGTTCAAAATTCAACCTTTTAAGGCAAAATGTCCCCGATTCTCATAATTTTATTTATTGTATCAAGCAACTTGACTTAAGGTGGAAACCTGCCGAGTACAAATGTACGTACAAAGTGTGAATAGGGTCAGTTGCACCTAGTGGAAGCAATTTATGGATGAAATGGGCGAAGAAAACTTGAAAAATCTCTTTTCATAAATTTTGAGCTTAATCAAAACAAACAAAAGTGCATCGTCGAGTAGTCGGATAGCAAAAGCATGGATGTAAATCCCACGAAGATTAAGACCAAGGGTCGTCTTTGAAAAATAAAGATGAACTTCTGCCTCATCATAGCTCATCATAGCATGTCCCATTTCCGACGTGATGTGTGATTTTTGTAGCACATGTGGAACGCTATTGCCTGCAGCACCATTTGCAACTTATCTCCTCTGAACCACATGTGAACGACGACTTTTACTTTCTTGGCTGAAAACCTCGAAAGAGCAAACACCATCCACTCTGGTGGTCACTCACGACCACTTGTACTCCGTTTTTACGAGCACTTTCAAGTGTCAAGTTGAATTCGACGTTTTAAAATCTACCTCAAACACGCCATACCACAAAATGGTCGGAGCTTTTTGACATCCAGCAGTGGTGCCCATAGTTCGTTTCGTGAATGTCTCATCTGCCTGCATGCGACAATGGAGCTTGAAAAGTCAAAAAATTGTTATGACCATGGCCCACCCTTCTCCTTACATGAAATCCTGGGCGAGTGAATAAAATGGAATTTTCTCAGCGCTCCTCTCGTAATAATCACAACATGATAGTAAAAATCAAACAATTGCTTTGTTAGGAGAAGGATTCTCTCTCTTTCCTTCCTGGAGATTTGTCCAGCTGTTTTAAGACCATCTTCTCAAAGCATTGTGAACTTGTGCATTGTTGTTTGGTGTTTTGTAATCGGATTGTGTTGGGAGCGACTTGTGTGCATAAAGACGATTTCGAATTTTGAGGGACTTTATGACATCTTTATATGCATACGTGATGAAACAGTCGCACATATGACAGATGTATACGAATAAGGATTGTTTTTGTTTTTGTACTTTTAACATTTTCGGATTTTTTTACTGCCAATATGTCTTCTTATTCCTCTCTTCTGTTGATGCAAGGATGTGAGTGAAGCATTTATTTCATGGCCTGTCCTGTTCTTGGGAAAGTGTCCGAAATAATCCTACAACCACAACGAAAGACATTCTTGGATTTGGGAGCTAAACACTTTCCGTCCGTGGCGTAAGAAGAAGTGCAGTGAACTACACAAATCGAAATAAATGTCTTGTGCAGTGTTCATGTGGATCCCCTTCTGTCAAAGCGGATTAGAAGCACGAGCGAGCTTCTCAGTCGACTTCATTGTCACCTGTCAAAATAATGCAGTGCGAGTGCAGTCGGGAAGAAAAGGGACCACCACTCCGTCCTAGATCATGCCTTGATCAAGGTCGAAAATTCCAACTTTTACTCTCTGAACAGCAGCACTTTAGAGCACTTTCAGGCTAATTGATGTATTTCCCACTAATTCCTATCGTACCCAATTTATCTTTGGGATCAATGAGGAAGAATTAATGGCAGGCATGCTGAAACCAATATCCATGTTATCCATATCTCTATTTAGAAATGTTCTCGTCTCTGAAGGCCATGATTCTGATTCAATTTACGATAAACTCGTCTGGTTTAGACAACAAAATGAAACCCAATATTTACCAGAAATATTTGTATGAAAAAAATATGCTCGCTTCGTTGATTTTGCGTACAGGTAACCTTGAATTTGTTCTGCTTTCCATGCAATCTTCACCCACATTTAGAAACCATAATAACGCTTGACACTGAGCAAACTCTGTGGCATCATTATTTGTCAAAGCTGAAATAAAAGAGAATCTGATATATTTCAGATATGGATTGCATGGACTCTTGTTAGTTCATTTTGTTTTCACTAATTTCTGGGTGCACGTACTAACCTCAAACTTGTTCCCGTACACATTTTAGCAGAATCAACACAAGTTATGACCTTATTGTCAATTGTTACATTGTTTATGAATGAGTGGTCTGCTGAGCTACTTTTCCTCACTTCACTCACTGTATCCATCCCATTGAAAAGCAAGAGTGGACTCAGTTTGATAAATGATTGACAAAATCATCATTGTGTTAAAAAGAATGCAAATAATTTAAATACTTGAACCTACTTAATTCTTCTCCAAACCAACTAATTTCAATGGCTCATCATCATTTAAAATTTTGGTTGGGCTCATTTTCGAAATTGTAGAGGTTGTGAAGTATGAAAATTTATTGGTGCTTATTCTCAACCCCAATACCCAGATTTGGAGAGAAAATAGTTCGATTCTTACTTCAACAAGGAAGCTGAACAAATTGACAAGATTTGTGACATTTGCAAATATGAACTCCTTCACAATGAGCAAATTTTTGTAGTGGGCATGCATTTCACAAGGCAAGTAAATGTATGACTTACATACACTACTGCTTGGATTGAAAGTAAAATTATGATTCAAGAACTTTATGGTCTAAAAGGTTGACTAAAGAGTCGTTGGTTTAATAATTGTGTCTTGTTTTTATGCACTAACACATAGCCAAAGAATGAACTTGAGAACACATGTACGTACTGATCATGAAATAATGAAATGATCAACAGAAAATTTGACATGCACAAAAAATGCGACATCATTCCAATATCTTCAAAACATAAGTACACCGTTGGCGAAAAATTCGACACTAATAAACAGAAGTTGAATACAGTGATTTAACAATGTATTCACTCTTTGGCTCAATAGCATTGTTCTTGTAATGATGTTTTGCCTAATTACCATAAAAATTGTGTAAAAAGCTTAAAGATTTAATACAATTATATTTAGCCTTTCAATAGCATGAATCTGTTTGATATTCTTTATAAATATCGCAACATTACGAATCTGGAATTCGATTTTTATTCACTTTGACACTTTCTCATCAAATAATTTAATCCCTCTTGATTTTGGAGGGCCACGTCCAATCTGAACAAAGTTCTGAATCCGACAAGTGTGCATGGCTTTCAGTTATCAGTTTCAGTTCCATCCAGGCCATTCCATCAATTCAACATGAAAAGTCACGTTCAACAACACATCTCATTGTTGTCTTTTTCTCATTTGACCACCCCACACGGTGACCTGTAGTCCCATTTATTAAACCTGCTCCAATGACCACCACCAAGCAGAGACATGGTCCGTGTCTAATATGGACATTGGAATTGCACTGGTCAAGAGAGTTATTATTTATAAGTGTCATCCTTGTTCGTTTTCAATTAATAATGAATGGCTACAGAAAAAGGTGACTTTGGAGAGGCACTTGACGGAAGAATTTACCATGCTGCTTGACACATTCAATAGAAATCAACTACACACACATCTTGTATTTACTGACCTAAAAAACTGAAAGATTAAGCATGACCTGACAAATTCTCTTCGGATTCAATTTAGTAGCCGTGCAAGTAATACAATTTTATGGGTCTAATAAAATTCCAAACCTGTATCGAATAATATCTGCATCGAACATTCTCACTATTTATTTATCTCGGGAATAACAAGCAAAAACTCGGTAAGACTTTCCAGCCGAGAAGATTCGATAAGATAGCGGAAAAAACCTTTGATTCATTATCAGTTCGCAAAGAAGAGCTGATTGACAGATGATGGCATTGTTTGTCAATTATAAGCAACATTCACGAGTCATTTGGCGTTGGTTGACCTCTTGGAAATTTTGCAAAGTCACTACATGGCTGATGAATGGACACCCACGAAGGGAGTCCAATAACAAGAGTAGATTCTAACTACATGGTTAATTAATTAGGAAATATTTGAAATGCAAATAATTAATGCGTGAAATACTTAATTTTCGAAATTTATGGCCGTTTTCTACACCAAATTCATTACGTAAAAATATTTTCATTATGACTGAGGTAGATTTTTTACGACATGGTCACACTTCCATCATCATATTTTTAGTGCCATCAGCCCAGTCACAACCTATTTCGAGTTAAGCTCTCCATAAAACGAAATGCATAAAAAGTGCATATTGTGAACATAATAAAAATGTCCGTAAAGCCATATTACGACGATTTCAATAGTGCCACGCTTCATTTACACGTTCCGTTCGGACCAAATGTAAGTATTTACAACACGGCATAAATAAATATGTAGCTACAAAAGTCTATATGACCAAATTCGACAAGGACGTAGTCGGGAGGCTACCTTTCCTAACTTATCGTTAGCATATCATGCCTACATATTGACTACTGAGCCAAATCTGCGTCGAGTGGGAAGCTAAAAATACGACAGAAAAATAAGATTCGAGATAACAGATTTACGTCGATAACGTAAACTACTTGAACTTCTCCTTAAGTAAACATTTGCAGTGTATGTTCAGGGAAAAGGAAATTAAAATATGAGAGTTGCACAAACATTAAGTTGAAGAACATTCGAGTAAGTGCACCTTCTCAAATTCATTGTTGTTGACGTTTCGAAAATAAGTTTTAATGTTACTCCAGTCGACTACAGATTACAAGGAACCATAAGAATAAACCATACGGTTTCAACAAACTAAAAGTTGCATTATGAACTATCTGCATGGTGCATTGTTCAATGAGATAATTAAAAAATAGTCAATCTCCAGTTTGAATACAATATGCACTGTAAATGCTACAAAATAGTGACACCAAGTTGATTGATGGTTTGGAGGGTGCATGATCATTTAAGGGTTGAACATATGTATCAGTTCGAATGCAGTTGACTGCAAGTGTCGCATGGCTGCATTGAGGACGACTCGTGGATATGATTGAGTGGAGAAAAAGAGAAAGCAATCAAATCGTACCGAAATGATTTCCTGGAGATCGCGCACAAAAGTCCGTTCCGTTTCCACGATTTCCATCACCACTCGATCCATGTAGCTCAGGTTGGGGTCACAAAACTTGAAGTTGGTCTGCGTCTGGATGGGAAATGAAATTCGTCCTCGACCGTCCAAATTATTGGTCGCATTCTCTCCGCAATCTGAAAACAGTCAAAAAATACATTTAAAGCATAAATTCACAATATGTATGTTTGACTATGCACGTATGCATGCAAAAATAAAAGAAGATAAATGCTAAGGTGCAAATGGAGAGCGCTCAATTTTTCAGAGAGATGATTCAATGTAATGCCCTGAACGTCTCAATTCTCATGCAACTTTGCAAATGTTGTCATATTCTTAAAAGGCAAAAGGGCATAACAAACCGCAATAAATGACAAAATAAAACATATAATTTGACAAGGTTGTCGTACGTACTGAGAATTATAACCAAGTTTTTAGCATAATAAATGTAAATGCAGACCAAATAAAATGCAAACGAAAGTAAAAATTGTCGTAAATGCAGAATAGTTCAAAATTTTGTAGGTATATGGATATGTGCCAGGATGTGACAATAATATCAGCTACACATTTACTTAAAATTCTGAAACACACCTCAATTAATATCACTTGAGGCCAAGTTTAAGAAAAGTGAAATTTCAAGTGTCAAGCCAAAAACGTATCTGAATTACCAACTTGTCCACCTGTAATTTATCCATTTGAAATTTAATAAATTATGTGCAAAGTGCTGAAGGGCATGAGAAAAGGAAATTGAAATGAACATTTTAACCAAATGATAGATATGCGTAAGAAGAACACACGTAAAACCTTCACGTCACAATAATACTCATCAAAACACCACCGCCTGGAGTAAAACCAAGAATTAGTTTCATCCACTAGCCAATTTCCCATAAAATCTTATATATTAATAAAATCATTCCATTAAAAGTAAACCAAACCCAACATTATAGACCCATCATAAAATTGCGGGGGGCAAGTAATCCGTCTTGTTTATTCATACATTAACATAATGATAAGGCATTATGAATTGCAATTGATCTTATAGTGTAATTTTCAAGTTCTAAAACTTGATATTTATTACTTTTCATCTCGAATTATTTCCTCATTTACAACAATTCAACTCGATATTTTAGATAAAAATTTAATAACAAACAAAATGCACAATCGAGAATTTTGTTGACGATTAAATGATTATTAACTCGTATGTGCTAAAAAAATTCAATCAAAATGCACAAATCCTACACTGCCAGTTTATCACAGCATGCATTTTAGTTTTTTGGTTCATGTTCTAACGTCAAATGTTTAACAGTTTGAACTCATATTGACCGTATAAAATCTACGAAATTAGTTGGCTTGAAAGAACAACTTTGCTACGCTCAACGAGTTTCAGTTACGAGAGGAATACATAGTTTAAAATATTTGCAATGCAACGTTTTCAGCTGTGATAATGTGAAACGAATGATTGGCATTAATATCCAATAAAGTGTAAGTGCTGGCCAAATAAGGAAGAAACAAAAGTGGTCGATAAGTAGTAAAGTTCACTTTCGTCTACGTATAATGAAAATCAGTCCGCATATCTCACATAACTTGGGCATTTAAAATTTTAACAAATTGTAAAAATGCATGGATTTATGGACTCAGAATTACTCCAAATTGAGACATGAGTAGAAATGAGATCACAGAGTTCTACATACATAGTTTCTTCAATATGTGTCTCAAGGTTTTGAAAATCTTGCTTAAACAGCAACAATCTGTCCATCATTCACCCGTCATCGTGTCGATGTACTTCCAAATGAACGGACGGCAGGGTTTGTGAACGTTCATATTGCATAACGTTAATGGTGCTCTAAATATTAAAGACTAGCGAAAACTATGCGTCACGAATTTCATATTATTTATTGTGTACAAATTACAATTACAGCGTTACAAAACAAAATCACACTTTACGAGCAAAGAGCTATAATGCGACCCCATGAGCCGTCCTAATACATAAAAAACGGTTTTCAATACTTTGCGCTGAGTTATTGAAAGCTTTTTATTTGACCATTTATTTCAAATATCTGACACAAAGCCTTTGTCGCCATATGCATGCAGGTTAGTTTTCAGACGGCATTTTCCGACTTTCTCCAGATTCTTCATGCAAGAATAAGGAAGTTGTTTCACTTCCTCACTCTCTTCTCTTTCCTACTTTCTGCATAGGAGACGGCCCCCACAGGGTTGACGAGAATAAAATAAAGGTGATTTCTGGATTTGACAACGGATTTAGCAGCTTGAAGGTGGGAGAGAGAAAGCTTTACTACTTGCTTCAACTTTCGCCAGGACCGAAATAGTGAATTCTGATCCTCCAAGAGAGCTGTGGGATGAAAATGAAGGGAGAGAGTGAGCATCGAAGGGGGAGGAATGGATCAATATCCAGGCAACTAAACTTGTTCAAGCAGAGTAAACCACATTCAGAAGAAGAGTGTTCAGTCGTTGCGGACCACATTGAACTTGAACTTGAACGACGAAGAACCGATTTTGGTTGAGGATGCAATTGCCGCAATTGAACCAAAGCCAAAGACTTTGATAAAACCAAGACCAAAGTGTTCGAGGTGGATGAAAAAACTTGAGAAAAAGTCGATGCAACTTTTGCTGCTGACAACGCTTGTTTGTTTTCAAGGGACAAGTGAAGAAATTGACGATGTCCTGCTGACAAGTGAATGACTCGAGGGGAATAAATGTAGTTAAACTTTTAGAGGCCTAAATCGGGAAGTAATTTAGAAACGAAACTTGTCGTCAAATAAATATGATGTCCGTTTGTTATATAATACTTAGCGTTCAATATCGATGATATTATTTGGCATATTCATCTCACTCGTATTTGTGCACTTTATAATTGCGATGCACAGCAAATAAACTCAGCAGAATAAAGTTTCCAACAAAGGGGACTTGTTGTAATTGATCCAGCCAGCCCGCCCACTCGCCCATCTCATCAAACAAGACCAATTGGAAATGGTAGCAGTTTATATTTAATACAATCTGAATATTGTATTAAACAACTGCTTGAAACTTCTCCCTGCATAAACCAAGTCGAACATCAAAAGGTTTCATTTCATCAACTCGCTAAGACTTCCATCATCTCATAAACAACGCATGCTGGCAACATGAACTTGATCTTGGTTTGAAATGCACCAATTTGTTTGTATACGTACAATGCGCTCGTTTAAATAAATTCGAGGAGATGAATGCATTCATGAATTGGACGCGGGTTAGAGTGGTTTTCAGAGTCGGAATGATTACAACGTGGTCAAAGGGTTAAATTCAATGCACAACAGATGAATGTTCTTCAAAGTTTAACTCAACTTTTCAGACAAGTCTGGCAGATTATTAAGCAAGCAGCCAGCAAAAGTAAACTAATTGAGGGAACGCTGTTTGGCGGAAGTGAAAAGATTCAAGGGCGGATGTGCAACTCGGCTGGATGTTCTCTAAATTCTGACAAGTTTGCATTTCTCGGCAACTTGAGAATAAGAACTTGTGGCAAGTGGCAAGCACACTGTAAAATTCACATAAAGTATGACTTCTCGAAAATATGCAAAATTAAGAGAATGTTTTAAGCGACTAAAGAAAGTGAATTATTAAATTACGACATCTCGAAAAGTTTTGTCTTTTCAAGTTTGCTCTTCTTTTAAAAGTTATGAAGAACTAAAATGAGTGGATTACTTGAAATTGTGGATTAATTTAGAAGGAATATTTAACTTTGCATTACTTGCAAAAGGCTTATGGGCTGTGTATGCATAAGGCTAGAAAATTAACAATAATAAAGACATGTGCCATCCGAAAAAGTCAAACATTTGACTTTTCGACTTCCTGCATATCCTTCCTTCCTACTTCCTTTTCTTCATCATTTCCACTCCCTTCAAAACTTTATGATCGTTAACATGCAATGCACCCAAGTGGCTCGCGACACAATCCCTCTTCAGAGAATAAAAGTAAATACACAAGTCGGGAATAATTGCTTCCCCCAAATAGGATTTAGTCCATAACTGCCTCCAAGCTCCGACTCGACCCAAAGTTCATAGAAAGTCCGTCCAAAGTAAGTAAAGTAAGTAATATGAGACGAAGGAGGAGAACCATCCGTTAATTTTCTCTTCCGAGAAAGACGCCATATGGTCACAACAACTTGATCCGCCGACACACGGGTCATTTCATTCGTACTGCATCCGAGATGAGGAAGGAAGGACAGTTGCTCAGTTGTTGACTTTAATATATGAAAAGTGAAACAGAACCAGATCAAGGTTTTCAATTAAGGGAAACAGAATTTTGCTTCAATTAGCATGCATGCAGACTAATACAGACGACTATGTCTGCACATACAGCAAGGAAGGAAGTGGGCCACATGAATATTGAGATATTTATTTTAGTATTGACCAATCATAAATCTATACTCGTACAAAAAGCATGCATTGCAAATTTCGCCCATCTCTCATAATAATATCGAGATTGTGTACATAACAAAACCACACTCTCAATTTTGTTACTGCAATTACTTAAACATAATAAATAAACTCGACTTTTCCAGATTCTTTTGGAACAGAAACTTTTGACACGTCCAACTTTTTGGTACTCAGAAAATTAATGTACTTTTCAACAACAGCTTCAGCGCAAGGACCATGAACATGCTAATAAGTGTGACAAACTGAAGACCACGTTCAATGAAAAGAAAAGAAACTGAAAGCTATTCTTTACACACTGCCCAGAACATTTCCATCCGACCTTTTAAGCAGATGCAGAACTATCCATAATTAAATATAATAAAGTAAACTGCTCGTGTGATAATGAAGTCGTGTGTGTATTTATTTAGTTTGGATGCTGTAATATTTAGGCCTCAAATAACTTATCACATCCAGTCTGCTCATTCCATGAATCATCCAGTCTGAATCTTTTTTTGAGAAAATATACAAATTCTCGTTCATGCAATCTTCATTATCATTCTTGAGAACGGGCCAACCGTGCAACTATCTAAAACCACATAATTCCAAAACGTGTTCTTGTAGTATGCACTCGTGGTACGGTATTGTACCACGCACGCATTTATGTAAGTACGTCGGACAAATATAAAAACCGTGGTTTTTGTCTCTGGATAAGAAATATTATACGCAAGACTGGAGAAGCTAACAACTTGTAATAATGTTATTATTGCAATCATGCAAATCCACTTGTAGCAAAACACGTCTTTTCAAATAAATCAAGTCATTGTTTCACGTGTACTTGTGTAAAAGTAAATGCTGCGTTCAACATTTTGTACTTTTCTGATACTCGCCATTTGTGTAATTGAGATGAAGAAAGCAAAACCTCGTGCAAATAATAAGCTGCGAATTTATAAGTTTGGCATATTATAATCTACTTGAAAACACGTTTAGCTGTTATTAAATTGTTTTGCTTGCGTGGAGGTAAATAAATCGCTAGAGGATAATTTGAGTCTTATTGTGCTCATGTAAATTGAGATTAGATTACTCGACAAATTAAAAGAGCAGGTGGATATGTATCTGCTTCTTCTCATGAATACGACTTTCGTCTTGTTGGCGTGACTGGACAAAATTCTAGTGCTCATCATGAAAACACGATCCATCAACATTTCATCGTCCACTCTGACGTATCTATGTCAGCCAAGGGTTCTTCTTCGTACAATCAAATATAATTTTAATAATGGTGTCCCTTACTGCGTATAACAGACAGTGATTAAAAAGCAGTTTGCGTGGTGTCCTTTGTCTACTGAAACCACTAAATAGCGACCAATTCTCTCTCCCTCTTCAATTTTAATTGTATTTGAAGAGTCCAGCAGTGAGACCTATGTTTGCAGGCTTGGATTTGTTGCTTCGCCATCCATCGTCTATCTCACAATGCAGTAGCCAAATAAATAATGATCATCTTTTCCTCCACTCGTCAAGTTGAAGGAAGGTTCTCCAGCAAATAAATTCCAACAGTTTTCGATGTCTTTGATCACTGAGACGTATCCAATCCCCACGAATCAGACGGAGAGAGAGAGGATGCTTTTACATCCAGGATGAAATTACTGCTATTCCTTTTAAGCGATACGTCCGTATATCTACTGCCAAAAGACTCTCTTCCCTTCTTGGAGTGAGTGCAGCAAGTTTAATTTGTGTAGAGCTAGGTGATAAAAAATAAAAGTGAGTAAAGTAGAACCTTGAGTAGTTCATTTAGTCGGTCCAGCCATGCATCGTGTCGTGTAAAACATTTGCATCGTCTCATCCCTTGCTTCATATTCTGCATTTCGAACTGTCTCACTTGGAGAATAACAACGGAGGGCAGCCTGGAGAGTTGGCTTTGCTTTGTGCTCACTGATTTTGATTTGGTTCTTCACCGTAGCTCAGCAGTTATTGTGTGAAGCTGCTCAAGCAAGAAAATGGAACTTATGCGGCTAATAACAACAAGACAGGAGCAGCAGACAGGAGAAGAAGAGCACACAATGTGCACATTCATTTCAGATTTGAAGATCATGATCGCTGATGATGAAGCATAGAAAAGGAGGTGGAAAAGGATTGATGAGATGCCGACACAGAGCATGCATTATATAAGACTTGAATGGGTGAATTAAGCCATGAGCACAGGCTTAGTCTCCCTCACAAATAAATAAACTTCATCTTCCTCGTCGTCGTCGTCGGGGAGGAAGTTGTGGAGATGAACAACCAACTTTGGACTGCACATTGTGGGTCATACATATTATTAGTTAGTTAAAATAGCTGTCCATCTCTTGTCTCATCTCTCCATGAGAAGATTGGATATGAAAATTATGTGCAGTACAAGCACACCCAGACTTAAATTACCTCCTCATGATTTCTTTATGATGCACTTTATCCTCAAATTTGTTGAAGCTACATGAACGCGATTTCAATGCACAAAAAATAATAACAAATACTTTAGATGTAGGCTCAAACTTCGACGCATGCACAGTTTGTTTACGTAGAGCAGTGGTAGGATTAGTGGGATAATATTTATAATATGTAATGTTGATGAATTATGAATGTGCTGAGTTGGATAATGCGAAAATTCTCATTAAACGATCAAGGTTACGTTAATAATAGACCATCGAGCTGCGGTACATTACTCGTCTTATTAATTTTATGAACGTTCCATTCTCAACCTCCGTGAAGAAATGGCGAACAAAAACAATGTAAAACTGTGGGCACCGCACCTCATTCCATTATTAGATGAAGATAATAATATTCCTTGCTTGTGAACAAGTTGATGAGTTCGTGAATTGCAAAAATTTCCCAGAAAGTAATTAATTGCAGGTATAAAAAAGCGTAATGAGAAACTAAAATCCCACACGGAACTCACCTTTGGTGGCAGAGTTGCTAAAGCATCTGTGACTTGAATCCATTGAACTGGTTGAGTCGTTGTTTGCTTTTCCATTAGCGTTTGTTGTTATGAGATTCTTTGTTTTGGCTGATCGGTGATTTCTTGCACTTTGCTCATCCGTCGTGAGGTCGAGAGTGATTTCTTCTTCGGGGGATGCCTTTGGGGCGAGTAGCTGAGGTGTCGTCCCTCCTGGAACATTCAGAGAAGACGACTCTGAAGAACAGGAAGAGGAGGACGCCGAGGACGCGATGGAGTTGACCGAGAGTGGTCTCTTCTGATTCTCTGCCCCATGAGGCATGTTACTACTACTCCCACTATTTAAGTCACCAGCAGGGTGAAGCAAATTTTTATTAATTGCCCCATTTTTATTGGTGTTGAGATACTTTTGCTGGTTGATGAGATTCGTGGTTGTCCAGTGGGCTCGAGTTAACACGGCTGTCGTTATCGTCTTATTGTTGTCACTGATATCTACTGTTGCACCACTAGTAGGGCAACCACCATTGTTATTGCTTTTATTATTGGAGACACTGCCACCACCGAGTTCCATTCCAGCGTGGAACAAAGTTGACACTGACACTGCAGAGTTCCAATCACACCGTTTTCCAGTTCCAGCAGTGTAGCCACCACCACCGTTTATTGTTGAGCTGCTTGGTCCCTTCAGCCTGGACCCAGATGTGGCACTTTGCATCCCGTTTTTTGTCTCCAATTTCTCTGACCCCCATCCTCCACCTATCCCGTCCGTGGTTGTGGAGGCGGCTGTGGCACTGCTTCGAGTACTGCTACTGCTGCTGCCGTTCGAAGTACAGGTTCCACTCAAGTTTTTGACAAACTGACCACCATCCACGGAAAGACGTTCGGCCAAAAGGGTATCATACATGCTCAGCAACGTCGGCACCAGATCGGTTGAGGACCCTGCAATATAAACCACGTAATCATATATAGTGAAAATATGTATTTTATACGCTTTAACGACATCATGATTACAAACACGCCTAGTATGTATCGTACATGTAACTACATAGTATGCACATGAATGCATACATATGTAACGCCAATGCACATGCAGTGCTTTGACAAGTTGACGACACAAAAAAACGCGAAAACTTTCGATTTTGATACAAACACGTGAAGAAAAGGAAGTGGTGCATGATGCGAACTTGCTTTCATAATGCATTTTGAATTTGACAAATTACAATTGTTTGTACTGACCAGAGCAATAGAAGAAGGATAAGTAGAGAGAAATAACCTCTACAATTTCACCACTGAAGCAAGTGCTAACTCGGATTTATCAACCATTCGCTAATGCAAACCCACTTTGCACATTGGGATTAAATTAAGTTAACGAGTTTTATTTGTGACAACTCAAAGTCAGGTACTTACTAAACGTTAGCAAGGATTAAGTTACAACTTCGCTATGATTCATGAATACAATGCATTTTGTAATGAATTCATGAACAATAGTTTGGATGCACTTGTCAAAATCAAAATTATCAGATCAAAGTAGACATTCAATCAGCAAATAGCATGAAACTGTTGATAATTTTGCGAATACATAAGTATTTGGTTTCATATTCTGTGTGTACGTATGTAGACTTGGAGTTTTGTAAGTTTATGGATGTGTGTTCTAATATTATTTCACAGTTTATGGTTACTTATCTCATTCAATCAACTATAGCTCATATTTCACAATCTGTAGAAATTAAAGTCAAAATAATATGTCTGGCTTTATTCCGTCATTTACTCAAGCGAACGGACAATTTCATTCGTCACGTGAAATTCCATTTCATTAATAAATATTATTATTCGTTCAACTCGATATCCCAAGCAAACTCGAAACGAACAAACTTTTACCATTTGTTTATTTTCATTTTGGTGTCAAATGTCGATATGTTGGTTCGATTTACTTCCACGTTCAAGCCAAGCCATGTCTGGGAGAAAATGCAAATTCTCACGGTGCTAAATTATTTAGCGAACCACCAGCTGTCACGGCTTGGGCTTTATCAATTTCACTCGCACATTGGTGGCAGGGTGATTCACATTAAATGCAACAATGTATGTATTTACATGCATATGCAATGACACGAGATTGTTTTATTCTGCAGGATTTTTTAGCACGATTATTCAAAGCGATCCAAAACATTTCCATTGTTTGAAATACACACATATTGACAAGTGCATTGGCTTGGTCAAGTGAAAACTCACTCGCGTGAATAAGGCAACTTTCAATTTCAAAAGAGTTTTGTATTTCTCCATCACATAACTTTGGTCATGAGAGACAGCAGGAAATGCATATTTCCATAATTGTGTTTGACTTGTTTATTATCATTATTCGCTCAGATATTGGTTATTGTCAGTGTCAATTATGAAGGCCTCTGAGCTCAATCAGAAAACCTCAGGACATGCAGAATCCCTCCCATCCAATCAAATGAAAATGGGGAATAGCGTGTGTGCATCAGGAAGATTTGGCCAATAAATCCAAATGAACAATCTGAGCGAAAACTTGAAGAAATTCATTCGAAGATTAACTCATCAGCACACTTTCAAATATTGATACTTATGAAGCCATAACTTTGCAGAATTCCTAGTTAAATCGTTATCCCTCCAATGAACCGCACCCACAACAAGCAATTACTTATTCTGACCTGGTGCCACGCCTCGGTGTACACAAGCCAGACATGCGTGTTTTCCTCATGTTTATTCAAATCCAAGGGAAGATCAATTAATTGTTTGCATGCTTTCGTCGTCTCCGTCCCGTAGCCGTATAATTAACGAGATTTATTAAGATCTACATAATTAGTTAAGGACGTCGTCATTATCACCTCCTGTTCTAGGCAGCCATTATTTGACAATTAAATGAATTGTCTTTCGAAACAATCTTGTCTGCACGACGGACACGCTACTGTTATCCAAGTTGGCCCGTGCCACATTTATTGGCTTTCCCAACTCCTTATTCGGATCACTCGTCATATTCGCAACATGACGAACTGCTTTTCTACTTGGACATGTGTACACGCGTTCTTTTCCAAATGACACCTCAACACATGTTGGTCCTAATTTTTCTTGTACACAATCAATTTAGCGAGGTGAACACTGGCATTTGCATTATTATCGCTAAATTTAATTAAAAAGGCAAATCACTCTCATTATTATTTGCTAAGCCTGACTGACTGTATATATATGCATGGAAGAGACAACATTGAGAAGAAACCCCGTCTCTAAAGTCAATGTCCAACTTTGAATAACACGAGTTATTGAAAATGTTGCTTGTCACGAGCTTAAGACAAGTTGTCAAGATTTGCAAGTTGGGATTATGTCAATATAATAATAATGTGAGGCAGCAGATGTGGTGTATTTGTAGTCGATAGTGGTCGTGGGCTTAAAAACATGCATGCAAACAGGTACATCACAAACAGGGGATGATTGGCAAATTAGTTTGGCGAGTTGTCTATTGTTACCTTTGTGCTAATGCCACATCCAAATCCGACTTGAATTGAGTACGATGATGATAACAAAATATTTCGGTCAGGGTTAAGCCTTTGCATGACTTAACATTTGAACTTCTGATCACAGCTCAGAAAAAGATGATAAATGTGTAGTCGTCAATTTTTAGCACGACTTCGTACAAGTAAATATATACGAGGCTAATAATTCTTCCACACCCACACTCACAAGTCGAACCAAAGTTGACACTTTTTAAAGATAAGTCAGTTGACAAATGTGTAGCAATTCGTGGACAACAAAAGTTATGTTTGCATGTTATATAGTCAAGATGAAATTGGAGGTGATATGAGACGAATGACTCTGAGCAAGGCTGGTGATTAAAATAACGCCGCACTAGAATGACTTCAATGTGGACAATATATAAATATTTTGTCTTGTTTAAGACTAAGGTTTTTTGAATTGTGTTGGGAAGATATTATTGAAAAATCGGATAGGACACACACCGAATAATAATTCTCGGACTACACAATTTTGTCATCCAATTCCGTCCAGAACTCAACCTCGAATCAAAGAATGTTCGTGCAAACTAGGCTTTTAAAGGTTTTACAAATGATCAAGCGACGAAACCCACACCGATATCAGTGCGGACTGCGGGCGTTATATAGGACAGGGTCACTATTCACTATCGCATCCAGCAAACTACACTACACATGACACTCGTGTACATACGTGCACGAGAGAAAACGATATGAGGACACTTATCTAATACAACTTTCAGCCCTCCTCTTATCGTCGATTGCTGCTACCGACCAACCACACTTAATCTTAATCAATGGGTTCAGTGGAAGTTGGGTCCCTTTAATTTATAGCAGCTCCAAATTGTTCAATGAACTTGGTCCCTCCATCTCAATTGGTTTCCTTTACAAGCTTTATTGATATATGGGATTTGTAATTGGAACTTGTAAGCAAATATGAAGGCGTGGGCCGTGTGCATTGCAGGCTATCCGATCCCAATAATTTGAGCATCCTGGCCCCTTTGTAGATCTGTACGACGACGATTACGGATAAAATCTCCCTGCTAATACTTCTCAAAGAATATTTGGATTTATGACGATGTTTGAGTACAGGGCGTGATGTATCAATGATCAGTTTTGGCCGTATACTGATTTAAATGAGTGAAATATTGGAGGATCGTAAAATTAAAATGTGAAACCACTCTCAGCATGAATAACACTAAAACAGGGGAATATCAGCAGGGGTTGAGAGGGGTGAGTTTCACGAATGATTGGTGTATCGTATATTTCGATCTGATTTTATTCGATTTTAAGCTTTTGAACTTTGATACATGTGACAGGATTACATACATACGCCGTGATATTCAATGTTACATATGATGCAATGCAACCAAATGTTATCCCCGCATAAAAATAATGTATACGCAAATGAACCGTGAAATAGATCAAATAGAACCTCTACGCATACACTTGTTTCAGTTTTAATTCAATTTCTTCCTGACTTGGGTGCTTTTTAATTCCGAACCAGTGGGAGAAATTATAATAATTCTGGAGTAGCTTATTAGATTAGCTGGAATTCGACTTTATCAAATGAAAGGGGAGCTGATTTAATTAATGCTGCCTTTAAAGAAGTTGAGTAAAAAGCGTTCAAAGGGAAAAGATACAATCATTGCCTGGCTATAGATTTAAAAAAATCTGTATGCCTTCTTCAGAGAGTATTTCAAAATTTTGATTTTATCAATGCATTCATTTTTTATTCTAGATATTGCATTCTAACGATCTTATTCTAGAGGTATTTTAGTACTTCCGCCTGCTATGAGGCAACGATTTGTTATAAGTAAATATGTATTGGAGCAATCTTGAAAGACATTAAAATTTTAGCAGTAAATAGTTATGCGAAATACCAGCAATTACTAAGAGCGTCATTGGTGAGCAATTTTGTAATGAGCAATCTCAGCCATAAGTGTCGCATGAAAACAGAACCCATTAATAAACAATGCCTCGTATAAATCAAACTATAAATTTTAAAGAACAATTAATGCAAGCACGTAAGATTTACATATGCAAGGAAGGTATTTTGACAAAAAGTAAAAGTATTTGGCGAGTGTTTGACCACTTCATCTTTTCATAATTTTTATGGCACGTGACCCAAAATATTATTAAACTCGACATAACGAAGTACGTGCACCCATCGTCAACAGCTCCACCCAAAAAACTAACTAGATCAGTATTCCTTTATCATTGTTCCCTTTAGGAAGTTGCAACTGCTCCCATTCAGAAAAAAGTGACCCTTGAAACCAGCAGATGTTCACCGAGTTTCGGGTTTAGCCCAGTTTACTTTGATTTTGACTGAACCTGATACAAATCTGAGACCTGGAAAAGTGTGGTCGTAACAGCTGCAGGAGAAACGCATCACCGCAACACGACCATTTTCGGGTCGGGTACATATTGCCATCATTATTATTCGTGTGGCATCCGTACAATGAAGGTATTTGATGATATACCAAAAGCAGGGCTTTCCTCCATAAGCATTCATCGGTTGCTGCTTCTTGTCTTTCACCCTCGACCTAAAGGGTCTCGTCGTCGGGTCCACCCTTTCAACTCCCCATCCGAACTATGGCTGAATGGGCCGAGAGTTATTGTCATGTACACAAATAGAGCCAAGTATCAACATGTGGATTAACCAAGTTTTAAGGGCCGACGACAAAATCCAGTCGCATATGTAG
Organism: Folsomia candida; assembly: GCF_002217175.1. Lineage (NCBI taxonomy): Eukaryota > Metazoa > Arthropoda > Collembola > Entomobryomorpha > Isotomidae > Folsomia > Folsomia candida. The sequence goes on along the minus strand of NW_019091194.1, from coordinate 16,418,336 downwards.
GAATGGATGCTCTGGAGAAACTTTACGGTTCCAGTTGTGTATTTACATACGTACGAGTATGCACATCACCCTTTATTATTTCCACTTATTAATTAAAAGGATCCAGTCCACTAGGCCACCTTGCGTGCATCCTTCAGGGACTTTTTTGGTTGTCTATTTGCCCAGCTCAAATAAGTGGATTTTTGATAGGAGATCAAATTTCAAAGTTAAAAAAAGTGTCACCCATTGCACGAGATATAAAAAAAATGGCCCCAAAAACGCGTGGTCCCTTGAGAGAGAGAGAGCTCAGTTTTCATCCCCGTATCCCCTTTGTTCTCTCAAAACAATGTCAATCCGTGTTGGATTTACTTGGTTGGCAAACTTTTGACGTATTCATCTCTCATGGATCCAACTGGGATTTTAAAAATTTGTATGCCAACAAATCAGCCCTAATTCACTTTCCCTGTTTCAGTCCAGATTTGAATCTGACCTCTGGCATTGCTCCGGGTGTGCTTTGTGGATGGATGTGGATGGCATGACGCTATTTTCTATTTTAATTTAAATAAGCAGAAACGTGATAAGTTGACACAAGCTGACGAAATGTGCTGTCATTCCTTCCTCGTTCAAACAAAACAATGATGCATTGAATCAACGATGAAATGATTAAATCCGAATTTTTCTGTGGATTGTGAATAGCCTTTTATTTGTCGGTGATGGTGGTGCTAATCCAATTATTTACCAGACGAAACAATAACATAATGTGCTGATCAAACAATAATGCTGCAATGAATTTATGAAGTGAAAGAATTGTATGAGGTCGGAACTCATGTATAGAATTTGAGTCCTTGGGGACTTTCCACAGAATGACCAGCAGTGCTCTTGCGGACAATTATAGAAATGAATTCAGTTCAGATGAAGCTCTCCAGATTTATGTACCAGCACTTGTTTCAAGTCCACTGCGACATGCTATTTTTATGTCACGACTGGTCAGTCGTCAATTTATCTTGAGTTCTGCTTCACTTGTTTCACCAATCCAACAAGCAGCATAAAAACAGTGGTTGCGTTGCAGCGTGAATTACTGTGTAGCCGTGTATTCACTTGCATTTCCATTCAATTTACTGGGGTTTTTTACGCACATAAAGTGCAATTCATTTCGGCACACAGCAAAGTCCAGCAAAGCAAGTGCCGGTGGTGCATACATAGCTGTCACATTTTATTCAGCACGATTAACAAGAGTGCAACGAAACAAAGGACCAAAGTTTTAGAAGTGCTGACCAACTGCATTTAATCTGATTTTTCCATTGGTCGCCTGAATGTTTCTCGTCGTATTCGTTTTTTGTCCTGGCTGACTGAACGTCTTGGAGGAAAATGGTTTTGACCGTGAATAGTTTCTTCACGTTGCTTCCATAATGCGTGTATTATGCAATAACGTGGTGATTTCCAAGTAGTGAACTTGTGTGGCTCTTTTTTATGCTCTGAGAAGTTTCATGAAATTCTTATTTTCTCAATGGCATCGTTGCAAGTGATAAATTGTGCATAAGTAAGGGGCAATTTTCTCCAGTCGTCCAGACTCAATCATGAACATATACAAGAAATGAAGTTTTCGGTACTCCGTGTACATACATGCTGCATTGCATCACACCAATTAACCAGGCAGGACTGGTCATTATGGTTTCCTTGTGCAGAGGAGGAGGAATTGGTAGCCAACCACAAATAAAAATGAAAGACTTGTCCTTATATTTTATGAATCACGAATTTATCCAACCCAAAATTTATTTAAGTAGAAAGTAGTTAATTTACAGCATGGCTTTAAAACAAACTATGTACAGTCCGTTTATTTACCATACGACCCTCGACGTCACCACTGCGCAATGCTATTAGTAATGAGAGTGATGACGTCGAGGATCGTATGGTTAAAAAAACAGGAGTATGTACACATCACAAACTAGAATAAACTAATTCTTAAAAAAAAACTTAGGTGAGGCTTGCTTAAAAGGGGGAAACAAGAGGTTATCATCGTGTAGTAAAATAATATGCTACATCAATGTTCATCTCATGATTTATAATTTTATGTGAATCCAACAACAAATTATATGCCTTTCGGACCATTTGCCTCGCCGTGGGCAATTTTATGATTCAAATAATTAAAATAACTTGAAAATTTATTAACGCTCAGTGCATTTAATACACATATGCAGTAATAATTCATATGAAACGATACAGGATTTCGTTAGATAATTTCGTTATCCATAATCTATTGGTGATTTAATGTACGAAGCTTGAGTTAGTTTGTAACATGAAATATTATATTTCAGAACATTAAATGTTAAAAAATTCGACCTATCTTTGAAATATATTCATGTAGGCCATCAGTATAAGCAGAATCGAATAGTAAGAAGATTGCAACTTATGTATATTTAGGTACAAGCATCAATATGGCGCACATACTATATATATACATATATGCATTGGTATGGAACAATTAATCAGGCCCACGGCGAGGCAAATGGTCCGAAACGCATATAATTTGTTGTTGGATTCACCTAAAATTATAAATCATGAGATGAACATTGATGTAGCATATTATTTTACTACACGATGATAACCTCTTGTTTCCCCCTTTTAAGCAAGCCTCACCTAAGTTTTTTTTAAGAATTAGTTTATTTTTTGTTTTTAAGTCTCTTTAAGTTGTCATCAATAATAGATACCAAATTAAATCCTCATTAGTCTGGATGCGTTGCATATGCAATTAATTCTCCAGTGGGTGTGGATGCGTGGAACACCAAATTAAATTCCCCTGTCACCCGTGGACGTGGACAAGAAATGCATCAACATCATACATATGTATGTATGCACACACTTAGAAATCTGGTATAATTGAATTCTCAGTGGTACCTACTACTTGCAATATGACGCCAGCGGTCTAGCTCCGATTTTGACGAAAAAACGATGATCATGTATTCTTAGATAAATGATTAAACACGTGTTTCAGGATTTTTCATAATGCTCAGTTTAATTAAACAAAGTTATGATGGAAAACGTGAAAGAGAATTTGCATTTTCACCGTGAAATTTTACTCACATGGGAGAAAACGAAACATGATTACGTCAGAGCATTAGTTATGAATACCATTTTTGTAGTCATTTCTGAATACCGCTTGGTACTATTTTAATACTGGATTTCTAAAAGTGCATACATGTACATACATATTTACATGTTTAGATATTTGCATATGTAAGTGCAGAGCTTACATGTTTCTATAGTGCTGGTTGCTAATAGAAACGAGTATTTATTATAAGTAATGAAGAAACATTACAAGTTAAGTAACTGGCTGCAGATGCTACCAAGAAAACTTTTTCATTTCTTATCCGATTTCGCTCGGGTTTGTTTTAAATGACGCGTTATAGATTTCCGCACATTAAAACATAGACGAGTCACAACCTTTGCATGGCAAAAGTGAATTTGCAAGTCGTTTGAAAGTTTAAAATCGATTTAAAATGGGTTAAAATATGATTGTCATGTTTATAGACCTGACGGGCATCATCTACCCAGCAAGGTCTGCACGATTGCCTTTTACATCATTTTGATACGATTAGCCGTTTTGCCACAATCTTGAGTGGAATTTTGGGAGGGGGGGTCTGTTTGCATTCTTAGGCTTTGCCGTAACCATGCATTTTTTCATGTGTTCATGGTTACTATGCCTCACCTAAGAACAAAAAATATGACCAAGTGCACTAGCTCGGTGGGCAAACATGGAACTTTTATATCGGTCACGGGCTCCTGTAAGTGGTAAGACATATTGAATAATATAATTCGCTCGTTGTGTAGAATTTGAACTGAAAATTGCTCTGATGAATTACCCGTAATTTGAGACTAAAGCTGAGAATGAATTATAATTGCATGAACCCTGCAATATCACCGGAGAGAATATATTTGCATTCAGTAAGTACTATGTATACCAGATTGAAAACTGGAATTTCGAGTTTTCGCCCATTTTTATTTACCACCTCCCAAAATTGCAAGAATTATATACTTAGCTCCTGTTTTTATAATCATTGTGCGGCAGATTAAATTAATATAATTCAAAGATGACAGTGATTAATACTTTAGTTCGCATTCGTTCGCCCAAAAGTGAAGCAGGTGATATTTACATAACTCGCCAGAAAAGCCATGCACTTGTTTGTTCAGTTTCATATTAGAGTAGATAGAAAACAACTAAATCATCAATTTACCGCATGATATTTTTAGCCAGGAATGAGGCGAGATGTTGATTTTGCAATAAAAAAAACATTCCAGTTCGTCATATGGAAAGAAAAAGTGGAAAATTATGCAACATTTGTAGATTTGGATTTGACTCAATCATGAACTGCTCGAAAACATGTCTCGCTCCAATAATCACTTCTTCCACTTCTCAGCAACTCACACTTTTAGCGTCTGGCGTAAAATTGCAGGGAGGTTGCTTTGCTGTGCACACGGAGAGAAGGATTTATTTGCGGAAGATGAACAAGAAAGTAAAAGTTATGGATAACAAGCGTATGTAACAACGTGGAAGTGCGCCTTGCTGCATAGCACGAGTGATACAATTTCCTGGCCATTTTCCAATTAGGCACGGTCTCAAGAAGACTCTTGAAGCCAAATCTTGGGCATCAGCACTTTCGTCCCATCTCTCCATCCACTCCTGTGCTGCAGTCTCCCAGTGAAATATGAGATCAAAATTGCCTCCAAGCAATGGAAAGGTGAGCAAACATTCGATGCAACAAATTATTACGCCATGCGTCAACAACAAATGCACACGCGCCACAGCCATCCTTATGCACATCTGCACCCACCAACCAAACCATGCGACAGATTTTTGGCCTTCACCTCTTCTGCTTAGAATGCAATTTTTATACCAGGTGCGATAACTCTGTTAAATTTGTGCTGCATAAATATGTCTTACTCGTTAAGCTAAACATGTAAATTGCTGGCTTCAAAACTACAACTCTAACTCTACATATATTTGTAATAGAAACATTACGGAATCTCGGAGTCTCATAATTATTTATTTTCGATATTACGCTATGCAGTGCAAATCTAGCATACATATTCCTGCCGAAAACAACAATGGACAATAGTTGCGCTCAATCAAAGGAGCAGACATGGATCGGAACTCCCGTCGAGAGCACAAATGCTCGCCACCTTCCTCCGTGTCGTCGCCGTATACTCGTTTGTTTCCCCTCATTAATTATTTTCCATCATGCTTATCAGATTCACTTCCATTGGATTCGCTACTCGCTCATTTCATCCAATTTCAACCTTATTTGGAAAATTACTTCCTTCATCTCATCTGCCATGCACCCTCGCATCAGCGCTAATCATCCCTTCGAGGCCCTCCGAGTATCAGCAGGGGAAGAAACTTGTTCCACTAACCAGTACGACTGACTGACATTACGACTGCATACATATTATGATGACTGTTGTGGAAATAATTCCGTGTGCATCTAATAAATGCACTGTAATGCAATAATGTTAAGTAATTCGCTGCAATGTGACATGATCTCATGATTTGTGCGATGTTGCTGCGATATTACATAAACATCATTAACATTCGCTCATTCCAATTCGGTGGCAGATAAACCCACACGCAAAAGCAACACAATAATTTCCTAAAAGTGGATGGATGCCCATTATGATAAGTGTGAGGTTAGTGTAATTGCTCCCCAAGGATTCTGTTACAGGAGCATAAAATTTCTTAAAGTTTTGGAAAAAAAGATAATCCGGAAGTGACAAAATTTAATGCTTTCTAAATTTAGATTTCACGATTTCAGGCTGGAAGAAGAAGGGATTAGCACACAACCAATTTGTTCTCGCCTGGCTTCAGATCTTGTGCCAAATGTAACACAAATGTGCGTTAGAACGAAGCACGGGAGAGTCTTATTTATATACTTTCACTGCTTCTGATTGCTGAGAAGCTCCTAAAAAAATAATTTAGTACCATGTCCCATTATTGTTTGTTGTCTAATAACATTATGTGCTTAATAATGACACAATTCGGTAGAACACATTACTAAAATTTGTAAAAGCGTGAAGCCGTGTTTAATTGAGATGCGAACCTATAAAAAGTAGTGGCATAACGAAGGAACGATAAAAACGTGATCATTAATTATTGCCGAAAGGAAAAATATAGATTTCAGCATTCAAAAGTGAACAATGCAAGTAAGTGAAACAACACCTGCTTGACAATTGAATAAAAATTAGCCGAACCAAAAAGCATGAAAATGTCGGATCAATATTTTTAATTGACAATTACTACCAGCTAATTTTGAAAGAGCAAAAAAGTGACGGAACAGAAAGTGCGAAGCCTCCTTTCGTACTAATTCAGACTTACGACATCCCCCTCGAAATTGTGAGTGACGAAATAAAAAAATGAGTAAAACCTTGCTGTGATCTGCCCTAATCAGAGGTCCTTCTTCTGAGCCAGTAATTCCTTCCTCTTCTCGTGCATAATTGACAAACCCGTGGTGAGAACGACATGCAGAGGGGCAGCAAGTTTCGATAACGAGTGTCAAAATATTGAAAAGTAGTATCACAAATACATACGTGCAATAAAACCGGCATGTGTTTCAAAGACTCGTCATTCGTAGAAATAATTTATCGTTGTTTTAATGCTGACCAACTTTCGTTGAGTTTGATGTAAGTACACAAGTCCTGATTATACAAAACAACGATGCAAAATTGTCATATCAGCAAAAATCCATAAGATGAGGTTGTAAAATCTCCGCATTAATAAACTGAATTGAGCAAAAAATCTCTGCGTGCAAAACGGATCCTTCATCGAGTCGAGTTGAGACAGCGATGACACGAAAGATGAGATTGGCATTGCTTTTTTTTACAGGAATACAAGATGAGATTGGTATCATGGTTATTATGTGATGAGATAAGATACGTTGACACGCGTACACGTAAATAAATGTGCTGGCAGAGTTTATGCCTCTCGGGACCACAAATACAAATTATTGCAATTTATACACAGTGAATAAATGAAGTAATTAGCATAAATTGTCACTCAAACGAGGATCGTGCACAAAATAAATCCTTAATTTTTTGTATTGGGTACTTGAGCCTTACTGATAAATGACACAATTTCGTGCATGTTGGAGTGATGTGGATGGCTGTGTGCCATATGTACCAGGAAATTGATTAGCTCCGCATCAGGTTATTAATGATTCTTTGCGAATACTGTCGCGTTCCGTTATAACGCGTTTTTTATACAAAGCTAAAAATAGTTGGACTTAGAAGGCGTAAATACGAGACATTGATTACGAGAGCAATTTCAAGGGTCAGAAAACTAAATTGCAGGGCTCGATTTGGGTACGTTGCATACATAGTTGTACTAACAAAAGGTTTAGAAGTATGAACGTATTTACGTGTACAAAGGCGACAATTATGGAGGTTTAATTTCTATCTCTCTGTCCATCTGGTGACACATATGGCAAAAAATAAGGCGAAGGATAAGAGTTTAGTATCCATAATCCGAGCAGTCCGTACTTACTGACTGACTGTCATCACAATTCTGAAAGGACATGCAAATGAAAAGGTGTACACAATTTGTCCCTTATTTTTGAAATACTCAACTTCCGTTGTTGTCAGTTTGGCCGGGATCTAATCTGATGTCCCAAACATTGCATATTCTGTTTGTGTCATCATTCCGATTCATTAAACAGGCGAATGAGTAACGACTACCAATTTATGCTTGTAAATTGGCCCATTCACGCAGATTGAGTTTAATAAAGAGTGGAAATGTACGGTGTAGAATTTTGAAATAAATAGCCAATTACAAGTTGAGAATTGGAATTACGACTGATTGGTCTTCCTTGTCACTCGTCCTGGGAGCAGGGGTGCCAAGGAAGAGGATGAAGAGAGGGGACGTCAGATGAGTCGTGATATTATCTGTGACCCAAACAGGTGCACTTGAAGTTTGAATGTTTACGCCCGAATGGACTTATCTTCTCCACCGACAAATCACCACTTATATCCGCATCCTGGATTTTCTCATTTTTCGAAATTAATAGAACTTCGCCCCTCTCTGTCTGACGGTGAAATAGTTTTTTCGTCTTCTCCTAAACAAGTTTACTAACAAGGCTACGCTGCACCTAGAAAGAAGATGTGAGATGGAAACCATGAACTGAAACCTATCAAAAGTTTAACGCATATGTAGATATGCACATACAAATATTCACACACGAACCCCTGACTTAATCCCATTAGGTCTAAATCTCCATTGTCATCATCACATTTCATCTCCGAGTGGTAATGAGTGCCACATTTAGTGCTTGCTCATAACCGTGGAATATAATCCCTTTCTTGTTCTTTCCTTTGTACCCACAAGCCACCTTAAAATTGGGGGTTGTTAACGTGACTAAATCATGGCCGATCACATATGCAAATGTTTTATCGATGTTGAAGGATTCGTCCATTGCATGCAACAATACACGATTAATAATCATTAGCACAGCCTTAATCGCGGCAATCCCATTCATTCTATAAAACCGGATGGTCAATTGGTCACTATCGCCGACTGAGTCGGAAAGACTCTCCCAGGGCTTCGTTTGCATATTCCGTGTGCAAATCCAATAAATTATGGAATTGCAGATTTGGGACGACAAACGAGGCGATGGAAGCAAAGCAGGTCAACAAGCAAACCAAACGGCGTATTCTTTTATTATTGGTTTGTTATGATGACTATCTATCTCGGTACTGGGGTTTTTTAAACATATTCTACAAATAAAAATGTGTCCCTACATTTCAGTCCCGACTGCGCTTATGAGGAAGTGCTGACTTTGATTGATATATTATTTGAACTTGACAAATTCAGTGACTATAGACCAATTTAAGCCTTGACACAACGGTTAACCGTGAGTCAAGTAAGTAAAAACCAGTTGGAATTAGAATTGATGGCGGATTGTCGCATACGATTGCATTATTTTATTATTACCATTTTTACAGATTGCACCATTGTAAAACTAAATTAGATTTGAATAATGCCTGTAGAGCTGTACTCGGTCATAGCCGTCTCAATCTTGACTCGTTGAATTGAAATTTGACCTTACACACAACGAGTTGACCATTGGATAAGGCCTTATCCTTTAATTTGATTGTGTAATCTCTGATCCAATTCTTCCGCGTGAAGATGATCAAGGAGACTTTGCCAGAAAAGGAAGTATTCTATGATCGCAGAACGAAATCCGATAAGGTTCTATTGTTATTATGGCGTCAATTGTGAGGTGAAAGATGTCAAACTCAATGTGGACTGAAAAAAGATTTGACAGAAATTGGAGATAATTTGGGCCTTTCATAAAATTTAGTTGTAGCCTCTGGCGGATTCTTTACACTGAACTTATACGTACATACTCCTGCATATGTAGAATTGTCTTATTTGATGGTATCGTTGTGGAAAGAGCATAAGTCACTGGACTAAAGTTTACTGGGAGAATATGGTCATCCCGACTTTTTGTGACTGCTTTGGTGGTGACCGTGCGTGGGTTAAGAAAATATGACCGAGATTGGCATTCCCCTTTCTCTATCAGGAATCTACATGTCTTTAAAAGTCCTCTAAACCTTATCTCGCCGGACATCTTCAGACTGACGGCAGAAATGCATACGTATTTACTTACGCATTAAAGCGCCAGGCAGACTGACCGACTCGTTGGTGCAATGCATTTATTTAAAATCCTCGATTGTCATTTTGTCTTAAACCTGCATTTCACTCGGTCAGCCGTAATTGGACTTGATCTTTACAGCGCCCAATGTGATGGGCAAACACATAAAAGACTTGTTGAAAATGTTGAATAAATAGTGTACACGTTCCGCCAGAGGTTTTTTTGGGAATGCAGTAAAATGTCTTGTTGCATGTTTACACGGGTCACGAAATGCAATCATAATGTTGATTCTTCGTACTCTCTCACAAAGTTGTCAGTCAATTAAAACCAAATTCTATGAATACAAATATTCCGAGTCAAGTAATCAAACTGCAAGTGTTACATTGCAAGTAGGTTATGGATACATGAAGAAATGCAGATGAGATTTTTAGGCATTTATTGTTATTAGAGCGGTGCATGTGCGTGCAGTATGGTTCATCTTTTATGACAGACACGGTATTAAAGGTTTGGCTGGTTTCTTGACAAGTAATTTTTAATTTTTTCTCAAAAATCAATAGTCTCATACTTATCATAACTCGGCAGGATTAAAAGTTTTTATTATTATTTCCCTCGTGCAATTACAAGCGTAGGAAAAGTGGAAATTTAATGACGAGGGCATGCATTTCTGATTAACTATGTAACTGTTCTTGAGAGGAGGTGACTTGGTAAAGTGTAATGTTGAAAACTGACACTCAGAATTGTTAGCAAGCTTAATAGCTGTTGTAAATTGTGAAGTTTAATTTGGAGTCTCACCGAGACCACCCACACCGGGTTAGTTACTTTTTTTTATAAATATTACTCCATAACGCACTTTGTTTACTTTGTGTTCAAAAGAAATTTTTATGACCATGAACAAAGATGAACTATACACAAATGCACGAATATGTTGGACTCCTCTTTCGGTCCAGGCAGCCATTAAACATTATTTTCTCAGCCATTAAGATATAAAATATAGTGCATGAATTAGTCGGATGGACGAAAGGTATACCAAAATAGTTTCCTACATTCCACATGAGGAGTGGACTCGTATGTTTTATTTTGTAACCATCATCGTGAGAAGCCAGCCTGATCAACCTTACGTGAATGCCAAACTAATTTGACAAGGTCTATTTACGAAGCTGTCCATTCCTCCGCCCATAATAATCCATTGTAAACTGCGAAATTGTCACACGAAGAATTTAATGCAAATGCGCCTGACAATTGACACTGGTATTTCGTAATATAAAAACGTATATATCCATTGTGACTCAGCTTAAGGAGTTGCACACAACAGCACAGCTAATAACAGGACAATTTATTATATCACCTGATCACGAACTGATACTGGTTTGCTGGCAATGCCGTTCATTCATTCATTGGAAATAAAGTCATCTCATTAGCTATTTCAATACATGACAGTTGACATACTAGCAAAGTTAAGCTATTCGTCAGTCAGTGTGGAGCATTTACATATTTGTGATGCATGCACAAATAAGTTATGCAGGGTAGGAAACGCCCGCAGATTTCATAAAACCCCAGTAATGATGCTGGTGATGGAATCAAAATCTGACTTGAATTCGTAATGCTCATCTCATCTTCATGAGACGCCTGTGACGTAACCCTGAACCAAATGAATGATGGTTCATAAGCAGAAATTGCTTGAAACTTAATAAATCCTCCGTTATATTAATTCCAATAATGGTCAACTGGTCGATGAGAGAGATGCAATTGCAGTACAACAATTAAGCGTTTCTTTTCCACAATGCCATTTTCTGCTCCTTCTTCTTCCGCATCTGCTAGTGGATGTATGTATGTACCTCATCATCATCTCAAATTTGAGTAACGAGGAAGGTAGCTCCGAGTGACTGATGTACTTAGGATGTTGTCGATGCCATATTTATTGACAACACACAAGATATAGTACCGCCTATGTATGTGTGTACAATACGGCTCCATTAAGGTTCCTCACATGCACGTCTCAAAAAAATAATTGCTAGAGCGCATATTGCCACCAACGATAGCGACCACTTGACTGCCTGACCTAGAGGAATTATTTACATTCCTTATGCAATCTGTTACAACAACAACATTATTGCAATGACATGCATCGCCTTATTTGAAAATCCAAACGGATTATAAGGTTGTTGCACATTAGATCTCCTTGCTACACACATGGCTTCGACTCTGTCGGCACTAAAAGAACGGCTGCTATTATAACACCATAAACTGCAACAATGAAGTCCAAGTTCAAAGAAACATAAAATATAATAACGCTACTTGTTGCCTCAAAGTACTTGGAGAGCACAATAATGCGTGGTAATAATAATATAACAAAATACTCGTACCTGCGTACGTACGTATTCGTATGTAGATGAATGAGTTGGCCAATTATTCCACATTATCAAACCATACATCACCCATGTACAGCAGTAAATAAATAATAGTTTTTTGGTAACTACCAGAAATTGCTGCTGCTTTGTTAATTGGAAGGGGTCGCAACCCGAAAATTCTATTCAGCCAGGACCAGTGACCGGTTTAGTGAAAAGTCGAAATTATTTCATATTGACACTAATGAGAAAATTCGCTTTATTTGCACGTACACTGCAGACTAAACTGACAAAATGTTTCCTTTGAGAACGAGAACCAAGCAAAAGTCACATTCTCGCCGTTATATTACAACAAACATTTGAGAATTTCGACCCGTCTTCTTCTGCTAAAGTCTGAAAAGTGACATGAGATGCATGACATGACATTGGGAGGAAAGACTAATGACCATTTTCACAGGATGATGAACAGCCAGGCATAATAAAAGGTATGCATAAAATGTCGCCATGTTTTGCTTTTGTTTGACTCGTGGTGGTTGAGTGAAGGGTTTTGCACTAGAAGATATTTAATAATTCGGCTTATGCTATAACTTTCCGTCTCACATTTCTACAATTCCTGCAACCTCTCATCATCAATTTACTTCAGTCAAAGCCCAGGAAAGATGATGATGCGTGTCGTGTCTTGCATTGAAATCCGGGGACTAATATTCCCACAAATGGAAGGAAAGGAAATGTCGTCAAACAAGTAATCAAATTATCACATTTACAATTCCTTATTCCTGTAAAACAAGCTTGCGCCTGATTTTATCTCGTGAGTGCAACTGGAAACGGAAATTCACAATATTGCAATCCAACCAAACCTTAGTGTCGAATACTCGCTCCAAGTGCTGATTACTGCTGATACTTTTGTACGAACATGGTTAATCAAATATCCAAGTCCAAACTGCTTGCTTACCTGTAAACAAGAAAAAAAACAGATTTATTATTTAGCTTCTGATTATTTTATTTGCAAATACTATAGAACATCAATTTAGCATGAACTCCTCAGTAACGAGAAACACGTGTGTTCAATGACGAGAGGAGCATTATTTTATAACAGCGTAAATTTCTCACTTTCATCTCAAACGAGCTGATAGTAGCAAATAGTTCGTGGTAATTTCTGATATAAGTCATAAGTAGTGGATGTCGACCTTCACTTCACTTGGTCTCGACGTGTGAGTGCAATGGTGCCGTGTAATAATAATCATCATGTGAGCGAGGCAAGACAAAGGGGAATCTACGCCATCATTGAATTACGACAAAGAGTTGCGTAACAAATCCGTCCGTCCAAGTAGAAATGATGGAATGGTTTCAATTTTATGCAGCTTGAATAATAACAAGACTTCGCATCTTGCCTTCCATTACTTGCTACAAAATTTTACTAAAAGTCCACCTTACACAAGACTGATGAAAAATGCGGCATGATTTATTCAGACCGAAGGGAATATTATGCATCTGCCGGCCCCATTTCCCACACTATTCTTTTTTTTGTAAAAAAATCTTCTATATCGATAAAAATATTGAATGTGGGATGAATTAGCCCCAGAATTTGAGAAAGTATTTTCCTCTTGTGTGTATCGTTCTCATATTATTAAATGGAATGTTGTACTTTTGACAGCCCAACAATTTACTCTGGTCTTTTTGCCTTGTTTTGGATTTTTAACTACCAGTTATTATCTGATTATTATTACAATGCGGTGTTTAGAAAATCCGGTCGGGAGTTGTGAATATAAATATTTCAAGCATTTTACTCTCACAGTAATTTGAGATATATTTTGTAACCGTAAATACATACATGCATTCACATTTTGCTATTGTTAGGATAATTTAACTCGAAATAAAATAATGTTTTCATCGGTCTAAAAAGTTTGATAGATATGAAATAAAGGTATTTAAAATGCTACATACGTGAAAAGTGAATGAACACTTTTCCTCGCAAAGCGTATAATTAGTTGAAACCATATTTCAATTATTCCACGTATGAATTTCAATTATTTTCATTATGCTGAAAGGAGAAAATGAATGAGCGACTGCATGAGGATTACCAACAACCAGATTGTAAACGTGTAAATTCAATCAACTCAACGTCAAGTGATTTGCTTTTGGGTCACAAATGCTGCCAGTCAGGTCAACAGGAAAATTGTTTCTATTAAATTCTTGTACAAATCTCAAGGCAAGTTTTAAAGAAGAAGGATGATTTTTTTATAGTGCATAATAAACATGCAACTCAACCATGCTACCGTTTTCTTGCAAATTACAGGTAAACAAATCAAAAGAGCATTTAATAAAGCGATTACGAAGGGCTCGTCCTTTATTCCTTTGAGCTTTGATGCCATTTCATCTCACTTTCTGTGAAAAGTTTTCTCATCTTAATTTCAATTTTTATAAGAATTCATTGCCAATAATTTGTCATTAAAGTTTGATCAAACTGAAGCCACTTATCTGGACTTTTGATCTCTCCAAATTCGTTGCTGAATACATAAGTATCTCGCTCGAACAAAGGATTATTTCAGGATGTTGCAAAACCTCTTTTGGTTTATGCTGATATTAAATACTTTGATTTGAAATCCCATTCTTCGTATGACACAAAATTTCAATTTTGATAATAACGATGTTCTTACAAAAAATGAATATTTTAAAGCAAAACCTATAAACTAAGCACTATCGTAGCATAATCTTGGAGGTTTAATTTTCACTTTTCAAAAACTATCACTTTCATCTGACAAATTAAGTTGACGGTCTCGCATCTATCAATCACATTTTGCTCTCACACTCATCTCGACCAAACAAGTACATACATAATCTTCCTACCCACAGCCGAGTTCAATGTCAAGAATGTAATTATTTGTTTGGTCAAATGAGAGTAAAAGTGGAAGCATCGTAAGTACACACATAATAATCATCAAAGATGGTCAATCAATATCTCAAATTCCAATAAGCGTAAAATTTCTATGTGCCAACCCACTCATTTATTTTATCAGAATCTTCACTGACCCCAGTTAAAGTTAATGATCTCATTTTTTCCATTCTAACCTAACCTCAGAGTTTGCCAGCCTCAGACAACTCGTCATCTCGAGTTGCATCTAACTCGGTCGCACATAATTTCTATGTGTGCGTAATAACAGTATCAAAATTGGGTTTAAGTAGTTTTACTTTTCATTTCACTTGGTAATACTCTCAGATGTAACTGCTCTTGGTTACATGGTTATCGAGTGAGAAACTTTTAGAGTCATGTGGATACGTATCATCATCTTTCGCTCCTTCGTGTATCGATTCCTATCAATAAGTTGACTGCAGTAGAAATTTATTTGTAATTACGATTTGTCTTAAGCTGCTCATTATTCCCACCATGCACACAACCACAACCACACGTCTTGTTGATTTATTGCGTCTGGGTGCTCAAATCTCTGATGAAAGCAGAGGTAATTATGACTTAATTTTAAACTTGGCTGGTGTACTACAAGTTTTGGTCATGGAAAGGAAAAGTGACACTTATGGACGCGCTATAGGTGGACTTGTTTTGAGGTGGAATCACCAAAAATAATTTGATTTCTCTTGCTTGCTGAACAACATATGTAGTCAAAGACGAAGGGTCAGGTAAACATGAAAGTGCGTAAGTCCACATACATGCAAACTAATAGGAAGACCGTTTATCAAGGTGAGTAAGGTTACCCTATGGTTCAGGTGACAATAGGACACTCTTCTCTGGGGTGGTATCTAACAGACGTGTCACTCCAATTCTAATTTTAAACTCGTGTCACACGAGTCGTGTCACTTTTACCTTCTTCATAAGTTCAGGTCGCCCAGACAAAATGGTGATTGATGTCCCATTCAATCCTCATTCAATGGGCATTCACAATTTAATAGAGAGTCAGCGACAGGATCAGAAAATTACGGAACTGCTGAGTATGTAGAATGTAGGAACAGGTGAGTTGGAAAATTTCTCGTCTTAACTAATTGCAAGCCTGACCTAGGACTCTGCAGTTACCATTACGAATCCTGCGAAGAATTAGTTGTATGTTTTTCCTGACAAAATATTTGCCGAACGTGATGCTTAATCAAGTGATAACAGAATTAAGATTTCTCTTTCCAATTACCCATCTAAATTTGCGCTTATGAAACCACGGCTCGAGTCATAAATTTGTTGATATGCGTGAATGAAAATGTGACAATTAGTTGAGACGTATCTCCATTTGAATTGTCTATTTATGATGTTTTTCTTATTGTGCTGCCTGCCAAATGGTAAGATTTAAGAAAAAGTTGGTTAATTAAGGGGACGTTTATTAGCCTCATTAAGCTCATGAAATGAAATGTGATTATCACTTTAGGTTCGGTATTAAATTATGTTTCTTGTAATCAGTTTCCTGAATAGAGTTGTACACATGACAGTTTCCAACGAGGATTGAGAGTGAAAGAGTCAGCTTATGGGATGCTCAGCCTTCGTATCTACATATCTATTGCTTATTAGGCGAATGCATAATTCAAATTTTGAATTGCCTACAAGTGCATCCTCCAAGATGCTTTGTTTTAATGGAGCCCATTAACCTTGCCCTGCTTAGACTGCATAAGTTCATGTGTACATAAGCACGATAAGTAAGAGTGAGTACCTTTGTGTGTATATACGTATTTATGTACTGTATGCCTGGACGGTGTGTGTAATGTATGTACATTATTCTCACGAGTTTCGAAGTTCAAAATTTGAACTCTTAGAATTTAAAAAAATCGGCAACCCATATCCAATTTGTTTGCTTTTTAATTAAAACTTATCGTTTGCAATGCTTGCCTTTAAGGTTGGTAGACAATCATCATTTTGCATAATTGACGTGCCCACGAAACCCGCAATTAGGGACGAGCAGTAGTTTAACGGTTCCGTTTCGTTGCTACCAGATTGTTTTAATCAATTTGAATAATCTTTATGTAACAAGATTTCAGTATGAAAATCTTATTATTTGTATTAAATATGAAAAATTCAATAATTTTCCAAAGCATTCAACACAGTGTTAAATCCCGATTGAAGAGTAATTATTCTGCTGTCCGCTCTACCAAAAAACTTTGCTTGCATGTAATTGCACAATTATAATTAAAATTTACAAATTTTTTGAGTGAAGTAAAAAAAACTTGAGAAAGACATGAGCAATTTACCTCATTTTCATTTATGCTGCTAAAACTCCATCCGTTTCACAATTGGATATACATATATTTTAATTAACTTAAACACTGGCTCTGAGAGTTAATGTGCTTGAGTCATTAACACTCCATACGATAATTTGAATGTTCCTTGTGGTCAGAGAGTTGATAATTACCAAGAAGTTAAGTGGAAGTAAAACTCTGTGATTTTTTTGGTAGTTTTTTCGTTTCAATTCATGTCACTAAGAAATCGTGATGAGCACACACTTGAATTTCCTGTAATTTGTCCATGCAAAGTTGCACAAAAACCGACCTTACAAATTCACAGTTTGGCAAGGTTCGCAAAGTCTGATTACTTGTTCCTCACCGTGCATTAGGAAGGTGTAATTAAATTGGCATGAAGTTTGTAGTTTCAAACTTAATTGTAGAGTGTCAAAATGTCAAAATGGAAATTAGTTCGAAGGTGACTACCACCGAATTCAATTGAATCGTAAATTGTTAATTAACGAGTCATTAAACATTTATTCCATTCAATACGACACAGACATGGAGCACAATAGTTCTTAGTTCTCACAACTATACGTATCAGTTCTTCTAAAATAAGTAGTAGACAAAGCTATAATATTTTTCCTGTACTTGCAAATGCCTATTTAGTACAATATCTAAAAATAACTTGAAAATTATTATGGAATCACTTGCGTCAGCTAATACGTAAGCATATCGAAATATTCGGAAAATGCACAAATCACTGCCAAATAAATGATTAAACACCACGAATTTATTGTTTTCCGTTCTGTGAAAACATGTTTCAACACCTTGAAGTACATTCCACGAGCGAAGTAATAAGTTCACACAATGCAGCCGGACGACGGAGCAGATAAAGGAACAAGTTGGAGTTGGACGGCCAACAATGAGAATGAACTGTGGACCTTGTTGTTGCACCAAGTTTTAAGGTAGTCGTGGTGGCAGTGCAACAAGCAGCATGAGGATTTCGTGAGGGGTAGGTGAACAGCAAGTTGTAAAGTAACTGCATGTTGTTGGATGCATGAATTTGTACAGGTGAGACGACGAGAAGGTGAAAAGGGATGGAGGCTGGTCTGGCAATACTCTTTTTATGTATTTCATCCCGTGGTATTTAATAGTTGTGAGGTAAGCATAACCACGTAAGCATTTCATTTTACTTTATTAGTGACATCCCCAGACAGCTACGGTTCCGAATCGCTGTTGAGAGCTCACTTTCCTTCAAATATGAGCTCCCACAAGGACAAAAAGCATCCAGCTCAATTTTTCTTTCAACCCGAGATTGTTTTGGCTAGGTGAGTGAGTCCATAACGTAATAAGCAGCAACACCACGACTCCTTGGGTCAATCTCGTTCATGAGTTTAAGAAGTTTATCTTGATGGGACGACCATTATCCGCTCTTCTGTAATGTGTGCCGTCCACAGTGATGGATCTTTCTGGTGGCGTGGGGTTCTGCTGCCCGTAACGCAAGGTAAAAGGTCCTGGGAAAATCGCCATTGCATTTTTGCCCTCAACCAGACCAGCTATGTACATATACCTTACTAACCAACCATGCTATCCACCACTGATCTTATTAATAATGAGGACCATTTCCTTGTATTAACCACTCCAGCCTACATACAAAAATATTATGGTAGGATGAGGTCGGGACTTAAGGAGAAGGAGCCTACTACATATTTAGGCTGACATATCGAATCTTATTCACTAACTTGAAGAGTTACGCAAGACATGTTGGAATAAACAATTGATAGGTTTGATTGACTTTGTTGAAATTATTTCATTTTCATTACAGTAATGAGAACTTTTTGCATTCTTGATCTCGGGCCTCGGGTTGATTACATCAAACACAGAACTGAGAGAATATGTACATGGTCTTGACGCATCATTATTGCAGTATCCAGGAAGTGGAATCAAAGCCTGTCCAATTGAACATTGGTTAGTACATATTACCAGTTTCATTTCGCGTTCGATATGAAGGGCGAAGAATTGAAATCAAGAAACAAAATAATGTAATGAACTCTTCGCAGTTATGCCTTTTAGCATATATTTGGCTGTTGGCTTATTCATTAGTGTTCATCAAGATAGCGAGATTTGCTGGTGGATTCTCATTAACTGAACTCAAGTGATACATACTCGCAGTGTGTTTAGTACATGTTCCAGTAAGAATGTAAAATGCAAAATAGTTTGTACATTTGTTTTCAAGTTTTTCAACTTTGCCAGCCAAAGTGGACTTTGGTTTCAGGAATATCGATTAAGTTCATCTATTTGGTTTGGCTGTCACTCAATTATTTCTGCAACTTGATGAGAGCCAAGAAAAAGACTTCAAGAGAATGTTTGTTGGCACTTGGCTCATACTCTGCGTTTCACGCACTTTTGGTTCACTGATCCTGATCTGAATTTTAAATTTCTTTTTTTTAACCAGCTCCTTTGCAATTTGTTTCATGAAAGCTGCGAGTTTTGTTCACAAATTGTAAACGAGTACGAAATGCGTATGGACACATACCTTTTTCCATTAATTATTTATATCACTTTTGATCAATGCATAATCAAAAGGAAATAAATCAAGCGGTCATTCTGTCCACTCCTTCGCCACATAAGGCTTCTGTTGCCTATTGACCACCAAACAGTAGTGACAGCGACAAATAATCAGAAACAGCTTCCGATGCTTGTAAATAAATAAATATGTGGTACACGATCCGTGAATAATGAACAATGGCAAGAATTAGTTTAGCTTCTGTTAAAATTACGACATTTCAGTGTAGATATTCGCTTGTTTTTTACCCACTGTACATATTTCACACTTATAAGGAGTGCAAATTAATGGTTATTAAAGTTAATTTTTTCTCTCAATTTGTAATCCACGGACTGGAGGAGATTTTATGGAGGACATTGAACTTCTGAATGTTGGTAAATATTCTGAATTATAATTCTCACTATAATTCCACATCTCGTCAATTGAATGCATGCATTGAGGAAAAATGTAATTTTGAATATGGTCATAAATTAAAGGGTCACGTGTAGATTTGTAATTAACTTAGCAAAGTGATGATGAATGATGCTAACAACATGCAACATTGTCAAAAAATTTGAATACGAATTTGTCCGTTATGCTGGACCAAGTGAACTTTGCTTCGCTAACACCCACCATAAACTGAGTTTAATTTCATTGTTTTTATTTCCCATTACATTTCATTGCATTTTAAAACACAGTAATAATTTCGATTTTGAACCATGATTGCGAGAACAATAAATGTACAGTGTATGGACCACAAAACTTTGTTTCATTCAAGTTTGGTCAGCTCATGTCCTCTTCCTCTTCTTCTCCTCTTGTGCTAATGACAAACGTCCTGTGGCCATTAAAATAATGGGATCTTGACAAAAAGCTTCGTTCACAATGGGCATTGCAGTTTTGAAAAGACAATTACACAAATTATTTAACTGGCCATTATTTTACGGTAACGAGGTGAAAAAGTGAAGATGGTGACAGTGAACGACAGAGCACAAGTTTAAAACCTATTACGTCCATGTGAGCGATTGTTTAGAGAATCAAAGATGAGATAAGAAGATAAATAAATGTGAATCCCATCCAAACAATAACGACCCACAGCCCAGAAAGTCCAATGTCAAATCAATATTAAAGTGACATTTAAAATGTAAAGAACGCGTGGGCGATCGCCTATTAACATCGTGCTTGTGTGTAAACCAGTACCAACAACACGGTACTGAATTACCAGAACCACTAATGAAAGTAAATGTTGGACATCGTTCGTTGTCTTCTTGAAGCTTAATGATCTTCACTCGCACATAATTCTCAATTAGTGAGCAAAACTCTTAATTCAAGATCCCCATTACATAAGACTCAAACAGCAAAGGATGTACGTAAGTAAATGAGATCAAGGATTGTGCGATCCCAATGAGATCATAAAAAACGAGAGTTGAGTTATTTAATATTTTATCAGGAAACCAAAAACCTAATTCAGCAGCATGTATTTAGTATGTCTGTATGTACATACTATATACTTCAATCTGCATTGGGATTTTGCCTGGTTCTTGCATTATAATTTGTTTGGGTGCACATTTTCATATGATGTAAGAAAATAGCATGTGGTCCACTACCACGTGAAAGAATGAGTTATGCAAACACTTTGAGATTTGGCTTGAAGCAGGACTTATGGAAATTCATTGACTCTTGATCAGAAGAACGTCTTCTGTCTAGAAGACGACCAACCAACAATAATCACAACAAAACGAGGAAGAAATGGAAACCAACATGGAAGTTGTAAAAAAAATTCATGCGAATGCAAACCGCATCAAAGCCCACTGAACTCAACCACCAGGGACGGACACGCAGAATCGTTAGGACTCATCAATATCCACCCTTCATTTATTACCCATTACCTTTTCTGATGTTGATAAACCAAATAAATAAATGGAACTAATGGAACCACGTCAAACCTTTGCATTCTACGGATTTACTATCTCGCTGCAATCATGGAAGAGATGACTGAACTCAAACTCTAAACAAAAACATTGAAGCTCGCAGTTTTGAGATGACGCCAAACTTGGGAAGCAGCGTCCCGAGGTAAAAACGACTGAAATTGAGATCGGTTCCATAAGAAACGGGCAGAAAATGAATGGAAGAATGAACTTTTTCGCACAGCCAGCCACCAACAAAGCCACAACAAAAATACGTAACATATAATAAAGCGGAGACTGTCTCCCAAACCAGATGCGTAAAGATACGTGCTACAAGGTTGAATATTTTTCAAGCAGCCAGCAAAAGCAAATCTTGGAACAGAAGCAGATTGTGATCTTCAAAGACGTAAAAGGTGGGAAAGAAGGCATCCGCTTTATTTGTGCCATTTCCCTGCAGAAATGGACATTGTTTACTGTTCATTGTCGGCAATTGGTTGAATAAATTTTCTTTGTTCTACGCCATCTCAGTTTAGAGATGAACTCTAGTCCTGGCAAAATTGTGTAATGTTGGGATCAACGAAACTCGAAGTGTATGGCTACGCATGTACATGTGGTTCTGCTACATACGCCGAATATTGAGGGATTCGATCAGTGTAACAGAATAATATACACGCACCACCAAAAAAGCAATAAGAGTCAGAATAATTGACATCTGAGTTCTCCACTCTCTGCACAATGCTGTGCGTACAGTTGGATTGGATTGGAATAAGTTGGATGTTGGAGGTGAAAGACCAGTGAGAGGCCAAAGAATATTATGCACACACAAACGCATGTAGAAAATCGCAGTCATTAAGTCAAGATCAGCAATGGCAATATTGTTGAATCATCGAATTCAAACTTGGGCATCAGGCCAGGTTCATCATCCTTTCTTTCTATAAACCCCTCATGACACAACTCTTTGCAGTTTGCACAATTAACTGAGCGTAAAAATCCCATAATCTTGTGCATGTGCAACTTTTTAAATCCGCGAAAGCTGGGAACAAATTGACACTTTCAGCCCATTTTACAAAGGTATGACTACAAGGAAGTAATATTTTTACGACTTTTTCCCAACAAAAAAAGTAAATTTTCATTTTATAGCATTCGATAATACGCTATCAAAGTGCGAGTATTCACATACTTTACGCATCTCAAACATGAGTAGTACGCACTTGAAAAATGTAAAATTCTTGAACTCTTAAAAACTGTGGAATCACCACGAAGAAAGATATAAAATCACTCAAGACGCAAACCAAGCTTCTTCCAATTCTTCATGTCAGTGATACGATACGCCAAGTTTTTCTGCACATTCCTGGTGAATTTGATTCTCGTTATACAAACGCCATGCAAATATTTACGGCATTAAATCGCTCATTCGCATCATCTACTCGTGTCTGATTTCTGACTGTACGTAAATTATAGTTTTCCCAGATTTTGGCGATTGGCACCACCGCGACACTAGCACCAGACCAGTGACAGGTTGTAAAACTCCGTTGGGTTGAGTAGTGATTTGCATAAGGGGATGAAATATTTAACGCATTAGGTTTGACTGACAGTGATAACCAGAAACGAGGCAGATTTCGTTTTGAGCAGTAAAGTGGAAGTGGAGGCAGTAAATATAAATGCTAATTGAATTCCATACAGTGTATTCCGGGATGAATATATTAAAGTTATACAGTCGCCACCACTGCCAAATTTTATTACTTCGTTCTGCCAACAAACTAACGATGATGCAGATTTATATTTTATTTGAGTTCCGGAGATGCAACTTTTCATCTGACTTCTCCAATTAAAATTAACCTGGTGTGAATCTTCCCACTGGTGGTAGCACGTCAACCTGAATAAATTTCATTTCGTGGGTGTACACACATCAGACACTTCAACGCAGTTTCCTTCACATCCAGAAATGCATTTGATATATTATGGATTCCTCATTTTTTACCCAACGCTGCACCAAAGCCTCCCCTGAAACCCACTTGATGAGACTGCATGTTTCCTCTTTGTCAATTTCTCCTGAGAATAATATTTCCCAAGAATCTCGAGTGTGTGGGGACTCGAATATCTTTAGTGCTTGGGGAGTTTGGTTGGAAGACATTAGCAAATTTACCTTAAGCCGCTTGACTTCACCAAAGTGCACGTTTTCCTACAATTGCGTTTTGTCAAGAAGTTCTGTCTAGCCACCCTCCTCCCAGGAAAAAAATTCCAGAGTGCACGCCATTCTTTGTAATATTTATCACAAACCCAACAGCTCATAGCACGGACTGCCCTGCAATAACTCGGCAGAAAAAGAAAATAACTTTATTAAGAAACCGACAACTCCATTGCCAAATATTCAGTCCAGAAAATATATGAGACCATAAATCATTGACTGCTTATGACAAATAAATACAGACATACTTAAATATGAGGATATGCACATCTGTATATGTACGTGCACAACCTTGCTTTTTCTTTGGCTCTCTGTTGGTGACGACTCACAAGAACAACTCTTCATAAAGAAACTGCCGAACGCAATTAAAATTTATGTATCTCGTCATCCTAATCTCGAACAATTTTTCAACTGGAAGCAGATGCATTTCCTGTGAAGATTGCATTTAAGTGCACAACATAACATATGCAAAATCGTGAATGAGCAGCAAATAGACTTGATTTTTTCCACTCACTTTTTCCATCCACAGAAGAAAGATACCAGCAAAACATTTGCTATCCGAACCCAAAACTTGTTTAAGCAAAAGCGAGGCAGGCAGGGGTTTACGTCCGATTAGGACTTTGAAAACACTGCCACCCACACCAGCGTGAAAACAACACGGAAGTGCGTGCCTTGCCAACATGTTCATCATTAGAATTCAACCACTCAAAATTTACTACCACTGATATTTATGTCCTTTTGAGCAAATGGGATTAATGCAATTATTGAACCAAGTTCACCAGAGTTGTTTTTACTATTTTCTCCCAACCCTGTTGTGACATATTCCCCGACGACTACGTGGGGAAACATGCTGGCAGAGGTGAATATTTTATGTACCACGTATTTACTACCACCTCTTCGGCTTATGTACGGTCGTGAAGGTGGTGGGAGATGAAGCGTGAGAAATTCGTATAAATATTTCATGGAGTATCGCATTAACGAAAGGAACATAAATACCGATGGGGTTCAATGAGTAGATGAAGCTATTGGCCTTGTCAAGACAAAGAAGTTATTTCTCGTCGAATGCAAATTGCTCGCTTGCTATGATATGAAATTCCGACTAGTTTATTCTCGTTTTAATGGGTAATTTGCTTTACCCAGAAATGCTCCATGCTGCTTGACAAAATTGCTCGTAAATAATATTCGGAACAACACTTCCGGATTTTTAATCCAAATCTACGATTAAGCTTACCTTGGAATCTCTACTGTGCATGTAAGAATATTTGAAAAGTTTCCAATCCTTGCTACTACACTAGACATTTTTTTCCAAACAACAAATAAACTTGGACTTCTTTTGTTAACTGAAAGAAGTCGGATTTCTTTTGACAAACTTTTTATTTTATTTTTCACACAAGTATTTCACTCTATAAAATAACACCGCAGAACTTTGACAACTTCATAAAATTCAAGTCACAACAAAGGGTTGTCACTCGAATCGGAGCCCAAACCCTGCACACAAATACATCAAAAACGAACCAAAACTCGAAAATACAATTCAAGTGGATGAATAATTTCGGCAAAGTGCAGACAAATATTCGTAACTTGCGATCTGACTCCTGACTGAAGGAGGAATAACACCACGGATGAGTAGAAGATGCATTTCCCCAAAGTAAGTAAATTCACATGCACGCACAGCGTTTTTTTCCTTTTATTTGCTTTCTTTCAACCATCTCACTCAAACTCCTCAGCCAGCATTACGCAGCTCCCCAATAACAACGAAATGCACCAAAGGTTGACTTTCCACTCGTCGTGGTACATGAGATCACATAACCAACATTGCATAATACCACCACTCCAGGATCTCTCTCTGTGTATGACTTGGCGAAACCCCCATAATTCCAAGATGCACACAAGTATATTCGGCAGCAAAAGTAAACAACATACGAGAAATTCACGGTCTCAAGTGGCAGAAAGAAGTCTCAAGAAAAAGCTTGGAAACTTGCTGACATCGTATCATCGTGGGCTAGCAAGCAAGCAACACCGGTTGTAATTCTATTCTTAGGTTGGGCCCATGAAAATGAAGACTGACTGGATGGCGTTGATGATGTTGATCCATCTTTTGCTTTTTTAATGCCTCCTTGAGCCGAGGAGATAGCAGCAATAATAATAACATTGGATTCTGAGGATACATAACTAAATTCCTCCAACTAAACTCCTGGAGTCATCATTGTACGTTCGTGAAGACGGGAAAATGCTCAGAAATTAGAGATCTTCGAAAAACAAAGATTTATCTTCATTTCTCAATAATGTCATAAATTAAGTTTCTGTCCACACGTTAAGCCTTCGATACCAAAAGGTGACATCTGTACCCTAAATGGAATATAATGCGTGGCATTTACCCGTTGATTTTTTCACGTGCAATTCAATATAAAATTCAGAAACGTGGTTTAAAACTTGCAAATTGAAAGGGTTGTCACGTCTTGTTGTGACTTGTTCATGCATAACAAAATCATTGAAGGGGAAAACGTAGTCTGTAATTGAATTGCACGACGTAAAATTCGTCTAGTCCACAGTCTGCAGTCCGTACATGCAAGAAAGTAGAATTAGAGTTTCGATAATGTGCATTTACATAGTCTTTCACTACTACAACTACTTTTTTTCTGGTAAAATCTTACACTGCTTATATAATAATAGTGCATTCAAACCTCACTACCCACCCAAAATGCACGTACGCACGTCTGTCACTTTTTGTTGTTGATCATATCAAACATTCACACTTTATTTTGCCAACAATGCGTTGCAACGTGTCAAAATATCTGAATAATTTGAAAAGAGGGCTGGATGTAGGTCGTAAAACCGTCAAGATTAATTTGTCCACTAATTAAACAGACATCAGATCAGAACATATTCCTCTTGCTTTTTCATATTCCTTGCACATGTAAATATTTAGCAGCATGGTCATTTTTTTGACCTCGCCTCATGCGTAGGCGTTCCTCCTTTGTTTCCAGCTCATCTTCTGTCCTGAAGAGTTAACAAATAAGGGGTTCGTGGGTTGGTTGCTCACACTGAATTTAAATTATCAGAGGAATTCACTTCCTCAAACTGGATCTCATTAATTACAGAGGTTGAAATGGAGAACAAGAAAATGGGTGGAGTGTGCTCCCCATGTAACGAACGACTTTTTATCCCCGTCTCAGACACACACACTCACCTCCGACCAACCAAACTTGTAATAATTAATCAATAACTCATCATGAGGCAGACTTGAGGTGAAGAGGACCCTGTGAGAACCTGCTGGAGTTCCAAGTCCACCATAAAAATGTGTAGAATATTACGTAAGAGATATGTATTTACTAACACACGGAACGAGTTCGAGACAAAAGCTACTCCAGTTCAAAAGAGCTCGCAGGTGGAGAGAAAAACCCATGAAAAGCAGCCATCCATGCATCATTATGGCCAAATGCCAGGCCAATGCATGAGCAGATATAGGTACGTAATTGTTAATTTGTACCAATGAATCAATGCAGTTGAATTGATCTCTGTAATTTATGGGTCCCATCCGTCTTAAACTGATAATTAAGGAGTTTTAAAGAGTACACATTGCAAAGCAACAACACCACTCCCTTCCTTGAAGACATACCAACAAAGAAATGACCCACAAAAAGTAACCACCCATTACCATATAAAATACATATTTAGCCGAATGAATAGAGCACAATGCAAAGGTCTAACCTCTCGAGAAGAAGAACAACAGTAGTTTCATCAGTAGTGCACAAAAAGTAGCATCTTAAATACAGTGGATGAAACCGCACTATGAAAAACTATGTGAAAATTGACCATCGTTGTTGCTTCTTAATCTTTCCCTAGTCTCTCTTTGAATTTGTGGCCATGAATTTTAAACGTGTTAAGTTTATACATTCATAATTCAAACAAATAATTGAAATAAAATTCGCTCCTGAATATAATTGACTGGTCAATCAAATTGTGAACACGAATCTATTTCTGAGCTCGCATTTCACTTTCTATTTCAGGCGAATGCGAAAAATATAATGTGCGTTGCATTTCAACATCGTGTCGATAGTGAACAACGGGTTTCGTTGTTTCGTACTGTGCATGATAAGAATAACGAATGGGACGTCGTCGTGTTGTCTGGTAAAACATAATCCAAATTGTTAAGTAAAAGTACTTATTTATTACGAGACATATACAATGTTTCCCTCCCACATTACAATAAATTTTAGGACTGCGTATTGCAGTCTTGATCCAAATTTAAAAATCGTTATTTGTGATCACATCAATCAAATCATGTGCAAATCAAAAATGTGCTTGATGCAATTAATCATAAATCAATAGGTACGTACGTATGTATGTAGCTGTAGCTTGGCAGGTATTTAAGTATAGGTGAGCTTGCTTGTTGTAGACACAACAACAGTAATTACATTTCAATCGGTTGTAAATGGTAATCGATATTTTATTCAAATTAAAAATGGACTGTCTCACTTTGATTTCTTTGCATTTCAAATTCAATCAATGGCTGGTGGGAGTTTACCATTTCCTCCCTTTGAGTTTGTTCTTCAGCTTCTTTTCATTTCTAGACGACGACGACGACGGCTAAAACTGTACTTGCTCGTTGTTGATAGTGCATTAGGCGATCATTGACTTTAGGTTTAGATTACTAATGTGGGTATTAACATTCATTCCTGGGGAGGATGATGATGATGACTGACTGACCACAACCCAGTTACGTACTGATTTACAGACACATAACTTTCTTTTGTTTGTTTACTCTTATGGCCAAGTAGAAAAAAAATCAATTACAAAATGTTGAGGAACAATGGTCAGGTGGCCTAATAAAAATGAAAATCAATGAATAATAAGAAATCAATAATCGATTGTGAAACGGATCACGAGATAACTTTAACTTATGCAAATCATTCGAGTAAATTGATACCAGAAGTCCGTATGTAATTCTGAATGTTGGTAAAACCTTTTATTATTTCAATAGTTTCAGTTCAATGTAATCTTTGGAGAAGAAAATAAACAACTCATAATGTACATACATATTTACCTGTAACACACCTTATGATGTTTAAATCATATTTAATTAACAATTTTCATGTGAAATATTTATAATAATCCACAAAGCAAATTGGACTGCGAGAAGCAAAGTTTATTCTAGTTTTGTTATATTTATTTTCCTCCATTTACAGTTTACAGCGTCTCGAGAAGAATGTGAGATGAAGGGATAAAGTACCGCTCACTTTCTTCGTGATGGGTTTGTGGATTAATGGTTTCTTCGAGTTCTCAAAGATCGTAATGCAAAGAGACCGAGAAACCACGAAGCATAATAATAACAAAATTGTGGTGGTAGTATCTTCCACGAAGGGTTAAATAAAATGGGATGAAGTCAAAACTCGTACTCAACCACTTTGAACAATTTATTTGACATCCAGCCAAGCACCGCTACATGCCATAAGTTTCCCACTCATAATAAATCGTGAGTGGAGAAGTACCACCACACCTGGATTTCAGACGCTGGACAACAATGAAGCAATTCCAGGGTGGAGGAGGAAGACGTGCGGTGGTGGTGACGACGCTGCATGTTGTTTTACGACGGCCGAAAGTAAATACTCGAAATTTAAAATGAAAAGGTTTACAGTGTTCGGCAACGAGCTGTGTAATATTACCAGCGGTGTTCGCTCGATCGTGGGTTTGTGTACCAACAATGAAACCCGCAAGGAATCTTAATTTTTTAAAGGTGGTCTTAAAATGGTCTTGAGTTTAGTCGTGAAGTTTTGAAAGGAAACCCGTAAGAGCCCTCTCCGTATGAAGGAGTTAACTATACAAAATTATATGGTGCGAATTATTTACGACAATTGGAATCAAGTACTGCTAGCTAAGTTGGTTGATATTAAATGACAATTTTTAAATCCAACCCTTTCAAATTGATGTACATACATATTTATATTTTTTTGCATAGTTGGATCTGCTTGAGTTTGTAAAATTGTAATCACGATTTTGTCTAGACTTTTCTTTTCACTTTGCCTTTTACGCAACGGTGCCAAAATTATGGAAACGCGACCTAATAGAAAGGTCAGTATTTTCAATCTTGTTCAGATGAGATGATCAAATCTAAAACAGAGATTCGTTTAATAGTAGTTTGCGGCGTGAATGTGTGTGGGAATACTTTACAGTTATATCTGCTAAGGTTTAATATGTTCGTGGGGGCTATTAATTTGCATCTACTACTCAAATAAATAAACATTAATATGCATAATGACGAGAAAAATATTTTCACTTTCAACAGGACAATCAAAGTAATCATATGTGTTTCATTCTCATTCATACTTACAATTAATTCGACCAGATTTAATTCATATCTTGTCCCCAATTACTAGATTCCTGATAATTTCAGGTAATTTGATTGCAAACATTGTATCTCGATACACTCGAAGTAGTAATAACACGTGCAAGGAATAAACGGATTGCTGATCTCTTTGTAATTTAAACTGCAGCACTGATTTTTGTATAATTTGCGAGATATTTTGTTATTAAAAGACTCGTGATTTAAACTATAGGGGTTTCGAAATAGTAAGTATGATTTAAAGTTCACTTTCGATTGTGAAACAATTTCAGATAACCATAAATTATGGGCCTTCCATCCCTGCTAAATAACACCAACATGCGTACAGAAAAGAAGAAGCCCATACTTAATAAATTTTCTTTTCCGTTTAAACTGTTCCACCTGTTTGAAAATTTTGGCCTCGTTTCATCTGATTACAAATATGATGATAGCTCAATTATTTTGAACAAGATAAAACCAGTTTTTAATTTCAGCTGAACTGTCAACTTTTTCTACTTTGCAGATTTACCAATGGCACGCATCTGCATAACATATTCCGAAATGACTCCAATTCCATGTTTTACATGATGTAGTGGGTGTCAAAATTGAGTTAAAAGTTATGAAAGATTACGACCACATGTGTGCGGCAATGATCAATTGCTGATTTCGATAAGCAATAAATCTACAACTCTCGCTACACCAAAAGTCAGACGTTCGACAATGTCAATATTTTACCCCGAATGCATGCAATTCAGCTTCATCATTACACCACACTTACGAACATCATCATTGAGTAATGTGTTTTGCATAATGAATTCTTTACGCATAAGAATGCTTAATAAGAAAGGAGCAGGAATATCGTAAATCTCAATTATTATTTAGTAATGGAGCGGAGATGGTATCGAAAATTGACAAATAGCAATAATACGGCGTCCCTTTAGTCTGTCATCTCCATTTTTGGCAATTGCTCCTACTTAAGTACAGTTCATTTCAATTGTAGATCAACTAAAAAATTCAAGCCGTCCAAACACTCGACGCTGCACTACATAATTAACTAAATGGAGTCCACAAGGCAGGGCTTACATGTAAAATTACAAAATTATGACTTTGTTGAAAGTCATTTGAATTGCATAATACTGCAATATCTCAAGCATCGCAAGCATCGTTTAAATGTGCGTGAGTCCACAATTTGGTAAATTATTTTGTAATTTGAAATTTGTTGCAGTAATGAACTTGTGAAAGGTAATAAGATTTTGTACAAGTTCTTGCTAGCCTAGAAGCGTTTGACTTTGGTTTGCTTCATTCGGACTCCGTATTCTCTTTGCTCGACTCTTGACTACCAGAGCTATCCGTAAATAATGTAATGGTCCAATAATAAGGTGGCATTTGGCTGATTTGATTTGATTCTTAAATCACGAAATATATATTTTCTGTGTGCTAAGCCAACATACATCAGACAGAGAATTTGCTAGATATGCCATTGCATGGTTTAGCACGAACGAAAATGTACTTTAAAAAATATCTCGCTCAATTGTACACCACGGAAATTAGAATTAATTCTAAGCTTCGTAGGTGGTATCCCCGCAATTTTAGATTCTGGTTTTGATATTTTCCCGACTCATTTGTTTGCATGTTGGCACCTCTTTATTTAATTTGATTACCAACAGCTCCACAAAAAATAAGAAATGGGCTTTTCGTTTCTCTTTGTTCATCCCATTCCCATTTAATTTTCACTCTCGGCTGGACCAAGGGATTCGACACGACTTGACCATGAACTCGGAATGGCTTTGTATACAGAGTCCCCACAGCTTTATATACGTAGTCCTCATTCCTTATAATTTTGCACACAAAAAATGCTGACTATTCGTCCCAGCCCAACTCTATCAACTCTGCGCATTGTTTGCTGATTGTCAAGTCGTAAATAAATTGCAGACCCGTAAACCAAACTGAGGAGTCAAGCTTATAGCCCTTGTTTTTATTAGCAACGAGCGAGCAACAAGTGGACGCGAAAACAACTTGCGACGCTAAGAGGGGGATGATTGGTGTAAATCAAAAAGGGAATATTTCTCAAGCACTTTTATTTTCTTCTGCGCCTAATTGAATTCACCGAATTGACACAGACAGACAGGGAGGCAGAGATAACCACGAGCAGATAATGCAATAAATGCATTATCCATTTTCGCCCATCTGGATGAGCATAGCCTGTGTACTTATGTACGTCCATAGCATGTGTACACACGGGGAACATGCAGTTGCATGAACGGAGGTGTTTTCACTCTCCCATGTCACGCCTGCCGCAATTGTCCGTGCGATCTTCTCCAAAAGTGCACTGCAATAGTTTTGTGCTTACAATAAAGCACACAATGCAGACATAAAGTGCACACAATGACCAGATCTCTCGCACTTTGGATGTGTGAGGAGGATAGTAATTTCTTGATTATCAGGGGACTCGCTCTTCGATTTCCTTCCGCCTCCTCCTTCTCACACCATCGAGCACAAATGTTTCCCATTCTTTCCTCCTCTAGGACATTTACTTATTCGTGATGGGAGAAAAGGAGGAAATTCAGGAAAATGTTCGTCGTCGTTGCTTGTATTCACAATGAGATGCACATGTCCATGGGTCCTGTGAGTTGGGTGGAGAGGGTGGTTCTGGGTGTTTCTCACTCTCTCACGACTCAAATTCAAATCCATTACAGAGCAGTCGGCCTTTCTTGTGCAACTTACATAAATCGAGATCTCTTTGCTTGGTGGGAGCCACCCAAGATTTTCGTCAGGGAGTTTCACTGCCGCACAAGATGAAGAATGGAACCTCATTTCATTAAATTAGGCTCATCTCTGCAGGTCCATTCTGAATATGGAGAGAGAGCAAAGTGATATTTTTTTGCGTAGAAATAAGTATGTTCGACATAACAGGGAGTCGTTCTATTTGGGAATCTTGCTATATACGCGGAAGGAAATTATGCAGGGATTTGGAGCTCCAGTTCTGCTTAGGAAAATTCTCAATGCATAAAAACATGTTTCTGGTCTGCGTCTGCAAACTCTCTGGACCGGCTATGCTTACACAATAATACTCTTTCTTTAACGGTTGATGTCACTTATCAACCGTTTGCGAAAAGGTTTAGTTGAAAGTCCTGATGGGTATTTGAGCTCATTGACGTTATTAACCAGTAACTATTTAGTATATACGTATCCATACGTATGTATGGATGTATCTGCAATAACGAGATTTAACAAATCTGCAGATTACAATACAATGGAGCGGAAAGGATTTGAATGTTAAAGGAATTTTAATTCCATGAGAAGGATGAAGTGTAACTGATGAGGAACGTCACAATTAGCACTTATTCAAATTTTTGCACCTGTTGTGATTTGATGCCCTAGGTAAATCTCCTGTTAACGACATTTCGTGAGGCGACTTGGACATTGGGATCAGTTTCGTAAGAATTTGTGAATTAGTTTCGCCTCTCAAAATGGTCATGATGAGAGCGAGGAAATCCATCTCATTTCACGAACGATTGATGAACTTCCGATTCGCAGTTACTTAATTTTCCTCGTGCAGCCTGGATCAAGTTTTATGTTAATTGCGTACGGCACTCTTCTTTCGACAAGGATGTCGGTTCTCAGACTAATGCCCGGGTTTCGAAAGGTACCTTCTCTCTTTTTTATGATCCATTAAGAGAATAAATAAAAACATAAGATGTCATCCCAGGGTTTTACAGTATTAAAAATGTGTAATGGGAAAGCATCTGGTTTAAGTGTACTTTTTTACCACACCACATTTTATTTTATTAATATATCCTCAGATAACAAATAATAATGGGGTCCATTAACTAATAGATTCGTCTGTCAGTTGTTTCTTCAACAAGGCCAGCAGACACCAGACAAATCAACCCTGTCCATGCAGACCAGCTCTTTCATCACAACATGACGAACGTTTTTTCCATTAGGTAATTAAGATGTGTGGAAATGGATGACTGGAATATCGTGATATTAAAAAAACAGTCAACCCAAGCTGTATTTATGTCGCCATCAAAATTAGACTTGTTCCAAAGGAACATGGGGGGATACCCCTTGATGAAGAATTCAGTAGCCATATGTGTGTAATCAATGATCTTATTTGCTGTATAATTCAATTCAACACAAGAATTATAAAAAAAGATGCATGCAAAGTAGCATGATTGGAGGATATATAATTATGGAAATAAATAATAGTTGCATCGTGGTCAATAGTGGTCATCTATATATTGGCATATATCTATGGTATGCATAACATGCATTTACATATTTTCTGTAATATTGAAAGGTGAATACAAACAAGTTACATGAACATATAGCAAATCAAGGTACTACATTTTTAAAACACTCAAATGATTTTATGCAAAACAAAATGCTCCAAAAAAGAAATTCGGTTACTGCTGTAGTTCCTTGATGATGTTAGATTTAATCTCAAACAAAACTATTAATTTTACCCATCAATCAAACACTTACATTTATACGACTGTAATCCGCAACACAAAAATGTTTATGACATGTACAAAAGTTACCGTGTCGATTGACCGCAACTAGAGTCATCTCCGCCCTTTGCATAATTTTGTATTTAAATTAGCATACTTGCTACATTCATTCTCTTCTTTGATTGACTAGATTGACAACAAATTGGCTCATCTCATCACAGTCTCATCAAATGACATTGTTCACTTATCCAATCACAATCCAATTACACGAAGCACTAATATCACAGCAGTTAGTAATTAGGCAACGAATAATAATAATGTTCACATGTGTAACATTGCACGCATTTGAACTAATCTAGTTTGTTCACAATGGCGAATTATTGCACGGGAGAGAGTGGGTGGCTTCTTCTTAATGAGAATTAAGGTCAAGAAATGACTTCTGTCTTCTTCTCCTTGTCACTTTTAAAGGCAACATTTAAAAAGGATTCTGAATCATAATGCTGACGAATGCGATTTAACATTGGATGTGAATAATACTACTCTCCCTTAATTCCTGGCTTTCTGCTTGTGCTCATAAACCAAGTTTTGACTCTCAGTAAGACATTGCATTTGACTAACTTATACTTGACTAACTTAAAATGCAAACAATCCACGTAAGTTTGACATGTCAATCTTAAACTTGAACATAAGTTGCGATGATGGCTTGTTTCGTGTTCATTTGACATTTATGGCGTAAATATGCATGAGATTCATAATGTTTATAATCTCTGCAAATAATAATGCGTAATGCGTAGAAGAAGTGCGTGCATACCACAACCCGCAACTTTCCTTGGATTTTTTATTTATTTGCAAGTTTGCAACAGCAACAGTGGCACCACTTACGAGATAAAATCCCTGATTGTACCGCAGATGATTGTCAAATGTGGTAAAATATTGTTACAGTTCATACAAATTACAGGCATTTGAATACATTTGTTCTCGGCCGTTGATATTCTGCGATAAGATTCCGCTACATGTGATTAAGCACGATTTATGTTTCCTACTCTGTTGGACGTGTGTGACCCCAAAATCCTGCCTCATCTTGAGTCATGTGATGTAAAGTATGTGTGTGCTGGTTGTTGGTAAGTGCGATAATGTTGTCAAAATACAATAAATCTTTAGAATTAAATTATTTTACTGCTGAACAGTTACTTAATTTCCATTTGTTTCCGTTTAATCATGCAATTGCAGGCATCCTCCGCCGTCATCTTCCTCGACCCTCCTCCTTCAATACCAAACCAATTCCATCCTCACGATAAATGCAAAATTTGTAATTTTCATAGCACCATAAAGTTAAAAAGTATTTGACCATTTGACTGTCGGCCACTCCTTCACCTAAAAATTACGAATGGAGATAAGGAATGAGCAAAACTGATCGGGTGATGAGATTACGATGAAGAAGTCAAAGTTGACATAGCGGTGGTGAAGGGAAATGAATTATCTTCACGATTTATGACTGCTAAAGTCCCGGTTTTTATACTTTAAGTGATGTAAGTGAGGCATAATTAAATTTTTGCCCTTTTCAGAAAGAAATGCGTTAATGTTGGCTGTGCATGAGTTGAATTTGAATTGAATCGTAATTGGGACTGCGTACACACGTATCTAAGATTGACTCATAAACTATGGAAATTCACGAATTGCACCTTATTCTTGATTTTTGACGTGTTTTGTTGTGTGCTAAACAGTGGGGATTAAGACTTGTACGCGTGAATTATGACTGCGTAAATAATTGAACTACTTATCCTTTGAATATTTTAATGCGAATAAGAAATTAATAAATGCCGTTGATTTTAACATAATCGAATCCTACGGCTCACTAAATGTTATCACTGTATACTTTGGGTAAAGTGCATGAAGAGGTATTTATCAACAATTCGTTAAAGTTCGTTAAAGTGCAGGCATCATCACTTGCGTATATACTCGTTCGATTGAAAGGGGTACTCGAGCAATAAGCCGTGTGATTATTTCCAATATATATCAATGAAACGATTGGAGTTTCACATCTCCGCAACGACTGTCATTGTTGAGGAAGCTGTTCCCATAAAACTAACAATCCGTCAACAATTTGGCATGTGGTTCGATTTACTTACTTAGCCAACGTCCCGTTATTATTCCATCTTTGGGAAATGAACGTACTTATCTTAATTTTTACCACGACTCAATCTATCCCATTATGTATACTAGATAACTAGACACAGTAGGCACATCTGCATGTGTGTATAAAATACACAAAAGGAAGCGAATTTGTCCACTGCACTCTTTACCCACTGACTGAGGATGAGTGCAGTATTTGGGAGCTATGGTCCTTCCTGCAACATAATTACCTCGTTATGTGCATATATATGTATTTACGAATATAAAACATGCAAAATCCAAACCCCTCGATAAAACAGCAAGACAAGCAAATGAACCCTTGTTTAGGAAAAGTTTAAAAGATGAAGATTAATTTGGATTGGTGTTTAGTGCACTCATTTGTTCCTCGTATTATGTAATGTAATGGATGATGTGATGTATCATGATGATATTTGCAAAGTAAAAGGAAATGATGCTCAATTGGACAACAATGTGCCCAAATGTGGTCACTGCATCGACAGACGAACAGCATCCTTTTTCAAAGTAAACGACGCATGATGAGATAACAATGAGGGAATACTCAGCAGAATCGATAAGTGACCAAATATGAATATAGATTCGTAGAACTAATCTTTTACTCTCTTGCCACAAATCAAAGTGTAAATAATGAGGAACAATTGTGCCGTGAGATGCCTGATGCAGGCAATTTTTATGTGTGATTCGTCCAATTAGATAATATTAGTGTTTTGCAAGAAACAAGCCTATACGATCTTATTGTGGGATTTCTCTTATCTAAACATGCATATATTCATATGTGACATGTTGCAAAAACGGCAAGTAAGTAAGGTTTTGCACGTCAATCTGTATTTAAATCTGGTTATGAGCAGGATAATAAAATACGGGAGCCGCCGATGTATAGATAGCCAGAATTACGATCAATACAAATATTTTTCTAATAGTGTATGAAAAGTCCTTCAACCAACTCACATAAAAATACAAACCATAACTTATTACAGATGCAAAACCTCTCAACTTTCAACTTTGAGTCATTCCGAGTCATGTAGAGATGGAGGATGCAATTAAAATCAAGAAATCACAACATCGACCTTGACTTCAAATGAAGAGTAAGTGTCCACCATGCACCATCGTAAATTCGGCCTACACAAGAAATATTTGTATCAATCACTAAACATTTTCTTATGACGACGAACGAATGAGCGAATCAAAATTAAAAGATGAAATCTCATCGTTGCGCACATTATTCCCGATCTGCCCACCAAATACCAGCAGAATCAACAATAGAATTACTTTTTTTCAATTCCACACTATTAAAATGCATATAAGGCGATAATTCGTATTCATGCGTGCTCAAGTACCTACATACGATGCTTGTCACAATTTGTGCTGCATTTTTTAGATGGGAAGTTGCCAATCTAATGGGCGATTAACAAGTGATCAATTCCATGATTATTTTATTTGTCATAGAAGGGAAATTGTCCAGATTGATTCACATTTCATCCAGACAAGCGTCCATCCGACCATTTACAGTGTGATCAATCGTACGAGCAAAGTCCTTAAATGGAGCGGTGTCACCCGGTTCAAAAGTCACACATCACACTTCAAAACTGAAAGGACGCCTCTCTTCCAAAGGAAAACTTGGAGATATCAATCAACCAAATGAGAATCATTACTATCAAAAAGTGGTGGATTTAGAACTCCTCCCTAAATCTCGCTGTGACATTGTCACTAATTTCAAGTGTGCTCGTGTTTTTCTTGCGTACGCGTGTACGGTTCAGCTTAAACGATTTCTGTTATGGTTTCCATTTCAGTAAAGAGGAACCACCCGTTTCATACTTTACCAAACCAAAACATGCACATAAGCGTATTATTATATGTTAACTGTACATATACATTTAAGGGTTACACTGCTCTATTGGATGACTTTTTCTCATGCAATAGTGTTCTTATAAGCGTACCCACAAACACATAATCTAATCACTGCAACCACAAAAGGACTCTGCAGCTTAGCCCACAAAATAAAAAATGTCAAGGTGCAAGACCAAAAACAACGGAATCAAGTGTGCACTTACGTGTTGTTGGAACGAGGTATCCATCCATATTTCCTTCCCAGCCAGTCGATTTGTAAATTGCTCGTAAATACAACACCAGGACCAGAGCATTTAGTTAACACGGTTTTAGAATACGATAAGAATAATGATTTAATGTCATAATATTTACAATAATAATAATGTGTAATAAATCTTAAATTACTTATCGGAATTCACTACGAGGCAACTAAAACGAGACGACATAAATTAAGTGCATGGATATTAAGCAGGAGCAGAAGTGGAGGGTGGGATTCAATTTCAGTCTGTGTGGACCGTTTCCCAGAAAATATGAACAAACAGGCTTTCCAAGTTGATGTTCAGGTGCCAATAAGTTTGGCTCCTGTTGAAAAACTAGGATACGATAATTGTATATTCGATACCAGCAGTGCAAACTGATGTCTATAAGGGTCGATTTACTGCAGGTTGTGTCAGATAGAAATTAATTTAATAACCTTGCAGTGCAGCTTTTCTGGTGACTACATATATGCCGCCTTGTAATTGTTATTCTTCAGCTTCTGTGAACAATTAAATTTTCATGTATGTTTACATATAATTAAACCGACTGTTGTCGGTCGACTTGCATAATAATGTGTTAGTCTCACTTTTCTGGGAAAATAGTGAATCAGAGGAGAATAATGTAACCACAAAACTTGACAAGTTATTCAAGAAGAGTACAATAATATCATTTCCTGATTTAATTGTGATAACATAAATATGCGGGCGATAAAATCTGTGATCTAAGCAAGACATTTTCCTACATTAAAGTTTTACCTTACACTAAATGAGACTCGTTTTGATTGTATGTGACATTTGAGTGACCAAAAATGCTAAATGGTCAACCACCGCCTGCGCGTGGCTTTGTCTGTACTGCAACATTATTTCCATTTTAATATTTTTATCTAAAAGTCGCTTCCTCCCTTTTATTTATACACACGCATATTTACTCTGTTTGCCTTTATCTGTAGGCAGGCTGCCTCCCGTTTAAGATTCATCCGCTCATTCTGAATAAAATGATAATTTTAATTCAATACAAACTGTCACCCATTCAACCCCAATTTATTGCGGTAGCAGCAGTTGTTCTTTATCCAGAAGGTACAATAAACAACCAAGTTTAATGCAGGACTGTGGTGCATTGCATGAACTTGCCACTGTTTGCAAAAGCACATAAATAATGAGCTCCAGGGTTTATTTGTGCGTATTTTATACATTTTAAAGCGAATAAGGTGCATGATGCATCAGTTTAATTTAAATTCAGAACTCAAGACTAAACTCAATTGTAAATTCAGACCAAGCTTTGTGTGTGAGTAGATTTCAATCGGACGAAGGTATTTTTTCCAGCGTGTGGAGCCGAAGTTTTAACTTTTGAAGCATTCGAGTATGTATTATTGGGAGTAAAATTAAGTATTGATGTCAAGGAAAGAAACGCCGAAGAGCACTCAGATTTCTGATAACCAGACTCTGCGCTGATGACGCATTCCAAAATGTACGCTCAATTTCGTTCGACCAAACTACATTTTAGATTTCGAATCCTCCAGCAATGCCAACTCAGAGTCTGCCACAAACTCTCAAATTGGTCGGTGCTATAAAACTTTTACGGGCAAGACAAAAGACTGTACGCATGTAGGTTTTACATTATGTTTCGAACATAGACTCGAAAATTCTTGAAGCTATCCGAGATGAGTGTCTGGATTTTTTTACGTGTGTAAAAAAAAGTTGCTGCAACTGAACTCTGCGGTTGATTTTCTTGTACGGAAAGAGCAAAAACGGTAAACTTGATTTTCAAATAGTTCTCCATCTCAAGGCAGTAAAACTCTTTTCCTCTCTTTAAAGTTGAAGTCTCCGCAAATTTGCTTGGCGACTTGGTTTCTGGCCTTGACAGCAATTCGTCTCTGGGGTTTGTCTGCATAGTCCAGTGTAAATCCTTAGAATACGTACACACATATTTATGAAAGTGATTTGTGTTCT
Organism: Folsomia candida; assembly: GCF_002217175.1. Classification (NCBI taxonomy): domain Eukaryota; kingdom Metazoa; phylum Arthropoda; class Collembola; order Entomobryomorpha; family Isotomidae; genus Folsomia; species Folsomia candida. The sequence goes on along the minus strand of NW_019091194.1, from coordinate 16,377,625 downwards.
TTCTTTCTTATGCACATGAATACGAATCAGTATTTCATAAGGATGAGGGAGAGATGATATGTATGAGACGTGAAAACTTTTAGCAGTTGAAGCCCAAAGTTGGAAGATATTGGACAGAGATGGATCAGTGCAAGTCAACTTATTGCAAAAAAATGCACAGAGCAGCCGACTCTGTAACTGTCAACTTCTTCAGCCAAGGACAGTGGTTGGGGTTGGTTTTTTTTGTAAAGTTGATCTTATTTGTTGCGGTCAAATCCCAGACTCATATAATCCTTTACTCGGCCGTTAAAATAGCATAGTAACAAATAGGGTTCATACAGCTGGATGGATATGAATCAAATATTAATATTTCCCCTTTCAGAGCGAAAGGATTCTTTTACTTTGCCAATACATGTACAAATAGCTTAATTTTCAATGGCAGTGGTGGCTTTGTGCGAAATAAATTTCTTCGAAATGTCGTAATACTGCTGAATGGAGTTGGTTTGCCAGTTTCGTTATCATAAAGTGTAATCAATAATCTACCATTAATATAATGCAGTCGAGGAATGCGTTGTTTTTATAAACATTTGAAACACAATTGGCAACTGCAAATCTTAAAAATTGCTTGTTTACATATGAAGTACAATTTTTGTACGTCTGCATGAAACGAAAACAAGAAAGTTGATGCCAGCGTGTTATATTTCGTATACAGTTTTTACATATGTATGTTGATTTGGGTAGGATAACTCATGTGCCGAGGCATATGCAACTCCACGAATGTTCAGCTAGTCTAAGCAATAAGGTGAGGAAGTCGAAATATGAGTCGTCTTTCTCTTGTGCAAACAATTGGATAACGGTTCGACTTGTTTTCATGCGACAAAATCCTTGCGAAGGATTTTAATGGAGATAAAGCGTGTCCACTATGTCTCGGTTTTATTCCGAGGTGTAACCACCTACTTGCCCATGTTTGGACTGGTGCATATAAGGAACTCAAATTCCTCAAAAATATCAGTAAAAGTGTAACTCACACTTACATCTGAATAATAAAATTATTTTTAGAAGAACAACGCGACATATTTGTGTGGGTGGATTTACGTCATTCAGATCGGGGATTTAGATTGGGTTCTGAAATATAACCTATAATTCTATGTTTTTATTTGACATATGTATGCATTGCACATAAATATGTCTGGACATGATCATACTTTCATACACTAAAAATCGGTGCATATTTGTATTTATAAACCACTTATCATGAACCATGAAAAATGTGCAGACTCAATGGTCTTGGGTGCGTCTGCACACGCAATTGACGTACTTAAGACCTATTATATTACAGGCAAGGCGAGGCTCATCTCTTTGAATAGTTTTGCTCATATTCGTCACTTGATGAATTACCCTTTATTAAATTAGCCTCGTTGTAAATTAACGACTTTCAAGAGTGCAGACGAGGATAAAAAATCATTAATTTCGCACTGTGCCAGGAAAAGTGACAAAACCTCCTCAGGACTTTCGACAGCGTGAATATGCGTGTGCAGATGTCTATCTAAACGTATACAGCAAAGTGCAACAATTTGTGAATCTTTGCCAGAAGCTGTAGGTCGATGGCACACACACACAAATCCGTTCAATGAGAGGAGCAAAGCAAATAATAATAAGCTTTCTGCATGAACTCGGAACAACCAAAGTCAAGAAAGACTTGTGGCAGGAGCATCATCGCAGAGAGATATCTGGCATTTATCTCATCTTCATTCTTCAATCATCGCCGACAAGCCGGTGAACTCCTCTCATTCTATTCCGTATGCCAAACAGAAAAAAAGTCATTGTCCACGTGATGTTAAGATTCCAGATCTGTTAACTTACCAGGACGGTTTTTCTAAAAGTTAAGGTCACCAACCATCAATATTTTATTTTATTGGCTGAAAATCAAATTACGAATCTACCTCGAAAAACAAACGATTGAATTGTGAAATAAGCTCTGTGAATTTTCTTTCTCGAGAAAAAAGTGCGATGAAGATTAAATATGAATTTTCTATAAAAAAATCCAACTTACATTAGACCAGCACAGAATGTTTGCAATATTAATCAGTATCTGCTAAATATATTTTTACATATTTTAACTACACGATATTTTCCAGCTCACTTTTGACTAAAATTAAGTTCCACCACAGAGATAGTCCATCTGATTGCTTTGATCTTCCGTAAATCACTGTCTGTTCCTCCACCTACACCGAGACACGAGTTTGGCAGAGTTGATTGGGGGTCATTTACTTATTTATATAATGTGTCTGCATTGGTATTTTGCATTGTGTTGTGTTACTTGCCGTCGTGCTTTGTTGCACTTGAGAATGCATATTAACGTCCAAGTCCATAATGGAACAGATGAAGATTGAATGATTGGGTTGGGTGATTTGCATACAGAAACACAATCAATGCACGCATAAGCACGCAATTTGAACAGGCAACATACGTACGTACATGCGAATTATCTGTGAACGCGACGCACTAAAAGAGGGATGATGATCTATGAATCCGTTCGTGCTCTGTACACTCCTGCACATCCTGCACATCAAACGATGGTAACAAAGCCATTTTTCTTGTTCGCCTCCAATACTTTAGAACGACTGGTTAGTTGGTTAACGCATTAATTTAGAATAATCGAACACTTTCCATATCTGCGCGTACTTGCCCTTCCATGGTGGATTTCAATGCTATTTAACTCTGCCCGTGCAACAGCAACACTTTAAATCTGGGGATGGCTGGAGGGATTCACTAAAAAATCTAGATTCATATGCAAACGCACGCATTACAGCTTTTGGAAACAATAAAAAAATTCATTTGTAGATTTTGTTGATCATCCACAGCTCATAAAATTTTGAAAATGTGGCAAAACAGCACTGATTGGTTGACTGTTTGTAAACAATTTTCTCTGTGAAGATTCGAAGAGAACAAAGTTGTATATTAAAAGGAAGAATAGTTTCCAGGACTGGTCTCAGGGAATGCAGATACGTATGTGCATGTCTCAGAGTAACATTGCATAACAGTTGGCTAACTTGCTGTTCAGTAACTTCATGCGTGTCTCATGCATGCGTAAATATCTTCCGTGCCGTGTGGTGTGGATGCTAAAAGAGATAGACAAACTTCCAAAAATACTCCAACGCTGCAAAAAACCGACGTTTCAAACATGGTTTTCAATCTTGATGTTTCAATGCTCACGAAGGCACACAAGTGAGTCGCCGTCGTCTTGTCTGTGTAAATCTACACCGTGAAACTATTCTAATTCCCAACAAGAAGATACATTTTGTTGAATAACTCTACTGATCACCATGAATGATCACCCACGCATTGTTCTCCATTGTTTCATTTTATGCACTATAGAGCACATTAAGACTTGGCACTCTGTGGTTTTCTTCACTATTTATTGGGCTTTCTCAAAATTGGGTAAAAACTTTCCCGACAAATAATTGACTTTGCAGTCTTCAGTTTACATTTAACTGAGGATGAGTCTTGTCAATACTTGACTAAAATTCTAATATCAAATAAACTAATGGATTATAATCCTGATTAGTTTACTATTGTTTCTCACATCTACAATAATAGGAAATTTGACCTCTGAAACAAAAACTAAGTAGTCCTGTAAAATGTATAAGTTTGTGGATTATTCGGGTGCATTTGTACTTTTTAATTGGAGGCTTTAGCAGCATTGACTGCGTTACACACATGCGTATGAACGGTTTATTCAGGTTTGAAATATTACAGTTGAGTTTAATTAGCAGAATAATCCTTTATGGACTCGGTGTAATTTGCAAATCCCCATTTCATTTCGTATCCATATTAATCTGACAGGTGACAGGTTAAGAAGGTTGTTGGAATCTTCAACCATGAACCAAACAAATCTCCAGTTTGTTACATTCAAAATGTATTTTTTAATGAGTTACAGTCCATTCGAACTCGGGTTATCTCCGCAGCTCAGGTCTTGGATTTCATAGCGAGAAGTCTTATCCTTTCCTCCAGTCTGTGCGTCATTGCAGAGATTTCCTGATGACCAACGTACTTGTTGTAGTCTAGTTTTAATATCGTCCGGTTTAATAGTAAGAATGGTCTTATCATTATTATTGTTTAAATTAAGGAGAACATATTTTCTGGAAGCCAAATTATCTTAGCAGTGGTTTCATAGCTGTTTAGTTATATGGTTCATTTTTTATCGCCCAAGCTCCATTAATTCTTGAATAATTATGTAACTTTAACTCTGTGACTACAATCCTTCTGAATAACGTAGAGATTTATCTTAATCTTGTTTAAGCCTTCTAGTATAAGTACATACTATTTAGTATGTGCTTGTAATGTCTAAAAGAGGTGATTTTTTTCTTGTCCATGCTGCTAATCACAACACAAGACCAGAAAGTTGCGACGCAAATGATAATAGAATCAAAGTCCGTCTCAGTCCATGCTAAAAAACGAATATTATGTACGTAGAATGTATATTGTTATCCCTCCATCTCAAGTGTGCAATAAAAAGTTGATTTTTAAAAAGACAAACTAAAGTTGAAGGTCTTGAACAAATTAGAGCTGAAATTGAATTGTTTTCAATTGTAAATAGCAAAACAATAGTGTTCAAATACACCCTTGTGGAAAACAGACGCCAAAATGACAAAGTTATTCCACCATTACCACTTGAAATAAATGGATTAAAATGTATGTTTTGTAGATCTTAGTTAAGACGGCCACTCCTTTAATGCATGTTTTAATTAATCGTTTTGCGAATTTCGTCGGTCCACCGTTCCAGTCCTATCCAGATCAGCTCAAGCAACTATTCATAGCTGCAATTGTGTGTTCATATGTGCACGTATCTACATACACAAGTAGTTGCATTGGTATCGTGCAAGTTGCGCTGTTACAAATATGCTTCTGTTGAGCGAATACTTATTTAAGCTGATTACCTCCAAGGTCATCAAAGTTAGGAGAATTTAGCCAGAGTCATTTCATTATATGTTATTATTCACTGCAATATTTAAGTGGTGGTTGGATGAGAAATGCTTCTCCATGAATTAAAAGGACGAGATGAACACACCAACCACACGGCTTGGCAAAGGATTCATTCTGTGCGGGAGGTATTTCTTTGGTGTTCCAGAGATAAGTTGATATACTTGAGTTTAATGAATACTTTTTGTCCAACTCTGACTCGATGTCACACAAAGATCCACCATTACACGCACATTAGAAACATTACCAGTCACCATTCGCCGTTTTTACATATGTCATTTACGAAGGTATATTATTGTTGTCAGATGCAAAGTTGGTCATTTAAAATGCGTGATAAATTTTCTTGTGGATTATTGTCGGTCGTTGGACGGGTGAATATTTTTATAGGCAACGACACTGCAATTTTACATACAAGACGTGTTATGAATTTTCGTCCAGTTCTTGAAAATGGAAAATCAAAACGGGCAGGAGTTTGGTTTTATTTTGGTCACAATTGTGTAGAGTTTTCCTGAGTCTTATATTGATTTTGAGTCAAATTAATCGAGAATCAGTGCAGTGAAATGAGAGTTTTAGCACCCATTACCTTTCATAAAATCGCATCCTACTGTCAGTCGTGAGTGATTTATTAGAACGCACGAATCACTTCTGACACGTTATCTGAGTCTGCATCTCAAACGCAAATGAAAGCTAAAACGCCTCTGCAGCACACCATCAAGTGCCAAATAGACCACAAACAACCCCATTCAAAATTTTATCTCCATGAATCGATCTCGACGCGAAAATCTAGTCCACTCTGCTCAGAATAATGCCCGGCCGGACCACCAAAAAGGGTGACGACTGACATTGACTGAGATGATTGATACAGATACATTAAAAATGGATTTAGCTCAGCTGCTGCCCAACAACAATAACAATGGAATGGAACCAAAATAAAACTATGAGTCACCTTATTATTCATTGCATGATTCATTAATCAAGTAGGATTGAGTGTGATCAGGATTCTGCCTTCCGAAATGCATAATCGGTGGAGAAATCTGGACCAAGAGAGGAACCCTGTTTTATTTTATCATTGTTCATGCCGAAATTTGCATTTCTTCAATTGTTTCATAAAAATGTGCATACATACTTCTTCTCACTGATAAATGTACAGTTTAACGTGGTCACGAAATAACAAGCGATACTAGCAATATGCATGGTCGATAATAAAATATGAATTATCACGTTATTTAGTTAATGAATCGCAAGATTAAAAATCATTCAAACCAAAAAGATTAGCGATTATGGGCATCCTGTATATAAACCCAGTTAAGTTGTCGGTAGAATTTATCAGTTAAAATTGGAGATTGTAAATATTAATATGTATCTACATGCTTTGAAAGTGGAACTCACGAATTGACATAAAGTTGCATATCAGCAAATACATGCATACATAAACATAGCTAAATATGCAGCTTAAACATTCGCATCCTTTCTTCTGGTGTCAATAGGTAGGCACCTGACCTAAGTCAAACAAAATCCTTTGTATTTCTATCAATCCTCTGTCTCTCTCTTCTGGAGAAAATGACTTTGGATCTCTTGAAGATAGCAGACAGAAATGGGAGGTGGTCTGTATCAGTGAGAAGTGAAGGGCTCTGGTACACATATTCAACAAATGAGATTGACTTTCTAGTTTTAGCCCACCAATTGATGGTATCTCAACTACTTTGAGCTGGAGACTTTTGACAAAACGATATTCTTGGTGAAGGAAACCGGATACGATGTGTATTGTGTGTGTTTGCATTCAGCTTTATCCTGATAATGTCCTGAATTCGTGGAAAAATGAAAATCTGTTGCATCCCTTTGATCTGTAACATCCTCTCCAAGACCATATTTAAAAATAGAAATGCAAATTCATATTAATTGTACTCAAACTTTATGCAAAATCTAGTTTACAATTTTATTGCATCCTTTGCCAATCGAACCGCATTTATAATGGGGAAGCCGCCCGTGGACGCAATAATTAATAGTGCTATGCTTTTAATAAAATGGTCTAACCATAACTTACGGTTGGTTTCACTAGGAAAAGCTTATGGGTCTACATTATGGTTGTCAGAAGTCGACCTGACGTTCGTCTACCGGTCTTCTACCTCGACAATTGATTGCAATGTGGTAATGGGCCCTCATTACTCTCACTTGTTTCACTTTCTTGTCAGACGGAACCCTTTGATGAACTTGGTTAAAATTAGATTATTATTTAAGTAGCCAGTGACCCAGAGTTGGGCTGACTTGAAGAATATGAAAGTTGTTGGGTGAGCAAAATCGCCTTTTGTTCTCGCCTTCTCGGTGACTGACTGATTTGTTGCGGAAGGTGACAATTGATTAATCCCTTAAATAACATCTTGGGTCAAGGTTTCCCAAAGAACGGCTGCTTTCAAACCTGGCTGTCATAAACGGAACTTATGAACTTGACGCGAATAAATATTTTTCCACTTGCAGAGGAGCTCAAGTATACAGGATCTATGAGTTTAATAGATATAAAAGAGGACTTACATATGATTGTCATTATGCATGCATGCGTACGTAATTATGTTGAGATATTTAACTTTTTCTTAATATCCATGTGAGATTGATTTTCATAGTTTGCAATGTAATTATGGAAGAAACGTGATTTGTCTAACACCTTAGGAATTAGCTTATCGGTTCCACCCAGCCAGGCAGAATTTCTGTAAATGGAGAAGATGGGTTTAAGGCTAAAGCTCACGTCTGTACAATTGGTTATTTAGTACTAACGTCATGCGATGAGATGAGACGGAGTTTATCCGGATCAAGAGGAACAAATATGCTATATTTGTTCCTTATTCTTGTCCTAGTTTAATGATGTGATGAATGCAGTGTGATTGGAGAAATCTCTTCCTTCCACTACTACAACATTTCAAGGTCTCCTTGCTCCACTTTTATCTTCATCTTATCGAAGTTGGGGAGAATGACATTTTTTGCTGTGTCCAACAACACAGGACACGTTCAATTCTACTTTTTTCTCCAATAGAGCTGATTGCACCCTGTTCTTCCATTTATAGGGCGACTCCCCTTGTTTCTCGCTGCGAGATTATGATTACCACTTCTCTGCGGGGGTGTTTAGAAGATTTTACAACTTGGAAAATGGGAGTTGTTTCACAAAAAGCAAATCCAAATCCAATTTACCAGAGGAAAGGAAAGGGAAAACTCGTAAGGGTCCGTCTCTCGGGAGTGGTGCTAATACACAGAAATGTTATAAAACTGCACGTCTTTTCTGAACCTAGCTGGCTGGCATGGATGGATCATTTTCCTCGTTGGACATTGGAAATAACTTACGCAGTGCATGTACTAAACATCTCAGACTACATAGTGTGATGATAATGCTGCATTGTTCATGACAGAAAAAAACTTGTGAGCTGCATTTTCATATTCCTTATCCAGCCTTCAATTTCCTTTGCTTGTTCCGTCATCCCGAACAAAAACAGAGTATTGACAAATTCACTCCCAAGCCTTGGTTTGGCCCTAAAATATTGACAGTGTATGAAGCCATAAAAGTCCGAAGTGAGCTTTCCCAGTTCCAGTTTCCAGAGATGCAATTGGGGGAGAAATCTTATGCCCGGTACTGCACGGGGTTTGCTCAAGGCACACAAACACAGCAGAGCCAGTCATCCTCGATAAATATGGCTGCAAATGGGGAGGAAACGGGGTCGATATACGATATTATCCAGAAGAAGAAGGGGTGGTTGTGTGTGGGCGACTTCGACCAACTTAGGATATTTTACTATGCAACAATGCAACTCAATATTAAGGGCTACAATATGTGCAACTCAACCTAGCATTCGACTCATATCGAACAGTATGAACACAAATGTAGTCAATATTTCCTCACACCCCGTCGACGTTGATGAAGTAGACAGTTCAGGAACCACCATACGAGAAAAGTGAGATTTGAGGGTGACATGGCCACTGGTGGTAGTTGGAGAAAGTTTGTCTAATTTTATTTGTCACTGATATCGTCTCACATAAAACTGCTCACCCTTTCTCATCGCCCTTGCCCTTGAATGAAGCCCGGATTATATTTGATTATGCAGATCGATAAAGACTACGGAGAGAGGGGGTGCCCATAATTTGCGAAACATGCAAGCACACGTGGCGAATGGCAAACGGGGTGGATTGATTAGACTGATGTTCTGAATATGGCCATTGAGAAATTCGTCTAGTTTCTCAAAATACAACATTGACCAAACTTTTGATTTTGAGCATGAATGAAGATTTTTAAGAAAACAGAAGCTGGCAGGATCTGCCAGCCCTTCACTCCATGAGCTGGATACCATGTACAAGTCCATTGACCAGCACAAGTTACAAACAACAAACTAAACTTTCCGTTTCTTCAAGGGCGAAATTTGTAAAGAAAATAACGAGTGCTATGAAAACAAGAAAAGTCCGATGGAAAAGAAACCGTCCCAAAACAGCATAAACATGAATATCCGGAAGCCGGCTTCTTCTCATGCAAAGTTTTATGACGAAGTTGGGACTTTATTACGGAATAGAAATGTTTGGTGGGGGTCTCTTTTCCATCCCATCTAACCAACGTGACCCTCCCATTCATGCAAAGTACACCCAAGAATTGTTTATTTTTATTGTAATTTCTGGCCCATTCTTGGTAGGAGTGAGCCCTTTCTCAAGACAGTGAAAAATTATTCTAGTGAACGATGGTGATCAGTATTACACTAATTGTTGGTTACCAAAAGTTCAGTTTCACCTCACACGGGTGAAACTGCATGCTGTTTCGGAATTGACCAAACGCAACTGAAAATGTTTAACAAAATACTTCCAATCAGTGCATTATGATTTGTGCTCGGTTGTTGGCGAGGCTTATGTTTGACTGGAGAGTTATATAATATTACTATGCAATACAATGCACGTATGATTTCCTCTTCATGTGAAGGCTTCATTCCATGTTCATCGGAGAAATATGTGCATACAAAAGTTCTGCAGCCTTACCGAAAAAGTCCTCCCATGAGATTGACCCGTCCGAGTCGCAATCGCCGCCGCCGTCCCTTCTTGAGTTAGCCATTTTTATGTTCGGCTAGAGAATTGCTTTGTCATTAACTACTCCAATGTTATGAAATAGGCAACTGTCAGTCTATGAGGAAGGATGGAATGGAAGTAATTTCATCGTCCCTGCATTGGTCCCACTTTCAGTCCCCGTTGATAAGCAAGCAATTTTTGTAAGGAAGCACAACAGTCATTTTTTGTTATCATCACGTAACATGATCATAGCTCCACCCGTTTCTGCCCGAATTTGGCTTCTTATGAAAAATTCATGAGACTTCAATTTAAGTTCAACTTCATATTTTCAGTTTTTATACACTATCCGTATGAAAACACGAAACTGCAAATGTCGTAAACACAAAATTTCTTGATAAACTATTTATTGGTCAAAAAATTAATCATAATAGAATGGCTGGGATAAAAACTACTGATATATATAACACGTGTCACATTTTCAATTTACATAGTCGAATTTCACAATAAAATCAGTACTGCACATATAAATTAGGTTGTAGTATGAAATACAAAAAGTAAATTTCACTAGATGTATTGTATATTCTAGGTTTTACAACTACACCAATAGCGGCTTACACGCAAAAAACACGCCGGTATACAAAAAATCGCAACATTACACAGATTTCGTGTGTTCAACATTGTTCACGAAAGTTATACGCTTAATCGGTACATCGAAAACAATTACAGAGAACAATCCGAGAGGAGAGCTACAAACCAAAGGTTGGCAGATGGTTTCTTATTCACTGATTACAAATTTCCAGTCGTAAAGGGGGTTCTGTCGGGTGCAGCAGGATCCTTTTACAGACAGCACGAGCCAACACTTGCGACTACGGAGACGGATCAGCTTCGACTGAAAGGGAAATCCCCAAACATGCTGTACAAGAATCCTGCAGACATCCCACATAAAGAGCATGCCAGCCAACAGCGTCTGCTATAATAGAGAAACACATTTTAGAGGGGCTTCCAATATTGCATATGACGAGTTACTTTTGCATTGCTGCCACCAGTGAAGCAAACCCAACAAACCTCTCTTGCTTTGATGGTTCTCTTAGCATGTATGCTACTAAATACTAATTCACAATGTACAAAATGCATGGACAGTCTAAAGTTAACTTATACATTAACATTTCTAGTATTATATTATGATGAACATATTATATAATTATAATATGATATGATATTCTCTCCAATAAGACATGACACGTTCCCTGGTGCATCTGGCCATCCGCTGAAGAAGGACTTGAACTGCTATGTAACAAATCATGTTGGTTAGTTGAACATCCCATACATAGTGCAAAGCAAGATCAATAAGTAAGACAAATATTTAACGGTGAAGTTTACCCATAAAACACGTTGTTAAACCCTCCCTTTGTACTGATAATATTTCTTGTACTGGTCGTAGATTGTCTTTAGAATTTCTTTTGATCCGATTGTCAATAGGGAATTTAGTTGAGAAATTCCATGCTCATCACACAGATCCAGAAGTTTATAACAGCCACCGAGCAGTGGTACCTATAAAATGAACACGAACAATGAATATACATATGCACGTGCACTACGTGTACATAAATGTATAGCGATTACATAAATGCTGTAGGCAGACTATGCCAGGCAAGTAATTACCTTAACAGCGGGGTAAACTGCCAATAACTCAAACTGCTTTATGATAACGGTGACAAAGTAAGGTGAAACTCGCGACAGTTCTTTCTGGCCCAACTTCATAGATTGACACAACCTATTTCATGATGAGATTAATATTATTTTAGTGCATGCCAAACCTGTATATTACAATATCCTACTCCAAACGCAAAATGTGTACCATCTTACCTTTCGATACTGTGACCGCAAGTACGAACATTTAGAATTTCTCCGTCAGAGAGTTTATTCTTCTGATCTGCTCGTTGAGTGAGACACTCAATGAGGTATTGGAAGCACTGACATGAAATTGCAAAAATGAAAATGTGATAGATGAAAACCGCCAGAGAGATATTGATAAATATTTAATAAGAAACCGAGCTGCAGCTCACCTGAAGGAAGATGTGAGATCTGAATGCAATAACATCCAATCTATGAACAATTAGAGCGTTCATAAGATCTGTCAGTGCACAAAACACTATTTTGAAGGTGGCCGAGTCTTCAACGGACGCCAATGGCACTGATGTGACGGACATGAGACAAACAGCGAGAGTTTTCAAGTTGACCATCGCCTTGTTTTTGGAGGAGAAGGAAAGTTAATTGATTATTTTATGAATGAAAGTAAAAATTAGGGCAAACACACCGAGACATTGAACGAATTTGAAATTCATTAATCATACAAAGATGCGACTCGTTAAAAATACTTACTCCACGTCGTCGTAGAATCTTTGTTTGTAACCGAATATACGGTAAGATAGCATTGTTTAAGCACAGAGCATCACAAATGTCCCAATCTAGTGTCAACAGTAGCATTTTGTGTAGACATTCTTGTAAAGTGTGGCGACGAATAGGTTTATTCAGTGCCGGAAGTTCTGCGTCCACAAGGTCGGAAAAAATCTGGATGATCATGTTAATCTCTTGGAAATTGTGAGGCGTATTAGCAAGTTCCTTGAAAAATGTAGGGCAAAGTTAGACAACAATTAAAAAACAGTTAATATGGAGTATAATAATGTAAAGTATAAACAACGCACTATTGTCTTTTCCATCAAAGAGTTGCAAATTAACTGAAAATCTGAAGGGCTAGAAGCTTCGAAAATATCTTGTACAAATTTCTTTGGTATTTTTTCCTTTTTATTTGACGGCAACTGGTCACAGTGTTGCAAAATGGTTGAATTAAGACAAAACTTCCAAAGTTTTGTTAGGAATTCAGCAGGCAATTCATCCTGAACTTTTGCTTTAGATTTGCACACAGAATGCATAAATCGTATGACATACACAATGGAAAGATCTTGGGTAGAATGGTTTGTTTTTAGAAATCTCAAGGATTTTTTAATTTTTGTAGCCAACGAGCGCTTATATAGATTCTTCGTGTCTTCATCCATATTGTCAATCGCTAATTGTGCCAACCAGCAGGCTCTGTAAAAATTGGGCGATGAAGAAGCGTCTGCATCTTCCAGTTTTTGAACAACAAACTGGGTCAGCTTATTACACTGGTCGTTTAATTGGGAGACTAATCTCGTTTTCGGGTTTTGTAATTCCTAAAAAGGAAGGTAATGAATGCACTTTACTCATTGTAAGAAATAAGTATAATGATAAAGGAAAATCAGAAATTCTAAGTTATATATATCTAGTAGGCGTGTAACTGCATAGGTGAGTACATGTCTTGCTTACCTTTAATATGTACTCCAATGTCATCAAACTAATACAACCAGTTGGAGAGTCAATCTTTTCAGCGTTGCACAATCTTTCCAAATCTTTTTCAAATTCTTCCATAAATTTTGGTGACATGAAGACATTGCTCAGAATCATATTGCACAAGTCCAGTTGTGCTGTTTGAGAAAATCTATCCACATTACCTATATACCATTGGAATAATGACACCCAATGAATAGAAAATAAAGTTTCATTCCCTTGAGACTGACTTCCAGAAGAAACGACCAATTTTGAAACTTCGTCCAAGCTAGAATTATCACAGTTTTGGTCGGTAAGTGCCACCAAAATTGCACAAGAACACAGAAACACTACGGTTTTCACATCTTTTGGATATGTTTCAATGTATAGACCGCTGAGAAAGTGCAACATTCCCTGAATTAGCTCACTTGAAAATTCTTCACGCATTTTTCGAGAAGTATTTGCAGGCTCGTGCAAGGACTCCGCTATAGCCGAGTTCACTGACGCTAGTAAATCTCCAATGATGCTACCATAATTTAATTTTGAGTTTGGACTTGGATTCTTCAGCGTTTTGTAATCAAAAGCGCATGATGATGACGAGAGCTCCACAAGTAAAATGGGTTTAGTTTCAATTGATAGCACATTATTCAGAATGTCCTTTAATGACTTTGGAAGCAGCTTCATTTTCTTAATTCTGCGTATAATTTCGCCAAGAGCTTCTATAATTAAAGCGAAGTGGAATATTGGATTTTCAGTAGTTGCTCCGCCACTACGATAGCAGATATGAGTTGCTTTCTCGTTTGAATTAGACAAGTCCTGTGCAACAGTGTCGACCGAGCCTCCCACATCTTGAAATTGTTGAACATAAATTGTAGCTAACTCAATTATGCTGTGTGGCTCCATGTGTCGAGAAACAAGGTTCAGAGTCTCGTCAGAAATTTGAACACAATTTTTACTTTGGACGTGGTGAGTCCAAATAAATTCAGCAGATTCCTTTAATGATTGTTTCATCTCTGATGTCACTGTGTTGTCCTTTTCTTGTTCCGTAATAACAAATTTCTGCTCTAACGCTGTCATAAACTCGAGTTTCTGAGCCACCAAATTAACCTATTGCAGACACATCATAATACATAAAAATTTACATAATCTAGCATTACAGTGTTTAAAGTGTTATAAATTCATTGTTGTGACTCACTAATAGTTGTTTCGCGGAAGAATCTTTGCGTTTTAATAACCGATTCGACAAATTAATCCAGGATTCCCCACTCATATACGATTGGAGATACGACAAGTCCGTTGCATTCGTTGAATAATCATTTAAACAGAAGGATGGCTTCTTTCCCTTGTACTTTGCATTATAACACAACATAATTCCATGTAATTGTCCAAATGCATACGCCAAACAGAGATATTGCTTCACTAACACCAACTCCTAAAAAATAAATTATTAAAAATTAATTAATGGAGACCGGTTCACTTTATTTCCTAGCTAATAATGGTATGCAATGAATAAGTAACACTTGTACCAGTTTTTCTCTATTGGATATCAGCAGTCCAAATGGTTTCAAGCATTCCTCGCAAAGTTTTTCCATCATTTCTGAAATTTTTTCCACTGTAGCGTCTGGAACTGTGTAATCAGTAACTTTGATAGTGCACAAAAATTCGGCAAAAATATCGGTCACAATACACAAGAAAGCCTTTGTTTTCTCATCATCTATTACAGGAATAAGAAAATGTTTTTAATAGTCCTATATACAATAATATAAATTGAATGAGGAGAATTTTTGCATACCAATGCCTTCTTTCAGTGGTTTAACGCATTCAATTTCCAAATTGTGTTGTAATGTTTTCCATAGATCAGTAATTTGTCCAACAGTTAATAAATTGATCACAGTACCGACAGCCGTTTTGAATTTGGCACTAATAATTCGTCCTTCGTACTTACTGTCTGGTTCGAGGTTATCACGAATGCAGCACAAAAGTTTTGCAATAAATTTTGGGAATCGTCTTAACTTCTCAAAAGTGTGGACAATAAATTCCATAAAATTATCACAGGATTCTTGAACATTTCCACTTTCTCGAGGGTAAAATAAAGCTATCTTTAGTACGTTTTCCATGAGGGACTCAAAAATTGTGGGAGCCACTTTTACAGCCAACGTGACGACATTAAAAAATTTAGATGTAACTCGAGTTGTATCTTTTAAAACAACTGAAATCGCATTTTTCACCCAGGCTGGAAAATCTTCAGTGATCAGTACAATATTTACGTTTTTATCCAAAATCGATTGAAAAAGGTCAGCAAGACAATGAAGTCTGGAGTCGGGGGACGCGGTAGGCGAGCCAATGACGATTGCACAGGCTTCAACACTTTTCAAGACATCATCGTCGACAGCAGATTTAGTCCTTTTCCTCGTTTCTTCTTCCTCAAGGTCGGCAGAAGGTCCTAAAGTTAGAATTATAATTTATAATAACATTTCATTTTACAACACTTGAAAAATAAACAGTATTAGCCTCGGTTACATTTATCTACCAACTTACCATCTTCCAGCTGACGTTTTCCAGTGGGCGACGGCTTAATTGTTTTACTTCCCATCTCTACGTCAGCCAATTTAATAACCATTGTCAGTATGCAGTGATCATGTGAGGGAATAACGTTATTTTATTACAGAGCAATAATAACCTGCTCTGCAAAACAAAGGAAGGAGCAGTAAGTTAATTAAAATTGATCCTAAAGACATTTACGCAAAAAAAATGAACTGCAATTTAATTTAATATAATTTAATTGTACCTGTATATTTAAGATTTTTGAAATATGAAATCACAATCTACTTTTTTGGAAACCTTTTCCCGTTGCACGTGTTGCCTCTCGTCTACTGTAAAATTTGAAGCTCGGTTTCGCGGTTCCACTGCTTTTGTGGGAACGACAAATTAATTAAATCAACTAGAATTATTTAAGAACAGTCATCATCAAAAAATAAATTCGCTTGCATTTAGCTCGTAATTTTAGAGCATTGTTTTATTTTTTAGTTCTTGAATCACACGAGGAAGGAAATCGTCTACATCATCTAGATCGTTTTGCTCTGTAAGTGACTTGACTAATTTGATGAATTAGCACAAAGTAGGTTTTACAATTTGTAATTACTATTAAAGCACTGTAATTTGCTAATTGTAGATAGCGAAAGGAATGCAGAGGACACGCACCTTCACGGTCGAACGGGGAGGAGAGACACGCGTTTACAACCAAGGAGCAATTCAACATAATGCGGCCGTAGTTGAGTACACACGGACCTGTACGGCCGTTTTTTCTGGTCTCTGCGCCGGAATATTAGGGCTGACGAGTTTGTACGGTTTTGGATTCTATTTCCTTGCGATATTTGGAATGTGGCTTATCCTCGTTGCAAAAGCAGGGGCGGACTATCAGCGCTTTTTCACGTCTAGGAAAGCACTCCTCACGAACGGGTTCTTTGGTGCGCTCTTTACCTACATCTTATCGTGGACTTTTGCTTACGGAGTAGTTCATGTATACTGAAGAGTTACATTGTAATCCATTTTGTATAATGTTTGAAATAATTTTTGTTTTTATTGAAGTGTTTTATATGCATAGCATAGAAATCTTTTTGCCAAATGTTTGTTTTTGTATATCTCTGTTTCCATTATATACACTGTAAGCAATGAATGAATGAAGCCTGTCTCTACCAAAGAATTAATTAAATATCTAATATTATTATTCCAGTCGTTTTGTATAATAAATCATGTTTAAATGAAGTTCTAATCATAAAAAAATATTTCATTTATTTCTGGTAGCAAAACAAACGAACAAAAACACTGCTACAGTTATTTCAGACTACATGTTTTTGATGGTGATTAATAGTTTATTTAAAAGTAATAAATCAACCACACACAAACAAATTACAAACCTTTTTCACGTTTTCTATAATATCAAGTATTTTATCAATCTCGAGGTGCTGCACAAATTTCATCTGTCCAAGTCTTAAATTATGTAAGTGTACCAGTACCACCCATTTCATATTTATTTTGGTAGTAAATTGAGAGACGTAAAAATAGTTACATATACGTACGGCGGGTGTGTATTTTTTGTTAAATTTTGTCCAGCAGTAGAATATATTATGTTGTATAATAATTTTTACGAAAGAAATTATAAATAATAATTACACTAGAACAGAGGAGGATGTGTCTCACTAATGGTTATGTATATATACAATACTTTACTGCATGTACATTTTAAACCTATCCCCCAGTTTCATTGTTGAAGAGGACACGGGAGCTCTGAAATCGGGAATTATTTCTCGAAGTCCACTACCACCACGCTGTTCAACAGAGCCAGATCTATTATTCCCATGATTTTGTATGAAGTTGATTTTTCTTTGGATATCCGGATTCAAGGCGTGCGATTGCTGCGACTGGTGGTGAGACATATTGTAATAATCAATGGCAGGATTTGTTGGGTCATACATATTGTTGACAGCGGTTCGCCTAAACGCAAATGGGGGAGATGGAGGTGGAACCACCCACTGTTGCTGCTGCTGTTGTTGTTGTGATCGTGGATGTTGCAATCGCATTCGTTGCGTCTCCTCTTGGTCTGCATACATACTCATTCCCATTGCAGGAATGGAACGTTGGTTGTGATTAAGAGATGCCCTGGACTGCGTATCATTGCGGAGGCGAACGTCCCCAGGATGATGCCTATTCTGTTGTAGTCTTTGAGGCTCATAGTTAAAGTTGCTCATCATCAAAGGCATGATATTGTTCTGACGAGGTTGTTGATATTGTTGTTGTGGTCTCTGTTGGCGAGGAGGACTAATAGTAGTAAGTACTGTGTGCCATGAGTTGTTTGAAGAAGGGTTGCTTTTCAAAGTAAAGGTGATAAATTAATGAAAACTTCAACCTGTAAAAGATGATTGTAACAATATATATATGAATAGCTTACTTATTAAAGGACCGGTTGTTTCTAATCTGTTGTGCCTTCTGGATTTTCTCTTGTACGACTAAACGATGAATCTGTTTGTCTACCGGATTACTAACGGTAACGAAACCAGTACGAGTTCTTCTAATTCCTGATGTGACTGAGAGTAAGGGCTGAAAGTTAAAATTTGTTAAACTACAAATTTCACACTCGTATTGCTAAACAAATACTACATACAATTAATTAATTCAAGAAATATTAAATAAAAATGAACTTACCATTAAGGACTCAAGTCCTGGTCGTCTAGTTTCAGGACGGAATACAACTTTTCGTTTAGCAAGTTGTAAACGAGCACGTTGAACACGTTTCCGAGCTAATTTCTGAACAGCCCTCCGATTAGAACGCTTGTTTAATCTACCAATGGATCTCATGTCATTATTATTACGACGTTGTCTTTGTTGTACACCAGCTACATTCAATCGTAAACGCTGCTGAGCTTGTCTGACCAAAAACTGACTCTGCGAACTTCCTCGAATGTTCCGATTTCTGTAGCGACTTCCGATCAACGGCTGAATTTGATTTATAATTTGGCGACCTCCAGTGATTCTATTGCGATATCCACCTCTTCCTCTTCTCCCTCCACCGGCACGTGGGACTCTTCCCTGATTCTACGAATAGAAGTAAATTATTATACCTTGAAGTTATAGTTTCTATATTGCATTCGACTAAAATTTGTTAAAGTCTTTCTTACTCCAACTATGATATTGCCAGCTCCTGCAATGACATTGTTAAAATATCTGCTTCGACTTCCTCTTCCACCACCAAAGCCACTTTGGCGATTCTTGTAAACTTTAATTCCAGTTCGTACTGGTCGATTATTCTTTACAGCAGCACGACCTTCTTTTCGATTTCGTTTTTGTGTCACGACCTTACCCCCACGCCCACGCCCGATTTTAAAACTCCCTTGCTTCTTTTTCACTTTTATGTAGTCATCTGTTAATCAGAGAAAATACGTCGTACTTATTGTGCCGTTAGGATATCATGAATTCATAAAGCTCACGAACACAAAAATAATCTAAGTAAAAGTACTAAATATATGAACTAATTCAATATTAGTATTGTATTACATACCCAAGGATAATTCTGCTCCATTTTCAGCCATTTTATGATCGGCTGTTGTATTGAATTTTGTTCAACCTTATTCTGAAATCAAAAAACATGCGAATGCTAAAAGGTTTTGAAAACTTTAACTTTCAAATATTAATTTGTAAGTAATTCATAAACGTTTAACTCTAAGTCTGTCAGTTCCTAATTATTAGTTGAATTAATAATCGTATACAACAAGTCAATCAATTTCAATAACCTTAACTCAATAATAATCAGAAAACCAAGTTAAAATTCAACAATATCAAATATTCAACACCAATAAAACTCACGTATTTGTTTTGTTGGCTAATTTTAGGCGAGCTAAGACAGTCGTTAACCAGTTATCATAGTCCCAACTATTGGATCCAGGGTTTTCTTATCATGAACACCGAACTTCAACAAACGTACAGGAACAACAATACGAAAAGTAAGAGCAGTAATTGATGATAAGAAATTACAACAATCGAAAGAAACAGAAATCCAAGAAACACCCAACTAGCTAACCAGCACAGCCACAGCAATGAATTCCAATCGTATCCGGCTACTCCGGCTGAATTTGTGCAGCCAGCAAGCTAAAATGATGTTACCCGACACCATGCAACAAATGCTAAATGCCTGCCTCGACCTCGTCTCATGCATGGAACAAGATGTAGGTCTCATGTTTCCAGATATTACGAAGAAATATTACGAAGAAATTATCATACTCATACATCCGTCTAGGTGTCAATCGATCACAAATTTAATTAATATGAAATTTTCAAAAGACACTATCTGCCAATCTCAGGTTTGGGGGAGGTATTTACACCCAAAGAGGAGAACAATTCATCGATCGATTCGATTATTAGTCTTAAATTGTATCTCGACCAGGCCTTGGATGAGTTCGAATAATCGGTCCAGTGGTTGACCGACGAGGGTAAAAATAGCACTAAATTTTTGAATCGTTTATACATGACAAGTGCACTGTGCACATCATCGTCAGATTTACGGATGGATATGATTCATATTCTATGAATTCCGTTTCTACATTTCAAGAAATATCTTTTGCTGCATGAAGGCAATATGGAACGCATCTGGTTATCGGATCGGAAAAGTCCATCCATCCATGGAAAAGCCATAATAAGGGAAAATTTATCCTATTGTTGGTTCAAACTGGAATCTCAATTTGACCACTCAAAAACTGAGAGGCTAACGTGGTTCGAGGTGAATCTGGCTGAGAGAGTCGCCCTCTTGTTCCCACGAGTGAATTTACCTTGTGGGAAGTTTGAACAGCGCACTTGCTGCCTTTTTCCAAATCCGTCCATGCTGCTGCTCGCCTCTTCCTCCATCCACCACCGGTTCTCGCTCCTGCTCCCTGCAAAAATCTCTCTTTCACTTTTTGGTCGTCACACCCCTCGGAATATCGGGAATTAGACCTCTCCCACCATGGTAAGCTCTCACCCCGTCCTTATAATCTTTAAAAACATCCCTAAAAGCTCTATCTCGTCTCTATCTGTCTGTATGTATGGTCAACATTTTGCAAGTTTGAAACTATACAATCCTCAATAATTCTGGACTTAACATTATCCAGCTATTGTTTAGTTTTGTTTGGTTGTTGTAAAACTTCTGATAAGTAATTATTTTTAAGAAACCCAAATGGTATTTTATTGGTTATTATTTGTGTACATTTACATAATGTATTATTTCAGGCCAGGGGACCGAAGAAGCATTTGAAGCGTTTAAACGCACCCAAGGCATGGATGTTGGACAAGTTGGGAGGAGTTTACGCTCCTCGTCCATCCACTGGACCTCACAAGTTGCGAGAATCACTCCCACTCGTCATTTTTCTGAGGAATCGTCTGAAGTATGCCCTCACTGGTGCTGAGGTCACCAAAATTTTAATGCAGCGTTTGGTTAAAGTTGATGGAAAGGTTAGATGCGACCCCACTTACCCTGCTGGATTCATGGGTAAGCGATAGTTACCAATGTACTACTGCAATAACAAACGACAACATTTAAATAACAAATATGATTTTCAAACGACGCAGATGTGATCCAGATTGAGAAGACGGGGGAGAATTTCCGACTAATTTATGACGTGAAGGGAAGATTTACCATTCACAGGATCACAAACGAGGAAGCCAAGGTGAGATATCCACGACATTTACGACAATATTAACTAGTATATATGCGCGATATTGCATAATGCTGACAACATTTTTTTTCTTCAGTACAAGCTCTGCAAGGTCAAGAGGGTCTGCGTTGGCCCAAAAGGCGTTCCATTTTTGGTAACAAACGACGGAAGAACCATCCGCTATCCTGACCCATTGGTTAAAGTTCATGATACCATCCAAGTGGACATTGCAACTGGAAAGATCATCGATTTCATTAAGATGGATCCAGGTACCTACTACGTGCCATTTTTCTGTTTCTCTGTCTTGAACTCTAGATGATGAACAATTATTTCAGGCATAATCCAATGATCGATACATGATTATTATTTCGAAATTTCTGATTTCTAAATTAGATTTTATTAATTTTATATACATCTGCATTGAACTTCAATATAACCGAGTTGTTTTTTTTGCAGGAAATCTGTGCATGATTACTGGAGGTCGTAACTTGGGGCGAGTGGGTACTGTCGTGAGCCGTGAGCGTCATCCAGGGTCCTTCGATATCGTTCATATTAAGGATGCAGTCGGCCACATCTTCGCCACCAGGTAATTTTACATATTTTTAATGTTTAAATTTAATTGCCTGGCCCCTTTCGAAGTCCGTTTGGTTTATTTTTTTATAATCTCGCGGGTCAAAATGTGGGCAATATAAATGAATTACTTCTCTCACGGTCGCACACTTGACATTTTAGTGCATGATGTGCATTACCAAGAGAGTGGACAACTTTATTGAGATAAATTATGGCAACTGTGCATTCATATATTTGTATATATGGTGCAATACAATGAGCCGTATATTTCCTTCCAGGTTGAACTACGTTTTCATCATCGGGAAAGGAAACAAGCCCTACGTGTCACTACCCAAGGGCAAGGGAGTTAAGCTAACCATCTCTGAAGAAAGAAATAAGCGTATTGCTGCGAAAGCTGCAGCTGGCGTTTAATTTTATGAATTTTCCATAAATCCAAATAAAAATAGATTTTAAAATCTAATAAATGTTTTCCACCCGTAATTGTTTCTGCATTCATTCTATGCATTTAAGCGTGCAGCCCAAATCCGACTACAAAATAAGCAAATAATTCATGATGGGCAACAATTGGCTCGTTTGGTCTTTGTTTCGTAGTTATTCAACACTCATAAACAATTTAATTTTTGAGGATAGTCTCCATAAAATAAATACATCGCAAATCCTTACGTTATAAAGGTAATGTACACATATTTTCAGTAAGTACACAAACAATCGACATTCACGATAAACAAAGTCTCGAGTATGATATACTTCAACCGCATATAGGATAAGTTGCATATTATGGTAGGAGGAGGAGGAGTGTATTATGGATGTAAACGGTAGATTGCAGTAGTATTATTAATTTAATTGGATACACGGGATTAAGTTGTAGTATTTTGATTTTTTTTAGTAATAATAAGGAGGTGGTTGATGCATAATCGGTTGAAGAATAGCACATATTTATTTTAGGTAAATGGTGTTATCTTCAAACATCAACGACCATTTTCTTGTGAATATCTGTATTTCCAACCACGCTACAAAACTCCTGAAATGAAATTTTGCCATCTTCATCCTGCAAAAAAAGAAATATTTATATGTGTTTAGCACGAAGTATTTACGTACATAATGTAAATGAGTTGCATAATAAATTTTATGTACTAACCTTGTCAGCAAACAGAATTGTCTTATCAACTATTTGTTGCAGTTGTGTGTCTTTCAAATTGTTGCCGACCATCATTTTCAAAACCTACGAAAACCCCATGCAAAAAAGTTTGTTTACTGCCACAATTTCCACATTATGAAAACAAGCTAATATCCAGCATCCATACAAAAAACTAGGCTTTTACTTTATTTGGAATATTAATCATTTTATGAACTACGAACTACCTGAAATAGTTCTCCGTTTGAAATATAGCCGTCATTATCCATGTCGTAAATGCGAAAAGCAAATCGGAGTTTAGATTCTTTGTCGCCTTTTACACTAAATTGCGAGACTCCTTGGATGAATTCTGTAATAAATATCAATGAGAGAAATTCATAAGTGCTCTTGTCCAAAACTCAAAATTCACGGTGTACAACAACAGGACAAAACATCAACGCCCGTGTATGAATTATTTTTACCCTTAAAATCAACTTCTCCATTCCCATCAGCATCAAAAATATCAATTACACGCTGAACTAATGGATTTTGTTGTAGTTCCGGCAAACTCATAAACTCATCAATGGATAAAGATCCAGAGTTGTCCAGATCTAACTTTCTGAATCGTTTCCCCAACCTCTTGATCTCATCAGGGTCGACTGTCAGTGAAACAAAGGGAATGTTAGCCAAGAGTGCACGTTTGGGAGAAAGCAATGAAAAGTTGAAAGAGACAGATATAGAAAGGGACGTACAAGCCGATTCATTACATGACTTACAATGACTACACATTTCACCCTGCAGAGACACTTCATTACCCTGCAAGTGAGATAAAATACAACAATTTGAAAATAGATTCGTCTCTCAGAATTTAAATTTGTTCATGTAGCGTATTAGTTAGTAGTGCAAGCATTTTTGCCGAATCCAAAAAAATAATACTTTGGTCAATTTTAATATAATGTTTGTATAATCAATCATGTTCATTCCAATTCCAATTCCAGTAGGGCTAAATAACAAACCCGACGCCCTTTGAAGAAGGGTGGTGGTGAAGGTGACACTTTGGATTTAGTGTTGGTTCCTTTATTTGGTGGTAGTTCAGAAATTAGTGGTTTCTTGGCATTTGAAGATTTTGAGGCCAATCCTGAATTCGACATGTGACTATTCCTGTTGTGACTGCTTGGAGCTTTGCCCTCAAATTGGCGTGGGTCAAACATTTGGCTCTTCCTATCCATCGACGACTTTCTCCGATATGGAGTAGGAATGGTTGGTTGTTGAGGCAAGGGTGGAACAGGTGAGGAGGGTGCACCTTTCCTAGCAGAGGGATGGTCAGTCTCGTGGCTATTTTTCTTCATGTTGGTTGGTCGGTCAGGCGGTCGAACAAAATTGTTAGGTTTTATAATAGGCAGAATCGTTCACTGACTAAAACTCTAAATGTATACTAATACAAGCTTAATTCAAAAATAATTGATTATTGCAAAATTTAGAGAAATTTGAGTTTGAGGTAGAGTGAAAGGTCATGAAAGTTTACAACTTTCTTCATCCTGGAAAATACAATGTCGCCAAAGATACAAACGATTTAGATATCGTATAGATTCTAGAACTATGTATGTAAAACGCTAATCCACTACGGCGAACAGAATAAGCAATGCTCGGCGTGGTTATATGATCGATAGTGGTGTTTAAAGACTTACCATTTTTAGTGTCTTTTTGTTTTATTACGATGATTGCTCAGAGAAAAGATATTATTAAGTCGAGTTTCGACAAATCTCGTGTGAAAATGATGTTTGAGAAACAGTTATTGGCAAAATGTGCTTATATTGCAATGAATCCTTGAATTCCAGAGATTCCGTGAAGGACTTGAAGAATGAGTTGTTGTTCTAATCCTTTGATGATTTAATATATGACAACCGCCTGAAACAGTAATAATTAGAATGCTTATTAGTTATCTGCTCGTTTTAGTTGAGTGTTCTGTGTTTTAATTACAGTAAGACCAAAATTAAGCTCTGATAATCGTCTAAGACGATTGCGAATTATCAGAACTAGATAAGCATGAATAAGTAGATCTCAAGACCTGTATGTATATTTAAATATTAAATATCTCGCCTTCAGTTATTCTGGATTTACGATTTAGCAATTTACAAGATTCTTTAAAACATAAAACTAGAAACACGTAGATAGAAATGATCTTAGGTATTCGTTCTTGCGAAAACTAATTATTTGGTTTTGTTACAAAGATGAAAGTTACATTGAAACAAACCACACACGGCAGGTAAGCCTGTGAACTTGAAACTTCTGTGTGCTGTATTGTATTAATTTCAATCGCGACACGACTGTACATACCACAGATAAGTTTTGGGCAGGGACAAATTGCACGATGACGATTATTTCGCTTATTATTGCTACACACTCTTGCTGTAATATTCAAATAATTACTTAAATAATAGCTGCTCCAAGCATAAGTTCAGTTTAAACTTCATGTAAAGCACCGACCCACCGACCGACACCTTCACCATTGGTTTACAGTTTTGCACAAGTAAAACAAGTACATAATATACTGAACTGATCGTGTACCAATACTACCAAAAGAGATTACCAATATGCTGCTAATAAAAACTAACAAACAACACGAGTCAACCTGTTATTAAAAGAGCAACCATTCTGCATGGATATTTGATATTGTATTCACTAATTACTATTGTCTTACTTGACTTAATATTCCAGCAGCCTCAGTAGCAGCAGATCGCCAGCCACGAAGTCCATCAGTCAGTAATAGTCTTGGTAAAGTAGAAGATCATACTACAAGTTTAAGTTTGTCCTCCGAAACTGTGTTATTAAACCTTGACTTTCCTTCTCAATTCATTTACGAAACTGAAAAGTCGACTATTGAAGGCAATTATTAGAGGATATTATAGCCCAAACTTGAAGGGCAACCCAACCCCGGTTAATTCTTACAATGAAGGCTAAATGTCCAAGTGCGTTGACTTTTTCCGGATTTGCTTGCTTTCTTCTTCACGTTTAATATGAATTTCTAATGGAAACACGATGATGAGGAAAAGGAAAAGAAGGCGTATCACATGTAAAAGTGACAGTGACGAAGAAAGAAAGCACGGGATAAAAACCCTGCCTAACCAGAAAGCCAATGTAAGAAAACCTTACACACGCTCTAATCTCGAGGAAATTCAGTTAAATCCCAGAAGGAAGTGCCATTTTTTAAGTAAATCGCACTGGCAAGTAATGAATTAGAGAAGAAGGAGAGAAGAACGGTGTTTGGTTATTTGCTTGGCATATAGCATGCTTGCTTTCCTACTAGGTTAGATTGAGACTTTGGAATAATAGTAAACTTTAGCAAGGAAGAAGAAGTAACAAGTATTATTATAATAGCGTAAAATATGGTGTTGGTTGGTGTGGTTGGGCTAGGTTGAGAAGATGTATGCAGTGAAATATTCTGTCGGGGTGTTCTCGGCTTTCTCGGAGTTTTCAGTTTGGGTTGGGTTCGGTTTACTATAAGTTTCTTACCTCCGAGGGGCCTCCGAACACGAGGTCAACTTTTTTATGCAACTTTCCTTCCCATTCTTCTTGGGTCCATCGGTAAAGAATGAGATATTTTAAAGATTGGAAAAGTGAAAGTGAAAGTTGACGTTGGCCAAGCTCAAATCACATTTTGACCTAAAATTTTCAACGCCTCTACATAAATTCCTGATTGTCCCATCATTCCAATGTATTGCGGTTTGTTGGGTAGTTAGTGAGTTGTTCTTCCTCCGATTCGATTCACATCACACACATCCCGCCGTAGTACAAGCAGCCTTTCCAAACGGCAGAGAAAGTACCAGCTTCAGTTTTTCCTTAGCTCACTGGCTTTTGGCGCATATAGCGCATACTTATATTGATCCAGGGAAATCCTTATCTTTGCTCTGGTTTAACTTTCTCCACTTGCAGACAAGTTACATACACAACACTGCGAGAAAGCAGCCGTGCCTGATATGTTTCATTCATACTATAGCTTCCTCCTCTGTTGGTTATTACTTGACTCGACACTCGACCACACGGCTCGACTGACTCGCGTCTTGTACTTGGTTAGCTTTCTAGTGAAAGCCACTTTGCTGCCTCGCTTTCTCCTCGTCGCCTAATGAATAAGAACATTGAGAATTCCGCTTCTAAAGCCGACGACGGCACACTCGACTCAAGTTCTGATCGAGTGGCCGCACGTTTTGTAAAATTTAATGGATTTTACCCCGCATGGTACATATAAATATGTGTCAGTATATATCCAATTCTATATGGCACACCCTCTTTCTCCAGCTATGGATGGATGGATGGATGGCAATCAGTATCAAACAAACAGGGGAAGAATACGGATAAGAGAACAAGAAAATTATGCGTAAATAAGAGAACGATACATGTTTCATAGTTTCGAAAATGAACGTTTAACTAAAATTCTCTATTATGTATATTTATCGGTGTGCATGCATTATGCATAATTACATCATGTATATATCACTTTCATGTACAGGGTGTTAATAAAGTTCGATCCCATTTTTCCTGTAAAAAAGTGAAGGCTAGTATAAAAAAAAACTACCCGTGATACTTACAAAAAATGTTCGACATATTTACCTTAGTATTTGGTCTTGTTACCATTTACTTTAACCATGCCCTCAACTCTTTGTTTAAGGCTCTGTGCTAATTTTTCCAATGTGCCTCTGGAAATCGAATTCCATACATCTTGAACTTTTTTTTACTAGCTCTTCCCTCGTCCGGGGTTGTGGCTCTTTGTATACATTTTCCTTAAGTATGGACCACTGGTTCTTCAGGGGATTCAAATCTGGGCCGTTAGCGGCCCACACCCCCTTGCTCCAGACCGTTGAAACTTGCGTCTTGATGAGACTCAAACTCGCTTTTGCTGTATGGGCTATAGCACCATCCTGCATGAAAACTATTTTTCTTTCATTCGGAAATATTTCCTTGTTCCCCATGCTATCGAAATAGATAGGTAATATTTTTTCCATATAATGCTTTGCATTGACTGATTGGCCTTTTGGTATGATATGTAGAGGGGTCACGCAACGTGCACAAAATCCACCCGCTACCATAACTTTAAGCCCGAATTTTGGGATCGCTCTTGATGGTACATCCGATTTGTTTTCTGTCCTGTAACGAACATTTTGTTGGTTCAATTTTGGATATAGTTCAATAATAGATTCGTCAGTCCAAAGGATGTGACTGCGCAATTCTTCACCAAGTCTTTTTTCACTCAAATGGGCACTTTTCTGAAGGAGTTCTTCAAATTTCAGACGGTCATCGATATATTTTTGTGACATGAGAGGTTTTTTTGGTTAGTTTGTAAGCTGTGTGACCCCACTTCGTAGTTTTCACAAATTTTTGCACGGTCACACAGTTAATTTGCTTCTTCTTCTCTTTATAGCGTTTTGAGTCATTTAACTCCCTTGCTCAATTACGTAATGAACTACCGGTTTTCTTGCAAAGTCTGTTTTTAATCATTCTTTTTGTGGTAGGTGACACCTTTCTGGGTCGCCCTGGTCGCTTTTTGTCGTGGACAAAATTTTTATTCTTCCATTTCCAAACAGTTCTGCGGCTGCAGCCCAATTTTTGCACAATTTCTGTAGGTTTAAGCCCCTGCTGATGCAATGTTTGTATCTCAACTCTAAGATGCTCATGACTTACACGTTTAGTTGTTCCTCCCATGGTAAAAATTTGAAATAAATAACTTCACTGGTTCAAAAGTTCCAGCTGAATTTGTAACAACCACGCTCCAAAAAATGCATGGGATCGGACTTTATTAACACCCTTTACAAAGTATTTAGCTCATATGCTATGCTATACTTTCACCAGTTTTACCAAGCTTCATATGTTATCACAATCACAGATTGTTGAACCCCAAGAGTTAACCAACAGTTAAATTTCATAATTGACAAACTTAATGAATAATAAATAATCTATACTTACTTACTACATGCTTACTACTGTTCAAAGTCTGTAAACGAAACCAATAGAATGAACTTGACTTATGCACCATATTATTATTATGATGATCACGTCGTTCTTGTGTGAATGAATGCTTATATGAATGTCAATCTTTCTACCTTGATGGCACGAGACCTGGCACGCTGTGTTTGCGTTGATAACAAAAATTGATCATATGATCTGAACCTGAACGTATAATCATCAGTAAGAATATGATGGACAATAAACATCAAACCGCATGATGAAATTATAGTTGGGAAAATTGTACCCATTATTGACTGTTCATTCAAATTGTGCAGTACAGCTACTGAATACACACAAGCAATAAGCATAGATAAAATAAGCTATTTTTGAGTTAACGTCTTTTGTATCATCATGCCTCCAAAAAAGGTAAGAACTAATATCTGCACATAACACATAAGTAAATAGACTAGACTTCAAACTTTAGTAGATAAAATTAGGAAAGTGGCTGCCGGTCCCCTTGACAAATCCTTTACTTGTTGCTCTCACTTCTGAAGGTCTGTCCTCCCGAACATTTTTCTGTCCGTGAACGCAAAAGTGGGCTGTGAGGAGAGGGAGAAAGGTGGTGAAAGCACTTGGAAGGTGGTGGGCATGGTGAGAAACATGAGACTCGTCCCGTCCTGTCTTGCTCTGCTGCTGTCCAGTCAAAAAATGCTTTCACTTTATTATTCGCTCCATGCCTTCCATTTCCATCACTCCATTCCATCGCTTTACTATTATAGACAATTAATTGCTGGCTTCATTTTTAGAGAGAAACTGCATAAAACACCGTGTGCAGTCATCGTAAAGAATTCATAAGTAAAAGTTCCATCACCACGCTGCTTCTGGGCAAACTCCAGTCACAATAATAATAATAAATACTCCACGTCTGTCTAACCAGTTCTAGTATTTACCAAGTCGTTCGACCTTGAAAGACATTGGCCTTCGCTTTTGGCTGCATCATCTTCATCAAGCACGATTTCTTATAAAGTTCTCTGATCCTCTGTGAATATGGAATAACAAAAGCAACAAAAAATCCGGCTCATTTTTAAAAGTCTTGATCGCTTAAAGGAGCGTTTCATTCAATCCCAATAGATCCTCAGTCTCGTGACACCACATTTTATTAATAGAAAAACCCATTAGAGGAGAGGATTTACTGAATTAGGTTGCATATTAGTGTGGACGATAATAACGTGTTGTTCACCAACCAATTCGCATAGAATCTTTCCCCTCATCTCCTCAAATCATATCATCATCATCATAATAATAAAATTTGTGATTGCGTTGAATGTGTTTTTGGAGCTCAAATCTATTCAGCTGCGGGGACGAGTTTCAGTTGTAAGTACAAAAAGTATGGTGTATTGTACAATTTGATTTATAAGGTTAAAAAAAGACTATTTTACATTGCAAATTGGGAAAATTTTTGAGTGAAAGTTTTTACTATGAAGAGGTAGGTGTAGGTCTGCCTGTTCTAAATTTTTGTGCAATCTGTCTGCAGTCTGCACAAATCTGAGCAACCTTTCTACAGATCTTCCTCTAATATGTCGAATCTGTAATCTATATAGTATAATCTATTTTTGAACAGAGAATGACAAATTCGGAAGAGGTCCACCTTCGCAGCCGGGAAAAATCAAGTGGAAGTTCGGGATTTGGTGCTTCTTCAAATGGTGAAAGTTCCTCAAAATTGAATACTAAGGATAAAATGAAGAGGGTGCCGGGAGGAGGTCGTCCCAGGAACAGGAAGGTCGTAATTGGTGGTCTTTTAGTCCTCGCCCTGTTGGCCTGGATGTTTCTGTTCAACGGGTCCAGCACCCCGATGCACTCGGTCGGATGGTTGGATGAGAACGTGTACCTTCGATTCGGACTTAACAAAGAGGTTTATGCAGTCGTACTGGATGCAGGGTCGACGGGGACAAGAGTGCTTGCATTCGCATTTCATCAGTCCGTGCATGGTATAGCACTCTCTTGAAATACTAAAAATGACACCAAAATCCAATATTGTATAAAATGACTATTCACTATTATTATACGTTTCTTATTTAATTTGATATTTAGACAATAATTTGAAGCTGAAGGATGAACTATTTCACGAGGTTAAACCAGGTCTATCCTCATACTCGGATGATCCACAAGCAGGTGCTGACAGTGTGAAGCAGTTATTATCCAGAGCAAAAATATTCATTCCTCAGGAACATTGGGCTAAAACTCCAGTTTCCCTGAAGGCGACGGCAGGACTTCGTTTACTTCCAAAAGCAAAGGCTGACGCAATTTTAGAAGCGGTGAGACCTACCATCAGTATATAATATGACGTCATTTGTTAGTATAAAGTTGCAAAAAATGAGTGATTTGATTAACTTGGAATAATATTATTTTTGAAGGTGTCAAATGTGATCAAAAGTATTGGATTCCATGCAACAGAGGATTCAGTGGGAATCATGGATGGTGTCGACGAAGGTATCTTCTCGTGGTTTACGGTCAACTTTTTATTGGGTAGGTTGATGTGGTTCAAATGCTATATATTATTGAGATTCACTGTTTACAAGAAATGTAGACTTTAACAATTTGTTTCATTGGATTTGCTAGATCGGATAGGAGGACCAGTTTCAAAAACTGTCGCAGCGTTGGACTTGGGTGGTGGTAGCACCCAAATAACTGTTGCTTCCTCTCCAGGTACAATTGAATTCCTTCCCTCAGAAGACATTCAAAACATTAGCCTCTTTCATCAACAAGTGCCATTATATACACACAGGTAAGAACTGCACATATGCATACATATAATAATGACAAATATATTGACATATTTCATCTTGTGCATTGTGTCGTTATAATTTATAATTACTTCTTGCAGCTACTTGGGCCTTGGCCTTCAAGCTGTTCGAAAAGCGGTATTATCTGCAAATCAGACAAATCCAGAATCAACTGTATTGGAAAGCGTTTGTGTAAACCCTGTGGTTTCAAGGGAATGGACTTATGGAGGCGTCACTTACACGATGAAGTACTTACTGATTAATTATATATATGCTAATCCACCACATCATGTTCTTTAAATGTAAATTTTGTCATCAGGGGTGTCCAAACTGGAAAATTTGAAAAAGTTCAGTATAATGGTTTTGCTCGCAAAGAAGCAGTCGCGGACTGGGATGAATGTTACAAAGTGATTGTCAAGATTATTGAAGAAAAAGGCGTTATCAAACCAAAAGACTTAAATCGGCAAATCGTTGTTATTTCGTATTTCTTTGAAAGAGCGGCAGAAGCAGGTTTAGTCGGTGAGCTGTTGACATGCTTTATAAATTTGCCACCATTCACAAAAAAATGCATACATATACTAATAAGCCCTTTTTAAATCACTTGTCTAGACCCACTGGAAGGTGGGAAGCTTACCTTACAGCATTACTTGGATGCAGGGAAACTTGCTTGTCGAACTGTGAATGCGGACCTACCACTTGCCTGCTTGGACTTGACTTTTATGGGCGCAATACTTCATAATGGATACGGACTAGCAAAATCTACGCCACTTTTAGTACTAAAAAAATTACATGGGCACGAATTAAGTTGGGCGCTAGGTGCGGCGTACCACATTCTTCAAAATGGAGGGTAATAATTAATAATCATAAATAATAGTCAATTACAGTCCAACACACATACACAACATAACTTGCGTCCAGTTTAAATTTTTGTGTGAATCCTATTCCTCTAAATATCTAAATGTAGCCATTTGTCTGGTCCCCACATTGTGAAAAGTATATAACCGATAGACTATAACAGACTATATCAACTTATGATATGATCTGCATTGCATGATGATAAGTATAGACTATAGCAAAAGGCAAGACTGTGATATTCTTGCACATTTTGATAATATTTCTCTCGCGTTTGCAAGAAATATGTAAAATTCATTCCCCATTTATTACTATAATAATAATGCCTTGTCGTCGAGTTTATTGCTCCAAAACCATGCATCTGGTTCCTCTCTTTGTACTGATTTATGCTAATAATAACGTTTCAGCGTTAATTTTATTTTTGGACTTGTAGACAATTAAATACGTCGTAATCAATAAATAAACTTCGCTCAATTGCATTTTAAAAATTGGTGCGAACTGCTATTGCAATAGCAATATTAAATGAATTATTTACTGCATATATAATAATTTCACTCCATGGCAGGATTTATTTTTCCTTTTGCGAGTTTAAATACAACAAACGAAAACATATCATAAAATCAAAGAAAGTGTCATTCATGTCTACTTAAAAATTTTTCCTTGATTAAATTTTCTGCCTTCCTTGTCAGTACCCTCCCACGAAAAGTAGTCTTGGACCATTTTCTTCGTTTCTGGAGAGTTGGGGTCCAACTTTTTCCAGGTGTAAACTTCATAATCAACTTGCCAGTCTGGGCTAAGAGTGAAAGCCAAGTCCTGACCACGCCAGACCCAAAGGCCAGATATGGTGCTGTTGTTGTCTTCACCAAACAGGCAAGCGGATGCAAACGCGTTCTTACGCATCTTGTCCAAACGTTGATACATGCCTATAAAAGTATTTGAGTTAAAACCAATTAGTTCAGTAACAATTATAAGCAAGATTGACAATATATTATTATATTATGAATACCTGAGATAAGATTGCAGCTCATGAATACCTTGGTGAGCTCGGTGTTGAAATTATACTCTCCAATCCAAATGGAGTAATTCTCTGGATCAAACTTTTCCCAAAAGTAAGGGACGGACTTATCAACATCGTTGTTGGAGTAGAATCGCTTAAAGTCGTCCATATTGAAGGTTCCTTTAGGAAGAGCGTCCAAGGGATCCTTGGACTTTGGTTCCTCAGCCAAAGCAGCCTCTGCTGCGTCCATCTCTTCTTCTGGTTCAGGTTCCTCCTTCTTCGGGGCCGCTTTGGGCTTTTCCTCCTTCTTCTTATCTTTTTTGTCGTCCTTCTTGGCGGCGGGTTGTTGAGAACCACCTGTTGAGGTGAAAATTATTATTAATTTACTTACATCACTCATGCATACCACAACTCATATCATACACAAATTGACTATATATTGTATATATTTGCTTCTAGCTTATTGTTCTTACCAGTCACTTCCTTGAGCTTGCTAGGGTCAAACTTGACAGGGACATGCAATGAAAAAAAATATGTACTTAATAAAATTCTGTTTGTTGAAAATTTTTTTAGGTTCATTGAACTTTTGCATACACATGTACCAGAGTGTAAACACTCAACTCCAAATTTTCTCAGGCTCCATCAAAAATTTGAATATTTTTTATAAACACAAATTATTTTTACTGTTTATAATTCAAATAATTGTTGTAAAATGTTCTCAAAGTTATCCAGTAGTGAACCACCACAGAAAAAAGTGCGTTTGACAATACACCACCCACCACCAGGCAGTTCAATTAGGATTTTTTTGGAAACTGAAGGAGAACTCACCGAAATTCAAGGTAAGGTTTAACATTAACCCATGAGTAATGTGCAGTATTTATTTATTAAACTAAAAATGATCCACAGAATGCTCGCCAGTCAATTCGCAAGAGGCCAACACCCCCACCACCCGCTTCCCATGGAAAACAAATAGTGTCAATCTCCCCCCTCCTGAACAAGTAAAGATTTGGGTTCCTCCCACAAAATCAACCATGCCAGAGTACATCTTCAAACACGTAAAAGAATACCTCAACTGGGATGGAGAAGACCGAGACATGAAAACTTCTGCTGCGATGCAAATCCTCCTTCATTCTGGGACAACTTTGCAGGTTACAAAGGAAGGGAGGAAGTTGGCGGAAAGAACTAAGAAATTCAGGAACAATAATCCGAATGCCAGAAAATCTGAAGTAGAAAAGACAGAAGTTGTGGATGTCAAATTTGCAAATGGGAGAATTGTATGGGGAGTAAATGATGGGGCTGGAATGTGCCAATTTGGTAACTGTTGGAAAAATAAAAAACGTGATGGAAAGTGCGACGAACACGACGAATGCCGCACGACACATTTTCTACTCAAAGATGCGGATAACCCTACACCCACCTACATTCTCTTATCAACCCAACCCCATTCCCCCAAATTCATTCATACTTTGGATGGCTGTCTCCAATCGATGCGGAACTCACCAAACAATTGGCCTGCTTTCGTCAAGTATGAGAATAACGAAAGAATAAAAAAACGTGTTGCAAGGGCTGAAGACGTAGCAATAAATGACCATGATGATGATGAGAATCAAGAATTGAATCCAAACTGGAAATTGGTGACAAAACATCCCTGGATTTCCCAAGACTCGGAGTATTCAAATATATTCAAACAGACGGTCAACATTATCCTTTCCATTATGGCGACAATTAATGCTAATGCAGCGGACCAGTTAAACATAGTCGGAGATAAGCTCTACATAGACAAAGTGGACTGGAGCGTGGTCAACGCAATTTTAGGAAGTTGGGGATTCCAGATTGGACTAGGGGACCCTTCGAAATATGGGACCATGGTGGAATCTCCGTTGCTGAAAAAAGCAGATCTTAAGTGGAGGGGCGGAGATCAATGGATCTATTGGAAGTTTGGCACAGTTGGGAGGATTTATGTGGGGACTGTAAAACAGGAGAACTCAAGAGGACCAATGCCTAAATCATACATTCATCCGCGTCATGGTCCTAACGCGAAGGGAATCCCGATCTTCCAGGGTTCAGGTGATGATGACTTCAACATGAAAGAGACAGCAAAGATGGAAGGGGTGGGGCAATTGGGAGTCATCCTTTGTCAAATGCTAGGAGGAACGATTGATGAGAACCCCATCCTCATCGATTTCACCAAGTATGAGCATTTCTCGGAATGGGAGCAGCATCACTTGGCAAACTTGAAGGCGCTTGTGGGATTCTGGTCATCTCAACAACTGGAGTTTACCCCACCGGAAACCCTGGATATTTCTGCCATCAACTGGAATCCAGTGAAGAAGTATTTGCGAGCTCCAGACATTAAGTGAACTGTTTCTATTATATTTTTGTCAAATGTACTTGTTTGAACAAATTAATTGTTGGTGTGGAAGTAAATATTAAATTTATGAATATTCTCATTGTGGAGTAAATAGAAACGTTTAAATAAAGGACTTCAAGCAGCATCCAACTCATAAATTTATCTAAAGTATTATAGAGTATAATTACCTTGACAGGGGTTGTGCAGTATGAAAATTGATAGCTATATTTCTTCAAAGCTTCTTGGACCTTGGTCTGATTCAGGATCGTGTCAAACCACCGATTGACATTGACGAAAGGAGTCTTGGTTTCACCATCTAACAAATT
Source organism: Folsomia candida (assembly GCF_002217175.1). Classification (NCBI taxonomy): domain Eukaryota; kingdom Metazoa; phylum Arthropoda; class Collembola; order Entomobryomorpha; family Isotomidae; genus Folsomia; species Folsomia candida. Next base: position 16,341,181 of record NW_019091194.1, on the reverse strand, counting down.
CTTGTACAAATCCACAAGTGTCGTAAATGCAGAAATATCAGCCAAAGTTACAGATTCGCCAACCAAGTACGTCCTCGTGGATAGGTACTCATTCAAGGAAGTGAGGCACCGTTCCGTTTCATACTTGGCCTTTGCAACTTGCTATAATATTATTACACAAACATACATTAGCCATCAAAATTTAAGTGAATCCAAGTGAAAATACGCAATTAAAGATATGCACTAATTGAATTTCCTATAATTGATTAACTCACATCCTTATTGAAAGGCATAATAGACAGAGAGGGGAACAACCATCCACAAATAGCTGGAAGCAGTTCGGTCTGTGAAAACAAAATCCATTGCAAAACTTGTGCCCTGTCCGCGTCTCCTTTGCCCCTCAGCGCATCATCCGCAACAAAATACGCGATGGCGTCACTCTCACTAATACGTGTCTTTCCATCCTTAGTTTCATAGGCTGGCACCTAAACGTTGGAAAATTAACAATATGAATACATGCAATATGAATGACGACACAAACTCCTTCACTTTCACTAATGTCACGTCAATGAGCGTTATGTGTAGATTTTAGGCTTACTTAACGTAACGAAAATTTTCACCACAAATCAAAACCTGGCAGTTACTTACCTTCCCAACGGGGAACTTTTTTCGGAAGTCATCAGACTTGTTGGTCTCTCCAAATACGAACTTTGAGTCAACATCAACCTTGACGCCAGAATAGCCGCTGGCGATGAGTACCTTCAGAGCTACAACATAAATAAATATGCCATTAATTTATCCTGGGAAGTTTTTTTTAGATATGCTTATTTTGTGCACTACAAAGCCCTGGAATTCTTTAACTTACCTCTGAAGTTTCCACCATACGTGTAAAGAACCTAGTAAGATAAGCAGATGGATAATTTAAAGGTGCGCTACTAGACCTTAACCTTCACCAATCGCCACCACAATGCGGCACGTGACGAGGAACTTACCCCAGATTTGTCCATGGCTGCGGAAATTGAATTGGTGTCGAGTTTGTCGACGAGGGTTTGATGTTGGCGACAGAGTGCTTCGGAACAACCGGACGGCGAGGTCTCCCAGAGTGAAAGAGCGAGCTTTTGGCAGCGGATCCAATTCAATGGCTCTCCAACAACCACGAAATCTCATTCTCGCCATTGCAATGCACGCGGCTGCAGCTCAGCTCCATCCAGAGGCAGACTTGCGCAAGCACACGATGTCACACTCCGAGGGCAGAGGGTACGGCCATCCTCGAAATTTATCCCAAAGCGGGATCAATTTTCTCAAAAAGTTGATTCTTCGAAAAGTTACAATTTGTTTTGTGAGATTGATTCAGAATTTTTGAGACAGTTAGTGAAATAAACACCCTCTGAATTTTCGATAAACAGCATTCCCCATTAAGTCTATCAGATTTAATAATAAGTAAGTTTATGCTTGATAAAATTCTGATGAGCAAATTTCATAATTTCATATGAAAATGTTTCATCTCTTTAAGAGATTCTCTTACTAAATTTGTAGTTCTTCGGAAAAGACATTCATAATTTTAATTTTGGAAATGGATTTTTTTTTGTACAATGAAGCCTGAACGGATGAATGAGAGCTTCTCATTGTTATCATGTTAGCCGAGTGAACTGACTTTTTTTCAACTGGTAATTAAATTATCATTAATCATCTATCTTCATATTTATTACGTGACGTAAAGTACGTCTCATAATTTTGCTAGATATAATGAAGAATTACTTCTTTACTCATTCGTACTTACAGGAAAGGAAAGGAAAGAAGAAGACATTCACAATTTTTGACATTAATATGACTCGTGCAAGCTGGACATTTACCATAGTCGTCGGCATTACTTTCGCCTTAGGATTCTTTGCAGGGTACAAAACCAAAGAGTTGAGAATACAATGGCTCAAAAGGAAGAGAGATCGTCTGGCAGATAAATTAGTGGAGACACAGAGACTAATTGAACAACATCAAAAGAACTACTAAATTAAACGATGCATTTAATAATAATTTACTGTCGAGTACTTAGTTTAGAAGCTAAAATGTTTGAGAAAATTGTATTGTATTCGTGTACTGTAGTGTAGTAACATAAACTAGTTTGGACAATATTTCTTGATACACATATCATCACTCCCTGAAGAAGATAGCAGCTTCTGTCGAAAGCTTGGAACAATAAAACTTAAAAATGTCATCCATGATACCCTAAACTCATTACAAAGATCATAAATCTTGGTGATGCATAAACATCATGCATACATTGTTTAATGAGGAGATAGAGAACGCGTGGGGGGTACTTTTCCATGTACATAATCATGTGATGTGACGATAGAACGTCTTCTCTTGACGATGCGGTAATTTGCTTGGCGGATAACGATAACCCATGCTTCATTTGCAAAATATCATCGTGGTCGTGGTATACGCTCATCGCCAGAGGATATGAGGACAAGCAGAAATAATTTCATTTTGGCAATACTTCTACTGCTGTGTACTTATTTGGTTCAACTTTGAAGTAACTTGTTTATTACAAAAAAATGATTGCAAGGTACAATAATTAATTCCTAAATCTAGATGAAACTACTAAATTATTGTGTATTGGTATAAACATAACAGGTAATAGCAACACTTGCACACATTATACACAAATAAAAACTTAAATAAATTTTAGAGATGGTCTCTAAATAAATATTCATCAACAAAAATTAAAATCAAGAATAATTATTATGTAGATTAAAAGGTTACTAAAGTTTATCATAAGTTGTGTAAACTAATTTGTAATAAACATTTGCTTTTGGTAGAGCAATTTTTGACGTACTTGCAATTTCATAATAACGTGATCTATCTACCAGCATATTATAGTAATACAATCTCACCTATTGTTTCTGAAATCAAAGTTAGTAATATTTCATATGAGATAGTAGTGCATAAAGTAAAATGAGAATCAGTATTATTTTGTGTCGTGTCGAGAAGAGAAGGACGATTATTATTAATCAATAATGGCCTTCACAACGTATATTATGTATCATACACCTATCTAATTAAACAAAACAAAGAGTAGGAAAGTATTTGGTCTACTAACTTGAATCAAATCTTATCTATAGCATGGTTGTTTTTGAACTAAGTTACATGTCCATTTATACTTCGCCTGGTTTAGGTATTCAACTACTAACGTCGACCTCCACCAAATCCTCCAAATTGCTGTCCCCCGTACCCTTGCCAAGTTCCACCTCCGCCGCCTCCACGATTCATGGCATTAGTGTTGTGCTGCTGTTGTTGTTGCATGTTCATATTATTTCCCATGCTGTCCCATGATCTACCAAAACCTTGGTCTGGAACTTGTTGATGTTGAACCCTGTCCAGAAGAAATATGTTAGTTTTTACAAAATTAAAATGTCTTCAATATAAATATGACTTGTTATACCATGGATCAATATATTGCTGTTGTTGTTGCTGCTGTTGCTGTCCTCCAAAGCTGTTAAATCCTATTGAAAAATGGATAGTTTTAATGACTTATAATCACTTTCCCTTGTAAATTTTAACTTTGTTTTATCAAGATAAGCAATAGTAGGGATGCATATTGTGCTACCATTTCCAGTGTTCCATACAGACTGTTGCTGTTGGGGTGGGGCTTGTTGTTGCCAAACCGGAGGTTGAGGTCGAGAATTGTTTGAGTTCATGGACTTTGGAGAACTCCAGCGAGGCGCAGCAGATCCACCTCCACGACCTTGAAGTGATCTTGGTGGTGCTCGTTGCCCGTTCCCCATATGCGGTCCAGAAGCTCGTTGCCACGATCCTCCTCCTCCGCCGCCACCACCACCTCGTGCAATTGCAGGCCCACCTCGTGGAGGGCCTCCACGTGGTCCACCTCCTCGAGCAGGGCCACCAAATCTGGCATTTCCATTCATACCAGAAGGAGGTCCTCTCATTGGGGGAGGTCCCATGCCTTAAATATAATACCACATATTATAACTTTAACTTATAATGAACATGTTTTATTTAGCGTCATACCTCGACCTCGGAAAGGTGGTCCACGCATCGGGGGTCCACCGCGCATTGGTGGCCTAGGAGGCCCACGCATCTTTATATAAAACAGATAAAAATCTGGTGAGGGTATATTCCCAAATTTCAAAAACCATTATCCTAGGCTAATTTTCGAAAAAGAGAAAAAAATAATCAGATAGGGGCGAAGACATTTGAATTATTCATCATCAGAATCCGATGAACTATGCACTCATCATTTAACAACAAATAATGTTAAACATACTACTCTTGCAAAGTTTGACAAGAAAATACAATTACCATCATTCCTCCACCGCGTCCACCACGAGGAGGTCCACCACGCATAAAGCCACCTCCCCCACGACCTCCTAAAATTGTATTATGATTATTATTTATGAAGTCATACATCACGACACATTCTAAAATTACGAATAGCTACGTACTTTGCATAAATCCACGACCACGTCCAAAATATCCACCACGCTGATTTCCCTTACCGGATCCGGATCGACCATAACCAGCATCTATGCCCTCTTTATTGTAAATGGTTACAAGTTTTTCGGCTTCAGCTTTTACAACTTCAGGGAATTCCACTTCAGAAAACAGCTCACCAACTTCAGGGAGTTGGAAACTTGCTGTGATATTGAGAAAGCATTTTTAAAATACATACCATCATCAACGATTTGGAAATAAAATCAAACGAGTTGAACAAAAGAAAACCGAATTACAATTATAATTTGACCGCGTATAATCAAAACAAAAATAGACTCATTGCGCTGAGTGTTCATTATATTTCTTTAGTCAAATTTGTTTAACGAAAAAGAAAGAAAATAAATTAACAGCCCTTGATTGAAATACGTTTCTTATGAATGTATAATCAGCAACTGAAGTGTATGAGTAAAGGTTGTTTACTAACAACCAAACTAATGCATGTTGTGATGAATTTCCACCAATTTCAGCAAAATCTTACATTTCATATCCATGATTGTTGATTTTGGAACACTTTTCCCTTGTTCCTGTTCTTTAGTTTTGATACGTTTCTGGTATTCTTCGTCTTTGGGTAAGATTACTACTGCTTTTCGCCTGTACCCATCAAACCCTCCGCACTTTCGGCGCTGCACACTGGGCAGTACATTGCTCTAGATAATCAACGAAAATTTCCTTGTGTTAGCTCGTTTGCCCGTTATCGCCCATTTCAGCTAAACATATATTCCCATAGATGGATGAGTATGAATAATATTCCACTGCATAGAAAGCACAATTATCAAATTATTTTGCCCATTTCACATCTTAACAGCTACATTTTTGGTCCTTTCAACAAAGGATAGCTGAATGACTTTGATGACTACAATAAAGTAAATATTCTTCTTTCTCCATCACTCTAAACTTGTATGATAGATAAATTCCAATTCCATTACATCTTAATTTCTGCATCCAATCCAATTAATTATTAATCATATCACACCAGTGACACTGTTGTGTCACATTGCAAATCGAGAATAATACAAAGTCTACATACAAACTAGATTTTCTAACAATATCAAATATTATAGTGTCATTTAACGCCAGGTCGGCCCTTCTCCACAACCATTTTGTCTTAATGTTTTTACAACTCTCATTTCCAGTTCAATAATTTTCATTAGTTAGCATTGCATTGCCACTTGCTTTCATAACTTGAATTATTGTTTATTATTATTAATATTATTAATATATTCACTTTCACTGTTCTGTGCTTTTGCTTCTTTTCGTTTGCAATTTTATGCAGTAATTCAAGAGCAACTTTTCATTGATGATCATAGTCAAAGTTTTTATCAACGAGCACTGTACGAGTTCAAACTCAACTAAATCCCCAATAATTTTTGTACTGCTGCGTTTAAAATGTATTGTAAAATTTACCCCGAAATACATTGTTTTCTACTGTGCGACGAAGTGCGAAACAACACATTTTAGTACCAGAACATGTGTCGCTTATATATTGGATTAACTTTTATACGATGAAAAATTACAATAGTCAACCATGTTGCATAAACACGATAAAGTTATTTTCAATTGTCTATGGTTATCCCAGATCAGTCTACATATTGTATGTTAACACTGTTTCGTTGTCAATTGTCGCCACGGTGGTCCGCAGCCAACGGACATTAATTGTTGAATTTTACAGGAATATCACTTCCGTGGGGTGTCACCAATCTATCAATACACTCTTTTACAATTTTTTTCTCCAGGGCCACTTATTCCATAAGGGCCACTTCCTTAGTAGTGGAGCTAACATATTGTTGCCCTTCATTATTCCCCATCATCATTTTATATTCACTTCGATGAAATTGGTAGTAGGCTGACCGCCGCCGTGGATGGTGATAGCAAAATGCATAGCAAAATGCAAGTATTTCCGTTCCTCAATTGCTGCCCATCAGCTTGAGTCTGTTTGCCAGGTGTTTACTTGAAGAACACAAAACGCTTTGCAAGATAAGTTATCACTCCTTTAGCATTATAATTCTTTCGAATCATTCATAACGCAAGTTTTTTTACTGCTGCCAGAATTACGTAATGTTTCTGATGATGATTCTATACATCCATAATATTTGTAAGTGAAAACAGAAAATTGACGAACTAAATTGAATTAGTTGTGAATCTTTTAAATAGCTGCAATGGCAGCATACATTTATAAGAAATATAATTTTGCATTTATATAACTTTTATCCCGTCTCACCTGTCAGCATCAAAGTCCTTTGACAAAATAATACTCAAAAAACAGAAGCTTACCTGGTCTAGAATGTAATTCCTACGACGAGACGGAGCCAGATCAACAAGTTTTTCAACGAATTTTCCGGCTCGATTCATAAACCCTTCGTATGCCTTTGGTCCTTTGGGTGCAGTTATAACAGACGGGTCTTTAACAGATCGCTCAACAACTCTGTAAATTTTTATACAAATTTAAAAAAAGTCACAAGGGGTTTGACGGGATATTTGGTCGATATATCCTGAGAAGTTCTTTCTATGAAATTTTAATTATGGATTAATGAAACTCACGTGGATGTTCCTAGAATAATGTAGTTTTTTTCGGCATTGTTTTTGACGTACTCCTTGGCCCACGTGGTTTTCCCACTGCAAGCTAATCCAACAAGCATGATGAGCTGAAATAATGCATGGTCATATTAATATCATATTGTATTTATTATTGTATTATTATATTGAAATTCTAACTTCGCATTCATCTTTCTTCTCTGGTCTCTTGGGTCCTCTTACTCTGGACGCTGATGGCTCAACTTTTCCAACGAATGTGTATCCATCCAAGGGTGGGAAGGCTGCTTCTGAGGCACCAAAGTTAACCGAAAACTTGACATTTCTCACCAAAATGTGAGGAAACCAAACTTTTCCTTCAATTTCAGCTTTCGGAATTTGTACAACGTCCCCAATAATGGTTCCATTCTTGGTGAATTTCATTTCCACAAATTCAGTACCAATATCCTTAAAAAGAAATATACTTCAATTTAGCAACAAAAGAAATATCAGTAGCACACAAGGGAGGGATTAACAAATATAAATTGTGTGTCAGATAGGGGCGAAGACATTTTTTGTTAATCGTCATTAATATCGGATGAACTATGCACTCATCATATAACTTAACTTACAGTAATAAGAATAATAGAAACAAGGTAATCGTCAAAATGTGAATGAAACTTACAATGTAAACGCCAAGAACATCTCCTTCCGCTAGATTTTCACCAAAATCGGCAACTTCACCTCCCTTATAAATTTTTCCCTTGGATTCGTATCCATACGAGAATTTTTCTTGGCCTAAATATAAGACGAACAATCAGAAGTTAGGCAATAGGTAAGGTTAGTTGATAATAGCAGATATAAAGTGCAAAGCACAAACCAGTGAACAAAATATAAATAAAGTTACCTAGTTGAAGATCTGTTAATAAATCTGACCAGCCTGCACGGAGAATATGTTTGAATTCGAGATCGCCAAAATCTGCTCGAACGTCAATTGCCTTTACAAACTTGACTTCGTAAAAGACCTTTCCAGACGAAAATCCGTAAGTTCCTTTAGCTCCACCATATGCAAATGGAAATTCATCAGACACGATTGGCTCCGCTTCCAAAAAGTTATCTTTTGAGATTTTCAAGTTAAGATCGGACTTATCTGTAACAAGATAGCAATAATCGTTTATTATATATTTTCAGCACATGAACAAGTTTCTTGATATACAAGTAATTAAGATGCTTCGAATCGGACCAAAAAAATGCAAACACTTACACCAATCTAGGAGCACAGCGTCTTCATCAAAGGCTGGTTCGTCTTCGGGTACAATTTTTGGGGTATGTACATGTTCCGTTTTTACTTTTTTCGTTGCTCCCTGTTTCTGCTCAGTATCATCAAGTTTTCGCTTTGCAGACCCAGTTTCGCTTGTTTCAGTATCCATTTTATCAGAGGTTTTGTCCTCAGTTGTAGAAGCAACCGGTGTTGCCTTGGCTGGTGATTCAACTTTAGTTACTATCACTGGTGTTACTACACTAACACTTGGCGATGAACTTGACGATTCTGGTGTTCCCACTACTGGAGCCGTCGCGACAACGGGGGTTGGAGTTTCTGCCGTTGAAACTTTTACAGGTGACACAACAGCAGGTTTTGTCGGTGATGTGGTAGTAACAACAGTGGGAGCTTTCACTGGCGACAAGTTGGGTACTGGTGCCATATTTACAACGCAAGGTTTTACTTCAGCAGCCGGAATTGAAGAGGTTGAAGTTGGAGCAAGAGGAGCTGGAGTTGGCGTCTCGGTGAGAAGTTTAACTGGACTGGAAGCCTTAACTGGACTAGCTCTCGGAGAACTCATTTCCTCAGCATCTATAAATTTACATAACAATACACATTAATCTTTGGTATAGCTTTCAAGGATATCTTATAATCTGTAATGCTCCGGAAATAGATAATCAGATAGGGGCGAAGACATTTAATTCAATCTTCACAAACAAAATTCAGATGAACTATGCACACATCATTTAATGAGAAACAGATTTGGTATTAATTATAATAAAGTGTGACAACAAGATGTAAATCATACCTTCTAGATCATCATCGTCTTTGGAAGCCGAATTTCCGTTGCCCAGATTTCCCAGTGGCGTTCCTCCCAGAGCAGAAATGAGCCGGTCAACCAGGACAGCTTTGACGCCTTTGGGATCTAATCCTCTCAGTTGGAGCTCCGCTTTGAGCTCCACCACCTTCATCTTATGCACATCATCCACGGTGAGGTTCATCTTTTCCTGTGTGCTGCAAATATAATATTTAAATCATTAGTAGTTATGTCCCACTCCAAGCAGTCCATTCATAATGGAGAGAGATATTTAGTCTAAATCAGATAGGGGCGAAGACATTTAATTAATTCTTCATTAACAAAATTCAGATGAACTATGCACACATCATTTTAATTTAAATCTCATGCACAAGTTTGAATAGCGTGCTTCTGATAACTAGCAACGCAATTACACTATACATGAACGTAAGATATGTAAAATTACAGACTGACACATTTAGTATTTACCTGGAATTTAGTCGTGCTTCTTATTCTTGTCTGAATAATACTGTCTTTTTGCTTTACACGAGTATTTCTTTTTGCCCGTCAAATTGATAAAAATTATTAAAAGTCCATAAACTAATATAATTAATTAATGGAGAGATAAAACGTAAAATGTTAAAATATTTAGTGATGGAGGAGCATTGGCTGACTGGCTGTTACACTGCTTACTGACGACTCAGCCACCACCGAGCAGGCGTTATGCGGTTCAATAGCCGGCTAACTCACCGCACAATCAAAGGGTGGCGCTCGGAGCAAATTTCCACCATCAAAACCAAGACCAAGACTAAATGCAATATTATGCTAAATGTGCTCGAATACATTTACGTACTTGATTAGGTTTTATTATTATTCCATTATTTTTTTGCACATAATATGAACTATGTTTGACTTATTTATTATACTCACAGCCTCAGCTTTGACTTGGGAATAAAAACTTCAAATATGTATAGAAATTAGTACGTACGTACATAACTACTACAAATACAGTAAAGGAATATAAATAATATGGTAAAGTATCAGTTACTGGTACTAATGGCTAATTAAAACTTGACAGCAATTTTATACAAAAACACGTCATTCACAACTTGCTTTTATCTGCATAGTAATACATTCGTTTCTGTTTCTCTCACACAATAGTATGGAATAAATTCGGAAATTACGTGACGCAAAGTTGGGCTGCCTGAAAGTACTGCTTGGAGGGGCGTTACGTAATTTACGAATCTTCCCTACGTCATCAATTCAATTTGGTAACAACTCTTCATAAATACTCAAAAGTAATTTTCACTCACAGTCGACCTAAAACTCAATGTATGTAGTCAAAATCTCTGCGTAATGTCGTCTAAATCCAAACTACCCCACTCATTAGTAGTAATAGTAATAGCATAATTAATCTTAAATCATACAATAATAATAATATAATATTCTTTGGTCCTATGACTAAAACTCCTCTCTTTGCCATCTTCTCGTAAAGGCATGAATTGTAATTGCACATAGTAACTTTATAAAAAGCAATTTTGAACTGAGCTAGCACATCGTAATCATCATAGGAATACATATACAAACAGGAAGTGTATCTTCCAAAGTCACATCATCAGAACTACTATACGAATTGCGTAACATATCATATTATATCAACGAAGCGATATCTTGAAGAGGTGTAAAAGTACTTTGTCAAGGAATGTGAGTGCGAAAGGGTAGTTCAACAGTCTTCTTCGTATAAAGCGAATCAAAATGTTAAATCTGAAAAATTACGAAACTCATTTTGCTGGTAGAATAAAACGACGTACGAGGCAGTTTTGCGATTCTGGCTAAACTAACTAACTAAACTGTAGTTACCTGCATAACAAATGGCACTTAGTTTTATCTAAGAAAAACGTAAAAATATATTGTTGCGTTCCATATATAAAATAGTAGCCTATAACGTAATAACCTAATAACAAACTAGTAACGGGATATATTTGTATATTGCCGAGTAATTTAAATGAACAATTAATTTATAGGGCTAAGATGATATCACCTTATAGCAATATTGCTATAAGGTAATAATGAATATATATAATAACTCGCCACTCGGTGTAAAATTACTATTTAGCGTCTGACTTCCCCTGAATTTGTCCACCATTTCTTCTCAGGAAAATTTATCTTCGTGTATACGTTTCTGGCCTTGTACGATGGGTAGAGTCCAACCTGCAAAGAAAACAAAGAAAATAAAGAAATTGTAAAATAAAAAATAAAATATTTGTAGTGGGTAGTAGGTTTAGTTTTATCGTTTCTTTTACCTTGTTTGTACGATGATTTGTACCTTTAGACATTCCGTTCCAATGATTACCGGCAACGCCTATTTTGTCTCCAGCTTGTAATTCCAGTTCATTCCCATTTTTCGGTTTATGGGAAATTATGGCTTCTTGATCTAATCCAATTCCGCCTCCGTAATAGTAAATGTCATCCAACGATACGAATCGTTCAGAACTATCAACGTGCTTAGTTTGTAAGAGCTCGTAAGCTAAACGACAAACCTTGATGAGAAATAAAAACAATGATCGTACCACAGATTGAATAAATAAATACAATGTTTGTTCACTATTTCAATTATAGACCTGGGATGAAAATGTGCAAACTAGGAAATCACACTCGGACAGAAGAACAACGTCTCGGACTATACCGTTTAGTCCATTGTATCTCTGGGACAGAGCTGCCGATTGTGCTACACCAGTATCGCTGCAAAAAGAAAAAAAATTATATGCATGAGAACGTAAATCACAATCCTCCTATTTAGTCCAAGTGATTACAAATTATTATTTATTTACCCAAGGATTTCCCACTCAGGTTCAGGGTACCTATTAATTGAGTCAAATGAACATATATTCCAACATTCGCATTTTATATTTCATTTTATATAAAAAAAACAAATCTTCATTTGTATTTGTCACTTACGCTCGTTTCGCCTCTGAAATAACCTGCAAGTTTTAAATACAGAATATTGATTAACTTTTAAAACTTGATTCAAATTGGTAATCTGATGATAAGAACTTGAAAAATTACTGATGGGTCGTCTGAAGCAATGAAAACTCTTCGTTTTACAACAGCACCTGCTTTTTCTTTTATTGCGAAATATTCCTCGGCGTGACTCATATATTCCTTGAGAGAATGATACGATGCCTCAGTCCCAATTTTGTCAGTTCGTCTAATATGTAACCTTAATGGAATGAGACAAAAGTTGCATTTCATAATTATTAATCATATTGCATCCAGAATACAGAATCGAATAATTTAAAACCACGATCATTAAAAGCTGGTCATACCCCACAACGGGATTTACAATTCCAGACTTTTCTTTAGCTTCGTCCAGCATGGTCTGGAGGTGAGGTTGAGGACGTAGAATGTACTGTAAATGAGAAAGAATGTCTCGTAGATACATACATCAATCCCCCTCGAATCATTATGTGTCTAAAACTTTGCTGAGCAAGGTTTGCTCACCTTCATAAATTGACCAACCCACCATACATGTGCTTCTCCATGTACCTTTTCCAAACGTTCTGAAATATCGGACGGAATCGAAACGGGTAGAAACGGAGGTCTTGGCTTTAAGAAATCCACAATCGGAAGTTGTAGCACTTGAATATCGGAATGCATACCTGAATTAAAAATCAAATTATTTAATTCAACCTGACTGATAAGAATGTCGAAAATACTCTCCTCAATCTAAATAATGTCATGTTATACCATTCCAATCCCCCCTAGACTCCCCAGCGTTACTTGTACATGTATCGCTAAGTGGCAGGAACACTTTCTCCCACCCTGCCCGGTTGTAACGCCACCCTCGCGATTCCAATATAAGCGTTCTGCTTGTCGCATACGCAACTACGAGGCAATAACATACATGATGAACCTGGCACCCAAATCCACAACCTAAAACAAACAATATATGCATGAAGCGTCAATCTAACGGCGTCGTCTCGTCATTGCATCAATCCCTTCAATGAAATCAAACTAGAAATTTATAACAGACCTTTGTTTAAGCTACAGACAAGTTTTTTGGCAGTTTCACAATTCTTTGGATTTTGTAATGAGCGGATTCGACTTTGAACTATTTTAGCTAATTCCTTTGTTTCTCGTTCACGATAAGATTCGAATCCGTCCCAAATTCGTAGCTTCTGAAGGTTTCCTCGTAAAACTCTGTAACGTATTCATGAGGGTTTACTAATTGGATTCGAATAATACTTTATGGAGTTTATGTAAATGAGGTAACCCACCTATAAATATCTGTTACTTGTTCAAAATCGATTTCTTCTAAATGTTCTGACTTGGAGCGGATATTGTACCACAATTCCTTTAAATTTAATTCTATTTGTCGCCTCGTGTCTTCATATGTAGCACTTGGATCTTCAGGATGAGCTTGAACTAGATCGTCGTGTGGATCTCGTCCTACTAAGCTGTTCAACTCTACTGAAGGATTATTGCTCTCAATTATGCGCTTCATCTCTGCGTTGTTCTTCTTCAACATTTGAATTTCTTGAAGGGCAGCATCAATTCTTTCCAGAATTTCTGTCGCTTCACCTGGCGAACTTAGCTCATTAGTGGCGTGACCGTTTGCCGATTGATTTACAGGTAGCACTGACATCAACCCCACGATCAGGAACCACAGTGCGATAATTAGAACGAACCCTTTGACGAAAAGTGACTTCATGGTGGGTCGTCCGCAAACCGTATCAATCACACTAGTTCCTCCAGTTCGTGTCCCCATTGCAGTGATTATTGAAATAAGAATAATTGAGGATATCCTCTGCTACTAATGAACGAAAAGTATATGAATATAGAATTATTTATTTTTTACGATTTTGAATTTCGAGAAATATAGCGTCACTTACTTGTAATGCTTCACTCTGCTATTAAGGCAGATCTAATGCTACACATATACAGTCGATAAGCACAAGTGCCATTGCAGCCTTCAAATAAGTGCAGCGGTTTCAAATTATTTAACTTGTCGATAAAAAATATGAGGACAATGAATCTCTAAAAACAATGAAAAAGCACATCACATTTTTTATACGTAAATTCATTTGACACAGCTGATTAATTTAATCAAATTTTATAACTAAAGTCAAAACAAAAACTCACCTCCGAATTCACATTATATTATTACGATGCTTGTTATCCACACCCAGTCTAAAGCGAACATGACTTTTTGTTCGGAAAGAGGAAGGAACAGTTGAAAATTAATATTGTTTCATATTTTGCAACTTATTCCCCTTTTTCAATTGTGTTGCTTTTTTGGGAGTTGAGTTTCCAGTTCAGTTTTTGCCAACACCGCAAAAAGTGGCAGGTTCCGCGGAATTCAGTTCAGTTCGCAGTTCACCAAGAATGTATTCACATTTTATTCACTGACAGTCAGCAGTGTCAACAAAAACTTTTAAATTTCACACATTTTTAGTTCTTCTTAAACCGAATTTATTGACCAATTTCAAATTTGTAAATTACAAATTGTAATTCAACACCACACCACTCAGTTTGTGAGCTGAGGAGTTTAGAAGAATTCTCGACCACCACGACAGAATTATTTATCTGTAGTCATGTCGGCAAAAATAGAATCGTCAACTTTTCAAAATTCCAGCAGCAGGAAATCTGTGGAGGTCGATTCAACTCCATTTTTATCAGATTGGGGGTTCACATTGAAGGATCTCTACAATTTGGGGTTACATTTTTATCGAGGTATGATATAAATTTAGTAATGCTGAAGTTGCGTGGACTGGACATACTGCACTGCCTATGGTGTAAAAATTAAGATTGTTAATATATTGTACATTGTAGATAAGCAAGGGAAGGCAGTGCACTTCTCCTATGAAGAGCGTTTGAAGTTGTCAGCCCTAAATTGTCAGATTTCACATGGAAAATTTAATTCTGAAACAGCTCCGCCAGTTGGAGTTTTGGACGTTATTGGGAAGGATAGAAGGTGAATAATATAAGTTGCATAGTTAATTGAAGAACAGTCACTTGTCAGACTTGGTATCTATTAAATAAGTAATTTTACCCCTCACTTAAACCTGTTCCTAGATTGGCTTGGCAAGGACTAGGAGAAAAGAGCAAATCGGATTGCATGTTCGAATTTATAACATTAGTGCATAATCAGAGTCCATTGTTCAAACCCTTTGTTGAAGCAAACAAACGCGATTTGGAGGAAAAGAGCAGAGTTCGTAAAGAAGTGGAGGAGGCGAAATCACACATGGATGAAGAATATTTAATAGCCCGTGAACTGGAGAGACAAGCAGAGGAAAATCGACATAAAATGGAGGAGCAAAAGAGAAGAATTCAAGATGCTTTAAATCAACAAACGTTTCAACAGTTTATGTCATATGCTGAACAGCAATACCCAGGAAATCCTGACCAGGCAAGTCAAGTTACATACTTATTTATAGTATATGTATTTCGTTTCATAGGTGTGCACATCCCCCTTGACCCCCTCCC
This sequence comes from Folsomia candida, assembly GCF_002217175.1. Taxonomy (NCBI): domain Eukaryota; kingdom Metazoa; phylum Arthropoda; class Collembola; order Entomobryomorpha; family Isotomidae; genus Folsomia; species Folsomia candida. Next base: position 16,325,642 of record NW_019091194.1, on the reverse strand, counting down.
TCAAACCTAAATACCCCAAAAAATATAATGACATGATTTCTTCCTTTACAATAAATACAGCAAGGAGTTTTAATTCGTCAACTCCAAGAACAACATTATGAACAGTACATGCGACAATTGTACCAACAACAATCGTATGCGGCGCAAAAGGCGGAAGCCGATGAAAAAGAAATTGATCAATCTGGAGGCGATCATTCACAGAATAATAATCCTAGAATAAATACACAAGTGGATACTGAAGCACAATTGCTGTCCGAAGGGTTGAAAGCAGTACAAATGACTGACAACAATGAAACGGAGATGAATGGACGAAAATCTGCGTCGGACAGTGAGAAAGAAGATGGTAACGAAACTGATGCCGAAGAAGAAGACGGGAATCATACTGGCTCATCCTTAGCTGCAGCTTCAATGTGGACCAGAAAGGATATCAAAGGTTAACTATTAAATATTAAACCAAACCAACTGATCTCTGATCGCATTCTCCCACCACATAATTAAACATAACTAAATTATTTATAAATAATTGATTTCCTCATTTTCATACCAAAGATTTCAAAGAGTCTGTAACTGCTGAAGGTGGAGAAGCCATAATTCGAATTGGGCAAGGAGAATCTGTCACTGTAAGTTGTCGTTATTTCTATTCTGTTTGTATGTATTACGCATTTATTTTTTTAATTCTTCCAAATATTTTCAATTAGCTGACTTTTTCATGTACACCTTGTTTCAGGTTCGTGTTCCTACACACCCTGAAGGGTCTTGTTTGTTTTGGGAGTTTGCCACTGATAATTATGACGTTGGATTTGGACTTTTCTTTGAGTGGACCAACACGGAGGAGTCTGTTTCCGTTCATGTGTCTGATACGACGTCAGAGGACGAAGACGAGGACGATGAAGCTTTTCAGGCTTTACAAGATGATTTAGAAAAAGGACGAGAGTTACTTCCAAAGGGTTCAAAACCAAATACTGACGTGGTGAGTTTTCCTTTATTGTGATGTGATGTGATTATTGTTTTTACTGGTACTTTACTGACAAACTCGCCTATGTTATGTTAGGTATATGTATGCCTAATGTATACATTTTTGAAAATTAAGTGAAATATTTATTTGGTAGATTATTCCCGTGTTTCGTCGCGATGCACACCAAGAAGTTTATGTTGGAAGCCACTTATTTCCTGGGAAGGGTGTCTATCTCCTCAAATTCGATAACAGTTATTCTTTCTGGTAAGGATTATCAAATTTTCCCAAATCGTTTTATTTCGCTAAAAGAGAAAATAAGAATTCTAGAATATGAGGACATAACCTAACCTTGTCTTTCTTATTCTTTTAGGCGATCAAAGACTTTGTACTATCGAGTGTACTATACAAAATAAACTATCCCTTGGTTGGTTAACTCGATTTTTAATTATAAGAACTTCAAACTATTTTAAGTGTAGGAATAATATTTATTTGTACATATACGTATAAATAAGCTCGTACCCGTCAAACAAATTGTCCTATTCTGATATAGACGTGATCGAATTTCGCAAACTTACAATTTCATGCATAAAAAGGAATCTACAACCAGATGATGATAATTTCAATTACTTTAAGCCCAAACCAAAGTTCTTTATGTTTCAGTCAACTACTACTAGCTTAATTAAGGTAATTTATATAAGTCTCATTAATTTGACGAACACTATTTTGTCGAATAAAACCGCTAAATTGACATATGTTGGACGCCTTCCTGAAAGTAAAATACTCTGTTCGACAATTTCAACCCGAACTTGAGACTGTCGCATATGCTGTGAGTAATTCTATCGACGGTCAACTCTTGTTTTGTAGTCTGAGATTAGAGGTCACTTATTAATAGTTACAATTTGTAACAACTGACTTTCTTTTATTTTTTGTGTACATTTTATTTCACCCTATTGTACATACCATTACCCACTACTGGTTTTAAGCGAATAAATATAACAAGTACCTAAAAAACAAGGATAGAATCGTATAAATTTTCTATAATTTTCTATTTTATAGTACGTACTACGTATGTAAATTTTCATGAAATTGTGAGGTACGATGAGACTATGAAGATAGAGCTGCATTTGAGCGAGAGCAACACTTGGTCCCTCTGTGAGGATTTACTACAACGTTCAACAAGCATGTTCACTTTACAACCGGCCAAGGAAATCAGTAATGTTGGAAAGGTGATTGCGGAAAGTGTGACCGTCCACTCCTTTACATTTCTATTAATTTTCTGCTCTTGGTAAGTCTCCAATTTTGAAATTTGTTGTTAAAATTGTTATCCCCGAATGTCCTGCTCAAGTCGTATGTTGCAAAAACTTTATAAAACTCAAACTTTGTTCTGAATTTTCGATTTTTTGTAGACCTTATTCATTTGAATATTTTAATTTTCATTAAATTACCTGTTTCCTTTCTAGTCCTTAAACGAGCAATCCCAACTCCACTCTAAAGATGGGTCGGGAGGACAAGGCGACATGGAAGGGTAAGTATTTCATAATCATAATATTTTCTAGAAGGTTCGCGTTAACTATTTACTTTTTTAGCGAACTACTTCACCAAGTTGGTCCAGTATATGGATGAATACCCCAAATGTTTCATCGTGGGGGCTGACAACGTGGGGTCAAAGCAGATGCAGCAGATCCGCATCAAGCTCAGAGGTACGGCTGTTGTCCTCATGGGAAAGAACACGATGATGCGAAAAGCCATCAGAGGACACATTGAGAACAACCCAGCCTTGGAAAAGTGAGTGTCAGCTTGATTTTCAAATTTAAATTCAAGAGGATTGAGATGAATTCATGTGATGATAAATTTGGCCAGAGTTCTGAAATTAAGGATGCATAAATACATATTGTTCTATCTGATGTTTTGTTGAAATGCCCTATTGGCAAAATAAAAACTCTGTGGATGAGTATTTGAGAGTAATGACGTATTAATTTTTCTTCAGGTTGTTGGCCCATATCCGCGGAAACGTTGGATTCGTGTTCACCTCTGGTGACTTGGGAGATGTGCGAGAAGCTCTGTTGGAAAACAAGGTTCGAGCCCCTGCCAGGGCTGGGGCTATTGCTCCAGGAGATGTCATCATTCCTGCTCAAAACACCGGCTTGGGACCCGAGAAAACTTCCTTCTTCCAAGCTTTGTCGATTCCTACCAAGATTGCAAAGGGTAGCATTGAAATCGTGAATGACGTGCATATTTTGAAGGTATGACACCTGGCAATATGATTGTCAGTAATATTGTTTGTTAATATCACCGCCGCCACCATGTTCTGATGTTCGATACGATCATGATATTTGTATCTTTTTGCTAACTTAGGAAGGAGACAAGGTCGGACCATCCGAAGCAACCTTGTTGAATATGTTGAACATCTCTCCGTTTTCTTACGGTCTCCAGGTACATCTTAAAATACGATGTATAATTAAGATGAAAGGGATTATAATTCAAAAATGTAAATTAATTCCGGTTTATTTTGGATTTATAATAGGTTCAAATGGTGTATGACTCTGGTAGCATCTTTGAGCCAAAGATTTTGGATATCAAGCCCGAAGATTTGCGAGCAAGTTTTATGGCTGGAGTCAGGAACGTTGCGGCTGTTTCTCTTCAGATCGGCTATCCAACTGTTGCATCTGTTCCACACTCTGTTATCAACGGATTTAAGAACTTGTTGGCCGTTGCTGCTGTGACCGACATCACTTTTAAGGAGGCTGAAACTGTGAAGGAATTCATCAAGGTTAGAAATATACCCACTAACTCACTTCCCCACTGTTTTCATGATATCATGTTTGATGTTATCACCGTATTTTACTATGATTGCCAAAAATGTGACATTTATTAGATTTCTTAATTGTTTTCTTAATTGCAGGATCCTAGCAAGTTTGCTGCAGTTGCTGTCGCCGCTGCACCAGCTGCCGGTGGATCTCCGGCCAAGGCTGCTGCTGCCAAAGTGGAAGAGCCTGAAGAAGAAGAGGACGATGACATGTGCATTGGCCTCTTCGACTAAATCAACTTGGCTGATTTATAAACAAGAAATTTGTGTCCTTTATACCATCATTTTTGGATAATAAATTACTTGCCTGAGAATTGATCACCGTGTGGTGTAGCTGCTACTTATTTGCATTCATATGTACATCATCATCGAGCATGTGTTCATGTCATATTCCTGCATTTTGCATTTCCAAACTCGTAGAAAGGTATGCTACCTTGTTTTTAGCATGCTGACTGACTAGTCTTTTCCCCATAATTTAATACTCGGCAGTATTTGTATTATTGTAGTTTCTCAGAGATGATTAATTTTGTCGTCAAATAAGCCTCAAAATAATATCGCGAAGATATCCGATTGGATTTACGTAGTTGAATCATGTCTTGTTAAATATAAGTAAAGTACTATTCAAAATTTCTTTCAACGTCAATTGCAACCACTTTTGCATCATCGTAATGTTCAGGTGAGATGCAGACAATAAATTTAAACCTTTAAAGGAATGTGAATTAATGAGGCAAGTGTGGTTTGGGGATGATTTTGGATTATGCGTCTGTATTTGGTAATGAGAGATTGTAATCCTCGACATGTCATCCATTTCTTTTGATTCGCATGTTGAAGATGTAAACTAATCTCATGTTTCTCTCTCAACACAACCCTGGACAATTTATTTGTAAAAAACCTACAGTGCAGACTCCATATAGCCCGAGTCAGGGACATAGTCCCTGACTCAATAAATCAGAGCCCGCTTCTAATTTTTTTTCCGAATTGACCGACATAATATCACCAACTTCTGTGTTGTGGATGGTTAAAAGTTTGTTAGATATAGTTTCTACCATTTGGTACCAAATTTTTTAATTAGTTACAAATCATGTGCCTTGACCACCATGACCAGTGGGCTTCTTTAACATCCTGAAGTTCTAAGTTGTATGCATGTGCTACCCAGCAGTGGTTTCCATATCAAATTTCAGCTCGATATAACGAGTTGGAAAAATCAGTATGGGTCACCCCATAGGGTCACTCTGGTTGCACTTTGCTCACTTTTAACTTCATATTCTTTAATTAGAAGCCATTAAGTATCATTGTGCCGGATTTCATCTTTTTAAAGCAGTTTCTAAAAATCGGTATGGATCACCCCATAGGGTCTCTCCTGATAAAAATTTTACCAATATCATATCATATTCTGTCATTAAAACCCATAAGCAACCTCTCCACCAAATTTCAGTTGGATATGATGATTTTTAAAAATGGGTATGGGTCACCCCCTAGGGTCACTCAAGATAAAAAATTTTCCAACTTGAAGTCATTTTTATCTCGTAGGAGCCATTAGCAACCTCTGTACCAAATTTCAACTCTCTAGAACAATTTTGAAATTTTGGTGCATAATACCCTACCCACTCCAATGACCCCCACCGGTCAACCACTGGACCGATTTCGCCCATCTTCGAACTCGTTTCCTAACTTTGTCCAATATGCATATGGTAAAAATTTCAAGTCAATCGGTTTAGCCGTTTTGGCTCTATCGTGCCGGACAGACAGACAGACAGACAGACGGACGGATATGACGGTTCCATAAGCCCTGACTCGGGCTAAAAATCATGACGATCTAAAAAAAACATCTCGTGGATTATGATATGTTTTCTACGGACTGAGGTCCACATTTCCCCCCAGAAATGGTCATCTGCGTCAGAGAAGGAACTATATTTGGAATACGAGTCTATATTTTTAGCCCGAGTCAGGGCTTATGGAACCGTCATGTCCGTCCGTCCGTCTGTCTGTCTGTCTGTCCGGCACGATAGAGCCAAAACGGCTGAACCGATTGACTTGAAATTTTTACCATATGCATATTAGACAAAGTTAGGAAACGAGTTCGAAGATGGGCGAAATCGGTCAAGTGGTTGACCGGTGAGGGTCATCGGAGTGGGTGGGGTATTATGCACCAAAATTTGAAAATTGTCATAGAAAGCTGAAATTTGGTGGATAGGTTACTTATGGGTCCTAATGGAAGAATATGAAAAGACATTTGTAAAATTGTTATCTGGAGCGACTCTATGGGGTGACCCATACCGATTTTTAGAAATTGATGTAAAAACAGGAAATTCGGCACCGTGACAGGTAATGTCTTATCATGAAAGGGTATAACGTTAAAAGTGAGCAAATTGCAACCAGAGTGACCCTGGAGGGTGACCCATGTTGAAGGATTTGATGCCAAATAATCGAAAATCTAAGACATTTAACTATCCAGAACACGGAGTTTGGTAATATGTCGGTCAATTCGGAGAAAAATTTAGAACTCTGACTCACTGAGTCTGGGACTATGTCCCTGACTCGGGCTATATGGAGTCTGCACTGTAGGTTTTTCTCATGGTTTACTGCATAGCACGACCACCCGCATCATCACAAGCACAATATTCTTATTGAATTGAAACTGAATTAAATTGATCGTAATTTGTCACGCCTATGCACATGACACCTAAAGGGTATTAATTCATTATTGTCTCCCAAAAAAGGAAATGCCTATGAAATAAATTTGAACCATTTTAGCTGCTAAGTAAAATAATTCAATAAAGTCAAGTGAGACAAACCTGGACTACAGTCATGTATGTAAATGTACATACGGTGCTCGATACACATGTATGCATATTAGTATGTCATACCTTGATTTAAATGCAACTAAGGATTCCTGACCAGGGGTATGCCTTCGAAAAAATCAAAATTTCGAAAAAATTGAGTTTGCTATTGGATATGATAAAGCAACTATCTAAGATCACAAAAACGCTTAAATTATGAAAATCCGATCAAAATTGGATTTTTAAGTGATTTTTGGAATGAACGAAAACAGGGTATTTTTCGTGTTTTTCGCACCTTTGAGTGGGTGTGGCGGGCGCAAATGAGGCCATGGAATGAAATCCTTCTTCACTTTTGCTAGACTCACCTAGGACTACAACATATCCAAAGGGCATCAAGATCGGTGATTCTGTCGGTGAAGGGTTGTCCTCCTAAGGATAAGAAGGCAGCAAAGGTTAAGCATTATCATTCATAGCAATTGGTTAATATAATATAGATAATACAATTTGTTACATTAATTTCACGTAAAACAAGTGCAAACATTGTACAGAACGGTCAATATTAAGAGAAAACGCAGAAAACTTTGTAAATGTCCTTATCCAATGCAATTTTAAATTGCATACTGACTGACTTACTTGATCTGCAATCAAGTTTCATCAAGTTCAGTCCAACTCATTAAGTTCAGTCAGCAATAAAGGTGACAAGGCACGTAATGTGTGTATACAGATATTCATACCTCAATAGATACATATTATGCATATATCTCTGTAGGTATATGTGTATAATATTAAATAGATTGTCGTGAATGAAATTGAGCGAGCTAGGGCGAGTGAATTAGTGGACAAGGTCTATTCGCCCTTAGAAGGAAATTTAGAAGATAATTATTATAAATTAATTCATTTGATTGTCATACCATTTAAATTGTTAGTTCTTAATTTGTGCAAAGTTTATTGCAATGAGGATGGTCAATCATGGAAGGAAAAGGATGATGGCCAACTTGACACCAAATAAACACCAATTGCATAATATTAATTATAGTTGACGGTCAGAGACTGACAGTTCTATTTAATTTTTTACTTAAATGCCTGCAAAAGATTATTTCCGACGTATTGATTTACATATTAATGAAATTTTAATGGGTTCATGTCGCATATTCCTAGGAAAATTAATTTTAAAACTTTAGTTTGTTCAAATGAATTTATGTTCAATATGAAATACAAAGTGTATGACACTTTCCTTCCATTATCATGAATTATTTATGAATTTTATCGTTCGATTCTCCTGCAATTGCTGCAATATACGTACGTCGAAGCATCACATGTTTGACGTGCGTAAAAAAAGTGCCTTTTTGTTACCACCCAAGGTACTAAACATTACTAAACAAGGTGGTGCATATGAAGACAGATAAATGTACGAGTGTGGAAAGATGACAACTCGCTAGTCAGAGTTCAACGCTTTGAATCAGTAATTGATTGATGCATGAATAACCGTATTTTCCTGGTTACACTTCGTAAATAGCATGCATGCATCTCATACATGTCAACACAGCCGTAGGGTTTCTGAACTCTTGATACGTATGTGTTTATAATGCAATAGTGCACAAGATTCAGTTCATGATAAGATGGGTCGATGACTTTACTTGCTGGACGTACAAGGCAAAGGATAAAAAACCACCATTTCAGAGATGTACGGATTGCATATATTTCAGTTTGAAGATGCTGTTCCAGGATTTAAACTGAATCTGAACTCAATCGGATTAAAATAGAAATAAGTAATATGGAAATTTTTTAGAGCTGAGAACACTTTCACTTTGATATGACGCATGTATATGTAGCAAGATAAATCGGGTAATTAGTAATACTAATTTAGTATACCAAATTGCAGAACAGGATTTCTGTTCTACAAGATGTGCATGATATGATTTTGTTGTTGTTGCATTGTTATATTTTTTATTGTACAGAACAGAACACACAATTGTAATTAGTTTCAGTCGGTCTAGCCAGGTATTTTGCTTTTATGTAGAGATACATGTAATGATACAAAATAGTCGAATCAATTGCAAAAGGCCAAAAATAATGGTGTAATGGCCTTATATGTTTTCCACGTGTCCAATTAAAAACAAATTTTTATCGGTAAAACTGGTTCCCTATTTCCTTCAAACAGTTTAGTTGAAAAAAAAACTATGACGTAAAGCAGCTTAAAAATTCACAGTATTACTCTAACATGTTTTCCTAAAGGGTTTCTGCAAAAAAATGATTGCCCGCAATTCGGCAACAGACAGATATTACGCCAATAATTCTTTTCAGGTTAAAATGCAGACTCGCACGCATAAAGAGGATAATGATATTTTTTTGGTATTTCGTCTATTTTTTTCATTTTAATGGCGAGACCCTCAGATTGATGATGTACTGATGTACAGCACAGCAGCATTCGTTCGTACCAATTGACCGACAAGATTGACAGGTTTTACGGATATATCTCTATATGTACAAAAAAGTAGACACAAACTTTTTTGCATCGGTTTCAAGTTCACGGTTCATCTACCTGAATTGCTTGATACCTATTATTTATTAAGGGGTGAAAGCCCTTTATAAGATCGTTATGTCCGTCTGTCCGTCTGTCTGTCCGTAGCTCCGATAACTTTTGAACGAAAAGACATAGACACTTGAAATTTTGAACGTAAACTCCTAACGTCAATAGAGAGGACGAGTTCGAAGATGGGCACTGTAGGTCACACCCATCAAGGTCAAAAGGTCATGAAATGTCATTTAAAGGTCAAATTGCATACATGCATCAATTTGAATTGAAATACGGATAACACACTTCTTTCACCCCTTGGTTACATTCGTTGTGACGGTTTATTACTCGTCAAAATTCACATGATTTTGCATTGATCTTATTTTTCATAGTTAATTATTAAGTATATCCAACTCGTTAGTTTAGTTTTGAAATGTGCTTCATTTTTTTAAACTTGAGCAATTTATGCTTCCATTTTTCCACTATGCCACTTGTTGCATTTGCTGGATTAGACTAAAAAGCAAATTGGTTTACTTACTAACAAAAAGTAAGTTTTGTAAGTCAAGTAAAAAACAAATGTTATATGATTCCAAATATACATTCAACATTCTCTTATATTCTCATATTAGATCACCTTAATGTATAGTTAATGTTTTCTTTAGCTAACATTATGTATGAGATAAAACTTTTATCACAAACAAATTTAAGTATTTGCCTGGGTCTAAGGACTATGTGGATGGACATCGTAAGTACATTTCATCATTGAGATGGAATTATTTATGTAGCAGAAGGAGATGATACATATTATGCATTTCTGCCAACCTTCATTTACTTTCTCAACAAAATGTTTAGTTGGTATTGTTGCATATAACTTGGTTATTCGCAATGTACATACATAAGTTTTGGTTACTTGGCTGGTTCATTCAACAAATCCATCATCCCATCTCCGGCTCCACTGCTGCTTACATAACATACTCGACTTATTCGCAAACAAACAATAAGAAATGGGAAGAAGGGTTTGCTATTTATTCACACACGTTGGGGTTTGAGAGCTTATTCTTTATTATTACCTGTGAGAAGGGTCTGTGGAATGAACGTGGAGATTATTGCATATTATTATTTAACTTTGCCAGCCTTCATCTCATCCTCTCACTCCTCGTCGTCCGTATGTACTACGGAATGAACCAGCTTGCACAAGAAGCCTACTTCTGACATGGCTTGTTTTTTAGACAGTGTGTAATGCATAAGTAAGTAAAGTAAGTGGTAATGCAAAGTAATACACACATACTCACGAAACGGTACACACCTTTTACCTTTCTTCGTCTCTCGTCCATGCCATTCAGCAAATATACATTTTTGATCCATTCCCCACACCTTCACCGTCGTCGTCGTCGTCACCGTGGTCTCAGAAGAGGTTGGCATGGGTGTAAAATTGAGTGCAGTTTTATTAGCTCTCCACAACACCTTGTAACAAGTAACAATGAACGAAGCCTAAATAACTCGAAAAGTGATATATACATACGTGCTCCTCTAAAGGAAGGATAAGGAGCAGAGAAGGATCCTTTCTCAGGAAATTGACAGAAAAGTTCCGTTGAGAAAAGAAAAGTGGTGACAGTTTCCATGCTCCTCGTCGATCGAAGCCATTAACGGTTTGATTGGAGAAGGAACGCTGAAGTGGAATTAATAACTTTGTTAAAGAGAGAGGATGAAGGTTGATTGGAAAAAAGGGAATACATAGAGCTGAATAAAGAGCCATATTATTATAGCGACAGCAGCAGCGGCGAGGTGATTGTGTGGGTGATAAGGTTGTGGATGGATAAATGCCTTTTTTGACTAAACTGGTGGTACATATAATAAAGCAGAACTTAAGCTGTGGATATACAAGAACTATCCAACAACAGCTGAAGGAAGCTTAATGAACCAAATTGATATTGTGGTTTGATGGGGCTTGTTGTCGGTCGGCTCGAAGCATGCTGCCTGTCATAAAAAAGGTTCAAAATCGTTGCTTCGTTCCCAATTCAATTACACACATCACATCATCCAGTTAAAGTTTGTAATACACGAACATAAACCCGAATTGTGAATATATTATAATAATATTATCGTGTTGGTGCAGTTGAAGACGAGGTTATGACGTGACGTGCACTTGTTACGACTCGCAAATCACCGCACACTACTTTCGGTTGGTGCATGGTTCTCCTATACAATTCAATCAAAGCAGTAGTAGTAGTAGGGTTAAAGGCTAATTAAATAACGTGGATGACGGAGGAATAGCTGAGTGTAATATAATATTAATCTTATTGGGGAGATTAAAGTAGAGTCGCTGCAATGCATGGCATCATATCGCTTCATCATCGGTTCACAATCGGCTCTCGGGTCATGCGAGCTACCAACTTATTTACCAGGATGGATTATATTCAAATCAGATTTTTTTAAGAGGAGATTGACATAAGATTCACCATCTCGCTTTGTACGGAAGGAAATATCGCAGCATTGTTTGTACTACTTGTGGAAACCTATTTTAAAAGTTTGAACTGTCTGCACGCCAACGAAGAGTGACACCGAGAGCTCCTGCGGTTTTTCCTAAGTAGGTTGTACAAAGTTATCTATAATACACAAGTGAATTGGAGTATTAATCCCCATCACCGCAACGCCGGTGCACCAGTTCCTTGTGTCTGGAAGAAGCGAGTTGGAATTTTTGACCTAAAAACGTACAAATTCATGAGACCCTAATCTATGTAACTCCATAACATAAAGATGTATGTATGTATTAATAGGCATACCGAACAAAGTTTTTATGGTTTTTTACAAAAAGATGCATGAAATTTGCGCATCTATACAATTTATTTTTAATACCCGGTGTACATTGTAGTACCAATGCCGATTTTTGTAGAATTAGCTGGACTGTATTTTTTCATTTATTTAATAAGCAAATAATTTTATTTATGCCGGACCGTCTACTATTATTCCCTGCAATTTATGCCTCATGATTATATATCTTTACTATGACTATTCGACATTAACTTTCTGTCTACGCACGAAGAATTGTGTGTTTATCATAAAATTTAGTTTACGATTGCCGATTGGTGTAGTGCGGCATGTGTACAAGATCATACACAGGGATAGTCTTTGTGCAATGCAACCTGTTATTAGGAAATATAGCTCATTGTGAGTGTGTGACATCTGAAATCGTGAAACAAGCGGAGATCGGGTATCCAAGCTATAAAAAATATTTTGGTGTTATGCGTCGGCAAATAGAAAGCCGATCATAATAATTCTAGAATTGAAACACCTTCACATTTGACTTTATTTTCTATCCGTGAAGTAGCCGGGTCATAAATAATCATAATATGCGGTGATATTAGCAATGCACGTGCACCCCCATGCATGCCTCGTACATGAACAGGGATGAAAACGCGAGAATTTTAGCGAACAACCACTTGTTGCTTTTATTTTACTGTTCCATTCCATTCCATCAACTACGTTACGCCATTATCTTAAATATTCAGAATATTTAGATTTTATTCAAATACTTATTCCGAATGTGAACTATAATACTGACCATTTTTTCATTGTTTATTTACACCAGATCTGAACTACAGTGGAAGGACCTGGACAGGACTCATGCTGACTTTTATTTCAAATGATGGGGAAAATGACAGAGTCGCATAAACAATTTTACATGCAGAGTGATTGCACAGCAACTCGATACAATTTTCCATGTGTCATGATAGTTTGGAAATGATGTGCAATTTGATACTTCAGTGACGCAAAAGTGTGGCCATGAAAGGTCAGTTGGTCGTGTACAACGGACAAGGTTCATGAAATTCAAACTCCCAACTCGAGAGTCTCCAGTTAAAAAATTCCTACATGTATATTGCACAGTTTCTGTAGTTCGTCAACTGAAATATAAACCTTTAACAATAGATAAATTGGGCAGGTGTTGGTCCTCCTCGTTTGCAGTTGTCTGTTATATCTAATTATTATTGTTGTGGCCAGTTATGTAAATTATTTAATAGTACAACTAAAAGTGTATTCCAGTCAGCAGCTACTCCTTCTTAAAAAGTGAGCTATTACATATACGGACGGAGACATATTTACAGTACATCTTTGGAATAATGATCAAAAATCTCTACAGATGGGAATGTCAGAATTAGAATCACGTTTCAGTTTGGAAGGAAAAGGATTCAAATTAACAGTCACGAAGGAAATCAGAACAAAAAATCACCATGAAATGATATTTCTAACCAAATTTAGCTCCTTAGAATACTAATTTATCTGTAATAATGAAAAAAGAAGAACTGATATTTGCTATGAGTGACGACAACAATGATTATTTGGATGATTCGACGATGAGGCTGCATTGTGGAGGTCCGAACGAGTCGGACGAAGGTTGCTGCATTATTCCTGATGTTTCAACAAATTGTGTTCGGCGAGTAAAGTCCACGCCTAATCTACTTCAGATTCCTAGCCCTTCTAGAAATAGAAAAAAGTCTGACGACTCAGCTCTGGGCAGTGGGACGGAAGAGTCCGAGAGTGACAAGTCTGCGAGTAGTGTGGACAATTCTCCGTCCGACACTCGGTGTAAGTAATTCACACGAATTATTTCACCAAACATCTCTAAATAGGACAATTAGATAATTTGCGACATTTGTGTTTCCAGTGGCTGACAGGATGCCTCCTTTCCACCGGAGTCGTAGCGCAGTGTCCAACAAACTTTCTCCGGACTTGGAGGAGTTGCCCATAGCGGCTTTCAGTCAGGCCCAGTCGAGAGTGGCCCTTCTCCGCCCTCCTTCCGTCGTCGTAAGTGACCACGATCTCTGTCAACATGGGGAACAGACTTATCTCACGTTGGAAGATATGGACGCTGATTTCAACCAATATCACCATCGAAGACGTTTCTCTGATGCGAGCGATTGCAGTTCCCTCAGTTTCTCAGAACTAGACTTTCACATCGGACCCTCTCCAGGGGACGAAGACCTAGACGACACGGGATGCAGCAATAGCAGGGTAAGATGGATTCAGTCACCTCGCTCTGTTTCTCTTACATATGTCAAAATCAGAAGAAAAATGCGGAAATCAATCAATCGGGTTGTGGGGTTGTTAGCCTCCCAGACTTTTAAAGCGCTTTTCACTCCTTTTCATGCGTCAGGAATTAAATGTACGAATTCTTAAGCAAACTTAAAATGTCGCCGTCGTTTCACTAGACGACAATACATAATACGCCTGGTCTTATAGTATGCCATTCCTACCAAGTCAATAACCGATGACCTACCTACGACGTCCTCCAATGACGTCTGTTTTTAAATTGACAGCATTGAATTTCAAATCTTGTCTAGATTACGCTTGAGAATTGCAGTACGTACGAATGAACAGAAGCTCGGAAAATATCTGGGTTGCAGAAATTTACAGTTTTTCTCTTTCACTTGTCGAGGTGATTGACTCTGACAGAAGATTTGCAAAAAATTAAGAATTTCATAGAATCCATCCAATTACTACACGGCCGTTACATGTACATACATAGATACAGATCTGTATGAGATGCATCTATCTATGTACCTCGTAGATTTGATAAATAGTTTAAATAATTTACGTTTCATTGAAAAGTAGTTTTCTCTTGTATGCGCAAACATGATACCATTCACAAATTGAATCTAACGCACAGCACATTATAAAATTAATTGCTTGACACATCATAAATAATTAAGGTTATGTCCTTTATTGAAATTCGCAATATTCAACAAGCAGTACATCCTCGACTAATATTAAGTATTCTGCTTAAAATGAGACTATTATTTTATTTGATGAGTTTTATAACTCATAAATATGACCACATGCATCTGTTCAAATTCTAGTTTTATGCACAGCTCAATAGTGTCCTTGTCCATTTCAAATTTAGCAAATGTGAAAAAATATTGAGGACAATTGTCATATTTTTTTATAATTATCATAATTTTTTATACATTCTGTTGGAATTTTATCTTTCTTACAATGTTGAGCAACTATTTAGAAAGTTGAGTTTCGCCAAACTTGTGCCTACCAGGAATCAAGTCGAAATCGTCCATGACTTTTGAGGGGATAATTATTCCTAATCAAATGGACAGTGTGGACCCTGTAATAACTTCTGAAGCAACGATTGGCCAAGTTCCGCAAAAGGTTTGTGAAGTACGTCACTTATTTAATGAAGGCACACTTATTGATAAGGGTTCGGTCTGATCGCTATTGTTGTTATCTCACAAAACATCAACTAATGTAGATTTGTGAATTTATAACAATTAAATTGCATTTTGGTATCATTGAGTGGCGGTCCTGTTTATGTCTGCATCCATTTACGGCAATTCTGGCAATGCTGCGTGTAAGCACCTTGCATGTCAATTGCGTAGGTGTGTATTGTGCATCGCAATAAAATAAGTTGGAGGCATATGTAAGAAGAAAAATCATGGGTTGATTGATGTGGTTGATTAGTTACCTACAAAGTATTTTGATACATTGGAAGGAAATTCGAATTATTTTCTTACGCTGCGCAAATTATGACATGAGATTGATTATTGCAATGGAGGTGTACAAGACTCTTGCAGCAAGTTTATTCATATTCCATCCGAGGTATAAGGACAAAAAAAGTTAAAAAGATAAATATTACACCATGCAGCGCATCACAACATGACTGCTTCTACATATTTTCTATTTATAACATTGCAATCATCGTCGTAATTGTCTTTGCTGACAGCTCTTGCCGAGCAGACCAGTTTCAAACAATGGGAATCAATTGTTGGAAATTAATTGTGTGATAAAAATGTATCATGCACACGATGTCTGATGGTAATTGCTGTAATTGATTTATTCCGTCAAATAAACTGTGGGCTAAATTTCAATAGCTGCTGTTTTTGCACTATGCTTGCTGTGAGCACTGTGAGAAGATGCACAAACTCATGGCATGACAGGCCCATTATGTAAAACTTAATTAGTTATCCGTCTCACCGACGAATCTCCTTTATTGTGGTTCTCATTTTGGCTTGCATGCGTATAGGATTTGTCACTTTTCATGCGGTTTGTATGCGGATAATTATTTGGTTGCACGATTCAAAGTGCAGGGTCGTCTGGTTTTGTTCAGATGTTGATTTCGAGACATTTCTGAAAACTGTTTAAAACAATGCTCAACGATTTGTATAAAATGACAAAAGAACTGATGGCGTAATCAATGGCGGCAGACATTGTCATCGTTATTCCATTATTTGTCCGTAGCCCAGTTAGTATTCATACGTATGTGCATGTGCATATTTATATATATACTTGTGTCTCTCTAAATATCTCGTGGTTGAATGTATATTGTTCTCCAATGTCCTCTGTCTCAAAGGTTGATTTCCAAATATCAATAATGCATCTCAACCCTGCATGTCTGTGGGATGGATAGATATCATTGTTGCAGAAATCGCCCAATAAGTAGCAAAAGAGCAAATATGGCAAGGGGACACAAACATGTATGAGAACCACGCCAAACAAAGAACGACATTTGCATTGTTGAAATTGAATTATCATAGGGAGACATTGTGAGCGGATGAGAGTTGAGAGTGCATTGGCAATTTATTGGCCTTCATTTTAATTTAGGAAGGAAACTCTCATGTGTTCCTGTTGAATGTATGCAGATATTATTTTGTGGTGGTCGTCATATTATTTTTTTTTACATTTACATTTGAATGTCTAATTCTTCAATGTGCCGCATGCAATAGTGTAAGATTGTTGTGGTCCAATCTCGACTTTGGTAGATTCTCATAGAATATTTCCTCTAAAATTGCATCATAATTCA
This sequence comes from Folsomia candida, assembly GCF_002217175.1. Classification (NCBI taxonomy): domain Eukaryota; kingdom Metazoa; phylum Arthropoda; class Collembola; order Entomobryomorpha; family Isotomidae; genus Folsomia; species Folsomia candida. Next base: position 16,308,782 of record NW_019091194.1, on the reverse strand, counting down.
TCATATTCTGATAGTTGTAAGATAATAACTGGTCAATCTCAAGGTGCACCACGCATGCACACAGATGAGCAAAGCGATACCAATCAAAAGCAATCCATATTTTAGCATGCTGTTTGCTATACAGGGAATTCTTGCTAATTTTCATTTTATGATTTTATAATTGATATAAACAACAATTACGTTTTTAAGAGCACATGTGAAGCTGAAACAGTCTACTTATTGCAATTCGTACATAATTACTTTTACTGTAGGTATGGTCATGTGCGAAATATAGGATCAATTTCGTCTACCATATCACTTTCAGCTTAGGTTTGAACTTGTCACTCAACATTTGACACGAATCATATGCAATGCATGTTAGAAAAGGAATTGCAGACCAAATTGATACATTTTATGTATACCACCTTCTTCATTCAGCGAGTGTACATGACTATTACGTGGTGACCCATGAAAATCACGTCTTGATTGGTCCCGTGACTGAATTTGGTAGAGTCCCCCATATTATTTTATCCCATGAGTTTCTAAAAATTTCCAGTTTTAATCAGTTTGTCATTCATGAATGTACTCCCAATCGTCACGTTCTCAAAACAAGAAATGAACACAAAAATAATTACTATTGCTCTTCTCGAATGCTTCTCGTATTGTATAGTGACTCGTTCGTCAATATTGTATTATTTATTATTTTGTGTGTTTCCTGCTATTTTAGGGTAATTATGTCGACTTGTGCACATTTTTGAAATTAAGCCAAGGATGAGACCCCCACAGATCGAAATTATGTATTTGACACTGCGAGTCCTTGAAACACAATTCTTAAAATTCCAAAATTGAATCACATCCGTCACAAATTAGACCTCGAAGCAATTAGTCACTTGTGTTAATTGATCGTAAATGAATCCATGCAAATTTGCATGCCATCCCCACCACCACCACCAGGAAGGAAGTTCTCTCGTCCATTCAATCTCAGTCCTTTCGCTCGTGCTGTTAATGGAGCGTTTCAAGCAACCAATGAAATACGTACAACTAATTCAGCCTAATGGAAATGCCATTTAAGTATACACATTTTTGTAATAATTTCCAAATGGTCATCATTACCACCACTCCATATCCAACCAACCAATTCATTCAACGAATGCAACAGGGGCTCTCATCTTCTCACTTTTATTCATTTGGTGTTTGTTTATTGCCACAAATAATTTAAATTTTTGTATTTAGCGATTAAGTAGCGAGTTCTCTGCTAAATGTCCAGATGAAGATTGCAGAAGTGGCAGAAGTAATAAAGTTCAGGAAGACGAAGAAGGATTGCTGGCTCATGGGATGACAGTTGACCTTCTTGTGTCTTGAGCTTAGCGGAAAGTCGAGAGATTATTATTTGTCTTCTTTTACATCTCAGCGACACACTCACTCGAGCGAAAGAATTTTGACGGCATTTGCAATAACAAAGTCCTGTAGCGCTTGCATATGTGTTTAGATGATGATAAATGCTCATATTAATCTCAATCGCAAATCCTTGTTCAATATCGATGATATCTCTCGGGGATTAATCATCATCCGCTGAAATCAATGCCATTACAAGTTTTACCACTGTAAAATTGACCTTTATGGATATCCACCATCCTCAGCAGCAGCAGAAGTGTTTGATTATTGGGTGCAAATTGGGTGAGTGTGTTTCTTCCAGTCAATTGCTATTCACTTCTTTGACAGTAATGTGCGATTCGCTTATTATTGTTTGCCAAACATGTTTGGCATAAAATGATTTCTGATGCTGAAAAGTAAAAACTGATTATACATTATGTAAAAGCTTTTGAGTTAACTTTGGAATGGTGACATATTTGTACTATATACTTGACCAATCGTACGTAATATGGTGATGGTCATCACACACTGTTTGTGTAACTCGATCATTATCACGACATTGATAAGTCCGGAACTGCGAGGCTATGCAGATACCTAATCGAAACAACAAGTTCCGATGGCCGAATGAGATGAGGTCAATGAGTGAGGTTTAGTGCAGAATGACATCACAATGTAATATACGCATTGTGTTATCAGGGGATGAAAAAATAAATTATGTACTTACCCATGATACAAATAAGGATTTGTGTAAAATTAATAGAAAACTGTTTAAAAAAGTTCATGCCGTGATTTCTCTTTGACCTCAGTCGGCATTATTGTGTTACACAACATTCAACAGGGATTTGGACAAAAAGCGGATAGACCACAATTTGATGGCGCATTAAAGAAATGTTGCTGGTTTAGTGCCTCTACTGTTTCTTTGATTTCATGGAATTGCAAGCTGTCTGTTCGCAAATTCGCATCTTTCAAACCTTTGCACTTTAAGCAATACTTATATAATGGAAGTGTTTTTCGTCGCGGGGATGGATGCATTGCATGAATGAAACCGAATCGCGTGTGTGTGTAAATCACGAATGATTTTATTGTTGAGATAATTTGTATCATTTCTTTACCTCCTCGATTGCTGCTGAACGTCCTTCGTTCTCTCGATATGGCTGTGTAGCTTAGTGAATCTTCAGTTCACATCAACTTTTTGTACCACCATAAAACTGGATTGGTGAATACTGCCGCCGCTGCTTCTGCTGGATACTGGTCGAGGTAACTGCTCGCAACTTCAAATAATTAAATCGTCACCATTTCCACTTTTTTGGCGTGTTTTGCTATTTCTTCCCATGGAAAGCTACCTTACATTTGTACCTCGGCTCTCCCAAAACCAATTTTATGTACTTATCAGTTGAAGTAATCCGTATACTCAACTTTCGTTCGCTTAAATTGCCGACGGTATGAAGACGATGGTGATGATGCAATTGTGGGACTCTTATGTATGTAGTTATATATTGATGACTGCAAGTTGCGACGCGCATATAACTTCTCATCCTCAGTTCTGAAGTTGTGATCGCCTCTTATTTATTTATTGTGGAAGAGCAACTGGAAAATTTGTACACTTCATGAAAGGATTAAAGCAATTTATCATTATGATGTATGTGTACGACATGCATGCAAAGTTGGACATGACGATGTAGCAATATGGTAGCATTACTACTACAAGGAATAATGATGACCTAACAGGTTTAAGTCGGACTTTTGGTCAGTTTTTTCTTGTTATTATTCACTTACCTGCTTTACCTTTGAATTACGATTGCTGTGTTTATATAATTTCCATCTGCAGTCAGTTTTTAATAAATGATGTTGCCCTCCCTAAAACTGGTGTTCTGCTATTGCTATTAAGTTTTCTTATTGTAATAATGGAATTACTTAATTCTGTGTTGCTGGTCAAATCAGAAATTAATAAAACAAATACTACACTTCTAAATATCTGTATAAAATACAAAATATTTGGTTCACAGAACTCAGCGTATGGCAGCTTATAGATTTCGAAATATGATAGCTTGGCTCATTGTTCAACTGAAAATGTATTGCATAATTAATTTTACTGTGGTGTATCCTTATGCATATCTATGGGGCTTTATCTATGGGGAAAACGGATTTGACGCTATAAATACTTGACCAATTGAATGGCTTTGAGGCTCAAAGTTTGAGCATTATCCAAGGAAGAATATTCCAAACTACAAAATCCAGCCGATAGTTTAAATTCATTTTCCTAAATCGGGACGAATAAATATTTCAAAAACCATTGGCCGAGCGGTTTTGCGAGTTACTCTGGATTTTTTGACGTAATTTTTGAAGGACAGGCTTCTGATTTTCAGATCCTTATCGGCAATCGAATTTGTCACAAAACCATCCCACCGTAATTATTAAACTTTTTCGTTTATTGGTATTTTTCCGTACCACGCTTTAGCATTATACTGTGGAGGTTGACTGTTTGTCGCCTACATGTGCATACATACTTCTACCACAAATAAGCATTGAATAGTCAGATTCAGATCAGATAATTTACAAATTCAATCGCAGCAAGATATTCAATCAAACTATAGTCAATAACCAATGACGTGTCGTTGCCTATGGTAGAAAGGACATGTTGTGATGTGACATTCAAAGTTTATCACTCAACCACAAACCTAATTCAGAAGAGCAGATTATTTATAAGAACTGGATCGCCATCAACTATTCATCAAATAACTAAAATTATGTGGTCATCGTACCGAGGTGGTTTTTGGTTGATGCGCATTTAGATTTGTGTACCAAGCGATGACCAAATTGGTCGGAGCAATGCATTTATAGACGAGACATTTTTTCAAGTTTAATTTTAAATCAAGGATAATTTAATATAACCGAGGACAATTTATTAAATAAGTATTATTATCTACAATATATATATTGCAGTGGAGTTTCATGCAAACGTGGTATGATGGACCACTGTGCTGAGAACACACTTCTTCAAACACCATCGTAAATAAATGTTGCTTTACTTTTCTCAAGTAATACCTCCACTCAGAGTGAATATCTTATTTGGACATACGTACATACAACGCAACAATGTTACCTAAGGGTTGGATTGCTTGCTTGGGAAAAGAAGTTATCATCGCGTATGGGGGTCCGCAACATGTCCGCAACATAGATAATGATATGTAGAATATACACGTGCATAGCGTCATGAAGCATCAGGCAAGCCACTCAAATGGTGGGACACCAAAAAGTAATGCCGTAGTTAAGTTAAATTGGTAAGGTTCTCGTATTTTGTTATCTGCCCACAACTTTAAACAACCAATACAAAACGTGTGTCTGTTCAATGCTAAGTTAAAAAGTTAAACTTGATGTACTAAATATGCGCCTATATGAGTGCAATGCAGTACAAATATGTAATATGCATTCTGAGTGTTTGTAGTATCATGATGCTGAATAAGTAAAGTAAAATACTTGCTCTCACTGCTAACATCATCATCATCTTTCGACTATTATGAGCTAACATACGCTGCGGCAGAATTATTGTGGTTGTTAATAGTTAACTCAGTCAGATTATTATATGTACTACTGCTTATTATGTATTATGTAGGTAGGCTTGGTTTGTGTGTAGAACCAGAATTTAATGTTTGGTGGACCTTAGTTAGCTACAGGTTTTCTTTGCGATGAGACCGGATGCCTATTTGTCTTCCATTGACGTCAGTAATCCTATTGTAAAGTTTGTGGACAATTTGTTTAGTCGAGTCGAAGGTGTGCATTTCGTAAAATTGATGTATGGCACATTTGTTTGAGTGGTTTACTAAATCGACCTTAATTGTGAAGAGACTCGGTCCTCGCTAAAATAAACAGAGCCAAGAGCGTCTCTCTCCTGACTGGTAAAGTATGAATAAGTCAATACGGGTAGATTTTTTGGCAGTGAGTTTATGAAGTAGAATATTATCAACTAATTACAATTGTTTGACAGTGTGTGAATAATTGGTGAGTGAGTACTGTTTGTTTATGTTGTAATAATAATACGGGTTGTTGGAGGACCTCTGCGAACGTTACAAAGTATTCGTGACCAAGATATTCTGAACTGAACGTGTAATATCTGGATCGAATATTTCCTATTCAAGTTAAAATGACGAGATGACCTGAGCATATTTTGACAACTGTGTCGCGGTTTACTAGTTGTTTTTTTTACAAATGTATGTATGTAGTAGACGCGTAAGAAAACATTACCATGCAGCGTGATACGGTGATGCTCCATGTTTGCCTGACTGATCTGATATCACACTAAATTTAAAGAACATTACAATTCCGAATCCAAAGGCGCTGCATTGCACTGCTTGTGATAAAAGGCGTAAAAAGACCAGTGGCAGGATTTCATTGTTCATCGCGTCGAAGGGAGTTAAATATTCGTGATCGTTGTTTGACATCTACCATTTGGTTCTTTGGTTTTGGTGGAGTGTGTGCGGTGACAGACTCCTCGCTATTATTTATTATCCCGCATAATGTTCGTGTCCTAATAAGTTAATTGTTGTGAGCATAGTGGTGAAGTGCAGCAGATGAGGAAAATATGAAATAGTGCTGTTGGGAGAACGAAAGTAACACCATTCACAAATCTCCTCTCCTCCTGAAAAACTCTGCTATTACCATTGTTGATTGATAATAATACACATAAAACTTTGGTAAAAAAAGAGCGTGGCAGCTAAAAGTATCGTGCAGTGCAAATATATTATTTATATTTAAACAGCTTTCTACCCTACAACGAGGAGTTTATGTTCGAGAGATTTGTACCTTTGGTTGGGGTCTCACCTCACCGTCATGAATTTTATGTGGTCCGCTTACATACGTGTATCTACGCTCAGTCAGTTTTCTTTATCTGCTAACTGAATTCAATTGAGGATTGAACTATCGACTGATTGCATTGTCGTTTAATTATAGTTAATCTATTCCCTGACCGAGAGAGAGAAAATTCAAAGACCTTGAATAAGACATTGCAGCTACCTAATTACTGTGAGAGCATATGCAGATTGCCTTTTGCACGTACTTCAGTACGTACGAAAAGACGGATTGTGCAGTGATTTCGACATAAACATAAAAATCCCCATATTATACTTGCATTATACTCCGTCAGTGACGCTTGTTGTAAATGATAAGGAGGTGAAGTGAACAAGAACACATAATTGACTGCTGTTCGTGACACAGAAAGTTCATCAATTCCCGAGAGGCTTCACCCGATTATTCCATTTGTAGCAAATAGCAAAATGAGTGTCGGGTACGACAGTTATTTGGTTGGGCTTCAAGTGCCAACATTGCCCGATTACGGAGATCCTTCGAGTGATGACCTCAGTTCAGACTGCTGGGACACCGACGATCAAGATTCTGCACCAGTGCGAGTACGGACAATAATTCTATTATTTTTCCATCTTTGCCCTATTTTTGAAAGAATAAAATGACTGCATGTTTGGTGGATGAACGGATTGCATGCATCACAATAAAATGTGATGTAGACGAACCAATTTCATATATCATACATTCATGTATGAATGCTTCTATATGTATGTATGACGGATAAATTAATGCTGCATTGTGATGTTGTATTGTGGTGTGAATTTAGATGACAGTCTGATAATTTTTCTTGTAGTTTAACAATTATATAAAATATCTCGTGAGAATAACGATACAATTGTGGCGTCGTTGCATTTATTATTTGCGCAGTGTTGAGAAGTGTGATAATTTTTAAGATTCAACTAAATTCGTGACCTAATTTTAACCTTGTCCTGGGCAAATAATTAAATACCTCACTAACAGTTTTTTTTTCAATCGTTTAACAGACATCCAGATGGAGGGCGATTCGTTCCATCGTGCACTTCACTCCGTTCATTCAGACCTACAAAAAGTCAAAGTATCCCTGGGTCCAGTTAGCGGGTCATCAAGGCAACTTCAAGGCTGGGCGGCAGCAGGGAACCATTCTCAAAAAATTCTGCAGCAGAGAAAAGGACGCGTTCGAGCTTCTCAAGGAGGACCCTCTCAAACCATTTGTACCTCAGTATTACGAAGTCGTTCAGGAAGAAGATAGTGGTAATTATTACTGTCATAATAATAATCTTCAAAACTGAGCAATAATATCTGCCCGAATTTAACCTGCAATTTTTCGTTTACATTTTTACTAGAATTTCTTCAGTTAGAAGATCTGTTGGGTCAGTTTGTAAGTATTTTCTTTATAAACACTTGTATAAGTACACATAAATATTGGGATATTGGTGATAATGGTTTATATGCTGCTCATTTCAGACCAATCCGTGCGTGATGGATTGCAAGCTTGGAGTGCGAACTTATTTGGAAGAGGTGATCATTTTCATTCAATTCTAATAATTAAGCAGTAATAATTAATGATCTAATTTAAATAATTATAGGAACTTATGAAAGCCAAGGAGAAACACAAGCTACGAAAAGATATGTATGAAAAAATGTGTCAAATTGATCCGAATGCGCCGACCCCAGAGGAACATCGTATGAGAGGAGTGACCAAACCACGGTACGAACTTTTTCTAAAAGCGGAACTGCCTTTTAATTTCGAGCACGTGTTTCCGTGTGGGGCATAGATCTACAAATAGAAATAAGCAGAGATTTCCATTATGTGCCATTTCCTACATCCTTATGCACTGTTTATTATGAATTAAAAAGGCAGAGCAATTTGAATTCCGGCCGTGCGCCCGAATGAAGAACGCAAATTATCCACAAGTATAACCAAACCTCGTCATGATATTTATTTGGTTGAACAATCAATTTAGACAATAGCGTGTGAACCTTATGCATGACGCTGAGAAATTGCGTGGTGTCCAAGACGTTTGACTTTGATAATAGGGTGTACATATAGCGTATACTTCATATCAAATTCCGTGCGCATGTCTTGCTTAATTACGTCACAATTAAGCATGTAATGAACTGTGACAGGGTTGTGTATATTTATGTGCAGGTGATGATGATAATTTACATGGAGTTGTTACCACTTGCAGATACATGGTTTGGAGGGAGACAATTTCTACAACTGCAACGATGGGATTTAGAATAGAAGGAATTCGGAAATCGGACGGTACTTCTTCCAAAGACTTTAAGACTGTTCGATCCCCAGATAAAGTCAAAGAAGCATTTTCGTCATTTGTTGACGGCTACGCCAGTGTGATTCAGGACTACTTGGACAGGCTTTATGCTTTAAGAAATGCACTGAAACAGTCACAATTTTTCTCTACGCATGAGGTACATTGTTTTATTGAGTGTTAAGCTAAGATACCAATTAGGTAAGGCTAAACTTGGTTTGAATATTTTTATAGGTCATCGGTAGTTCTCTTCTTTTTGTGCACGATTCCTCAAGAGCGTCGGTGTGGATGATAGACTTTGGTATGCAAAATATTCTAAAAATAGTTTAATTTGTATCACCTAAATTGGCAAGCTTACTACTTGGCTGATTCTTAATAATTACGCTAATTACTCGCCCATACGCATAACCAGAAGGTTGACATATTGCTTATTTCTCACTTTCAGCCAAAACGATTCCTCTTCCGGAAGGACTCCCGACTTTAAGCCACGATAAGGTGTGGACTCCAGGGAATCACGAAGACGGGTACCACATTGGCCTTTCAAATCTCATCACCATTTTCGAAGAGATTAAAAAGAATTAATAAGAAAGACACTCTAATTTCGAAAGACGATTTCAAATTTACTAGTTTTATATGAACAAGAAAACCTGATCAGCTATGTATTGTATTTAGGATTCAGTCGTTGTTGTTGTTATTATTGTTACTGTACATTATTTTTGTCGTACGGGATGATTTATTTCCTCTGCCTAGATTTATACAGGCATTGTTGCAGACAGCAGGAAAATCATGTCATGAGATAGCACACCCTTGTTAGTGCAAATGTGGAGAAGACATGTGAATTTCAAAGTACAACGTTATACATTTTCACTATTTAATTACGACATATATTATATTCTTCCAAAATCTCCTCATTACGTTTAATAAACTGTTACACAAGTAATCATATTGCATGCCTGGAACATAGTTCATTGTTATAAAACAGAGCCAGCCACACATTCCAGTCATTAAACACATTAAACTTGCCCAGTAAACTGAAAATGCGAGTTAATTATATATATATGCACACAGAGATGTGTAGTGTTTAGAACAAAATGTGAGAAAATTCTCCCTTGTTCAAAATCTCATACGCAAAAGGGAATAAAGAATCCCTATTCGATCAGCACCTTTGACAGTGTACAACTTATACAATCCAGAAAATTAATAGCTATTCAAATTCTACTGTTCTGAATATCAATGTAAAATCTACGAGTGTATGAAATTCATTGAGGAAATGAAAAATGAATAAAATTACAAAAGGAGCTTAAGAGGAATTTATGTAGCAAAGCACAAAGTGATTTATATTAATCAAAGCTGTTCTGATCCGATCTCCTCCAATCACCATTAGCTCAATTATAGCATTTTCTAACGGTAAACGGGTGACATTAAATTAGCATGAAGCAATTAATGTTTGTATTTAACTTCCATTTAGCTTCCTGGCAGCATAAATATTATATAAAAATTTAACGCGAAAGGCCGTTGCTCTTGTTTTACATGACATTTTGGCACGTGTTCATATTTTATTTTTGAATCTCAAAGTCTCATGAAGTGAATGAATCAAGTTCTTTCAGTTATTCACCCTGGACTCTTTTACGCCTTCCGAACAGGATGTTGTGTCATTTATGCTGATCCAGACACTCATAAATACTCAAAAAAAATCAGACATCGCACACATGACACATACACGGACGAAAGAATGCATTATATTATTAGTAATAAAACTGACCAAGTATGTATGAAGATTTTAAGTAACTAAACTAGCTTTAAGATTAGGTTGTAATATTATTAAAATTTAAATTTAAATAATTTCATGATGAACAAACCAAACTTTTCATCTACGTGAAGAATGTCAAGATTTTTATCAAATAAAATGCATAGCAGTCGAATAATTCCTATTGACTATTGAACGTCTTATTTACTCCTAGGTTTTTGAGGTAAGACACAAAAATTTGACTGAAACTGTTGAACTTTATGTATGAAGAAAATATTTCAAGGATAAAAAATATGTATGTATGGACGTTTGATTATCTGAGCATATTTTTCAAAGAAAACGGCTTACTTCCAATGATAAATCGTTTCTAAACCATGGTGTATAATATTCATTTATTTCGTATGATTAGGCACTATTCAAGCGGTAATTACGTATTAGCATCGTGGATATGAATATTCTGACCACCCCACAAGCAGTATTTTTGAAAATCACTTTGCCATGTACAACATTTCCATGCATATCTTATTACTCCACTGTCACATGACATGCTTTATCAGATCAATTAACGAAATTATTGGAAAATTCTCAAGCGTTATTTTATAAGCATTTGACTAATGATGAGACACGCACGCTGCTTTGACTTGATGCCACATGCATATTATGCAGTTTTTTTAGTCAACCCAGCAGCAGAAGAGACACAGCAGCCTAGATGTGCTGATGTCATGAGATGAGATAAGAACGAGGAGGAACGTCAAGTATTCAAAACTGATATGCCAATGGTGTTCTATTCTTTTGACGACGACAAATCTCAGATTCGTTAACCAACAACACTCCCTCAAGAGTCCATCCATTTCTGATCCATCACCAAAGAGGTGAGATTGCCCGTAGCCAGACTATGCAATAAATAATATGAAGCCTGAATCGTGGCTCTGCAAGATGAGACTGTGAGACCTTGCTTGCTCTCGCTGAGATTTTTGTTACTCAACAAATACAGACTTCAAGATCATTTGGATGCTGCTTATTCCTCCCAATTCAAGAACACTCGTTCTCATTCTTATTATTCGTTGTTTGTACATGACGAGTGGCAGGTATATATGGACGCAGCGTCGTATTGCTGCAGGGCTAGTCTTATTGGTTTTGAATCGCATAGTTTCCGAGATTAACTTATGTAAATACAATTCAATTCAATGAAATACGTTTCAACAGTTACATGAAATAGATTTTCATTTGAACATAGACAGGTAATACACTGAACTGAGCAAGCAATATTTTATTTCGCACTTTTAGCTTGGGCTGCTGTATTTTCATGTGAAGTGCAGTGTTCATATATTCACTGAATTGCATTTAATTCCGACAGCTTTAAGCTTTATCAGCCAGCAGCATCAGTACTTGTTCAACTAGAATTTCATTTCCATGCATTTCATTCATTTCACTAAATACAGACTAATCCCAATTAAGCCCTGATACATTGAATACAGCATTAATTTCAAGCGAATTTGTCCTCAATGGTCTCTGGATTGGTTGATATGATAAAATGCAACACGTGCAATTCTACGGCCCTTCTTTCTCTATTTGTAAAAGGAAATGACGTCACGACCATTCTCCATTCAGAATCAGATTCACAGTGGCATGTGGATCACGCACGCATCACATCCTCAATTTCGACGATGACCATGAACAAGCATCGGCCCCATGAATGAACAAGCACGGGATGCGAAGAAGCATTATTAGTGCCTCCCAATTAGAAACGTCGCAAACAGTTAGAAAAATTTATTGAATTTCAATGATTCGTTGGCGAATATAAATGAGCATTGCTATTTTCACTATTTCACAATTTTGAAAGTATTGCAAGCACAATTTCGTGTAAAGTCATGAAATTTGTGGTGCATACGTGCCAATGGTGATGCTGTCTGGTGTGGATTGCATTGAGAATTTGGATACATTGTGGTGCAGTGGTTCGACTATGTGGCTGATAGTACTTTCCTTTTAAAAAGTGTTCTTCATTCATCATCATTTCCTTCGGACTGGAATAAAATAAAATAGCAGCTCTCCTGGAACGAAGGAATCAATTCAATTCCTGCCTCTCCGCTGTCTGCACAACTTTGTTCCCCTCATGCGATCGATAAGTGGAATATCCAGCCCAGGCAATTGTCCCACCACCAACTCCTCCTCTTCTCGGTTATCATTTTAATTTAAGCTTCACGAATTAACCAAGGCCTCGTGTCAACGACAACGTTTTCATTCTTGGAGCCAAATTGGTGAGTAGTCTTTTACTGATTGTTCGGCGCAGCCATTACATTTCATATTTAAATTAAGTAATTTGATTGCAATGGTCTGGCAATTCATTGGATTGCGTATGTGTCATTGTGCATTGCACACTTTTATTTATTTATTCAGTTTAAACGCTGATTCAACAAATTGCAAGTATGAAGTAACATAACCTGTGTGTGCATTATGTATATTTATGTTTCCAGGAGTTGGTGGCAGTGGAAGCAAAAAATGAGGTTAACTGAAGAATAATTTACTCGAAGCAATAACAAAAAACGGAAATTCCGCAATACTGCTTTGCGCGTCACGCCACGACCACAGCAAGGCTACGACCACAGACAAATTTTCTTTAGTTGCATGGTGCATGTATGACGAATTGACGACGACCTCTGCGATTCTTTTGGTGAGATATATTCTCAACATTCATTAATCAATGATTTGTTGGAAATTTATACTAAAGAGTTCCAAATTATATGTCATTCATGAAGATTTAAACTTGAACTTTCTTTTAATATTATACACAGGTAACTGCGTGTCAAAGTATACTTGCTACAAGCAAAGCAGTGGAGTTAGTAGGTGTTAGAAGTCGCTATTCTGCTGTCGACAAGTGTGAATGGGCTCAAGACTGGGGAAATTTGTATACTATTCATACAACATGAGTGATCGTAGTGAAAAGAAGGAAGATAAGCATTGCGAAGTATCATCATGTTCTAACGGAGCTTGTTCCAATAGCGACGCAAACGTGTCCAATTTGCAGAAGGATAAGGAACAACAATCGGATGACCAAAGTGATGGGAAGAGTAGCACGGGAAGCGGTGAAACAACTTGTGTTTCGTGGAGAACTCGGTCAGATAACTGGTCAATGAAGAAACGTCGTACTTTTAAAAGTGGCAGTTCCAGTAAAAAGGAATTTTTTGGGAAGCGAAACAAAAAGTGGCCCATGAGGAAATCAAAAGGAGAATCTTCAGATGTAGAGCCACCCCCCACGGGATCTCTCTCTTGTGTTTGCACGATGTATCGAAGGATGAATTCGGAAAGTGAGCAGCCCACACCTGGATCGTCTTCTTCTGCACTGACTTCTAACAATAATGACACGATTCAAAGATTGTTTGCCACCACCTCCGCTGCTGCAAGCACAACTGCCAACAGTAAGCGGAATATGAAAATTTATTACGAAATCTAGTCTATTGCAAAAGCAGCAGACTTTCTATATTTATAGCCTGAGCCAGGCATTTTCTTGTTCTCTTGATTAATTTCTAAACCCGGTGTGGTTGGTCCCTTCGGGTTACCTTTTTTTGTAAAAGTAGCATTTTTATTTGGATTAATCTCTCCATATATATTTATAAGTAGCATGCAAAATTTCAGCGTTTTGCGACTGATTTGTAAAACTACCACAGATATTATACTGCCATTTACAATTTCAGATCCCGTTGGTCATCACAGCCACACCCCAATAATAGATTTATCACGATTTAACCCTGCTGACTACCCTATTGATGACGAAGACGAAAGAATGAGGCAACAACGAGCAAGGGAGATGGCCGAAGGTGTGGACGTGGAGCTGTCATCACTTGTCGGAGAAGTATCCATCAGGAATGAACGTTATCCTGCCCATTCACAAGTATGATGTGATTTAATATCAATGGATTGAATCTAATATAGTTTAGTAGGCATGCACCATCACTAATGCTGATTTTAATTTTTAATAGGTGGATTTCATTCATTATCTTGTTCCGGACTTGAAAGGTATTATGAATATCCGTCTGACAGTTGTATTAGTCATGAATTAATGACGTAGAGTACATAATAATGACAATAATAATTGTTTGTCTGACTTAAAGAGATCACAAATTGCTCATTTTATTGGGGTAAAATTGATCGTTACGAGGCAGAAAAGTTGTTGGAAGGAAAACCCGAGGGAACATTCTTATTAAGAGATTCAGCCCAAGAAGAATACCTGTTTTCCGTCAGTTTTAGGTAACTATATTAATTGCTCAATCATTATTCCCCATTCACTTCATCTGAGTTTTATTTTTATTTTTTCATTAGGCGATATAGTCGTTCTTTGCACGCCAGGATAGAGCAGTGGAACAATCAGTTTTCATTCGACTCACATGACCCCTCCGTCTACTCCTCGACCACCGTTACAGGTTTAATCGAACATTATAAGGTATGAAACATGGGCTTTTTTATTATAAATATTACTATACGCAAGGGTAACTTGCTAATCGTATTTATTTATTTAATTATTTTTTCTATATATAGGACCCTTCATGTTGTATGTTCTTTGAACCTATGTTGACCACCCCACTCCATCGTATCTTCCCATTTGGATTGCAACATTTGGCTCGAGCAACGATATGCAGCCATTTGAAATACGATTCAATTAAAGGTAACTAACCAGTATTACCATTAATACCGTAAAATTTTATGGACCGTTTCCATTGAGTAATATTCTTAGTAAAATACTGAAACACTTATTAAAGTTTATTTTTTTAATTTGTTTCAGATCTTCCCCTTCCAAAATCTCTCAAAATGTACCTAAAAGAGTATCATTATAAACAACGCGTACGCGTACGGCGATTGGAATGACCTCAAGGCATTATCTGTGACGACATTTTGTCTGACTTCGATTTCTCATAAGATGGTAATCTTATGTTATGAGAAATTAATGTGGTACTAGTGTAATGTTGACTGGACGCGTCGTGTGTTCATAATTACAAATATCGTTACTTTGTATTATCACTGATTTTGCAATAATTTAAAAATCCTGCACATTCAATCCTGTTTCCTGGATGAGTCTGATCTGATTCAGGCTGTGAATATACTTTCAATCTTAAGAAAGATGCTAAAATCTCAGCCTGCTATATGCTACCGACCGACTTATTGAAGTTACCGATCTAAATAATTATTTTGTAATTGTTGTATATCAAAACTATTAATTTTGTATAATAAGTTGTTTGCCCTTGCAATTTACCTTTTGAAATTTATTTAACTAAATGCAATTAACATCAATCAACACGGCTCGAATTTCGCCAATCATTGATTCGTCTATCGTTCGTATCTGGAATATGTCCTGCCTAACTAAGCAAAATACAGCGATTATTTGAGTCTAAATTATTCTAATCGCAATTAGTTTCACATTTCATATGACGCTGTCTAAAAGAATTGTGAGTAGAGTTATATTATATCTATATATAAACACATATATATAAATGTTGACCTTTAAAATTATGATAAATAAATCCCTCTATACCACTACCCATGACCATCAGTATGAAATTAATTTGAATGACTAAATAAATTATGAAGGGTATAAATTGGAACGAGTCATAATTAATTATTTTACAAAAATTATAACCGAGTAAAAAATAGGATCCCTTGAGAACTGTTCAAGTTAAATAATCTGGGAGTCAAAATTTTTGACTCAAAAACAAACTTATTTTAGTCCGTCAGTTCCGGAAAGTTTCATAAACATTTTTAATATGCAAATATAATGCAATGCATGTGCATGAGGTGTAATCCGAGTTGTTAGAATAATCTTGCTTTGCCCCGTCAAAAGTGCCGGATCTCTTTGAATTAGATTATCTCTTCAACTTGCAGCACGCAGTTCGTCATCATCGTCGGTCGCCGCATCTTCGCTTCCGGAAAGAAAAATTGACATTTTTGACTTGACACAAAATAGTTTGGAAATTTGTAAGAATTAGTTAACAAAGTTCACTTTTTGTAGATCTTCTTGACCCAAATGGTTACCTTGTTTCGAAATCAACCTGTCTTTCGCTTTTCTTGTACATTTAATATTAGTTTGCATATTTATCAAATTCTCATTCAATTTATGCCCTTGCGTGGATTTCCATGGTATAATGCTGGAAAATTGAATTTTACTTTGGATGCTATGAATATGCCTTTAGTAGCACTAATTCGATTTGTAAGATTGATTGTAAGACTGATTCGACAGGGGGAACGGAATTCCAAGAAAGCATACAAGACTTAATTTTTTTTTTTTACTAAGACTTGAGGAATTTCAATTACGTGTTATTTTTTATTAACAGGATCATTGGATAATCTTTAATTTGGGTTTATAAAATCATTGAAGCATCGCAACTACCATGCTGAGCAGTATGAGTGGACGAACGGCTGCTATTGGAGCTGCCATAAGTGGAATCATTGTACTGGGATATTGCATGTACTTTGACCACAGTCGACGCTCGGATCCAAACTTTAAAAAGAATCTTCGAGAAAGTGAGTACATTTATAAACTACACCAATGATTGTTACTGCTTCGGGAATCATTGATTTGAAGATATCCTTGTTTATTAAGGCCTAGCATTTTTTAAATAACATATGAAAATGCATTTTTATCTAAATAATAAATAGTTATATTTATAGTGTCTTATAATTTTTTGATCAAATCTACAGAGAGGAAGCAACGTCGTCTGGCCAAGGTGTCGGGTTCAAAACTCCCCGATTTGCGAGATCAGGACGCAGTGCAGAAATATTTCTTGGCAGAAGTGCAGTTGGGAGAAGATTTGCTCAGTCAGGGGGAAGTTGACAGCGCTGTGGAACATCTTGGTGAGAATTATAGGTTTTGATTATTTTATTTTACAAATGTAAATTATTTTGTAATTATTAATTAATTTAGGAAGTGCAATTGCCGTGTGTGGCCAACCCCAACAGCTCCTTACCATTTTGCAACAGACTTTGCCCCCTCAAGTTTTCCATCTACTCCTCCAAAGGCTCCCGATGATCGGTCAAGTAAGTCTACATTTTTTAGATTGGGAACAATTAATTTTAACTCGAGTATGTAATTGCTTTCAAGAAAGAGTCTTCGGCTGGCAGCACGAGTTTATGATAATCACTTTGTTCATGTTTTAGGCTGTTCATGCTCGACAAATGGAATCCTTTGGTGCTCTTAATGATGGAAACGGGATGGGAATGTCTACCTCGTCTGGAGCAACTGTTACCGTCGTTGATGATGAACTCGAATAAATAATACAATAAACCAACAACACACTCGTAAACGATGAAACTGAAAAAAAAACGCCAACCCTCTTCACTCCTTCACTCATGACAGCTTCAATTTCTATTAATCTATGGTTTAATTTTCAATTAAAAAGTACATTTCAGGAGTTGGTCAATCATGCAGCGTCCAACTTTTGCCTTACCTTTGTCAAAGTAAAAATAATACACAATCACATGATGATTAAGTTAAATTCTCTACCAGCTTGATTCAAATTAGTCAACGATGACACATAGACCCTCCAACTTCGTCTAGAATGAAGTTTAAATGAATACTTTAGTTGTAATACTGCTCTAATCAGAGTGTATCGATTGTTTAGAAGTTTGTAGTCATTATTTGCGTAGTCACTGTGGAATCCACAGTGTGGACCATTTACTTATTTTGCATACTTTAGTTTCACGCGTAGCATTACTATTATTATAATTATTATTAGTCTACAATCTATTAGTCAGATTTGTATGTAAATGGTTTATACAAATAACCATTGTTTTTTATTGTCAGGTTAATTGTTTAGTAGCCTTTTTGGCTAAAGTCCCAGACTCATCACTGATACATAGATGAAATAGGTATCATATAACAATATAAGTTTATGTCAGAACAAAATTGAACCATAGTTGCTTCTTGCGATGTATATATAGTGCGTTCGTGGTAACTATAAGTTGTTTAATTTACTCATCTAAAGTTGACTTTCGGTAATAAAAAAAAGTCCATCCCTCCGCATTTTGACGTTTCGTTCTATTGCGATTTATTTTTGACGTTTGATGGTTTGCATAAAAGTAAAGCAATGATTCCAAATCAGGTTTCATGAAAAAGTATCCTTTGCCATGCTCGAAATGATTTCTAAACATGACCCACAACATCATCACAGCGGCTTGACGAGTTTTTGGGTCACCCAAATCCCAACGACATGTGCAGCACATGGTGCAGCACGGCGTTACTTTTACTTTTGCCCACAGCCAAAGTTCTCATGATGATTATATAAGTGCGTGTATAAACATGCATACTTTTAATAGCAGTTTATCCCGTTTCCATTGGCTGGGTTGGATTTGCATGCTTTGAGTCTGTGCTTAATATTATATAGATAAGTTTGCAAATGGTGTGCAATGATGGAACACAATCGGCAAGCCCATTAAACATGCATTAAAGAACCACAGCATTATTATTCACTACTTGCTACGATGTGTTACATAACAACCTTGTGGAATCATCCCAACCAAAATGCAACCAAACAACCAAACCACCACACAGGAGAGCTGTTTGCTGTAGATTAGGTCTGCTCAATGGAAATGAGACCCTAATAATGCAAGTTTAGTTCTCCAGCTACAAGTTGTGGGTTGAATTGTACAGACATTTAGTGGCATTGTTATTGTGGACATTTAATCCACTCAAGTGGTCACCTTCAGTCATCATCGACATCATATTGTAGCGATTAGTAAAAGTACGACTCCTTCCCAACGCCATTCTCGTAATACCTCATAATAAGTAATTCGACAATTTGGTGCTGATCAGTTTGGGCAACGTGTTCAGTCGAAAAATTCAGGCTGAAGACTATCCGAATTCCGAAGCGTCTTTCCGAGTCGGAGGATAAATAAACAGATCGATAAATTCCAGCTCTGAATGTTACATGTGTAGTGCACATTTGTGATCCAACGACGACGCAAACAACAGTTGGGTTTTACAGACGCTAGTGCAGACGAAGTTTTTTTGCAACTTTGTGCAACTAGAATTGACCTGTGCCCCCGACAGAAAAATGTGGAAACATTCCCAACAGGCATTGGCCTTGGTGGGAAGGTCGCAGAGATGTCTGCTCCTCCCTTCTTCAGTTTCAACCATTTCTTCAAAACATCCTCGCACATTTCTCAGCACGCCGATTCCTGAAGTTGCTCAAATGGATCTATCCATAAATTCATACGCAGATTTGTACAACTTTAGCATTGAGAAGGTCAGTTATGTAATTCGTGCATAGCAAAACAAGCTCCGTTGGTTATACATAAATACAGGCATTTGCATACCTGACAAAAGTATGTGTAATTCAGGCAAAATGCCCAGCAATCTTTGATTTACTCAAGCAAGTAGTTGACTTTCAGTGATATAAACTGATCCTGAGTTTGTATGCAGCGAGATTACTTATATGTTGGAACACTTTTCTAAGTTCATGAATTTTATTATGCATACATACATTTAGGTTCAAGCCTATTTAGAGCCAAGTCTATTGACTTACATGTAGACAATTCTGTCCTTAAAATACGTGTAATGTCATATATTTATTAACATATGTGGATGATAAGGAATGTAAACAGTTAAGGGTTGGCTGATGTTGATGATACATATTCTTATGATTTGATTTAAAGCCGGATATTTTTTGGAAAGCTGTATCTGGAAGACTGGACTGGCATCAGAAATTTATCACGACAATTCAAGGGGATTTTACAACGGGTGTCAACTGGTTTGTTGGAGGAAAACTAAACGTATCTGGTAAGGCAGTGATATTGACTTGAGTATTATGTATGTGTCCCTGGCCTGGTCCTTATTAATTTTGCTATACAATCCTCTTTAGTCAACTGTGTGGACAGACACGCCAAGAATCATCCCGACCGAGGTGAGTAAGGAAAACATTGGTTTGAAGTAAATTCATGAATTTTATACACCATCTCTGCCTTGAGATCGTGATTCGGGCTTTTCTTAAATTTTAACATTGTCTCTGATTTCCTATAGTTGCAATAATTTATGAGAAGGACGAGCCAGGTCACCATGAATTCATCACGTATGGTCAACTAAAGGAACTTGTGGTCAAATATGCACACATTTTGAGGACGGTGGGGAATGTGAAGAAAGGTGACCGCGTTGCTTTCTACCTGCCATGTGGCCCCACGGCATGCGCCATGGCGTTGGCGTGTTCGCGGATTGGAGCTGTGCATTCCATTGTCTTTGCAGGATTTAGTGCAGATGCCTTAGCGTCCAGAATGAATGATGGTGAGTTCCAATATTTAGATTTAATCGTGTAATAATTTATAAGAACGGGGTATTCCTTCCTGCAGCGGGTGCAACCGTGGTCATCACGACGGATATTGCACGTCGTGGAGGAAAAACACTAAAACTCAAGAAAATTGTCGATGATGCTTTAGAACATGCCCCCTGTGTCAAAACCGTTTTAGTGGATGCTCGAGACGGAGATACAAGTCGTGTCAAGTTGCAACACCCAAGGGACCACTTTCTTCAGGATTTGATGAACACGAGTACAAAAAATGTGAACGATGTGATTGAGTATGTTGATAGCAATGATCCTTTGTTCATCCTGTACACTTCTGGGAGTACAGGAAAGCCTAAAGGGCTCGTCCATACGACGGGAGGTTACCTCCTATATGCCATGTTCACCTACAAGGTAACTCATCAGTCCAGTTACGTAATACAAGTCGGTAAAAATATGTACAATAATAAACGATGTTGTCTAGAATGTCTTTGATCATCGTGATGGGGATATATTTGGCTGTGTGGCAGACATAGGTAGAGAATCTTCTCAGCTATTTTTAAAAAGATATTATTAGTGTTTTACAAGTATGCCTTTTATGTTTCCTCTAATTTTTCACTAATCGCAAGGCTGGATAACGGGCCACAGTTACGGTATTTGTGTAGTACCTTTATTTCTAGATGTCCATTGAAATATGATTCATGAATTTACTTAATCATGCGCAGTACTATACGGACCGCTTGCCAATGGTGGGACTACTTTAGCTTTTGAATCAACTCCAATATATCCAAACCCTGGTAAAAATTTCATAGAAAATATAGTGAATTTATCATTCTGTGTTAACATTGTACGTATAAGTTTAGGTAATTGATTTTGTTTGCTTTGGGGGAATACTTTCAGGTCGCTACTGGGAAATGGTGCAACGACTGCAGCTCACACATTTGTATTGCGCCCCAACTGCAATTCGTTTACTGCTTAGATTTGGTTCCGAATGGGTGCAAAAATATGACAGGTAAAATCCATTGAACGGTTTTTAAATATTTATAACACAGGAAATTCAAAAGTAACAAGACTTGACGATAACTTGACTCGTTTTCAGGTCGTCGTTGCGGGTCTTGGGTTCCGTGGGCGAACCAATCAACCACGAAGCATGGCAATGGTTTCATGAGGTTGTTGGTGAAAAACGATGCGTGGTTCGGGACACATGGTGGGGGTGCCATCGTGATTTCCTCCTCATTTTATGTCCTTCGTATAATTATTGGTAGTGTTTTTTTTGTAGGTGGCAGACCGAGACGGGGGGTATATGTTTGACTCCTCGTCCCAGTGGCCCCACTGACCCTGTAAAAACTTGATACATTTGTAACTTGTGAAAAATCAATGTTGGTTTCATGTGGATTTTTCGCAGGTTCTTCCGGCCATGCCCATGCGAGCTTTTTACGGAATTAAACCAGTTTTGATGAACTCTGCGAAATCTGAGGGCCAGGAGGAGGGTGCGCTTTGTATTGAGAAGCCGTGGCCAGGCCTAGCGCAGAGCATTTGGGGAGATCCTGCCAGATTTAAAGAGGTATATTTTAAGGAATTTGCTCCCTACTACTTTTCCGGGGACGGGGCTATAAAAAATGCAGATGGATATTGGAGAATCACAGGAAGAATGGACGACGTCATCAACGTGACTGGACATCGATTGGGGACAGCGGAAGTGGAGGATGCAATGGTACGAATATACATATACAACTGTATAAACCTACAAGTGTTTACTCTCTGACTTGAGAAATGATTAAATTATTCTTTCAAATTTAATTTTAGGATGAGCATGAATTTACGAGTGAAACAGCGGTGGTTGGATACCCTCATGAAATTAAGGGCGAAGGGATCTTTGCTTTTGTAGTTTTAAAAGAAGGAGGGAAAGACCTAGATAGGCAGAAAATGGAGAAAGAGCTCAAAAAGCTATGCAAAGAGCGAATCGCTGGGTACGCCATACCAGATTATATCCTGGTAAGCATACACCATGATGAAAGTAAAATTTTATGTTATTTTAATGAAAATTACAATCTTATCAATCCATTTTTTCAGTTCCATGATGGATTACCCAAAACTAGGTGAGTTGTTTTACTGACGAAATAAGTGTGCTCATTGGCCTACGAGACCCAACTATTTATTGTGTCCATTTATTTTTCAGGTCTGGAAAAATAATGCGTCGAATTTTACGAAAGATTGCCGCGGGTGAAACGTCTCCGGAAAAATTGGGTGATATCTCCACACTGGCCGATCCGTCAGTGGTCAAAAGTTTGGTTAAAGCTCGAGAGTCGCTAAAATAGGAAGCACTATTTCATATGTTCACGGTTCTTTTAAAACATTATAAATATTATTTTTATGAAATTATGTTTTAAATTCCTATCCTTGTTTTTTTAAGTTTTCAAAGCTTTTTTAAAGAAAGGAAGTTAAAACCGCAACGTTTGAACTGGTTGAAGGCCGACAATAATTACTTGCAATGTTATCTTGAAAAATTCAGAATATTCAGTATGTTAAATCCATATAAACAACTAACATTTCTGTTATCAATCGAAGTAATAAAGCAGCAATGAGTTATATTCAGACTTGGTAATTGTATTATGTCTGAGATGTACTAATTTGGTGCTATTTATGATCATTTATCTTTTCCATTTTGTGATAACGGTTCATAATTTCTCATATTCTAAGAGTGAACAAACAGATATGTATATATGTACACATCTAGATCTTATTCTGCTCTTTCATCATATTGGGAAGCTTATGTAGATATCCAAAGGTGCGATTCTGATTTACATGACATGTAATTGGCGATTGACTGCGTGGTGTTTTTCCAGCTGCATATTTTGCATATAGTTATTTGAAACCAATACATGGCATCAATTGGCACCTTGATGAAACTGTTCATTTGTTAGCGAACCGATAACCATGTGAGTTAATGAGTGATCATGCATTAATTGAGTTCATGCATTCCTTCAAATTATTTGATGCCATCCAATAATAACAGTCTGATTAAAAGCAAATTTACACTTTTGATGTGCTAATAGCTCAATAAATTAACAAAGCTTATTACTTATTTCTTGTCCTGCATTTATATTTACCATGTTGAGCCGTTGGGTATGGCTTGCACATAATTGTTGCTTCTATTCTAGCGTATGACCTCAGACAGGACAAGGAAAGTAGATGATTTTGCGCGTTGTTGATTAATTGAATTAATACAACGGCTTGTTATGCTATCAATTAAATAATATCGTGTCGTCGAATAATCAGCTATTGATTTAATTGAAATTGGGTGGATATCAAATTTGAAGAATGAATACACAATAGATTTTTGAAAAACAATTTGTGATATTAAATACATAAATTTTGTCATTCCTTTTAATGACCGTAGTAAAGCATACATGCATAGTTATTACATTCATATATTTAATCAAATTCCAATCTGTTGTGAATATCGAAACACAATTGAAACATTACCCAAAGTTCAATTATTCGGTTTTCATTATGTATTTAATAGTACTCGTCAATCAAATTATACACGTAGATATTTATTTCATTTAAGAAAAAGAATGTTGAAGAACGCATACAAAATCAACTACTAATTATGCCATGCATTTGAAATGTACAAATAGGTTCTAAAGAACGTTTTTAATGAGATACACCGTGGACCTTATACAGCTTACGTTAGGTGGATGGACCACCTTAGAATTTGTACATCCGAACCGTCAGGCAATAGATCATAGAGATCACCCCCATATTAAATATGGTGGATGCGCCTACATATTTATTATTATTAAGCATGCATTATATCATCGCCCGTCAATAACGAAGCCTAAAAGTGTAGATTGATAATCACATGCTAATGCAAGCAGCAGTTATCTGATGCAGAATTAGATAATCTTATTAGATCATGATTGACAAGTGGTCATGAAGTAAATGAGATGAGATGTCTTCAATTTTTGCCGTCTCACAATTCTGCCACAAGTATTCCGAGTGGATGAGAAGCATTTACGGGCATAACTGACTTTGAAATCATGTACGGACTTAACTTGAAAATGGAGAAATTTCGTCAGTATAGCCCACAAATTATGTACAACAGCTCATGCTTTCTTAATTTTAGATTGGATGGAAAATTATATTTCGCCCCTCTTTTACGGCATCAAGGTTATTCGCTGAAAAGTGTGCAAGCAATGTGAAACGTAAATTAAAACAAAGCATCGTTGACTGAATGCATGAGCGTCAAAATAATAATATTAATGAAAATTAGTATATAAGCAAAATTGTTGATGTTTAACTAGTCAAAGCTTGCTTTGTATTCAGTTTGTCTATCCGCTTCAGTAAACACATTGATTATTCGTAACAATGGGAGACATTTAAAAACTGTGTAAGCGTACTCAAATTTTAGTCAGATTAGTTTGGAATTTTCCAGTTATTTCTGCCAACCTCCGAGAGTCGAAGAGTCCAATCGCCAATTGGCGACATCATCCTCATCATCTGTCGAGAGAATCATGTCTCGAGACGCTGGATTAATTTATTCCGCTGAAAATTTGCGTGTCACCATCAGCATCAGTATCAGCATCAGAATGGAATAAAACATTCCTCGTCATCTACCTTAATTCGTATTTATTTACTAACTTACACCACTAAATATGTGTACGTGGGGAAAGTGATAAACACAAAAACATGTCCATTTATTTATTATTGCTTCCATCCAAGGAGTAATAAGAAGATAAGGAAAGGACGGCTGCCCTGAGGAACAGATCATCACACACATAAAATACCACTATGCTATGTACGTGATGAAGACTAGACGTGTGCGACAAATTGTAATTGATACACATTTTAAGATATCGTACAACTCAGAGTTCAGAGTTATTAACTAATACCTGGCAATGTGGAATCCTTAATTCATACCAGTTTCATTCCTAACCTTAATCGTCGGTTTCTTCTGCGTTCTGTCCGTTCATGGACGAGACCTTCACCTTATCGCGTTAATTACATAGTAATTTAATCAAAGAGATGGATATAGTGGAATCCAAGATCAATAATTTTTAAATTAAGTGTGTCAATGTGTAGGTTAAAGATTAAATGCAATTTGGCTGCATCAGAGCAGATGATAATTTATCTATGCAGAAATGTGTCCTATGTTTCGCAGGAAGTAATCGGTTTGGGTATCATTGATAAATGTCATAGGATAAAATAATACCAAGTTTAAGATTATGCTGAGGGATCGTACTTTAAGAAAACGTCGTACGCATATGTACCACTGCTAATACTGGGAAAAATCCTGGACATAATATGTGCAATGAATGTATGGACCATTTAAAAGGATCGATGGGTTAAAAGACGAGTTTACTTACAATATGCACCACTTTTAAGTTGGTTGAGATTGCATGAGATCAACAGAGAGCTGGGAACCAACGAGACCATGCGGCTTCTGCTGCTTGGAACAAACCAAGCTAACCAAGTTCTCGCAATTAGTTTTCGCTGGTCTGGTCTGTCTGCAGGATGGCGAGGGAGGTTATTGTAGCCCGAGGTTGCGGCGTTGGACGCTTTACAGATCTTTGGCCCCCATTCTCAACCATCCCACTTTATCTACTTGAATCGCGTTAAGGTTCTGCTCAGTTAAGGTTAATCGCCCAATTGTGCTTTAATCAAATGTTACGACCAGCGTTGTCTTATCTTCAACTAAAAAATGTTAGGGTCTGATTGTGAAAGTTACAAAGTTGTCAAAAAATCGGAAAAATACTAATTTGCCAAGACCCTTGACCCTTGAGAGACTAATGTATACTGACAGTTTACACGAAATCATTTGTTGGAATTTTAGTGAAATAAATACTCTAAAATACTCGAAGCTGATTAACATGTCAGATTTTGGGCTGAAAAAACGTGAAAAGAGACTTTATTAATTATGTCAAGTTTGTAAGGACCGATCCGTTCGAGAAAAAGACAATAATGTTGTACTGCAAATAAGGAGAAGCCAATCCCTTGTAATCTGGTCCAAACTAGAGGAAATGAAAACGTGTAAAAGGAAAATGTTCTACATGTTGCAAAATTTTAAAGCAATACGAATATAAACAAATTCTGAATGTGGACATGCTCATCCGATTGAGTTGATCAAAATGACAGCTCTGCAGTGGTTCCTGTTATGCGTTTTATTCACCCTGTATCTCCTTGTAAGTTTATTGTACACTTATAAATAATTTTGACTTGTCGTTATCTACTTCATGTATGTCGCACCGGTAAATAATCTTTGAAGTGAAGAAATTTTAATAATGGTGATTTTTTGGAAAATTTGGACACTTGCAGTTCGGGGGCAGCGTTTTCATGTATTTTGAGCAACACAGGTATGTAGGGATGGTAAATCGGATTTTTTTATCCGACTATTTAGTATAACATGGATCCGATCCGAAAATAACCGGTCCGTTTATTTATATTATTATTATTGTACAGGGAAATTGAGAAGAAGGAAGAAATCTCAGTACTTCGGAAGGATATCAAAGGTAAGGAAAAAATAACCATAGTTGGCGAGTAATCATAAATTGTGCATGCACATGGTCCATGTGCTAGTTTATTAGTTAGTTTCGTGGCGATCCAGATATGTCAAAATTAAGTTACTAAAATAACAAATACGTAATAAGTCTTGAAGGTTACTATTCCATACTGTACGAAGTGTATGTACATAAGCATATTGCATCATAAATCCTGAATTTTGTAAACTTTGTCTACTGGATGTTTCTACAATTCTATATCGACCGATTTAGGTCAAGTAGAACTACCTGGAATTTGGATATTTATGTACAGTTGACTTATGGAGTTAGAGTTGATAAGTTCTTGTCAGCCATGCAATAAGGTATCATAGTTAGTCAGCTTCATAGAAAAAAACAAGATTACGAATATTTCATTAGGATTTTAAAGCTATTCTAAATATCTCGCTTTTCGTCTAATTTAAATTTTTAGGTCCAGATTTACCATTTTTCATATTCTTAGCTCCATATATGTACTCGATAGGAATAGCACATACTTCCAATAGTTTCAAGGCATTTTCTGAGAACTGACAAAATTGCTTGGTTGTCTTATGGTTGAACTGTAGTAATGATCGTCTCGTCTCTCAATATATGTGTGTATTATATAATGCTCGCAAATTGTTAAATCAAAATCGTACTGCTAAAAATATAGGTTTGTATGTAGTAGAAATTCATACTTTGTGGGAGATGACGTATTTATATATATGTACATATGCATAGATATAAGGATATTCATGCTAAACCCAGGAAAACTGTATTGAAATTCTAATCGTCAACTCAACGCTATATGATTTTAGAATATATTTTGCAACGTATCTGTAATTAGTGCATAAGCAGCCCACAATCTGACAAATCTTGTCGTATGGCTGTAGAATTTTTTTTAAATGAAACACATCCAACAATTACATATACAAACTTTGTCTATGATCCAATGAACCAACCAAAAGTCGCCGCATGTCTTTTGTGTTTATTTCTTTGTGTGTCATGCCCAAGTTCCGTATGATTTTTGAAAGTGGTATTCTTTTTCTCATAAAATGATTACTTATTTCAAATCATGATATGTATCCTCACATTTATAAAACATAAGCTCATCCTCAGTTGAGGTCTTTTAGTGGAGCATTAAAACCCCTTCATCCATGAGAAAGAAAAACACTTGGTCGTAAATACATCATGCAAGGTTGTCACTTTAGTACGTGTTTATCTTCGTGATGATATATGGAAATTTTTATGCTGGAGAATACTGGCACGTATCACTTGCGAATATTTGTAGTAAATATCATGCGATTTTAGGAACAACCAAAATTGGCACATTTTGCATACATGTAGGTATTGAGAACTTTTTTTCTCGATCCAATTTATAATTTTTACGAGAACCTGCAACTAGGATCGTTCACTCAATTGATGTTTTTTCCCACTTTGTTGGTTTCCAGAAATACTGCTGCTGCTGGACCGAGACTTTTATCATAATGAAACCACCAAGGAAATGATTCACGCATTGACGTCTGCGAAACTTGGAGTGATTCACAGAATAAGTTCCGTATGCGAAGCTGGCGACCTGTTGCCAGCCGACGAGATCGAAAGCGACGGCAGCCTTTCGACCACGACCACGCCGCCTCCAGACCCCGGCCACCACGACGACAAGTTGAAGTGGAACTTTTACAATTCCGTGTTTTTTGCTTTCACTGTGATCACCACGATTGGTACAATGATTGCAATGCAACTTTAATGTTGGATTAACTTTAATTAGCTTTAAAAAATTTTCAGGTTATGGTCATTTAGCCCCGTCCACAAAATGGAGCAAATGCTTCGTCATGGTTTATGCATTGTTTGGCATTCCTATCAATTCCATTTTACTGAGTGGTCTCGGAGAGTATTTCTCAAGTCGGGTATAGAGCTATTTACATCATTTCTTGTAAATTTATAGGATGACTCGAAAATTTTGGGAAAAAATAAACAACTTTTCCATACTTTTCAGTTGGTCAAAGTTCATAGAAAATCCAAAGACAAACCGGACAAAAAGTTTACACTCTTGCTCGAGATTCTATTTTATTTGATCCCTGGCCTGGTTGTGTTCATGATTGTCCCAGCCATAATCTTCGCTTTCATCGAAAGTTGGTCATTTCTGGATTCCTTTTATTTCGCCTTTGTTAGTTTGACTACGATTGGCTTTGGAGATTATGTCGCAGGTAAGTTTCAACCCAAGAATTCTTAAAATATACTCATTAAGCCTCCTCTGGTGATTATTGATTTGCTCTGAGATACAAATTCGTATTATCGCTGTGACTGATGCTGATCATGTGCGTGGCGACTTATTTATAAGCCTACTCGAATGAATACATATACATAATATACTAAAAAACATGGGAATATAAGTATGTGTTGATGGTCAAGAAGTGTCTGAATAATGCATGTGTTTTTATATTTTAGTCTTTTTTGTATTTAAAATAGATGTCTAATTGGATTGAACACATTATTTATACTTCAAAATATCATTAGATAATATGCACTTGATAGGAAGAGTTTCAATTTTTTGTTGTTGCAAAATTCGATATTTATGCAAATGAGATTTACATAGCAGTGATGGGCGAATGATGGGCTAATTTGCAGATCACGCAACTTTTGACTATCAGACCCTTTCGTGATGAGGAAAATGTCTCAGTTTACGGCTGCGATGATTATTATATAATAAATTTTATGCACATTGGAATATATGGGTTTTAAACTTTATGAACATGTTATATTTTGATTTACTTAGGCATGGGAAATGGGCACACGGTCTGGATGTGGATATACAAATCATTTATAGTAATTTGGATCACATTTGGCCTGGGCTATTTAATTATGGTCCGTTTTTACTTGTCATTAATTGAATTAAAACTTTATATTGAAGAAAGTTGCACCATATTCCAGATTCTTGGCTTCATTTCGAAAGGCATGACTCACAAAAGAGTTCGTGTTGTAATCGAGAAGCGCTTGAATACGATTCGTTTCACAAAAGAAAAGCTTTCTCGGGACATCGACTACATGAGAAGGGTCGTCAACGAGCTGTACCTCATGAAAATCAAACCCGTTTACGACGACGACTCCGAGTCCGAGGAAGAAGCATTTAAAGCCAAAGCGAAACGCACTCAGAGTCAACCCAACATTTCCAGACCGCTGGAACGACGCCACAGTTCGCTCCCACAACTGACGGAAATCAGGGTCGCATCTTCCAGTGCTCTGGAGAATGGCGGGGTTAAATTCACGATAGGAGAGCAGCCAAAAACGACGCCTAAGCTCGTGAGGAGATGTTCCGACTCGGACTTGAGTCATATTGACAGGGACAAGACTTTTACGAGTGCAATAAGACAACAGGTCACGGTGGACGAGTTGCTCGTCACAGTCGTCAATGCTCTCAGCGGGAATGTCATGCATGAAGTTATGGATGCCGTGGAAGAATTGAATGAATATGAGCAAGAAGTTTTGATGGAGGAGGACACTGGTGTTCGTAATCATCATCATGATCAGCCCAATTATTCCACTCCTCCTCCCCCTCAGGAGACATCCCACACCAATCATTATGATAGAACCGGTGAATAGATTTGTTTCAAAGACTAACCAATGATTCATGTTCATATTCAAATCCATATTTATTTACACTTAAAGTATGCATTTTTTAAACTACTTGAACAATTTATGTAGAAATGTTTGATGATCTCCCTCCATGGGATTTGGGGGCTCTGTCCGAGTCAGATGAAGAAGTTCTCATCGAAGAAGGCGATGAAACGGACAATTTACAGCAAGTTGTAGTTCATGGAGAAGGGACGAAGGCCTCATCAAATACAACAATCATGGAAAAAGTCAGTGGTGCTATACGAAAAATATCGTCCGGAAGTCGGACATCAACAGACGGCGGTGGTCCTTCTCGAAAGATTTCTAGGAGTGAATCAAGTAGAAGGTGAGCAGAAACGAGCAGAATCTGCCGTTAAATATCATTATACTCATCCGTACAACCTTTTTTATTTTAGGAAATTGTCAAGAACAGACTCTTTCGAAAGAAAGCACACACATTCACATATTCGGCCCTATTTGAACCCACTTGCTCACGGCCACCATGCTCGTGAACGCAAGTCCAGCCAGCAAAGGAAAATATCAGAAGAGAGTAGAATCTCAAACATCAGCTCAAAATCCCGATTGACGGATGCTCTCCCACCTGGACTACATGGCTATGGAAGCAATGCGTCTTCCAGAAAAATTTCGGCACACGACGATGACAATCGGTCCAAGATCTCTTTGGAGTCAACCAGTTTGGCCGATTTTCTCCAAGCCTTGGACAACGTGCATTCCAGGCTGGCCTCCAAAAGTTCGGTCGCCTCCTTTGGAGGAGAGTCGAGCATGTACTCGGATGCTGGGGACGACTCGTTATTCAATTCTGCCCATCCTATTGTCAGACGGTCAGC
Organism: Folsomia candida; assembly: GCF_002217175.1. NCBI lineage: Eukaryota > Metazoa > Arthropoda > Collembola > Entomobryomorpha > Isotomidae > Folsomia > Folsomia candida. The sequence goes on along the minus strand of NW_019091194.1, from coordinate 16,277,345 downwards.
ACGGCGGAGACGGTCGGAAGCGGCAGGAGGTATCATGGACCATCCAAATTCTCGACGAAGAAAAAATGGGATTACCCACCCCGGTTTTGCATTTGCTTACGTAAATAATAGCTTCGTTTTTGACGGGTCAATGGGATCCAAAGACGATGATAATAATGAGTCTAGATAATTATATCGCAGTGTTTGCAAATATATTTATTTTATTTAATAATCATCGAATCTCTACTTACTTTTCCGATTCTTAAACTTATACAATTTATAGTATTGTTAATGTACTAATATATGCATATTCAGTATCAAAGCTGAGATTGATTGGTTGGACGGTAGGCAATAAGCACCTTAACCTTATCTTTAGTTGTTAGTAGATCATAAATTAAATATTGTTGATTATATAAAATACAATTACATACATTTGTCAATTTATTCCTAAATAACCTAGATGAAGGTCCCCTTCATAGAAGGGGACCTAAGATTCGACTAAGAATCGTAAAAATACACAAAACACTAATTTAAGCCTGAAGAACGATTGGCGAGGCGACGATAGACTTACTTCTTTTTTTTCTGTTTTAATTGTTATAAAAATACGATAAGTAATGAACAATAAGAAAAATGGAAGAATTATTTACATTTTTTTTGTATTGCTTCAAATGTAAACTTGTTCTAGTTATAATAAAACAAACAATTTATAAATAAAGGTTAAATGAAAAAAAAATAGTGTCGTCGCCTGTACTGTTGATTCATTTCTACGAAATGTAAACGACACAGTTTGTATACAAAAAATATCTGATTACGTCAGTTTTGATTTGTCCTAGCTTAATTCTAAATTTTCTAGCACTTGTGTGAATTCATTCCATCTATTAATATTTCATAGCAATCAATCCAAGTTTTAGGGGTCTCCTCGTTCAGTATTGTTAGCAAATTCTGGTGAATAAATATTGCAATTGAGCCAAGAACCCGACAAGCCGTCCAATTGATCTATAAAACATAATTGAAATTATTTTAAAATACATCTTTTAATGGGCAATTAGCAAATCAAAGCTAAATTCAAATTGAAAAAATTCTTACTAGTTTCATAGTCTCTCAGAGGGTGGGGTGATCGACTGGGGAGAGAAGGCTGATACATGCTCAATGACGACGAGACGGAACATTGTGAGTTGCTTATAAACTGGTCGACGTCCGAGTCGACTTGTTGACTGCCTCCAAATATTTGACTACCTCCAAATGGTTCCCCATCGTCTCCGACCTCCTCCAGAATTATCCCCACAATTGGTATCGCCCCAGAAAGAAGGTTTTCTTCTTGACCTGATGAGGCCGAGTTGGGTTGAAAGTTCTCGTCATTTGTTCCATTTGGAGTCCCATTCGTGTCTTGTTCCTGAGAACCTGATTCTTCGTCATCGTCGTCGCTATCAGAGTTATTCTTTTCGCCGTCATCATCAGCTGGCGGAGGTACTTCTGGTACGACTGCATCCTCTTCCTGGCTCATGGTTATTCCTTCCCCTTTGTTTCTGAAACAAATTGTTTCAAACAATATAGTTTTACCGTTAATAGACCGACCGCATAATACGCGGTCGGTCGACTAAGAAATACATTATATTTTTGGTCATACAAGTCGTAGATTTTAATTCAGATCAATTAAGGTTCTAATTTCGTATATCAAATCTAATCTAAATATAGCTAAAGCAATTCTACACGAAATAAAGTTTGAAGGCTGATGTTTACCTAGGTTTAGACAACAATCGTCAAGCCACCCCCGCAGCCACCCCCGCTCCTACTCAATTAACCTGGATGAATGGATGTTAATTTGTAATTTTGTGAAATACCTGGCACCTGGAGAATTTTTAATTTCACGTGGATGTGGCTGGACTGTGCGTGTGGTTGTTTGTGTGTAGTGGTCCCGCTCTTCCAGGAAATGCGAGGAGCACAAGAAAGTGAAACGGTGATTTTGACGAGGGCAAGGTCATTTCATTTTAAAATTACTATTAATAGATTTGCATTATTTATGATTTCTGGAAATATATCATGGACAAAACTGGTTTATTAGAAAAATTTCGATTTAGATAAACGCCAGTGTGTGTAGTATAAGATTTTAAAGGCATGAATATGTATACAGCTCTGTGCGTGATACAAAGGCCAAATGAGATTCATGTCCACCCTTGCCTTGATTGGAAGGGGAGATTGAGACGGTCCTCAATTAGTTTTGGCGTGAACTATGCAAGTCCGAGCATTTTTTTCAGGACATTACACTTCCGAAGGGGACCAATCTCTTAAGGCGAATTGTATGGACAGCATCGATATGAATAAGGGCAGTCCCTGTAAATAATATAAATCGCGAACTGGCACGCCACACGCGAGCAATATCGTCCTAGAGCCTTGTTGCATTGTGGGGAGTATGTGACTGCAAAAAAGTAAAGTTAATTTGATTTGTATAATAATAAGTGCCAAAGTAAATGGTGTAGAGTAGAGATTTCAAATAATATGTAGTTTTTACATCTGGGGCCAATCGAGGTGGAGTCTGGAACGGGATTCAAGGTCTTGAACTTATCTGAAATTTGCTGAAGCCAGAGAACAAAATTGAAACTGTTTCCGCTGGAACCCCCACCCACATTCAGAAACGAACTGCATAGTGGTGGTGGAATTATTAGAGTGACAACAATTATGGTAAACGCCACGACTGGCTTTGGCTTAATCCTCAAACACATTTCAGCCTTGTTTTATTGAACTTTTTGTCACGTTTTGGGAAATATGGCGAGAGAGAACAAAATAGCTTTGTAGATATGATATGAGATCGCAAAGATCTGTCAAAATATCTATGTATGTACGCCCCAAAAGCCTAATTTCTTGATGATGGTTATGCTCCCGTTTGTAAATATTATGCGAAATTAAAGCAACAACAAAGAGACGAAAGTTGTTAAGAAAATTCAAATTTTATATTCGTAGTGACCATAAGGCGTTCAAGGAAGGTGTTAATTTTTATTTGTGAGGAACAGTGCAATTTCATCGAGATCCCCGACATCTCCTGCCGTCATTCTCATCGGTGAGTCGTCCGAAACTGGATACCTGTCCAATTGCTGAACTGAAGCCCAAGGTTCTAAAAACTTTTCAATGTCATCTGGGTCAACACACCTAATAAAGAAGTTCGTCATTTATTTCAGAAATAAAGTAAAGCAAATCCACGTATCTTAAAAATAGTTCAACCTTTACCTCGGTGGACCAGGATAAACCGTCTTATCATATCTTACAGTTTGAAGCAAATATCTGAACTTGTGTCCTACATAAATTAAAATTGTGCATATTTTAATAAAATATTGATAAAAAATATAACTATTATGATTGTTTATGTAATTATGTATACCCGTTCCTAAAGCCACAGCACGCTTCATCATTTCCACATACGCTTCACGAAAATGATAGTCGACGGCGATGAACGAACCTCGGTCCCAAATACAATCGAAGGGTTCAAAATCTTCAATGGGACAGGTAAAGAAATCTCCACAGTAAATCTTGAGTCGCCCATCCTCGCTCTCATAAAGAGACTTTTGCTGGTCAAACTTTAGTTCAAGATTGTGGTCGTAGTTGAGTTCCTCGATGGCAGCGGAAAAGGACTCCACGCCAAAAACTTCGTGACCAAGGCTCAAGAGAAACGGAATGTCCTTAGTTTTTCCACAGAGGGGAATGAAAATCTTTTTTGGGTTGGAATCTGCTTTCGAACCCTCTCCAACCTCTCCAGTGACTGATGGAATCAACGTCTTCAAGTGTTTGAACAGCATTGGATTCACGTCGTCAATATGCCACTGTATGTTATTGTTCCGATAACGATTTTCCCAAAATCGGGTATTCTCTTCCAGAAGTTTAATGTCGAGTTGAGGCATTTTTTCTGCTCTGTGTGGTGTGGATGCTCAGATAAGCTATTTCCAGTTCCAAATCTTGGACTTCAAATGAACATCCAGTTCTGAAAAAAGTAGGCTTTTATACTGTCGGCATTTCTGTCCCAATCACGAGTTGTTCGGCATCCAATATGCACTCATTCAGGTGCTTATTTATTAACGTTTAATATCTATGTAACTAACAAATGAGTGGAATAACCTGTTTCTGTCCTGCGCCAGGGCTTATGGAATCATCGTGCCTGTCTCTCTGTCTTTAAGTCTAACGATAGAGACCATAAAAGTTAATGAGTAATTTGAAATTCTGCATACATTATGGCAAACGCGAAATTAAGCTTGAAAATGGTTAGTAGATGGACTAGTGGAGATAAGTGCGTTTTGGCTTGACTGCATTAAATTTTAGAATTCTCGTGAAACCTGGTATAAACCAGGTTTAAAACTCACAGTGTGCAGTACTGTGCAGTTCTAAATTTTTGCCAGATGACCCAAATACGAGTGCCATTCGTAATTGTCAAAAATGCTCACATAATCTAGTATGCAAAATTTCAACCTTTTTGGGTCTATCTCGCAAAAATATTCCTAAATTTGACCTCATGTTAGTTAGTCTGATGTGCCCTTGCTCCTTGATACATGGTTTCAGCTTTCTTCAACTAATTTTTAAAAAAGCAGCAGGTTCTATCCCCTTGGCACAAACAAACTTCGTATTTGTCAGCCTTCTACGACCATGCCGAATATTCTGCACCAATGACCCCACCGATCTTTATGACCCTACTGGTCAGAGACTTGATCGGTTTTGCTCATCTTCAAACTTAATTCCTTATTTTCCCTATGTGTACTGGTTGAATTAAACGAGAGTTATCGCGACACAGACGGACGGACGGAAATGATGGTTCCATAAGCCTCAGGATAAAAACATAAAGTAAATTTCAATACATTTTGTAAATCAGAAAAAAATTAATTTCGGTTAAATGTAAAATGGGGATCCCAATAAGATAGAAAGTGACTGGCTCGGGTTACATCAAGTAAGGTTTTTTGTCATTGCAAGGTGAACGAAAGTATGAAAGATAACCAAACATGAGTACAGCAATAGCAATATATATATAAATCAAATTGTTAGTCGTGCAAGTATAATATTATTATATTGACGCATACATGTTTACATGCATGGATAAGTTCACAAGTTAATACTGTTAGTGTTGACTGACATTGAACTTATGTACCCATACATACAGTTAATGCTCTGGTCGTGTGATTGCGAATATATTTGTATTAATCCCAATTTTACAAGAGTTCAGGGTCAACTGTTTCAGCAAATAGTATGCACATGCAAACGTGGATACTGCAAAAATAAATAAATTCTAATAAGAGGACATTTCACTTTTTTACCAAGCTACTTTAAGACCATGATCATCATGACTTTGTGGTCATGCGGGGTGGATGCTCTGGGAAAGGATAAGGAAACTGCGTCGTACATATTATTTATTCCATGACATTTGTTTCAATCCGAGATTAGAGATATAAACCAACCTCTGAAAACTTTAACAAAGTACATTCCACTATTAACGTTACATTCAAAACAACGTCTAAAATTCCATTATGTGGAGTGGGCAAGGTTAAATTATTGTGCAGTGACCACAGGATTTAAAATTACAGTGAGGGATCAGATGCATATCTGTCACATTCCTCTGTAGAGGAAGGAAACTGAATCATAGTAAACTATTCTTGGATGGGATGATAAATACGACATTATTGTCCATTTTTTTCACATTTAATCCATTTGTAATCAATGTGCAATATCTGGTGCACCGAGAGTTTTTGATGGAAATCAACCTACACTGCCTACTTTAAAGGCAAACCTGAGAGTACCGCATCCATGTAGAAATGCTTATGCTCTGATTAAGCCTGCAGTTCCTCCACACCCACATTATCGTTGAAACAAATAAATTGATTGCCAATCATTTTACAAAAAATAAATATTTGCCGCATCACGACTATTTTCGGAACGAGCTATCCAACATTCCCGACATTAGATCGACGCTACAATACGTCCATGTGCATAGCGAGAGGTCAATGGTTGCGAGGGTGGTGTACTTTAATTTTTTGCAAGGTCAGGATGACTAACCGGCCGGCAAATCTTTTGTTTGTAATGCTACAGTGATGAGCTTATGCATGAGTCGTGTGTGAATTCAAAGAGACGGATTCATCAATCATATTCATTCCCCAAAATGATTAAGATCAGATCAATACTGTTTTTAATGAGGCCTGTGGTCCATTCCTAGGATTCGTTGACTTTTGGGTGGGCCACGTTACGATTTAAGCTGGCGATTAATGTAATCAATTACACCTGTCAAACGCTTCTCCCTTCTTCTTCTTCGTTGGTGTAAATTCGTTCGACGCTCTTGTCTCTCAAACTTTGAGTTTTCTTAGGAAAATATTTTTTGCTAATTCCCTTGATTGAGCCAGTTGTCCATGTAGTCAAACCAGTATTGTCTCAAAGATGCGCAATTATTCACACCTCAGTTTCTTAAATTGATTAAATTATAAGGTTGAAGCGAAAAGAGCGAATGAAGTCGCAAAAAGCAACTTTATTTAGATCGCATGCGGATAAATGAAATTGTCTTGGATGTTACCACATGCATGCATATTTTTGCACACACAGTGCGCGACAGGACAATCGATCGACAACTGATACCACGTTCTGCGCTTCTGTCGGTTGACTTGGAAGAATCGGTTGTTTGTGGTATGATGATCTTGTTTTGAGAGTCGACTAGAGATTATTGACCAGTTACGACGACGACAAGGGTGTGGATCCGCGGTGGACTACTGGATGATGAATGGTTTATTGTATCGTGAAATCGTTCCTCATTCACTTGAGCAAACACTACTACAACCCATTCAATTGTTCTCCTAAAGGATTATAGATTAGCTGTAATGATTCAAGTAAGAATGACCCCAAGCATGCTGCACCAACTGTTGGTACGTTGTAACGAAGTAACCATATTTTTCAGCAATCGTATTTAATAAAGATGTTAGCGAACAACTCATGAAGCGCAAAATCTGATCCCATGTAATTTGCAACGTGAGTTATATTAAATCTTTTGCGTTGTTGTGCTGTCACAAATCAACTCCACCGTTTTAAACTGCACTCTAGTTTACGTATGTAGATATATACTTTTACATATCTTCTTTATATAGATACACACCCATCCATCGCATCTCTTTTGTTGAAATAGCGGACGAGTCAAGAAAGGAATTCTGCTCTGAAATAACAGATCTTTTCTTCTAAAACGAGTATTAAACTTTAACCTGTTCCTCTTCAAATTGGTTGGCAGGGAAGAAGGCAGGATTGGGATGGAATGGTGTAGTGAAATATATGCACACATGTAGATAAATGGCAAAGTGTGGTGAGTGAGATTGGAAATGAAATGTGGCATGATGATCACAGGGCGTGGTGTTTCATGCAAAGTGAAGAACGAAGAAAAAGAGACCACGTCCACTCTCAAAGAAGATCTAATTCAGCGTAATAATAATAACGTCCACAATCCACATTGTTACATAGTTTCTCACTCCTTCAGCCGTTTATGTATGTGGATTGGATCGACCACTTTTGTAATTTGGCATAATATTTAGTATATCAATTCTGCAGGTTTCATCCGTAAATGGCATCATTTAAGTAAATATTTATTCCACCTGGTCCATAAAAGCAATGTTCAACAGAACTTTTACTCTTGAGAAGGATTTAAACTTCAATATGGACAGACATTATTTTTAATCCAATAACACGTTCAATCGAGCAGATTAAGCCATTTATCATGTAAATACCTACACACATATTGCAATAAATAAGTATTTGCACAAGTTGAGTTGGGATTTGTTAAGTGATTCCATTACTTATAGGAGATCATTATATGCACTAGAGCAAGCAAGTGATCTCTTTCTTTACATATTTAATATGTCGTGTATGTATATATTTAATACTAATGTTTATCTGGCTGAATTAATACGTAATGACAGGCAACTAGTACCACCACACCTTTCAGCCTAATGGTCTCAGCTTGATTGGTTCAGTCTAGAACTTGGTCCTCATTTTTATTCGGTGCAGTAAGTAAATGAAGCGTAAAATGCATGATTGTTTCCCAACCAGAGAAGAAGAAGCTGTGCATGCACCTATTTACTTCTGGAACTGGATTGTATTGAATGGAAGCATGTAAGGTTTTTTCACCTGCTTACATACATATAGAAAGAAAAAGAACACAGAATTCTCGAGATCAAAGAGAATCCATCTGGAAATCATTTCACTTGATTTGCTTCAATGTGAAGAAATACGACGTTGATTATTATTTGTTGCTGCATGCCTCACAATCAGAAATAAAACTCTTTCTCATGTCGGGCAACGTGTAACAAGTTATCATTATGGAGCTAGTTAACCTCCGAAACAAAATAAGTTTGAATTGGATATACAATACGTATACTAATATTTACATGTAAAAAGAGGAAATGCAGCCTTCCCTTCAAGGTTGCTCGTGTACGTAGGGTACACATCCATGTCAATTATGCCCACAACCCGTCACTTTCAATTACGACTAATTGCATGTAACATGAATCCACAACACAAATTTGTGATTTAGATGGCCGGATTGAATCTTCTGCGCTTCTCAGATTATTTGTGGGTGCGGCAGAAATAAGTATTTCACAAACATGTTGCGTATTCAGTCTCAAGCGCAACGGACACAGAAGTGGCCGAACCTTTCTCTGGACAATGACCCTTGAGTGGAATGAGTCAACCGATCAATAAAAAATTGATTTACAAAAATATATGCTCACAAAAGTACTCATAATTGAATCTGCTTTCTCCTAATTGGTTACTACAAACTCGACAGCGAATTTACTCTCACATTTCAACAGCACCGACTGCTGTCAATGAAATGCATGTACTACGAATGAAATCAGAGTCATTACTGAATGCAACAATACAATCTGCAACACTGGAATTGGCAGTACAAATAGTGCTACCTACATACTTATAATAATGTTAATAATGGTGAACACTGTCATTTCTGGTATCTAAAAACTAATTCCAAACTCTCGACAGCGGAGGTGCCCAATTTTTTTCATCCTCTCCGTGACTAGTACACGCAAGATTTGACAAGAAAATGGCACGTCACATCGTTTTCGCAAACAACCTTTTGCATGTAAATTTTAGCATTTTTTGAGAATTCGTTTTATCCGATAAAATAAAGTGATTAATGATGAGTTCATCACTCACTCGTCGTTTGTTTGTGTAGTAAAAATTGAGAAATGAGCACGCTAATGGAACAGATAATAACTGCGGAAATGCTGTGCAAAGTTAATAATAAGTACGCAAAGTATTCGGATTTCATGCAAAATTGATTCAGGTACTGTACTGATTGCCAGGTAAAGATTAGAGTCCAAGAAACGTTGAATGTTTCAATAAGCAATTTGACCTCGAGGTTATGAAATGCATTAGTCTTGTTTTATTCATGAGTTTTAAGGATTTCTTGGGGCGAAGCGTTTCAAATCTTGGTTGATTTCATTCAAGAGTTACAAGATGTGTAACACTATTTGACAAAAGCTGAACATCTGCATCGTCCCAGACTTTTGCACGCCCAAAGTGATTCACCAAGATGAAGAAGAAGAAGAGCAACAAGATTCACTTCTGCTAAATACTACCCGACGAACCGAGTCTCATCGTCAGTCATACCTGCGGACCAGGAGGCAAAGGGGATTCTTCTTTCGTATACTTGTTTCATCTTCGCAGCAGGTATTGTTGCACTGCTTACAACAATCCAAACATGTTCGGTTTATAAGCAGTGGTTTAGTGGGATCCGACAAGTGCAGAACAACCACGCACACATTTTATATCTTCGTGGTTCCAGGTGACACCAACGCATGTCCGTTTTTGCGACTTTTTACATACATACATTTATGGGACTTAGTTTTTACAAGTGCGCTAGATTTCATACCGTTTAATCCGCAGGAAATAAATAAATACACAAATAAATTACTCCCGTAGTTGAAGATTTTCCTGATACTGCACAAGAATGGTATAAAACGGGGTTGGAATTTTGAGACGGCATACGCAGTCCCCCAATGCGACCCACGATAATAGAGAAACAGTAAAACACTGAAATTACTCAGATCCGTGGTCAAAAAAAGAAGCTTCCGCTACTAGTCCAGGCGTTGATCCATCTCCAAGGTATGTATGCAAATGATTTATGATGGTAACGGGGCATTCATTGTATCTTTAAGTAGAGGGCCATTAATTAAACGTATTATTTACACTTTAATAAATAATTTACATTCTGACTTATAATACTTTCCTTGGTGCCTTTATCAATTTCACAGATTGATAAAGTCTTGAGAGTGAATCTTTATATTTATTTTACTGATTTCATACATGTCCTTGGTTTGGTTCGTCTCTCTTCATTTCACTTTTCACCATCAACTTGCATAATATCAGGCTTACAGATCAATTTTCATCGTGTTCCATACAAGGGAATGACTTGACAAACGCACTTTTCTTTGGTTCATCATCTTACGCATTATGCACGTTGACTGCGTTGAGAACTGAAATAATCTGTAATCTCTTTCCACTGGTTTCACTAATCATAATCATTGAGAAGACCGGTCAGCTTTTTTCATGCCATTCAATGCATTCTACTCGCTTGGCTGTAGTGTCTGGATTATGCAATAAATATTAAATTATGCACTTTTTGTACATACACTTCCTTCTCTTCGTCTCCTCCTTGGCGAACATTAACTCACCTTCACCTTCACTTTTTAATCGCAATCACTCCTTGTGATTACGCATTGCAAGCACGCATTCACGCAGTTGCGTACATTCGTACAGCGTTGAGTGCCAAAAAGCAAGTCAAGCTGTACAGTAATTTTGACTGACAAATTAGCCATCAACCTTTGGCATTTGACCCGACGTTTTAGCTATAATTTGAAGAAGGGTTTAATGGCCAAACTGGAAAAATGGCTTGTTAGTTAGGAATTTGTTGTGTTTTCATTACTTTTGGTGTGGGCAATAGGCATGAGAGAGAAGAGATTATGAGCCACAATTTGCAGTTTGTTGGTTAGTTAGTGAACCTCTTGTGTGAAAACATGAGAGGTGAAGTGAAGTGGTAGTATTTTTTAAATGCATGGTAGCAAAGTACTTGTTGTTGGTTGGTTTGTTGCAGTTTGCAGTAAATATGTAGGAATTACAATCTCCTCGGGAAGGAAGAAGATGCAATATTATGCACTATTACATATGCATTGGGTAGTACGTACGTATTATCATTTGTTTGTGCTGCAGTAACTGAGTACACGTGTAGGGGTACAAAAAATATAAACTCTGCTGACTGGCCAAGTAAAAAATCAACAATGCCCTCTTAATACGCACCGAATTCATTTACACGCACGGCAGAAACGGACCATATTGCATGGACACGTCCAGTTGGCATGCACTAAAGTTTGCATAGCTCATTATGCAGTTCCAAACTTCACAATCAGATTATCTATTCCTGCAAGAATTGTGAGACGTGCATATCGGGCCTTGTGTCCTCACAATAATTTTTTGATGGGCGACGTGATGCATACAAACTTTTTTGTACATAGTTATTGAATTTATCCATTTTGTCCTTTAAAATTCCTTTGTTCAGTTACTCTTACGACTGTTGACTACCGTTTCGAGCGTTCTGGCTCATCGGCAAAGAATTTATGTAAATCACTTCAATAGTAAATCTGTTTATTTAGGATGTGGTTTATGCTGATTTAAAAGTCTTTAATAGTGCAATAAACATTGGATTTGGGTATCATAACACTTATAATAATATATACTTATTTATGTAGTAATAGAATTAGTGGAAGATAAATACATACCTATTTTGCATGTGGGATCCAGCTCCTGCACTGGAGGTTCTGGGTTCTTGTTGTCTGAATGCTATCCTAAATACTTATGGGCAATTAATTATCATTTTCATGAGGTGTTTAATTTACGACCGAAAATATTTTCTTCCTGGTCTCGAGACGAGATTGAGACGACGGGAAAACGAAGGGGGTACGCTGCCCATGTTTTATTTTATAAATCGGGGTACCATTGCGTACATTTATCATCTCAGCCCATCCTTTTGACAACAACTTAACAACAGGGGACGAGTGCATGTAATTCGCTCGGTTGTGTAACGGTCGGTGGTGTTCATTGAGACGAAATTAAGATGCTGGTCAGAACTCAGTGACATCATGCGTTGTTCTAAAGTTATAATTAAAATATGATACCTCACACACTACACAATGCTGGGGTGACAACATGTAATTAAAACCGGACCGAACGGAGCATGCCAGACTTGCCAAAAAACAAGATCATAACGAAGCTATGTATGAATGTAAGGTTTGCTACTATTTATAGGTAGGTACGCACATCTTCAATTAATATGCAAATATTTTCTGCAACATTATCAAAGTTCATGAGACTTTAGTTAGGTGTTAGCGTTTCTGGTATCCTCTCCTTAATGCGAGGGCAGGGTCAAGGGAAACGTAGCTGTTGAAAAAATTATATCTACGCAATTTTAGTATAATCTTGTATTGAATGAACTTGTTTTCTTTGTTGAATCATTCACATCCAAAATAATCACTTATTTTTTACATTAAATACTAGGTTTGCTCGTAACTAATTTTTCAATAAAATTCGTTTACGTCAATATCGATGTTTTACCTCCAACAGTACAACTGCAGGTTTGAGGACGAGGAATTTTATGGGCTGAGATCACCTTAAATACATTTTTATTCTTTTTATAAATAAATTAGAGATCAAGATGTGAGAGTGCTGTAAAGTTTAATAATCTTAAAATTGAGTAAACTCAGCAAAAATAAAACTATATAAGTTTTGTTTTAGGACAATTTATGTTCACGAAAAGAAACTGGGCCCAGGAGACCGGTCTCATTATGATAGAAGCTATTTTTATAAAATGAATCCTGTAAACCCCAAATTTTTAAGAGACGAGCTGCTTGGCCACCTGCAAAACTGTTTGTAGGCATTCAATCCAGTTTTATCACTACCCGATCTTCATAACGTATTGCGGATTTCGCTGAATAAATATATTGACTGGCTGAATCATTCGGAATTTAGTGCAGTGTAAATACTTTGCGCGAGGTGAGACTCAATATACTGACTGATCCTCGAACCAATAATAATTTCCTCCTTGTGGTTCTTGGTGGTTCCCAAAATTAATCACGATGCAGCCAAACGAGAATTATGTGTGCGAGTCCCAATTGCAAATTACAAATTACGAGTAACAGTCCACCGTGTGCAAGTGTTTCGACTGAGCCATACATACTCCGGATTAACCAGTTTTTGGGATATTACATTATTATCTATCTCCTGTGCATACATATTTCGCATTTCATGCCACCCATTTACGACAATTATTTTCAGCTCAGTTTCAACCTTATGGTTTCTAGAATGTATTTAGTAGACTTTTGTTGAACTCTCAGTCTCAGCAGGATCAATCCACACTCCAATAATTTATCGTCTAGTGTGTGCAGCACAATCCAATATGCACGCAATTATGATTCACCATTAAACCCATTAAACAGTGAGCATCCTTCGATTTCAGACTTACACTGAAAGAACATTATCGTTATTTGTGTCTACCCAGCTTTAACACTTTTGCACATTTTCTGCACGATTTTCTTGATATGGACCAAATTGAATTAAGCGTGTTCAAAACTTGTATGCGGTTGAGAATGTAATTTTATAACTTGGACATGAAATTTGCTGGTTCATTCACATTGAGATAATTTATTCCTCCCGAAAACTCGTCAGAATTATTAAACTTGTAATAACTGAACAGCTAAAACATGTATTAAACCGTAGGATACGACTACTTAATACAAGTAATAAGAGCACTTATTCGAGCAGAGTATTTGTTTTGACGCCTCGACCTGGTGCTGTTGTAATGATTCAGATAATTTGAGGAGGAGGAGTGAAAAGTACACGGTCAACGGTGCATAATTCATAATTCGTATGAAAAATTAACTTCCGTTGCCCGAAGCTGTACAACAGTTTTAGCGTGGTTTGTAAAAGTACTATTTTTACTTTTTCACTTGATAGTACACATATTATTCTCATTTCCTTGTGCCGAGTCTTCCTGTTTCATCATAAATAGCTCAATTGTTAACTCATGATTTCTCAATTATTCGGTGAGATGCAGCGGTTCGGGGTGCAGTGAGCATTGCAATAATTGATTCAGACATGTTGTGGTTTCCTACTTTCCTCGTCAGCCATGTATTCCAGACATCTCAGACGTGAGACTCTATTACTAAAAAATAAGTAGAATGAATGCAGCGACATAACTCGAGGCCATTAATCATTCCTATTATGGTTCATTTCCTACATGCAGAAAAAGAGTCGGACGATTGCGAAATGCGAGGGTAACAGATGACTTGCAAAAGTTCTAGTTGACAGAGGATGCAACAAAACAACCAAGTGTGACGCCTACCACTGTTGTTGAATGTCTCACACAATATTCTCATTTGACAGATTATTCGCTAATTCATCCCCCAAAATACTCTTTTTGTATACATATACAGACATGGATGTATGTATTTTTAGTTATTTCACGTTATTACATGGTCGCTGTACACCTTTTCTCAATTCGTCGTATCACCCCGGCGTCTCAAAACTGTATATAAACCTCAAATAATACAGCCAATGTCAGCATGTCGTGTAAAAAGTAGTTATCAAACGTTATATGTCATTTAGTGAGTTGCAACACAATGCGTCTCCAAATTGCAAATTGTGCTACGATGTCTCAAACTGGGCATAATTTGGACGTCTTCTTATTGCACTGATTTAAATCCGAGAGACAAGGAGGCAATGACATCAATGAAGATGACATGAATTTGGTTTAATAAACGCACCAGTCATCCAGTGTCCCTCCAGTTGTCTCTCAAGTACTAATAAGTATGTAACCATGCCTGTCTGGCTGGCATACCGTTTCAATTGTATGCATATACATATACTGTACAGTGTACACTTGAATTTTTCGTTAGTCGTGCTACATAAAAGCTTAAAAACGCCCCAATGTCAACCAGCTCTTTGGTTGATTTAAATTGAAAAATGTAGGCAGTTGAATAACTGTTACCTTTGGGAGACTCAATTGAATGCGATAGCATCTGTACTTACAAATCGACAAGAACCTCCTACGTAGATCGGATCAGTAAATGTACCAGGCAATTAATCTTGGCAGTGTACCGTCGAGATTACTTGATATTTGCAATCTCATTAAAATGTCGTAGAGTTTATGGAATAAATAATAAATTTCAAGCTGTTTAGAAACTGGAGCTGTTACAATTTTTGTATGCTCACGTAATGCTGAAGACTTTGTGAGTCAACTTTTCCACTGACAAATCGAGGCGCAGTAACTCGAATGATGATGAATTATTTGAACAATGCATTTATTAGGCTATATCTTTTCTGACTATATAAAATGTCATAATGCTTTTCGCATGATATTCGTCGTCAGCATGTAGCGATGTCATCAATGCTGTTGTCTGTCAAGTTTTTATGAGCTTGGTTCTCCGAAAGTCATGTTTTGTTTTATCCCATTATTAGTGTGGACGTGAAGTTACTGATACATACACATGCATAAAACGTGGCAACTTTTTTTTGACCATCAAAATGCATGTCTTTTCGTAGCTGACATTAAGCTGAATAGTTGTAGAATAATGATAACTACACATTCATCATTAAACTTTGAAATATACACCCACCCACGACTGCGGAGTGTAGGTTCCGCATAATGATTTGCTATAAAAGAAGTGCAAAATGACTGGACAAAAATCATGAGAAAGTTTCTCACTAATACATATTTTCACAATGCATATTTTCACCTCTCACTGTTATAAAGCCAACTTTGGTATTTTTATGTTTTAAATTTTTATTTTCCTGGGGAAACATGAATGGAGTGAAATAGAGGGTTAAAAAGGAAGGAGTTTAATTTGACTGACGGATGGGAGGAAATGAGAAGAAAGTCAATGGACTGGACGGAGATGAGATTTTGCTCATCTTCTCTTATGCAAACTTATCTCATGGCCCATTACAGGCCTGCTGCTGCTGCTGCTGCTGGGTTGCGGTTAGTCAAGCCTCATTGTTTTATAATGTTTTCATCATTATCATGCATCAGTTGACCATCCAAGAAAATCAATCTTATAAGGCTGTAATTTTACAGCATCTGATTTGATCTGTATCGAAATCAATTGCAGCGAGTGAGAGATGTCGGGCAGTTAATTCATTTCCATCCACCTACATCGATTGCAAGAATATTATTGCGAGAAATCCCCTCTGGTGAAGCACTTACGACGTAACAATGACTTCTTTCACTAAATTATTCCAAAGCCCTATGTGGCATCTTGTTGAATTAATCTCTTTCAGCTACCGACAGACACTTGATGATGTTTCCAGATCATAAATAAACTACATGTAGTTGGACTACTCCGTTTTTTATGGATGTAATTTTTGACATTGTGCTAAATGGTGGTTGATTGTACTGGACGAACTTATTTACTGATTGACGGGGCGCTTTTCAATAGCAATAAATATATAATAAATCACTATAAACAATCACAAAGAATGGCGAGTGGTATTCATCGATTTGCTCTTTGTCTACTTTCGTACTTCGTGTCTTGTTGTCTACCTGGAACTCATCACTCTCTTCTTTTATGTGTATGTACCTTGCAAAAAAACTTTATGAATCGGACTGGGTGATCGATCTCATATTCGCATCGTTTTTTGAGACGATTAACCGGGGACTATTTTTCTTTTGTTAGATGGTCAAGATTGCAATATTCTTACTGGCAGCAACAGTGATTGGACATTGGGCGGAACGGACTCCAAACCACTTGGTGTACAGGACGGTCAATTTTCCTAATCAATCACGCAGCATAAATCCCCAATCATCAGCAACTTTTTCATTCGTTCCGTACTCAAACACGTATCCATTTTATGCTCTGTGGAACAATGAACGAAATGTCGGCAGACCATTTGCACCCCATCGGTCCATCGATCCTTCGGGGGGTGTCGGCATTTCTAATCAAATTCCACAAATGCCACCAAGTAGCCAGCAGCAGCAGCAACACTTGGGCATAGGCTCGGGCTACAACAATGGACAAAATTCAGCCCAAACTCCTTTTGTCGTCCCATTCGCCACAATTTCAGAAGCGTATGACAACCTGTGGAACTATGATTTCAATAGTCTTCGACCCAAAATTCATGCCGTCCAAACCCCTCCGCAATTCGCTGCGGACAAGAATGATGATACCGCGGGGGGCTGGAACAACATACCCTTGAAGAGCTACGAGCAAATTGTTAGTGATGCTGGACACCATCTGACAGGGTTTCACCGAGGTCAAGTCGAGTCATCCTCCATGGTGGACATTTTCTTTCCTCAGCATGGATTCACTCGTGGTCACGTCGAATTCAGACCTGCTGCTCCCACCACGAACCCAATTGTACGGGCTGCAGCAACGGGTGAAATTTATAAAACCGGGTTTAGTCGTGGAGCTGTCGAAAGCTCAGATTTTCCCAGGCGCACTGGTCACCAGCAACAGCATCAGGAAGAGAATAGAATAATTCGTTACGAGGCTGACACCCCAACGTCAAACAATAAAGTTATCTGTTACTTTGCTAGTTGGTCGTATTACAGAACTGGGAAAGGATCATTTAGTCCAGAAAATGCGAATCCTAGTCTTTGCACTCACGTAATTTACGCATTCGCGAACTTGGATAAGAACAAAATTGCGATTAGAGAGAGTGATCCCCAATTGGACCTGGACAAACGTAATACAAATAAATATTTACCTGTAGTTGATCGACATCATTGCTAATACTGCTGAATTTTTTTTATATTACTAATATTTCACTCTACAGAGTTTTACCAGAGATTCACAGCCCTGAAGCAAAGGAACCCAAATCTAAAAGTTTTGCTCGGTGAGTACAAACCTTGTTTTATATAGCAAATCAAATTACATATTCAAAAACTTCACGTATTTAAGCTTTATTTTATATCCCATCACATCTAAATCACTCCATCGATACGTACATTAATGCGATAAAAATTCTGTACTTTTACAGGTTTGGGTGGATGGTCGGATTCTGGGGATGACAAGTATAGCATCTTAGCCAACAATGCAGAATATCGTCGCAAGTTTTCCGTTGAAACTGCAAAATATTTGAAGGACAAGAATTTCGATGGGTTATCCGTAGATTGGCACTACCCCAAATGTTGGCAGTCGCAGTGCGAGTATGAACTTATATATGCATCTTAAATATTATCAATTATATGATCAGTGTTAAAATGAAATTTACACATTTTTTTGTATGCTAGAAATGGTCCGGATTCTGATAAACTAGCCTTCACAGAACTGATAAAGGTTACCCAAAATTGCAAATATTTTTATATGAAAAATTAAAAAATAACACCATATAATTAATAATTGCGCAGGAGTTGCAAAACACGTTCAAGCCGCAAGGTTTAATTGTTTCTGCAACGCTGAGCGGATATAAAGAAGTTGTTGATCTTGCATACGACATACCAAGTCTGTCGCAGCATTTGGACTTGATGAATGTCATGGCTTACGACTATCACGGTGGTATGTGGATCAAACTTGAAAATATTCCAAATTAGTTTTACTGACTTGGTGGGTTTCAGCCTGGGAAGTTAAGACTGGTCACTTGGCCCCGCTGTTTACTGGACCACCCTCATTTGACCCTTATCCATCCTACAACGTCGTAAGTCGTGAGATGATTTTAGAAAAAAGGTGTTTTTTGCTGTTGGCCTAATTTTCTCCATTGCTGTAGAATTACACAATGCAATACTACCTGAGCAAAGGAGCCGATCGGTCCAAGCTTATTGTCGGAGTTCCAATGTACGGCCAGAGTTTCCATTTGAGCAACCCTGGTGACTCGTCGTATGGGAGTGAGGCCATAGGGCCTGGACTTCCGGGAGAATTTACCCAGCAACCTGGGATGCTTGCCTACTATGAGATCTGCTTAAGGGGTGAGATTAAATTGGCACATATCACGGTAAATGTGAATTTATTAGAAAAATATGTTTAACGTGGACCAGTGAAAGATAAGCAGTGGACGTCAGGAGTGGATCGTACTGGAAGTTGGGGTCCATACGCCTACAAAGATTCCGAGTGGGTGGGGTACGATGATTCGGATTTTCTAACGCGAAAAGCACGATACGTAAAACAGCAGCAATTGGGAGGAATGTTTGTGTGGACAATGGACTTGGACGATTTTCAGAACCAGTGTTGCATGGGAAGCCAACCTTTGTTGCGAACTATTGCCAAAGAACTGCTCGGAGTTCCATATGATCCGAACGTTGTGGATTGCACTCCTCCAGTGGTGCCAAAACCATCCGTGGAGACTACGACGAGTAAACCAGGCCAAGGTAAAACAAAATTGCAAACCATTAAATATGCTCATTTAACTACATGCACATATAAAATATTGAACTCTCACATCATCATCTAATAATGATTGAGGTGCCACAGTTCGCCCACCAACTGAGCATCCAACGAGCACCTGGTGGCCACAAACCTCCACATCCACAATTAAACCCCCTCCATCAACCCCTCTCATTCCCGAAAGTAGTACCCCCTCCACCACAACGCTAGGTAGCACGGCATCCACCACGATTTCCCCCCCTTTGTCCACAACACTTTCCACCACACCTGACTCGTCGAATGGAACGACCAATTCCCCTCCAGAGTCTGCATCATCCGCACCCGTAGTTTTCATATGTCAACAAATCAATGGATCCGACTCACAAAGTACATATTTTGCTGTCGTTTTGATTCCTATTCCTCGTTCTAATACTAACAAGTCAAGTGACAAAAGCCGAACTTTCTTATTAATACGAACCATATTTAACACATCATTTGCATATTTACAACAACTAGATTTCACACACTAACACGTCGTCAAAGGCATAGCTTGATTAATACCAAAGCACTTAAATGTACCAATTTATTATTCAGTGTCTGTGGTTCCGCATATGACCACCGCTCCAACACCAACGAGCCCAACTTCACCCACCTCAGAACCCGAGGGAGGTGGAGGGGTTCCCATTCCGGAAAATACGTGCGACAACACTTGGATTTTTAAACCGGATCCGTCCGACTGTTCCATGTATTACGAATGTACTAGTGGCAAGGCGTTCAAAAAGCAGTGTCCACAAGGACTCCACTGGAACCAGTACCAACAAGGTATTTGCACAAGTTGTACTAATTAACTTTATAATAAGAAAAGGTGAAACATTTGTATGCTCATGGTGCGTGATAAGCAACAAAACGTACAATTGTCCACTTTTTATTGCGTGCTTATTTTCTATGATAGCTTGTGATTGGCCGGAATATGCAAATTGTGGAGGAACTGCGCCCACATCCACGTATAAACCTCCCAGCTCATCGCAAGCAACTTGGCCACCGAGCACAACAACTAAATGGACAACGACTCAGCAACCAACAACTCGACCTCCAATGACGCAGATGCCGTCAACAACTTATCGACCCTCTGGAGAACGATGCAGATCAGGTGCATATACGTAGTCAATATAATCACTAGTACCAAAGGGTGATTTCTTCTGGTAGTTGACATTACGAACCTCGATGACGGCGACTAATGACTTGTGCATTACAGGCGAATATTCACCTGGACCAACTTGTGATCGGTATTATGTTTGCGTGGACGGAACACAAACTTTACAATCCTGTGGACCAGGACTACATTGGAACTCACAGAAAACTTTGTGTGATTGGCCAAAGAGTGCAATGTGTCAAACATCGTCGGGTGGTGGCAGCGGTATAAAATAATTAATAATACGCATAAAGGTTTCCAATTGGATCTGATTTCAATGTCGTTGATTCCAATAGACGTCCCATCGATCCAGGAAACGAAATTTCCAAAGAACTGTCAACAAGGAGAATATTATGGTGACGAAGACGAGTGTGACGTTTACTACGTCTGCAATCATGGACATCCAATCCAGTTCCGCTGTCAATCGGGATTGCATTGGAACAACAATGGAAAAATTTGTGATTGGCCAGCCAATGCAGGATGTCAAAATTCAGGGGGCAGACCAACCACAACGACGACTAGTGGTCCAATTTATACAGATGCTCCCAGCACTACGATGAGGCCAGCAACTACACGACCAACGACAACTGCAAGTCCTTCGACAAGACCGCCTACGACGACCGCAGTAACTACAACAAGCAGCACTTCATCGTCCCCTTGGACCACGACGACAACCAGTTCAGGATCAGGATCGGAGGTTGTGGTCCCAGATTCAGGGTCAAACGCTAAGGATTTCATGATTGTGTGCTATTTCACCAACTGGGCTTGTAAGTTTAGTTTTATACAAAATTTCATATAAATTTTATTTAAACTGCAAAATGAATATCCTTTCGTTATCAGGGTACAGGCCCGGGATTGGAAAGTACAAGGTACAGCTTATCATCTTGAAGATGCATAATCAATATATATACTTATGAAGTTAAAGGCATTATCAATACTAATTTTTCCAGCCTGAAGATATAAATCCTAAACTTTGCACTCACATCGTGTATGGATTTGCCGTGTTGGACTATACTGACCTCACGTTGAAGCCTCATGATACATGGGCCGACTTTGACAACCACTTTTACGAACAGGTCACAGCGTACAAGAAGGGCGGGACAAAGGTGACCTTAGCCATTGGGGGATGGAACGACTCGCAAGGGGACAAGTATTCAAGACTTGTGAACAACCCGGCATCTCGAAAAAAATTTATCACTCATGCAATTGAATTTATTAAAAAGTACAACTTTGACGGTAATTCGACGATATAATTTCCTTTACATCTTCAAGCTCATAATAAAAAATAATAAAATGGCTTTGGGTTGTAGGACTGGACCTTGACTGGGAAGTGAGTATCATTACAAATTTTTATAAAATTCAAATTCTGTTTACGATTTGCACATACACATAACACAAATTTTTCTTTTCTAGTACCCCAAATGCTGGCAGGTAAGCTTACTATTTCTATTGCCAAAATCCTAATGTAATAGCTAATAATACGTATCAATGTTACTTATGAAGGTCGAATGTGACAAAGGACCTGCGAGTGACAAACCAAATTTTGCTGAATTCGTTAAAGAATTGAAGTTGGCCTTCCAGCCCCACGGGGTAAAATTGAAACTAAAATTGAAATTAATTTACACTACATTAATCCAATTATTTTTCGAAATTTTCTAATTCCATAATAGTTATGCATACGTTCAAATAAGTCGTATGTTAATTTTTCAGTTGCTCTTGAGTGCCGCAGTTTCACCCAGTAAACTGGTCATTGACCAAGGTTATGATGTACCAACAGTTGCGAGATATCTTGATTGGATTGCTGTGATGACTTACGGTAACAGGGTTAAGAATTTACGAACATATTTATGTATGCACTACATGCTTAATGATATTTCAAACAGATTTCCACGGTCAGTGGGACAAGAAGACAGGCCATGTCGCCCCCCTTTACTTTCATGAAGATGACGACTTTGCTTATTTCAATGCCAATTACTCAATTTCGGTTAGTAGTACACAAATTTCATTTGAGAGTAATTATAGAAATTATAAAGCGTCAGGGAATTACATAATTTACACACGTGCATAAGTACGTATGTAGTACTTATGCACATATGTATGTGCATAGATACATATTTAAGGGAAAGGCATGGAAAAATTATTTGTGACCAAATGACGCTGCTCTCCATTTAATTTTCATGATAATCTTTACAATATTCCTCTTATTTTTATTAGTATTTTGTCATGTCAAGAATACTAACCTACAAAATTGAGAAAATAAATTCATAGTTATTGAGTCGCCTGTTGATTTTCAGTACTGGATAAGCCAGGGAGCGGATAGGAAGAAAATTGTGATGGGGATGCCACTCTACGGTCAGTCTTTCACCCTCGCAAATGCCAATGAGCATGACCTCAACGCTCCGACCATTGGGGGAGGCACCGCCGGGGAGTTCACTCGAGCGGCAGGCTTCCTTTCTTACTACGAGGCAAGACACTCAGAAATAATATGCTTACTATACTGACTAGTAAAACTAGCATAATTTCTGCATGCATATTTTAAATTCTGGCTAATTTTAATGCACTATAGATCTGTAAGCATGTGCAAAAGGATGGATGGACAGTGGTTCACGATGAGACCGGAGCCATGGGGCCATACGCTTACAAAGGAAATCAGTGGGTGTCGTACGACGATGTGGCCATGATTCGCAAAAAGTCACAACTCATCCGCGACATGGGACTTGGAGGAGGTAACAATATTAGCATTTGCATTTGTTTCGCTAGTTTTACATGCGGAGTTTATGAAAATTTTCAGGTATGGTGTGGGCTCTCGATCTTGATGACTTCCGCAATACGTGCGGTCAGGGGGCTTATCCACTTTTAACTACTATAAAAAATGTGTTGGGTAAGCCCAAACTTACGGATGACCATGACTCGTCTGCCTCCACACCGGACATGGTCGAAATGCCAGTGATGGTTACAAAAAAACCAGCTACCACCACTACCAAACGAACTGTCACGACGACACGCCCCAAAACAACGACGACCCGCAGAAGTACGACAACGGCAGCAACAACAACTCGGCGCACAGTAACGACCAGACCGACAACGCGACGACCCCCAAATAAAATTGTGGGCAGTGTTGAAACCGATGATGCATTTATTATCGGAGAGCATGAAGCTGCAATCAATAATCTACAGCACAATCAACAAAATCCAACATCATCACAACCAACGACGCCGACGACGACAACAGCAATTACTCCTCCAGGATCCCCTGTAGCCGAAAAGGATGACGACTGTCAAACGAGACCATTTAAGCCTCACGAGTCAGATTGCAACAAGGTACATACATATGTGCATGACGAGTATCTTGTTTTGCAGATTTCAGGTTTTAATTTGCTTATTTATTATCCTTTCAGTACTACATGTGTATATTTGGAAATTATGCGGAATACCAATGTGCTCCAGGCACTTACTGGAATAAGGTAATAATTCAGTCAAGGTCAGCGTGTCTTTTAGATTCAATGATTAACCATACTTTGACCCATGCGTTGACCATGTTTTAGGACCACTGTGATTGGGTTTGCGGATCTGAACCGGGCCAAAGCAGTACCACACCAGGAAATTGGCAAAGCACCACCACCACCAAAGTTCCGATGAGACCAACGCAACAAACAACAACTTCCTCTACGACCACGACCACCCAACGTCCATGGACTCCAGCCCCCACGATGCCATCCACCACAGTCAACTGGAACCCTACAACAAGCAAACCCTCCACTTCTACAAGTTGGGAGTGGAAACCTCCAATTGTTCGTTATATATTTTCCCGTCATTTTTTTCGCTATATATTCTTTTCAGTTTAATCGCAAATTTTCTTTACAGATTACAACCACCACCATCCATCCAATAGAAGTCCCTGACTCAGACTTTTTGGTCGTGTGTTATTTTACTAACTGGGCGTGTAAGTAGTCAAAAGATTTCCGATTATGTATTTAATTAAGCAGAAAAAAATTACTGGTATTGATGAATTCCTTATCAATTAAGGGTATCGACAAGGAATTGGCAAGTACAAGCCAGAAGGTGAGTCGTGAGTATGCATATGTGTGGCATGATTTTCATGAGCTGCTTGCTAATTAAATTATATCTTGGTTTATAATTTTATATCAAGATATCGACTACAACCTGTGTACTCACATTGCATACGGATTCGCCGTGCTAAATCCTTCGACGCTGGAAATTCGTACACACGATTCTTGGGCGGACACAGATAATCAATTTTACACCCAAGTTACAGACCTCAAATCCAAAGGTACGTAAATATTTATCTGCATTACAGCAAGTAAGCATTTAATAACATGAAGTCATATTTTTTTTACTTAAATTAACATTTGTTACAATTTTTTGTGAACAAAGGAAAGAAAGTAGTGATCGCAATCGGTGGTTGGAATGACAGTCTTGGCGATAAATATTCACGTCTTGTCCGAGATGCCGCAGCAAGGCGAAAGTTTATCAAAAATGTGATTGAATTTATTCAAAAGTATAATTTCGACGGGTAAGTATATATAAATCAAAATTATAAAAGCATAAAATTATAATTTTTAATAAATTCGATCTAAATTCGATCTAAATTCGATTCCAGACTTGATCTAGACTGGGAAGTAAGTATAATTACAAAATCTTTATGTACTTAAAATTCTGTTTATGATTTGCACATGCAAATAATACTCTTAATACTAATATTTTTGTCTCTAGTACCCAAAATGTTGGCAGGTAAGCTTACTATTAGTAATATATGTTAAACACTGGAAAGAATGAATTTGTTTGCTAATTCCGAATTGCTTTAAAGACTGATTGCAAATTGGGACCGGCGGACGACAAGGAAAATTTTGCAACGTTTGCCAGGGAATTGAAGGAAGCATTTACGCCCCACGGATATCTTTTGAGCTCTGCCGTCTCTCCCAGCAAAACCATCATTGACGAGGGTGAATAATTCTTTGGATAGATAAAGTTCATAAATTACCAGGATTGCATAAATTGCTGTGACTATTAATTTCAGGATACGATGTGCCAATAATCAGTCAGTACCTCGACTGGATCGCGGTGATGACATATGGTAACAAAGCTAGGAATTTAAAGACGTATGTATGCACTACATGTCTAATATTATACGAATTTCAGATTACCATGGTCAGTGGGACAAAAAAACAGGCCACGTCGCGCCCATGTACAATCACGAAGAGAGTGACAACTTTTATTTCAACTCCAACTACACAATTAATTACTGGATAAGTAAGGGCGCGCCCAAGAAAAAATTGGTCATGGGTATGAACATTAGCTTATATTTTCACTTTAACTAAGGATATACAATGTATATGATATATATTTAACTGATGTATAATATACATACATCAGTTAAACAACAAGTTTCTAACGCTCATTATTGTATAGGAATGCCCATGTATGGGCAAAGCTTCACACTTACGCAAGCGTCTAACCACGGCCTAAATGCTCCATCCACTGGAGGTGCGTAAAAATATTGAAGTGTTATAATTTATATCGGCATAATTGAAGATTATATTTTTTGTGTCTGCCAGGGGGCCAAGCCGGAGAATTTACGAGAGCTCAGGGCTTCTTAGCTTATTACGAGGTATATGTAGAGCAATTTGGAAACTTTTTATGGGTGAATGACAACTGACGACGAGCTCTTAACTATTGATTTGTAGATCTGCAAAAGCATCAAAGGTCAGGGGTGGACCGTGGTGAGAGATGACACTGGGGCGATTGGACCCTACGCTTACAAGGGGGATCAGTGGGTATCATTCGATGATGTGGACATGATTCGCAAAAAATCTCAATATGTTAAGGACATGGGAATTGGAGGGGCTATGATTTGGGCTCTTGATTTGGTAAGTAAATTAATTAGTTCGATCGGCGTACATAGACAAAAAGTTTTAATGCTTGCGTTATTTTAGGACGACTTCCGAAATGTGTGCGGGTGTGAGAAACATCCACTTTTGAAAACTATTAATCGAGTACTAAGAGACTATCCAGAACCAGATCCAAAGTGCAATTTGTAGCGATTTAGTCATTCTAAGCCATAATATTTAATTACTTTTTAATAATTATTAATTAGAATTAGCAAAGTAGCACGTAGTTTATAGCATAGTACGAAATACTCAAATTGTCTTTTAGCAGGGTTATTAGTAATGATGCGGGGTTAAACGTGTAAATAATTGTAAATATATGTAAATCTAAATAGGAGGGGTCACAATGTTTAATAGGATTCTAAATACGTTTCGTTGCATTTATTTGTGTGTCAATGTTGAAATTAGTCATACTTTATTTATTCTAGCTATTTATATAATTTATATAGTTGAATAAACTAGGAAGAGATTTAGCAGAATTTGTTAGTACTGTAAAGGCATATACTCGTCGTCAAAAAGACATTTAACAGTAGAAGGTGAAGTTGCTAAAGATCGGCTCACTCGTAAAATTGCACTCGAACGGTTATTCAAGAGTATGTTGCTTTCCCCTCATTCTCCGTTCATCATTTTGGTTACGTGTTTTAGTGGGTAGCTTATTACAGAATAAGCGAAGGCAACCAAATGCTATTTTCCAAGCTCCAATTGTCTGGAGGTTGGAGAATGGCAAGCAAGATTTGCGAGCTTACTACAATTTATTTACGATCTCTGCTATCGTCTGGCTGTGTCGATTCGGTGCCAGATCGTCCCAGCCGTGGGGAAAAGGGATCGGCTCTCCCCAATCTTGGAGAAAAGGGGTCGCTCCGACCTAATCTAGGACTAAGTGGTGCTCTAGGTCGAAGGTCAAAGATGGGATCGGGTGTGGTGTCACGATAGGGTGGACGTCTCTTAACGTGTGACCTTGTCTCAAGCTCCTCGTCCTCATCAATTGACGGTGACGCCATGTCCCCAGATCTACCTAACCTGTGCGTGTTTACATAACAAGAGTATCAGTCAATATATGCATTTCGCACATATAATTTTAAATTTCTACTGAACGAACAATTAATGATTTAATGATTATAAGACAATATTTTTACCTGGGCGAGAATGGCTGACCCCGTTGATGTACCGTAAAACCCTCGTGCGAACTTCGACCTAGTCTCGGAGTAAAATTGCGACGCTCTATTGCAGGAATGTAACAAGTGAGATGATTTTATTACTTAATTGTTCTACAGTTACACAATCTACGGATAAAACAGATGAGACATAAAAAGATCACTCCACACTGGCAGCAACATCACAAATATCAGGACAAACAAACAATAAGCACTAAACAAATAGAATCTAGTAACGTTACAGGTTGTTGCTGCATCGCACAATCGCTGCTGCTGGGCA
The DNA here is from genome assembly GCF_002217175.1 of Folsomia candida. Taxonomy (NCBI): domain Eukaryota; kingdom Metazoa; phylum Arthropoda; class Collembola; order Entomobryomorpha; family Isotomidae; genus Folsomia; species Folsomia candida. The sequence continues at coordinate 16,249,476 of NW_019091194.1, read as the reverse complement.
ATGATGAGACAGTCACAGGACAATACTAATTATTCTCAAAATATCTAAGTAATTAGCACATACTACAAATACTTCGTCTACAACAATGTCTGAAATACAGGTACGTTACGGTAACAGTACAATTGACGAGTTACATATGGGGTGACACATCGTATAATAAGACTACATATTAGTAAACAGGGTGAAGAATTGCTTCTGACAAACACAAAGTCGTGTAGTGCGTGTGATATGCAAATGAATATAAATAAATGAGTAATAGTGTGTGATTGCAATAGTTTTGGTTAAAAAAGCATTATGTTTGAGTGTAAATAGTGATATGTGCATGGAACATGCGAGTTTTTGAGTTAAATGTGCAGGTGAACTAACCTTTGACTGGCACAATAATGGCCCAGTTAGAATTGTGAAGCATTTTAAGGAGTGGTTTCATGTCTATTGTTGTGTCTCCTCTGTGTTCGGAGGATTCGGCAACGGTATCGACGACGGATCGCTTCTTTCGTCGACCGAGGCGGGGGCCGAACCACATTCCTGCGCTAGAAGTGGCCGGAGTCCCACCGCGCTTGTCGACCTCGCCGTCCTCGGAGGGGGAGGATTCCACTTGGAAGGAGGATGGGGGTGGCAGAAAGTTGGGATCAACCATCAAGGGGTTAATGTCTTCGTACTCGGTGTAGTATGCTGACTCCACGGGCAAATGCCAAAATGCGCGTTTGCCCACTCGGGGGAAGGGGATAAGTTGTCGCTTCATTTCATGAAATCCTGAATCACAATTAAGGGCATACCATTATTAGGCTGCATGTTTCCTGTGTGTCTATAAATTGTGCACCCATCGTCTCAACTTACCTCCATCTCTTCCTATTCTTGGAAATGGGATGAGACCTGTTTGTTTTTATAAGGAAATAAGTGTCCTAGCCTTTTGTACCTCTCATTACCGAATGTGACCTTGAATACGAGTTAGTGTTGTTCATTACCTGGTGAATTGCCAGAACGTCCCACCCGAGGAAAGGGAATTATAGAGTTGCCTTTCTCTCCTTGTTGTGCTGAACAAGCACATCAAATTGTACACCATTGTATTTACACCCCATTTCACCACAATTAATCAAGACAACACTCACCATTAGCAATTCCAATCGCAACACTGATTAAGGTGACCAAAGCAAGAAAGAAATTCATGGTTGTGAATATCTGTAGTCTCACAATACAATAGGACGAGGAACAAAAGAGAGGTGGGGGAAGGTGAGAAAGAGGGGTTGAATGACGCTACGAGTAGAGAAAGTCCCAGTCTCTCTGGAGATATGGCTGGAAGACTTGTTGCTTCGAAATCCAAAGATGTTGGACAACTGGGGAACTGGAGGAGCCTTCCGTCGTATTTATACTCGTCGACAAATACGTAGGACGCCCAGACCTACGACTTTCATTACAGACTAACCAAGCAACCATATAGGCAGCCAGTGGATTACGTATGTACATGAACCAAAAAGATCCTGAGAAATATTTTCGTCCAGTTTGTTTTGTTTCCGTGTGAGCTTCTCCAACATCACATGGCGATGTATACCGAGGGGGCCGAAGAAAAGTGGGTTGGGTGGGGTGTTGATTATTAAGTCGCCAGATCTTGTGGAGCCCAAAGGTCCCTCTTTATGTGTGGGCAGTACGGGGACTGACTTGGTGAGTGAGTCGCAGTGAGTCTGCCGTGTCCTCGATTACGAACGACGAATGAAGGAGAAAACAAATAAATGACATTTTCCCCAGTTTAGACTTCATTAAAGTTGTTCATGTCCACGTCTAGATTAAGCTGATGAAAATTTATTGAAACCTGACATCCAGGCGGGCTAAGGGGATTAGTCTTCTCCGAACCGTTCCTCGCAAACTGTTGCTTCTTCGCTTCCATTCTTCTGTTTTCATTTCGACTCGAGTTTTGGAGTGAGTTAGCAATCACAGAGAAGGCAATAATGACTTTCACTTAATCTTTCCCTCCCTGTGTGGCTCCCTTCTTCTTAAAATAGTTGAATGAATGACGTATTATTATCATGTCTGCCCGGTCGGTCGGGTTGCTTACCCAGCTACGATTAGTATTTAGCTTACTTAAAGCAGGAGTGGATTATTTGCCCCATTTTCAATGTTGATCTAAAAATATTTGTCTGAAACGCATTTCCTTTTTGGGCGGATAGTGTTAGGGATATCGTATAATTTCAGAAAATGATAAATAAAATATTTGTATTAGGGTAACATTGAAATTTTAAGAAATCTACAGTTGACAGTGCAGATGTTACACAACCCGAGCTAGTCATTTTCTTCGATTGTTTCTTTAAACTTTCTCCGCCTAGTCATCTACAAGGTTTGTCCTAAAAATTGCTAGAATTAAAATTCGAATTTAACAAAATTAAAATTACCATGCATGATACGATGGCTTAGCTATGTAGATATATTACATATGTCCATATAAATAATGCATTAATATCTAGATGAAACCATAAGCATTTGAAGAGTTTCTTGTACTTTATTCAACAAATAATTCAATTTCAATTTCATAGTTGCAGTTTTTATTCAGCGATTTGTTTGTCATATCTACATACGTCGATAATGATATGCATAGGTAAATATGTGTGTGTATGGGACTGCCATTGAATATAACAGGTGTCACATTACACACAACTAAACTATTTGTAAGCCTCTTAATTCAACATCAATTGGTGTTTTGTAAAGAAGAATACTTACACTTTTAGCGTTTGATTGATTTTGTATTTACTGATATTTTTGTAACCGCCATAAACTCGCTCAACAATAAATTACTTCCTCCTGGTAGCCTTCCCGTGCGAGAACTAAGGAACGAGGTAAAATGCTCCTCACAAGTTTTGAACATGCCAATTGTGCTTTTATAAAGCGAAATAATTTCAAGCAAGAAGACGGTTCCGCATAGAACCATTAAAATGGAGTACATTATCAGAAATCCTTGAAAGGCAGCGATTCCAAATCCCTCCCTAACAATGTTATTGGCGTTATCGCAATGAGCATCGTCCTTGATATTCTCCCCTCCGTCGATTGTTGTAAGAGTCGTACAATTAAACTTCATTAGGAATAGCTGTCGATCCCTTCTGTCCTCATATCTGCTAAAATACTCTTGCCATTTCTCATAAAAACCGAATTCGTACAATGACATGGCAGTGACTTGGAAAATAGGGAAGAAAAATGATCTCGCACATGTCCAATGATATGACTGCGCCAAGTCTCTGTGAATCATGGGACTCACTGTCACAGAAAGTTGTGGAAGATGAGCAGAAGAAAATTTGCTCAACTTATGAAGTCGAACAACTGTGTCAAATATGACAAATTTGTAAAGTGACGAATTATAAGCGATTTCTATTTCATCGTCATCGTCATCATCGCTCTCCTTCGGCTTATCTTGGACATTATTGCCCTTAATTTTATTTAACAAGTCAATCAAAAATGCTGCTGTGTCAGAAACTCGTTCGATTCTATTCATCGTCTCATTTAATTGCCACGGCATTTTCAGTCCCTGGTCCTTTTTAGCTCCCTCAATATCATCCTTCAACCTGTCCAATATCCCGCCATGCATTGAAAAAATCCGCAATTTGCTTTCCAACAACTGGTCCAAATTTCCAGGAACTATCGGAGATGTTGGGCGAATCCAGACCGCAAGCATTACTGATTTGTACGAGCTACTGAATCCGAATGCGATCAAAAGCCAGTAGAAAACCATTACTCGACACGCGGTGAGATTTCTAGCCATTTCCTCGTTTCTCTTATAAACTGCCTTTAATTTGGTAAAAGCTGGTGCAGATTGTTCCACTGCGCTGGCGAGGATAAGAAAACAAAGGCTCTGAAAAAGGTACGCGAGTTTACCAAACTTTTTAAAAATTCGAAAGTAAATGCTGAAAATGGTGAGGATCACAATCACGCCACATCCCACAACGGATACCCAAATCTTCCAGTGAAACGTGTTCCATAATGCATTCAGGCTGATGTTAACCACTTGAGACGAGGATAGCGTGTCGACGATGGCAAAAGTGAAGTGGTCCACTCTGCTGTTGATATGAATCCCATCAAATCTGTCCAACTTTAGTCGCATTTCTTTGTAGGAATGTTCTGTTTGAATCTCATGCCGATAAACGTTCTCCATGGTAAGCGCTATCAAGGAGAGTTTAAACTTTCCTATAAAGCTTATCATTTCGCCGAGATTTGAGGCGATGCTAAAATTATGATGATGTGATGCTTCACTCAGGACACATGTGCTGCCCGTGGAAAAAGCTCTGCCTTTGATATTCCAAAGATCACAGTCTTCTTTTAATCTCGGTTTTGACCCCGTGAGGACAAGATGTTTTAGGAAATTTCGATGCACTTTAGTCCAAGAACTTTCAAGAAGGGGAATCCACGTTTGAGCTCCTTCTTGAACTTTGGAAATCACATCGCTTCGCAATGTGCAATGCATGCAAATAACCGAAATAGAAACGGGTTGAAAGTTTGCTGGTCCTTTTGATGAATCATGATTATCCAGATTAAGTAGAAATATTTTTGTAGGTGTTGTAAACTTAAAAATCACTTTAGGCCCAAAGTCTGCTGTTGTCAAAAACTTCCAGGGGGAGTCAATCAATGTGTTAAAGGCTGGCTGATGCAGGTCTAAGAGTGTGCAAATAAAAATAAAATCTGGAATTCTGTTCATATTCGTGAGTGATCTCTCAGTGAAAAAGATGCTCCTCCAAGACAGCTTCAACTGAGATTTGCCTTCTGAGCTGAACGATTGATCCAGGAAGTAAAACTTTGCGAAACAAGCAGAATGCTTCCTCTGATGGTATGGATAGCGCACAATGTCATCGTATTTCCAAGTTCGAATGGAAGCCAGGGTTTCGGATAATTTGAAAACGTCCGTTGTTAATACGACCATAGATGGTTGCTGGTGGGTTGAAGATCCAAAAGATTGGAAATGAGTCTGAAGTTTATGTAAAAGTGCTAAATCTTTGTCCAGCGTGTTCAAATTCACGGTTACTTGAATGACGCACTCTTCAAAATTTTCTAAAAGACTTTTCTGTGGTCTCCAAATTGCCATAATTGTCAAAGGACTAAAAATCGCTAATATCACAAATGTGAGGAATATTATTAGTGTAATTGGATGGAACATGATTGTAAATATGCAAAATATTAAATATACATCTATTCAAGTTAGTAGCAACTTGTAAACTGAACAAGGAAATGCTGGTAAATTGGTCACAAGTAAGGAATACCCACTTCAAAAGAGAACTAAAAGAACTTTGAGAGTCCTTTTAATGAACCCTCAATTCTCACTCCAGAAGATAAGTAGTTCCTGTGTACAGGATTACGTAATGCAAATATTTTGCATTTTTTGCCTATTTACAGAATTTCACTAACTTACATTAATGTATGCTAAATTTTCATGTGTATTTCTGAATTTAAATTGTACAATATTTTTACATTGAATACATGACAGACATACAGATTGACTAGGGCTACGTAGACCCCATCCCACTAAATGCTTAATAAATGGAAATATCTAAATTCGTGTCCTGAATTGAATGCATTCCAAGAAAAATGGCACATAGTTCATTCTTATTCAAAAACTTTGAATGAATAATGATGAGACAAATTTATTTACCAATATCAGCGCATGGATAACATTGGACAATGAACCTCACACACACATAAAAGTTTGGGTAAAATTTCTACAAATTGATGCACAAACAATTTTAGTTATGAAAGAAGAAAGCAATTTATTGTTGATCTATTATATAAAAGTTGCAGCATGTCATGTCCGAAAAGATAAGATTAAAAGCCACTTATGTACAACTATTTATATAAATCGGCTATGATTACTTGTGCGATCTGCTCATGGTCGTGTTCTCCACTCGCAGTCCATAATAAACCATGTCCTCCTTGGTAAGGTCACAACACTGAACGCGCAAGTTGTTCAGAGCAGTATCGTCCCTCGCTGTAATTAGAATACACAATTAATGGTATGCGAAATTGATCATATTATTGCACATCTGATTGCTTACTGATTCCTTGGTCATCTTGGACTTGTGTTTGAATGCCACAAATGTACTCGTGGCTGTCACATATCCTCGGATTGGTCCACTCACCCCATCCCTCTCCGTCCAACTCCATAAAACCGCTCGTACTTCCAGCGCATAAAATTCGCAAATTGTTGGTCGCAGTTTCATCAACAATGGCAGTATCTTCCTCAACTACGCGGAGCATAAACCCAACGGCGTAACCGTTACCGTTGCATCTGTGCATTGCTTTGTATCTGCCAAAGGTTCCTTCCTTGGATGTTATGAAATTCGCTATGTCTCCAGTCACAGGGTTGCCGCATACGAGCTTGATGGCGTTGAGGCAGGAGTCATCCGTCAGTCCATCCCATGCATCCCAAGGCTTAATTATGTTTAAATTATCTTTTAGCTTAATTATCTTAATTACTTGGAGTAAATAATAATTGCATACCTCAACTTTTATTTGCATCGAAATAACTAAAAATAAAATAAATTTTATGCAGTTGACACTTGAGAAAAAATAAGTTAAATTTGTATGTGGCTGGATTTAGAAGTAACCTTTGGAGCCTGGTGGACAGTACTCGAATTCTCCCCAAGTCCCCCAATTCGTTAAAATTGGGGAGGTAAGTGTTTGAGCAGTAAAGGCCTCCCCCACCAAGAAGGCCAACCCCACAGCGACCAAAGTGAAAAATGCTGTCATTCTAGCAAAGTAATAATCGAGGACCACCAAATCAATTGGGAAAGGACGGATCAATGGCACGATCTGGAATGATACTTTATTTATTACAAATCAATGTGCTAACTCCTTTTCAGACTGTTCAAGTGGAATTCCCAGGGAAAATAACTAATGCGACTTATCAGTGTCATCCGATGCGCAGGTGTTATCTCTCATTACATAACTCAAATACACATCTGTCAATCATGATGCAAGTCTTAATTAAATAATTAGAAACACTTTAGAATAATACTTAGGACACCGGCTTTAACAAGGCAAAAGTCATATCCTCCAATGTGCAATTATTTTAAACTGCATATTTGTACCACCCACAAATCAGTCCATTTGTACGTCGCATGTCAGAGAGGACCAGTTATATGTAGTCTGTGGCACCGCATATTTGCTAATTAGGTGCATGTACAAGGATCATATTCCTTGTTAAACGTCACCTTCTTTACATTGCAAAATTGGAATAAAATAAGTCGACCATGAAATGAAACGCGGCTCAGTCTACTTGCCACGCTATGAACTGAACGCAATTAAAAAGACACACTCCAATTTGTTGGACCTTATATTTCTCTCATTGCTTCTTCAAAGTCCGACCATCAGACAGACAACATAATGAATTAACAATCAGTATTGCCCACACAGTGACATCGGTCAGGCACTTTTATCTATCTAATTTGGTGGTACATTAATTTTTACAACTTGTTTTTTTAGTATTTCATATTTATTAAGGCATCTGTTTGACAACATTGTTGTTTTACAAATGAAGATCATTGTTTTAGTGGTCTCCTAAAAGTGCTTTGTATTCGTGTACCTCTTGTTGTGACCAGACCAAAAGTTTTTAGAAATGTGACAGAGACAGATCATCATTTCACAACTGCATAAATGCCGTGGGTTGAAAATGCTCGAATTGGAATTTTTAATTCTGTTAAGTGTTTGGGTTAATACTGCAATCGCTAATACCCTCTTTTCAACCTACTCACAATCTGCCCAAAATTTTCTACTGTAAATTTATCAAATTGTACTGAATTAACTAAAATTTTAATACTTTATAAATAGTTGATTTTGTGTTACAGCTCGACGAGCGGAAGTGGGAGGAGCGACGTGGTTGGGAGAGGAGGAGGGTGGGGAGACCATGGAGTGACCTCTTTCTTGGACAAGATTGCGTCTCTCTTGACCTTTCTCTCATTTGGAGTTTTTCTTCTCAACCTTCTTTTGAATGCTCTTTTGGTAACACAATAATTTTGCATAAGTGCAATACCAAATATGGAAAGTAATATGAAGCATTTTGTAGTTGGGAAGCACGCTATTTGGATTGCGACCTACCGGTAACAATATTTAGTTGTCAATTTATATGCTGCATATATTTGCTATAAACAGACTAATCCTTGACGAGCATAATTGTCTAGGCACTGGGACAGGAGGAGGAACCGGAACTGGTGGAGGCACAGGGGGTGGAACCGGTGGAGGTACTGGAGGTGGAACCGGGGGTGGAACCGGGGGTGGAACCGGAGGTGGAACCGGGGGTGGCGGTGGAGGTACTGGAGGAGGTACAGTCACCGTAGCCCCCATTTTGACGGCAACGGGAACTGGATCTGGCGGAACGATAATTGGTATTACAGCGGGGGGAATTACCATAACAGGAACGGGGGACGGGACAGGTGGGATTTCGGTGGGTCGTTCGAGAGGTGAATTATTTGTTAAATAAAGTATTCAAGATTCTCCTATTTCATTTTATGTTTTGCACTTCCTCTGTGTCCAGGAAAACGGTCCACATTGGAGGCAAACATTAAGTCGACTCAAATAGCAAACTTGATGGCCAGGGAGCTAATGGTCATGATTGAATCGGTGGTTGCTGCCGATGAGGAGTGCTTGCCCCAACTGCTCTGCCTGGTCAACCGGAGAGCGTCCATTGCCGGAAGCGGATTCCAATACCTGATGCCATTGTGCAGGTTCGTTTCATCCTTCCCTAAATTTACGTTGCATGTTTTTTAAATTGAAATGATTTGGAAATCCCAGTGTTGGAATCTCATATTTTGGAGGACTTGGACGCAATATGTCGTCATACATTGATGCCATTTACGATGGAGTAGAGGAGCATAATTGTAACGAGAAATATTCACAGTGCAACTAGGACATTTTACACATGCACTTTTGGAAACTCTACAATGGGGCATAAATTAGGTCTGTGGTGTTTGAATGTGCAGATGTTATTTGAATTTAAAATGACACAATCAGTGGTGAAGGGTTACAAAAGAGTTGTGTTTGTTGTACTCCAATTCAGGAGAAATGTACATTTTGAGAAATAAATAACCTGTGTTTGAAATTATGTTTTGAATTGCATATTTGGGGAATTTTCTTGCAATTTAGAGAGGTAAGCAAGTCAATTTCGTGAATATGCGGCATAAAAGTACATCCCTCTGCAAAACGTTACCACAAACAACCCCTCAAGATGTACACCGCTCAAGGCAAAACCATCCCATTAATTGTCTTCTTCTCCTCCTTCCTTTTAACAAGATACAGCAGAACAATCCTCCTAAAAGACTCGTCAAGAGTGGGTAAAATAACAGCATCCAAGCAGCATTGGTCGTACAGGTAACAATATACGTACACATGTACTTGGGATTAGTTCTTATACGATTGGGCGCAGTGCAGGTGCTGCTGTAGAGAACTTTACTTTGATACACGCTGCATTGTTGATGCGAGCGTTTGCATCTTTTATTTCACAAGACTTTTCATGTGCTCTCTTGATAGTTGGTCATGCAGTTAGTTGCACATTGGAAACTAGGGAGAACGCATCATACACATTTTTCCTCTATGTATTTACGTTATTATCGTGGTCGACTGAACATTTCACAAGCTAATGAACAGTAGTGGTTTATTTTGTAATAATTTTAGACCAAGGTTTTCCTTACTCCTTGTGTAATGCATACCGCATTGGCAAAACATTTCTAGATTTTCGTAAAAAAAATATTCCAACCCTGTCATTGCGATTGACTTCGTTTCTGGGATTTGGACACATGATTTCAACAAGATTGCATGGTAAGTTTTTGACAAAATAAGTATTTAATAGGATTTAAAGAGAGTAGGAGGGAATTAAAAGAACATGGCTTTGTCCACCCCTGCGTGATTACTGACTTAAATATACGACTCGAAGTAACTTTCAGTTTTGCAGAGACCAAAAAGTGTTAAGTCGGCGACTTTATACGGAGGAGGAGAGTGGACTTGTTTGTTTTTTGAGACGAGATTTTCCGTGACTTGGGCCAGGATTAAGGCGAGATAAAATTAGTCCCTTTATTACAATTTTGTCCCAAGTGTTTAAGCCCTTGATCCCTTAAACTAATGAAACGATTGCACGGCAATTGCGTAAAGAATACGCGACTCGCAATATAAATTCAGCTTTTCAGAAATAATAAAACTCCGGATGTTGGAATTTTATTTCGGAAAAAGAGATTTAATATTGTATATGCATTTTTTCCAAAGATTGGTGTGACGGACGTGTTTATCCTTTAAATACACTTAACTACTTAAACTGGGTCGGCAAAATACCCAGCAATCCTTGCAGTTTAAATAGCTCATTTTTACGTTTCTCATGCATGTATTGAGGCAGCCAGCCATACATAAATGCATGCACCTCCTCGTCGTACATAAAGCCTATTGAATTGAAGCAGTTTGAAAGTTTTTTTCTGCATGCATTTGAAAAAATAAAAACAAAATGACTCCGTTTGGGGCGATGCAGGTAGCCGTCAATTTGTTATTGTCGAGGCTTTTACATATTTTACCGGTGTGGCACAGTTATAGTAATGAACGAAATAAAGATAACCTGTCATATAGATAATTTAAGTGATTAAGCGAATATGATAACTTGTGCATCCATATCTACCAACCTACCGTAAACAAGTATAATGAGTTATGGTAAACTGTCGTTGAAAGAACTGCACAATTTTATTACAACTACAAATACATACACGCATACAAATATTGATCTTCATATCTAATGTTTTATGCCTTTTATGGCTGATTATACTTCTAGCACCAAATGCCAAGTTAATAATTAACAGTAACCGCAGTCCCGTCCTGCACATAAAAGTACAAACAGTGGGAAAAGTTTTTCAGACTCATCCGTAAAATGAGATACGTAGAATAGTTTTGCAAATCAAATTATATAAATACAAACTAAATATTTCAAATATACGAGAAAACACGCTTTTGGCTTCATTAAGGAACCGTTTTGTGTTTGATTTGGTAGGAATTTGCATATAAAAGTGCGAAATATTTCCGGATAGAGAAAATTCCCGTCTCATTTATGCCTAAACACACACTTACTACTTAATAAAATTTGTTATTCACTGCTCCATTGTCACATTTCATTGCAGATCTGCGGAATTTGTTGGTGCGCGTAAAAAGTAAAGTTGAATGGACTTTGATGACCACCAGGAAAAGCAGTACAGTTTGCAGTTTGTGTTTAAAAGTAATTCACATCTTTGCGTGAAGTGACTAAAAAAGAAGTCGTGTCGTGCTAATTCAATTTGTGTGCAAGTGAGCCGAGCGACGAACAGCTCTCGTCTGAAATCCAGATTGTTTCAACAGTGAAATCATCTTCTTTACTACGCGATACGAATCCGTGTTTCTGCATTTTGAAATTCGGAAGTGTCGTCTCTAATTATTAAGCCAGCTTTTTTCTCATACCATGAAAGACAGTGGTGGTGGCACAGACACTTTATTAAAACAAAATGGGGATGGTAGCGGAAGTGGTGTGAACAGCAACGACAATAATCCACATCCCACATCACCTGGCGTGACCTCAGCTTCCAGTTCTTTGGGCGAATCTTTTCGAGAAAGTGGTAAGAAAATTATCGTCATTCCCATTCCTCGTATGACTTCCTCGATTAGGAGATTGCAAGCAATTTGTGTCACTTTTCCCGTTCTTGGTGAACTTTTCACCATGAGTTGTTGCATATTTTCTGAATAATTCAATTTCAGTGAGTCAGTGTACATTATGAAGGACTAAGTTGGTTTTGTTCCTACGCACTCTCCAAAAAATGAGGAGGTACGAGCATAAATATTTTAGATATATTTATGTACATGCATCAAAAGTGGGTGCGTTAAGTAAGTGCGTTTGTGTACATACAAATATTTATGTAAACGCATGGAAGCAGTATAAGAAATGAGGGACTCGTAAGTACTACAGTAGCAAAAGTTCCATTATGTTATTATGTACATGGTTTCACTTGAGTGCGTACATACATACACACGCTGACATTATTGGATTTCAAAGCTGCGTACCAACTACCAACTGGAACCAAGAGCGTCGTTTTTTATGAAGTGGAGTATGTAGTCTCAAACTTAACAAAACAAGTTTAAAACGTGAATGACAATCTGCAGCAGCAGAGCAGAATTTGGTTTTAGGAAATCCATATTATCCACTTAGGCAGACAGACACGTTGTTTGGTTTTGGATGGTGATTGGTGTGGGCGTATATAAACAAAATATTTAAAAGTGCAAGGCCTGTCCGGTCGAAAAGTTGGATGTCAGTGGGCGATGCAGTTTTAGACAACATTGTTGCATAATTTTTATTTGTATTGAGATGCAGTCTTATAACAACTCATATTTATTCGTGTGTCCCTAAAGAGCTCCAGACAAATATGTACACATGCACACCAACTCGATCTGATTCTAACGCTTGGCAGACAATGAGACATTTGGCAGACGACTACTGCAGACAAAATCAAACTCACAATTTTAAAAGTTGAAACCGGAATGGCGACTTTATGCAAAATTTGAATAGATTTTGATTAAAAGGTGTGTTCTTGATTGAATAATAATAATGTAACCTGAACTCCAATGGCTGCCGGTTGGTTCACTCATTCATACATTACAAATGTAGGATATTTAGCATTAATAGCAATTACAGTGAATCAACTTCCCGATTCCTTTTCCTGCACCTTACGTGGATTCAAGTATGTACGTGTCATTTCTGCTACTTTTCATGTAATTTATCACCCCACATTATTCCAAAGTTCAACAAAGTCCCTTCTTTCTCCTGTTGCGGCTGTTGCTGCTTATTTTTTGTAATAATAAATCCTACTCTGACCGCACCACTTAACCCACGGCATTCTGGCAGTCGGGCTCTCATGATAAAACATTGACTTGGATGCGTCACTGAAAGCGGCAGTAGCAAGCAGACATGGAATGATAATTTATTCGGTAAAACCGCAGGAAAATCTATTTTTTCTTCGAATTTTAAATTTAAATTTGTAATTCAATACTGGCTAATTTTCCGACAAAATGAGAGGAAATGAAAGAAACAAGATTTATGTAGTGACATAGCACTAACAATATTCTAAGGAAAAAATTGGCGCAAATGTTAATACTCACAATACATAATTTCTCTTATTCAGCAAAATCCTAGTCAATAACCCACACATCCTCAACTCAGTGCATATTAATGCAAAAATTATGGCTAACAAATGTATACTATTATCATATGTTTCCATTTATTTTAACTATGATTTATTTTGAATAAATAAAACTATATAAAATATAAAACTATAAAAACCGATATAAAACTTAAAATAATATCCCATAAACCTAACCCAACCTTGAAGGTGCATAATCGAGTCAGCATTGAAAGAATTTGATCTTCGAATTCTTAGAAAGTGATTCAATTCGTTTAATAACCATGGCATTTGCGCCAATTTTTTCCTTAGAATATTGTTAGTGCTATGTCACTACATAAATCTTGTTTCTTTCATTTCCTCTCATTTTGTCGGAAAATTAGCCAGTATTGAATTACAAATTTAAATTTAAAATTCGAAGAAAAAATAGATTTTCCTGCGGTTTTACCGAATAAATTATTTAAAACTTTTCATCAATTTTTTACTATTTTCATATTTTATTAATTTAATACGAATGTAATGGAAAGATTATCGAAGTTTTATGACAGTACGGAATTCGATCAAATACAAATTATTGTAACATTCACATCTATATACAAATAAGTATCTACTTTAATTTGATAACTTTTCCCGTAACCGTTCCATCTCTTTCACCAACTTTGGATTCGGTGACTTGCACAACTTTGTATCATCCTGCTGTAAAATTGCTACACCGTTTAGAGTCCGCACTCGACTTAGCGCCACATAAGCCTGTCCGTGAGCAAATAATTCTGGTCCAAGATACACCACAGCCAAGTCTACTGTAATTCCCTGTACTTTATGTACAGTAACAGCCCAGCAAAGAACGATTGGAAGCATCCTACGTCTAATTTCCTCACTGCCGCGTCCGTTGTTGTAGACAACTTCTTCAGGGCACAAGCTATAGACACCGTCTGTACCTCCACAAATCCTTGGGTCGTCAAATTTCACCTGTACGCTTTCCGGCAGGTCACCTATGTGATGCTGTTCCCTAGCTAGCATATTCCAAGTGAACCCAACAATCGTTCCCATCGACCCATTGACTAGGTACCGGTTTGTGGTGGAATTACGGATGACCATTATTTTAGAGCCAACGGCCAGCTCGATGTTTGGAAGAAATCCACCGCACTTATTACTGTCTCTTGAACTTCGAGATGGAGGAGCTTGGCATCCTAATTTTGCACCTGAGTTGAATGTGTCTCTCGCCCGAATTTTGTAAACGGTCTTGCTAGGATCATTAAGGATTTGTCTTGTCCGTAAACGGTTGTGATGTGTTGTTTGTGCTCGGGTAGGGTAAATACGTATGGCGTCTCTAAATTTCTCTTGCATCTCCTTCACCTGAGGAGATGACGACTCATTGTCAGTAAATTCCCTGGTTCTAAGGGTCTCGAGATCTTCTGTTGTAAGATTTCCTTCCCGGAGATTGTTACAAATTTGTAGTAGCGGATCTCTTCCCTGAGGCATATTTATCAGCAATTCTCGAAAGTCGAAAGTGTGCCAAATGTTCTCCTCTCCGAGAAACAATTGAGGTGTCTCGTAAATGCAATGTCCGTTGACTGGTTCTAACTGGAAAAGATCACCGACGCAAATTATGTTCTTTCCTCCAAAAGCTATCTCAGAATCGAAACAATCACGAAGACGCTGATCTATTTGCCTAAAAACCTGTAAGAGATTAAAAATGCGACTGAGTTATTTTCGTATAATTTTTAATATCATGGACCATGCTAAAATCATATATATTTAAAGTAAAGTAACACACCTCGTAGGAAATCATCGACACTTCATCCAGAATGACCCATTCCAGATGACGGAATTTATCTCGCATTCTTTGTAACATTTGTGCACCTAGTTTAGAGTATTTTGGAACAGACCCAGACTCAACAGCAAGATTAAATGTGCGATGAAGTGTTTGCCCGCTAATATTTATGTTGCAACTCCAGTCGGTGCCGCAAGAACAACAGAATCCCTGCCAGGACCGCCATCTTTTGTCCGTATTAAATTTGTAAGTAATGAGATCAGGAACGACTTTCCTGTTCCCCCAGCACCAGAAATGAACAATTTTAATTGTTGTCCAGTTGAGTCGTCCAGGTAACGTTCAACGAGCTGATAGATTTCCTTCTGGTCTTGATTAGTTTTGGCCAGCTCTGTTGCAAAACTTTGAGCGTCCATAAGAGGAATTTCATATACGTCTCGACTAGTTTGCACGACATTACTTGCATTAAACACATCTGGGAAGTAATCCCCGCTATCCACTGGTTCAATTTCGTCAAATTCTGCAACTTTCTCAACTGCAGATTCCAGTGCTTTCTCCATTTCTAGTCGAATGAAGGGAAAGTTGGCATTGGTTCTCATATCATTCTTTCGCCTTTCATAAGCATTTTGAAGCGACTCTCCTGGAATTGTCAATTCTAATTCATTTCTGAATGGAATATATAACATCAGGTGGGAATAAATAAAATTCGCAGAGTCCGTTTCACTATGAAATGAAGGACATTTTATAATGGCATATGTGTCGCGCTCTATCCACAATCCCATCGATCGGTCCATAAGATAAAATGGGCGGTGTCCCCTTCGTTGAGCCATAGCTTCGTCTTCTATGCCTTCATCCAAGTCGTCATCAGCATATTGTGGGCTTCGGTTTGGCCGATATTTTGATGCGAATTCGAAGAGGCAAATTTCATCTAGGTTTTCCGGACGCTGGCAATACTTGTCAATGATGTTCCTGTAAATGAACACAGACCTGATTTAATATAATATTGATGAATTAAAATTCTTGAAATTTTACCTAGCGAAGTTAACGTCGTTGCCATTTAAAAAGTTATCCTTTCTAAGCATTCGAATCCGATCCATCGGCCGGAAAGTGGGGATAAATACAAAGCCCCGAGAAGAAAATCGCATTGGCAAATTGCATATTCGGGCTGCACACTCCTGTGAAGATACTGTTCGTCGATTCAATAAAAGTCGGGCGACTTTGTCCATTTGAATCCGGATTGGCTGCCGGCTTTCCCTAAGGGCCTGGAGAGTACGACGGATGTCTTCGCGAAGGGTCTCGGATTCATTCTTTCCAATATATTTGGCGATGTAGAGGGCCACTGCGGCAACTCCAATTACTGGCTGAATATCCATGTTGCAGCGAAGCAGCGACAATAGTTTGGGATGATAGTTGTTTATCCACACTTCTGCTTCAGTCCTTCGTAAAATGACGCCACGCCCCCGGCTCCGACTATCTTCATCTGGTGCTAAGCACGTCGTAGAAACAGCAGCACGTGGGAACCCAAAACGACACGACTCACCCTTTTTAAAGCATGTTGGGGTATTCTTATGCGTTTGGTAGCGTCGGATAATTTCAACCATTTTTGATCCTCTGCTGAGCGAGCACGAAACATTTTGGTCGATAAAAGCGATCCCTTCAGGGGTTGAAAAGTCCGGTGCATTTTCCACCCAAATGAGTGAGTGAAGATGTGGGCTCCCCCTGTCCTGAAATTCTACCCTGAATGTGTAGTCATTTACGGGGCGTCCAAATATTGTGGGGTCACTTGTCAGCAACTTAATAAGCTCCTGCGTCCGTAAGTTAAAATGTCGCGCCGCTGCTACCGGATTGGAATTCAAAAGTTCACGACGTTCTTCATACGGGAGCGCCTGAATATCTTCTGGAACTGGATCATTACGGGATGCTTTCCACATTGCTGTAAGAATATCGGCAGAACCAATATCGTCAGTGGATACGGTTAAGAAAAAGGTCGGATTTCCGAGCCGGGTAACTAACGCCATGATATCGCCCGTGTATTTCTTCCAATATGACTTTGAACCACGAATAGCACTCATGTATAGGTGAATGTTTTCTGCAGCGGGTACATTCTCGTTAGCTGAATCTTGATACACCATGTTACCACACACGGCAATCTTGGAAGAAATGATGGATTGTTCGGATCTCGACAAAGCGTAAAAGAGGTAGTCATTGCGGTGAAATCGTGAATCAGCGGACATTACTCTTGTATGAAAATATCCATGGGGGGTTAATTTCCCAGTGTGTTCTTCATCCCTCTTTTCATCCAACCCATATTTTCCGTGGGGAAAGCATTGTATGAAGCACTTTTCCTCTAAATGAGTTTCATATCGAGTATTGATTGGTGGGACCCCCGTACGATGAAGATTTATATTTCCAGGCACTGTACTATCACCGGCTCCAATGATGTTTTCCGTGTGGCTTACTGGTAGGGGACTTCCGGCATTAATATCTTGTATATACTTCTCGAGCCGAGGTTCAACGAAATCCAAGTCATGAATTAGGCAGTCATCATTCGCATCTTCACCAAATGGAGCGATATCGTTAATCAGTTCTTCCGGGTTCCTATTAAGCGGAGTGAGCGGCATTTCATTGTCATCTTCAACAATTGTGATCTCTAGCGGGGTAATTGTCAGCACAGCAGCATCTCGCCCTTGCACGCAGTTATTGTTGACTATTTTGCATATATGATCGTAGCTGAGTTGGCATAGTTGCAATTTCAAAATTAAAGCTTGCTGATTTGCTGCATGTGATGCCATACCCTGCGGGGTCCTACCATGACTATCAAAGAAATAGAGGTGTCCGTCTTTCTTGATGAGTCCCATTGTGTAATAACCTGCGGACAAATATTAGTAGTAAGATTGTTCCCTCATCTAAATATGACTCGCAGTTAAGAAAATAAAATTTACCACCAGTGATGAGAGCGTAATTGTGTTGTAGGGAGATAAATTCTTCTACAGCTGACGCAATATTTCTCCGTGCGTAGTTATCAACGTCAACCATCCACTTATTAAATGCTGCATAGATTACTACTCCCCCATCCACTAAACTGACGTTGACTTTTTTACCAAAAGCGTTCCTAACCTCTCCCTCGATCTCATCTGGATTCAGGTAATCATAAATAACGGCGTGGTCAGCGTTAGTTTGTCCGTGGATTGCCGCGTCACGGCCTGGTCAATATAAATTCAAATATTAAATTTTTCTGTAATTATCATTAAATATTTTCAAAAGTTACCTCTAATGCACCGCTGATAATAAAAGTCGCCCGCGGACAGAATTCGATCTCCATCCTGCACAGACCATAGCTCAGGTGACCTAACTCCAGCATAAGCCGCCGCTACTGCAGAAATGGCTGTACATTGCTTTCCTCCCGTGCCTGATTTAAGGAACCGTGGCGAACCCTGTGAGAAGCTAAGCCGCATTGACCACATCCAAGGCTTTTGAGGAATAGCAAGGTATCCTCTTTCCACTCGGGGTACAATCCGCGAATTTGCAGCTGGAGTGGGCGGCAGATCATCCTCGTGGACGACAACATCTTCGAGTCTAATACCATGTAGGTTGAAGTGTTCCATCGTTACGTTTGAATATCCAGGGTTGTTCTCCAGCAGCCACTCAAGGGCGTCACGAAGTACTGAAATGCACACAAATTATTATTATCAAGAAAACATAACCTAAATTTTCAGTTTACCATTTGGGCGAATCGTAAATGTCGAGGAATGCGGGAACAGTTTCCGAGATTATTATTGTGCCGTGAGTGCTGTTCGGTCCAAGTCTGGGCTGCTCCTGAACTTCTTCGACACTTTGAGCAAAGTGGATTACTTGGCCATGAAGCACGGATTGTCCTCGTCCTTTACTCAGCTTATGGATTTTCAGGAACGCCTTAGCTCGACTAATCATTCTGGCCTCCACATCGGTTAGGGTCGTGATGACATCCGGTGACCTGGGGACGTGCATATTATTTACACGAGCGGCAGCAGGAACCTGATTCCTCCTTATGTTGTCATAACATCGCTTGCAACAGTCAATTTGACTTCCCACTACCGGAAGTAAATTTCGGTTTGTCTCAGGATCGTATGAATTGGTCACGGTAGTAAGACTGTTGAAGATAACCTGGTTTATGATAAGAGATCTGTGAAATTAAAAATAATATTTGTCAATTAATTTGAGTAAATAATTTGGTGAAATTCAAATGCCCTTGTATTATACATATATTACTCTATTCAAAATAAATATTGTACATTTATTTAGAAACATTTTTATGCTCACCTAATCCCTTTGGCGTACCAAACACGGTCACAAATGAAACACTTCCGTCAGCGACTTGATTAATATTTTTAAGGTATTGTTCTTGCTGTGGGGTAATAACCAATTCTTCATCTTCGACGTCCATGGGCTCTATAGCATTATATTGTGCTGGTGGTGGGTTAGTATCCATAGGAACTGTTTTTGACAAACATCCTGCAAGCCGTAGACTACGTTTATATATTTTCCGTGACCATGTTTTTGAAGGCATTTTGCAAACTTTTTAAGTTTGCAATTTTCGAATAAATTTTGTTTATACTAGAATTTTTAATGCCAGCAGGAAATTAAAACAGAAACTGTCCGCTCCCACGCGGCAGGGGTGTTACGAGACAAAAAGTCATGACTTCTCAAAACGGCAATGATTTTGAAAGTTTTAGAAGATTCGAAATTAACACCAAAAGGAAGCATTATCTGAGGAAATTGTAAATGAGAGGAAACACTACATAACCCTCAGGAATACGAATCCACTTGCTATACCGGGAAAAAATTAAATTTTCAATGCGTTACCCTTGTCAGAATGAAATGACCCGAAAACAGACCATTTGAATTTTCGCGCCACGGGATGGAATTATATGAAAAAAATTTTCAACCAAAAGTTGTGGCTATTCCATCTGTGGATATAACGCTGTCATTAGTTTTTCTCTATCGTACACCCAAATCATTTACGGTGCTATTTAGTGATTAACGTTCATCAAACGCTAAAAGGTCGGTATTTCAAAAAGTTTTAGAAATTTCGAAAAACGGTATGCGTGCCCTATACCTATATTCGGGAGACGGTCATAAAGTTCTTTTAGCTTATCCCCCTATCTTGTAGGGTTTCGACACACGAGCATATTTATTTAACATTGGCGTGTCTGCTAACATACTACCTTTCACATACACATCCAGCTAGTGGACGTAAATGGAAAAAATAGAAAAATAAAGTGGTTATTGTGCACTTGAAGACGTCGAGTGTGGTCGTCCTAAATGCATTATTTTGCAGGGACCGAGTGGTCGTTTAAAGGGCCAGCAGGAGAGAGAGAGGAAGTTGGAAGAAGGGAGGGTGAATAAGAGGGATGAATCACGCAACGAAATGGTACGAGAATGGGGACGTATGCACAACAATAAGTGAAGCCTGAAGAAATGTTTTTTCGACGTAACAATGCAACATACTTGACGATACACCAGGAACACACCTGTCTGTCCGTCAGTCTCCCCTGCTGGACAAAATCCATCCCTTTGCTTGGCTTGCCGTATGGTGCTCGTATTTCAAACGCTCACGTTTCAATGAAGTGCATGTGGAGTGACATGTAGATACACGCATTGAACGAGGAAGAAGGGAGGCAGACCGCCTTAAAGTATGCAACGTGCGAGTATTTTCCGGTTTTCGTCTCTTCCGCATTTTTATTATTTTACTTGTCGATTGAATGAGTCATTGCGAATTTTGGTCATGCTTGCAAATCCATTATTAATTTAGTTACGGTTTTACAAAGGTGTGACATGAGAACTGCAACATATTATTGAAACATTTTACTTGATGTATTGGGTGGATAAGTAAAAGATTTTAACTCTTTAGTTTTTATGGGCTGTTATAAAATCCATCTCATGCTTTATCCGTGGTTTATCGCCATTCGTTTCTTTCATAGGGCGGGGTAGGTGAGTGCACAAATTGGATATGATTTGGGTCGGTCGTAGCCTGATTTTATTATTTGTGTAATGGATATTACACGGTGTAAAAATTTGAAAATTTATATAAATATGTATGCATTTAAATTATGAAAATTGTGAGGAACAGATCAGGCAGGCGGCCGTAACGAAAACTTTGTTTTTTTTGCTCTTCGAATTTTGAAGATTCTTGATTTTTTACGTACGTAAGCACTTTTCTTAAGGAAATTTGTTTCAGTGCACCAAGCAAACTGAACCACGGTTTAATTATGGTGTATGAAATGTAGTGTTTACTGTGGTACCAACTAAAAATAATGATTGATAGGTCTGCTTGTATTTCCTGGTGTATTAGCAAAATGTTCACATTTCATAAGTAACAGTTTTCAAAAACGTCTAGTTTTTGTGGTTGATTTTTGACAAAAGAACCGTCAAAATATTCTTGAAATTAGTTTGTAATGTCAGGTGGAGACTGTTAACCAAAAATAATTTAGTTTTCAATTTTTACATCGTGCCCAGTTTCTCAACAGTTTTCAAGATTTGATGGTTTACTGATTTTGGAAAATGAAAGTTTTTTGTGTCAGAGGAAGAGAAGCACAACACGGCGAAATGATTTTTCAATTTAAATGACTTATCTCATCACAGCCAGAGAAGCAACGTTAATGTGTGTTGCTCATCAGGCTCAACTGCGGTGGAATAAAAACAGTGTTGATGTGGGCACTCACTCTTTAAAGGAAAATTAAGAGATCAGTTTCTTGGTATATTTTGCACAAGAGTTTCAGAACTGAAGAACCAGTGAGATGATGAACATGCATACATACATACATATCTACGTATATTTGCATGATAGAGATTAGAGATGGTTATGTTGTCTCACTTTCGTTCTGGTTGCATTTTGCACTGCATGTCATGGCAGTTAGTTGGTTAGTTACAAGAGTAGTTGTGCAAAATAAGGTCAGAGTGAAGGTGCATAAGATAGGTTCGCACTTTATATATTTGAATTAAAAAGCAGTCCTTAAATGGCAGAATAGTTCTCTAGCTGCCAATTGGCGAAGGCTCAGATGCACAATATTACAAAATACCATCGCTAATGCCATTGCCACCACTACCACTGTCATAACATCGCTAATGCAATTCACTAAATTGCTCAACCACGAGCACAGACTACGAATGAATTTACGATTCTCTTTTTAAGCTAGGTAAAAAGACGGTTTTTATGCTGCACAAAACATTACTAAATAATAACCGGTTAGGTCGAACATGAAGCTATGTCAATTATTTGTTGTGTTGTAGGTGTGGAGTGGATTATTGAATGAAAACTCGCAAAATTGGCATATTCCCTCCGTACCTTCATATCTGTAATCTTGCAGAAGTTCTTATGTCATAAAATCTAACGACAGTAAAATTCGTTAACATCAGTAGCGCTAAGAAATCCTAAGCGTAGGTTATGCACAAATACATGCGTGCTGTCGACTCACATGACCAATTTTGAAATAATAAGCTAGAGCTTAAAGTTTATTCATTTTTCAAATTTGTCCTTGACTTGCAAATTCAGGCAGGTGACTGCATGTGGCATAGCTAAAACGGTAGATTTAAAGTGTGCATGTACATATCTGATACGTATGACCACTAACTAAGCTGTGTGTAAGTAAGTAAAGTGAATGTATGCATAATTAATTAGTATATGGTTGATACTGCAAAATTGTTATTGTAATATTAAAATGTGATCATGCGAAGCAAATCGTCAATTCACTGGTAAATACATGTGCATGCGTATTTTAAACATATATACCATATTAGTTGGCATTGGAAGATCTGTAAAACTATTGGTACAGAGATGGCCAAGATGATTCGGCGAAGAAAGCGAAAAATTTGTAGTTATTTTTGTACAATGTCCTAGTCGAGAACTAATTTAATTTAGTGCATCTTTAGGATTCAACAACAAACACGAAGATAAATTTGTTGTCAATGTTGACTGCTGCGTGATAAAAAAAGTGTTTTTGTCAAATTGTCGAGTTCGCTACTTTAAGCATCGCTAATGCGCCTCATTCAAAGTAAGTAAAATCCGCTACCCAAGTAATCGGCTGCTATTTTTTGAATTGCATTTATTGTGAACTACAAAGCCAGCTAGAGAAATTGACGAAGAGCTCATTAGAACAACACCCACTGCGAGACAAATAGAATGGATGGAAGTGCATCATCATAGACGATAAAGTGAGAGTGGAGTCAATCAAGAGATGCTGATTATTATTGGTGATTATTATTATTATTATTATTATTGACTAATATCGAGACTGATCAGCCTACTGTCCTAATCACCCAATCTGACCATAATCAGATTTCTATCCAAGTACAAAAAATGCCAGACTTGGCATGTGGTCAGCATTACAATGCGTGTTGTAGAATATAATAATAAGTCGGTCCGATTTTAAAATCCAACCTCCATGGTTAACGACATTTCCTGTTTTTTTTGCACACACCTCAAAAATAATACTCAGATAGTAACACTCTCTGCGTGTGAGTGCATGTATGTAGATCAACTTAGATAAATAATTTGCACTGTGTTACTTTTTGATGACGAATCTCTGCATGAACATTCATAGGTTAAAATGCAGACTAATCATAATCATGAGTTTTGATCATCCCCTCTTGAACAAAGGTCTGCACGTTATTTGGTAGGTTTGGCTTTACAGGAATTCGATGCTTTGGGTGTCACGAAGATCAGTTTGAATTTGTCCTCGACTCACATGACAAAATGGAGTGTGTCCAATTTGGATCCGTTTCGGTTTCGGTGGATCAATGGCTAATTGGCTTGTCTGCCTGATTACTGCCCGCACACTCTGATTTGTGGATTTGGCAGTGCACTTTGTAGGCTCTCTCCACATTATTTGTGGTACCATTTTATTAGTATTTCAAGGCAAAGCTTCTTCATGGAACTGATGAGGAATTTATTGTTTCCTGTAGCAGCGAGACTTCATTTCATTCTTTTACGATTTGGTCAGGGTGGATCACGGCTTATGTAAACAATCCTTGTTTTAAAGCTTGAATTTTTGTGTAGTATTTAGCACTTCCTGTAGTTTTAATTACAAGCTACCAATCAATTAATCTGACTATTATAAATTCATAATAATGCATTCCTAAATTCAAATGAGAGTGACCCTGAGCAAAGTGCACAAGTTTACTATGATTAGATATCATTTTGTGTCTTGTCTAACTTTCTCCACTTTCAAACGTTAGCAACGAGTTGATACTCGCATGTAAGATTAAAGTGATTACGACTTTGCATGATCTGTAACAATGACGTGGGAGAACGTGGTACATGGCGACAAACAATGACAACGATTATGCATTACAGCCTCCTCCCCACTACTGTTTGTTTGTTGTACACATCCACACTCTTTGTCAGATTTGCACATAAATTCGCCACGGCCATGAACGAAAAAGGACTTTGAAAGCTCCAAAAGTTTGACCACTAAATGTTTCCTGCGTTCCAAATCTGTCTGTCAGTTCCACTTCCCCTGCTCCAGTCACACCTCGTCTATCTTCTCTCTCTCGCTCTCTCGGAGTTAAACTCTTGGCAAATATTATTTGCGCAATCTGGGCAAAGAAATCATTGATTAAACATTGACCTGAGAGAAAATTGTGAGATAACTTTTGCGCCCAATTATTACTTTTGTAATCAGTATTTGCTTCTTATCTCATCTCATCAACGAGCTGAGACAAGGAAACGGAACGAACCTAGAAAATCATTAACCATACAGACCTACAGTAGGTTTATGGTCGAGCTACAGAGCTTTTGTGGGTAAATCCGTTTTCTCCCGTCTTCCAGGCACATGCTATTCTGACCCATTCTGTAGCTTTGCCCAATGGTTGTGAATATATACGTACGTGTATCAGAGACGTATGCGAAAGTTTTGTCAAGTTTCTTATCCGGTCAGTTGGTGCAGTGAGTGGCCAAATCTCTAGAAATTTTTATTGGTTTCTTTTACTGGATTTGATACATACAACTTGCTGCAGAGGAAGAGAATCGAATAAAGGAAAAGTTGTGAATGGTATGTTCGACACGGAAACAATAAGATTGGAAACATCAGCAGCAAGGCGGACGGAGGAGGAAAGCACGGGTTTGGTGAGAACCACTTTCTCCGGAGAAAAGTTGACTCGCTTCATAAATCTCAAGACTCTGTGTGGCTGTTTGTTTCATCGTTCCTCATATTTGAAGTTGAACGCCTTGGGAAATAAGCACGAGGACGGGTGCAGCTTTAAAACCACAGGTCAGTTCGAAGTATTCAAGGTGTGCATACATATATCCATATTTTAGTCGCTTTTTTTTACTACTTATGGTGTGTGGAAAGGGTCGATGAGTATGTATTTTCAGGTGATTTGGACGCGTGTGTTATTGATTAATTGTATGGTTATCGATCTTGTGCGTATGCATGTGAACAACGCATCTCATTTGCTAACGTGTACATGCATGCATACAGATATGTGTATGTACATATTGTATACACCCGTTTTATTTTATTTGAGCTCGACGTGCGTATTCATCCCCCGGATTTGTGGTCGGTTCTTTATTCATCCTGTGGACTAACTCATGCCCAGATTCTTTATCGGGGGTGGGATGGTCGATATCGAAATGATTATTGTGTTGATATTACCGGCTATATTACATATCAATCTGACACAAATCAGAGAAAACCTATCGGTTGGAGAAATTCCGAACAACAACCTTAAAAATTAACGGGAAATCTGGAAGCAAATTGCAGGATATTAAATATTTAGTAGGTTTACTTATGCATGGATAAGTAAGCATAGAATTGGAATTTGGATTTCTTCTTCCTGTAGAATATTTTGGTAGAAGTGCTTGATTAAATAAATCATGCGAGGACTCGTGTTGTCGTTTCTTAAGCTATAAAGCCGTACGTACAATAAATCCTTGTCTAGTTGCAAGATTGGGCTGGCATCAAAAGATTTCTTTCCAGCCAGTTTAGCTTACAGAAGTATAAAATGCTTCTCAGATTTCGACATTGACTGCAGTGCATACGCAACTTCTTGACACACATCTTCACTTTTTGGCATTTCTTTCTAGATAATACCAGCATGTGAGTATATGTGCATACACATAGCTTTACTGGAAGCCATAATGTAGCGTAATCTGACACCATAAACATTTTATGACTCGGTTCAAAATGCATGTTTGGCTAAGAAATTCCTATTAGGCGATTATACGAAACGAGGCAATAATGCAACATGATTAAATTGTCCCAAGCAGTTGTACTAACAACACTAACAAGTCTCGAGCCTGTGCCATTTGAGAAGCTGTCAGGTATTTTGCAGAGATAAATATATACACAATCCAGTCCTGTATTCTGATACGTATGAGCGAATTTATTTCAATTAAACGAACTGGCACCTTGTCAGGCTGCAGTTGACATTTCAGAGGTTAACCAACCAAGAAATCCATAATCCGCATGCACCATGCAACGGCCTCTTCGCAGATATTTATCCTTTTAGTTTCTCATATATATTGAGAAGAAGATTACAGTTGGGAAGAATCAAAAACTGTCAGTGAGTGGGTTTGATGACTTTTGTGAATTCCTGATAAAAAATTCCTCGCATTTTTTATTCCCTCACGTGACGAAGTGCATATGATAGATTTGTGCAAAATGGCCCTGTACCATCAAAAGATGAAGCTGTAGCATAATGCATCATGTTCATCATCCTTGCCTTGTTTGGCTCATTAACTTTAATTTTGTGGCAAAGCATTACATAGCTCATGTACACACGTGGTAAAGAACTCTTGCCTATAAACTCTTGCCTGCTTGTGAGACTGGAGAGAAATGAACCCAGTCAGTAGCCTTCTGCCAGTCTCGGTGTGCTGCACGATGTGGGAGTTACTTTTCGAGGAGTGAAGTGCAAGGAAAACTTTGAAAGTGGTCTCTCGGCTTTGTGCTCATAGTCTCCAAGCAATTTCTAAACACACCAACGACGACGTAGCGGTGTGAAATCCTTATTTGCTCAAACTATACCGTGTAATAGTAAAACCCGGGTGCAACTACCGGGTGCATGGCGGAGAAATAAATGGGAATTGTAACCCGGATGTAAAACGACTTTGTGTCAAGTACATGGACTTTCGTGCATTAAGTCAGTGCGTTACATGGTCTGCTCGGAGTATGATCGTAACGAAATCTTGCTCTCTATCTCGCTGAGGAAATGCAGAAAATCGTTCTGCGTAATTTATCGAGTCAAGTCTGATTTGAAACGCAAATGACGAAAAGACTGATTTTATTTTTTTGTCTCTCCTCTGGAAACGATCCAATTTAAATAAGATTCACTTTGGAGTGGCAAGAGGGAGAAAGTGAAAGTTGAAAGTGTCGGATTATAATAAATATTCTTAAAGTGGAGAAACGTGCCGAATTTCTTGCCTACACTCGATCGAATCAATTAAGGTTCTACTTACTTATATTCCATGAATTACGTAACTTTGTTTTGAGTGACTTTCTTGCAAATCAAACAACATATTTGAGCAGATCAGTTGAAGTGGCAGCTTATACATGCACAAAAGCAAATCATAACTTATAGCACACATTGTAAACTCAAATTCAATATTATTGTTTGTGAGATTAAACCTTAATGCAGTGGACACGATATTATTACTGGCAAAATGAGTCCATAGTCAAATCCCACATAATATTCATCTCATATGCTAATGGTTGTTTTGTGCTGGTATAATTTATCTGTCATCCTCCAACCATACCAGCATCAGCTTTATCATCATCAATGACGAGATCCATCAACATCAACCCCCATTCATTCATTGACTACGCGGACTGAGGAATGCCTCAGCTTTTGTACTCTGCTGAGTGAATCTCTCTGGGATTCGTCCTTGTAACCTAAACTCCATACAATTCAAGGGGATGCATGATAGTGTGCAATATGAGGCTACGAACGAATGATGTGAATTGTATTATAACTCTTTAAAACCACAACAGAACAGAAAGTGGTTTTAATTCGGCAATCTCCGTAATCTCCATTAAATTCTGCCCGAAGGAGGATGCTCGATAAATATGCATGTTGAATTGTCAACATAATTTTCCAATCAAGGATTTGTTGATTCTATTTATTCCTCTTTAGCGATGGGGATGTGATCCATGGGGAAAATTACACCGCTGTTGTTGTTGAAACGTCTTTTTATGAACAGTAAAGTTTTTATTTCAAAGTGAGAGGATTATTCATATTCAAATCGAACGACTGGCCAAATTACTTATTAACTGTTATTGATATCGCTACATCCGATTTACATTTGGTCTTCTCTTGTCTGTGGAAAGGTGACAGTTTACCAAACTTCGTGTCTCGAGTTTACCAAAAGTTGCGTGCTTGCAATACTTTGTCATCAGTGGAAATTAAATCAGTATCTAATCAGCACGCGTCCCTAATCTTTTCGTAATTAAAGATTATTTACTACATTTCAAGTAGAAATGGGTGATAATAATTATCCGCCGAATATTGTGTAGTACAAACACGACTTTGCTTATTGCATTGAGCAGCAGTATCACTAAATCGACGACACCGCTGTGTTTGTTATTAGAACCAATTGAAAATATTTCCTGGTTATATACACATACCAAGCTCAACATTGACGTGAGTGGGATAATTTTGGCGTTGCACACTGCTGTGTCGTGTGTTAGTGCAGATGTCAACGGGATGGATTCAATATTTTCTTACTTTCTCGTCTTATTGGGCTCAGTTTAAGTGAATACACTCTAATTACAGATATTCTTAATTAGTTTGGTGGTGGCAAAGTTTCGACGTATTGGACCTTGATTCATTATTTAGGACATAATGGTTTCATGAAAAGTCTACGAATCACTGCAACGGACTGGAAGATTAAATTTGCTGTAAAAACTTTTAACACGAAGGTGTGGTGGCATCATTCCATTTGACAATATGTGTGTTCTTGGGTTAAAAAATATCAGAGTGATAAAAAATTAATTACACAATCAAAAATTGTTAACTGCCAGCAAAAACTCAATTAAGGCTCAGCACTATTTAGCAAATGATTATATTCAAAGTGACACCGACAGCAGTATGTTTCCATTGTCAAAGTGCGTCGCATAAAGACGAAATAAATGATCATGGAGAAAATGGACGAGGAACAGTCTGAGAAAGACTTTGAGTCGAATCAGACAACTTCTTCCAGAATGCCAGTGGACGAAGATCGAATTTCTTCAATTTGGAGTGAGTGCTACTGCTGTACATACATAAAAATTGGTGGGGATTCGTTGCATGAGATTGTTCTACATACAATTGTGCTATTTATTGTTTGTGTTATTCTCATTACATAATATTTGTCAATAACGTATCAATTATACTTATGGCTTAATACTTCTTCTTCTATAAATAATTGTTCAGGCTTGAAAATAGTGTGACAACAATGGCTCAGTTTTATAATCTGTATTGCTGCAGTTTATCTCAATTTGGTGCTAGTGCATCTAATGAGGAACTGAAACAAGAAAACCGTAAAACGGAATCGTTGAGATCTTTGTAGAGTGACAAGATATTAATATTACCAAAAAATGGTGACATGTTATGCATAATTCCATGGACGTAATATGCAAGACCTAAGTAGGAGTGAGTGATTGCATAGACTATTTATGGAACTTGCCCAGTTTCTTTTGCCAAGATCAACTGCAAAGTTATCTTGTATTATATAACACCCACCTTGACATTTTGTGTTCCATTTAATTTCCTGATATTTGTAACCAACTCTATTATGCATATCATCTGGAGTTTGTCATAATGCACCAGTTTGCGGGTGAAAGAAATGATAACAACGCAGTTTATGTTTTTTTGCAGACGAGATGCTGGACAATGAAAACGACACTTTGCGCGAACGGGTTGGAGATTTGGAGAAGAAGGTGTACGAGTCGCGAGATGAGATTTTGTGCCTCCGAGCCACTCTGGCCGACGTTCTGCGAAGAATCACCAATCTCGAAGGGAGCAGAGGTACCTTAACTTTCCATTCATTTTTCGCTATATTTTCAGTAATTGCCGTAAGAATCCTTGTCAATTATCTGCAATCAAGCATCCGATAAGATAATTGGATTTGAGATTGGAACCCATCATCTTTTGTCGTAATCTAGCTAGCTCATTAAATTTCCATCCAACTTATTTCCTCCCCGATTCTGATTTGACAGCCTGGCCTTCACCTTCATTTAACCCTTTGAATAGCATTCCAGAATATTTAAATTACACATTGCATACGACGCAGTGGAGATTTTACTCAGTTTCATTTATTTTTTTGCAAAAAAATAATTGCATAGAATCGTTCCTCGCATAATTGCGTCGGCTACTGAGACCTGAGACCCAATTTGTTTTTAGAATAATTTTCAACATGGTGACCTCGATTTATTAAATATCAAGTCTATTAGCTGGACAAGCATTCTCCGCTTATGCACACCGGTCGGTGTGTTACATAATCTCGAGTCGATCAATATATGCATTTTGGGAGCATCTCTTCCACTGTCTCCCGTATTGCAGACAATTGGCGAACAACATACGTACCATGCATTTCTAACCCATGCACTTGCACACAGTTTAGAACTTACAGTTCCACACTGCATGTACTAATAAGTTGTCAAAATTATAATTTTCAATGCACAAAAGCATGCCGGTTATTAAGATGAAGCTATCGCGAATATCGGTAAAAGGATTCCCCAATTTTAATAAATTTGTACAGTTCCCAGACACAGTTGTCAAACACCTCTGCATTGGGATGACAAAGGACATTGGGTCCGATTATTGACCAACAATTTCAAAGGGAAAGTAGGCAAAAACACTTGTGTGTAATGGCATTTCTTAAGTAAATGATGGTGGTCTATTACTAACACGTACAACACTTCATAATAAATACGAGGCATTTATTATTCGCAGGTATACGCGAGGATGCTAATATGTCGGGATTAAATTAGCATTGAGCAAATTGAGTGGGTGCTAACACTGTTAACTGCACAATGCAAATGTGCAACAGAAAGATGTACATACATTCATCTCAAAGAAAATGGACTAACTAAGCGTTCCATTGTTTTCTGATTTGTGCTCTCAACCCACTTACTTTGATCTTAGGATGTAAATACGGCAGAATATAAAGAGCATCCTTATTCTTGATAAAAGTTGCATGTGCATTGCATTTCCTACCTGAATGAGCACGACCATACCTCACACGCACATTTAAATCTGCACAGGGATTAATTAAAAATCCATTTACTCCACTCATGACTCATGTTGGGGTATGTACATATATACATAGTTGATAGGTGCAGTTACACATGTATGCATCTAGCAGACGACAACCCATTTAATTAAAGCAAATTCAGATCAAAAGAGAAAACGCATATATTCGCAATTCGAGTTCAACAACGCACAAGTAAACAAATACATAACTCATCACTGCTGTTTATCTTGCACTCATTTGAAATTTTGGCGATATTGAAAGTCATGAAAATCCTGACCCAACGCAAATTGAAGAATTGTAAATATATTGTAGCCCGCAGAGAGTCGTGTGGCAAGAGCAAGGTTAAAAAGAGGGTTACACAGTGAGGAAGACATTAACCTTGTTAAATAGTAGACTTGCTTTTTTGAAAGATGTAATATATTCTTCGTGCCGTTTTTCCTATGTTCTCAAGTACATCACGAATAAATTTAAGTCGAGTGAATTGTTTGAAGTACTTAAGAAATTGCTACTTTGGATGCATGAAAGAATTATGTTTCCATTAAATTTCTCCCGACCACCGAATCAATCATCATCGTCCTAGAATGCCCGTGGCGATCTTATACCGTCAGAAATCATAAGATGGTCTTAAATTACATGCAAGCACAGCAGGCGTAAGTTCGATAAATTGATTAGTGTACTGCGAGGACAAAATGCGTACAATGGTCGAGCAGCCCATCTGGACAGTTTCACAACAAAAAGCTAGAAATAGAAGATAAAGAAATCATAACTTCGATTAGTAATTTGCCAGAAGGGAAGTTTTTCATTCAGCATATTTTTCATAATCAGAGTCGAGCATGCCACATTATGCGATGCATTCTCACGAACCAATCACATTACGAGCATGAATGATATGAAATGTGAGGTTAAGTCGAATGTTTGGCTATCAGATAATGGAGGAGCACAAGTTCATGTCTTGGATATTGGCAATTTAGATGGAGATTAAGATTGGCTTAAAAGTATCCGAGCCATTTAGAAGCAGAATGATGGTAGTCATGAAGTGGCTCATTTCGAAACAGCTCTGGAGACATTTCAGTTATTTCATTGAATGAAGCCCAAGATAGGACACATGATGATTGCTTCTTTTCTTGTCAGCAAACTCTGACCGTGCCATACATTTTATCTGGAGAATTATGTGTTTTGCAGACACATAGAAGTCTGTATATGCATTAAAAGTGCATTCCATACATTTATAGTTTCTTTCTATGTATGTCGACTCTACTAATATGCAAACATGGTTTGGCAAGTAAATGAATCATCTGTAGTCACATGCATATATGTAGGCTCTAGAGCGTTGAATTTCTCACTTAATTACATGTTGGCTTATATGAAATATGTAATTCCATCCAAGTGTATTTACTCTGGTATTGCAATGCACATAAATTAAACGTGCATGTGTCTGTATTTTGTTTCGCACATTCACAGCGTATGTAACATCAGACCACATTTAGCACAACCATTATAGTTATAGTATGAGCTAAAACGCTGAAACAGGAAAAAGTCATGCATAGAAGGTCTCTCATATTCCTGCAGTATTACGTTTCCGAACTGTTGGCTGTGATCTGTGATGGACACTCTTGTTACTTGCACATTCTGTGTCACAACAAACAGATTTCGTTCCAATCCATTTGTTATTGTACGTCCAACGAAAGCTTAGTGAATTTTTGGTGATGGACTAGTTAATGAATTCTACACTATTAAAGTAAATTGAGATGAGCCGTCATTTCGCCACCACGCAGACGGCGGTTTACGCCTTGTCGAGTGCGGAATGGGCATATCCTATAATTAAAAATAATTTATGTACAGGTCCAGGCGGCCCACAGCTGCAATTACATCACCAGCAACAGCACATTACGAATGGTGGTGGGAGCAGTCCGCATCATGCCCACTTCAAAGAACCACTAGGTCGACTTCGCGTCTACGCCACAAATTCCGACCCCAGTCGTGTGGATTGGCGGAGATCCGGACTCACCAACGGTCACGGGCAAAACCAGCATGGACCCAACTCTAATCTAAATAGGTACGTACGCAAATACGCGCATATTGTTATGCAAAGGAAGCAATAGTGACTAACTCTGTTCATGGGCATGGGTGTGCCTTCAAGTCCATGAAAAAATAAAGTAAAGTCAAATCAATTTCTCCTTATCCAGACCTAAGCATTAAATGTAGTATTTTAGTGGCAAGTTGTACGGTCATGCTACTAGTCAACAAGTTTACCTATATTGATTCAGAGTGGGGTTACTTCTCACAAAATATCCAAAACAATAAAGCTGCTGTCTAACTTTTATGAAACCTGCTAGTTCCGCATGTTAGCCGAGTAAGATAACAGAAAATATGTTTATTTTGCTATATTTTGACCGAAACCAATTATACCCTAATGCTCTTGATAAGATAATGATACTAAAAGAGATAATAACTCCATCCTCCCAACTATTTCGTAATAATGGAAGAAGCTATTACCCACACGAGTCTTTCTGCTAGATAATTTATGTCCATTTCATGGATAGATAATCGACGTATCTAGTATAATCATGGGCATCGGATACTTATGATTTATTGTCATCATGTTCTTGGTCATATTCTCCTTCCCACAATAGACGGATAAATCACCACCAGTCGACGGGCAGCCTCCATTCTGCGGATAGCCAAAGTTCCAACGGCCTCTCTCCGTCACCATCACCCTCCCCGCACAACAACAACCGGGCCACACCCTCTCCACGGAACGGAACGACCCCTTCCAGCCCAGGCCCAGCAGCAGTTGTTCCCCAGCAGCAAAGAAACGGAGGGGCCACACCCACGCCCAACGGCACCACTCCGTCCCCTCTGGCGAAACGGTGGAGCTCCACCAGCGACTTTCATAGCGGGAGCAATCCGTCCTTATTCTCACAAAACAGCGCGATGGCAGCCAGGTAGGTTTCCTTCAGTGCCGTTAATTAATCTATATGTACGCATTATGTATGAATTATGGCCTCACTTTGCGTGTGTAGTGCTCAAAAAAACGAAAACTGCATATTCTTCGCGACCTTGTTTGCTAGGTGGTTTTCCTTTGTTTAAGAGTCAAGCTAGCATTAACAACGACGTTTTGTGACGAGAGACACATTGTTAACTGTGTGATGAGAAAGAATTTTAAATTTTTCATGATGCTCCTTGAAAGAGCTTAACCCTGATCTTGATAATTTACATCCCACCACAAGAACGTAACACGGCTTTCTGTAGAAGTAGAATATTCATAGTCGAATGAACAGGAAATCCCTTTGTACGAATGGCACGACACACCAAGAGTTTGCGGTAATTGTTGTGTGAGTGATGTTCTCTTCAGTTATCAGAGGTAATTAAATAGTTTGTTGTATAATTTTTTTTATATAAAAGCGTCGCCAATTATTATTTGAACAATATGGCGATTCAAGGGGTTGATTTATTTAGTCACTGCAAACTTCAAATGTCACGTCTCCTCATGAACCGTAATGCCCGTGTTCTGTTGTAAATTAAATAAGTGTTTTTGAGGTGCAGGTCAAAGTCGTGCGAATTCTCTGATTTGCACAATAGCAGTTCATTCTCAATGTGCATAACGTCGATTTTCTTTTTGATATATTTTAAGTCTGATAAGAATTGTGGTATTTGCCGTTTCAAGCACAAATGATATTCTTGCATGTTCAAAGTCACTGTGGTTTTATTTACTATGAGCTTTAATTCAATCAGGATACAGCCCTTACGAAATCAAGAATTGAAATCTCAAATGTTGATTTTTCAAGGAATCTGAAGGAGGCTTGCAAAAACATGAGAATGCTAATAATTCTTCACATTTTGAAAGTATCACATTACTTACATGCAAAACAAGTGCGTGTTATTCCTGATTCTAAATTGAATGAAATTGTAGTTTTTTTGTGAGATCATTAC
Organism: Folsomia candida; assembly: GCF_002217175.1. Lineage (NCBI taxonomy): Eukaryota > Metazoa > Arthropoda > Collembola > Entomobryomorpha > Isotomidae > Folsomia > Folsomia candida. Next base: position 16,214,432 of record NW_019091194.1, on the reverse strand, counting down.
AAAAACTCATGCACGTTGTGTACGTAACGTATGTATGTGTATGTGCTTGAAATAAACTTGAAATGAACCATGAATGAAAGATGACAGGAGCGGTTTTCACACACGTTGGTTTTAATGAAGTTGCCATCGCTCAATCAATCTTTAAGACTTTGAAAACGTGTTGATTATTTCTGCGATCTTTTTTTTTCTACGTGTTGTTGTGGGTGGGAAGAAACATGAAAATGTGCTCATAAAAGATTTATTAGTGCTGAGAAATTAGTAAGCATGAAATGAAATAAGACAGTATTAATTGCGGATTAAATCTGCTTGAATGAAACCACAAAATTGAGGTAATCCGCAGCCTAAAAAATATTTATAGCTTTGCTGCCAGATTGTTGATTGAGTATTCATCGTGAAAGAAATGGTTGTTGTGAAGCGAGGAAGGCGAGAAAAAGAAGCTGCTTCGTTTTCAAAGATGACAGGGCCGATTTGGAATTTGAGTTTGATTTGGTGTGCTAATTTTCTTTCAGAAATAATGTAACGGCACGATCACTTCTCAATTTGCATGTGAAGACTCCTCATGTGAGGCACGGGTATGAATTCGTTTCATTTTGTTTTAATCACTTTTTTTAAGCTTTTTTTGGGTTAATCTTTACTCTACACAAGCATCACTTCTTCGACTCTCAAGAATTTGGGCTTATGGTTCTTTGTAATTTATGTACATTTGTGTTTTCCTTGTCTCTGAGTAATAGCTGTATCTCAGATTCTTATTGCTTTGCTTACAATTTTTACGATACCGTTTGTCATTTGTCAACCGAGTTAATAACTACATGTCGTCGGAGCGGCTGTTGTGTGCTGCGCTGTGTATGAAATATTTGACGTGTAACGCTTCATAATTCTTCAACAGTTTCATAATTCAATTTGATGTTTGTTCAACGGTATCACACCTGTTTGTTTATTATCACACTCGGAGCGGGCAAGCGTCGTTCGTATGAATTACAATTAAGGCTGAGGATTACTTTAATAAATAAATAGTAGTCACTACTCTTGTTAAGAAATTGGGTCACTCTGTGCTTGGCTGCTTGGTGGGAATTTTTCGGTCACTCAGAGCTACACAGGCAGCAGCAAATATGGGAGAATGTATAATGAATATGTGTAATTAGGAGATGGTATGATTATGCAGTTGAAAAATTAATGCACTTATTTTATTTACTATCCAATACACAGCACCAAGGACGCCATGTTCAACGGGGAAGAAGGAACAATCCGAATTTTCATGAGGGGTCGTCCTGTGACATTGTAAGTTTTTGTGCTACACAGGCTTTTTGCCTTCTTGGGTGAAGTACGCATATTTACATTGCATAATCCAAACTAGTCAGAACTTCCACCGGTATTCGCTTAGTATATGATCATTCAAATTATGGTCAATTTTAGTAGTCACCAAATTAAGTAGAAACGCCATTGAATTCTAAAATATGTATATAAAAATATGTATGCTCCTTCCAGGTACCTTCCGAATGCCCTCATTGACAACTACAGCTTATCCCGAGTGGCCACCGCACCCCTGGCCAAACTGAGGTTGGAATGGGTGTAAGTAACATTTTATCAAATAAATCTTAATGGTTCAAATTGCCCCTTGTCAAGTTAAGACAAATTACGGCTGCAAGTGCATCAAGTTAGCAAGGAAATTCATTTGTACCAATTATGATAGTGCGCAAATTTTTTACGTGATGGATTTACGTGCAATTAGACGTCTTTCACTAACACAAGATTTTTATGAGAGAGTGCAAATCTGCCCAAAGGCGACGGCGAGATCTGTATGGGCAAATAGTTTACAATTCATGTTGAGCTGTCATCAAGTCCCAAGCTAACTAAATAGGCTTCTTTATTGAAGTCTCAAGTTCTTCATTTCATCCCAAATATTTCTAATGCATGTATATTGACAATTAATCACCATGTCACAAATAGATCAATTTCATAGGACTTGATAGATTAAGGCTTTAACAGACTGGGTTAAAGATTTACAGCAGAAATGCATATACATATTCTTCCTTAAAATATTTCTTAACTTGATTAATTTTTGTTTGGTTTGTGGTAATTCAATTTCCTTCAATATGTAGGAAAAACTGGGTCTCATTCCGTCACCAGACCGTGGATGCATGAATACATTATCTTTTGCCTATCTTTATCCCATTGCATTCAACCGCATGTACAGTTAGCTCGTTTGTTTAACGTCTTCCTAGTTTCTTTGGTATTGCCACCACAGGCTTTTCAATTCGAGTCAATCAGACGACGACGATGGTTGACAATAATTTCTTTTGTTGGTTCAATTCACACAACAACAGCAGTCGGTGATTGCATTCAAGGCAGGCAGATTTGGATTATTTGCTGCATTACTACGACAAAAGTTCCTTTGGGGCCAGCCCAATGCCATGAAATGATTTTGCTGCATTTGGTTGAATGAACTATGCATTTCGTTCGCAAAACTCTCTTTCTCTACTTTGTTTGTTGGAATTGCATTTTTATGGGTCCAATTGGATTCAGGGTATCCTCATCGTCCCATTTTTAGACAGATTTTGGGCGTGGTATTGACATTGCTGACGGGCTTGGAATAAGATCATGCTTCACCTTAATAATAAAGTGTCAATTTGATGAGCATCTCGTAATTTCAGAATTTATGTAGTTTACCTGATCCTCAATTTGGCATTCTACTATAATTGCAGATACGGGTATCGAGGCAGAGACTGTCGAAGCAATTTATACTATCTCCCTACTGGGGAGATGGTCTATTTCATTGCCGCAGTTGTGGTGCTGTACAATATTGAAGAGCAACAACAAAGGCATTATTTGGGACACAATGATGATGTGAAATGGTAAGTTTCTCATGTATCCTCATTCTCTTGCTGTCCCTGAAAGTCTGAAAATAAATAAGAAAAAAATTGTTCCTTCCGGTGGAAAAACACCTGAACCTTTTTAACAAGTTTAAGATATCTATATTAATCTTGGGGAAGAAATTTAGCTTATGTACGAAGAGATATTGGCCAAATCTAATCTTTCGACTTGCCAATTTTCCGTGAAATTGGCATTATGTAAATGTATGCAATTGGAAAATTTCTATTAATACATTTTTCATCATCATTTTTATGAGAGCAAAAACAACACGTTATTGCAGTTGCATAAAGTCCCATAGAAGACATCGACATATATTTATGTATGTCTTATGTATACATTTATGTTGAAAGTTCTTATGAGGACACGATTGCTAACACTTTTACGATGCATAATAAATCTTGAAATAAACTTGGAGCGATTTTACGGTATTTTCTTGGAACACAGCGAAAATAATACAAAACTAAATCCTAAACAAAAAGATAAAATAAACTGACATTTATTGTTTCATATTTAATTTTCAGCATGGCAATTCATCCGAACAAATTAATTGTCGCCACTGGACAGTGTGCAGGGCACGACCGAAGAGAAGGCAAAGTAAGTAAACACATTTCCCACGATCCCATCTGCAGTTCGTCGCCATTAAAATCTCACTGTGATTGATTCGACACGTGATGGAGAAATGTTTATCGATGAAATTATAATCCGCCCATTTCTGATTGATGCATTTTATTCCTGAATACAGGCCCATGTCCGAATTTGGAATTCTGTGAGTCTTCATACACTGCATGTCATCGGCTTGGGAGATTTCGAACGCTCCATTTGTTGTCTCTCGTTCTCCAAAGCTGTAAGTTACGTCGTTGCTCCTTCTTGTGATAAATAAACAAATGCACCACACGACTATGTACAAGCGAATTTTATCCGTGGTCACATGGTTTTCAATTGTTGCACGTCCAATGTCATGCCCCTTGAATTAATTCGCTTCTCATGAAAACGTACGGCAATTACAAACTTGTCTATTTATGGCAATCAAAAAATGTAAATTTAAATGAAAAATATGAGCAAAATAATCTAATCTGCAAAACAGAGAATGTTTTTTCCTAATATGGGGCGTTAAATTATATATCGTGCCATGTTACATTGATCATGGGTTGGAAATGACGCCAAATATTGTGATAAATGATTTTCTTCTATTTCAGGACGGAGGTGCTTTACTTTGTATCATTGACGAGTCAAACGAGCACAACATTTCTGTATGGGATTGGCAAAAGGGTGAAAAAGGTTTCAAGTTGGCAGAGAATAAGGTGAGTCTCACTCAAGAGAGTGGAAAACTAATTGGTTTTATGTGGGCTCAAGATTAATCGGCCATTCATCAAGTGACCACAAACATGAAATATACTTCACTTGCGACGGATAGGACAACTTTGAAATTAAATTGAGTGAAATTAATTCATGGTCGGACTGTATATTTATTTCTTTTAATTTTGCCAAATTAAAATCAAATTGTCAAAGTCTTGGATTGCAAATGTGATGATATTCCATTATTCATTTTTTTATTAATTATTTTGACCCGGTCATTGTATGTCGCAAGATTGAATATGGCAAATCAATGACGCCTTCTTTTGCTATTATAGTGTTCTGGAGACACTGTGGTAGCAATGGAATTTCATCCCTTGGATAAAAACACCATCATCTCTTGTGGAAAAGGACACATTTCTTTCTGGACTTTTGAGAATTGTTGTTTGTACAAAAAGTTGGGAATTTTTGATCATCGGGATAAACCAAAGTATGTGACCTGCCTGGCTTTTACCTCGACTGGGGACATTGTGAGTAATTCAGAAGCTCATATTGAATATGCATAGATACTTATATGTACATACTTCCTTGTACTTAAAGCATATTTTTTCTGGTACTAGGTTTCTGGGGACTCGAGCGGAAATCTGCTCGTCTGGGCACGTGGCACCAATGTGGTCGCGAAAGCAGTTCGAGGGGCCCACGAAGGACCCGTTTTCAGTATTTATGCCATGAAGAATGGAGAAATTCTTACGGGTGGGGGGAAGGACGGGCGAGTGGTGAGTCAGTCCTTTATCAATACCATACAAAACGCATGACAGGGTCATGTGCTTAAAGTCGAACTTAATGTCAATTTTCCCTCAGGTGCAATGGGACATTTTGTCCTCAAAAGTTGAAGTTGAGACTGTGGTAAGTCACTGCATTTTGAGAGAGCTCTATTTTCTTGGTACAAAATCATTTTTCGCATTCAATTTTGTTGAAAACAAATTGGATGCGTTTAACCACAACCGTAGTAGTAATCATACTAATACGAAGTCTGGTTGAAATTGTGGCAAACCGAAAGTAAATTCTGATTATGTCATACGTACCTGCCCAATCTTGTCGTCAGTAAACCAGAGACTGCCAATTGCGGTTTTGATCATTAAAACCACCACCAACAGAGACATAAAATCCCGTTTCTCAAAAGAAGAAAAATATTTTGAAAATTATACCAGCAAAGAGCACATTGAAATCATCTTACTGCTAAGTCCGTTCCTTCGGGCATCATTCGGACTGTGTAAATTTTACCTGATTAGTTTTTTTGCAATCCAGTAGCAATTTCTCATGCTCATGTCAAATTCTTTTCTTTCCCTTTTAAGGAACTGCATATTAGCTTAGTAAAAAATAGACATGAAACAGAAGCAGATTCAAATAAATAGAATCGCTGATATACCGACCATACTTCTCTGAATGCAATTCATCAATCTCATTATGTCTTTGTGCTCTTTTGTATTGCAGGACAAAATTACATTGAATTGAAGGGTACTGTTTTTGCTGCATTATTACTGTGCAGAAATTCATCATATCACTCCCACACGAGCATTTATGGCAATAAGTCCTGTCTGAACATGGTAGTTGACAGCAATCAAAGTTTGACGTATATTATGAGCCGCTAATGAAATGAAAATTAATACTTTCAAGCTGATCATTATTACTTATGGTTCTCTCTCTCATTGTAAAGTTACATAAGTAAAGAGGTAGCATTTGTGAGCAGTAATTACAGATACACGCATATTTTTGATATCACGAGTTCACAACAAAAGAGCTTGTTGCACATGTAACCAAAATTGGAAAGTGCAAAATATGTGAGATTCAAAACGATAACCGATATATTAATTCATCTGTTTGAGTAATATGTTGTACATATGCACATTCCGATTGATTTCCTCGTGGAATGTAATCTATGTAGTACTTTTGTCATATTTCTACCATTTCACATCTTTATAACTGGACATATGTAAGTACATGAAAATTATGATTGCAGATTCCCGAGCAATATGGTCCAGTACGGATAATTACTGAAGGAAGAGGAAGTCAACTGATTGTGGGGACAACGAAAAACTGCATTTTGGCTGGAAGTTTCCAACTCCCCTTCCAACAAATCGTGCAAGGGGTATGTACTTATGAATCAACAGTGACCAGAGTTGCAGAACCAGTCACTTTTGTACTCATTTTGTTTCTGAACTGACTTGGCCTTAGCATACGGACGAGTTATGGGGCATGGCAATCCACCCAGAGCAACAACAATTTATCACCGGGGGTCACGATAAGATGATCATTTTATGGGATTCGTTATCACACACATCCGTTTGGTCTGTGGATTTCGATGTGAGTGTTTTTAATAATTGTGGAAAATGATGAATATCATTCACTTAAAAGACGTGTTTTGTGTTACAGGAAGCAATTCAGTCAACTTGTTTTTCACCTGATGGGTCTGTAATTTTCATTTTTAATACTTTCATAATAAATGTAAACCTGCGGGTTAGACCTAAATAGAATTTTGTTAATATTCAAAAGAATTACCATGTCGTACATAGTTTAACCATTACATATGGAACTTATATAGGTCTGTGATCATTGTGGGGACTGCGTTGGGTCACTGGTTTGCTGTTTCTGCTGAGACGAGAGAAATTATCTCACATCATAACGATGGCTCTGAGCCAATACAGGTCAGTTTTTTATTGCATTACCCATTTCTTCTATAGGACATGATTCTATGGTCAGTTGTTTTGAAATAATATATTGTTTTCTGGAACGCAGGTTGTTCGATTCTCACCGGACGGAAAAATGCTGGCAATAGGGTCGCGCGACAATATTATTTACATTTACCAAGCCAGTGACAACTTCCATAAATATAACCGTATTGGTCGTTGCTCTGTAAGTTGTTAAATTTAGTGTCGGTTTTATAGCTTATATTTTACTAAATTTATGTTGCAGGGACATTCAAGTTTCATAACCCACTTTGACTGGTCTGGCGATAGTACATTTTTGCAGAGCAATTCAGGAGATTACGAAGTATTGTTTTGTAAGTCTTCCTAAAGTTCATTGTACGAAGTGAGTACTCAAATTTGTAGTAATTCCAAACTCCCTATATTATTTAGGGAACGCTTCGGTCTGTCGTCAAATTCCACAGAGTTCACAACTTAGGGATACCGAATGGGCGTCTGCGACTTGCACCTTGAGCCCGTTGACATTAGGGATATGGCCAGAAAGTGCGGACGGCACTGATGTCAACGCAGCAGACAGGTCGCACGATAAAAGGTGACAATTGTGTTTTAAATTAGTGTACGTATAAATATAAATGCCATACAAATAACAATTTTTTCACCCACAGATTACTGGCTACAGGGGATGATTTTGGAAAAGTAAAGCTGTTTTCCTATCCTGTTACCCAGCCAAAGGTACCATACAAATTATTGTATATACTAGATTTAAGAGTGGTGTTATTGATTATGCTCTAATTGTGTGTTTTAAAGTTATTTTTTTAATTATGTATTTTTTTATCTTTCAGTCTTTGTGCCACACTTATGGAGGTCACAGTAGTCACGTTACAAATGTACAGTTTCTTCAAGATGATACGCGACTCATCACTTGTGGTGGCAAAGATTCCAGCGTCATGCAATGGGTTATTTGTTAGATTAGTACATAAATATATGAAAAACTGTGTACATGACTTGACTTGGAATTAGATAGTATATTATATATAGTCCACCATTGTATTGATCAATATTTTAAATCTCGCACACCACGTACATTTTAAACTCGAAACTAGAATGTATAATAACGGGGTCCTTTATTGACTAAACATTTGGCGTTGGTGGGGAGCATTTCGTCTGTTAACACGTAGTAGTATTATTATGTCACTTATTTCATCCATCCTAATATTGAGTATTCTGAAGGAACACTCTTCAATTTAATTCAACATGAATTATTTAGCATGTAAACTATTGTAAACGTTACCAATATCTGAATAATATTTCGCCTTAAATAAGCAATTTCAGAAATTAGTGCGGATGGATGGATGGGTGGGTTGGTACTCCTAGATGAATAATACTTTGCGAGAGAGTTCAAATTTGCATAATCAAAAGTACAAGTTTTTTCATGTAACTTTTTGTGTACGAGATTTGACCCACAATTTGATTTTTTTATTTGGTTGAAAATATTTTCATTTTGTTAATTTCTTCTGAGCTAATGACTTTATAAGCATTGAATTCACTTTTTCTGATGAATTATGTATGTATATGGTTAATGTTTACTTTGGACATGCAGAACCGTAAAAAAATATTATAATCTAGTTTAGCAGTGGAAATCCTGAAGCTTGTCATGAAATAAAGTTCTATAACTGACTGTAAACCTCGTGTGGCCCATGGGGCCAAAGTCTTTATAAATATTATTGTCCCATTTTCATCTCATACTTGAATATTATTCACATTCAGAACTTAGAACTGCCTGCGAAAGAACTGTATTCATACATGCATCCATATATACATCGATCGATGTTGTTGCCATCTTAATGATGACATAACCTGACACTTGACCCGATAAATATTAGATAAATGCAATCCGGATACATGCGACACTATCACAATATTATTCTCTCTGGACTGTTCTGTCTGTCACTTTTAATCACTCTTCTGCAATGTGACGAATGGTTCAACAAGTAGCATACTAGTTTTAAGCCGGTTTTAAAATTTGCTGCATAATTGTTATTCATAGTACTTGTGTGACTAAAAAATGGACGTCAAGTAAGTGAATCTTTTAAAAATATATAACAATTTTGTTTTTAGAAACTTTAATTACATATTATTTTATAGTGAAACTACATCATTGATTGTAGTATCGAGTAATAAGGTTGCAAGGCATACTGCATTGGATTTAGAGGACACAAGTTCGGATTATAGGTTCAACAGCGGAAGGTGTGCTCTCTTGATTATTCTCAAATTATACAATAAAATAGACGTTAGGTATTTTTATAGAATAATAATTTTAATGGACAGAGTTCAATATACATCCATGGGGTCCGAAAGCAAATTTTTCGTCATCGTCACTGCAACTATTGCAGTAGTTTTATTTGTGATCATCATCGACATTAGCATCACGGCACTCAGGATTCCTGATTTGGTTTTCCGACACAACAACTCTCCCTGATGTGACGACGACAAAAGCCGGTCAAGCCACAATTTCCTGATTTAATCTATTATTAATACGACTGACTGAACAGCCATGAAGTGTATAAACAGTAGATTTTAACAGATGTATAAATCATAATATCTGAAATAAGATTACTTAAAAACTGGATCTACAGTATTGTAACGAAGAATAAAACTTTATACGAGAACTTAATTACAAACTCATATGTATAAATCCACATTATAACATCTATTTCCATAGGCTTTGAAGATATTTGGCTTGTTCACTTGCACTGGTGAGGATATCGTTTTCATCTAATACGTGGAGTAGCTTTCCACGGGTCATTTCCTTACCTTCTTCAAGGCCTAGCTGATAAGCAATGTTTTGCAGCTTTTTTACTTCTTCTACCAAACTCGATGAGGTTAAACTACCAAATTCTGGAATTTAGAGAAACCGCAAAAACCATTAATAAGTATGACAGTATTATCTGTCTGAATTATATTACAGGTATTTTATGGAATAAAGGAACTTACGATGGAGGAGGTTGATATCTTCGGGATCTAAACCCTGGGCCCATATTCCTAGTGGTTGCTCAGACTCTCCAGATTTTAGGGAGTTTTTAGCAATAATATGTTGGGCAGCTGTGGGTACTGTATCATCAGAAAATGGAACAGTTAAATTGCTTCGTCTTATGCACACCCAATGCATTCAACTGCGTATTATAATTATGTGTTTAATGATGGATAACATAAGTGAGTGCCTTACAATTTTGCGGCCATAAATCCGGTGACGATCTGTCTAGCCTCTCCACGCTTCGAAGTTGATCTTCCGTCGATATTTCTACTTCTGGATGTGCAGTGTGAGGTGGGCCCATTAAAGAGATATGATCCGTACTTATCATCCCACCGTCGACTACACCGGCCGCGATAATCTCTGAACTGTCGACATCCATTGTACCTTCAACCCCTGCAGACATGTCTTGCTCCTCTGCAATACCTGCAACTGCGGCCGCAGTCACTACAAAAATTAATAGAGTTTAAAAAGATTTGTTGTATATTTTTAGTTAAGTTTTATTAAGTTTTTACCAGAGTCAACATCACTACTCTGGCCTTGAACCTCTTCTGCTCCATCTCCCCCTTGCCCAAAAGTGTTGAGATCCGCTTCATAAATATACTCCGTTTCCATTTCTAAAAATGTTTTCAAAGCATTATTTTTTGTAAAATAAAAATTGTAACAAAATTAAGTTTTTTTTACCTTGCGTGTTATTGAAGTGTGGAGTGAGATTAGTAAATAAGAAATAAAGGCGCCATTGAGAGTGGTTCGAGGTGACGAGAGCCACAGCCAGCGCCACCCTCGGCCATCCCAAGACGGCGGATTTTAGACGGCATGCACCACCGGACTCACTCACTCTGTTGAAATTTCAGCACATCTCTTACATTTCTTTGATTTAGAATTGAAGAAATTTTAGGAAATTTCAAAAGGAAACAGTCGTAAAAATGGCTCCTCGCTACGAGATCGCCATTGGGTTGGAGAGAGGTCATAAAACCATCAGAAATAAGCAAACTCCACGACCTGTGGCAAATAAAGGGGTAAGTAGTCGAAATTTTGAATTGGATCCAGCCTGTACAATTTTACTTGCTATTTCACATAGGAAACTTCGATTTGTTATTTATACTACTTCTGCATTTTTTAATGGATTTTGTTCATAATGTATATGTTTGTTGATATTAACTTTGTCATGTTCTTGTATAAATTTACAGAAGCAAACTAAGCACAACAAGTTTGTTCGAGACATTATCAGAGAAGTTGTTGGTCACAGCCCTTACGAGAAGAGAGCTATGGAGTTGTTGAAAGTTTCAAAGGATAAGCGTGCCCTCAAGTTTTTGAAGAAGCGAGTAGGTTGTTAAATGTATAAGTGAAGTTAAAAATTGGTGTAATGTGTTCAATGTACTATATTATTTTGTGTTTTAACTTTCAGCTTGGCACCCACATCCGAGCCAAGAGGAAGCGTGAAGAACTTTCAAATACTTTGACCCAGATGAGAAAACAAGCTTCGGCGGCTAAATAATTCCGTTATTGTTGACTTATCTAATTTGTATTTTAATTACGGTAAAGCAATTGGGATTGACGTCCTAATAAATGTCATCTTAATCGGATTTATACGAATTTATGCAAACTTCAACTTATGCTATACGATTAATTATACTGCCATATCTTGTGCAATTTCTTGCGTTAATCATTATGAATGTGTATAATATGCTGTACAAGGTGCATAGCGGTCCGCAAGTCGTGACTTGGCGACAGCTGTTACACCGACTAGTCGCTAATTTTACGAACATTTTAAGTTTCGGTCAACTCATGCGCCTTCATCTATCAGCATCTTCCTCGAATCCAGAAGATGCATGGCTTATGCCAAGCACAAGCGATGCTTGACGTAGGTTTAATATCAGATGTCATATTAACATTATGCAACATTTAACAATGTCTGTCACTCTATGAATTAATTAAGCAGCACTAAAAAACAAGTTCCTCCAGTAAATCCATGCACTTGAGTCACATTTTGCCTCAAGTTCAACTTGTATAATAAAGCTGAAGCTATGTATATGGACGAGTTTTAGTAATCCAAATGAACCGAATGTCCTTGGTTCGGATATAGTCGTCTCTCGTTCTTATGGCATCGCATGAGCTTTTTTCCATGCAGTGTGACGGACACCACCACCAGATCGGTATTAAACAATTCAGTTTAATTGGAACCATTTAATAAAAATACCCTGTTTCTAAAAATTTAAACAACTTTTTAACAATGCATCGAGCACTATCCAAAGTTTCTCAGGTATGTGTCGCTTATTAAGCATATCAAAATCACGTAAACTTGATTGAGTGAGTTGTTGCGCAATAGTAACCATCAGGGTGAAATAAGACATGACCTTGACCCATACCTAGTTACATAATGCCTTCTTAATTGTGTCTTTCAGGTTCGGAAGGATGTCTTCCTCCCACGGTTTTATGCATCTGCTTCCACCCCGACTACCAAGCTCTTCATCAATGGAAAATTCGTCGAGTCCAAAACCAAGGAATGGATTGATTTGCACAACCCTGCGACGAACGAAGTGGTCACGAGGGTCCCTCAATCCACTCAAGCGGAAATGGAAGAAGCAGTTGCTGCAGCTAAGGAAGCGTTCAGATCGTGGTCGAAAACATCTATCCTGTCCAGACAACAAATTATGTTCAAATTCCAAAATATCATCAAGGACAACATGGTATGAACATGGAACATATATTCATTTATGAATTATCTTGTTCTAATCTGTTGGGTTTGAAACACAGAAATTGTTGGCAAAGAACATTACACTAGAACAGGGAAAGACTCTGATGGATGCGGAAGGAGATGTTCTCCGAGGACTTCGTAAGTGATTATTAAGTTCAAACGATATCAATCCGTTACTGCTAGTACAAATTACTAGATAAAATATGCGTATACCTGATAATTAACTACCTTTGCAGAGGTTGTTGAGCACTCTTGCAGTGTCACAAGTCTGCAATTGGGCGAATCACTGTCCAGCATTGCGAAGGACATGGATGCAATGTCATATCGTATTCCAATCGGCGTTTGTGCTGGTGGGTGATAATGATAATAATAATTAATCATAATAAAATAATGAGATATTTTTAATTAAATAATCTATTTTTAGGGATCACGCCATTCAATTTTCCAGCTATGATTCCACTATGGATGTTTCCATTGGCGTTGGTGTGCGGAAACACGTATGTTATCAAGCCATCCGAGAGGGACCCTGGTGCATGCATGATGCTGATGGAAATGTTTAATGAAGCCGGAGGTACACATCCATGCAAAAATGCAGATAATTCGTTTTTAGAATAAAAATCATTTAATGCACGTGTCCCTATCCTCCACCTTATCAATCACAATGCCTTGTCTCAACTTTTGTACACCTGCAGTCTTTTCTTGAATTAATCATATTATGCAACCTTTCAGCTCCAAAAGGAGTAGTCAACGTCATTCACGGTGCACATGATGCTGTAAATTTTATCTGTGATAACCCAGAAATTAAGGCAATTTCTTTTGTCGGATCGGATACTGCAGTACGTGCAATTTTTCTTGAACGTATAAACTACTAATAGTTTTAATATATACTTGATAACTCTGGTAAAAAATAATAGGGCAAATACATTTATGAAAGAGGGTCGAAAAATGGGAAACGAGTTCAGAGCAATATGGGAGCCAAAAATCATGGCGTCATAATGCCAGACGCCAACAAGGAACAGACTTTAAATCAGTTAGTCGGAGCCGCATTTGGTGCTGCAGGTAAGACCAATTATCCATTTAGTTGTAAATTCCACATGCAATATATTCATAATGCAGTACTTTAACACATCCAATCACTTTTAGGTCAACGATGTATGGCCTTGTCAACAGCGGTTTTCGTTGGTGAGTGCATATATGTAATAGATAGATCGGTAATTGTTAATTATATCATAGGTTAATAAATGCTTGTTAAATTTAAAATATTTAAGGTGAAGCTAAAAATTGGATTCCTGAGCTTGTAAGTTTTTTAGAAGCAGTTAACGTAAACTTTGGTTATGATCCATTATTTATAAAAGTTTGTTGGTAATAGGTGGAGAGAGCTAGGAAACTCAAGGTTAATGCTGGTTAGTGGATTAATTAATGAATGCTACTACTATCATAAATCAAAAGTTCTGTCGTTTCACGTCTCATTTTTCTTTACATATTTATTAATTTATTAGGTCACGAACCGGATGCTGACTTAGGTAAGTAACTCTCAAGTAAAGACTAAAATTACTGCTGCGTATTGTCTGTTAGTTGAACAGCTAATTGTTGTTCGTCTACATGCACATTTCAAATTATTTTTCTCTTTGAACTTTAGGCCCCGTGATTTCTCCACAATCCAAGAAACGAATTGAAGCCTTGATTCAATCCGGTATTAATGAGGGTGCAAAATGCTTGTTGGATGGCCGAAATATCACGGTGCCAAAATATGAGAAAGGAAATTTTGTAGGACCAACTGTACTTGCCGATGTTACCGTAAATGAGATAACAGAAAATCTGTCTTTCTATATTTCTTATAAGAAAATAATCATCACTTTTTTATTGTTTTAGCCTAAGATGCAATGCTATCAAGAAGAGATCTTTGGGCCTGTTTTGGTAACCCTGTCTGTGGACACGTTAGATGTGAGTGTTTTGTTAATTACTGTCAATATCATAAACGGGTTGCTTATTTAGAAGCAGAGATCAACCAGTATACACATTTTTATGAAAATTGCAATTTACAACTGCGAAATACTTCTTTAAAATCAAATCAATACTTCATAGGATGCTATCAACGTTATTAATAACAACCGATATGGCAATGGAACAGCCATTTTCACAACGAATGGAGCAACGGCAAGAAAATTCACACAGGATATTGACGTTGGCCAAGTTGGTGTGAATGTTCCAATTCCTGTTCCCTTACCAATGTTTTCATTTACGGGTTCCAGGTAAATTACATATGCGCACTCCCATACCATATTTAACTAATCATTCAAAATTTCGTTGAAATCAGGGGGAGCTTCTTGGGTGACAACAACTTTTATGGAAAAGCTGTAAGTGGATAAGCAAATGATTGTATGCACTGTGCTATGCAATAATTGTTGCATGACCTTTTTTAGGGGATAAATTTCTACACCCAACTGAAGACGGTGACCTCAATGTGGAGAGAACAGGATGCTACAGACTCCAAAGCTCATGTTGCAATGCCCGTGATGCGCTAATAAGCAATTGTGACAAATTATAATCTCTCAAGACAGCTATTTTTTTGACAGCCAACACAATCAATCATAGATTCAAATGCAAAATATTTTTCTGATCATCAAAATTCCTAATCCCATTATGAAGCAAATGTAAATTGTTTATTTTAGAATATAAAAAGGATTAAGAACTATTTTCTCTGAATTTGCGCTCATTTCATTTCTCATTTTGATTTCATGATTGCATGACACATACGCACATACATATCTCCGTAACGTCCAGTGTTGTCTTTGTTGCTTATGACAAGAATATTAATAGCATTCAGCTCGTGTGACCTTGCAATTTTAACGTTCTGTGTTAAACCAGTATGCAAATTTATAGTCTAAATTACTGTATTAGTATATTGTATTCAATATTGGAATACCCGTAACCGGCGTTTCATGTGCAGAACTGCAGAGGCGGCTGAGCGATTCAGTCAAATGAAGGGCTGAGGCTGAGGCGAGTGAATCACACAAATCGCAAATTTTCGCACATCGTGTCATCGTGTGTTGATTGAATAATGAGCATAATACAAATTGTATTTTATTTTTTCATCTGCACTAATTGTAGATAATGTTGCGCAAGTTGCTGCATGTGATATATATTTAGGCTGATCTCTAGCTATCGAACATCAATTTTGGAATTGTGAATCGTGTGCTACATAGTCACTTCAAGTTCAAGTTCAAGACTTCAACACAATAGTTTGCTATCCAATCCAAGATTCGATTCTCAAAAAAACAAGAACTTGGGACAATCTAAAGCTGAAGGTATGTCTATATACGACGGGAAAATCGATATGCATGGAATAACTTAAAATGGAAAATCTTTCCTTAGACAATGGGGGTTTTGACTCGTCTGGTAAATGGGGTCAAGCGACTACATCTTAACTATAACATGATCACATCTCTCTACATGATGGAACCAATGGAACGTACGGTTGTCAGTAAGTCATGATGCCATATGTCATTAATAATGTACAATCATATGAAGTAGATGTATGTTAACAATTAAGTAAGTTAATATTTAAATTTTATTATGTACAGACTGTATCGTAATTCTGGTGTTGTCCCTGATGATGTACTCTTCATGGGTCTACCTCCCCCACTACACGTTAAAACTTCTTGTCTTTTCGGGAATCTTGTCTCGAGGGTATGACAACTCAATCCTGGATGAGGTCGAGGACAATTCCATTCACACTTGATATCAACCTCATATGATTATTTTGATTCCAAAAAATTGTACATTCTCTAGGTTTAAACGTACGAAAATAAGTGTTATCCAAATCAAATAATTATAACTCTTAATATTCGTACATACAAGTTAAAACAAACGTATTAATAAAACAGAAGCTCGTCCACACAAAAACACATGATGCATAATAAAATAATAATACTACCGGATCAATATCTACTTTTAATGCTTAAATTTTAATTTTTTATCCACCCCCACGCCCCAATTCGTGGGGGTGTATTGAATGAGGGTGGAATTATCGATGCCGATTCTTAAATCTGCTTCTGCTGTTGACAGACAACAAAAATTCTGTATATGTATTTAACTGACAAAACCAACGATATCCATAAATACTTAATTGGAAGAACTTGCAAAAGGACCCAAAAAACTTAGCAAGACGGCATTTCGGAAGTTCATCATACCTGTACATCTTTAACAGATGCCTTCGAAAACATCTTTGCAACTCGTAGACGACGCCACTTTAGCTGCATTTGACAGGGAGTATCCGGGCAAGAGGGTAATCTCAAGTCTTGAGCCTGGGGATGAAGTCAAAAGGAAGAAGGGGGAAAGGGAGGCAAGGGGAAGGGAGCTGCCAAATCGAAATCTAAAACGACGGCTGGTGGTGGTAGCAAGGGTGCCAAAGAAAACGCTTCCAGTAAGCCAAAGACTAAAGCCAAGAATAGTAAATAATTTTGTAATAAGTAATAATGCCCGATAACCAAACTTCATTGTCTGTTAGTAAAATAACAATCAATTGGTAACTTTTACTCCCTTTACTGGTACCTCTTCGACATCATTAATATAAAATTGTAAAAAATAATCGGCTAATAAGAGCAATCAATTATGACATAATAAGTTAAGGCCCTACTTGATTAGTGTGATTATCAAAACTAGAATAATTCATAGCGAACAAATTGTTAAATATACATCAATCCAATGTGAAAATTCTCGCAGCAATATCATTTAGCATCCAATTAACTCCTTCCAACAAATTAGAGCCGGTCACAGCACTGCACCAAACAATTTGCCAGTGATGGGTTTGAATTTCATTCAGAGAAAGTGCATCTCTTATCTCCTCAGCACTAAGAGCGCCTGGGAGGTCACACTTGTTTGCAAAAACAAGTAAAGTCGCTCCAGATAATCTCTACGAATCCAAATGACAAGAATTAGTCTTCTGACTCTCATTTACATAAATGCAATATGTATTTACCTCTTCCTTCAATAAACTATGCAGTTCAGCTTTACAATCTTCTAGTCGAATTTTATCAGCGCTGTCGACCACCCACACGAGTCCGTCTGTGCTCTCAAAGTAATTTCGCCAGTATGACCTAGAGAACAAATTAAGCAATTGGCAATATAATTACGCCAGCATCTTGGATTTAGCATTTAACTGACCTCAAACTCTTCTGTCCCCCAACGTCCCAAATGTTTAGCTGAAAACTAAAAATAAAAATGCTCCAATTCACTTGAAATTTGAAAATCATTTTCACGGTATAGCTTTTAATCCGCAATTACACATTAATTACCCGTTGTGCTCCAAAGTCTTAATGTTAAATCCTAACGTGGGAGAAATTGTATTGATGTCTTCACCGTTGAACTTTTTCCAAATTGTAGTTTTTCCTGCGTTATCCAAACCTCTGGTACAACAAAAAAGATATTGTTTTACCGAATGCATAATTATTAGAAAATAACAAGTAAAATTAAGGGAGAAATGCAGAAGAAGTCACTCACAGCATTAAGACACGGACTTCCTTCTCCTTTTGCTTCAACTTTCGAAGTATTTTCAAAAGCACCATTTTTGGATTTCGACTAGCACAATAAATTTAAAAAACAACAGGTGAATTTTTCTCGAAAATCATTTTGAGCAGCCGAGTTGGCGGTGTGTTGGCCAGCAGACCGCCAAGTGGAACTTGAAAACTTGAGGTAAAATAAAATAAAAATATTTATTCACGGAAAAATAATGAGTGCATATAAATAAATAAAACAACGTGTATTGGTTTGGTTATCATCAAATATATAATTTGAATGTCACAAGAATTTACGTGAAGTGACGGTTGACGGTGCCAAATAAAACAATATTATAATAAAAATACTAATTCGAGATGTCGACGGGAACCGGGTTTGGTTTGGAGGAGATCGGGATACCTGGACGGGATTATCTTCGTGAAGCCCTGACTAATTGTTCCGACCCACTCAAAGCAATCGAGGAATTTCAGGTTGGTTTGTATTGCGAGTATTAGGTCAATGCCAATTCGACATCGATTCGGTAGTAATTTTTTGTTATATTTTGTAGTCTGAAAATGAAATTCTACTGCCGTCCCTTCGACCCATGCTCCCTTTGCTAGATTTACATGGAACATCAAGGCTGGACTTTCATGTAGCCGTCATGGAGGTACTCAAATTTCTTGTAAATTTAATTAGGCTTGTATGTGAGTATCATATCTAAAATGTCTGTCCTCGTTTAACAGGAATTGAGAGACACCTTGATAAAGAAGATTAATGAAATTGGTACGAAATGGGAGCCAAAGGAAAAGGACAAAAAATTGAAGGAACTTTTGAGTAAAAGCTTTCCAGTCATCAAAATTAAGCCTCTACGACCAGTGGTAAGAATTATGACTCAAGTCACAATCACTGATTGGTTGGTGTTAATGTTGTTGATTTGCAGGTTCTTTCAATTTTAAAGAACATGACCACAATTAACGACAAATATTTAGACGTTATTCTCAACGATAAAGATTTATATGAGCAATGCGACACAGAGGTAAAGAGACAGATTTGGAAGGATAACCAAACGTTGTACGGGGATCAAGTCACTCCTCTTTTTACGCAATACACAAAGGAGAAAGAGCAATGTTTATTCAGTTATGAGAACAAAGTCAATTTGTTTTTTACTCATTCGCCAAAGGTATTAACGTATAGCAGAACATTTATAAATGCATTTTTGTGATACAATAAAATGTAAAAAATATTGTTCTTTGCAATAGATTCGAAGACAAGGGGAAGTTGTAAAGAAGCTGACGCACATGATTGGTAACAATGTCAAATTGTATGACATGGTTCTACAGTTTTTGAGAACACTATTCGTGCGTACAAAGAATGTTCATTATTGTTCTCTCCGTGCGGAACTACTCATGGCACTTCACGATGCTGAAGTTCAAGTAAGTTTTTTGCGAGAATTGTGTAGCAATCTTATTTATTTCGCCTTGTTTTATAAGTACTAAAAATGTTGTGTTTTAGGAGGTTATGTCTGTTGACCCGTGCCACAAATTTACGTGGTGTATGGATGCTTGTATCAGGGAGAAGAATATGGATGCGAAACGTTCCAGGGAGTTGCAGGGTTTTCTGGATAGCATCAAAAAGGGAGAAGATAAGCTTCTTGGAGACTTGTCTGTCATTCTTTGTGATCCATTTGCCATCCACTTTTTGGCAACGGTAAATCTCAAATGCTTATTTTATTATGACAATAAATAACTAAGAAAAATCAAATTTAAAACCCGTGTATTTCAATATTATTTTTCAGACTTCAATGAAAGTTATGCAGGTAATTTTACTTTAATCTCATCGTACTTTATGTTAATTATTGTAAATATACATATTGGCAATTGATATGTTTGTGCATATTTTTCTATTCATAGACCATTATGATAAATGAAAGTTATCCCCGAGAAAACCATGTTTTAATCCTACTGCTTCGTATGCTGTCTTTGGGACTAAGCGCCATTGACATCTTGACTACTCAGCACTTTAAGGAGCCCAAATTTGATTCTCAAATAGTTACCAAATTCCTTCCTGCACTGTTGTCGCTCATGGTGGATGATCAAGTCAGAAACTTGAATGCCAAACTACCTCCTGACGAGCGTGAATCCGCCATCGCAATTATTGAGCATTCGGGTACGTGCCCTGTGTTGTTGTTATCGGTAAATTGCTTAATATGTACACATGTATCAATAGCATCCATTACATTTGTTTTAGGGCCTCCACCGGATGCATTCCAGGCGTATGTCAATGATTCTGGAGTTGCGGCTACTTTGGCGATGTACTACACCTTACAACTAGCTCGTCAAAAGGATAAGGTCGGTTTGATGCGGGTATTGGGTTGCTTATCCACTTCTTATAGAAGTCATTCGTATGACGATCCTTATCTACATTCACTGGTAAGAGGATAATAAATTATGTCATAAACTTTACCAAGCGCAAGTGACAGTAGTGACACACGACTTGTAATAATAAATTATTGCCTGTTGTAGATTTCTCTACTAATCGGAATCGAAGATGAGTTTGCTGCTGAAGATTTCTGTACAGTTGTTTTTGACGAATTTTTATGTCCTGGACTTCCTCAAGAAAATGTGACGAAACATCTCCTTCGGCTGGTCTACAACGTGTGTCATAAACTGGGGACAACTCGAATGGAAACCGTTCTGAAAACATTGCAACCTTCATCTATGCAAACTGAATCCCTTCGCGTCGCATTTTCAGCGCTTGAAGAAAAAATTAATGCTATCGAACAAGCTACTACCAATAAACCCCCAGCTTCTCCACATTAATCTGTGTATTTTAACTTATTTAACTTAGCTTAAACTTAACTTTTTTATCGTCTTTGCATATAACATAATGAGAGTGTATGTAATAAAATTACTTTTGTTCAAATGACTTTGAACCCAAGAGAAGTAGAATAATTGAACTTTGAATAGATTTATTAAAAATGTAGCCTCAAAATCCTTATACAAAATGACGGAATTAAGCACATTGAACTCTGGCAACTACACGTATTGTCCAACAGTCAACAGTTGCATCCACACGGCATAAACGTTATATGTAAATGTAGCTACATATTATTATTTAACTAAAGGAACATCCCAATTTTTCAGGTTTACTGATTTATACTAACAGTATATAAATACAAGCATGCAGGATATTTACTTTCACTTTGACTCCATTTTGAATATATTGAGATTATTGCATTTTGTTTCGATGTCATCAGTGAAATTGAATTTTCACAGGCACACTTTGTTTTCGGAACCGTATAAAAATTGGTAGTCTAGTTCGAAAAAATGAGGGAGGTTGGATCCGAGGTGGGGGTAAGCGATCTCGAGGAGGCAAGAATGCCGGGGGGTGAAAATCATCAATTTCAGATGTTGTTTCAGACTGTATGGCCTGATCCTGTCTCTTCCTCTGGGCGATTTTCTTGTGCTGGTCCTTCATGATGTAGTAAAAGTTCATGGGGTCGTCCTCGGCCAATTCGTCATTCGCCATCTCTTCAGGATCTTGCCTGTTTCCCCGGATAATGTACTTGGAGTAATCCTCGGAATCATGAAATACGGGGTCTGATGAAGTGACACCGTCTTCTTCACTCTCCTTCCTCTTTCGCTTCCTGTGTGACGTTGAGCATACCAAAATTTTAGAGTTGATAAATTGGAACTACTTTTACTTATTGGTTGAGATGAACATGAATTTGACTGGAACTGAAACAAATGCAAATGGATGTGTACCTTTTACTCTTCTTTTTTCTGCACTTGCGTGTTTTGCACTCGTCTTCGGCAAAGAGATCCTTCATATATTCACCAATTCCAAGCATTTGCACAAATTCTCCAATTGCATTCATTGTATCGATACTGCTTGGACTCTGATTTTGACTAATCATTGTGGTGGATATCTCCTTGCCAGGGACGTTGGATGTCGACAGCACTGCTCAGGTGTATACCAATTGAATATGCAGATGCTGGATGGACAAGGAAATTGGGACTACCGACTTACCTGTTCTAAAACTGTTTGCGATTAGTGAGGACATCAGCCCTCTCGCAAGATAGGAACCAATCATGTAATTGAACAACATTCCAGAAAGAAGTAACCCAGAAGTTGTGCTCAGAACAGAAAGCAAAACTAAGATCACATAAACTAGGAACTTTCCACCAAAGGGTTTCATTTTCACGCCAACTGTAAACTTATTTTAGGAACTACACGGAACTGTACAGAAACTATAAGTAGAAAATATGTATCTGAAACTGTGATGCACTGATAATGCTACTTACTCAACGTAAGAAAAGAAATCGGGCCAATTTTGAACAATTTCTACAGGGAAATATGAGGATTAGAAACCCTCCTCATTAGCTCTCATGCACTGGCAGTGATGATGAGGCTTCAAGAGAAATGAGAATCTCTTGGTCAATCTCAGTTAAGGTAAATAAATTGATGCATGCCATTTTATGATTTGCTACCTGACGAACTGGTAAAATGTAGCAGATCAGTCGTAACATTTGTAAATCTTAGATAGATGAACGTCTTGCTAAATGAGTGACACGATACAACACAACAGGCATTAAACAACTAGGTGAAAATGTGAAGTATCTGTATTAGTCCAACATTATTAGCTGTAAAAAAAGTCCAAGTCCAAGTTTTTACAAAAATCAACTTGGATGATGAGCGAGGGTCGAGGCACCGTCGCTGTCGTTGCACAGGGCAGGGCACGGTTCATTGTCATTTTTAATAATATACTATAAAAATGGTACCTTTGAGTTAAGATCTTTGGAATGAGTTTGCTCGTTCAACATTTTATGACTTGTTGGAAGAAGAATTATTTTAACAAATAGACGGAAATTATTAAAGAATGCAACCAGGCAGTTAACACTTACTTTACTTATCATCGGCCTGGGTATCATTAACACTCAATAAATTCATACACATGTACGTGCATGAATTTTGGCAGTATGTAAATTTGATGTCCAACATTTACTTCCCTGCATGTCAAACACACAAAAAATGTAAAACTAAACGAAAGCGAATTTTTGATTTCCTCGTGGCAGTACATAATTACCATTGGTGGTATTTTTCTGACATGCCATTGATTTACCACTTCAGTTTGAATCAGATATAGTACCACCACGATTTATACAAATTGTCATGTTTTCTATTCATTGCACCGCAACACGCAAATTGCGCCAACCAGTTTTATGGGAAAAACTGATTTCATATTGGCATTCACCTGAATATCTTGACCTGAAAATTTGCGCCCAGGCGCAAGTCCTCAGATGCAATTACAACAGTTTTTTTTTGTCAACCTGGTCCATCAACTTGTTACACGAAGCTGCTTACATACATATGTACAGATCTGTTTGTTTAAGGTCACTCAGATTCTTTATATGAACAACGAAGAAGCTACAGCCAAATGAAATGTATAATTAGCATTTTTACATTTCCACAAAGTCCAACAATCATAGCATCCATTTTGACGAAGTATGAAGCCTAATAAGGAAGGATTGGTTTACTGTAAATGTGCATGCAGCTGCCAATTTCACCCTAAACATCTAGTTCAACCTGAAACCCTAAGCTACTTTCAAGCATTTATAATTTAAAACTTTAACTTTTGTATATTCGTGTAATAAAAATGATTTTTATTGTATCATCTTATTTGGAGATGATGAATTTCAATTTAACAATCAAGATCAAGAGCAGATTTCTACTCCAAACAAAAAATTAAGGTGCGCAACAAAAATTCAATTGCATTAAAAAAAAAGTATGCACACCTTATTAATTTTTTGCAGGCCCAGTCCCACAAACCAGGCAAACATGAAAGCGCAAGTGGTTATACTTAACAAGTTAGCAAGTAACGAGTGCCATTTCAACCAAACGCAGTTGCAATGCAAGAACGAGCATAAGCTATCGATTTGTGTTGTAATACATTAGACCTTTACTTTATTATTCATGCTTTGAATTGACACAAAGTAGTAATCATAATTCTATTAACAGATATGTACATGCATGCATTAAGATTGACTAGTAAAAAATAGTTCCAAAGTCTCGGTCTCTTATCAAAAGGATCCTTCGCAGTAAACGGCGTCCTTCGTGTTGGCTTGGACCCACCTGGAAGCCGACGCTACTCGTGAATAAACCCCAGGAATTCGCGTCTCACCGCATTGCGGAGGTCCGAAAGATACAACTCCGATCTGAAAATGGATTAAAGGACAATCACAACCACAACTTTTATCTCTCTGTCTCCGAGGATGAGACTTTATTGCCTTCAAAATTAGACTTATGTACTTGTGTGTATGCTTGTGAGCCTGAGTCTTTCAAAAATAGAGCTCCGCCGGAATCCCCTTGACAGGAATCCTTTCCTGGAAGCCATGCACATAACATTGCAGAGGTAATTCTGGTTCCGTAGTTGTACAAGTATTCCCTCTGACACAAGGCATTTGTCACTACTTTGATCTAATGAATTTCAACAACCTTATATATTACTGGCTAATGCTTAATAAATATGTCCCTAAATATGCATGTAAACACATATGTAGCTGTACAGAATACGAACCTCAACCTCACGCAAATTGTCCGGAGGGTTGTCCCCATATTTTATCGAACCCCATCCGGCTACGATCGCCATTTTATCTGTAAAAGGAGATCCTCGTTGCGTGAGGCAGATTGGCGAAATCTTGTCAGAAAACGTTACCTAATAAAAGCCGGATATTATGTAAACCAAGAGAAAATTCGAGAATCGTAATGTTTTAAAGTATGTATCCTCAATCGTGTTGTATACTTTATGCTTTAGTTTTATCAATCCAATGTCGTATTCTTCAATGTTGGGTTTATACCTAAAATGTAATAAGCGGAAATATTATTAAACAAAATAATACCAGAATTGGTGTATTCCTTCCTCTTACAAAGGATGTGTCTTTAAGTCTGCAATTTCGAATAGTTGCGACTTATCAGTTTTTGTGGGTATTCCATTTGTTCCCATAAGTATCCTAATATTGGATATTCCTCTGCGACGCATTGTCCGCTGACAATGTGCAGCCGTTATCAGATACCTGCGTAAATTTAGGAGAATAATTAATGTTCTGTTTGCTTATTCTCACAATACACTAATTTTACCATCTCTAAATGCATAAAACTCACCTATCATTTATTAAACTGGCACCACAAAACCAAAACGGAGAATTTCCACCAACCTAAATAACACACCGGTTGAAAACACGTCATGTGGCCTTTGCATTATTAAATAGTACATATGTAGAAATGCCAATTGTACTCACATAGACAATTGCTGCAACCTAAATTAAAGTTAATCTTCTTTAAATGCAAAATACTTTCATTGTATAAAGTGGAAAGTACCCAAGGCCATGCATTTTCTTTGGAAAGTATTCCTCCAGTAATTCTCACTAAAGAATTGTGAGCCGTCTTATCAATGCCACATTTGCAAGTATTGGTGGACTTAAACCCAGAATTCGCGTTTTTGTCTCGTCTGAATAAAACCATTTGGGATTAACTTCTTAAGCCCACCCAGATAATGACCTCAATGACATTCCTTATGAAAAATGCATACATTGTACGTACATATTTTGACTCTGCAGATTCATTGGCTCTTCTGAACTGCTGCTCACATTGTTGACATTATTGTTGTAGGCGTTGTTGTTAACTGGTCCTGGAAATTGTAATACGGGAGTTGCGGAACCAACCCCTACCAAAGGTTTGCTTGACACCACGGGACCGTTAAACATGATTGGGTTGTTGGTGGAGAAAACAGGTCGTCCCCACGACGCCTGACTATTTTGCCACGGACCACCCAGGTCAGGGCGATACTGAAACTGTAATTGAACTACATTTGGATAAAATTGTTGTCTGTTCGTCACATTATTGTCACTTGTCACTTCAAACTGGATTTGATTAGTTAACTTAAGAAATAGGACAAATATAAAACTTGATACTTCCAACATTTTAAAAAACTTATCTAGAACTTTGTAGCAGAAACTCTCGGTCAACTCTCGTTAGTCACACCATTTACACAAAGATGATTTGTGTGCATGAGTTTTTTCGGCGTTTCTAGTTTCGCATATAGTGTGAAATAGGCTTATGAAGGAAGTGCATGTATTTAACCTGGAATCAATATCAGTAACCTTGTCCTTCCTCAGTGACAAAAATTGAAGCTCATTGTCATTACCAGAGTTTGAGGGGTTTAGTAAAATATGGAAACGGAGTTGCAGGAAATAAAAAATAATTTCATACAGCCACCAGAATGCATAAAGGTTTATAATCATGCAATCTGGGCAATAGTACTGCTCCTGCAGTCCTGCTCATTGCTTCGTATTTAATGAGGGGTGTAAATTGGCTTAATTGATGAACGCTTTTGTCCAAACTTTCAGGGAAACGGACAATGCAAACTGTCACACTGACGAATATGGTCGTTCATGTCCAAGTATACGTATTTATATGTATGTAGCTATGTAAAGATGATGGCCAAGCCTCGATCTATGCATATCCGTATTTTCTCCTCACTTCCGGTGAGACACATTGGTGAGCATACTGTACGTGCTGATGCCGTAATATCAAATGTGGTCATACATACAAAGTCCCAGTGGCCAAGTCCAAGCACGGTAGCTGACAAGGTCGCCAGATATGAGTGAATAAAATAGAGATACGCTTATCCGTTATACTGGGTAATAATTTATTAGATTACCGGATTTATCAGCTACACGCGGTATTTTCCACTTTTTACAATGAAAGTATCTTACGCTTAGAGAATATTATCTCAAAGTTAATTTGGGCAAGTCATTGAAAATTATTTTACTTCAATTTAAACAATAATCCTTCTTTTCTTCGTGCATGTAAACTTTAACTTTGTGACTTATGCTGCATCCACAAGGGACAAAACATTGGATGACTTTGTGGATTTTAGGAATTGTGTTTTTTTATTCATCATTAAAACAATGAGATGAAGAACTCAATCTTTAACAATGCCGTCAAGCAGAGCATTATATTCCTTCCTTGCCATTGAAGTTTGAGTAAGCAAACCCACTGCACAAGTGATGTGTTACATTACATATTTCAGCTGAATTTCGAAAATGGGCACTCGAATTACATTTCAATCTTGGTTATATGTAGAGCATTGTTTGCGATTATCCACACATACCCAACGAACTTAATGCATTATCAAACTTTATCTCCGCTGGTTTCAGCACAAAAAGCTGCAAAAAGAAAGAAGCATTTATCTGGCTGGCTTCAAATTTTAATTGCCCCACCCGTCAAACTTTTGACAAATTAAGAGACAGAAAATGTTACATAGATTTGCACATACATATTATTTTCATTTAACAAACTGAGATGGTTATTATGCATTATTAACTGCACTGCACATACATATTTAA
Organism: Folsomia candida; assembly: GCF_002217175.1. Taxonomy (NCBI): domain Eukaryota; kingdom Metazoa; phylum Arthropoda; class Collembola; order Entomobryomorpha; family Isotomidae; genus Folsomia; species Folsomia candida. Next base: position 16,186,931 of record NW_019091194.1, on the reverse strand, counting down.
ATTTGAATGAGTACATTACTTGAGCAGTTTCGCTGGAAGTAAATATTTGGACTGAATATCTGTACCATAACTAATACTAATAATTTTCATACCCAAAACACAACACACAGAGAACTCGGTTGCGTAAATAAATGTGTAATTTGCTAAGCAGGACTGAGATTTAGGATCCTTCTTCCTTGAAGAAAGCCTTTCACGTACATACCTACACGTTGGATGGATTAAAGGAAAGGGTAAAGTTTGTTCTGGTAGCGTCTCGTCTTCATCTCTTAGGAGTAGCATCCCAAAGCAAAATAAAGCAGCTAATGACAATTTAAATCCACTTTGTAACTTATTTTACCGTTCTTGTTATACTATCACAAATCCAATGTGAGTGTCGAATTTAGATTTTTTGATGGTTTTAGTTTATCCAACAAGCCAAAGGAACGACGAGTAATGATCTTGCACCGTCATGCCATGCCAGATGGCTGCTTCGTGGGAAATCTCTTTACAGACTTTACACTTTTGCACCAAAGGAACAAGTCTGACTGACTTCAATTATTTGACAATCAGGATCTGTCATAATATTTGACTGGGCTTTATGCACTTGCATGTCCTGGGCGCTTATTTACATTTCATGACTCGATCCATTCAATTTTTACACTTAATTACCTCAAAACTTTGCAAAGTAGTATCGTTTTCAGCTTCAATGGACTTGACATTCGCTTACGACGCACAGCTCGTACTACTGATTCAAAAGTTACGAAAACAAAATCTGACAACATTGAAAAGAGTGTATGGTCACACGCATAAAATTAATGCATTTTACTAATGAAACTGCTCTTTTAATTACAAAAATTCCCAGCCGCATCGAAAGTCCATTTCACCACCTACAACACGTCCCCTTCTTATTGCCAGAAAAATACGGACGAAAAAGATCATCTAATGTAGTTTCATACAAAACACACCTCGTCCGGTTGTTGATGCGCATATCATTCCTAGGCCAACAAAGTCATAAAATAAAGGCAACTTCTGAACAAGACGGGACTCTCACCTGAGGACGAGTGAGGAACGAACGAGAGGGAGGGGAGAACACCTGGGAAGAGGAATTCGGATCGGAAGTAGCAATCTAACGGTCTTCAATGAGGATCATTAAGGGTTCTTCTAATTATTACGTGTGTGCATATGTTCAATTATGGAGGCAACAAGGCAACCCTAATAAGTTCCCTCATCACTATATACACTTTCCCGTAGTTACTTTTATTATGTATGCAGTTTGATGTACAATAATAGTAATACTCATCGGAAGTTATTCACTTCCACAACTTTGCATCCTACTTCAGGATGGAGCTGGTATTACCTGGATCTAGTTCACTCGATGTACATGCGATATTTCGTCCATGTATACTGTTGCTCCTTCCGGAATTCATAAAACTTTGACACCAAGCATAAGAGCAGTGCCTTACTTGGCCATACAAACTATTATCCCACGCCATCACTTCGTATATATTATGGAAAGCGATAATCAGTACGTTATTTGAACAAATTATTGTAATTTTGGTTACAATTTTGTGGAAACCCCTTTACACATCGACTATTAAGTATTCATAGTGTATCAGGGTTCCTGGAACTGGTAATAATTGGAGGAAACAAGTTAAATATTTTAAAAGTATGTACGTGTGAAACATGTCATTTCATCCACAACTTTACAAGATGTTCCAAGAATCTCATTAAGAGAATCATAGCCGACTTTTTCATTTTGTGATGTATTTATCTACTTAATAATAATGAAGATGAATTCACCGATCATCCACCCACAGCCGAGCTGCGTCCATGCTACGAACCATAGTGTGTACAACAAATATCTAATAATGACTTTGAAAAGAAGATGTCAATACAAAAATCATCTTCTTCGAATACCAATATGACCATTATCTACACACACAGCTTTGAAAAGGAATAAAGACGCAAATAAAGTCATTTGTATTTGTATCAAAAACACGTAAGAAAGAAAAGCAATGCGGTTTTTTGTCGAGTGTGAATAAGGTAATTTGCATGTAGTCAAGTCATGTGGAGAAATTGTGTTTTCCAATTTTGATTCGAATGGTTGGTTTAAATCCGTCCTAAACAGAGGCAGAAGTGTGCACCACTGTGAGAGAGCTTATTAATGACATTTATTTACGGTTTGGTGGTGTCATGTCCCCCGCAGCTTGTAATAAGGACGCATATTTAGTCGTCGTATCAGTACCAGCCTTTCTCGTACATAATGAGGAAGGAGCATTACCACCGGAACTATTGAAGTTTGCACGAATAAGTGGCGTCTCACAGGTCTCACTATCCCACTTTTGATGCTGTTAATGATGTGTGTCAAACCAAACATGAATGAATAAATTAAGAAAATTCCACATTTCTTTCACATTATGAACCAGCAGAAATATTTCTCGCCCATGTTCAATACTAACAAACCAACAGCAAAGTGAAATCATGGTGAAATCCCGCACATATGAAATTCAGAAGTAAATTGTGAGGCAAAAAATCAAAATTAAATTCATTTCATTGTGGATGAATGGGAATGAATGTGTTTATTACAAGTCCATTAAAATGATGAGTTTGTTTCTCTACAAGCAGAATGTGTCCTACTCAGATTATGGGTTTGTTATCCCGACTTTGAAAATTTGCTGGCATCAAAATGCAAATTTTGTATGCTTGATGGGAAAGGAAAAGAGGTAAATGAAAGAATCAAGTTTAAGGATTCTTCCCAACCTGCGTAAAAAATGGAGATGCTACTAATCGGCATCAATTCATGAATGGGTGAGACTGTGGTGACCACGTAGACGTTTGCATGACCACCGTTGCACCCAAGCGAAGAAAACATGTGGGAAACAGTCATGGCTGTGTGTGCAATGAAATATCTACGCAGGAACATGAAATTATCAAATTAGAGGATGTGCTGATGTCGTCGTTATAGCTGGGACTCATTAGAGTGGATCAAATGGTAAAGTAAAGTCGCTGACATGCCACACTGATTTTTATGTAAATCTAGAGTTTCTTAAGGCAATGCAAATATTTGAAAATGTATCCCATTCAGCAAATTTCTAGAAATGGTTAGGATTTCAGCCCGGTCGAATTAATCCAATCCATCGAGATTGGAAGAGGGATGAAAAAACAACAAATAACTGGAACACAAGAGATACCTACTTCATGTCATCTTGTAAAAAAAGGTAATAATTTTTGCAGTGAAAATTACAGGTTTTGATTAACTACATACATATTTGCTGGCTGGAATGAATTTGTAATGTATCAAACGTACGCTGGAATGCTATCCAAGTATTCTGTTCAAAGATGTGTGAGCTCCATTTTTGACTCAAATCTCGCAACAAGTTACACTAATTTTTTCTTGCATATTTCGTAATGCCATTAAAACATTGCACTAAAAATAAGCAGCAAAGATCGCATCCTTCCCAGTGACCTAGTAATACTTTGCCAATACTCAACCCCACGGGTATTTGACAGTAAATTGAATACGTCAATTGCCAATTTGGCCCATGTCGTCCAAATTAGTAAATTTTATGGGGGAACGAGCCATGCAAATTTGCCACTCTTGTATCAACATTAAAACTCTATAAATGGTTGCAATGAACTTGGTCGTCCAAAGTCAAGAGAGACATTACAAAGAGGCTGAGATGAGATGAGGATCTCGGCTGGTGGCTGTGCTCTATTTTAAAACGGGCATCACCACGCAGAGAGATATGGAGCCTGACGTTGGGGGAGGGATGAATGTTTTACCTGCCGTAAAATACCTGTTGTGGTGCAGTTGGCAGTGGCCAAGTCTCACTTGCATCCGACTTTTATTACGACTTCTGCTGCAAGTGATGAGCACGTAAAAGTAAAAGAAAGGCTTGAGCCAAGTAGTCCGTCGTCCGTCCGTGTTCATGTGTGTGTACCTTCATTGCAAGAAGTAGCCTCGGTGCGTGGTGGTTGATTTCGAGACTCCTGAACTCACCTGAAATTATCATCCACTTTTCAACCGATCCCTTCTGAAGCACCACGCTCTCTCGTCTCACTTGCGGTGTTCCGAACACGCCGGTCTCGTTTCCAAAAATCCATCCAATTCGAAATGATCAACAAGATACAGTTTTTCAGTTGAGTATTTGATCGGAGAAATTGTGCAATATCGAGAAACGGTTTTAAAAAAGTAGCAATAAGCTGTTCAGTGATATTTAAGCAAGAAATACAAGTGTCCATTAAGGTTGTGAAATATATTTCATAAAATTTGAGACTTTTTGGAAATAAATTAGTGACAATTATCGATTTTATTGTTGGAGGCCAAGTGAGACGTACATAGGGAACGTGTACGTGATCCACCAGTCTCACATTTCCCTGTATATCAGAAACTAAGCTTTTGCTTTCCCCATTACTCTCTCTCCTCACCTCACTTTATCAATTTCGCCTCAAAACAAATTATTTCGTCGACACGAAATGAATATCCATTACCAACAACCGTTTTATCAAGAGGACTTTTCCTCCCACAATTATTACTACGACCAGAACCAGCATCCCCATTTGTCCTCCCCTGTCCCCAACTACCATCCGAATGCTCAATACATAAATTCCCCTGGGGACTCTGTCGCCGAAGACGCCGCCTACCTTCCACCCACATATTGGTCGCCAGATGAGGACGACAAGAGTTTGAGCAGCAATCCCAGTTCCGTTGGAGAAGCATTTATTCGACCTGGACATTCCTACCCGGGACACGGTTTCAGTCCGGAAAGTGTTGTGCACAACCACATTAAGAATGAAATCATGGCCACTTCATGTTTACAACCAGTGAGTGGCAGTAATGGGTGCGGGGTGGCTGGGGGAGGTGGTGGTGGGGTGGTCACCAGCAAAAAGAACAGCAAAGGACAACAGCAGAACGTCGTAGGCGCCATCCCCTCGAAGCGGAAGGGCGTCGGTGGGCGGAGGAAGAGTGAAAAGCCTCCCCCACCCGTCGTTCTCAAGAAAAGGAGATTGGCAGCCAATGCGAGGTAGTCACCATTTAATGCAATTTATTCCATTCCATACGCTTTCTCTGACTTTCTCTCACCTCTGCGATAAATACGTAGTCGTGCATTGTCGTGCTATTTGGAAGCGTTAATTTGATTAGATAATGGTGACCCCATTTTCTCACACTTGTCATTTCTGACGAGTGAAATACATCTGTGGGCAGACGTTGATTAGCAATCTGGACCATATGCAACTTGTCAACGACCCAACGACCAGCCTAGGTTAGTTTCTCCTGGTGAGGAGTGAGATTACGAGTCCAGACAAAAGTCTTAGGCAGAATTAATAACACTGACCCGGCCGGTGTGTGTGTGGAATTGCATGCGAAATGCAAGCCTCAAATTGGTCCGTGATAAATAAGCAATTATTTAGTACATATAATACATCAATTAAAGGTTGCTTAATATTCTGTTCAGGTAAACCCAGTCAGTCACATAGCCAGACAAGTAGATAAATGAATATTATAGTTTTCATGAGAATCAACACCACCACGTATTAAGAGGCCTCTCATTTCTCATTCGCAGACAGACAGAGAGTTTAACTCAAATTTATTCCTGATTTCATAAAAATTTATTTTCACGTTGCAATTACCTGCAGATGCATATTTACTAAAACGCAACCTTTAATTATGTTATATCTATTTATTTATGCTCACAATACCCGAAACTGCATAAGACGTAACAGCACGTTGAAAAGTGATGATACACAGCCCGAGCAATTAAGAATTTGCAGATGGTAATTACATAAAATTTGACGGATTGGCCCACCCTAACATCCAATCTGGACAGTCTGTCTGTAAATTGGTTGGCTTTGATATCTTATTTCACTTATAGATACATGGATAGTCAACGGATCGAAATTCGTCCATACCACTATTAGAGCAGCAGCAGAAGCACGCAGTACATACATATATCTGAGAAAATTCTTAAAAAACTGGTCGAAATAACATTAACGACAATAATCCAAGCCAAATGTTTAGCAATGTCTGTCAATCGAACCTGATAAACCTAACCCCACAAGCAAATAATATATGTATTTAGTACTGCAACGTGTAATCTAATAATATAGCCATCAGATACGTATATACACACGCGTGCTACTCTTAATAAAAATAGTTTCGTGATTCTCGCGGGTCAACTTGCAAATTATATATTCCGCCCCCATTTAATTGTGCAAGGAAAAATATACAAATGATTCCCTGATGCGAGTTGGTTTACATATCGTGCGAATCTTGGAAACAGAACTGGTTTGGTGCGAACGTCTCTAGTTATCTATCATTGATTGGTGATAATTGATGGAATATTCAATTATTGCACAATAATAACTCATTATTTTACCAGTTGGTACATGCATTCATACCTGAAATAGTCAGCAGGTTTAATTACAGGCTTTAAGCATAAAACCCTTTTTTGTTATTAAGAAGCATATTATTAAGAATTTCATAAATCCGATTAATTGATCTGAAAATTTATTAAATTACGATCCCTTAATGAGTGTCCTAATACATTAATTTTGTTAATTTAGGGAGAGAAGGAGAATGGACGGGCTAAATGACGCTTTCGAAAAATTGGTAAATTATACATTTTAATAATTTAAATCTTACTGCAATTTGTTTTAAAAAATCCCTCAAATGCTTGACAAAATGTTTACAATTCATCATAGAAATGTTGTTTTATTTTGCTTAGAGGGATGTCATCCCGTCGCTTGGGTCGGATCACAAACTTTCGAAATACGAGACTTTACAAATGGCTCAAACATACATCAATGCACTAAGGGCAAGACTGACCGAGGAGTCGGGAAGCGAATGAGTGAGACCTGACAATACTCCATCCATCCATCCAACAGAGATTTAATAAAATTACAGCTTTAAGCAAGGTTTAGTAATTTATTTATTTTTATCAAAGTCTAATTTTAAGGTTGACGAAACACACAACCAACAACCGCATCATGTCTCACTTTATGTTTTCTTTTCGACAAAGACATGTTCGCTTGTTTGTGAAAGTACACAAGTTAAAATTTTGCTTAATACATATGTAATATTCGGCATTAATTATCTTTAAGATTTATACATAGTTTTACAATTTGTAAATGATTGTAAAGTATTTCCTACATACATACATGATAATTTCGACAAATGTCCATTGTATTATTAAAATGAACAAATAAAATGCCATGTTAACTATGTTTGGGGAAAATGAGATTCGTGTGTTGCTTCATGGATAACTTTCATGTTAAAATTTTGCAAAATTTATGAAATCCATCATCCGTTAGTAATATGTTTAACCGTTGACTTTGAGCATCAGACGAAGGAAAGCGGAAGGAAATTCAGTGTCATCATCCCTTCGGTTTTTTCACAACTGTTACTCAAGGGTCGGTCATCGTTGTGAAGGATGAGCAGCCCCAATAATACTTGCAGCCAAATAGCAACAGACACGCACACACTGGGATCCGAATTACGTATGCAGAGGCTGAATTTTATTACAACTCTAGCCAAATAGCTTACCTTGTATGGAGCAATTTTTACAAAGGGACACGCGACTCGTAGGGAAAGCAAACACTGCTCGTACTTAATTTATTTACGTGCAGGCAGTAGTTGACTTGGGTTCCTGCAATTCTTCCACTAAAAAAATAGAGATTTTATCGCAACCTGAAGCGAGTCCGGCTGCTGCTGCCGGTACGTCGGTCGTTGGTACGAAGTGTGCAGATGAGTCGGAAAGGCAGTCCTTCCATAAAAAATATGATTCAAGTACCCATCAAATACAGACGTTATATTTAGTTTTTATACAACCAGATATGTAGAATATCTGTAAGTAATCTTACAGTTTGATTATACTTATAGTTGGATAATATACATATGAATCTGTCCAAAATGTATAAAGTCGGACTCAAAGGGTTAAGGTCATTAGAGTAGGATTACATAAAAATCTGTCTAATAAAAAACTATTCAAACTTTCTCAAACTCTCTCTCGGCTTTTAATGGAGATCAATATTTATCGTGTTGTGGAAGGTCAGACAGTAAAAATCCAATTGATCTCCCCGTCAGAGTTAACAATGGAGCAGATAATAGATCCGTCAATCCTATTTCCATGTCATGTCTGCTGTCTACTTGGTACACATGAGATTTTGATAGTGATGTGTTAAGACACTTGCCTCGGTCGGAAGATGTGTTCGAGAGATGTTGAGATGATAAAGATCAATCAAGGGAATAAGCCCAATGTTTATTTTCATCTCGATATGAAACAAGATGAGATTGTTTAATAATACAGCTAAGGCCAATATTATACCTCGTTTGAAAGCAATAAAATAATTTCACTCGGTTATTAAATTAGTCTGAGGCAGAGAGGGAAAGGACTCCTTGAATATGAATTCTCAACAAGGTAATTATGGGGATTTCGAGTCATAATCACTTTGTTGATTGGGGCGAGAGAGATGTACGTACATACAAAATGTTAGTCAGGGGTCCATATTCAATGAGTCAAATATTGTTAGAGTTCATTCAGAATTTAAAGGTTTCTCTGGATTGTGATATCTCCTTATTAAATTCACCTGCCTCCACACTTTACTCGGTTCACTTTAGTTCACAGAGTTTTGTTTCAAAGTCTCAGAGTATTATAAGTGAAAATGAAGCCTTTCGCATAGAAAGTAAGCAGGGTTTTGAGGGATTCAAAGTGGTTCATGTTTGTTGGATATTCGTCCAAAGATTGAAAATTTACCTTTATTAAACGAATCGAGTTTGACTATCTTTTTTTGTTCCCACAACAAGAGAGGAAATTGAAAAATTGAAACTCTTTTATTTTCCGAATTATGATAAACCAAAAAGATGATTTCTGACGGACAAATTACCTGTCATTCTCAAATAATATTATGGACAAAAGAAGAAGCTGTAGAAGAGTTTCACCTGGATGGAATAATGGTATTCCACTTAAATACCACAGCCATTACAAATACAAGTGCTTGTTTGGTTCTCAAAGAAGGGATTTCAACTCATTTCTTGAGCCGGACAAAGTGAAAGACGAAGGTGTAATATCGTCCATCCATCTCAATCTCACACCTTTCTTCGAGCTCTCCTGCACCACTCTTGAGACTGTAGTGGAGAGACATTACAGGCTCAAAGCTACGTGCTATTCCCCCCAATTGACAACCACATAGACTCGAAACCACGATAAAACCACTCTTATATTACTTATTATACACTCTTCTTTGGTTACATTTATCACGAATAATTTGAAGGTTGTAGCAGCCGCAAAATGGCAAACAATGTGTAGCTTTTTCAACCTCTGTTTTGTGGTTTGCGACGATTTACAATTATCATTGTTGTTATTATTATTATGACGATAATGGAATAAAGCAACATTATTTTGTGTCTTGAATTTTAAAAATATATAAACGAAAAAGTTTCTATATTGCATCTGTAAAATTATATACTATTTTTTAAAAAGGAGTAGAAAATAATAAAATGGAATAGGTTGGTCTTGAGTCTCCTCGCTTTGTCAATTGAGTCCCTGCATGCATTTATCCAATTTCCGTCCCATTGTGAGACACTAATTGAGTTAAATCGGTGGATTTGACTTGACTAGAGCATCAAAGGCTTGTACCTCCTCTGGGGCTGCCTACCGTGTGAAACAATGGGCTGTAACCACCACCAAGAGTTTGTGTGGCACTAAGAGAAAAAACTGAAAAAGTAAAGAGATCGTGATTTACAGAATTTTGTGTTTTATTCCTTGTGCACCTCCTTCCACGGATAAAGTCGCACCGGAGCTTTCAACAGGGGTAAAAATGTACATGTATGCAAGGATGAGACTCAATTCATAGTGAGCGAGTACAACACGGTCTTAGGTAAGATTTCTTATGGTGAAGTAAACTTGACCCCCTGTAATTGTGCCCAGTCTTCAACACCTCCGTCGTCCGACAGACAGAGTCGTTCATGCAGGTAAAATACTTCTCGTCTCTGCCTTTTACGAGGAATACGAGGAACTGTCGAGTCATCCCAACTGGTTTTCAGTGTAACTAACACTAATTGATGAAACCTCATTGTTGCAGATAGGCAATAAGTTGTTAAACATTGACAGGAGTTGCTCCTGGAATAACCATCCAAAATGAGTCGGATAATTCAGCTTGTAGACTTGACTCTGCGCCACACATTCTTTTGGTGTCGTATTGTTTTCCCATTTTATTTTGATGGTGGCAGTTCATTTCAAAGAGATGTACATTTCTGCAATTGATTTAATGAAACAATGCCTGCAACAATAAACGTTTTAAACTAAATTTTCGAAAAAAAAACTTTCAACTTGAGATTTTCCTATCAAGGATTATGTACTAGTAAAATCTAATCTTAAAATAATTGGCATCGTTCAAGCCCAATTCGACCCGTGGCTGTAATGATAATAACAGTGACAAGGCTTCATATTGTGTTTGCGTGCTACTGGAAAGCTCTATCCGAATTTCAGCCAATTTGAGATTTTTAAAATTTGATTGGATTTCTAAACTGTTGCAACAGCAAGGGTCACGCGACAGCATCTCGAACGACTAGGACGAGCACTGGCTAGAATTAAAACATGGGCTTGAAAGGGAAAAGCAGCACTTATCCCTTTGATTGCAGCATCAGTACCAATTTATCGATATCTTTGAGAAGCCTAGAGCCCTTGATCTTCAGATTTGAAGTGGTCGTCTTTCACAAGTCGCTCTTTTATGGAGTTTAAAAGTCAACTGCGAAAGTAAGGTTTTATAGGAGGAACTTCAATCAATGTTTCGTAATTCAGCCAAAGTTGAGTACCATCGCAATCACTAAACATGCAAAACAATTTAACCATTTGCATCTACGTCTACCCTGTATTTTGGAGGTGTCAAGAAATTTCTTTATGATATTGGATCATCATTTGTCCCAAAATTGGTCGATTTTGTGCTAGAAACGAGCACTTAAGATTAGCTTTGCTGCTGAAATTTAAGATATGTACGTAGCATGTCGAATAAGCACACTTGGAGAAGCAATTAATTTGAGATTATCCAAATTCAGTTTAAATTTCTACCCATACTCCGAGAATATGCACAAACTTGGAAACAGTGCATGGGGTACCTGTTGCTTTTCGTGAAGTCGCCCAAATTGCACGTCCAATACTCGTGAAACGTTTAAATGCTTGGGAATTGTACTTTTCTAAATGCAGCAATTGATTTATTTTACCAATTCTCAAAATTGTTCCAGCAACCCACCATTTTTTATCCGATTGTGCTCTATAATCTTTTTAATGAAGTGTGTCCGTTTGTGTAATGGGAGCGAGAGCAAAGATAAACCATTTTATTACCAACTATGTTACCAACTAGTTTTGATATCATTACTGCCAGCCAGCGCTCTTCAGAAGAAGACAACCACGAGAATAAGCAGCAACGCTCCAATTTCTTGGATATCGATATGAAGAAAAAAGGTGCATCCTTATTGCAGTTCAGACGACTGGCATTTTTCTCGTTAAACCAATACGATGGTCTCCTCGAGTTCGGCTCATTGCGATCTGCACGCAAGATTCCTCAAAGCAGACTTCATCCATTGTATGTGAAAGTTTCGGAAATTGTAGAAGAAATGGGCAAAATGTTGAACAAAAAGCTATGGTTTATACACTCCAAAAATTGCTGCGTTTCCTCCTCGTTTGGGAAGACAAAAAATATAAAGTACAAATTACTTGAATACCTTTTCAACCAATATTACATACTCCACCACTTTCCACCGGTGGTTATGTACTCGTAAGTAATCGATACAAATGAAATGTGGTCAAAAAGGTATGTGCATCATTATTGTTTTTGAGAAAGTCATTGGAGGCGTCTGGACTGGATCAGTCTTTTTTAATTGTCCATTACATAGAATTGCTTGATATGTAGCTTCTCTCCCACAGCTAGAGTATGTTACAGCAGAAGTAAAATAGTTTGGCATTTCTGTCAAGGGTAAATATTGAGAAATATTAATAAAGTAGTGTGCAAGTAAAGATTCTTTAGGTCTCACATGTTTGCTATGAGTATTCACAGTTGGCTTAATCATAATTAATGAAAAATTTAAATTTCGGGATTATTTATTCAATGCTAAAAACATGTTGAATTGATCATTAATTTCGGATTATGTAATTGTAGGTACTGTCAGGTACAGAAATGACTTGAATTTCAAACTTTTCTTACGCAATGTACTGCAACAATTCAACGTGCATACATACAAGTTTGCTTTGAAAAAGATAATCCCAAAATCCTAAACTGCACCTCAATCACAAATATTATTATTATTTAACATTCGACAAAGAACTCCCGCAATATTTGTTATTATTAGAGCGTTACTATTTTCTGGTCGGATATGGTCCAAAATGAACACGATGGGCGAGGAGGGTTGTTGCTGCGGGATTACTCATTCTCTCGTCGCGTCCATTTATCATTCCACATTTTACAGAGATCAGTCATGCATTTCAAAAGGGACTTGAGAGCCCAGAATTCAAGAACACCTTCAAAAAGACAGCTTCGTTCAGATATGTACATATGGACTTCAATGCTTGAATTTTATAAATGTTCTGAGAAACCCGTATACGTGTGAAATTAGCAAATTTGTGCAATTAATTTGGTTTCGTAGCATGATTTAAGATCTACAAAAATAAAGCTGCATCGTGACAATGATGACAAAAAAGGAAACAGCAGCCATAATTAGTAACAAAAATGGCCTTAAATTACAGCACGTGCACGAGCTCATCCCCTAAATACTTCCTAGTACTTCATAAAAAAGTTGTTATTCGGACTATTCCGGATATGTGTATCTACAATTGTACATATGCATACGGGTGACTTTCAATGCTATTGGTCAGACTTTTACTACAGAAGCCTTGCGTTTTTCCTACTGCCAAATATATAAGTGGATGGGCGACTTAAAATAGTCATCGCCCTAAAGTTAGTGCTCATATATGCACTAGTCCAGTCAGTTCAGAAGAGTCGAATTGTGCATCGAGAAGCTGATCTCATTTCAGAATTTCATGCTATCGTCATGTCGTGCAATATTATCAAGGTGAGGAGGGTGGTTGCTATAATAAAGGGTTATCGAGAGAAGAGACGACATATGGATGGAGAACTATGTGCCATGTACCATACACTCTTCTGGAGATCATTTGGTGAGGGCCCACAGAGTTATTATGGGCATGAAGTAAGTTGACTTACTTTTACGGGGCTCACATTTGAACCTCGTTTTCCAATTTTCCATATCCAAAATTCAACTCATATTTCAATATTTAGACACGCAACTCACTCAGCTTCAAACAAAGGACGCAAAATATTAAATTAGGAAATTGAGGCACCGGGCCTGCGAGCGTGTACGAATGCATCATCGTACATATAATGTGTGCTATGTTCAATGTATTCTTGTCATTCTCCAATTGTTGTGCTATGTATCTGCTGGTCCGGAAATGCTTCAATCATAAACATCTCGAACAGTGCAGACCTTTGAAAAACTTTGGATCGACTCGAAATGAGACATAATAAATACAACGCTTGAGCTGGGCGTATAGAATTTCCTTAATGGAACTCTTTAAGGGTTTCTTGTCTCAAGAAGGTGATTTCATTCCGATGTTTTGTCTTATTTTTGAGACGAGGATCGACGAATCGCGTGCCATCAGTCCAACTTTTTACCCCAGAAAATTACCAAAATCAGGCTCACTGAGCCTGACCATGTTAAATGCTATTCTTAACTTAATTTTACCAATTTACTAACCGCTGAATGAACAACGTATTTAGTTAGTTCAAATTGTCAATTGGTCAATTTACTCTAATATATATTACGGTCCGATTATTTTCAGGAAAAATACACGAGTAATGTTATTTTCCAATTTCGTTGATGAAATCTTTGATATCGACACATGCAACAAAATGGAGAAATTAGTGGGGTACTTTTCCATTTTGTATCATTCCAAGAAAAACCCATGTTTGCCTTTTATGACAATAACAACTATAATTGTAAATCATATGTAACATTTTTGAAAATAATAATGAAATAAGAGAATCAGAAGGAAAGTAGTGAATAAAGACCAATAATTAAATAAATCTGACGACCGGAAAGAAAAGTCAACAGTTTTTGGGACTCTGATCTGTTTTTGGTGGCCGTACTCAATTATTTTTTCGCCTGGCACGGCCCATATCAGACAAGAATTTAAAAAAATGTGGCCACTCCTCCACTATCATTATTATTGCCTGAAAAAGGAGAAAAGGGAGCCGATTCAGCCAACCAAATGAATTTGGAGATTATTGCATACATTATAATTACACGACTGAAATGAGATAAAAACTCCAAGATTCAGGTAACAAGTCCAGTCTGCACGCACTCACGGAGATCACAAATTACCAGTTTTGACTGACATCCTCCAACTCATCCCATTACAACAATGAAGAAAGAAAGAAATCACTTTATCCGAAAAATGCACGTGTTAAAAGAATTGCAGCCTCGCATTATAAAGGACCAATCAAACTGATCCTGGCTCGGCCGGCGTGCTGAAAGTCAAAGATTATTCATCGCAATAAAGCAGCAGCAGCAGCCGGAGCAGTGGCAGATCTTCTTCTTCTTGTGTGTACCCTACTTTGCCCTCAAGAGATAAAAAACATTAGGAGCAATTTAGCAGTTTATTAGCAACAACAGAAGCTAGAACAGGAGCGCAAATTGTTTGGTTTGTGTGGACGATTTCCGTGGACCAACCCATTATTTTATGAATGAAATTCTACCAAATTACGGTTCGAGTGGGAGGACCTAATATTTGCATAAGTTTAACAGAAAGAGGTTGTAATGGTGGATAATTATGCAAATTGTTCTTCATGATGACGGGTAGAAATGTGATGGCCAATTCAATTCTGCCCAATTCTTTGGTTTCGAATTATTTGCTAAATGTCTCAAATATTATTATGTTCTCAATTTTGTCGGATTATTATGCAGCAAATTAAAATTTTGTTACAAGCGCATGCTATTGAATGCCACGCTACAATTGCTTTGCTCCCATGAAGTTGTCCAATAATTATAATATTTTTACATATGAATTTTGTCAGTGGCTAAATATTCAAAATTCCGTGTTGAGAAAACACCGATTTCCATGTTATAACGTTATCCAATTAAAACTTCAAAAAGTTTATCATCCAAAAAATTCGATGGTCTTGAAATATTTCGGCTTGTTGAACCAATTATTAGTTCATTAATGCATATCAATTGACACCTGCGGAGCAAACACGTAGACAGTGACTTGTACATTACGTCCTTCTGCATAGTCTGTACACAGTCGTTTGCGTATGGTTTGACTTTATTACGAAATTATTTTTCTTTTATTATTAATTAATTCAGGTTGCACATTCCAGTACACTTTTATTCACTCCTTTTCGATCGTAGCTTCCTTGGAAGTGATGGAAGCACGAATTTAAAAATTGTACCTGTTTACGGAGGATGAATGTACTTATTTATGCATCAGTATTTTTATTCTGTGTGTGTGACTCTGTGGAGTTAAAGAAACACAATAATTTGATTGAAGGTACGTGTCCAGAGCATGAATCTGTAGATGATTATTCGTTTCTTTCTTACAAAAACTATTCTAAATCTTTAATCAAGCTGAAAAGAGTTTTTCATCGTTTTATTATCCATTTGTTTGCTAAGCTAGCCTATCCTCCCTTCCCCACAAGAAAAGGAAATAAAAAAAGAGGCAAATGCATTCAGCTCGGCTCATCAGTTTGTCATCCGTCACAATTAAAAGGCAAGGTGTAATGCTTTGTGATGAGATTTTGATGGACAAATTGCCTCCGATTTATCTCAAGAACATCCTGTTATGCTCCTGTCACAACTTTTCGGAATCAAATATATTTCGTAGTCGTGGTCATACGTCACCACAATCTTGCTCTCTGTTGATAGAATAAATAATAGAGAATCCTAGAAATTTCATGCATTCATCCATCCAATATGAAAAGTTTGAGTCAGCGGACGACCCTGGATTTATTATACATTTGAAAAATAATACAAAAAACTGAGCTATGCATATGAACCGTCGAGCAGAATCTTTTTGTGTGAATGATTATAAATATTTCAGTATTGACTTGTAAGCAATATGCACCCAGCTCAAGTCCACTAGGCGTCAGAACTGCAGCCAGTAAATCGTGACCATGTTTGATTCATAATCTGTTATCCAATCAGACACAAAGTATTTACCTTTTCGTACACTTTATTTACTTTAACACTCCGACAACACACTATCAAAACTATCAGTGTCTAAGAAAAATGCAAAAGAAGACGAAGAAGAAGAATGAATGAAGTGATAATCCGAAAAAGGTTTAAGCTTAAGCCTCACACTCTCGGATTAGTGCGCATCATCTTTTTGTGTGGCTTGGTTGCATTGCAAGCGTTTAATTCAATTGAATCTTCTTCAGAATCTTCAATGGTCACGGAAAGAGTTTCAGGTGTGAGAAACAAAAGTATGCAGACCTTGTGGACCAATTTATTTGTAATTGTACTACAATAATAGCACCATCACAACTTTTGTGAAAATTGCTCAAATCCAAATGTCGAAGAAATGCAATTCAGCCTATGCCCGAGCCGTCACTTCAACTCTTCCTAATCTCATGTAGTATTTTTAGGACCCCTGACCAATACAAATAAGAAATAAAATTGATACTTTTTATTGTTAATTACATTACCCCAAATATGGGTGTAAGTATCCACCGGTTTTTCCCAGTCGGTCCTTTTGGGTCTCGCAATAGCGATTTGGTCACTATGAGACTACACTTTCTCTCTGGTACGAAAATGTGAGTATTAGCCACCCGACCTGCATCACCTCCACGGTGGCCATTTTCGAACTTACATAATTCCTAAAGATGTGCATGATGTTATACCAATGTTATAAATTATACTATTTACATCGGGTAGGGAGACATGACAGACGGACATGACGGTTCCATAAGCCAGGTTAAAAATCAAGTGTACCACGAAATAAAATAAGTACTTCAAAATGGGCGGATCAGATTTGCAATGACAAATCATTTGGAAAGGAACTTATGCAGTTCCTTCTCGAAGGATTTGTTCTTTTTATTTGTAACAAGGAAACTTATTTGCAAGTGGTCCAATTAAACTGAAGCAATCTAAAATTATCCTAAGGATTTGAAAAAGAACTGTGTGGAAGAAGAAGAGAGTAACAGATCTTGACTCTGATTGAATAACTCGCGGAATTTCTGGTGTGTACTTAATGTTTTCTTTGCAATGCATGAGCAATTCTGGTAAATAGGGAATGATAAAGCACATAGTGTATCGGACGATGAACCGTTTTTCACATAAAATCTAAATTCGCTATTTGCATCTTGCTGCAATTAAAGAAATAGCAGTATATGCATACATACATATGTACCAGTACATGCATGCACTTTTCATGAAAATTTTTCAACGTGCTACTTCACACTTTTAATTGCCAATCATCTGTTAATTACTTAATCAGACCAATTTCACTAATTAACCCATCCTTTCACAGTTTTACGTACCATATCTGCAAGTGATAAGGGTCATAATAAGTACACCATTTTGCAGAAAAGTAAAAATTATTATACATAAACCATCCGTATATTCATCCTACGAATGGTCAGTACTACATATAAAGCTGCTCTTATTAAATTAATTGGGACTGAAAATGACAAACGGTCGCCGCACAGAGTTTATCATGTCGCAAATTATAGGCATTCTTGCAAAGTTCAAACCAGAAAGCACGGGTTGATTTTTTTTCATTATAAATCAATAAGTAGTTGAGTCAGTCTGCTCGCAATTTAGACTTGCCTACTTACTCTGCTACCATTGCAAAGATCTACATTTTGGACATTTTGAGTTTTAGTCCCATATGGCCTGGAAACAAAAGGACAGTCTTTTCTCTTTAGTGAAATTAAAACCTGCGAACTGCAATTTTTAGGTTTTCATGACTTTCAGTAGTCATACTACCACACGAACGAGCCCTCGCCACGAGATTATCTGAATGGATCGTGGATGGGCATGAGCTGCATTTTCACGCACTTTCAACACCACGAGACTGGTTGAATATAAAAGTACATAATTTTGTATTAATTCATTTCGTGCAGCAGTCAGTCAAACGACGAGTTGCATTTTTTGGCTTCGAACGACTTGGTATAAATTTTGCCCCAGGTATTGCATAATAAAAAGAAAATGTAACAATGAGTTCACCATGGGCGTATGATCCTCATCATTTTTAGACATCTAATACGTAAAAGAAAGAAAGTGCTTAGAAAATTAGCGCACTTTGACATTTTCGTACCTTTTCCATTTATGGTACACCTCGTCCAAGATAATCATAACATATTGTCAACAGTAATAGATAATCAATAATTGTTGGTCCCTTAAAAAGTGGGAAATACTTGTAACAGGATTTCAAGTTGGAATCCTGTTACTCACTGAATTTTTACGAATCTGAAGTATGTTTACTCTGCTCTGTACATATCTCTAGAGCATTTTTACATCCATGCGTACACACACATAACCACATATCGGCTGAAGTTTAAAAATTAAGTGGAAACAAATGAAACGACGAAGGGATTATAAATGCCTCCTCACTGTGGGGTCTTTGATGCTCTAATAATTGTAGTCAACACGTACAAACAATGTAGTTGATGTAGGTGGCCGTATAACTCATCTTTTAATTCAGGGTCCCTCAGAGATGAGGTGCAACATGCATCCATAGCTGGACCCTTGATTGTGTGTAGAAATTGCCTCCTGCAGTTCAATTAATTCATCCCAGTTCACTCTTCCAACGTAATTAAGTTGGTGGTAGAAGCACCCTTTCGTAAAATAATGGATGAAGGATTATATACCGATCGTTAAATGCAGTCCTAAGCAGATATAATTAAGTAACAGAAGCGAAATGGTGACAATTTTGCAATGAATATCCTACAACATTGACAGGTGAAGCATATTTTGTGAGTGTTTTTGTCGGGATGCATATACACGAAAATTTCGACGCTGTGACTGTTTTGTGGGTTTTTGGAGTATCACCATGCAAGGTCAAGTGGGGGTACTTATTAATAAATCAGATGCCATCGGTTAAAAAACACTCGAAAATTATACGCCTGCCCCTGACGCCCATTTGACCTGGTCACTCTGCTTAACTTAAGAATGAGTTGTCGAATCATTCGAAATGCGAAACAGAATTGAAAACAGATTAGTCTTCCGAGACTTATTTTACTGATGAACGGACAGACAGACAAAACGATTGCGATAAGTAGCTTTTTGTAATAATTGAAAAACCAAATGGATAAACAAGCGGATATTTGCTTTCAATAATTAAATTGACTAGATGAGCTTGCTGACAGCTTCAGCTTTCTGTCAGTTTTTTTCTGTACTCGGGGGTTCGTTTGGTAGGGTTATAAAGTAAAAATGATTTAAGCCGAATCGGTAATAAATTGAGAATTCCGGATGGAAAAGTCATTTCCTCGAGCCATATTTATTGGTTCTGGCGTAACGGGTGTGGTAACTGAATTCAAACTATTTTTAAGAAATTAATTAATGCTCAATGAGATCATTGTTGGGTGGGTTTGGAATGAAGACTTGTATCGAATTTTTATTCAGACAACACGAAAGACTCACCTGCACGAATTATTGAGGCAACACGAGATATTTTTACTGGTACTACTGCCTGCTACGCTCCATAAAAATGCATACACGAAATATGTACATGTATTTACATATAAATCGTATTAATCACGATCCACTCTGTTACAGGATAAACTAAATATGTTTTCTCTATATGATATGTACAGATTGGTAAAAATTATAGAACTCCTGCTAATATTTTGCAGCTTCTGTCCTACATGTGGATTGTTGTTTTCATTATCATGCAGCCTGTCCAGTCAATAATAAGCTAATTTACCTCTGTTGAGCTGTAAACAAGTTTAGCTTCGAATTTTTTAAGTCCATTCCAGATCGCCACTACTGGGATAATTACATTTGCAAGTGAGTTGGATTAGAGTGAGTGATAGAATCATACCAATTTTATGCAATTCCTTGGTGGTCCTGCATCTCATTCTCCACTCATCCTTAATTCAATCAACAAGTAAAACGAAAAACGTTCATACGAAAATTATAAACGGTTGTGATTATATGTAATCCAGGTACTCTAGTGATTTTAATGTTGATTGTTATGCAGATTTAAGAACTCCAGGAGAAAATAAGGCTGAAGCATATTTACGAGTGCTATTTGAAATCCATTAACTAAATATCAATGTAAATATGTATGTTCTGAAAGGTATACAGTTTACATTCCAACTTTCCAACTTTCAAATTGTTGCGTGAAGAAGTATAATAAATGAGGTAGACTTTTCTGCAATGGTATTTTAACTGGCAATATAAAATATTTCAGCAACAACCAATCAAAGTCGCCAACATTGATATTTGAGCTTGCCTGCCAAATGTCACCGTTGTTTTCCATGACCGGATCAAAATTTCATGCAAACAGAGCCAAGGCAGACATGGAAAAGGTGTATTCCATCCATACTGCAGGCATTATACTGCGGCGCTTAAAATGAGAGAGAGGTCAATTCGGTTTCCAATTATTGCCCATCAATAGTATTGATTGAGCAAAATGTATGACTCCATACCATGAAATTATGTTTGCTAGAATATCAAATCCTTGATGACATTATTGCCTGGTTTAGCTGTATATTTATATGCAGAGCTCCAGCAGCGGAATATGAATTTTTAAAACCATGAAGAAATGCTGCCTCGAATCGATAGCAAGCTGTTTGACGACGTAAAACAATATTAAGAGATTGGCATTCAGTAGAATCGCATTTCTGACCAGGTTCTGTTTTGGAATTAGTCTATAATTTTCTAAAAAAAATGGAGAATAAATTTGCTCAAGCAGTGATTATCGCATTCATGTGTGTCTACTCATTCTGCGTTTATCACTTTATCAACAGAAGTCCTATTGTTAATCCGGGTGCAATAATTTTTTAGACCTGGAGGAAATCTCGAATTCTCAATTTCCCCGCACGCTGCACTAACACTTCGGTGAGTAAAGAGGACTTGACGAACGAGGTGAGTTTTCCCTCAGGATCAGTCTCAACTCAACTGCATATCTATATTGTGAGATGACATCCAATATAGAGTCGTTGGGGCATTTTGAGAAATTGAGAAAGCAACTGGTCATATGTACATGTGTAAAAGTGTCTTGCCATTTCTGTCAATCATGTTCACATTTATCTTGATGAATTGTAAAAAATAACGGGCAGATATTGCACCATGCCGATATTCGATTAATACTGTCATCTTACGTAATCATCATGATATCGTTTTTGGGGTTTGATTCAGTAGATGCATGTCCAACGTCAATGTCCAGTTCAAGGAAGTTAGGGTGTTACTTAGTATGCAGTGTTACTCACAGTACGTATATATATTTACTTACATGATTGCACTGGACTAAATTCAATAGATAGGACAAGCCAATCTTACAAGTAAAGTTGACCTTGTCAACTTTCTGGATGCTGAAGCAATAAGATTATCAATGAGGACGACGTATTTATATAATACTGCTAACCATTGACTATGACATAATAATAATGATGGTATATTATTATTTCTTCAACTATGAATAATTTGACCTTGTCTGGGTTCATTTAAACGTTTCGTTTCGTATAAATGAGATATCATTTTCTTCAGAGGAAGTCACAAGCGAGTCGAACCAGCAAAAGTTCAGTTATTAGAAAACAAAAATAAAATTTTACTTAAGTAATACTAATTCATAGTCCAATTATTCTCAAAAATGGTGACAGGAGAAAAAATTAGCGTCCGGACTCCACTGATATACAGCCAACCGTTGTCCGATATCGCTGGCCGAGACGTGTATCTAAAGCTCGAAAATACGCAGCCCTCTGGTTCTTTTAAGCTGAGAGGATTATCTCATCTTTGCAAAGAGGTGCATAATAAGTAGCTGTAAATTTGCAGTTATCTAATCATTGTCTCCAACTAAATGTGGTAATTAATCCTGCTTCTTTTTCAGAAATACGCTGAAGGATGTACAAAACTGATTGGTTCGTCTGGAGGTAATGCGGGTCTAGCTCTGGCGTATGCTGCTAACAAGTTGGGAGTCCCTTGTCAAATTTTTGTCCCCACGTATGTGGTTCCAAGAATGCTCAAAAAAATTCAAGCTTATGGTGCAGAAGTTACGGTATTCTATAAAATTTAATCAGTTTGAGATAGCCTGCTGTGGCGTATTAATTTATGTGCATGTATATTATAACTCTATGATGTATGAAAATATCACCTTAATGTTTTGTACTAAGATCGGAGGAATTGACTGGCAAGAAGCAAATGACCAAGCTATGGCTGAGCTGAAGAAAGATCCCAATTTCGCAATTATTCCGCCGTTTGACCATCCCAGCATTTGGTAATTTCATAAGCAAAAATATTACAGCTTACTTGAGCTTACACATTGGTCAGTAAAGAATGTATTGAAATGAAATATTTCATGATAATCAGGGAAGGAAATTCAACAATGATAAGTGAAATCAAAGAAGATCTGAAAGGACGTCGGCCTGGATGTGTTGCAGTGTCTGTCGGTGGTTAGTGTTAGAACTAAATTAATATGTTTATATGTACTTGAATATGCGACATAAATTACTGATGTGTCAAAACACTCGACAGGCGGGGGCTTGCTAATGGGCGTTTTGACTGGACTAGAAAGAGAAGGTACATACGTACACTTACTAACGCTAAGCAGTGAGAAATCACCAGTTGTGATTGGTACAACTCGGTTATATGAGGTCAATTATTACTGTCCCATGTTTTCGTCAATTATAGGATGGAAAGATGTTCCAGTTCTAGCGTTAGAAACTGTTGGAGCAGAATGTTTTAATTTGTCGGTCAAGGCGAATAAATTAGTGGAAATCACATTAACCAGCATTGCTAAAACACTAGGAGCTCGATCCGTTACGCCTCAGTTGCTAGAAAAGTACAAAGACTTCAATGTAATCTCTGAAGTCCTTCCAGACAAAGATGCAGTTCATGGATGCGTTCGATTTGCAGGTATAATATTTGTCAAAGTAATACAAGTTCTCATTGTATTTATGAACGATCAATTCTTAAAATGACATCATTACATGTACATTTTAGATGACCATCAAATGTTAGTGGAACCATCGTGCGGCGTGACAATGGCTGCAGTTTATTCGAAACTACTTCCGAGCGTCTTGAATAAGTATGGTTACGACTCAAGTTCTGGTCCACTGGTATTGGTGATCTGCGGAGGGAGTGACATTTCACAAGATATTTTGCAGAATTTCATAAACACATTTGGAATGCCATGTAACGATGTAGAGTAATTTCTGTAATGTAGACGATTCATAGCTTATTGATGTTTATTGACTCATCAGATAATCCCATATAGCATGTCCATTATTGAAAAATCTATACATACAAATTAATTTACGACTACCATTGATAATATATTAATATTATTGGATACTAATCAAACGTTTAACAAAAGTGACAAGCATATTAACGAAGCAATTTTGCTTCACGCTTTTCTTTAATCTCCTGTAATTGTTGTATTACGACTAGCTTCCTTTCTTCAAGAAATTCTGCATACTCCTTTGGATCGAGGGATCGAACGACCTTCACAATAAATAAAATCACTATAAATAACTTCAAATTAGTTTTTCATCCTAATCGGAAGGGGTATAATCCTGCATACCTGTATTCCACAAGTGTGGGCAGTTGAAATTACATTATTACAAATCCTTTCCAAAGGCAAAAACCTCAATGTCGGATCTTGTTGTTTAATTTTGGCAATTTCATAAATGTGCTTTAGGGTCAATTTACCGCATATTTCGTGACCTAATAAAATATAATCATTGTACACTACTTTTGCAGTAATTATAAAGTGGATATAATTTCTTATCATCATACCAACCAGGGGTGGGCAAGATACTTGGTCAAGATACAAGATAAAAGATACAAGATAGTATCTTTATCTTGTATCTTGGTCGCCTGATCAGAGAAGTATCTTGTATCTTTTAGAAAGTCGCATAGTATATTGTGTAAGTATCTTATCTAGATATGCCTGGCAGAAAAGTATCTTAAGATAGTTTTGTCAAGATACAAGATACTTTTTCTCAAAATTCCGTCAAATTCTTAAGTCAAAGTCAATTTCGTACTACTGGCAGTCAATTTGACCATGAATTTGTCGTAACCAGAATTTGGTGAATTTTTAGTTTGTGTTTTGCCAATTTGTAAAAAAACTTCTACATACATATGTACATATATTCATATATATATGTATATGTATATATGTTCATGTGTACTCGTACATTTGTACACATACATGCACATTAGATGATATGTACCTACGCTGAACTAGTGTATATATCTTATAGGGTTTAGATAAGCAGGGAATATTTTAAAAATAATACCAACTTCTTAAAAATATGTATGTTAGGTAGAGTTCTAGTTTTTCGAAATTTTTCGAAGTATTAAGCACTGGCTACAAAATTTGTAAGATGATTATAGAATGATTTTAAATTTTGTACTCACTAGATTTTTTCATTTAAATTATTAAACATGACCAACTGGGCATGAATACCAAGCTAAAAAAAGAAAGTATCTTATCTAGTATAAAAGTATCTTAAGATACATATCTTGTATCTTGTATCTTGACTACTCAATCTTTAGGAAAGTATCTTGTATCTTGTGTACTTGAACAAGATGTATCTTTTATCTTGTATCTTATATCTTATCCTAGAAAGTATCTTATCTTGTATCTTACGACCAAAGTATCTTGCCCACCCCTGATACTAACTTACCCATTTTCATTACCCCTCTCTGAACGCCGGCTGCTTGTTTTAAAAAAAATGTCACTGGAGGATTGTGAATTACTAGCTCGTACGATCTATCAGAGTTGACTGTGATTCGACAAGGCAAAGGAATCCCTTCTTTCATATCCTTCGTCCTCTCATTAAAGTCCTTGCAAAAGGCAGCAATATTAATGCCTCTCTAAAACCAACAACAAATTGATATCATTGCATATTGCAAAATAATGCGCATATCTATAGTAGTGTATGATCAATAATGATCATGCTGAAGTTAATTAAATTAACTGACTTGTCCAAGCTGTGGTCCGAGCGGAGGTCCTGTTGAGGCCATGCCTGCGGGAATATAAATTTTGACGAGGTTTCCATGTACCACCTTTTGTATGACTTTCTTCATCCCCTTCAACTGCTGTTTCGACGCCATTTTCGACATGATAACTTGAGTAATGCCTGGTAAATCCGGGCCAACACTAAATTTATGACTGGACAATGTATGGAGCAAATAGTTCAAAAGTTATTTATGTTCAAAAAACCCGAAAAAAGTTGTACAATAATAGCCTACAAAAATATTGGCCGACAAATCTGAGACTCCTCGCGGCTTGCTTTGGGGCAATGGAGCGTCGGATGGATGGTCGGTTTTACAAATAAAAAACATTACGTTGTGCTTTCTCCATGTGTACGGTGCCTGCTGATTTCTCGGTGGTTCAAACATAAAAATTCTAAAGTGGCATGCTATGTATTATTAGTGACCCCACATTTAAAATCACCAGCAGTGTCAAGTTTGAAGTATCATTTGCTGCACACATTCCAGTTTTGCTTTGTATCATTGGATTCAGGTTGAATTTTCATTTCAAGTGTGAGTTTTAGTGTTACGCATTTGCATATACATCGGACCGGACCTTAACAATATATTTAATTCCATAACTGAAGTATTTTAGGTATGAAAGTAATTTTATTTCATGACGATGAATAATTTTATATTAGTCCCGAATTTCATCATGCACAGCTCTATCTAATAGACCTTGAAATCCTGATAATGCATTTCTTTTGGATTCCGTACCGTATCAAAATTCAGTTGCAACTTTGCGACAGGTCATAAAATGTGATAAAGTACATATAAGCTATATTTTAAATATGTATAGCAATGGTACCAAAGTAGCAACCCAAAATTTTTGTTATATTTTGTGACAGAATTTATCCCTACATTTGACATCTAGTTGACGGGTTCAACTGTTATCACCTGCTGGTGGTAACAGTCCTCTCCACGAGAGTGAGAGAGAGATGGAACACTTCATCTATTTGACATCAAATTATTATCTACGCCATAGATTGAGATGTGATCTCATTTTAGATTTCATTTCACTATTACGATTACCTCGAGACTACTGGATTCTACTACCAAAGTCCCATCTCAACAATTATCTAACGACCTTTAAATATTTGCATACCGCTGTGAGTGAGTTGCTATCCTTTATCGCCGAATCTTGGTGGTTAGTTATACGTAGGTTGTTGTAAAGTTAGATGGAACTAAAAATGTTCAAGGATTAATAGTGACAATGGTGGCTCACTTATGCAGTATCATGGCTCATGCAATGGCAAATCTTTACTTCTCCATCAAGTCAATCATCGTCATTTGCAAAAAATTAACTACATGACCAAGTAGTTCCCTTGTGCAGATATGTATTTATTACGATTATTATTACGTGCTTGTGGCCTTAGGGGATAACCAAATAATAATGATTGAGGCGAAAGAGAACCCCAAAATTATTGTATGGTTGAGATTTATACTGGCTTAGCTTTCGTTAGCGTTTCGGGATAGCGTTTCGTTATATGATGTTACTAAAAAGAAGTAATGCCTCGTAAAATTGTATAGAAAGGGTTGTGGTTGGACTACTGCTACTCTGCTATAGCATTATACCAAGTAAATGAATGAATATGGTTGGTGATTAATCAGAAATGACTAAAGGACATCACATATAGTGGACGAGTGCAGAGTACATAGTACAAACTTTATCCTCGTGTGATTTGGTTGCAGCAGGAATTATCTAAGAAATTTATTAACTGACTAAAATACACATTGGTCTTTTTCTTGTGTGCTGAGAGTTAATGAATCTTGTCTCAAGATCACTCACGCTTTTATTTTAGGGTACCTCCTTCCTATTTCGTATTCCTTACGTGGATTGTTAAAGTGGAGATAAGTGTATACGTGCAAGAAATTAATCCGGGCATTACACAGCGTCATATTATTATAACGTACGTAGATACACAGGTCTTAATTAAACAACACATTTCTCCAGTGAGAATTACTTTAATGACCCAATATTTTAAAGTCGTATATCTGTGTCCAATATCTTCAGAGTACCATTAATTTGACATCAAGCTCCTTAATTTTTTCAAACAATTCCTCAATTTATAAAGTATTTCTTTATATTTTCAGATAATATTTATTCGCAATGGGCAGCAGGCCATCCCTTCTACTTCGAGATGAAGAACTTGCCGAGATTCAAAAAGAAACAGGATGTAAGAATACCGTACATATAATAACTAATACAACTTGTTTATAATAAATTTTAATGCTTAAAACCTAATTCTTTAATTACACAGTTACGGCGAACCAAATTGAACGTTTGTACAGTAGATTCACAGCATTGGATAAAACTGCGACGGGGGCGTTAAGCAGAGAGGACTTCTTACGAATACCGGAATTAGCTATAAATCCGTTGGGGGAAAGGATTGTGATGGCGTTTTTCAGGCACAGTGACGAAGATCGTGTTAATTTTCGTCAATTCGTGCGAGTTTTGGCTCATTTCCGACCTTTAAAGAAGAGCCGAGCAAATGCGCTCAACTCTCGAGAAGGGAAATTAAAATTCGCCTTCAAGTTGTACGATTTGGACGATGATGACCGCATCACGAAAGAAGAACTACTGGCTGTGTTGCAAATGATGGTTGGGGAAAATATAAGGTTGATAAAAAATTCTCATGATGCATTAATTAACCATTTTCCCCTCTTTTACCATTTTATAAATTCCAGTGAGGATCAATTAATGAGCATTGCTGAGAGAACCATCTTGGAAGCAGACAGTGATGGTGATGGCATGATCGGATTTGAGGAATTTTGCAAAGTTTTGGGTAAGTTAAATACTACGTTTAATTTATTTGAAAATTATGAACGCGTCTATTTTCACCACCTTTAACATTAGAGCCCAACTGAACCTTACTTAATTATCCCCAGCCATGTCATGTATATCAAATTATTTGGTTCTTTTAATTTTTTCAGACCGCAGTTTGGTTGAACAAAAAATGTCGATTCGTTTCCTGAATTAAATACTTATGTCTTTACTAACGGAAAAGTCTTACATAGCAATTCTAATTGCATTTGGCAATGTGACTGTGTCTATCTTTAGAGTGTACAAGTTCAGAGAAGAATAAGTAAAAGGTAAAGTACATAGGCGGTGATGATCTGTTGTGTTGTTAATAATATTATTATAATATGATGTTACCTTTTGTAATGTATTCCATTACGCCTATCTATCACTGCATTGTAAAATTATATACTACTAGTAGTACTAGTACCCATATATTTTCTTAGGTAATGTTAGTGAAATGACGTGTGATAATTCTTGTACTTATCATCATTCGATATATTTAAAATAAATAAGAAACCTATTATACTTGTGCCTGTGTCTATAAACTAGCATCATCCATCACAATGAATATGTACATAAATATAGTGCCTAAATTTGTGAACAATTGGTTTCTAACTAATGTACAGTAGATGGGTGGGAATCAGCAAATGAGAATGAGATATAAATATTTATTTTGAAACGTTTTGAACAATACTGCGAATGCGAATAAATAAAGCATATCTGTTAAACAGCTTTAAATTAAATAATTGTTCGGTCAGTTCAGTCTTATTTTCATTGATAGAAATTCAGCATTATTCTCCAATCTTGTCCGGATCTGTGAAGTGTGACGTGAAGACGTACAACAAGGCTGGAACAGGAACTAGGACAAGGAGATATAGGTCCCGGTGCAAATTTTCCAACTGAGTGATGGAGATTATTCCGTATGCATGCAGAAACCAATGGCACAAAATTATCCTACACAATTTCAAAATAATATATAATTTCTTCCATATATACTTAAGCTTTTGATACTGAATTATGTTTGTACTTACCCAACATTACGCCAGTCTTTTAAGCTCTCCAAAATTAAGATGATAGTGCCCTATTTCCATAAACAAATTAGAAAACACTACTTCAAAACACATAAATGAGAACCTGACCTGATTTGTTCGTTTGGCAAAATGGTATGCACAAGACACCACAGATGTTACAATAGTTATGTAGGGGAATACGTAATCTGCCAAAAAAAGTGCAAGTGCAAGATAGTTAGCTTTCGTTTCCGGATAATAATAAATAAGCGTCATGTAACGTACATATTATTCCACCTAACGTTAAATGACTTAGTGCTAAAATAGGATAGAAATATAATCCGGAATATATAGATTTGGCAACTTTTATTCCCAAAAAGTAAGCTGTAATTTCAAAATAAAATTTTACTACATCAATATTAATCTTGCATTTGTATATATTTAATTTGCATGATGCATATTTATGAAATTACCAATAAATCTGGTAAGTATCATGAATCCATCGGCCATTGCCAAGAAGACTAGAACAATTGTGTATCTGGAAATAATGTAAGACTTAGTCAGATAATTTCAAGTCGGTAAAAGCCAATTTAGCACACTTACAGAGGATATACAGCTTCATGAGCACAGTGAAGCGTTTCCTCATAGTTTGGATGAGGATTGTAGAATATGGGGTACCAATCCGACAGGTCGTTAACACCACATGCGTGAATTTTAAAACTACCAATTGGATCCCAAATTAATAGCGTTATAGATCCTGCAATAACTACTTCGAGAATTGCACAAATGACAAGTCCAATCGTTGTCTTACTGTGCCTACATACAGGATTATAATTAACTCTTGCACTATATATTGTAGGACGATAAATTATAATAATTTACCTTAATAACTTTGAGTCGATGGACGAAAAGTGTAGTAAAATTGGCAACAAGGCCATAAATCCCAGATATAGCCAGTCATATAATGAGAGTTCTTGATCACAAGGGGCACATTCGAAAGTTGATTCTCTTCGAAAACCTCTAGGACAGCTACCACATGAGCTCCAGCTACATAAATTATAGAAAATAACTTTAGACATGATTATGATTTTTTAATGAAATATTAACAAACACTCACTTTCCGTCTGGTAACTTTATCCTTCCACAGTAAATTCCAGGACATGCTGACAAGATGGTCGACACTCCAGATACGTACTCATACCTAGAATTAAACAAAAACAATGCATTAATAAATAATCAATTGATTTGCCATAAATTATTTAAGAAACAAACAATGTTCTTTGTTGCTCTATGAAGTGTATTACCGAAGGTCGCCAATCGCACTGAGCTGCATAATTTTAGGGAACTGATGGGGGAATGCGTGCTCGAAGGGTTTTAACAAATTCTCCGTTGTGACCGAAGGGGAGCTGAAAGCTCCAAATTTCCAAAAATATTCTTAATTGTCCTCCTATGTTGGTAACTTCTCTGTAGGGAGAAATCTGCTAGACCTTATCCTTCCTGTGACGCAGTCCTTCCAGTCTCTCTTGATACGAAGGAAGTGACCCCACAAATATTGACACATTCAAGGTAATTCCTATTCCATGCTCTGCTCTTGTCCGTTATTATTCTGTTCTGTCACCAAAAAATAACATGAAATATATTACAAATTACAAAGTACCCAAACTTGTATCCGTGAAAGAAAGAAAATAATCTCACCCCTGAGCGAGGTTTTCCCAGTGCTTCCAGCATTAATTCAACACTTTAAAATTATCTTGACATTTTAAACTCTAGCAATTATTTAATGTGTAACTTTTCGTCAATGACTTATTTATATTTTCTTTCCATTTCCATTCTTCCATTTCTTTTGTAAAGTCTACCAGTTCTGTAAATTCAACACTGGCGCTTCCACTTCCATTCCACTATGTTGTGAGATAAGTAGGGCACAAATTTTGCAAAAGTCGTGTCCCCCAACGAACGGAGTGGGGAAGACGCAAAAGAAAGATCAATACAAACAAACAGGCTGCTATATACGTAAAAGTTCGAATAGTGAACGTTGGTTAAAGTCAGCTGCAAAGCTGTATCCTTGATTTGGGACCAAGCACACATCAAAAGTTATCATTTCCGCAGTCTCAATACCACATTCGAGGCATCAATTCGCTGGGGACGTGACGCGTGAACCTACCAGATTGTCAGTTTTTGATGGCGATGACGCAATGAGGATGAATATGGTGAATTGGTGATGATATGATGGGGTTCGTATATGAGCATGCAATGTGCCTTTGTAAAAACTTGTTGGGAACCAAAACATTCTATATCACACGAGTAACACGACAAACACAAAGCACACTAAAACTTTCTGTTCTGATTCAGCTGGTTGTAGAAAACACCAAATTATTGTCACAAGGTGTGATGGTAGGATAATTAATAACTTGATGCAATTCGTAAAGGGGAGGAGCACTTGAGTCGAGAGATTGTTGTTTAAGGGATTTCTAAATTCTGCTACACGTTTGGACTCCTGAATCAGGAGTCCTGATCCTTAGTGGTACTTTTACTGCTGTGTTCTTCTGTTGGCGTGATCAGAGAATCCAGAAATATTGTGTGTGAGTGGTGTTGTGGGCGTGGTGAGAACTTGTATCTAAATTTTGCTTTATTCTGTTCTCAGAAGCTTTACGTACAGTGGACAATTGAGGATGGCCCCACAACGAAGGGCCCGAAGAGGAAGGAGTCGTTGGCTTAGAGTCCAATATATTCGCCAACCTGGAATGGAGGTCACCATTTCTGGCGAAACTACGAGAAAAGTCGTGGATTCGTATTGCCCATATTGTGCTACTGTGAGTAATTTTACTGATTTTATTCAATTCAAATGATTTTAATGAAATTTATGAAATTGTATGAATTGATTTTAGGACATAAGGGCTTTAGCACCACGACGATTGGGTTAGTAGTATTTTACATAATAATCATATTTTTTGACAAGTTAAAAAGTCCGCATACTAATTTTTGCATATTTATAATTTAGTGAGATGCCCCAATACCTCTTTGTGTGGTAAACCACTGCCAATCGATGAAAATTCGTGTCCCAATTGCACCCATTATATTCGACCAACTGACAATTTCTGTCGAATTTGCCGAACCAACCTCCGAAGGTATGCAATGCTTAACCGACTTTGGTGCATGTACAAGCGACTCATTGATTACCATGTTATTTTTTTTGTGTACCAACCAAAGTTTTGTCCGTGGTCGTGGGGGACTCTACCAGCAAATCAACAGGGTTCCATCACCCCTCCGCAGTTCTTCACCACCAAGGCCTGAGCCTCAAGCGGAGATCAGCGACAGTGATTCTGACCAGGGGGATGCTGACATGTTTAATAACAATGGTGAAAACGAAGGTGGGGGGAATAATCCACCTCAGTTAAACGTAGCTGGCCAAGGAGGGTTCTTGCGTGTGGTTGCGATAGACGATTAAAGCTTGACGGAAAACCACAAATAAATCCAAACTCCGTCTCCACTCAACTATGTATATTTAAATATATATACTCTACTCTACATCTTCGACAGCAGCAGCTACCGACACTACCACCTATTTTGAAAGAGACAGCAAATGAGTGTATAAATGTAAAAACGAAAGAAAAGAACGAGAGTATATCTTTTTCTGCCGTTCGATATCGTTATATCGCAGTAAGTTTTATCAATCCATCGCCATTACGCATTTCTGTGATCTCCGGATACTTTTTTTGTGAATCAATTATAATTTGATCTTTCCTCGATCAACCACTCCAACCAAAGATATCTATGTTAACATGTTTCATATGTAATTGAATACTTGAGTACGCGTTTGGTTGGTAGAATACGTACGCACTACACGTACATATATATGTACTACTTATATGTACTAGCCGTAGAAATTTACGTTGCAAATAATTTGAACAAACTAACCTTATTTGACGTAGCATACATTATAGCGTTCAAACAAAAAATATTCAGAAATATGTAGGAATTTTCCAGTCCTTCACGAGTTTTCATTTGGCCATAATTACGATTTCAAAATTATTCAAAATTATTGAGATTCATAAAGCATTCACATTAAATTGTTGCGTATTAAATTAATCAGCATGATTGCAATCAATCAGCATTCTTCTTAACAGTGTCCAACATTGTTATGAACAAAATGTGAGACAGCAAAGATGCAAGCAATTTAAAATTTGATCTATACATGTATGTTGTATGTATCTGCCTATTTGTCCAGTCTTTAGTATTTCGGGTACGATAATATTTTATATGAATTCCTTTTGCTTTACTTTCTACCGGTTAAATAACGTAGAAAATATTTAAAAACGTGTAGCGAAGATAACTTGCGTTTAAATATCGTCCTGTTGTTCCTCGAGAAAAGTAATCCCACAAGTTCAAAGTTATATGCATGCAGCGCGTTCTTGCATAGCATTATTACTATAAATACTGTATTCAATTAGTAATTAATTAGTCGGTATAAAAGTGACAGTTATACATACACAGACCATCACACTGTTCTAAATCCATGCGTTTTAATCGTAAATCGTAATATTTCGTAACAATAATTAACTAGAAGTAGAATTATAGAAAGCTCGCAAATATGATTTGCAAAGTGTCAAAGTTACAATAATATTCGTTGTAATAGCTTCGTCATTTCATCTAACCGTCTAAAATTCCAATTCGTATCGTCGCGTCTTATTGTTTTAAGTGAAAATCAAAATCGGTGCTTATTGTCGTCAAGTTCGTTTTTGTTGAAAATAAATTGAGCTTGTAGTACATTCTTATAACATTACATCATCACGTGTAAATGTTTCTTGATTTTCATATTTATGCACCCACAAATTAAATAAAAAAGACGAAGTATATTTACATATAGAGTACACAATTTACCGTTAAATTGAGAATTTGATATAAGATTCTAAATTGGGAGGATGCGAAAGATCATAATATCCAGTTCCATGCACGAGTTGAGTACTTGAGTTGCACATTTTCGTAACTTTTCTACTGCTTTTCTCGGTAGTAGTGTGGCACATTGAGACTGTATCGATCCCACTCCTCGTAGGCAAGCTTCCGAGCTTTTGTAATCCAAATATTTTCAGGCATTCAGCTTACACCACCCATGCAGTTGTATACATACACCATCACCACGACTGGTCGGAGAAAGCTCGTTCATAGGCAAACTTTCCTTTTAGTAGTATTTTGCACACTTTTCCAGAACTGCACCATTCACTGGCTCCGAAGAAGACTTTCTCCAGCACGATTCCTTCCTCAGCCACTTTCTCTCGTGGTTGAGAAGGAAAACCCGTGCTTGTGCTGTTCCTCGTTCGTTAGACAACATTCTCATCCCACTAATCTCCCTCATTGTGAGGCAGCCCTTCATTTTATCCAATTATCTCTCCTATTTTGTCACAGCAGTTGTTTTAACGACATGGGAGCATGTTTCCTCAACCTGTGCGTCATCCATGCATGCACAGAATTCCAGTAGTTTAATCCGCCACGCTAAAACTCTGCTGGATATTTTAACAATTTCCTAGCAAGCAGAAGAATAGCCTCAGGAACATAGTCGATTATTGTGCCATTTCAAAATTGAATTATCAACTCTTGACAGCAATAAACGTTCCTTAGAAGAATTTCTTTAAAATACTTCAACCATAGATTTGGCTCTCACTTCTTTGCTAGACGCAGCAGGAAGATACATATTGCTGTACACAGTCTCCCTTTGTGAAACCGATACCGACCCGTCTTTTGTTTAGGTCTAATCATAAAAGGAATTATAATGGAGTTCAATATAGGGAAATTTGTGGGGGACGCTCAGCAGGCAGCAGGCGCTTTCATTAATCGAGCAAAACAGGTAACGTTGCACGCATTTCTATATTATGGAATTACATTTCGCGATGGAGAGATTCAATTTCATTATGTAGCACACAATTCGATAGAATAAAGAGAAAGAAACAAAGCAATCTGCTTCTTCGCTCTCGTGGGTATTATTTACGTTAGTGGAAATGCACCTGGGTGCACCATTACGTAGGATAAGACCAGGGGATTACTTACTACTTGCATTAGAGGAGAATCCAATAAAGAAGAAGGAGAAAGTCGTGTCCTGAGTTTGGTTAACAGAGGCAGATGAGCATCATGTTCTGTTTTTTAGATGTCCTCTGAGGTGATCTACTCGTCAGAGAAAACAAACCTGGATCCCCAGCTCGAAGCTTTGTGTAAGCAAGCAGATGAGGCTCGGAATTGGACCCAGAAAATTGTAAAAGACACCGAGTCTGTTTTGACACCAAATCCGGGTAAGCAGTATGATGTGCATAAAACGATGGTCTTCACAGAATTAAGTATAAATGCCTATATATGACAAACGTATGGCTCATTTATTGTAATTTTCATTCTACGCCTCTCCCTGAATCTTATCTCCCTGGACATCATTTTATATTAAATTGGTCGGGCATATAGGTCAAAGAGTTGAAGACTTTGTGTTGGAGAAAATTGACAAGAAACGTCCTCCGCGGATGAGCAACATGGAAGTCTTGGGCCAAGGCATGCTTGAAGCAGGAAATGACTTTGGTCCCACCGCAGCATACGGTGAGACGGACTGGATCCGTTTTAGATACACACTCCCACATCTGAATAAAATGAAATGCTAATTTGTGACGACATTTATAGGCAGCATGCTCATAAAAGTTGGGACATCAGAGCTCAAATTGGGACAAACTGAGAGAGAATTTATTAACGTGGCTGTTGATTCATTTGTCGACCCTCTCAATAGATTCCTGGACAATGAAGTGAAAAATGCAACCAAAGAGCGAAAAACATTAGAAATGAAGAGGTTTGTCTATCTATATTCTATGTAAACGAAATTTGAGTAGTTTTAGCTCGAGTCAGACCTTTTGGAACTGTCACGTCTGTCTGTCCGATTTATCATACCGATAAGAAGCAATATATATCCAGGACCCCTCCATCATCAATGGGTGTGAAACTTTTCAAATTTTCTATTGCATTTATGGGCATTACCACATTGCCTTGAGATATTCGTAAAACAAATTCAGTTTGAGTGACCCACCCAGTTATACATACGGTTTTTTATCTTTCGTAATAAGTTAATTTTGTGCATGAATTTTGCATATGACCATGACGTACTAAATATGAAATTAAATGTGGAAATGCCTTTACGTTGTCTACGTTGTGACCCACACTAATTTCTGAGCAATTTTAAACAGACTGGGCGAAACCATGCACTGACTCGGGCTAAGTCGAGTTGTACTTACTACATAGTTTGGTATTATTTTTATAACTGATGTATGAAAATGTGTAGGTTAGATTTAGACGCAGCGAAAAACAAATTAAGGAAAGCTAGGAGTATGAGCAGTATGCCCACAGTGAGTTCAATACAAATACATATAAGTGATAAGTAAAGTTGTAAGACTTTCACTGCCTCATCTATATTTTGTAATGCAGAAAGACGGAACAGATCCTCGTGTGCTAATCCAGCAGGTACTAACTGATCAAATTTCACATCAACATTTGCAATAATATTTCACACCATGAAGCATAATATTTGGACTCCAGGCAGAGCAAGAGGTGATCCAAGCTCAAGCTGAATTCAATCAACAGGGCGAAATTACCAAAGTTCAGCTCGAAGTTTTAATGGCCTCCCGAGATCGACTTGTGGAAAATTTAAAGTCTTTTGTCCAAGCTCAAACCACATATTTTGCAAGGTGTCATCAACTAATGTTGGATCTCAATAAAGATCTCGTGACGTAAATAACGATACAACTTTAACGAAGCTATATAATTAGTCAGGTGGATCGTGAGACGAAGAAAAAACAAGTGAAAGTTGCAATTTATTTCAGAATGCCTCTGAGCAGTGTGAATCTGGCCCAGTCCTTTTCAATTGATGATTCCATGTTGGACGATTCTCTTGGCACAAATGGGATTCAGATGAAGGTGAAAGTGATGTACGACTACGTAGCGAGAAACCCGGATGAAATAAGTGTGTTCGCAAATGAGGTAAAATGAGACTTTTTGGAAATAATATTGGATGGAGATGAGAATTCTGATAAGTTTGTTTGTTTAGACCTTCAATGTGACCGAGTCCAAAGATTCTGACTATTACGTGGCTCACAAAGGGAGTTCTTCGGGAAAAATACCTAAAGCGTGTGTACTGTTAGTGTAAAATTCGAATTTCGAAAAACGGAAAAATTAATCTATATGGTGTAATTGGACTATTCTTCGAGAATGCCAACTCCTACACTAAATTAATAGTTTTATTTAAGTAAAAACTATCTAGCTTGTATGCTTATTCATAAAATAAGTAAGTGTGTGGTCGGGATAATTGACTACACATTTGAAATTCTTGTTCATCAAATAGGCCTTACCACGAGAAAATCAATGATTTTGAGATAAGTATATTTATTTTTGAGTAGTTTATTTGACAGAATTGTACACAAAATACATACTCTTCACCCTCATTAAATTTGATCATTGCCTTCATTATATCTTGGTGTCCTCCTGACAAGCAAAAATATATTGCAAAAAATCTCTAATAAAACAGATAATGCAGACATTTGTACACAATTACATTAATTTTAACATTAATTAATACACCAAAATTAATTATTTCCCTGAGAAGTTAACCGACATTTCTACAGCTCACTTTATATTACATACATACCTACATACATATGTACATACAACTTTGCAACAAAATACACAATATACAATAATAATATACAACGAAAACTACATGATAATGAAAAATGTTTAAAGAACTACAAACTTTACATAAATATATTCACATATGCACACAACATAATTATATAATTTTGACTGACACAATCCATATTTATCATCAGTGTGAAAATATATATAGAACATAGTCCTCAATATTAATAACCGTAATTTTGAATGCATGCAGCTTATCTTGTGAAATCTTGCATAATATTTCAAATTAATTTAATCTAAATATTATTTAGATTATTTTACAAAACAATATGCATTTCTCTCAGAGATAAAATTCATCTAAAATTGAATTGAGAAATAATGATTACAATAATTGACTGTTATAAATAAAATTGAGTGTAGCGTTATGTACATGTCAAAAAGAAAAATATGAAAAACGTTGAACATAATAAAAAGATGAGTTTATGAGCAAATTAGAAGAAATCAAAAATATTAAGAATTACTTATCTCATATCAAATTATAAAATGGGTTGCCGGAATGGTAACCAAACTTCCGCATTGCATTATGTAGTATTTGTCTCATCATTGTGTATACTAGCTCTTGGATTAATTTTATTGGAATTTTTTCCAAGCAATCCAGTTAAACCTCGATATGGTTTGGAAATGCTTTTAAAATATTTTTTGTGAAGTGTTTCATCCGTTCCGTTAGAATTTTTCAAATTGTTCGATCTTACGAGGTTAGTTTCTTGACCGCTCGAAGGACGATGATTAGTATTTGCTACTCGTGGTAATGTCGCTCCTTCTGGAGCGTTTAGGTCAATCTCCGTCATTGTCGACCAAATG
The DNA here is from genome assembly GCF_002217175.1 of Folsomia candida. NCBI lineage: Eukaryota > Metazoa > Arthropoda > Collembola > Entomobryomorpha > Isotomidae > Folsomia > Folsomia candida. The sequence goes on along the minus strand of NW_019091194.1, from coordinate 16,148,428 downwards.
TCGTCCTCAGACTGTTGCTCAATTGAACTTTTGTTCTCAATATTAATCCTCTCGTGACTATCTTTGACACTTTCGATGGTTTGTCTCCGAGAGAACCCGTTTTTGCCGTTGTGACGTGTCTCCTCAATGCCGTCCAAGTCCTTTATCTCCTCATCAGGTGGCTTGAATACGATGGGGGTTGGTTTCAAATACTCGTACGTGGTGAGACCTTTGCACCCAATGTAAATGTGAAACACGAGGAGATGAATCAGCATTCCTACAGCTACGATACATATGACTGATACAAAGATGTACATCACTGTTTTTGGCACTCGATACTCGTCGATCAGATATGACTTGGTTATTCTGGAGTTATTATTAGTATTATTAATGCTATTATTGGAAATTGCCGTGTTTTTCTCGTTTAGAACGGACAAACCATCGTGGTCGGCGAGGTCGCTGATGTTCAATTTTTTTGGTAGCTCTCTGGACTCTGGTTTTTGGGCGATGCGGGAGTGATTATTGCTGATGCTGAAGTTCCCAACAGTGTTATTATCACCGTTATAATCCAGGCGGAGGGGTTCGTTGGAAATTCCATTTGTCGTAAAGATTCGAACAAGAACTATAACGCTGAACGAAATAATCAAGGCGCAAGCCAAAATGCTAGACACTACTGTAATCACGAAAAACTTGTAATTTCGTCCTCCCACACATTGATTCAGCCAGCGGCAGTGATGGTCTAAAAAAATATGTATCGTATTATGAATACATTCAATTTTTATTTTAATTATGCATACATGTGAAACAGAAGAACTGAGGAGGTACTTACCAAAATTATCCACGCATTTATTACAAATGCTGCAATGTTTTGTCCTTTGATGAAACACGGTAATATTACACAAGTGACAGCGCCCATTCTCGATGACGTGGGCGTGTTTGGTTCGGTCGAATTCAGGAACGGGTTTTCTTAGCTTTGCTGACCTTACGGCGGGATGACCGGGGTCAATGAGGGTGGCAGCAAAGTAGGAAATCATCATCGTGGCATAAGTAATGCTGGTGGCAATGTAGACTGGAAGCGCGTAGGCTGGAGGAAGGTCGGGGATTAGGAATACATATGTGAAGATGAGGAAAAGGGTCATCAAGACCCAGACAAGAATCTGCTGGGGGTGGAGTGGCAGCTCCATTCCGTGAATCCGACGCCATTTCCGGTGCTGCGGCTCAATCTCGATTAAATGGTTTTGCAAGGAGCAAAAGTTTGTCATGCAGGATCCAATGCGATGTTTAATCTATAAATGCACAATATGGAGTTCAATAAGTAAAATATGGATTATGATGATACAAGAATTTATAAGGATGACCTGCATCTCTAACCACAATCAACACCAGACGCCACGCCATTGACAATTTTGAAAAGTTTTCATAATATGCATACATACTTTTACATTTGAGATGACAACTTGTATGCGTGTGAACATAAAAAAGTGTGCACTCCTCATGAAGTACTCTTGACTTTAACTATCGTGAGAATAAAAGCTGGACTGACAACTTTCACTTAAATATATACATCCGGGAAATACATACACTCATACTTAGGATTCGTACTAAATCTTCCAAACTCGATTTGTAGGCATTCTATTATTAAAATACAGTATGCCTACAGTGCATAGTCATAATTTGTAGTATGTTCATATATGTATTTTGTATGTATGCATGCAGTGCATACTACAGTGTCGGACAGATGTCTACGTCCACATAGTCGCGTCAATTTCATTTTCAAATTGTCACTGAACTACTGAACCAATTTTCATCATTGAGATATCAAATTCTCACAAATTTAACGTAATTTCATAAAACATATGAGTTATTTCTGAAAATTTTGGGAAAACTGAGAATCATAGTGCAGAGCGAGAGAGGATGAAATTTGAGCGGACAAAAGTCTACGTCCACTTCACTTTAATTGTCAACAACAAAAATCTCTCCAATTTATAAAATCAGGTAACTTAATAAATCTATCAATAACATATGCCGCATTAATTTTTAAATAATTTTCTTCCAGAAAAATATGATGGCGTCGACACGCAAGGAAATTCCTATCGCTATTCGAGATCTTGTCATTCAGGACTGGAAGGGTGGACAAAAAGGGGGGCTGTCGCAGAGACAAATAGGGACCAAGTATAAATTAGCAAGGACAACCATCCAGACAATCATTAAGAACTTTAGAGCTAATGGTTCAGTCCAAAACAAGGTCAGAAGTGGTCGAAAACCGATTTTGGCTCACCGAGAAGTACGCCACGTGCTCAACAAAGTCAACGTTACACCCTCACTTAGTGCTCCAAAGCTATCTACCGAGATCAAGGAGATGTTCGGCAAACAGGTTAGTCCTATGACCATCCAAAGAACACTGAATAAGGGAAATTTGAAATCCCACAGAGCAGTCCGGAAGCCTCTTATTGTACCGAGGAATGCAACCAAACGAGTGAAGTTTGCCAGAGACCACATTTCCAAGCCACAAACATTCTGGGACATATTTTATGGACTGACGAGTCAAAGTTCAATGTCTTTGGGTCAGATGGGCGTCGTAGAGTGTGGAGATATCCAAAAGAAGCTTTGAATCCAAAAAATCTCAACCCCACAGTTAAGCACGGCGGCGGGTCGGTAATGGTGTGGGGATGCATGGCTTCAAGTGGGGCAGGAAAAATGGAATTTGTTGACGGAATTATGGACCAATACAAGTACCAGGGAATACTTGACCGTAATATCCAGGAATCTGTTCGAAAACTTGGACTTGGACGACGATTTGCCTTCCAACAAGACAACGATCCGAAACACTCTGCCACGTCCACCATGGAATACTTCAAGAAAAAAAAATTCCGAAGCTAGAATGGCCTCCCCAATCTCCAGACTTGAATCCCATTGAGCATCTGTGGGACCACATTGAAAGAGAAATAAGAAAAAAATCTTTTTCAGGAATTCCGGGCCTAAAATCCAGAATTCGTGAAGTTTGGGAAACCATTTCTGAAGATGTGACCAAGAATTTGGTAAACTCTATGACTCGACGCCTTGAAGCCGTCCTTAAAGCGAACGGAGGCCCAACCAAATATTAAAAATTAATTGTTATAACATTCCTTATAAATTACAGTTTTTTTTGTATGTTTTCTCTGACTGGACGTTGATTTTTGTCCATCCAATTGTTTTCATTTTGAATTAAAATACATCTCTGGCCTAAAATAAATTTTTTAGCGGAAAACTAATAATGTGCTATGAAATTACGTTAAATTTGTGAGAATTTGATATATCAATGATGAAAATTGGTTCAGTAGTTCAGTGACAATTTGAAAATGAAATTGACGCGACTATGTGGACGTAGACATCTGTCCGACACTGTATGCACTTGTTTTATGAATCATTTTCCCATGCACCAGGTTCAGGTTGTTGGTTGCCAATAAATATCAAGCAAGTTTTTAAAATGCTCCAGCAAGACATTAACAACTTCTTCGAAAACAGGATGCAGATTAATTGCAAACTACATAACAAGAAATAAGTTAAGGCATTGTCTCACCTTCATGTTGAAATTGTCCAGAATTTGTGATTGAATATCTTTAAGAGTCGTAGATCTGTTTGCTCAAAGTGTGGATTCCAGAATTTTGTCCAGAACAATTTTGTTCCAGAAACTACCTTTAAAATTTGTTAACGTCACTCGATCACTCCACATGATCCTGTAAAATATGTATAATTTTTAGTACCCCGGTTTATTTTTGTTTTATAGAGCAATTAAATTAGTGCATTACAGACCCAGAATTGCAATAAAATAAAGGTTAACTGGGCTATTTAGATATTGCAGTATGTATGTGAAGGTACATATTCGGTATTTTTAAATGGTCTGGCTGCTCACTTAATTGATCAATTCAGATTTATGTATATCGTTCCGCAGTAAAATAAAAGCTTATCGTGGTTTTGAGAAATAAACCTAAATTCGTTGAAAATCGGTTTCAAGAGAGGTTTCGTAACATCGAATGCTTTATTCGGAGTGGCAGAAAGGCAGGTGCGAAGAAATATATTGCGAATGAGGATTTAAAACTTTACCAAACTAAAGAGAACGATGACTTTCACCGGAAGTAAAAAGACGAGCCAGTCAGGTGTCACATTCAGAGTAATATATGAAAATATGTATGTGCTTGAGAACTTTCACTCTTCAACAAAGTTTTCTTATGCCAAAGTAATAACTTATTGTCGGGTTCACAAAATGAGTCACGATGTGATATTACTTCCTGGCTTCTTCGAAATACATTTGCCGTACTTTCCCCTTGTCAACGAATGAAGGGGGCCAGTAGCCGAGGCTGTTTGGAAGTAGGAATAGCCAAATATATCATGGGGTTCATCCCCATATATAAAATATAATGACTCTCCATGCTAGTCCAATTTGATACGCACCAAACATGCAAATCAGCAGCACGCCACCAGTACATCGATATGTCAATATCGTCCAGGGAACGCACGACAACAAACATGACGGGGCAAGCAAGATTATTTGACACTTTATCAATCTATAAGGTTACGACAAATGGCCGAGTTACAAAATAAATTTTCATTTTTAGAAAACTAAAAATTGTTGAAAATATGCCATTGGTTACAGTTTTGGAAATGTAATTTTGTAACCGTCATGTCCGTCTGTCTGTCCGTCTGTCTGTCCGTCCGATCATTTTACGATAACTTTCGTTAAACTCGGCCTAGCGACTTTAAATTTGGTATACATGTAGTATGTGACAAATGAGGAGTTAAGTTTGAAGATGGGCGAAATCAATTAAGTGGTCGACCTGTGGTGGTCATCTGGGTGGGTGGAGTATTTCAAAATCCTCGTTGAAAGCTGTAAACTGGCATTGAGATTGCTAATGGTGTCTAATTGAAGAATATGAATTTAAATTGGGAAAATTTCCGACTGGAGGGACCCGATACCATACCGATTTTTGAAAATTATCCATCGAGCTGAAATTAGTGCAGAGATTGCTAATGGCCCCTGATGAAAGAATATGAATTGAAATTGGTACCATTTTTATGTGGAGGGACCTTTAAGGGGGTGACCCATATCGATTTTCAAAAATTGTATTAAAAAGATGAAATTAGACACTCGTAGAAGACTGAAATTTGGCACGACCCCGTGGGGGTAGACCAGATTGAAAAATATGAACTAAATATTAAGATTTTTTCCACAGAGATTTAACAAGGTGACCCACGCTGCTTTTTATATTGGTAGAATAAAAATAAAATTCGGTATCATGGGTAAGGGCACATCAGACTAAAGAATATGAATAATGTTCATATTCATCGAATATGAATATTTTTGTGGGCCCAGCCCAGAAGACTGAGACCCGTACTGGTTTTAAAATTGGTCAAGGAGCTGAAATTTTGCATGCTGGATTGTGGGAACATTTTTGCCGATTACGAATAGTAGTTGGTGCAGGTCGTCTGACTAAAGTTTAGAAGCTGACACTGACCCTGACTCGGGCTAAACAAACGCTGCACACTGGGATTTCAAATTTAATTTTCGAAATAGTACCCTCGAGATTTTGATCTTAAAAAATCAAGCTAAAAATTACGATGATTTCATCTTAACGAATTAAATCTCTATGTCTGCCCATTCAAAAGTTATTAAAGGTCAAAGTCGTTGGTACACACGACCATGGGACGTGTACCAACGATTTAAAAAATAATTATTTTATTTGTAACTCCACCATTTGTCGCAACCGTTAAAAGACACAAGAGATACTAAATGTCAAGCAATCGTGCGGGGCAAGTGGAGGGGAAATCTACTTTCGTACCTGTTTCGGAAGAACGTCGACCTTTTCATTATTATTATGCTTACGATTAGTTTTATTGCTTCTGACTGAGCACCCACCACCCAATAACCGATCCGAATGAAATCTTTCCATGAAGAACTTTGCTGATTATTATGCATGCAGAACTGCTTGAATGTTACCACCGATTCCTAATTGACCACGAAGAATTAACTTATGCACAGACTGCTATTAATGTGTCACTGTCAGGCACTTCATGTGACCCAATTCTACTTCCTATAATAAATATACGAATATACGATAATGCACATGAACGCAGAGAATCAAACATGCATATTCTACTCTTGTGAGACCTGAAATTTTCATGTCATTCCGTGCTCATAATAAGCCACACATTCGTACGTACATAAGTATAGCATATTGGGTATGGAAATATGATACGACTTCCAAATTATATTCGAGAATTATTATTATTATGAGAGCTAATAGTGCCCTTGAGTTCAAGTAATGGAGTTACAGTTGCAGGCAGATATTCGCCTGATTACGTTATGACTTAATTTGAGGTAAATTAGGAAAACATAACTGGACTGGACAAGGACATCCAACAATAACTTTCCGTGAAAGTATGTACGTGCCCACCAAACATGGTGGAATTTCTTCTGATGGATGATATTTTTGCATGATGTAAATTTACGAATACACGTTGATATTCAAATAATTTGTAACAAATATTTTAAACTTGTTTCATCGACAACAGTCAACAGTACTAACAATTTGTAGGTTGACCTTATAATCGGACAAAGTTTTCTCATTATGCATGACGCCGGTAAAGTTAATTCAGATGATGCAATCAAATGACTCCAATATAAGTACTAATGCTTAATTCCACGAACCGTGCTCAGTATGCTAATCCGTCAGTTTGTGATACCAGGGAGGATCGGCCCACAATTACTCTCGTCAAGGACATATTATGTAGGTAAATGGAAAATACTCGTTTGTCCACCTTTCCAGACGTCTCATTCTGTTGAAAGAACCCAGACCCAGCTCAAAACCCGAATTTCCATCCGACCAGCCACTTATTTATTTTGTAAGAAATGCACCGTTTTAATATAGTTATTGATTTCAGAATGATCATTTTTGACACCTTTTTACTTTATATTATTGACTATTTATCTAGCAACACCCACCAGCAGGACAATGGGAGTTGCCGATGACCTGACCAAGAACGGGGAGTTTATCCGGAAGGATTCCCTATTTCGAAACTTTGTGAAGAAGGGAGACGGAGAATTTCCGCCTGAGAAGAACCGCTACCACTTGTACATCAGCCTCGCGTGCCCTTGGGCGCATAGGTCAGTTTATTCGTAAATACGAAGAATGGGTTGATTTATGCATACACTTGCATATTACTGTTCTTAAGTAGTAAGAATTGTGCTTGATTACGTATGTACGCTATACAGAACTCTGATTGTCCGGAAGTTGAAGGGCCTAGAAGACGTGGTCGGCCTCTCCGTCGTCCACTATCTCATGTTGGAGAATGGTTGGGAGTTTACAGATGGGCCCGGCTGCATCCCCGACACGGTCAACAACTTCAAGTTCATTCGGGAGCTCTACTTTCAAAGCGACCCAAGCTACTCTGGCCGATTCACTGTCCCAGTTCTTTACGACACAAAAACCAAGAAAATTGTCAACAATGAAAGTTCCGAAATCGTGAGGATGTTTAACTCGGAATTCAACGAGTTCTCAAAATCGCCCGAGCTGGACTTATACCCCGAAGCATTGCGATCTCAAATTGACTCATGGAATGATGTCATTTATCACGGGATAAACAATGGGGTGTACAAGGCTGGGTTTGCCTTGACTCAAGAGGCCTACGAACCAAATGCAAAGTTGGTGTATGAAACCATGCTTAAAGTAGAGGACTTGGTAGCAAAGGGGCCGGGACCATTCCTTTTTGGAGAGGCGTTGACGGAGACGGACATTCGCCTTTTTACGTCTCTCATCCGCCACGACCCCGTTTACTATTTCCACTTCAAGTGCAACCTGACGGCCGTGAAGGACCTTCCGAATCTGTCCCTGTGGCTGAAACGGATGTATGAACATGGCGAAATCAAGGAGACGGTCAACATGGAACACATTAAGAAGCACTACTTCAGTTCTCACTTGCAGATTAACCCCACAGGTGTGGTCCCATTGTATAATGGACCTATTATTGGGAATTAATCGTCACATCAGAAGCCTGCATAATGCATATCATCACGTACATGTATACATATATATACCGATGTACTTACTTAATTTACGATAACTTCCTTATACTTGTATTTCAATTGAGGAAACTATTTGGGATATTCATAAATATGTAAAACTTTATTTGTTCCAAAAGGCTTTTGTGCACATTATTGAAGTAATATAATGATAATAAACTAGTTATAGCATGAGTAGAGCTATATGTGTGCAATAACGTACGATTGGGATTGAAGTATTATTATTACTATTGACAGGCATGGAATTATACAAAAAAAACCTCCTGTTCAATATGAATTACTAACGTTGCCACATACATACATATACATGATACAATTAGAGATCGTTTGTTACGTAACAGGGAAAAAATATATAATTACAATTATTAGACAGATTTCTGGTTTACTGTAAAGCCATACTTATAACAACAGGTCTTAGGTAGGTTTTCATATCTCATCAAGCTCATCATCAAGTTCCGGAAAATCTCCCACAGTAAGATTTGAAGGCCGAATGAAACTGCCGTACTTTTGTTTGCACTCAAAGTACCTCTTCCCCCCAACGGCTCCGTCATTTTTCCCCATGGGCTCGTCGTACTGGATCCCAACCCACGCCCCTTCTTTGAAATGAACCTTTCCAACAAATTTCACCTGACCGCGACGAACTGGATTTCCTGGAATGCGAACTTCACACCGATCCCCAACTTTTATGGATGCAGACAACTTGGTTTCATTTTCCTCCTCTTCCTCTTTTCGTTTAGCCTTTTCCTCATCAAAACGACCAAGTTTATTCCTTTCCATAAATTTTCGCATTGACTCTGCAATTAAAATAGTTTACTGCTTTACACAACGATATACAACTCACAAAATAAATATTTTTTAATGACGTGTGCACAAACCTTCCCGTTGCTCATACTCTTCGGTACTGAGTTTGTATGAAACATCTGCAGCCTCTTCGTCTTCCGGTTCTTTATTTGAAGTATCTATCACATGAATCTTCATTCCATTCTGTACGCCCAGTTGCGCCAAGGTCAATGTATCATCTGATAAGTATTGAATTAACTCATCGTCATTGTCCCGCAGTTCCAATTTCATGGTAGACATCATACAGCCCGTTAGCAATTCCAACTTTCCCTATTTGTTTGTACATGACACGTAAAAACTCGTCGCTCCTCAATAACTAAATAAATATGTATCGTTTACGCTTTTGCACCTTTAGATTTGCTATGTTGACATCGCCAGGAAAACGGCGATCTGTGTGGAATGAGTTCAAATTGCTGGTAATAGTGACAGCTACAAACTGCTTACAATCGTCCCCTGCAGACATATTGTTATGATAAGGTCCTCGGGGTTAATCCGACCGCTAACTGTATTTTTTAACAGACAGAACACATTTTAAAAAGTCAGTCATCGACAGAGAGCTCCTAAATTAAATAAAATTATTTGGTCGAATAAGGAAAATTAAATTAAACTTACCTAAAACCAAGAAACCGGCTGGATTAAATTGGCAAGTTTCCAGAATTATTTTATTCCAGATTTTTAAAATCTGAAAACCACTTCACACTCACTTGCTGTGTAGCAGGTGAAAATCTCTATGAAAAGTGAAATTCTCACTGGACGGAATCCGCCAGAAAAAAAATGTATGACGACTCATGGATGACTTTCCTATTTTGTCTCGTCTCATCTCGTTTGATTTAATACATGTTTGCAGGGTTCATAAATGTTTCCGCACTTTCGTTACTGACAAATGTGAAATGACGCATCTCGTACAAGTTAAATAGCATCATCAGTTTAGTTCTCTATGATAACCTATGATAACTCATCTTATCCATTGGACGGGGTTGGAATGCCCCAGTGGAGAGGAGCTAAAGGTAATATGGAGAAGCCGAACAAAACCAGAGCGCACCATTAAAAAAGCCTCTTTGCCGACTTCTCCTCGTGCTGATCACACGTTGCCTGACATTGCTCTCTCTCCGAAGCTAAAACTTTCGAAAAAACGGACACGATGACTGCTAATCACACCAAAACGTACAAAGTCGGTAAGCATTTTTTATCGCATTATTTTTTATTATATTTATTTTTTCACTTATTTTCTCTGGATATTGCAAGTGTTCATATTTTCGATCCCATTAAGGCCGTAAATGATCATATGTGTATAAGTGTTTTTCACTTTAAATCAATATTTTTTATATTCAGCTAGGTTCATATGTTCATAGTTTATAATTCCATAGGAAGCAATTTACCGATCGATTGATTGGTGTGAACGCACACGTCGTTGCATGAGCATGATTTGGAATTGAAATTCAATTATTGAATCGATAAATTTTTTAATGGTTTGCCAAGCAAGTCGAAATTCGCAATTATTTCGCCGTCGAACAAGCCTAGCATTCACTATTCAGGTTTATGATCTCTAATCATCATCTCATCATGACATATGTACGGTTGTTGACGGTTAAAAGTTTACACGAGTGCATATTGTGTGCTTGTGTAATCTAAATTCACCAGCGTTGGTTGGAATTGCATAAAAGGGAATTGTTCTTTCATTATTTTGATCCATCATTTCATCGAACGCTTATAGTCGCTTGTCAGGTAGTTGAGGATAATGCGCTATGATATTGATGCGATTCGGATTCAACAACCATTTATGAATAGCAAACTTGTTGTGTAAATTAGTACGTCAAATACATAGATGATTCTAGCAAGAACAAATATAGCTGAACAAATAACTGTATAACTGTATAATACAATTGAGCCAACGTGTACATCCACATCCCCCATAACTGCATTGATTAAAAATTATTGAAAAAATTGCTGCAAAAGTTTACCAGCCGCTGACATTTTTGAAAAATTAACGAGACAAAACAATTCTGAAATGTGGACTTGGTTTATTTTCTTTCCACACGAACGACAAATAATTCAGAATAACTACTGCATGCTAGAAGCTATTGAACATAGACTGACACTAGAAAATTGTACAGTCGTTCTAGTAGGTTTAGAAAGTTTCTAAAATTAGATATTGCTGTAATGAAGAACCACTTCAATAACAAATAGCAAAGCATATTTAATACCTACAGCTATTTTACCTGGATTTACTTTCTCTTTAGAAATTATTGAGACATGATCAATATTCATGTCGTGTGCTGTTTGTAATGCGCAAAATGGGATAACTAATTTTATAATTAAATATTTCTGAGATAAAATGAATTGAACAATCCAAACGATGACTTCGATTCGGGTTTCTGAAAAAAAAACAATTGCCTGACTTCCTTTTAACGTCCTTCAAATTATGCATACATTTATTTTATTGAAAGCGTGTCAGTAATACCACCCAGGCATCCAGCTTAAAATCATTTCATCACTAGCAGTCACACCACCACTCATACTGGAAGTATTACCAAGACTTATGTATAAGATATCAGATTCAAGTTCATGGTTCATGATTCTCGTGCTTCTTCTTCCAAGGCCAGCGGGTTCAGCACCCCAAGATTGTCTATTATACCCTGTTACGTACATAATTATCCAGTAGTTGCCGGAGGCGAATATGCAGAACCAGACTTCTTCCTTCCTTTGCTTTGTTCTAATATGAATCGTTTCCTTCTTTGAGTAGTCAAAATGCTTTTTATTTAAGAATGAATATTATGTTTGTAAATTGTAGCTGACATCAAGTTGGCGGAATGGGGACGGAAGGAGATCATGCTTGCGGAAAAGGAGATGCCCGGTTTGATGTCCATTCGTAAAAAATATGGACTCACCAAGCCCTTGACGGGAGGTTGGTAGATTTTTGTTAAAAAAACAATTTAATGGGTTATTTTAATATCGTAATCTATATTTTTAATCCGTCTAGCTCGAATTGCGGGATGCCTTCACATGACTGTGCAAACTGCGGTGCTGATTGAGACCTTGACTGAGCTGGGTGCCCGTGTTCAGTGGAGTAGTTGCAACATATTCAGTACTCAAGATCATGCCGCCGCGGCCATCGCTGTGACCGGTGTCCCCGTCTTCGCATGGAAGGGGGAAACCGAGGAAGAGTACATTTGGTGTATCGAACAAACTTTGGTGTTCGATGATGGCCAGCCACTCAATATGATCTTGGACGATGGTGGTGACTTGACGACACACGTTTTAACCAAATATCCCAAATATGCCGAAGGGATCAAGGGAGTCTCTGAGGTTAGTTAAGTTTGCTGAACCCATTGTTTATTTTGTTAAAGTTTGTGTATTTCTCAAGTTTCTTGTGATTTTAGGAAACTACAACCGGTGTCCACAACCTTTACAAGCTACTCAAGAATGGTCAACTAAAGTTTCCTGCTATTAATGTCAACGATTCTGTTACAAAGAGCAAGTTTGACAATCTTTATGGATGCCGAGAATCTCTTATTGACGGTCTTAAGCGTGCCACTGACATCATGGTCGCTGGAAAGACCTGCATTGTAGCGGGGTATGGTGACGTTGGCAAGGGATCTGCGCAATCTCTGAGAGCTTTTGGAGCAAGAGTGATTATCACCGAGATTGATCCAATTAATGCACTTCAAGCTGCCATGGAAGGATATCAAGTATGCACGCACTTGTCTTATCAATCAGCATCATAACATAATAATTATCAGCCATGACTCATTGACTCACGTAATTGTTTGTCTTTGTAATAGGTTAGTGCAATGGAAGATGGTAAGTAAATAAGTCAACCGTTCAAATGCGCTTCGATTTCTCAGTTGCTTTCTAGTTTTTTGATCTTGATGCTAAAACCTAACTGTGTATTCGGAAATTTTTAAACAGTCGTTCATGAAGCTCATATCATTGTCACAACCACGGGATGTAAGGATATCGTTCGCCCCGAACACTTTGTGAAAATGAGAGATGAAGTCATTTTGGTAAGCACTATGTAAATTCGTCAAGTATTGGTTGTTGTACAGTGTAGCAAATGTACTTGATTAAATTTGCTACAAAATTTCTTTGGTCGATACGTATTTTCGTACTCAAATACACTGTGGACATTTTTTAGGCAAACATTGGTCACTTTGATTGCGAGATTGATGCTGCGTGGTTAGATAAAAATGCCACCAAAATCAACATCAAACCTCAGGTAGACCGATACGAGCTCAGCAATGGACGTCACATTATCCTCTTGGCAGCAGGTCGTCTTGTTAACTTGGGATGTGCGATGTACGTAAATATCATAATCATGTCAAATACGATTATACGACGGCATGGCTGACTATTATAAAAATGTATATTTGTATCTAACCAATTTTTAGGGGTCATCCTTCTTTCGTCATGAGTAACTCCTTTACCAACCAAGTATTGGCCCAAATTGCACTTTGGACCGACAAGTATGCCATTGGGGTTTTCATGCTCCCAAAGAAGGTATGTAATCAATCAATAAACAATGCATTTTATAAATTAAGTTGTTACTTGATTCCGAACACTTTATTTTTGCATTTAGCTCGACGAAGAAGTTGCTCGTTTACATTTGGATCATATTGGAGCCAAGTTGAGCAAGTTGACTCCAGAACAGGCAACCTATTTGGGGTTGGATGTGGATGGACCCTACAAGCCAGAACATTACCGTTACTGATTTTTCTCTATGTTGAACATGTTACAATATGTAACTGAACTTTTCCATTGAAATCAAAATTTCTAAATCTTGTTCAGGGTGGTTTTGTAAAATAATCTGTTTGTTCTGTTACTAAATTAGCTATATTAAAATGGTATTGGGAACACATACATACACCTCTGTTAATTATTGCCCTTTATTGACGTTTATTCAAGTGTCGAAAATCATCAATTCACTACACAAATCATATCGAGAAACATTTACATTCCTTATATTCATACCAATAGATAGTAATTATTTACATATGTATGTAGATGCGTAGTAATATTGAACGTATTTATTATTTATACTGCATCAACATTGATGTAAAAATAATTACTTAGATAACGCCTTTCCAATTTTAATCATTTCCGGGTTTTCCAATATTTCCACTGGTTTCTTGGCCTCATTGTTGAGTGAATTCGCCACAATCACCTCGCCCAACAGGTCGGCTTGAATTGTCAAAGTATTTCGAAAATCGATTGCCTTCATGACGAATGCAATCTTTGGGCCGAGGTGTCCAGAGTTATCCGACGTCATAACCCCTCCTGGTCGATAGAATGAACATCTTTTGAATCCCATTTGTCCCACCGACTCTTCAACTTGACCCTTCACCTTCCCAAATAAAAACCAGCTTGATTTGTTTGTGCCTCGACCCGTCACCCAGTGAACGTCTTTGCAGTCCCCATCCTTCATCATCTTGGCCAAAGCTAGAGCATTATCCAGCTCGATCTTTCGATACATGGTTTCAGAAACAGAAGCACTGCTGACTCCAATTGCGTAAAATCCAACATCAAAATCTTTAAAGAGGTCTGCATGCTCTGGAATTTTTTCAAAATCCATGCTCTTTTGTTCAAATTTTGAATAGTTACTGTCTCCATCTGAGGCAGGCAAATCCATTGTTTTGCGTAAAATGAGGGTAACTTTTTCATACTGTGGACATTTTGCCAATGCGCGGACAATGCCTTTCCCAATGGACCCAGTTCCACCCAGAACCACTGCAGTTTTTGAGCCCATTCTGACCTAAGTAGTAAAAATTAGATACACACAATTTTAAAAATTACTACAACGTTTAAATTCTCCGTATTACATTTTATGACAAATTAATATTATTAGCAAGTTAAATGTTCACCTTCATTCACACCCAAGCAAAATAACTCTGAGTGTGAAAACCTCGTCCCGTTCCACGCACATCTGGAAGAATTGAAGTTTTTTTTTTAGTTTTTTTTGTCGATGGTCAATAAGTAGAGAGACACGCTAACGCTGACGAGTTGTCAGAACCGTCAGAACTTCAACTTACAAATGCTCTCACCACCAAGGTCACTAATCCTCGTGTAGTAAATACTATGTCTCATGTAATGCTGTGAGTCTATATATGTACCCACAATCGATTATTATTATTTACAGAAGCGTTCATTCATATGAACTGGTAAAATAAAACTGTTGCACCTTTTACCCGTCCTTTATATACCCGGATTGCCAAACCTGACTGGGCATTATTGCATTTTTTTGTGCAAAAAAAGAAAACGAGACGTGTCATTTCATTTTCATGACATGACAGTGCAGAAAATAAACAAGCAGATTGATCTGCACTGACATTCATGGTGACGCTGCTATCCGCAAAAGTCATGCAGCTAATCTACTTGTCCATAACAAGTTGTCATCGTCAGAAAATTGTGTACTGGGCATGTTCATATGTCATGCAAGCGCAGTACCAATTTGTTCTGATCGATAGTATTCCACATGTTGAAAATTACTCTTCGTGCTGGAGCCGTATTAGAATAATTGATTGCGTGTCTACATTGTTATTATTTATTCATATGATAAAATGCACAGATGGATGGATTGTACACATGTACATCGCAGGATATTACTTTTGTTACAAAAGTTTAATACTAGGCGTTTTATTTATACCATGCCATCAAATAAAGTACATGTAATAATAATTTGAATGAAGTTACATTTATCCCGACGCACCCAAATATTTCTTGCCATCAGTTAAGTTGAGCATTTTGGGGTTATCCTAATAATTCGAGTTCAATAATTGTCATGTTCCCTCAGGATCAATTTTCCCGATAGACACACTCGCATCTGCTGCGGCAAACGGGTTCAAATTTCAACAACAAACACATATCGATTAGTCGTTTTTGCTCTGTTTGCTGTTATATTTGTTAATCTTTTAGTACTTGTTATCATTATTAATAGGAAGTGCATATTGATAATTTATGATTCTGTACCCAAGATTGTGAGTGGGATTTGCGTAATACAATTTAGCTGGCCTACCAGCGCGACGCGATTAGCAACTGAAAAGATTCAGATGGTAATTATATTCAATAGTGCAAATTGCAATGGCTTTATACTTGTATCATTGTAAGCATGTTTTCTGTGATTCACAGCAAGGAGACGGTAGAAGCAAATCATGGCGTGCTAGTTTGTACTTCAACTTCTATTTTTAATTAAAAAAATCTAAAAAGAAGGGGGTCCCGGTTGTCGATCGAGCATGATGATGGAAGGTTCTCGTGAAGGACTGAACGACTCTGGCCAGTTTGACCATGGGAGAAATGTGAATATTTTTACCCAGACGAAAATTCTTACTCGGAAGAATTGGACAACTAAGAGGCGAACCGAATTAAAAAAGCTTATCGGAGTAGGTTCCACCATTAGCTTAAAAAAGCAATTATCTTGAAAATAAGGGTTGAGGTCTATCCTTCTGGACCACCTTTTTTGTGGTCCAGAAGGGTAGAATCCTTAACGATTCTATCCTCCTAGACCACTTTTTTTATTGCATTTTTGCACATTTCAGAACATTCTAAGACTTTCTGCAAATTTCTAGGACACACGGTACGCAAATTTCTAGGACACACGGGCACGCAAATTTAACCTAACCTAACCTGCTCGCTTCGCTCGCTAAAAAAGAACTATACCCCAATACGGAGGGTAGAATTTCGACGAAAAAATATTTCGAAAATTTTTCTGAGTTTTTTTAGTGAAAAAATAAAAGTCTTAGAATGTTCTGAAACGTGCAAAAAATGCGAAAAAAAGATTGGTCCAGAAGGGTAGAATAGAAGGGTAGAATAGTAATAGAATAGTGTAAGCTTGCAATTATTCATGTATGTATTACTATTTTCTGCAGGAACTACTACTTCCTGTATTCTACCTCATGTTTTTGAGCTTTTTGGTGAAGTTAAATAAACACACAGTGTACCCAGAAGTGGCGAATGAATTAGAAACCCCACAAAATGTACTCGACAGTTTACGAAACCAAATTGCCTCCCAGCAAGTACCACAGCCTCATTTAATTCATATCGTCCACTCTTCCCAAGCTCGTGCCATAGAATTGGAGAAATTGATGAGCATTGTTTGGAATAATAGTCATCCGGATATTCCTGCAACTGATGTCATGTCTTTCAAATACTTGAATAGTTCTGATGAATTAATGAACGTGTTTTGGACCTCTTCTGAAATATATATCGCCGTGGTGCTCTCAGAGTCCGACCCTTTTTCGTATACTATTCGAATTGATCCAGACACAAAATTACTTCCTTTGCTATCCATTAAAAAGGTAGGTTTGGAAACCTGCCGGGGCTTGTCTGCTCTGAGTAAAGAGCTTGAATCAACAACTTCGTGCCCAGTGAACGGTTATTACTACTCAAACTTTTTAGCTATCCAGCATTTGGTCGACAACTCATTAATTATGGTAACCTTATTTTCCACAGTTTTAACAGTATGCATATTTTCTTAATGTTTGTTATGTATTTCCAATTATTTTCTTAGAAAGCTGAAGGAAGCTATGAAACGTACAAAGTCATTAATGTAACAGTCGAAAATTACCCAAAAAAGGAATATTCAGCAGGTATTAATACAAGCAACAATATTGATAAACCTGAAAATTTTGAAGTGCATATTTACATAGCCTTATCTCTCTTTCTCTACCTAATAGGAATGCCAACATTTTTAAGGGTGATAATCCCGTTATACTGCATCATACCACTTGCTCAGCTTATCAATACTTTACTAATCTTGGTCGTTACTGAGAAGGAGAACAAAATCAAAGACGGTCTCAAAATGATTGGGATTTCAGATGTGGCATACTGGTTAGAAAATATAATGAATTAATAATTTTTTGAGGTACTGTGAAAAAACACCGGATCGATTTATCTATATGTATCGATCAAAACCGAACCTTAATTTTTTACGTTAACATGTGGCGTAATAATTATGTATCAATTATGTGGTTATGATGGTCCTAGGTGTTCGTGGTTTGCAATTTATGGTGGTATGACTATTATCTTTGCTGGGATGTTCACTGTAGTCATGCATTTTATGAGTGTGCTCAAAAACATCAACCCAGTGATAATATTTCTCCTATTCATGTTTTTCGGATTCTCAATCATTACTTTTGCGTTTGCATTGACTCCATTTTTCCACAAACCGAAGGTACTATTTAATTATTTCATAGCTACAAAATGTAATTTATACTTTGATATCGATATATAATAATATAATTGTTGCTCCACACTGAAAAAAATAATTGGATAATTGCAGACGGCGGGTGCAGTTGGAACTCTTGTGATGCAGTTTACTGGGATGCTATTTATGCTGCAAACATTTTTATTGGATCCATCCAACCCAATTATCATGCCATTGCGTTTAATCAGCTCTGTGGCATTTACTACAGCTTTAGATACGGTTAAGATTTATGACTTATCGAATTATTTATGTTTGTTGATCTTATCTAATTGACAATTTATACCATTTCTTTTTATATATTTAAATAGGCATGTGCCTATGAGTATAGTGGAGGAATTGCACTAAAAGACCTCCTACCTGGAGAGAAAGGATCGGGAATTTTGTACTCCTTAATCTTCTTAGTCTTTGATACTTTCTTTTATGGCTTCATTGCTGTTTACCTGGATAATGTAATCCCAAGTAAGTTTCTCACATCCTTACATGGTTATTTGTTACGCATTAACACTTGTGGTAATTTATATCAAACAGATGAGTATGGGGTCAAGAAGAATCCGTTTTACTTTTTGCTGCCATCTTATTGGATTGGGTCGACCAGGGCTGAGGCAGTGAGTTAAATGCTGTTTATTATTAAATGCTATTTATATATTATGTAGCACGTAATACGTGTAAATACGTATGAGGCTACTCTTTGTCAAAACAAGTAAAATAATTCCCATGTATTGCAGAATACACAATATATTGACGAGCTGGAAGGATTAGAAGAAAATATTTCCGATGACGTGGAGAAAGTGCATCCTTCCATGATTGGAAAAGAATCATTCAGAATTAGGAAACTGTGTAAGACATATACATCGTGGTTCAGCAACGAAACAACAGAAGCAGTGAAAGAGATTTCGCTAGATATTTATGAAAATCAAATCACGGCCTTGATTGGCAGGTTAGCATTTTTATATTCGTATCTCGAGTTGTTAACCACAGCGTTGAATTGTTGTATAATTTTCTTTCAGAAATGGTGCTGGGAAATCAACTTTGATTAACATTATGACTGGGTTGGTTATGCCCACGAGTGGCCGTTGCGTGGTGTTTGGACTTGATATAGCGTAAATCAACATGCATATCTATGATCGTGTTGCTTATGCTATTAAATATTAAATTCTTTAAACCAATAAAATAATGTGTAGGAAACCACACGACATGATGAGACTACGCAAAATGACCGGGGTCTGTATGCAGCAAGATTTGCATTTTTCTTCAATGACCGTGACTGAACATTTAGTATTTTACGGAGAACTTCGGGTAAAATTGTCTTGCTTGCCAAGCAATGCAAATACTTTATAAAATTTGTTTGAAAATGTAACTCTTCTTTAATTAATTTCAGGGTGTTCCGAAACTGGAACTTGAGGCCGAGATTGACGAACTTTTACAAGAGCTGGAACTAACGCAGCAACGCACAGTTCGAGCTGCAAAACTGAGTGGTGGGCAAAAACGCAAGTTATCGGTAAGTTATCAGTACGCACATGTGCTTCATTAAATAAATTTACTCATTATTGGCATTATTGGCAGTATATATATGTGTAATAAATAGGTTGCGATCGCCTTGATTGGGTCACCAAAAGTAAGTCAAACATACTAAAATTAATATTTCGTGCTTCCAAGGACATGAATGGATAATTTACGATTTGTTTGTTTTCGACAGATAATTCTGCTAGATGAACCAAGGTATAGAAATATTAATATGTATAATAGGTATATAGAAAGAGAGATTTTGAACCTACATGAATTTACATGAACCCAGTGCCGGCGTTGATCCTGTCTCTAGAAGACAATTGTGGTCGTTATTACAGAAAAAGAAGCAGGGTCGGGTACGAAAAAAGTTTAACGATTGTCAGTTCGAATTATAAATACTGGTTGAAACTCCTAACGTAAATTATTTTGATGTGCCTTAATTTTAGGTTATTTTACTCACGACGCATTTTATGGACGAGGCTGACGTCCTAGCCGATTCAAAAGCTATCATCCATAATGGAATTTTGAAGTGTGTTGGTTCCTCCCTGTTTCTTAAAAGCCGATTCGGTGTGGGATATCAATTAACGTAAGAAACGTACCTAATTAACTGCATCCACAACTACAAATTTAACCTTAATGTTTTGTCGTCTTTCTTTTTGATGAAATAGTGTTGAACTTGATGAAACAAAGCTAATTAATAGCTTAGAAAGCGATAACATAATTACAAATTGGATTCCTGAGGCAATTCAATCTCGCAAAATCATTGCTAATGAGATCAAATACACGTTGCCTCATTCACAAGTGTCCAAGTTTCCAGAAATGTTTGGAGATTTCGAAAAATCTATTGGAGCAGAATTGTCGACTATTATTAGCTATGGCGTTTCAATGACCACATTGTCAGAGGTACGTGTATGGTGTGCAAATTATTAAATTTATTTGATACATGAAATTGATAAAAGCTTGCTTAAATGACCCAACTATTTTACGTATTCATTTGCAGGTATTTTTGAAGATATCGAATGATATGGAAATTTCTGACCCAAAGAAAACTGCTACAGAAATCATGCCACATCGAAGAATGAGTAGCTCGTCCCAGCAAGGCTCTGATGTCAACGATGCCATAAATTCAAGTCTGACGACAGAGAATCAAGGCGACAATTTAATTCCCAATATTGGCGACTTTGATACCAACACTGCCTCAATATTTAAAGTGATGTGTGCTTTACGGCTTCGTCGTTTGATTAGAAATCCAGCTTCGCTATTTTTCATGGTCGTTATGCCTGTGCTATTGGTAATTATTGGATTCATTATCGTAAAATCTCAGAGCATCAACCAAGTAGATGAAACGTTCATTTTCTCTTTTGAAAATGGTATATAAATATTACAAGTTCTCGTTCCAATGAAATATTCAATGGTTTCATAATAATTGTTCGAATTTTGTAATCCAAGATTTCAGCGTTTATCCTAAAGCTGAAATGAATCTAGCCGTGTCATCATCCGCCCATAACGATTCCTCCTTTGGTTCGTTCATACAGCAATTTGGAATAAATGTGTTTCCGTACACTGGGAATTTCACTGATTTACTTCATCTTAATGGTGACATTGGAACCCTGACGGCTGTAATGACTGATCCTCAGTTTAAGGTGGCAAGCATACGACAGAATGGCACATTTCAACATGTCCCTGGAATTGCACTAAATGCAATCAATCAATATTTTTTCAAGTAATCATTCATATTTTTTTTAGATAAGTTGAAATGATGTTTTTAAAAGAAATGTGCGAAAATATTGCTTATTTACATTATTAGTTCCACGTCTGCCAAGATCAGGACAGCCAACCAGCCATTCCCTACCAAAAATCCAATTAGCTTTGACGCCAGCACAGTCTATGCTGCGTTCCTTATTGGACCAGCATTTACTTTTTCTGCCGTGAGAAAGTTATTTAATATTTGTTATTATTTTATTAAGAAGTTGAAAAAATTGAAAAATTAAAACGTATGTGCTTGTTATTAGGTTGGAATGGTAATGGAAATTGTGAATGATCGTGAGGTGAGCGTGATCGTATTAATTGCGATATTGATTTTATTTTAGGATTTGAAACATGAAATTAACTGGAAATATCTGCATCATGATGCTTTTTATTTCAGAAACACACGCGCAATCATCTACGAGTGAATGGAGTTTCGTTTTCAATGTACTTCACATCCATGTTCTTCGTATATGGGATGCTTTCTTTGCTTATCACCCTGATGGAGATTGTCGTGATTTTGGCCTTCAATCTAACAGCATTCACAAATCCTTATGCAATAACAAGTACGTTATTATGTCGTCAATTTTTAAAAAATAAATAATCAAGCATCCCATATAAATATAAATGAGCTGAACCAGCCCAACCGTTTCACAAACGCAGTTTCCATTATTTAGCGAAAGGCAGAGTGAGACTCGGATTCTGGTGGGTATCCACCACCACGGCTGACTGTCGTTGCCAGTGCCGTATGGTGGTCCGTCTCACTTCTCACTCTCTTCAAATTGTTTACCGGGATTATGAACCAACTCGTGTTGAGATGCTTTTCATCTCTTACACGAGTTGGTTCAGTTGATAAATCGTTGAGCTTAAGTTTTAAATTTGGGGCGAATTGGACAAACTGAATTTGCTTATCTTAAAAACTGATAAGCGCAGTGATAAGCCCGATAGCGTTTATTTTCGAGTGGATACTACCATTATATATTCAGATAAGCTTAAGTTTTAAATTTGGGGCGAATTGGACAAACTGAATTTGCTTATCTTAAAAACTGATAAGCGCAGTGATAAGCCCGATAGCGTTTATTTTCGAGTGGATACTACCATTATATATTCAGATAAGCTTAAGTTTTAAATTTGGGGAGATTTGGACAAACTAAATTTGCTTATCTTAAAAACTGATAAGCGCAGTGATAAGCCCGATAGCGTTAATTTTCGAATGCATATCATCATTATAAATTCAGAAAAGCTTAAGTTTTAAGTTTGGGGCGATTTGGATAAACTAAATTTGCTTATCTGAAAAATTGATAACTTCGTTGATAAGCCTCATAGCGTTAATTTTCGAATGCATATCATCATTATAAATTCAGAAAAGCTTAAGTTTTAAATTTGGGGCGATTTGAGGCTGTTTTAATAGCTTCTATGTAATTACCTTTATGTATATCATAAATACCTATACATTGTTACGGCTCCTGCCGTATAAGCCCCTCCCTCAGAAACTTTGACCCCAAAAAAGTCATGGTAGCGGTCATTTCGCAGCGGACAACAAAAGCGGAAAATGTGGCACTTCTGACGAAGAAAAATCTGGCATCAGGTTGTCAGCCGCGAAATGACCGCTAAGGTCACTTTTTTAACGATTTATATGTAGGTCGAAAAACCGCCAATTTTCGAATTTTGAAAGTCTTGATGCATCAAAATGTTCATATTCATGAGGGAAGTCAAATGTCAAATGCAAGTTGGTATCTACTTCTTTCTGTACCGAGTGTACATTGACCTTCTCATTTTTCCCAATTTTCTTCCCCAATTTTTGAAGGGGGTGTGGTTGAATATAATTCAAAAACAGCTATGCTATATTAATCCCCCCACCCAAAACTGAATTTGTAATTTTTTATGTGCAATTTGGTGAAATCGATGCGAAAAAGACTTGCACTTTTGGCTCATTTTGTACCAAATACGTATGTGCATGCATGCATCTTGTGTGTATATATACCTCATATTCTAAAACGATTTTTTGATTCTTCTGTTATAGTTACGCTGGGGTTGTTGATCCTGTTTATATTCCCCTGTTTACTGTTCAGCGCAGCTTTTTCGTACGTTTTTGATCGGATGGAAACTGCACAATCAGTATTTTCTCAGCTATGCAGTTGGATGGGAATGATTGTTGGAATTGCGGTTTGTTCCTATATTTATTTGATGCCTTACTTTTTATGTCGTACTATACCTTAAATTATTATTATTAATTGATTTGCATAGATGATTTTGATCGACAACTTGGCTCCAGATTCGGCCATGTTAATGCATGTCATTTTTTCATTCTTGGATATTTTCTACATTCCATTTGGGATTTTTTATTTTACACAAAAACAATATTTCAAGTGTACTTTTGCAAATACTTGCGATAGCCTCTCGTTTAAGGATTATACTGGTCATGAATTCACCGTCATGGCTGTTGCAATGTTGGTACAAATTCCAATATATTCCTTCTGGCTGCTGGTTGCGGATGTTGTCAAGAATGGTGGGAGAATGTCAGGAGTCTTCAAATTTCTGGTATTCGAAATGTTTAAAATATATATATGTATGTTTTTTTTCATATAAATAATCTACTGATTTATAGAACGTTCGGGTACCCTGGATAAGCAGTAGTGGATCAAAAATTTGTGATTCTTCTGATCCATCCGTTCTTCAAAATATCAGTGACAATGATGAGGATGTACAAAATGAGAAGAGTCGAGTTGACGACTATTTCTCACAACCTCCGAGTCATAACTCAAAATGTGTAGTAGCAGTGCAAGTAAGTCCAGTTACTAAGATAGATACAGGCGTAAAATATGGTTGAAATAGTTGTATCACATGTACATTTGGATTGCTTGTTTTTTATTTAAGGACATTCACAAAGTATACCGACTCAAAAGAGACAAAAAGGAGAAATCTAAGTCAAAGTACATAAATAGAAAAGTTCTTCATGGAATCGATCTCATGGTTGAAGAGGGAGAGGTTTTTGGACTACTAGGTCATAATGGTAAGTTGTCAGATTAGGGCGGGTTTGAATTAAACTAATACAAATACAAATTTAAGTAACAATCAATTACCAAATAACGCAGGTTAATATTTGGAATGTATTATTCTTCTTAATTTAGGTGCTGGAAAAACAACAACAATTAAACTCATAATTGCCGAAGAAGATGCAGATTCAGGAAGAGTACATAACCAATTTGCAGTCAAAATATTTTTCTAATGTGACGAGCAATAAGTGAGACTGATTTGAATTACAGATTCGGCTCTGTGATTATGATATCGAATCAAATTTATCAGAAGCTTTTCAATCTCTCGGATACTGTCCTCAACATGATGCGTTGTGGGATAACATAACACTACGGGAACATATTGAATTATATGCAATTGTGCGTGGCGTCAAACCCAATATTCGCAACAAGTGGGTACAAAGTACCAAATGCTTAACAAATATTCAAGTTGAGTCATAGTTAAGATTAATAGTAATGTAATAATCTCTGCATGTTTTCCAGTTTGGTCAAGCATTTTATCAAGGGGTTGCAAATTGAGGAACATTCAGAGAAAAAATCCAATACTTTGAGTGGCGGAACGAAAAGAAAATTAAGTTATTGCATGAGTATACTGGGTTCCCCACGCATCGTTTTGTTAGGTACATAAAACTCCTTACAGCACTCAACAAAATATTGCTAGTGATAACTTAATTAATTAATAAAATGGAAATTCAGATGAGCCCTCTACAGGGATGGATATTATGTCGAAACGATTTCTCTGGAACACAATAATCGGAACATTTAAGGGTACATATTATTGAGAAAATGTCATTAAACCATTTTTATTAACAATGCGATGACGCCAGCGGTCTCGCTCCGATTTTGATGAAACATCGATAATTATGTAGGCTTAGATAAATAATTGAACACATGTTTCGGGATTTTTCATAATGCTCAGTTTAAACAATGTTATGATAGTTTAAGTGGCCGAAAATTCGCATTTTTCTCGTGAAGTTTTATTTTTTTTTGTTTTTGAGGGAGAAAAGTGCGAATTTTCGGCCACTTATACCATCATAACTTTGTTTAAACTGAGCATTATGAAAAATCCCGAAACATGTGTTCAATTATTTATCTAAGCCTACATAATTATCGATGTTTCATCAAAATCGGACCGAGACCACTGGCGTCATCGCATTGTAAGTACTTAATAATAAATTATAGACAACCGCGGTGCGATTTTGACAACGCATTCAATGGAGGAAGCAGATGCATTATGTACCCGGATTGGGATCATGAACAAAGGATCAATAGTTTGTATAGGGTCACCACAACACCTAAAGAGCAAGTTCGGTGCTGGCTATAACTTGGAAATTAAGTTAAAGATTGAATATACTTCATATTCAACCGAGCCTACAACCCACGAAGAAAAACTTGCACACGCCAAGGAAAGGTTTGCATTTGTAGATACTCATTTTCCAGGAGCTACACAAACCCAAATATTTTTTGAGAACCGAGCCGTTTACTCCATTCCAAAGGCCACCATCTCTTCAATAGCACAAACCTTTTCACTACTTGAAACACGTAATTTTTTATTATACAGAGTTACTTTACTTGATTTTATCTAATTCTAAAAAGTAATTCTTTTATAGTAAAAGGAGAATACGACATTGAAGAATATAATTTTAGTCAGACAACGTTAGATAACGTTTTTCTCCAATTCGCAACCAATAATCAAGAGGACCAAGAGGAATCAAATTCGTCCTAGCAGGGTGCTAGTTTTATGATATTTTCATGACTTTCAGTTCAAATTTTCGAATTTAATTATTATGCATACACAATTTATGATTATGCAGCCAGTTGCAGCTTGGTGATACGTATACAACTCCCGACTGTGATCCTTGTACCGTTTAAATTATTATTACGCCAAAGAAAATATATATTAACTTTGTGTGGTACCTATTACGCAATAAATACATGAATTGTTACACGAAATACATGAAAATCTCCTAGCATATAATGAGCATTGGTGAACAAAGAAAGGTGTAGGTTGAGGTTGAGCCGACACCTGGAGGGCGGCGGGGGAAACTTGTAGACGGATGATGCTACGACGACGACGACGAACGAAAGAAATTTAATTCATTTCTTTGCCAATCCGAAATTGCTCCATCCACCAAACCAACCAACCAACAACCATTGAAGGAAGAGAGCAATGTTAATAATATCATCCACCACCAAACTAAAAGAACTAAAAGTGATATAATATTCATACCCAAGAGACAGAAACCATTTCGAGAAGGATGACCAAAAGAATTCTCGTACTTACTCTCATCTTCGGTTTTGTTAAAAAATAAATAACGGAGAGAAAGTTCAATCGTGAACACTATTCTGACACGGGACGATAATTGACTCGGTCTTGGGGAAAGGAAGTTTGCGAATAAAGAAAGAATGTGAACTATCAATAAGTGTCAGCCAGTACTGCGGATCGGATGCATCGGATCAAGAAAAAGTCTTTAATGAAGTGATGTGGGTGACGTCGTCGTGTCAGTCCCAGTTTTTGCGGATGTGGCGTTAATATTTGTTTGTCGTCAATTTGGAAAGAAAGAAGGAGGTGAGAGAGACAGAGGAGTGGTCAGACGTACATATATTTGTAAAGAGGTACAGTTTTAGAATGAAATATGGGCCGGTCGACAAGAATTGTCAGTGATAATTCACAATCTAGTAGTCGATAGTTAAACGACAACTGTAAGTTGAACAGACGCAACTAATTTGAGATGAGATTAGAATTTGAACACAAACATTTATTTTTTGTTTATTTAAACAAAATTTTAATAGGAATGACAATACCTTCTCTTATTACAAAATTAGAACTCAGACATTAATATGCCAACCCAGCAAGTGTAACAAAAGTATTGATTATTGAATATTAGCAATGCTAATTTAGCATTTAATATATCAGTTATTCATTCACTTTCTTCTCAAATTTATAGTTCAAATCAAATATGTATCTAGTAATTTGTAATTGTTCATGTCTAGCTAGGTTTTAGTTTTGGATGGCAGACTCTGGCAAATTTTACTTTAAACTAAAACAAAACAATCGGAGTAGTTGGTGTTAATTTGAAGTTTAAACTATTGCATGTTTATTCTTTGTAGTGGACCCTGCGTGACCCCAGCAGCAGTTGCAATCTCCACTCCGAAGTTACTTTGTTCTTCCAACCTCACATCACAATTAATGCAGTTAAGCTATATGGCGAGGACCGAGGACGATAGACCGAATTGTTGTTACCTTCTGATTTATCACCAACTGTGATGTGGTGATGTTAAGAAATTCATTTATTATCATCACTTGTGCCGGTGGTTTTGTGTTCCATAAATTATATAATTCTCCAAGTGCTTCATATAATAAGTTACATTGATTCGAAAGAGTGAAAGTGTTTTGGTTAGTTCGAAACCATAAAAAAGTGACAACGAAGCAACATTAACTGTAATTTGACGGATTTCCTACTTTTGTAAGTGAAGAGCTATCAATGATTGTTTTCGGATGTGTAGTTTTTATTGTTTTTTATGATTTAATAATCTAATTATTTTGTTTGCAAGAGATTTTCTTTTTTACTGCATTATCTTAATTATACTGTGTTGATTTGCATTTCACATCAACCTACCGTTGTTGTTTATTTGATCGTAAAAGTTTTACCCGGTGTTCCAATTGATTTTCAAGTAACTGACGCCACGATGAAGTCCGGCAGTATTGATGGTTGGTTACATTTTTGTTTTGTTTTATTTCGTGCTTTTATTAATTTACATTACATTATTGTATTAATTTACGTTTGCATTATTTTTATTTAATTACTGTCACTGTCGCCACCCACTGTTTTCCGTTTGGTCCCATTTTTGTGATTTCCGATCATTCAAGCTTGCATTATTAATAACCTACCTAACATTTTTATAAAATATAAATCTCCGCTTTAATTATATAATTAGGGGTGACATTAACGCTTTTCATAATTATCGTTTATAATTTTGAATATGACCTTAAAGATTTAGAATTAAAAAATAGGTTTAGAAAAAGTGGTTCTGATAACTAGATGGTTTCACCTGCTAAATATGATAGTGATAAATTACTGAGATGTCTGAACCGGAAAGAAAGTTGCCATCTAATGATTTAGGATTAGTGGTGAAAGGCGACATCAATTATTTGGATTAGTATCTGTTTGAAGAAATTCTACTCTAGGAATGCATATGCAAGTCTAAATTATAAGTCCATGACAAGATGAGATCGCGCTGCGTTAAAACATTATGTAGCAATTCTGCGTTGTATTCGTAAAAAAGAATGTCATATCAATTTGATTTGATTTTGATTCAAGTCAAGTGTTACAGTTGACGACGGTCTGACAGTTATTGGGCATGAACTACTATGGTACTAAATATTAGTCTGGTTCTGTTCATTTATTGTGTAAAGATCAAGCTATCATCATCACAAATGATGTCTGCATTGCAACAAACTTGTAATATAATGAATTCGACGTCTGTTTTTTCACTAGGCTGTGACATACACACCCATCCATACAACACACACATTACCATCATGTCTATCTTTATTCGGTTATACGCTGAAGTGGTGGTGTGCACGAATAATAATCACGTTATTATTGAAGATTCGAGAAATTGCAAGCTTTGCAAACAGCAGCTGTATTATGCAGGATATCGCATTCGCATAGTTTTTATCAGCTCCTTTCAATACATGGGCCAGCCGTCCTGTTGTCGTCATCTCTTTCTCTCATCTCATCTGACTTTTCTTACTCAAAGCTGCTTTAACCAGTTGTGGTCCATTCTCAAATTCGCCATTCGCAGTAAATGCTTAAATATTATTAACAGAATTGATTTGCATTTTCAGTGTGCTGTTTAGTTTAAGAAGCACATAACATATCTATTCATGAGAACGAAAGAGACGGCTTTACTTTTGTAATATCGGGTCAAAGTACACTCATTATTGTGTGCCATACGGTTTAAACATTTCAGGTCATTAGCAGCCTATATAAATTGGTTTAACAAACCAATCAAGTATTTCTGTCTTTAAACACAACCCTCCCACACACACTAATTTAATTTATCGTCATCCTCAGTTAATTATCAGGTGCGTGATATAGGCGTGAAACGAGCAACTTGTTTGATGTGGGTTTAATTTCATTCCTGTTCTTTCGCACATAGCACGCACGCACATCAGATTGACAATGAAAGATAAGAAAGTCACACCTCACATGGCTTTAAACTGTGTGGGCTGAAATTAGCACATCATATTCAAATTTTCACTACATACGTATACTCAAGTGTGTGGTTTAAACTCCATATTAAAATTATTTGAAATGTGGTGATGGACGTGATGGTCAACACATACGCCGTTCATACTACAGCACATAAAGTCATACAAGACGATTAGAGGGACGAAGTGTGTTAATAATTATGCCGAGTACAATTTAGTTTAACGGATCTTCCGGTTTATTAGTACTAATTTGAAATGATCTATAAAAGAACGTTGAGAGTGGCTGACTGCATTGGGATCTAATCGCACTTCTTGAACTTGACGTTTAAAATAAACAAAGTACATACTTAGATTGTCAGCATAAAATTGTCAGGTAGTAATAATTCCAAGCTAACTCGTTTAATTTATGACATCAATTAAAATGTGTCTGTATTTCCGTTCTATTCTCTCCTCTGCCTTCGTGCAAGGAAACACACACAGCACCGCTTTTATACTACTGTGACTATAATAGAAACGCTTTTAGTTATCTTCTAATTAATTGTTAGTAACACACTATTATGAATTCTGCATGAATAATGAGCTTAGTAATCTCTTCGCATAAACTCGCTAAAAATATGCGACAATATAATAGTGCCAGGATGTATTTAAACATTCAATATATTATGCATACAAGTACTACGACTAAACGTATGACTTACTATAGTTCCATTTTACTTCAAATATAATACAGCAAATGAATGAATGAATGAGATGTGAACATTGATTGGTTACTCTGTGGTAGTCTTCTTACAGTTTTTCCTTTAATAGCTCAACCTGACTGGGCGATAGGGCTTATTTTGTAATTATATGAAACAATGAGGCGAGTAATAATGAGCAAATTGAGATTGTGATAAGCGATAAACATATGTAAATAAAAATAACAAAGCTATTATGAATTCTATCACTGACGACGACGACCATACTGTTTTCACATTACTCCTGGTTTCACATAACTTTGCATTATTATTAGCATCAACGGATGATCGACATCCTGTCTTGGTCAAACGATCCTAAAAAACATATATCTGTACTGTGCTACGCAATACTACACATAACAATTGTAGTAAAATACGTACTCCTGTTTTCTTCTTGCTCTTCTGTACACATTCTTTTGAGAGTTTGTTTAATTTGACAAATGCTGAAGTTTGTAAAGTATTTACATATGTACTTTTGATGGCTAGACACTCATTAATGAGACAGCCAGTCCAGCGGCGGTAGCACATTAATGGCTAAAAAGAAAGTTTTTTTTTATAGAAATAAACATGTGAATAAGCTCTTGTCAGAAGAACATTAAGCTTTGTAATAATAAATGATCGTCTCACTTCCACCCCCATTAGCTAATTCACACGTGACCGTTGACCGAATCATAATTGAAACATAAATGTTTATCCATATATAGTTCTTCACAGGTTCCATTTCATAATGAGAACCGCGTGTATAAAGGACATGTGTCATCTATGTATGGTAACTTCCGAACGCGGATTGCGCTGTCAAATCCAAATCCGCTTCAACCAACTAACTAAGTTGCCAATATTGTTCATTATTCTCATATTTTGATTTTAGTAGTGTGGTTATTGAAGGTGTCAAAAGGCGTGTTTGAACATGGCGTAATGAATGTAAAAAATAACAATCGGGAGATTTTTTAACAACAAGTTTTCTAAACTAAACAGTGTGAACCGTCGGGTTATGTCATTTCCGAAATACATTAAGCAGCTTAAAACCTGTATCTACATGCAGAAGTTAGGCCTTAGAACTTAATACTAAAGCACAAAGACGCTGCAGTATAATTAACCTCTGCTTCTGCATTATCAGCTTGTTTGTACTCGTATGGTTATGAACATATGCGTGTTCACTATCAAATCTAGTCTGAATCATTCTACACCCACAAGTCAACACAATGGTTAAATTAAGCTAGACATTTATATGACCATCATTCTAATCTACAAACTTACAAATTTGATTTGACCGGACAAGTAGAATTGTGTCCATAATCTCTCCATCGCAAAGTAAACGTTAAACGTGTGTACAACCAAATGTGACAAGAACGACAAGAAGGCAGCTCCAGAACCAATAATAATATTGATTTTCAATTACTACTATAAACTTACATTTGTTGGTGACGTACCCTCTTTGCGTGCTGCTTCTGTGTCCTGAGAGGATTGTTTTGTGCGGTATTGACTGACTGTATATCGATATATGAATTAAGGAGGAAACGGTAGTATTCACTATGATGACAAATATGATGCAGAGCAAGCAAACGACGTCTCTCATCGAGTGCTTATCGACTATTTTATTAACGGCTTATCAATTTTGCTTGCTCTTCAAATGTTACTTTAAATTACATGGGGCATCATTCGGGTGTAAAAGGTTACTAATATTATGAGGGTAGCACCAAGCTGTTGATTTGGCTTGGGGGTTTTTGTCTGTATATTTGGCCACATCTTATCAATATGCTTAACTGGATTATTGTTTTTTTGAGTAAAGATGGTGATGCGGACGAAGTTGGGAAGGAGTTGACGGAAGAACTCTATCAAGACAACCGGAGACCTCGAATCCAAAGCAGAGGTGACACGGATAACCCCAACATCACTCCCACCATGGCTGCGACCACCACCAACACATTTGTCGACCGGATCGACCCCTTTGCCAAAAGGTCGCTGAAGAAGAAGCAGAAAAAGTCCCAAGGGTCATCACGATATCATCAAACTAATGAAGCCGACCTCGTACCTCTTCCATCCTTCAAAGGTACGACCGCCGTTCTTTTCTATGTTTATAACAACATTTTGTCATCGTCGTTGCAGATTATTATTGAATCACAGTGCCGGTCACGGTGGCGATAAGATCTATTTCTGGTCATAATCATAATCTAATAGTGTTTTAAAAGCGTGAAGGCAGAGATGACCTTTAGCTATGACTTTAGGCAATGAGTGAAAAAAGGTGGAAAGAACTTTTAAGAAAAGTGAAAGTCAGGGAAAAGTGCTTATTGAACCGCAGGACCTTAATCACATCAAAATTGAGACGATATTTTTGGAGGTTAGTATCTGAGAGGTTCCCATTTGTGAGTGTGAACGGTTTCGGCTGATTTTCTACATACAAACGTGTAGGTAATGTAATATGTATACGTAACTTATTTGAAGTAGAAGTTGGTGTGGATGGAAGAGTTTGTGAACGAGAGGAGTGGATGGGAAACTGTTCTGGCATGAGAGACAAAACTTACGTACGTATCACCTAACCTAATCGGATTCAGAAAGCTGGGCAATGACGTCATTCTCCGATTCGGGCTGTTATGTGATGGAAATAGCGAGATTCATTCATTCACTGCCGACGTGGTACCAAAATCTCATCTTATTGGCCCTCGCCCCACGTTTCGTGAACATTTTGGCAAGTTTGTCAACCCAGCAGCAATGCAAATAAAGAGAAAGCACATAACGTGAGGACTCTTGTGACTCTCCAACTTATAACTACCTCAGCAATAATCCCCATTAGAATGTATGAACTATCCTCGCTCCAGTGTTTGTGTATAAAATATGCAAGTATTTACATACATGCATGCATTCAGATTTTCACAAAGGAAACCAAAAGACTGCATTTGTTGCCTTTTACCTAATCTCGGCTTTCCTTTGTCGATATAATCTAAGCTTTCTAACAATGTCCAAAAAGTTCACAATTCTTTTTTACAAGTATGAATCTGTGTCCATTTTATTTCTCTATTTGTGGTACAATTGCTCCCTTGGATTTTCCCTTTCAAACCCGATATCCGATTCTGGTTGAACTTTACTGTATTAATTATGTAATAAGCGTGACCTAATGCGTTTATGTCATACAATTTTGACTGTTGTCCAATGCTGATCCCTCCAAGGTGGACCACTTTCACTCCCTCGCCCCTCACTACTACTGGTTTTTGTCAAGGTCAGAGAAAGTCGTGCGTGATTATGCTACGCTTCTTCTCCTATCTGGGCTTCGTGGAGCAAATAACTTTAGCCTTGTTTCGGAAGAGAGAGAATTTGGTGGTTTTCCCCGTCCACTCGACTGAGCCACCAGCTCGAATCCCCTCCGCCCAACACTCCTCAAACCCTTTTACACCTCGCTCAACTTTCACTTTTAAGTTGTGCTGTACTTAAATGGTTGAATGCTGGTCCAGCCAGTTCTACTTGTTCCCCAGTTTGAATCGCTACTGGGAAATAGGGAAACGTTACAAAATTGGATAAGTTGAACTGAAGAAGTTGTCAAATGTTCAATACTTTTATAATTTAAACAGGTTAACTTGCTTAAATACCACCAATATCCTAATATGTTTCGCGAAAATGTAAAAGTCCTAACACATTTTTTAAAGTTTACTTCAAGTGCCGGATACCTAACTGAGGAGGCAACACTGGGTCTCGTTTATTGACCATGAGCGAGTGAGAGAGAGGCAAATAAGAAATAAATCCTTTCTTCTCTCCTCGTTCCCATTGCATTGTAAAGGTTAGGAAAAATTATAAGAAACCGAGGCAGATAACGGAGATAACCTGATGTAACTATTTGTGTTTTTCGCTGCACGTACTCTACTATGCAAGCAATGTTAGAATGTTCAGGACAAGATGATTGCAACACCTATAACCATTTGCTGTTGAATTTTGGGACCCCATCGTTGTCATACGTATCTGTTATTACATTAAATGCAGTAGTGGGTGAGCATTTCTGATATGTTGCAGGCAGAGACAGAGGATGGATTATTAACGTTGTTTTGCTCAAGATGAAAGTGGAATCTAGCCAGATACGAGATAGCATACCGCCCATTTTGTGATTTTAACTTTCACCCTAGGATTTCTGTGTTCTGTAGTCCGCACGACTGACGACTCTTTGTTTCTGATTAATCAACTTGACTTTGTCATAACATGATACCAGCAGAGAAGGGCTGGAGATTTGCACATATATCCAGGCAGATCCTACATGTCAAATTTGATTTCAACAAGCTCAATCTATTCGATCATGATACAAATGCAAAGTGCAGAATGAAATGAGGTCATTTGGTTGACTCGGAGGGCTCATTTCATATTTCATCCCAGTTCCTCTTAATTTTAATGCAGTGCTGTTTTGTTCCTTTTGCATTCCAAGTTTCTCATTTCGAGGCAGGTCTCTGGTGACTGTCTGTCACATCAATGTCGCGTTCGCGTTGGATGAAGATCGGCAAAAGCTCAAAACTTGTAGGTTGTGAAATGAGGTTTTGCACTTTCCTTCCCTTTATGCCGCATGAAGCAAGTTGGAAGTCACGACCACATTGAAAAGCAAGGTCGAATTGGATTGAAAATGTGGTTCCCCATTTGACTGTTCTTTCAAATGAATTTTTTGATTGATCCTCTGACTTTACTTTCTCAGGTTTTCGCAAAAATTAATCATATGACATGGATTACAAATAATATTGGTTTATTGCATGATTGTGTATTTGTGTACGGTTGGCAGTCTTGTATCGTGGTTTGCAAACTATTGTAAATTTACCTAGCATTTGAGGAAAATTCGCCAGCGAAAATACTTCTTGTCGATCGGAACTCACTGCACGGCACGATAGTATTAAATAAAATGCGAGTATCCGCCTGCACCTTAGTCTGTGCGAAAGATGAAGTTGGTACATGCGAATTCCATTTCTCTAGTAAAAAAATTCACTGGCTCGCGTGTCCTTGTACGACTTGGCAAATATCTGATCTGAAAACGCTATTGAGATCGCACGGGGAATTTTAGTTCATGCCTTCTCGTCTCATTTCATTCACTTACTGATGATGATCTGAGCTCATCGGTGGTGGTCTGTCGTAGCTGTCTTAAAGATATAACCTCCTTTCCTTACTTCAATGCTAAATGTAGATGTATTATGTATTTTGTGACATGCAACATCAATCCTACTACCCTTCTAGATGTTAGCTATGATGATGCTTTTGACCCGTGCCGTACTTGAAATGATGAGTGGAATGGCACGACACGATATCAATGTCGAGCGACGCTATTTATCCAATCTCCGTGTTAAAAAACAAAATTAGGTAAATTATGTGATTTGCGTAAAGCATACATATACCGATAATGTGAGGCGTAGTGAATATGTAGTAGCGGGTAACAGAAAGTTGGAGCAAAATATCCTAAATGAATGCAATTATTGCATGATGTGACCTTTCCTTTCCTTTTGGTGGACTAGTGCATGACCAATCGATATATTGGAATTGTCAAATGTGAAAGTTACGGGTATATTCATGGTTTGGAGAGAAAGTTGGACACGTGTGAGGGACGAAGCTGTTTTGACAACGGCACCATAATGTGTAAGAAAGCTTGCAAAGATCAGTTTAAAATAATCTTTTCTTTTGTCATGTCGTGCGATTCCTGTGAGGTTTTCATTGATTATTTTAAATTGCTGACTATTCCCCCAGATCGATATTGTCATTTTCAAATTTCAATAAGTATTGATTATTTTATATTTAGTCTTAAGTGATGTGACACGCTGAAGGTATAACGTATTGCGGCTTTGGTTATGATTTTACACTAAAATTTAAACTTTGGTATTTTATATGGACTGATATACATAATGTGTATTACAAATAACATTTTTATTATTTAAAATCCAAGAGCTGGATGAGATAAAAGGTCAACCAGGCGAGACGGAGCTGATAATGGTGTAAATTCTTGGCAAATTGGTGTAAATTGACCCACTTTGATCTACTGATGTACATATGTACTTACTTATTTCTATTTGGATGATGGATTGCAAATGTGGTTCGTTTGCCTTGACAGTAACCGTTGACCAAAGTATAAATGCCTTCTCAGTACATAAATATTTGTGAATATATAGGATTTAGATTTGAATATGCAGAGCTAAATGTGTACTAATGGTGCATTGCACCTGGAAAACACAAAGTGTGCAAATACCAATAATTCTTTTGTTATTGTTGTAAGATGCAACATGTAACTGGATTTATGTATCAGAGATGACAATGTCCTCAATGACAGTCAGAACAGCCTACAGAATGCGATGAATATTATGATGCTGCATCTCGTATGATGACGACGGGCGGTCTGGTTTGTTGAAACGGGTGCGGTCTTCGCTCTCACGTCAATTTTGTATCGAACCGTGTCCGAATGTATAATTGAAACTCTAACAACAATTCGATGTCTCTTGTCCGTAACCACCAGCCAACCAATAAAGCCACCATATTTGGTAGTACAGTGAAACCCCAATTTATTTTACTATCACTGAAACATATATGTGTATGTAGGAGTTTGTCGTAAGCTAAGCTATATCATAGGAAATTCCTTATGAACTATGTGTGGTTTTAGTATACGTAGTTTCATGTTAGAAACCACGAAATTCTACTTATATGCTACTGCGTATACTAGACAAGAAATAGAAAGGAAGATAGAGACACGAATTCATTTACCAAAAAAATTGGTGGCATTCTACCAGTTCAATTACTGTAATTGCACCGTTTTAAATGGACTTTGCAAGTGATGAGACTGGAGTGATACGAAACTTGAGAAAAAAAGAGTGAACACAAGTACGTGTACCTAACATGGCGGAAGGAATATAATTCTAC
This sequence comes from Folsomia candida, assembly GCF_002217175.1. Taxonomy (NCBI): domain Eukaryota; kingdom Metazoa; phylum Arthropoda; class Collembola; order Entomobryomorpha; family Isotomidae; genus Folsomia; species Folsomia candida. Next base: position 16,111,260 of record NW_019091194.1, on the reverse strand, counting down.
TATGTGATGCGACGAAAATATGAACTTATGGAATGATGATGAAGTTAAGCAGGAAAATGCGAATCGTGTCATCTTCTTTACCATGATGAAGCGCAGAGCCGTGACATTTTCCTGTTATTTCGGGCAGTCGGGTTGGTTGTCTCGCTAAAGCGTAATATAAAAGTGGAATTTGTGTGGGAGAAAATTGAGTTGAAGAGTTGAGACAAGAACAAGACGGTACGATGATGATAAGCTACGGGTGAACATTTCGTTTCGTCCACGTTTTTCTTCTTTGGCCTACAACATCCAACCACACTCCAGCCACACCTCGTTGTGATATAAAACTGACAAAGCGGGTAGTGAGGGTAGTGAAACGAGCGAATCAATCCTGCATCAAGAAAGTCAAGGCACGTTTAAAGAGAAGCGACAGCACTCATCCTTTCATCCATGCAATCTTGCATGGATGAAATTACCTTTACCTGTCTCCACCGCTAACCACATAATTTCATTAAAATGCAAATATTTTACCAAAAAGTATATACAAAGTGTATGATGCGGGTCATGTTTAGTAGTGCAGTCTTTAGTTATGCTCCATAGACTCCTAATGTATGTACGTATTATTGGCTGCAGGGGAAAAGTTTCAACAAGACCCGATTTTGCAGATTGTATGTATAAACACGTTCCAGCTCACATTCAAGATCGTAAGTGTCTGGCATTGAAAATGGGATAATGGGAGCTGAAGGTGGTTGTCTCGTAGCAAGGGTATGCATATGCGGGGCCAGTGCACATTTTGCTATATATGTAGTAGATTGGCTATAATTATTTCCAGCTACACGCTGGTTGTGTAAAGTAAACACCACCCAACTGACGACCTACTCATAAGAGTAGTACATTGATTAGTGGGAAGTGAAAGCTCCTTGCCTTGTAGAAGCAAAACACAAAGTTACCTCGATCTCGATAGAGCGAGAGAAAGATTTCCCCAGTTTGTTTGCTGTGAAGTTGGTTCGTTAGAGGAAGTGGAGGTCTTCTTCTTCGTTACGTGTCTCATCGTCTCTTTTTGGGTCTCTAGTTACATTAGTGTTTGGCTGGCTTATTTCTCTCTCTTTCTCGTCCTTTCCCACAGTAAATTGATCAGCTAGCCTACTCGTACAATACATTTAAATGACGAATGAGTCCGAATCCTGGCATATCCCAAGAACATTTCATACTTCGTGCTTCGTTTTGTACACAGAACTAGTGGTTCTTAAATATATGGTAAATTATTTATATTTATATTATGCATTTGTTTGGAGGGAATGAGTTGAGCAGAAAATATTATGGGCTTTGAATGATATGACATGATCTACAGGCATACATGTAATGCGACGTGTTTGTATTATTTCAATTATTTGTATTATTTGAAAGCTATTTATTTAGCTACGTTAGAAAATAGATGAAGGGTCCAACTCGCTTAGTGCTTAGAAAGCAAGTTATTGAGTGGGAACGAACTAAAGCCTCAAAAATTGAATCTGGAAGATCTTGCTCACTTTACTTTCTCTGGATAAAAATCAATGTTCTCTTTCTCCAGTTCAAATTTCAGACCTGAAACGAATCTGCTGGACAGTTTTTCCCCTCGTCTCAAATTCTTTGCACCGTAGTTTGACATAAAAAACATTACAGAAGTATCAGGAACAAGGAATATGTTTAGTCCAGGGCCGTAGTGATGGGAGAAAATTATTTTCTGGGTGAGGCCGAACTGAATTAGATAAATTTCCACTTGACTTGACTTTTATTATTGTGCATATTGTGCATACAGTAGCATTGACGATATTGGTTCATTTCTCGCCTATTAGGAAGTGAGTTGGAACTTTGTTGCCAGAGAAAGGTTTTTAGACAAGATGGTGTAGAAATTAAAAAAAACGCTGATATTCATTTTCACGTCATTTACGTCCGTGTCTATGTCTATGTCTTCCTTACTCAACTCTACTCTCTTATTGCCGTCAGTTTATCATGTTTGGCAGCGCAACTGCTGACTGGTGAGAGTTTCTATTGTCTGCGAAAGAGAGAGAGAGATGGGCAGTGATTTTTTTATGACTGCAAGGGCATAACTCGAATTGGTGAAAGTCGAAGATTGGACCTTCATCGTGCTTCATAAATCGTTTCGCAATCTGCCAAAGCTTTCGCTTTCAACTCAGAGGAGGTGATGTTTATGACGAAGGGATCTTCCCTGCCAATGTTGTTGCACGCTTAAATGGGTTCATAAAACAATATAGTATATATAAATAGACTCTGAAATCAATTTCATACATTGTAATGACGCATAAAACCAACGTGTGAACTCACAGACAAGTTCTACATAAGCACCTGAAATGGAGCACGCATTTTAGAGGTGTTACGGTGACTTGCAATACCTATCGTTCGTTACCGTTTGTAACATTTAGAAAAAAATCGCCATCTGGAAAATCGAAAACGAGGAACTAAACAATCATGTTTTTAGGTAGAAACTGTGTGACATTTATTTATAAGAATCAAATGGTGTAAATCTGCTTTAAAAACTATAAAATATAAACGGATAAATGGAACGAAATTGTTGGAGCTAACATCTTATGACATGCATTTAAAAATTTTGTAATTTAAAAGTAATTGATTTTTTAAATAAATATTTCTAGATGTACCACCTGCGGAGCATGAAGACTTATTTGTCAGAAAACTACGCCAATGTTGTATAGCATTTGACTTCCTCGACCCCGTTGCGGACTTGAAGGGCAAAGAAATAAAGAGGGGGGCATTGAACGAGCTGGTTGACTACATCACAGCCAATCGGGGTGTCCTCACAGAGCCCGTGTATCCAGAAATCATTCAAATGGTAAGCACTTTGCCTAAAAAAAAGCAATTACAATATCAGATTATGCATTCTTGATGAAATTAAGGAAAGCATGCCCCTCATCGCATTGCATTAGTCGACTACTTTCGATGAAACCGTAGATGCACTCTTTCATTCTTTTGAAGTTTAGCCTTTGCTAATACATACATCTAAAAGAAAGACGCGAATTTCTTTTTATCCATGGCTAAACGTCAGACGAATGCAGGGTACAAATGTGTGGACACTGCAATAAATATTGCAATTTAGAATCGCGATTCAGATAAACATGATCATCTAATTCCTTGCTCTCTTAAAAGTTTCTTAAAAGTAAAAATATCTCAACTTGACGTTTGACTCATGCGAGGAAGTAATATAATAAACAATGGAAATGTTTAGAAAAAGTTGTCCGTGGAATTGGTGTACGTCATTGTTGAACAGTATTGTGTAGGTTCATTCCATCGTCCTATATGTACTGGTTTTCTTTCATAGTTATTAATGTGGTCGTACAACAAAAGGTGTATTGTTGAAAACCATGAACCGACCAGTGGCAGATCGTGCATCCAATGACGCAGAAATCAGTGAAAGCTAATGGGAGTAAAAGTGATGGGGAGGGGACTAGGAGGTGAAAGCTTTTAAGTCGTAATCGTAGGTTAAGGAACAAGTTTTGGATCGGCCTAAGTCCTCACGCATTTGGTTGGTGGCTTGGCTGTGGTGCTGATGGATTAATATCTGGTATATCTACGTACATGTACGTGTATAATAGTATGTATAGCTACATGCCCTGGTTTCTTGAGCGTATGTTTTGAGTAGAAGTTGCTTACTCTACACAGACTTGCTTTTTGTCATTGGAAGAAGTGGACTTACATAAGTGGAAACTTAGGGCTGACACGGGTGGAACTATAATGGCAGGGTGCCCTCTCTTTTATGGGTTCACATACAAGATATATCGTCACGTCAAGAATACAATTCAATGTTTTTACTGTACCTCAGAGACTTAAAAAAAAGTCTTCATAGTTTGACGTATGACCTGTAATTCAAATGTTTCTTCATTAGCAATCATAAATCACAAGAATGAAAAATATAATTTCAGCCAATGCCTGAACTGGTATGCAATTTCCCATTGGAGGACGAAAACGTGCGCATTGTGTGACACATCAATTCATGCTCATTAATTCATAACAACAATGCCCGCAGTTCTTAGTGAAAGTTCTTGCCACCACTAATCGCGATACAGATATGTATGAATGGGATAGATTGGGTTTGAATGAGGTGTTTGCTGGATAACCGTACTGAATACTGGACGATAAATTCTGAGAACTAGGTTTATTGATGGACAGATTCCTTAAACATCCAGCTCAATAGAAAAGAAGACTCGTGGAGAAAGGAGGAAAAGTAGGAGAAAGTTGGTCTCCAGATGAAACAACGCTCACTTCAGTGAAGTAGGGTCAAGGGTCGGAAAGTAGAGAAAGAAAACCTCGTTTTACGACCGACGAGTAGTCAAGGAAAGTCTCTGCTGGCGGATATTCGTCGTGAACCAAATGCTTCTTCGGGTGAAAGTAGTAGGAAAGGATGAATGTGACAGCATATCACCACCCAAAGTCACCAGATAAATATATACTCACGAGTATAAAGAGAGGACTATACACTACTAGAAACATCTACAGCCACAGGGATAAACATACATTGAGAACCCAAAATCCAGACATCTTTCTTCTGTTTACTTGATCGCTTGGCCGTTTTATTGGTTGATAGTTCCATTTAATTGATGAAAACAACGATGCAATACACCATAAGTTATAAATCATCCAACGGTATCCATGTTTTGCCACCAAATTTGTAGTGCTTTGCTTTTGCACAACCAGCATTATGACTATTAGAATAACCCAGGACTCAGGACTCCTCCGTGCTTTGCATAAGTGAAAGCAGCTTTCACAAATCAAATAGAAAATCCCTATTTCACCGAAATTATGTACTTCATGGACATTTTGACATCGGATTTACAGCAGTTTAGTGCCCGAGTGTTTCTTGTACTTTCAGATGCGCTTAGCTGTAGGATATAAATAGTTTGTAAATATGCACAGTGCATAATACAAATCTGAAATGGAAATACAACTAGCATCGAAGTTGTTAATGATTTGTTATTCATCTTTAAACATACCGAGAACCTAAATAAAAGCAATACAATATGAACTTAATTGTGATAGCGTTTTATGCATTGTTTCCACTGTATTTTAGATTGCTCGCAACCTATTCCGAGCATTACCGCCGTAAGTCAATTTATTTATATTCACATTGGGATTACTGCTTATTTGGGAGTATTTAATCTTATTCTTTTCCTGCCTTGTTTTAGTCTCCAATCCCCCGACTTTGATCCTGAAGAAGACGACCCAACAGTAAGTGTAACTTGGAAAAATTTGTCACTTCATCAAAAAATAATTCAAAGCATATATATAAATACACTATGAAGTGATTATCCAATACTCTGCTAAGTAAGCTCATTTATTTTTTCAGTTCGAAGCTTCTTGGCCCCATTTACAGGTAAGTTGTTGGTGAATATTTTAGCTCTTGCGACATTTTCAAATTATGAAAGCCTCCTGATTCAATTATTGTTGCTGTTGCTGTTGCTCTTGGACTATTTATTTGTTACTAGACTTTTACTGTATAACAAATATTTGCAGTTGGTGTACGAATTCTTTTTGCGTTTCCTGGAATCTCCAGATTTTCAACCTAGTATTGGGAAAAAAGTCATCGACCAAAAGTTTGTGTTACAGGTAAGAAGCCCGATCTCTATATATCTCATGTATTGCTAGTCTGTCATCTTTGTTCTTTTACGATGGTATCAAGTACAAAATTTAGATTTGTAAGATAAATATTGATAAATATTTGTTGTGATTAAAGTGAATTTAAGCCGAAAGTTTAACTATTATTTGTCTAATTCCCAATACGAATTTGTATCGATTTATGTAACGTCAATTCATTCTTGAGTTTGACTGTGAAGTTGCGAGCTCTCTGAAAAGACGATTTCCTTGTACGACGCATTTTTATTGTATTTGCAGCTGTTAGAACTGTTCGATAGTGAAGATCCAAGGGAGCGAGATTTCCTGAAAACAGTGTTACATCGAATATATGGAAAGTTTCTTGGACTGCGTGCATTCATAAGGAAACAAATCAATAACATCTTCCTTCGATTCATCTACGAGACGGAACATTTCAACGGAGTGGGTGAACTGTTGGAGATATTGGGGAGCATCATTAATGGCTTTGCATTACCTTTGAAAATGGAACACAAACAATTTCTTGTCAAGGTTCTCATACCACTTCACAAGGTGAGGATGGTAAGAGTCCGAAATCGTAGGTTGTGTGTGCCTCGCGAATTCAATATTTATTATACTTTCACTTTGCTTTCTCTTCTCCTTTCTCCTTGAAATTATTATTTTTCTGGACATACTTTCCCTGTATTTGTACCTACTCGATTTGCATGTGGCCTGACTTACTTTTCAAAGGGACTAATAATAAGAATTCAAAAACTCGATAATATATTGCATAATGATATATGTGTATCTAAATACTAGAAATTTTATATTCTACCTTTTGTGTATGTATCTACATGTTTATATGCATTGACTTTCTGCCTGCACAGTAATTGTCCTTTGTGTGTGGTTCAAAACTAGCTTTCTGACTAATTTGTTTAGTCATTCGGAATTTTTTGCCATTTTCAGAATTTGTTTGTTTTTCTTCCATGTCCATTTTTATCATTAGTAAACCGCTGCTGCTATATTCCTTTGTTACGAGAGTAGTGGCTGTACAAATTGGGAAAGTGTAATCATATCTATTTATGTTGTCTCTTTCGTTCTTTTTCTCTGCTGTTCACGTGCGCGTGTGTCTCCTCTGGTTAAATAAATGGCCTGCACATGAATAGCTTGCTACTTTTATTGTTATTCAATTCAATGATAAATGGACATGCAATTTCATTTTGGAACTTGTGTTATGTACTTCAACTATTGGCCGATCTACAAAACTCCAAGAAAAATTGCTGCCTACCTCCTCGTTCAAATGTTACGTTTATTTATTTCAGAATAATTATTAGCATGCTATTTATTTGAGTGAGGATTTCACACAACACTTGATCCACTTTTAAAATCGTTCGCGAAAATAATTTGAAGTTTAATGACATCTTTCACTTTGCATAGGTTCGGTGTTTAGCACTTTACCACGCTCAGCTGGGTAAGTACATTAAATTGCCTTATGAATATCACTTAATGATTTGTTGAAGTACATTACAAATTAATAATCCAAGCAATATTGACATTGCCAAATATAAAATTCGAGAAAGTAGTGAGCATCTGTTCTAATTAATTTGTGGTATTCTTTCATTCAGCCTATTGCGTGGTACAGTTTCTGGAAAAGGATGCAAGTAAGTATGATATACTCAATGCAAGAATCACTTCATAACTGAATTGAGATATTTCCAAAATTCAGATTTATGTATGTGCTGTTGATTTGTGCTTAAAGCTGAGCTGTCTAATTTTTGCAGGTCTTACCGAACCTGTGGTCTTGGGTCTTTTAAAGTTTTGGCCGAAAACTTGTTCTCAAAAGGAGGTAAATTTGAGGAAAACTGAAAGTTTTATGACTCGAGCTAATTTTATACACGCGGTTTTAATTCATGATGAAATTTAGTCAATTTTATTTTATGTGTATCTTTATTACTGTGTCTTTCCCAATTTATCGCATACATTGCACACGTACAACAACAGTGATGTACCAGTGGCGACAAATGTCAATATACCACACACTTAAAAACAACTATTCTATATTAACTAAGGAGTTATATAGCTTAATGTTTAATAGTATAGAAATTCCTCATTTCTTCTAATTTTTGTTGCTTTCAATTTAAAAATTGTAAAACTCATTTGTTATACATTCAAAGATCTTGGCAGGTCATTCGACAGTAGATGGTTCTACAATCTACAGATTTCTTGTACAATTAAGATTTTACATTTTGACATTGTTCTATCAGATAAGGTCAATTTGTTAGAGTTGTAATTTTTGTAGACATTTTTTTAATGTTGCCATAATTGTTGGAACTATATTTCCTTTAAATTTTACTCGTCTTGTCCTTGATTTCACCCTTTTAAAACCAGAATGACCAATTTTCAATCATGAGAAACAGCGACTGTATACTGATTTGAAAAGTTATGTATGAAAAATATGTTGATCATTTCAGGTTATGTTTCTTGGCGAAATTGAGGAAATACTAGATGTAATAGAACCCACGCAGTTTGTAAAAATTCAAGAGCACTTGTTTCGCCAAATCGCCCGGTGCGTTTCAAGTCCTCATTTCCAGGTAATCCAGTTGAACTGAGCCATAATAGATTTTTCTTTAATTGTACGTCATTCAATTTAAATACTCATGTATTTGCTATACTAGGTGGCTGAGCGTGCATTATATTTCTGGGTAAGTAATATACATTATTATTTGAAAACAAAAAACATTAGTCATTAATTTAACTTTTTTGAACGTTTCAGAATAATGAATACATAATGTCGCTTATAGAAGAAAATAATGGGTAAGGAGAACAATTAAAATGAAATACATAGAAGAACTGTTTCACCTCATGTGCTTGTATTTTTTCATTCTCAGGGTCATCATGCCAATAATGTTCGCTGCATTATATCGAATTTCGAAGGAGCACTGGAATCAAACGATAGTCTCATTAGTATACAATGTACTGAAAACCTTCATGGAGGTATGTACTGCAAGGAGAAATATTGGGGGTGTCAAAGGACGCGTTTTGACATGACAATGTGACAATTAGTTTCTTTAAGTGCCCACATACCCACGTATTACAAAGTAATATCACAAATTCAGTGTTACTTATTTCCCAAGTTCGAATGATAGTTTCATCCCATAATTTATGTTTTTTAATGCTAATAACCTTATCTCTGACACGTAACCTCTCAGAAAAATTAATATTTTAATTTTAAGTGATTAAAATCAATTAAATATTTTTGTACTCTAAAATAGATCATGTAGATATTAGCCAGTAACTTGTTGTTTTCTCCCTTTCTAATTCTGGCTTAGTTGCATAATTGCACACCTCTTGTGCAATTTAGAAAATAAAAAGTTAATTGCATAATCTTTTCTTGATAGCCATTTACGCTTATTTTGTGTTGGCTTGAACCAAATGAATTGAACGACAAAATTGTTAGTGTAATCAATTTCCCATTACTCAGTCTTTAGCTATTACACAGAAATGTCACCGGAATACTCACAATTGACCACTTGACTTGAGCTATAACCCAGCACTAATGACACTATATAACCATTAGTTGTAGGATGCACACCTTATTTGCGGTCTAGCGTCAATAACATTTATTGATGTAATTCTATTTTCAGATGAATCCTGATCTGTTCAACAGCTTGACCACATCATATAAAGCCGAACGTCAAAAGTAGGTCGTTCACAGTGTAATTACATTTGGGTACTTGTTATGTGTATAACATTTGCATTTTTGTTTATAGAGAGAAAAAACGTGAAAAGGAAAGAGACGAACTGTGGAAGAAGCTGGGAGACCTAGAATTAAGTTATCAAAATGCAAATAATGTAGGAAATTTAAATAGTTCGGGTAATGCCATTTCAACATCTGACCTCCCAAATTCGACGTCGAAATAACCCATTTGGATCTGCTCCATCTACAATTAATTATTGTCAAAACATGGAATGAAAATCAAGCGGCGTTACCAGTTTGTAGTTTTTAAAGAAGAAATTAGATCGAACGAAAAACGACGACATCTTCTCGACGACGATAGTGTTTCTACGACGAATGTTATTGATACTTAAGAGAGTGTCCATACGGCTCACAGCTTTTTATAAGTTATGACAAAATTGAAAAAATATGAACTGCCCGAGTAACAATCATCTATGCAATTCCCATATTTACATAAACTGTATTTTGTTAAAACCGCAAAATTTCAATCTGAAAGTACATATTATTATTATTCAAAGAAAGGTTGATACATATATTACTCTTGTATGATCTGCAACTTCGTACATATTATTGTTTGTTCCTCTTGCAGACTTTTCTGTTTTCTAGTGCCATAATCCACAACATTATTGGGGTGGCTTCAAGTTGTTGAAAATCAATGTTTTTTCCTTATTACTTTAAATACTGTTACTGCTATTACATATGCTTTTGCAGTCAACTTGGAAATTGGCCAAATGTGTTTAGGATGGAAAGGTTGCATACTTATTTTGAGAAATGTTTTTGTAATAAACACGTTGCGCTACATCGGAATTTGTCACTACTTGTTATGCTACTTGGTTGGTCTTACGTAAGAGTCGTCGTCGTTGGGATGGATTAGATAACCCACGTTCTTGGTCGTCCCAGCAAGTAGGTTTTAGTCTGTGACGGAAGCGGGTGTTGGGTGATTTGCAACATTCTTTTGATTCAGGAGCACTTGTATACTTTAAAAGCATAGAACAAAATTGTCCTTAGTTAAATTAGTACTTACAAACTATTTCAATAATAATTGTGACGCATACATACATCTATCTGATGGCTGGCTGGGAAATTACTGGGGGATACTTACTTGGATGACTTTCTTGGGTCAAGATAACTATAATTTTATAAGGAATGGAATGCTCACTCACTCGACTATTTAAGAGCCCCAAAAATTAACCTTTACTACCTACTACGGCCAATAGGATATTAAATTAGTGACTGACGATGACGATGATCTATGCTAATAATAATACATATATAAAAGCACATTCAAAAGTAATAAGTTTGAAATGTAACTCTTTCTAGTACCTCATCTCCCACTACTGCGTGCGAAATCAGAGTCGACTAGAACTGCAGTTTCACTTTGAACATTTTGAAATTGAGAGTGGAGACAAAAAACTACTACTCTTGTTAATCTGGTGTAATTCCTCCTTCCTTCAACAATAACGGTTGGTAGGAATGAACTGAGTCATAATTTATGTCTCTATTTTGCGTACGTTGTTCGAAGAAATGTGTACGAGTAAAATTCAATCACTTGCTGTATCTTCCATCTCTAAAAAAACTTATACAATTTGAACTACTGTCTAAATACCTACATACCTACCTACACAAACACGAAAGCGACTTTGTTGAGTAAAAATGAAAACGAAGAAAATTGCGTAGAAAAGATGCTGACTTACTAAAATATTTTAATTAACATAAATAGGATCAATTGCAATTTAATTAACTTATTAAGTGGGTTGGATTAAGTAGTCAGCAGGGTATTTAGTTACGCCAAGAGTTACAATGTAAATATTAAAGTCTATCGTAGCACTAGGACTGACAATTCGCTATAGTACCTTTAATCCATATTATTATCATTATTATTATCATTGTTATTACTATTGTTATATACCAAAAGTGTGTGTAGCCGACTGATGGAACAAGAAGAAGAGGTTTAATGAAATCTTAAGTCAGTTGCCCGTGTATAATACAAAAGTTAACTCATATAACATATATGCGGTATTTTGGTTGTATTGTAGCATTATTATTGTCATTATCTTTCTGTATTGATGGATACTTTTAATCAACCTGACTAATTAAGCGAATCACGTCGTACTATGCATGTAAACTTTAACCTGAACGAAAATTATTATGGATTTGGAGGGTCTGTAATGAATTGCAGATGTTCATTTGGCATGGTAGGATAATGGAATATAAAAATATCAGTCAGATTAATTGTTTGGAGCCCCACCACCTGAACACACCCAACAACCTCGGTTTCATATAATGTTACTTTTACTATATACGTATATCATATGGTAATATATATAGTATACATCACATACCCTGTCATCCTGTCCACTATTTATTATTATTATTATTATTATCAAAACCGTTGTTCTTTATTTTCGGTTGTACGCTCATGAGTCATGAGAGTGTTGGATGCAGTCTTAATAACTTAATTAATGATCTTATCATGATATGAGTGTGAGAACTTACAAAAAACCTTACATGAGTTGCTTTCTGTTGTGCATCGATGTGAATGTGTCGCACTAATTTGTAGACTTTAAATACAAAGTATTTTAATTTATATTATGTGTCATTATCATTGTTTCTTTCATAATGTTCAACGGTTCGTTATCGCTAGGTTAAGTAAAATATTTAATCTAGTGGATTTAAACATTGTGATTTTAAATTTTAATGATTAAAGCTTAAAATTAACAAAGTGAAATGTCGTCTGTTTTGATTTACGAGTCGAATTATTATATGACACCGAACAGCATATCATGGTTATGATACTGATTTGGTTCAGCGTGACATTTAGATTCATTCCATCCACAGCAATCCTACAATGGAAGATGGTGACGCCTGAAACAAAGAGTCAACAAAGGTGGAGACCTCGTCATCTAGAGATCTAATCCTAAGTGAAATCTTGAAGAAAAATTTACATTTGCAGATTATTGGCAATGCAAACAAATTTAAATAATTTTCACACTTTTCCTACTTTGACAATTTGTTTATCTTGCGCAATCACTGAAACTTCGGCTTATGTCACGAAGAGGGTGTGATAACAAATAACAGGTTAAAGCTAGCCGGATAATTGTCTAATCAAATGATAAGTGAGGTTTCTTCATGCATTCATTAGATCCAAATATCTGTGTGACATCAAATTAAGTACATTTGTAAGTGTGCATAAGTGGTGATCTGATTGATCCATCAGGAAACAGAACGTCCCAGATAATGTAAAAAATAATTATACCCAAGCGTGGCATGGCCCAAAGATTTAAAGATCAGAATTACAATTTCAAAATATGACGAGTCGAGTGTGCTCAGTGCCAAGTGGTCTTAAAAAGATATGCTTCAAATAAATTATGTATCAGTCTGGACAACTTATGTATATTTATAAATTAAATTATGTCCACAATAATAATATGGAAGGTACTTAATTTTTATTTCTAGAATAAAATTTAATATAGACATGATTTTGATGAGGCAAGTATTCCAAAAATAAAAAGATTGCATCCCATAATTATTCACATACTCCGATTATGTTTCTCTCTTTCTACATCTGGCTGTACCTCGAAGACGGGCGGAGGGGGAGCAGAGATTGAACCGTCGTCCACCACGTCTGGAGTTGGACGATGAAAGAAGTTTTCTGAGGAGGGAGGGGTGGGAGATGTCGAGATGGGATTCGGTTTTATTGACAAACTGACATAATAATTTTTGGACGGGTCGAGAGTTTTTGTGGGCAAAGTAAACACTTGAGTATTTGACCCTTGTTGCACCTCGAGAGTAATCGGAGATTGCGTGTCCGTTCTTGGAGAGATGGAGATTTGCACAGGCGAGTTCAAGTTCATGGCGTCTGCGCCTAATCGACTCCCTCCCATTGTAGCATTTTTGTCTTTTTGTGTGGGGCCGGGTGCCTTTAGAGGATTGACTCGGGGTAAAAATGTAGGTTTTCTATTTCCAACTGTAAACAAATTAATTACGTACATTTTTAAGCGTTAAAAATATTAAAAAATAATAATTTGAGGAGAAAGTTTGCTTTCACTCACTATAAGCCACACAGGGTACGCCAGTGTAAGCATGGGCGGCATGATGACAGCGGTGAGTCGTGTGCGAACATTGGATGTTGTCGCACACGCTCTCTGATCTTTCCGCATCGTCCAAATACGGCAACTTGGCCGAATTCATTTTCTTTAGCGCAGTACTCAATCTTGCAACATCGTCCGATGCTACATAAATCCGAAATTAAAAATTTATCAAAAAATATGATGATAAATTGATAATTTTTCAATGATAATTTTTAATTAAATTTCTCGTTACGTGCAAAACGTGGAAGGACTTTCCGGTTATTTTGCAACAATCTCAATTGATCTGTGATTCAATTAGGATTGAGTTTTTACGTGGAATTATTTTTCAGTATTAATTTTTAGAAATTTTTACCATAAAGATATTTTTCGAAATTTCTGAACGTAAAGGGTCCTTCGAAATCTCGAAAGTTGACACTAAACCCAGCTCGTTTATAGTTTTCGGCTAGACGTTTCACCAGTAGTTGTTCGTTTGCTTTCCCAGCTCGCATTTGAACCCTCTTAAGTTCTAGAAGCTCGTGGAATATCATTCGTTCCAAATTGTACCTGCGTTACAAAATTAACTCAATAATGTTAAAAGCGTGTACTTAGATAATGGCAAAAGTAGGTGCTACTCATCGTGACTCTGACTTTGACTCACTTTCTCATACTGGCTTGCATCGCTTGAGTAACTGAAATAGGAGTCTCGACATCAACTCCTTTTTTAAGTCGTGGGCTAATGGCAGGATCGCGAACGTTATCATTTCGGCTAAAAGTCAGCCTTGATCTTGGCCTCGAGTAATTGGTCTTCTTTCGCCTGGGACTAAATTGTTCTTGGGTATCTTCACTAGTGACAGAACCTCTCGTTGATGTGGAATACATTTCATCCTCTAACACTCCATTCTCAATGCTCATCTGGTGCACAATGAGAGTATCAAATCTACTATTTTTCGAGTTTGGATTTCGATATTGTTTCGGAGATGAACTGAAGATGGACTTTCTTTGCTGGCTTTGCCCAGAGCCGGGACGTCTCGTAACGACGCGTCGTTTAACACTGACAGAAGGTTTTCCTTGTGGAGAAGGTCGCGTTCTGAGCTCTTCGGAGGTCATTCCCCGGTGATCACTGAATCCTGAATCAATTACAGTGGAATTACTTCGGAGCTCATGTTCTTCACTTGATTTACGAACTACTGCTCGAGATTTGGCTAAGCTTTGACGCTGGGGGATGGAACGTTTACCTTTATCTTCTAAAGTGGACGAGGGGGCTTTTTTCTTATTTGGTCTGAGCTTGTTGGAAGAGGCAAGTAATGCCTCCTGAAGTTGAATCTCTCGCTCCTCAGAGGTTGTGGTGACTTTTCCATTCCGCCGAATTTTAGTGACCCGGTTGTATTTGGAGGAGCCATGAACTATTCCCTTAATGTTGGGCTCGCAGGTGTGGCGGGGGATGGAGACAGATCTGGATCTAGAAGGATCGCTGGCTAGTGACTCGCTACGACGACGAGCAGCTTCTTGTAAGTTTATGCGTTTGCCTGCTTCGATTTCGTCATAAATGGGATTTTCCTCCGTCTCAGGTTGGGTGTTGGAAATCGTCGCTTCAGATTTACTATTGGACTCTTCTGCTTCCTTAACGTCAACATTGGGTTGGGGAGGTATTTTCTCATGTTTCGTTTGAGGTGACGCCTTTCGTTCAATGGTTTCGTCTTTTTTTATAGAAACTTTTGGCTTGGCGACTTTGGCAGCACCACTTTTGGAGTTTGACTTTTCTCCCCTTTCAAGCGCTGATTTGGACCGATCTCTAACTTTCCCGTCTTTCCCCTTTGATTTTGATCTCGATCTTCTTTCCCGATCCGTGGCAGACTTTGATCTATTTCGGAGATGAGCTCTCTTTCCTTGCTCTTTATCATTCCAAGAAACTGCACTTGATTTTTCTAGAGGAACTGCTGCTTCTACTTCGTTAGTCACCGCAGAGGCCTGTCGCCGTCGTGAGGAGGAAGCGTCAGAGTTTGCAGATGCACTGCGTGACCTGTCCTTGTTGTCTAAGCTCTGGTTCGAGGTGGGCTGTCCCTCGTGTGCAGACTTTGCTGACGCACTCCGATTGCGAAGAGGTTTTTGGGGTGGTGACCCTGATTTCTCTCTAGATTTTGATTTTGATCTAGAAGAACGACTGACGTCAACTCTTTCTGGAGATTTAGATTTTCTCTCAACATCTTCCCGACTCTGATTTTCCGTGTCAAGATCTGATGTCTTTGCTGTGAATTCTACAGCCTCAACCTCAGCATTATTCGGCTGGTCCAGTTCTTCTTCTCTGGCGTCAGTCTCCGAGCTATGCACCCCACCATTATCCAATTCTGAAAATTTTTCGCTCATCAATGTATTGTCATGATCTAAAGGGGTGTCACTGCTTTCTTGCGGTGTCATTGGAGGAGGTTCTCTTTGAGGGGTTGGACTTTGTTGAGTAACTTTTTCTCCTTCACTACTCTGCTGTTCCTGGTTTCTAATTGTTTCCTCATTATCCTTAGCAGCCTTGCCATTAGAAGTGCGAGAACGCGAGTCTGATTTCGATCCACTTCCCTTCAACGACTTTCTAGATGATTTCCTACTCGTCCTGGAGGTTAGTTGATTGCTCGATCGGTCAGGACTGCTGGCATTGCTTGTAGACCCCGAATTTGGGCGGTCATGATGTACCTGTGATCTAGACTTTCTGTGCCTTCTCCGTTCAGATATTCTGTGTCCGGTAGAACTTTCACCACTTTTTCCACCCTTTTCTTCAAACGAGTCAGAAACTTGGACTTCAATGTCCCGAAGATACTTTTCGTCTGTTTGCACCCCATCGTCCATGATTGGCGTCGACGTGGCGAAAGGTGGCCGGTGACTGCCAGCTTTGGAGAACTCGTTACTACGAGGAAATGGGGTGGCGGAGATGGAGTGGTCGAAAACATCAGGGGAAACGAATGTTCGTTGGTGATGGTCGTCTGGTGAAGGATGGTGATGGGACCCGAGGTGACTGCTTGCAGGACTTATTTGGCCTTCGATGGATCTGTCACATCAGGTATTTTTTATTAATAGATTATCCTTCGACTCGTGGCAAGACTTTGAGTTCAAACCTGTTTAGTCTTCTATGCAATGCAGCGTTGTTCAGAGAGTTGGATGGAAGCCCTCCGTGCAGTTGAAGGAACTTGGCGACAGCACTGTTGCCTTTGACCTAAAACAGACCATCACAAAACAACCATTAGGCTAATAAATAAGTCAAATTAGATAAATCCATTATGTCTTTTAGATATATTTAAAAATCGCATTCTAGTCTGGTTATAAAATAGGAAAAATGCGTTTGGAATTTGGAACAACCAAATTAAATTAATTGCATAACTGGAGAAAACAGAGACAGATTTATTTTGCATGATACATAAAAGAAATACGTAATACGTCGTTGTGAAGTAGGGATTGTGGTAGGGATAAAATGTTCGTAAATCTTTGTACTAACTAGTGCGGCATCCAGCGGCGTCATTGCTGTCCCTTTTCCGCTTCGCATGAGGAGGTTGACATCGGCACGATGATCGATTAGTATCTGCAACACAGTGATCATTCTATGCATTATTTGAAAACCATCAAATAACAAATGTGCAAACCTGTGTTTATGTTATAGGCACATGGCATTATTGGTGTGCACGATGTATGCATATGCACGTATGAGTAAATATGTAGGTATCACATGCATAGGCAATTTATTTTTGGACACACTGCCTGCCTTAAAAAATTGTCATTTCCTGACCATTTTATCGCTATCCTTGCTGTTATCTCGTTTCAACACGAGGTAAGAAAACATGTTTGCCAAAAACAGCAGGAAGGAACATTGAACTTGAGAATGACAAATACCTAGCTCAATATGTACTTTTGAGAAAATCTTCGTTTGATGTTCTGATGGTTGCCAGAATTGATTATATACAAGATATCATTGGCTTATATATAAAGCGTGCTTCTGATGAAAGTGTAGTAACTTGACACGTTGTGTATATATGTAATTCTTTAATGATGTTCATCATACGCAGTACGCACCTTGGCGAACGTGAGTAATATATAATCGATCGAATTTTCATCATGATTCATGCTAGTGAATGAAAAGTCTGGGATACGCACCTTGACCATTTCCACATTATTGGAAATGGCAGCCAAGTGAATTGGACATTTGCCATCGTTATTTGGAGTATTGACGGATTCATTGCGCAGACTGAGGAGCCACATCACCAAATCTTTCCTACGAGAAAGCACTGCAAGTAATAAAAAAATGTATGAGCAAATTACAAAGTACCCTTTACATAAAATCAGCATATCCAGTTTATCCTTAGTTAGGGTACTGAAAACTAGTGCTCTTCATGCGCCGAGCTGAGCGAGCTTTTGGCTGGCTCGAGACGGCTTGGTGTGAAAAGTACTACTGAAAACTGTATTTGCGCCTTGTCGCCTTACCAGCCTCATGAAGTGGAAGATCGCCACGAACGTTTCGTAGCCACAGATTAGCACCATGTTTTGTGAGTAGTTTGAGTGTTTCCAGCTGCCCCTTGGCCGCCCCACAGTGACCAGGCGTCCTACCTTTCCTGTCCTGTCGGTTTGGCTCTGCCCCATAGTTCAGCAACAGCTCCGTGCAGTCAGCGTGGCCCAGCGTGACGGAATAAAACAAGGCCGTGCATCCATTGTCTGAAAGATAAACAATTCAATGCCATATTTCTTGCTTGATGAACCGTGAGGCCTAATGAAAGTCAGATAAGTGCTATAAAAAACCTTACTGTCGATCACATCAACTTCTGCGCCACAAAGCCCAATGAGGGTTTCCAAGCAGTCGGTATGACCGCGGCTGGCTGCGCAGTGTATGGCTGGTTAAAGGAGGAAACAGAATTTTGTTACTACTTCGGTTTGCTTTGGTTGCCATAATTGAGAAGAAAGCGCATCCATATAAAACCTACTATCTTACTCAGAAAGCTGAGAAGTCATAGGCCGTGAGGTGTGTTTTTAAAAATTCCAGGAAGTAACAAACGTGTTAATCTAGCAAATATGTATTACGTAGTAAATACGTAATATCGGTTAGAACTGCATAAATCAGTAGTGCAGCTTGGTCAATTGCACGAAAATTCGTGAGAACTTTCGTGAATATACCGAATTGTGCAATGACCGATTTGGAATTGGTACGTAGGAAGGCACATACTTGACTTCAACTTGAAGAGTTTTACTTTCATGCTAACCAGTAATCACTAATCTAAAAATCAATACGATCGATAATACCAAACTCCAGGAAGTGTAAGGTATACGATTTTAACCAAATTTTCCCAAAAATTGGAGAAACCAGCAGCAGAACATACGTCAAGTGCACAATTTTTGCCCAAATTCTGCAAATGCCATAGGGAAATACGTTTTATGCTATATATACATATGTATCGGTCGGTGTACATAAGTACATATGTGTCAAGAGACTGCTTAATTTTCTAAAGATTTTTTTTTCATTTTCATTGCTTCATGCAGATGTGTATGTTGGTGTCTTCGGCTGACTTATACCTCATAGATATTCAGTCTGGCTGTCAGTTTCTTAACACGAACAAAGACTATAGTAGATGCCCGATAATCAATGACTGACAGGATTGTTTTCTCGCAGTGGTAGTACACACTAATTCATTCATGAGATTGGATTCTACGAATGACGAAGGTATAGCTTGATCGTTGTATAGATTTCAGAATTAATTAAAATATTAATATCTATGTAACTCAGGTTATGGCTTCAGTTCTGTACATGATGGAGGCATTTTTTAACTAACTTGTTAAAC
Organism: Folsomia candida; assembly: GCF_002217175.1. Taxonomy (NCBI): domain Eukaryota; kingdom Metazoa; phylum Arthropoda; class Collembola; order Entomobryomorpha; family Isotomidae; genus Folsomia; species Folsomia candida. The sequence goes on along the minus strand of NW_019091194.1, from coordinate 16,092,076 downwards.
CGTCCTTGTCTTCAGCATCCACTTTTCCTCCAGCATTCACCAGCAGTAATATTGCGTCTCCACTTCCTGTTAAATAAACCAGCCCTTCATTAGCTCGCTTCATCCTCATCGGGCTTATAAAAATCAAGACAGATTTTTGTGTCGTCGATGGCATGCTTTGCTTTCTTGGGAGTGACTTTAAAAAGTGTTCAAACCAATCCAGCCAATCAGTGAGCAGAGTAGCAAAAATACATTCCTTGAGTGAAAGTATATGTAAATATAAAATCATTGCAGATTAAAATTAGTACAACCGTGCACTTTGAATCGCGTAGGAAAAAGAGATGCACTTAAGGACTGGACTAATTTGAAAACTTTTTACCCACCCACGAAATACTGCGCCTTATGAACTTGTTTCATCTTCTCGTACTTTCTTCGGTGAAAGTGGACTCCTCCTGCATTAGCACTCTACTCATTAGCAGCATTTGGGCCAGAAATAATTACCAAAACTTATTTCTATCCTCACCACCTTTTCTACAGCCTTATTCGAGCACTGGCGTGTGTTGACATGAACCGGAAACGACAAGCTTTCATGTATTTGCTGCAGTATTTAATTTGTTACCTGCACTGGCGGCCCAAAGGAGAGGTTGACGCCCGTCCTGGTCGCGAACGTCGATGGGACATCCGTGTTGAATCAGTCTCTTTAGAATTTGCAGCCCCTTCTTCGGACTCACGCCGTAAATAGTGCTTTGAACTCTAGCAGCACGCGATACGGAGCCCACCCCATTCACACTGCCGCACATTTGAGCCGAGTAGTGGATGGGGTGGGCCAGATGAATGTCCGGCGTCGAGGCTGGTGCTCCGCTAGATAACAGCAAGTCCAAAATGTCCACCTCCCCACAAACTGGATACACAACAGAAAATTTATATGACAGCGAGCACATAAAAATGTCGCAACAATGACGTAGAGAGATCGCATTGGTCGAAATTTGTTAAAGTCTAATAAAATATCTCTCTAAAAAAAGCTTTGCGCAGTGCAAAGGGTAATTTTTATTTTTTTCCTTATACGAATTACCTGTGGCCCAATGAACAAGGGAGTGGTTCTCATAGTCCAAGCAATTAAGGTCCGCCCCAAAAGTAATCAGTTTCCGGACAACGTCCTTGTTCCCATTAATTACTGCCAAGTGAAGAGGAGTGTAACCTTCTTCGTCCTGAGCGTTCTTCAGGGTAGGGTCAGCAGCAAGAATTTGGTCCAGGCAAGAAAGGTTTCCAGACTCTGCACAAAAATGTAGAGCCACTTTTCCACTTCGGGTTCGTTCTTTTACCGCAGATGCCTATAAAACATTATTGTTTGCTTATTTTTATTATTTCCTCATATGAAATGCATGCAATAAATATTTAGCGGTACGGAGAAATACTTATATGAGATGGAATGCTTAAATTTCGTGACATTTACGGAACAAATGCTTCCATACAAGCTTTGCCATGTTCATTTATTTTATGGGTGATTAACTAATTTTATGTTTCATCCGAGGTTGCAAATCTCATGTTAAAAATATTTAAGGCCAAAACTTTAGGATAAAGATTACCTTTTTCTTAATAATTTTTTGTACATCGTCAGGATGGCCTTGTTGACATGCTACCATTAGAGCTGTGATTCCGTCAAAATTGTTGCTCCGTACAGGGCTGGGAATCGGACCTGCAGGGTCATTATTGCCATTGGAAAGCCCAGGAGAGTTTGCTGTCTTGGGAGTAGTGGTCATTTTATTGGAATGACGTGTTCCTGCCGCTACCGCTGACGACATTATTTTTGGAGCAGGACTGGTTGACTCGGAACGATAAACTGCGACTGCTGCCATGTTCTAAAAAATCCGCATTTTTTTCTTTTGCTCTTTGGGCACGATAATCAATTAGTTCACGAACGTCATTGGGTGTCATTAGATTTCTTCCCTTCCAGACAGTTTTCCCTGAGTTTCTACAATACATAAATATTTCAGTTGGATAAACCTTGCATTCAGTTCAGTGGACTAAAATTTGTATAGAAATGCATAAAGCTAGGTAATCCCAAGTCTGATTGTTGTAATATTAATGCGTCAGGTCAGTGGGTTTTGATTTATTGGTCTATCATCACCAGGTGGATGCATTTTTATCCTTTCTCTATTCAGAGAGGATTGCTGCTCCATTGTGAGACAAATAAAGGAAGACTGTCATGAAGCCAATCACACTAAAACTTGTCCTTTAACCGGCTTTCACAATGGGCCAGGTTATCCAGCACCATAAAATTTGATAAAATAAACGTGCAGAAAAAATAAATTAACATAAACAACTGAACGAAGTAAAGGTGTGTATGTACGTATTTATTAAATGTTACAAGGGAAAATGTATTGAAAACCGTAATTATAAAACAAAACCAGTGTATTTGGGTGCGAATTTGAGCTGCAAAATTTATTAAGCATGAATATTGTGATTGCATGGCATACACTGCATACCTATTTATTTACTTTCACCCGAGTCGACAGTTGACTATTATTCGTTCGCTGCATAAATGTAGCATAAGCATAATCGCTTTAAATGAATGGAAACAGGAAATACAGTAAAGATTGAATCCTGATGCAATTAAAAGGCGATCCTCCTCTTCCACCGTTTCGTTTCAAGTGAAACAGAAGAACGCCGTGGTCGGAGTTTGGTAGATTGAGGTCATTGGGTTACGATAATATTATAAATACTGCTAATGTATTATACAGCTTTTAATATTCTAACATTTCTTTGGCCTTTTCCAGTATGAAAATGACAACAAGAATAAGTCATGTTTTCTATCTAGTGCACAATATATGAGAAAGCGTGTGTATTTATATACTTATTACTCTATTACAGATATGTACGTACTACAGATACAAATAAGCCCACACTACAAGTACAAATATGTACATATGTTGCAAGTGCCATTTGAAGAGTTTGATGAAACTGGGACAAACATGCAACAGGGGGCTCTTTAATTTGGCGAAAAGCATAATTCAATTTGTTTCCGAGCACTTTTCTAGAATTGAGCTGTTCGACTTTCTGCAGTCGACACAAATTCATCAAGATCAAAATACGACCTAGCTCGATCCTCCCAAAACGCGAGTGAATGAGGGAAGTGGATGTTTGGCTTTCTCCAGAAATAGGTCAAACTATGTAACGATTCGTTCTGACATCAATAACTTTTTTAAGAACAACACGCAGGAAATCTGTGATATTCCCCAACGGGCTGTTTTCTGATGTTTTGTTTTGCTTGCATGGACTATAAAGTCGACGACCGTTTCAAGAAAAATGAAGGTAAAGCAAATGAATGAATGACGGGGCAAGCAAATCAGATGCAATTTGGGTCTCGAGAAAGAGAAGTAGAAACAGTACCGTGTGGTACCTAGTGAAGATTATAAAAATAATTTTGCCCACATATTTACACATATAATACTACTTTTCCTTGCTCATATGACTCCTCGGTCCTTGAGGCGTGTGCTAGTAAAGCTATTAAAAGTAGAATGAATCGGCGTTTCGCGTGTCGGTTGACTCGCAGAAAAGTAGACTTCTTGATCGAACTGCAAAATAGTGAGTAACGGAAATTACATGAGGGGGGACTACGAATGCAGCCTGTGATACTGGCAGCTAAGGAGCCATGCGAAATGTAGGAAAAGCTGGCCATACATAATAATATCGTATCTGAAGGATTAAATGTTGATTCTAAACCCTTTGCAGATGTAAGGTGCTCTAAATACTTTTGTACATATGTACTGCAACACCCTCTGCCTGGGGTGGCATTGGCAAACTTAACCAAAATTCAACTGCTTCTGTGACCGTGGCCTCACTTCAATGAAAAGTGAGATTGATTGGATATAGAATGCAGTTTGTGTTGGATTCAAAAATACAAATAAGTGCAGCCAGCCATTGTCACCACCTATTATATCGATTCAAACTCAATGTGAAAAATATTGAAATACATAGTCTGACCCAATTTCAAAGGGCATAGTTTACACACGGAGCAGCAGCTACGATAATGATAATGTTCACATATTTTTTACAACACTCGGATCTACAATACAAATTTTACTGGTCAGTCACTAATGCTTAACTTGACGATTGATATATTGATCAGTTGTCTGTATTTTGCTTGCATGTAAATATGTGCTTTCACCAAATTTGTTCAAAACGGTTGACACAATTTCTAACGTCGAAATAGTAACATAATAGTTATGATGTAATTGTCGTTGCTATTTTTTCCGAGTAATGTAAGTAGATGCCATAAGAATATGAACCCTTCATCTTTATTAGTTATGCCTGTTACAAAAACATAAGCCCTAAAACAAGAATTATGTTACGTATGTGAGCAAAAAAAATCGAACAGTTTTTAGAATTAAAATATCCAAAAGTATTTAACTGGGCAATGCATACATATGTATGTCCTAACTTGGTCAACCTTTGCCATTATCTAAACCGTATGTGCATTAAATATTAAATTGGAGTGAAAGTTCTTGCAGGACAGTTAAACAGAATCCGGTCGTTTTCGCGTGCTATTATTTGACAGGGAATGTGTCCTGTATTTCTTTCGCATAAACCTCTGTACCTGCAGTCCATCAACTAACCAACTAACTCAGTCAGGTAGGCTGCGCTGTTTTGTGAACGACGAGAAGGACGCCTTCTCGATGCAAGCAAGGAGCCACTGAGGAATGCAATCGATTACCTGGAATCGAAAATTGGTAATGGAGCATTTGTGCCTGAAAGAAAGTTGTATTGCGTATTTTCGGAAGTTAGGTAGCTATGCAATTGTTGGGTCAGAAGGAAGACTATTTGCCCCTCATTGTATAAAGTGTCTCGTAACCCAAATATTCATTGTGTTTCTTTTCCTCTAATTGGGAGTAATTTCTTTTGTGTTATTATCGTATTTCTGATTTCCTCTGTTGGTTTATTAGGGGGAAAATTACTCCACTTGTAAGTTAACCTCCATTAATTGCCAATTTGTTAATGACAGACAGGTAACTATCTGTATTGTGTCATTAGTTAATGAAAGACAAGTTTGTACATACATGAGAATGTAAGTAATACGTATCAGTGCGTTGAGATTAGTAACATGAGACGACAGGAAAATAAATAAGATTGATTCTAAGATTATTTCACGGATATTGGGTTTCAGTCAAAAATAGAATTGTTATAGTGTCTGCGAGGTTAACATTGTAATGTGACGATAGTAAGTAGTTAAGTTACATTATTGTAACTAAACTATACAGACAGACATAGTAAGTAGTTAACCAGGTTGGTTGAGGAACTATTTATATGATATCATTACTATTAAACGTAAAAATAAAATCTTAAGATTACCTGTAAATTTTGTAAGTCTCAAATTTTAATCACTGATTTCCTCCACAAAATATACACCCTTTAGTTCACACCAAGGACAAGCAACTTTCTCCCGTATATCTGAGGTATTGCCAGCTTTATACTTGAGTATCCAATTTGGATGAAATCACACTAATTTACGCATAACTTTTCAGTTTAATTTCATGCCAATCCGTTACTGAGAATTTGTAAATTTATAAAATTGGAAGCAACTTTCACTTTGTAGGAAATGTGGAATTTGTTCATAAGGTACAATGGAAATTCAGTGTTTCTTGTTGTGACGAGCAGGAAATGCTAGTTTGACCACAAAGAGGAGAGAAAGCAAGTTTGGTCGCTTTGAACTGTTGGTTTCTCTTGGCTTGTCAAATCCAACTGAGTCTTGGCAGACCGTTCCTGGCCTACAAAACCAAAGAAGCAACTACACCGGTGCTGGAGAGAGCTGCTGAACGGCATAACTGTTGGTGGTATGGTACTGAGAAAAGTTTATGGAGAAAGTGTGGCTACAGTAGCATATCAACTCCTCAGCCCCACAGCACTTTCTCCGCACATACTTCACACCATACATGGCCCAGACGCAAACATTATTGACCCAACTTTTACTCGGGAGTAGTAACAATAATAATCATCAACTATTTAATTCTTTCATTGGGCAGAGCATTGGAATATTATATGTGTGTGCTCAAACTACTCAAGTCCAACTTGACCATGGAATCTGGAAAAATTTCTTACCAGAAACTTGGAAATCATTATGTCATGTAATATACTCAAGTCATGAAGACTAAAGTCAGACGTTTAGTCATATATTTCTTAAGAATGAATGTAAAATTATATGAAATTAGTTGAGATTTCTTTCTCATTCAGATTTTGAAAGATACAAAGTTTTGATTTATTATTGTGCGTTGTGTACTTTTTCGTTTGCATCATGTGCATGTGTACATGAACAGTACTTAAAAACAGAGATGCATTATAGTTACAATACAATACTTCACGGGTACAAAACTAGAACAAATAATGACATGTTTAGAGTACAAAGTAAACTTTAAGGTGAAAGGCAGACTTAAATGATTTTAAACATGGGCAATACTCTTAACACAAATAAAAAACACAATTACTTAATAAATAGTTGGATGGAATGTTGCATAGTTTTAAAAAGCACGTTTTATGCATATTAAAGTTTTCACAAAACATGAACACTTTCGTAGTGTATAATAGCTCATGACGACCACACTGTCATTATTTCGGTACTAATATTGCTCCATTGTTAATGGCATCTTCTTTCCTCCACCTTTGTGGTGGAGGAAGATGCGTTGTAAGCCACACCACACTCACCCATTTTACATAATATTGCACAATCCACTGGATGGTTTTGAAAATATCTGAGTAAACCGTCAAAACTTTTTCGCGCAGGCCAATGAAATAATTCCAACAAAGTTGGAAACAACGGAGCTTTGAAATGCTTGAAAAGCACTAAGCACCAATTATATAGGATGTTGCATAATAATATAATAGCATTGTACTTTATGATATCACATATCACTACTTATTGATAAAAATACGAAAGTCCAGTACCATACTTAGTAAACCAATTGTTTCACTTTGTGTAAATATGTTTTACATTATGAAAGACTACAAGTCTTTTAACAGCTCAAACGGTAATATAAAGTATAACAACCCGACACCGGTTTCATGATAATTTAAAACTGAGACAAAAAACATACGTCAAAAACTGGAAAGTCCCTTGTCAAATAATACATCAACGAATACATGTTTAGTCTACCACAAAATGCTACTAATCTAATATACAAAATTGTCTTTGGCTGGATATAATATATTTCGTATTTTAATTATTACGTCCTGAAGAATTTGTGGTTCCAGGAGGTTTTGACGGAGGCACCGGACTGCCAGGCGGGGTGTGAAGTTTAGGTTTACTTAAAGCTGACCCCAGCCTAATTGATAACTTTTTAGGAGGTATTGGTGGGATGGGGGACTCTGGAATGGAAGATGGAGACGATTCCCCACCAAATCCACTAGATCTCCCAGATCTTATTTCTATAACACGAGCCGGAAGCGTAGCGCCACATTATTGATTTTTGTTCAAAGGATAGCATTGGCGAAGTTGGCCCAAGAGCAACACAGAGGCAAAACATGTAAGCAGAAAACAACATATACACAATAAGTATATACCTTCTAGATACAACATGATAATTAATACTATCAAAGTTCAGTATTTTATGTATAAAACATGACTAGAATAAACAGAGGTGTTTATAATTTGTTTTGTAAGTCGTTTTTGATTCTAATGTTTTGTACTTTTGCATCCTTTTTTGTAAAATTCGTCTCCTTCCTGAAAGGGAAAGCTGTTAAAGCTCCCAATTACATTGCATTATAAATTCCTACCCGATATGTCATTTACGGCCGCGTACATTGGCCTAATGACTGCAATATCTGTGATTCTAAAGTGATGAAATACGGGTCATTTGGAACTGAAGGTTAATCTTACCCGGTGGAGTAAATGGAATGTCATACGTTCGTCTGCTTGAAATAGGAATTGTTGAGTCTAATAAAGCAGTTGATAACTGGTTAGAGGAGGAACTCGAGTTTGCTGTTAGTGTAGTAGCTGAATTTCCCGAGACTCGAGAAGAGGCTGAGAAACTTGCAACTGTTAATTAAACCAAATGATATTGTAATACTAATCATACAGTGACCTTAATTACCAAGAGATAATACTTATGACTGGCTAACCTGAAGCTCTATTTGAAACTCCAGATGAAAATGTGGGAGGTGGCAAAACTGGGCAAAATACGCTTGATGCGAATTGTTCGAACGTTGACCGACACTTGTGGTTTTTGATAATTTTCGCTAAAGCCTTTGCTCGTACCTCAAAACTTTGAACATAAATTAAATAAATTAGGCAAATATACTACCTTTGTATATGGTTATGAAGTTAAATATAATTTACGCTTACTGATGCTCAAATAATTCCAGGGACGATTGCTTTGTACGAGAAAAAATATTAGATCCTTAGTTTTGATATTATACCATTTATACCCTCGCCCATATATCAATTCATTATTACCTTTGCACGAGAAGCATTTATAGCTGTCGCGCGAACCAATAACGCTAAGACGTCACGTTCAACTACAGCTTCATTGTATAAAGGGCCGAAATATGGGACCTAGCAAAAGTGTTCTTGTAGGTTTTTTATGGTGCATCTTCATACCAAAGAGCATTACATATATGTAGTAAATTACTATTACGTACCTCGGCTTTTCTAGAGATTTGAATTCTGAACAATCCAAATTTTAATGGGTAAATAACTGTAAATAAATTAATTTTTATCATGAATAAATAAAGAGAGATAGATAGATATATATTCTTATCCCGAGTAGTAGTATTTACCTATCAAAACATCACAAAATTCTGTTGGTATAATATCTCTTCTGTAGTCCCTCGAATGTTCAGACCAAACTAGATAAACCAATAAAATAAAGGTTTAATTAACTCCCCGTAATCTCACGAAATTCCTCGTATGTTACGTTATGTCCACCCTCGATTGTATTACCCCAATTTCAGCGAACACACATCCCGCCAACAACCTGGGCTTTTACCGGAGCAGTCGTAACAAATACGTGGTGGTGAGAAGTCGAAAAAAATTATATATTTTTCTGACTGAAATGTACGAGTGTAAAAACTCGAAAAATGGGTGCCAAGAAAAACGGTGTAGTTGGGATGACTTATATTACAATCACGAAAGATATTGTAGAGTAGGTCTCATAGAGATTGAAAATAAACACAGCTCAACTATTAGTTCCTCAACCAAAACGACTAAGAAAAGCCAGCGCGATCCCATGGGCGACAATGGCCAAAATTTTCTCTTCTCAGGTTATCAAGAAGAAGACAAGATGCTGAGGTGCATTTCGTCTCCAGTCAGGTAAATTAACTCGAAAAGATTAAGTAATCTCGTCTTCAACTTGAAACAGATTCTTAAATCAAGAAGTTATTAAAAATTTGTGATTGATGAAATGAACAAAATTAATTATATTTGATCTTAATGTGTAATTCTTCATCAGAACATTTCTCACCGGGGGAGGGGGAGGAGGAGGAGGAGGAGCCTTGTCGACATCATCATCACCTGTTTCGACCACCCGAAGGAGTAAGCATACTCTGCCTGACCTCCCCTACGATTATGGCGCTCTCGAACCCACCATTTCCGGCGACATTATGAAACTCCATCATGCCAAGCATCACGCGACCTATGTGACCAATCTGAACGTGGCGGAAGAAAAATTAGCCGAGGCGAAGGCGAAAGGCGACACTTCTGCCGTGATCGCACCCGCACTCCGATTCAATGGAGGAGGTCACATCAACCATTCAATCTTTCGGGCGAATATGAAACTCAAGGTGAGGGAGTAATTTTTAAAAATTTGAATAGAGGTGGTCGTATTTATGAAGTCGTGTTTTATTGACAGGACTCACATTTGACTAATGTCACCCCTCGGTTGAAAATATATGGCGAAACGCAGAACGAGTCAAGCGTAACAAGTCCGGCATCACTCAGTCACCGTCGCAATGGTCTTGACGAACTCACCAACGTTCCTCGTCGCCCCCTCAAAAATTCCGATCTCCCAAAGGAAGCCAAACAAATACTCCCCTACACTTTACCAACGAAAACCAAAGAAGACATTATCAACGAACATAATGCTATGTGTCAAGTACGACGAGGATACAGATGCCAATTCTGGTGTGTGACAAAACCCATCGTATCATTAAGGGTATCAACCGTCATGGATCAAAGTTACAAAGTGTGTCCAACTTACATACCAGTTGATGGGAAACCTGGTGTCTACACCTACAAATATGCTACAGACCCACAAGTAGAGTTCATATTACTGTTCGATATTACGTTCCAGGAAAGACATAATAGTCCAATTAATAGTTCATGTCATGCTGTAGAAGCTTTGTCCCACTTTATGTCAAAATTATGGCAATACCAAAACATACACGATCCTGCCAAATACCTTCCTCTGTATACTGCAGCTAATAATTCTTCGACCAATTATCATGCACGGTACTGGGAACACTTAGATTTTGAAATACTAATGAAAAGGTACGTTAACTGCGACAGTTTTAACATAAATTTCGATGCGAATTTAAATAGTCTATTCGATACAGTTAATATGCATTTTAGTGCAATGTACCCAGACCATGATTTAAAATGCACTAGACAATCTATAACTGAATTCTGTACCACATTTGACGCATTAAATGTAACCCCCCAAAGACGTTCTACAACCGTAAAAGTCAATAAACATGAGTGTCTCATTTGTGGAGTTGAATACGATAACCATACATTAGCGAGACATGTAAGTTATGCTCATCCCGACTGCGATAATTCTTGTAAAATCTGTAATGTAGTTACTAACTCCGTACAATCGAAACTGAGACACGAAAAATTGCATGAATTAAAAATTGAATGTTCAAAATGTCGTGTCCCATTTTCATCGTATAGCTCTAGAAAAAATCATGAGAACAAAAAAAATTGTATGTCATATGATTAAAATTGTACAATGTTTTTGAAAACTTAGTTGTTTTAAATGGGTCTGAAAATTTTTGCGAAAGTAAATAAAATATTAATCAACGGTAATCAAGTTTTGCTTATTCGGTGCTGTTGTTAGTCGTTAGTCTAATTATACAAGAGTTCATAATATGAAATCATACCGATTTCCTCCATATTTTCTAACTGCATTTGAAATACGTACCTATGTGTATCTCATCATTCCCGAGATGTCTCGTCTAAGAATGGAATTATATTAATCATCTCTGATCACAAATAATGATTAATTTTTGTCAAAGCACTTTTTGTAGTAGACAGTCTTCTGTGGTAGAAGGCATTCTTGTGGCAACGTGGAAAATAACCTCAGTGAATGAGGTTGCAAAGTAAGGTGCAGTGAGACCAGTACTTTTATTTCTTTGAAGTCCACCCATAAATCCAGTATGAGTCTCAAGATCAATTTCCCAACCAAGTCCTAAAAACACATCATTTGACTCATCTTTTAGATTCGTTGATAATTAATGATCTATGACATTTAAAATATCGTACCGGCCACAAAATCTTCATAAACTTCACTGCCACCGGTATTTGATAATATTGACTGTTTGTCTTCTTGCCCTTCTGCGACATAAATGACGGCTATTTTGTGAGTTTCTCTGCATTTCTAAAACCCAAACATATATCCAAATATTAGAAATATTAATAATGAGTAATCTTTGAAATATCTAGAAATTAACCAAACCAAACATTTAACCTGAGAGTCTAAATGCTTTAGTTCACGCAATAGTCTTTCATCTTTGTTCAGAACTGGTAAAATTAAATAAATAGATAAGTGTGATTTAAGAAATAAAATAAATTGCAGGTATACTGTTCGTACCGTCAATGGTGTCTCGTTTATCCCATCCCATCAGCCCCAACTGACTAAAGAACCTGGAAAGAAACAGTTAGTCAAAAGAAATACTCATTCTTGTCCGCCTCTTACGCTCTAAACTCCGTTTCAAGTTACTTGAGTTCCCCGCCTTGAGTAAGTTAGCCGAACGAGCCGAATAATTTTATTATTTGACAACATTTATTTTTATTTTGGCGTTTGAATTAATCATTTTAGTATGATTTTTACGCCAAAATAAAAATAACTTGTGTTAAATAATAAAATGATTCGGCTCATTCGGCTAACTTACTCCATGTGATGAAATCAAGTAACATGATACGGAGTTTAGACCGAAGCAGTTTTTTAATATTAATAAACTCGCGAGTTCTCTTGACTGATAATAATATTCGAATACTAGAAACTGGTTGCATACCTCCGGCTTAACATAAAGCTAGATCCGATATTTGTCACACTTCTTGTTAAAGAAGGCAAATCTCCTTGTTCGCTGTTAAAGTCTGTTTCAGGCTGAGAGTATGAAACCGGACGAGCCTTCATTCTATGGATGGAATAACAAAAATTGAATTTCATATGTCTTCATGCATGTGCAGATGTATAATATGTACGAATCTGTTTAAAAAAACAACGCACGTCAAGTCCATGTCAAACTTCATGAGAAATTCTAGTTCTGCATTCCTTTGGTTTACAACGGCTGCAACAACATCGTCTTCATTTTCCTGAGTAATAGCTGAAGGGGGTTTCCACGGAACATTTAATGGTTCCCCAACTTTTTGAAGCACTTCTTCACTTGTGTGCCCAATGTAACTCAAAAGCTATGGCGGTATAATATTTAGTACACAATTGTTAACCTGATGTACCATTGCATTGTATAAAAATAAAAATCTTTTGAACGCTACAAAATCCCTTACATCATCAAGGTTGTCTAGATCGTCTGCAGAGTTTGCAACCGTTGGGAGAACTCCAACTCCTCTTCTTCTCACTGTTAGCCGCGGACCCAGCTGAGGTAAAAAATTTCCAGTGATTGTTGACAAATAAAATAATTCCTCCGATTGGTTAGGTGTAGTTCTAGATACAAGACTTGGATCTACAACAAACGTGTAAGTAAACATATAGAAAATCTATTATGTAATACATGTAAATATTAATGATTTATTCAAATAAGGAATGCATGCAATAATCTGATATTATATATATGTACCATGCTGTTGGTGATCATCGTGTGGGTTTGGTGAATAAAGCTGGGCGGCATCCCAGGTACCTTTGCCACTCAGGTCACGCATAATGATTCGAACTTGTGACAATGAAGTCACAAAGCCAGAGGAAACTCTTGTACCTGACGAAGAAAGGTCTTCTGGAAGCTCGACAATTGACAATAATGTATTTTCGTTCAGAGCAAACATCTGAATGAACAATAAACAAAATTAACTTGGTAACTTCCTACTAGTTGCTACTAACTTGTAATTATAATCTACAGATTTACCTGAACATTTGGGAGAGAGAAAATATAAGTACTCAGCTCATCCAATTCTGAATTCAAACCAGGCAAATCGTCATTTTCTGACACAACAGAGCCACACTTGGAGGACCCGTTCGCCATTGGAAAATGACCCAGTTGCGTTAGAAGATGCGATATTACCTACGATCATAAATAAATTCATGAATTGATAGTGATAAAGAAAGTTTCATCAGGAAAGCATCTATATATATGTCCATACAGTTCGTGCCGCAAGTTTCACAGTTTCTAAATCTTGAGAAGGAGAATGCAATCCATCTGATTTAGTCAAAAATGATTCTTTATCGCCACCGGCTTTGAGATTTGAAACAGAACCACTGGTGATCTGATAAACCGAGTAAAGTACAAATTCAAATTATTCCATTCAATAAATAAATTAGCTCAACATGCGCATTTAATAATGTATGCAATACTGTTACCTGCAAGTCATCAAATGGGATGCTTGGATCAAAATCTTCCAAAATATGAAGGCTTCCGTCACATGTACTAGGGATTTGAAACCCTTTGGCAGCCATATGCAACACCTATTTAAAATATTTACGTTAAACCTATTTTCTTTTGCCGCATGCATAAAGCTTGAAATTATTTGCCCTTGCCTCAAATACAGACGAAATTAGAATTGGCTTATTATGTTCCAGCGGAGTTAGTAAGACATTTAAAGGAAGCTTCATGCACCATTCCCCAATTGTTGTGATGAGTGAAATTAAAAGCCGTTTCTCAGTTTCCACAGGCTTTCCAGTTTTCCAAGATGAATTCTTTAATGGCAATGCTTGTTGAAGACTCCATTTTAAACCCTGCAAAAAATACATTACTTACTGCTACTGTATAACTGTAAAATATAAGATTCTTATGCGATATTATCTAGATCCATATGGTTTTAATTACCTGAATTATTTGTTCAATCATTGGCAAAAAATTAACACAAATCTCTGATGCAAAATCCGAAAGCAAGAGCAACAGATCGGATGCGACTAAAGCAACACTTCTATTTGCCACCTAGTTATCAATTATTATTATTGTCAAAATACGTTTCACTGTTTATTAGACAAGGATAAACTTTTATGACGTGCTACTCACCTTCACCGAAGCCAACAGGACAGAAATAATTGTGTTAACTGTAGAAATTCGATCCTTTTCAGACTGTCTAAATCCAATGTAGCGAATATTGGTTAACTCTTTGCACAAGTAGATTGTTAGGGATTGTAGGCAAATAGCTCTGAAAATAAAATGTATAACAAAAACGCATTATAATTTGTGGAAATCATGATGCATTTTAGAGTAACTAAAATAGACAATTGGCAGCTTCTATACATATTTTTTTGGTATAATCCTTGAATTGCAGAATACTTACGCAAACAAAAACTTTGTGTAAAAATTAAACTATAATTAATGTATTTAATATTAGCCTCACCTAGCTTGTGAAGTTTGTTCGCTTTTTGAAAATTGCAATAGACATGACAAAACGACGTTCTGATAGTGGCAATAATGATAAGTTATTACATTTATAACAACAGTAGCACATGGATATATATGTGCATGGGTAGATCAACTATTTATTGCTTACGTTGGTAGCATGAGAGGTAACGGGTTGAAATTGCTTAGAATTCGGTTTTAAAATGGGCAGCTCCTTACATACATCGGCAACCGTTAATACTGAACCAAGGACTGAGGCAGCAGCTACTCTTGGTGCCTTTAAAACAGACATCATTAACAACAGACAATATATATCGTCATGAAAGTTGGACACGCATACTTTTTTCAAATCATCGGAGGTTAAGATAGAATGCGCAGCTTGGCTTAGATCGAGTAACAACAAGGAATAACCGGGAAGCATTTTAGAAACAAGTTTATATCCACATCTTTTGACAATTTCATTCACCATTTCCTGCAAAAATATAAAGTTAAATCAATTCCGCCTTAAATTAGAAGTATCTAAAAGTAATAATTTCATGGCTTACAGGTTGGTTGGCAATTATAGTTTTATGAATCGCAGAATAGAATTTAGTTAGGTACTCTTGAGAAAGAGGAATATCCTGATTCGCAATAGTAGCATCACACAACAAGGCACATGCAAGTACTTTTCCGCGATAATAATCGTCCGTTAAATCAAGAGCCTGAAAATAATCGTAGATTGTTTAATTATATTTCAATTTTTGAGTACAAGTTTGAATTTGAATTCAATTCAGATTAGGAAATGTGTCAACCTGCAAACACCAGGAAGAAAAACAAGTTAATGGGGGACACAGTTCGGATGGCGGAGGGGTAGACAAATTGTCCAAACTAACTCCTTGATTCAAACGCAACTAGATAGAACACCAAACAAAAAATCATACAATTATGTCATAAGATGGATAGATATAGATAGTGAAAAACCTTGTACAAAGTCCCCCATATTTCCGTTAAGACTTGAAAAAAGTGAGCGTGGGTTTTGGGACTTGTAAATTCATTAACATTCCCTAGAATCCCAAGCATACGTCTCCATAAAATAGCGGCTACGCTTGGCAGCCAACCTTTCACCGTACCACCAGATATAACACCCTTTACTTCGTGTTTAGCTTGTCCACCGTGACAATCTAAATACAAGCACAAGAAGAACAATGTATTAAATGCGTATTGATGTGTATTATTTGTTTTCAAGTTATTATGCTAGCTCACCAATGCTACCAGAATCGTCGATATGAATGGTTGAAGCATTTTCCAAGCTTGTGGTCGAGGAAGATATTTCCGCCCAATCGGAATTCAGACAGCCTGGTTGTCCTATATGTCCAAAGTGTGACGCAATCTTAAGCGTCCTTAGTGAATCCATCGAATGCGATTTCTTTCTCTGTCGTGTAACTTCTGGTGATGAGGAAATATAATTCTCTGGTGTTTCATGTTCTCGATTGGACGAAATTACAAGTGAATGTGAATGAAAATCTCCATCCGTAGAAGTTTCGTTTTCAACTTTTCTCGGTGTAGCAAGATTTCCATCACTTAAACTTCTCTTCAGTTTTCGTTTTGTAGTAGGAGTGGTTGTTGCCGTGGCTGAATAAACTAAAGATTTCCTGTCCGACCCAGTCCCAGTACTTGGATATCTATCTCGTTTACCTAGGAAAATAAATGCACACATTTGTAGACACATTTAATTGCCAATGGAATATACCATTGAAAAGAAATCAGAGCCAATTAACTATATATTACACATAGTTTCCGGTTTTTCACACACTTACCATCTGGAGCATCAGAAATTATTCTCTTTGCCTCGTGCTCACTAGTAACGGAAACTATCGGTTGATTATTTGCTAAGGCACCGTGCTTCTTTTTATTTCTGCGGTCAGAAACTCGGTCCAGTGGAAGGTTGGCCAAATCCAGGTTGTATACGTGGCGGGACAGCACCCTCGTTAAAGTTTCCATTGTTTTCTACAAGATAACAATGACAGGAAGATTAATTATATTATAGATTATATATAATGATCCCTTCAAATGCTTTTGAATTTCGAGACTTACCGACCACTCAGTAACTAAATCGTCACAAAATGTAAGTTGAGATAAAACCTGATGAAGTCTGTTCCATAATTCAGTCGACAAAGGTACGTTCAAACTTGCTTTTACCCAACTATATGCAATAAACAATTATGCAACATTAACCTTTCCTTGAATAAATACAGCATGCAGTATTAAGCTCTTAAGTAGATATATCACAGAACGGTCTACTTGCTTACCTTACGATTAGTGTTTGGAATAAAGCCGAAGCTAATTTGGAACCAAGAGAGTCTGGATTTTTTACTCCAAAATGAGATTGCTTCGTATCTAACACTTTTGAAGTAACATGTAACAGAACTACTAAAAGTTGTTCCCTGTAAGCATGAAACAATTTATTGAGCAAACCGTTAGTTAGTTATCTTTAGACAAATAACAACTGTACCATGTGTCACAATTCATTCGGGTATTCATTACGGCGTAGCGATATATGTTTAAGACTCGTTTGCAAATATCAACTTGTTCCTCCAAAAATGCCATTGCTGCTTCTATCCATTCAAAAATTATTAGATGCATCATTTAGAAACATGTAAATTACGAAATGAGTACACTTGCAGTATTATTGTTACTTACCATGTTTGGGGATTTGAAAAAGTAAAAATACTGAGGCTGAATTACAAAAGAAGACTTGAAGAACTTTTTGAGCACCAGATCTTAGATGTGATAAATACTCTTCTCGATTGTTATTTGCGTTGATCCCAACGGCACCGTAATATGAATCTGTGCGTAATCTATTTTTGGGAGAATCTAGGTTTCCAGCAACTACGGCTTCTGAATCTCCTTCCTCAGGTTCCAACATAAATACAGGCAATTCAGGTACCTGTGCATAATGCAAATCAGTTAAATATGTATAAATAACTATATTTTTAATGTTATAAATTTAAGCAATTATCCCATTGGGTGATCGTACGTTCATTTGTATCCAGTCTTTGTAAACACAAATTACTCTTCGAATAGCAACAGTGTGGACAAAATTCATCAGCAAGGCTCGTCTGAACACTTCATGAAGGAAATTAATATTGGATCTGCTTCCCAGAATAACGTCCTTTGCTATCACATTTGCGTCCACGTCGCTGAGAATATTTAATAACTTACAAAATTGCAGTTTTTTAATTAAATAAAAACTGCAAACGAATAAAACCCTTACTTATTGATGCTGGAATATGAGGCGATGGAATCTCTGTCACCCAAAGAGGACGGCGGTGTTGATATTTTCGGATCATCATGATGAGAATGAGCATTTTGTGAACTCCACCTGTTTTATTTCAAGATTATTTTAATATTTGCAAAATCTGCAAAATAACAAATGCTTACGATGCCATTTGTCCCGGAATTGAAGATTCCATAGATCGGTAGACTGAATGAGCATAGTTGGCTATCGGTAAGATGATGTTTAAATTATGTTTAAATTATTTTTGTCCCCAGGTAAAAACGAAAAAATACATATCCATCATACCTATCCATTTTACGAATACAACCTGGCATGCTGTTATGACATTGTTTGAGAGATCGGCACTTTTTCTCGGTTCAGGTAGATCTACGCACGAAATATGTGTATATATTTATAATTAACGACTGCATCGGAAAAGCACAAGTAAAGATACAGTTAAGTTAAATATTTAAGTTTAACGTACCTAAGGATGGTTTGTAAATGTCTGTCGTGACGTTAAAATCACTAAAGATTCTTGGCAAATAAAGCTCCTATTAACAAAAAAACTTTCAAGTAAAACGTTATTCACAAATTTACAAAAAACACAAATACCTTAAATTTCTCGTATAAAAATTCAATGCTTCTCGACCACATCTGGCTTCCATCGTTCCAATGAATTTTTGGAGCTTGAGACACCATGCAGTCTAAAAGTAGTTCAAGAAAATATGATGTTGGATCTTCAGGCAGCAATTGCCGGTCCCCAGAACTGGCTGGTAACACGGGCGTTATTTCATAAGGAGACGCTTCAAACGAAGGATCGCTTGGTGGCGGCCATGATTCAGCACCAGGTAAGCTTCGAGTTAAAAAGATTAATGGTACAATAACCGCGACTAATATTGATGACTGCTGTCTTGTGTATTTTCATGTAGAACATTTCATAAAGTTATAATTAATTACCCAGGAACAAGAGAAGCAAACATGGTATGGACATACGCTGGACCTATTCACAAAATTGAACAAATGATGAGGTCCATTATGTGTAAACAAAAATGCCTCCAGTGGTTGCACATTCACATACTAACCTGCAGTTCCAAGGCACTGGTAGTACATGATGAACAACCTTTTTTGACATAATTATATATTAAGATAGGGTTAGATATGCTAAGCATAGCGATCATAAGGGTCAAACATATAAATTATCACTACCTAATAGCTTGTTTTCGCAGTGCCATCGAATTTGCTGGATGATTTAGTTTGGCCATTAATCTAGAAATCGAATGTAATTGCCAGCGACAGTGGAGTAGGTCGGGCAGGAGCATTATAATTCTTTCCAATAGCTGCAACACACTTTCCAGCTCTTCTCGCTGTGCTCGATGAACTAAAACATTGGTATATTTTAAATGCATGTTTTATGGCAATAAAAATCATTATTTACAAATATATTGTAGCACCATAATATTCACATTCATATAATAATAAGAAGAAAAGAAGGTATACAAAAGCAAAGACCGACTACCTCCTAAATATTTAAAAGATACATAAAAGGATGGTTATTATTATATGCACGATTATGCATTTAATACCACTAAAAATGCAGCGTCACGTAAAATGGAAAATCATGCAGGGTTTGTTTATTGGGTGATTTGGCCAAGGTGACACGCGTAGAAGCAACGTCGCTAAATTATTTATTACCGTGCAAATTATGATAGACGTTTAGTTCAGTAATTATGCAATATTACATCCTAGCTTCATTCCTCTATTATCTACATAGCTTTACAGCATACTAACGGCACTCACCAAGATAAAATGGTAGATTTTCAGATAATGTGAAAGACAGGGAAGAGGGAGACAGAAAACCTGTAAACGAGGAATGTCAATCCACAAACTCTACACCATGACACCATCACCGTAAGACCATAACCACGCAGACCAAATCAATAAGAAAATGAGAATTTTGAAAAATATTAATGAAGCATTAATATAATAGTCAAAAGTACTTTCGTCAACTAATGAACTAAATGAATCTCGCGTGCGTAAATATCCAATCTTCATAAGGTAAATGATGTTACTGAGTGATAAATAGTTGAATCATACTAATCATAATACTACAAGAATCTGGTAGTTTCGTACCTCCTTTAACCTTAAGGGAACTTTCCGCACAAACAATGCCCTCGTACACCAAGTGGTATATGTGTGAATAGTTGGTGGCAAATAATGCTTTGGCTTCGCTAATGTCCACAGATTCTAAAACATAAGAATATTTGTGTTCTTTATATGAATGAAATGAATAACAAACTTAACTAAAATGTGCTACCTACCCAAAATCAGCTTCAGATGTTTAAGCCTTGTTTGAACGTCTTTCTTTCCGTCAAGGAATTTGACGGTCGACTTTTTCACATCTGTCTGGGCTTTTTGGCGACTAAACATTTTCGTTGTATATAATTGAGCTTGATACGCCTGAATTTAAAATTATATCATTTTTCTTCTTGACAAAAATGTTTGGGTTTCCTCCCTGTCGAACTATGACTTTAACACTCATAAATTAGGTCGTCTTCGTCTTCCATTGCTACTGCGTACAACAATAGTCGGTTGACGAAGTGCAAAACCGAACCTGTTATAAACTTATGGACCTCTCAAGCTGCCGAGTATTTAATAGATCCACGCGTAGAGTTTCGAATGACATTTGGAAGTACATACAACGTCGTGACTGTTCAAGTTCGGCCGTATTTTTTTACCTTTGGTCAAGATTCCAACTTTAAACAACAAATACATAAATGCAGGTTATTTTACTCATTCAACAAAAAATAATAGTTTGTGTTTAGCGATGCTTTTACCATTTAAAATTTGTAAATGTAACTTTTTATTGGTTCGATAGTCATTTTTTAAATAAACATATTTCCTAAATTCAATACACCGTTCAGTTTCATATTCCTGAATTTGCCTTTCTTTCTGTTCTTAAATGTTTCGAACTAATGTACTCTTAACTATCTAAACAAGAAGTCAAACCCTAATTGTAATTAATGTGTATGATGTATGAAGTTTATTAATTTATGATTTACGTGAGCTCCTTCTGCAAAGTGTGCAAAAGTACCGTATTTTGGTTTGTTGCTGTCAATTTTTGGCAGATTTTTGTGTATTTGGTGCAGGGCAACTGGATATGCCATCCACTCCGCCAAACTACAAATCCACATTTGGAGTTTATTGTATGAGTCGTCACTCGTCAAGAATTTTTTGATTTTTATTCATTTTCGCATCGTTTGTAAAAAAATACTTTATTGACTAAAATCTCCAGTAATATAACCAGAATAATAATTCAAGTTGGAAAGAACCAAGTGGAAGACAAGTTATTGGCTCAAATTAGAATTGTTGGTTTTTGATTAGTTCTACATTTCCAGTTTGCACATCCAATTTTAGGATTTCAGAAGAACATTCTGAAATGGTGTAACAAGTTGGTAGCCGTGTGAAACATGTATTCGTCCAATTCAAGTAGAACTCAATCGCCAATCAGTTTTTCAAACTACGGTCCCGGCTCCTTACCATCACCAGCGACACATAGGTACAATAATAAGTTAATATTCAATGATCAATATATTATTTTGAAATCAATCAATCCATTTATAACATCAGACATAGTAAAAACTGTATGAATTATTTTCAGACACGGCTGTATGAGTGCTGCGGCCAAAAGATACAAGTATCTCCGAAGGCTCTTCAAATGCCACCAAATGGACTTTGAATTTGCTGCGTGGCAGATGGTGTACTTGTTCATTTCACCGCAAAAAGTGTACAGAAACTTTCAATATCGAAAACGTAAGCTGTCAATAATGTCAATACGTTGAAAATACACGAGAAGATTGCATCAATGTTAAGAACATATTTTTATCTTTGTAGAAACGAAGGCCCAGTTCGCTCGGTGAGTTAGATTTTTTACTGTTCGTACATACATATTAAACTTGAAGTGACATGAACACAAATTTTGTCGTGTTACGAAACTCGATGTTATAACCTAATAATAGACCATTTATATAAACGCGTAATTTTATGTTATATAGTGATGATCCTGCCTTTTTAGTCTTGCTAGGTGTATTCTTACTCGGTAACGATATATATATTGAATGAAGGTAACAAATTTTAAATTGAGATTAATAATGTGGAAACATGTTCCTTGTAGTGTCGTCAGCTGGATTCGCACTAGTTTTGAGACTGACATTCCTTGAATTTGTCCGTTTGTTTGCGTATATTGTAATCGTGGACTGCATAATGGTGGGAATTGCAATAGCTTCGCTAGTTTGGTAAATTAATATATTAATAAATAAGATCAGTGGCAAGTGTTAAAAATATAACTGAAAATATTATATTATTTAGGTTTCTTTCAAACAAGTACTTATTGAAACCAGGAGTTCCAGAAGACAGTAAAGTGGAGTGGGGATACTGCTTCGATGTCCACTTGAATGCTTTGTTCCCACTTTTAGTGTTACTTCATGGCATAATGATATTGTTGTACCACGGTAATTTTTACAAAAAATTTCAATCTTTAGTTATCAGATAATTTAATTGAATTTTAATTGTTATAATGTTTCCTATTTCCTAGCGGTTATTAGTCACGAATGGACCATATCAATGGTCTTGGGGAATACATTGTGGCTCATCGCGTTGGGTTACTATAATTATATAACATTTTTGGGATATTCATGCCTACAGACCATGCGATCGACTCGAATATTTTTGTATCCCCTGAGTTTGTTAGTTGTCGTCTATCTTGTTACTTTGTTACTCGGGTGGAATATCTCCACCTCGCTAATCAACTTTTACAAATATCGGGTATTATAAGGAACAGTCAGGAGACGACACGCCGCATATAGTTTTATTTATTAGTTTACTTTCTATACCCGTAATAATACGAAATGTTGTTAGCTTTACGTACGATTATATTAAAATACGTAGAATAAAGTCAAATCATATTTATGTAAAATGTGCATTAATCCATAAGTATCGTATTTTCGCCCAATAAACTTTCTAAGCTGTTGAAACTAACGTCCGTTTTCGGTATGAGTTTATTTTTTTTTACAAAAAATAATATATCAATTAGTTCATGACTCTTTACTTAATGTGCATGTATTAAAGCTGTGGTTTTGTTATTATTTGAATTTACAAAGGTAAAGTTAATAAATATTTTTAGGTCATACTCACTTTTAGGAAATAATCAAGAGAGAAAAGTTGTACTTATTCTGAAATAAGAATGGGAAACTTTGTTGCTGTGTTATCGTAAAATGTGCTTGCACCAAATAGTCAGCCGTAATATAATTGAACATCAATGTGGTTTAAAAGGCCACAACATTTAATTACGAGTACAATATGAACAACATTATTGGATGTGCAAAATGGTTGGTTTTCCTGAATAATTTGATTTTGTTCTGAGGCTGGCCTGGAAGTACAAAAAGCTCGTAGTAATTTTCTAATTAAAAATTGTAGTGGTCATAAATTCTCCAGCGTACAGTATATTAAGCAGTTGTTTTTTAAAGTAAAAGACACCATTGTTTACTAATAAACTGGCAATTACAATGCCGTATAAATGCCAGATAACACAAAGTATCGAGTATAAATACTTTCATATCTATGTACACACGGTAAGTAATTAACTTAACTAATACATATTAATCTCATCATCAGTCATCAGGAGCGTTGATTTCTTTTTCATCCAGGTCTTCATCCTTGGCTAAATTTTTATCCTTCCCATTTATTAACTTTAATGGGGTGTATCTTCCGCTAGGAGCTAAAAAAACTTTGATTACCAAAACCACACCACAAAACTAAAAATAGTATCAAATAAATCAAGTTACCTGCCGATCCTGGGCGATCATGGTCATGTCGGTGGTAAGGGAGTGGTTTGAGACAACAGTAGTGCACCATCAGAAATAGGACGCAGATGAACACGGCGAGCAATGAGAAAATTTTCAAAAGGAGATCTTTGGGGATGAATGTTAAGAAGATAAACCCAAATATGCCCCCAATTCCACGACCTAAATGACATTTTAGCGCATGTTAACAGGCTTTTTATACACGTAGGTATATGCATGTAAGTACAAGCACTGACCAATGCAACAATAAATGGTCACAACAATCGTCTGACACGTGGCAACTAGACTTCTGGGGGCGCTGCGAAATTATGAGAAACACAATTATTAGGCATCTCAGTCACTCAAATTCAGTGTTTAAAAAAATTCTTGGCATAACAAAAACAATTCCTTACGCGGCATACGTCGTGTAAGAGGCAGTGATCCACACCATCAAAACGGAAAAAGTTTCCATCGCTTTCAATAAAAAGCTCCATTCTGGTTCAGCATCCGTTAAGTAAGCGTAACCTGAAACATCACCAGCATTTTTTTTACAACCGATGATCAGTACATAACAACAAAAGAAAGACATTGAAGCAAAATCAAACTGAACAGTCCAATGCATTGAATGGTGGCAATAAGCACATTTTCATTTTCACCCATTGTTATCGCAGGATTTTGTTTGGGATGAATTTGCATGCAACAATGGAGTTCGTGACAGCAAGTGGTGTGTTGCACATCTCGCCAGCCAGCCAGCTAGCTCACGAGAAAAACTCGACACTGAAAAATTAAAGTGTACGCAACAATGAGGAATTGTCCAGGTGTAGCCTTTCGCCTTGTCATGTCATCCTTGACAGCACACCCACACCAATATTTTGCCCAGCCAACCAACCACCAAAGTACCCAGACACCTTTCCCAGAAGAATGGAATGGCTATGTTGTTGGAAGAGTGAAATGTGATGTCCCCCACTCTCGAAACTTTTATGAAATAATGGCGACTCATCCATCCTATCGTGAGATGCATATCCCATAGTGAGTGTGATAATACCTTCCCTCACGACAATGGGAGCGGGGGCTTATACATATCTATTCACGGCATGGAAAACTTAACTTATGCATCCACGTTGTCACCTGCTTGTTAAATAAAAAAGTATAACATTTTCTCCAAAACGAGAGAAAATGATTTTATTCGAACGTTTATGTTACAGGAAAAAGAAGTTGTGTCTAAAAAAAATCTGCAAATTGATTTGTTCCTACAACGTATGTACATCTGCATACAAAAATGAGCGCAGGTGCTCCAAAATATTAAGATGCCTACAAAACCTAATGACAACCGGAATAGCTGATTAAAGACTGGTAACCAAAAATTAAAATTATCGTTTGCCACAACCATCCACCCAACCAGGCTCGAGTGTAAACAGCAATTCAAGTGCAGCAACAACGATAATAACCATAATTACGAGATGAGCATGATATACACGAACTACAAGGAGATCGCGGAAAATGTGCGTTGGTTGGGTGATGCTAGGAGGCAAATGGTTATCCAATACTCATCAAGCGCTGATGTAATGATAACGACGATGATTTTTAATTTGCCCAACAACAAGAACACCTGAACCTGAAGAGCAGAGGGGATATCAAACGCTAATAACAATGAACAAAAGGATGAGAATCTTTCCCGAGCTCTCTCCCCTACTCCCACCTCCACATGAGATATTATTAATAATTAAGCTGTCACTAATTTCCTCTCATTAACACAATCTAATCCATTTCATTACCACATGTTGGCCTTATTAATTTCAGCTTTTCAACTCAAACTCTACAAGTCATTGTTTGTAAAATTGTACATCGGATTCCATAATTTTGTAAAACAAAGAGAAGTACAAGTTTTTCGCCAGTCTCATCCTGCCTCAGGCGTTGGCAAGAAAGGATTTGTTCTCATCAAAAGCACAAACCGAGAATTGGGAGTGAAATGTGACGTGTACTGAATTCGCATGATGATGAACTACAAGTACGCTCGCCTGTACAGGGTGATTTTTTTTATTCTTGAAAGGAGGAGGCACTCTCCTTACGTGAAATGCCCCGCCGTGATATTCGGCTCAATTTTTGATATGTTGTACATCTCGACATGCTGAACAAAAAATATATTGGTCGCTAAGCCCTAAGTGACCTGGTTCGACCGGAAATAGAGGTCAAAGGTCAGTGCACTTTTTTGCTCCAAAACCCAATAAACCGTATATTTTTGGAAAGCTACGGACCTCACCAGTCCGAATATACACCAAAATGTGGTCAAAGGTAAACCCTTGACCTTTGGGGGTCAACCCTTAACCTTTTAAGGTGAAGTATGTCTTTGGGCTAAGGTGAGATTTTTGGGGAGAAGTGGCCAGAGTATACTTCTGATCGGATGACTGCACCCATACAGGGAAAGGGCACTAAAAGGTTAAGGGTTGACCTCCAAAGGTCAGTGGTTGACCTCGAAAGGTCAAGGGTTTACCTTTGACCACATTTTGGTGTATATTCGGACTGGTGAGGTCCGTAGCTTTCCAAAAATATACGGTTTATTGGGTTTTGGAGCAAAAAAGTGCACTGACCTTTGACCTCTATTTCCGGTCGAACCAGGTCACTTAGGGCTTAGCGACCAATATATTTTTTGTTCAGCATGTCGAGATGTACAACATATCAAAAATTGAGCCGAATATCACGGCGGGGCATTTCACGTAAGGAGAGTGCCTCCTCCTTAGATAACATGGCAAAAGTCATTATCCTCGTACACAGAGCGGAGAAATTAACCCCGTGCAGTTAGTGTGTGCCGAGACGAATGAGATTGTTTTACGTACGCGAGAAGGATCGAGTATCTTTCTCACTGAAACCTTACTACTTTTGTGTGAGAAACTGAGAATCGTAGAAAAACAAATAGAGAAAAAGTGTTTACTTGCCACCAACATTGAGAATGTGGGAATAATAACGAGCAGGAAGCAAAGGAAACACTCTATCCCGAAAGGAAATGGACTTCCTAACTTTTTTACAAAAGATCCATCACACATGATTTTTGTGCATTTTTGCAGCATACGAAATCCTTCATACATACATATTCATGCGTCCAATATAGATAGTCTTTATATATGTATGCTCACCTGTAAATTGTAGAGACACAACGACCAACGCGATGGCAAAGATGTTTTGATGTCCACAGTAGTCGATGACTTTCTCCACTCTGCAGATGAAGACGAGGGCTGGTGCAACTGTGGCCGTAGCACCAATGGCAATTAGCAGAAGGGAACCTCCAACAGACTTGATTTGGTAGAATGACAAGACATCATTAAGAATTTGGAAGCAACCCAAAATTGCAATCATGCAAAAGAACATTAGTGAATGACCGCGGCCCGACCAGCGACGAATCATGGGGCCGACCGTCTTGGGCTAGGGGGATACCAAAAGTTAGAAATAATGAACAACAGGATAATAATCTTTCTCAAACTTATCTAGCACTAGCTATATTGTCTGCAGATATTTTATTTATTTTAATAGATGACAACCTTTGGAACCCACTCCGCGTGGTAGGGCAGGCAAAAGACGAGGAGTGCGCAGACAAACAGCCAGATTGAGTAGGCCGCTAGATACTCCAACTTCCTGAAATTAAGTCATGCGGATTACTTCTCGAATTAGTCAACAAATAATAAAACAGATTGCCAAAGCAAGCGGAATAAATACGAGCAATTAAGTAGAATCATCTAGGCAATTGTGCCATAGAGAAGAAGTTTCTTCTTCTTCTTCTCGTAATGTCTGTGAGCAAAGCTCAAGTTTATGTGCTCAATTTGTAGTAATGATGGTCGTGATCATGATGAAAAAAGTTTCTTCTGTTGGGAGGCAGGAAGACCACAGACAACATTGATTATGCGAACAAGGACAAATTATTGTTTTTCTTCAGAGAAAGTTCCACACTGAACGGACAAACGGGGCAAACTTTCACCAAACAGTGAGTGAAAGCATTAAAGCCATAAAGCCCTCCGTACTGGGACACGCGACACGAAATGACTTTCTCTCCGAATTCTGTGTGTTTTTGAATTGTCCACTTAAAAAAGTACTGTCAACCCATCACAATGAAAATACTATGCTCTGTGGGTGGACCTACTTGTCGAGTTTGTACAATACTTGTAGTTTATTCATACATGCATAAATTAATTAAATAAATTTGTGCCAAATTGTGCAATCCTTTTATTTTGTTTTTTATCCCACACAACTAATTTTATAAAAAATATAAAGTATGAATATGAATTCTGAATTATACTGAAAGAATAAAAAATAGTGGAAGTCTTACTGCGATAGTGTTCTTACTCAAGTTACTCAGCATGTGCCAGAAAAAACTTTGTAATAATACGCCAATGAGGAGGTTTTATGGCATGCTCATTGTTTGCTCTGGCTGGATATAAATCTAAAGTACATCTCTATTTACTTACACCGAGGAAAAAAACGAATGAAATCTTGAGTAGCGTAGAAGAGGAAAAGTCACACGCGAAGAAAATCATACATTTCTTCTCAAATAATAAACTTTTCGTCAGGATTTCTTTTACAGAAATTTTTTGGCACAAAGTGTAACTTGAAATTCGTGTTGAAATAAAATCTGTCTAACACGAACAAAATTCACTTGGTTTTTCAAAAGAAATAAATCAGGGTGTGAAACACATAGGGAAATCTATTACAAGTACTACTGACTCAGAATTACTTCACCAAAAATTTGATTCCCGCTTCGTATCCCTACCACACTAATAGCATGGGAAGGATACCAGCGCGGGATGGAAAAGAAAAACTGAGTTGATATTACAAAAGTAAGTTATGCATATATCTATGTACAATATTGTCATTAACCACAGATCTTGAACAGTCAACTTTTCTGTCAACATTTAATCAATGTCTTTGTGACCTTTCTTTCCACCCAGAAAAATGGGAACGAGAAACGGGCTGGACCATCGTTAACGTTGATTGATGACCAAGGTATTTCATCATATCTTTCATGGAAGCCACCATTAGAGCGGAGCCAAGAATACAAAGCACACACAAAGCTTCCAAACATGAGTAAATATCGCGATATGAATTCTGAATGGGGTTGATTGTTCCAGACAACCCTCGGCCAACCCATCATCAGGACATAAGTAACAATAACCTTCATCTATTACCGTTCACTCAACAGCTTATTAAGTCGTTAACATTTTTAAAAGTTTAGCCTACAAGACACAACTGAGGTTGACTCTCATCGTATTTGCACACAATGCATGCATAATAATGTTATTCATGCCGGAAAAGCACAAACAGATGTCCCCCACTGATGTGGATGACAAATGGTGGTCCAACCCAATGCATATTCCTTGTCACATGAGCAGAGAGCACAGTTTGTCGTGTAAGAAAGTGAAAGATTTTATGAAAATAATAAATCCTTGTCTCACTAATCAACCGACAGACTGAAAAATGCAACATTTGCATAACATTCAATATATATGTAACGTGTATGAAGTCATCGGCTTGGTTGATGTCTGAGCACTCCAGAAATTACGAATCTAAGTGAACTGGTTGCATAAGAATCCTTCGCCCACAATATTATGCTGATTATAAATAATAGGGTGGAAATTGAGAGGATGAGCTGGGCATGAAGGTTAAACTTTGAAGTTGAATAGTTTTAAATGTATGGATGCTGGGGCATTAGAACTGCAGCTATAACTAATACATGTACACAAATGTATGGGTTTTATTAATGGGATGGGTTGAGCAGACACATAGAACAGGAAGATAATTGCAACTAATAACTGGCATCATAACCACTACTGACAAAATGAGACTAAGGGTATTGAGCAGATTGAAATAATAATCGTAATAATGGGCCTTGTCCCGGATTCCTTGATTATACGGATTTGTTAAATTACAAAAAAACACGGATCTTTCCATGTTTCTTCGTTCCTGACCGAATGAGCACACAAGTGCGAGAGTGGAGAAAAATGGTAATTTTTGCATTTTCGCTGGCACATAAGGCATGGAGGCAAGTATTTAAGTACACGTACCAGGGGACCTCGACAATGGAGTGGACGAGGTCGAAGAGGAGAACCGTTCCTGGAGGGACCAGCGCATATCCGAGCGCCGCATAGGTGTACTGACAGCCAAAGTAACCACTGTGTTCGTGGGACATGGACACAATGGCAGAGTTCAACAGTCCAGCTGCAGAGATCACTAGCATCTGAAATCGTAAATATAAAGAAAAACTAATTATTTTCATCTTTTTGCTGCTGCTGTGCGCCCTATTCTGCCACCGGCAAAACTCTGGTTGGCTTGTAGTGTAAAATATGTAGGCAGTAGTAACAATAATGTTTCTTCGACACATGTTACAGTAATCATTTTTAAAGATTGGCGTTTAGTAAAAATATTAACGACCCATTATTATGTAGGAGGCATCGGCAATACTTATGTATTATTGAAAGCTTCCGAGGCCGACGTCTTTCTATTAACATGTTTTCTAAATGTAGCGTGGTAAATGAATTTCGAGTTGTGTCACGGCATTTATTTTTATGTACAAGGTTCATTTCTAAATGGGATGATGAAGGAATGAATTATGAGTTGAACACATTTTCAGAGTATCCGCAAAATGGATAAGCACGCATTCTTGACAGCTTCCTTTGGTCAGTACTATTTCCTATGTATGTGTAGTTATGTGTATGTATGTACTTGCACCCATCGTCGGAAGGAAGGTCGCACGTGGTGTCATGAAACCTCATAAATTGACAAAGTGGTAAAAGCACCCAAGTCTCAGTCTTGTCTTTCTAAATTTATCAGGACTAGTGGGTCTGCAAATGCCACAACTCCCCAAAAACCACGAAAGCCATTTATCCTCGCTGCCACGAAGCTATCCTCAGGAGAGCCAGTTTCTCTTCTATGGTGCAGTTTGTCTGTGGGGATGAGAATGAGACATGGGTGCAACTGCTGGGCTGGATGGAGTTGAGACTGTGTATGACCAAGGAAGGAATGGGGAGCGATGATCTTGTTCGGAAATCCACACAATTTCTCAACTCTCTTTCTCTCTCTGCTATGGCCATGGGGACGTCGAAAAGAGTCGTTTGTACTGCACTAAAGATGGAAGATAAATTAAATTGCATTGTCCCTCGCATTTTTCTCAAAATTGACTTTTTCACCAAGAAAGAAAAGCTCCTTGCATGGAACTGTATAGGAAGTAAAAGAAGTGCATTTTTGTGACTTCATCTCGTCCTCCCCAAAATGTATTCATAACAATAAGGAATAGAAAGATTCGTGGAGATGAAGTTTTGTCTCGTCTGAATTTCTCTGTACTTTTCTTAAATTGATTTTCTTGAGACGACCGAGTGGATGGTGGTAGATTTCACTCTAGAACCTCGGTTTAATCTGGTTGTTACTTTGAATTCTTTTCCAGGATGGGCTTTGTGTGAATTTAAGCATCCTGCCTACCTGCTTAGCATACAAATGGGTTTTGGTGTTTACGATATGCCCCACACTGCTGCTGCATACAGGGGTTCGACTCCTTAAAGAAAGACAAATCATCTCAAGAGGAGCCAATTGTTTAGCTAAATCATCATAATCATGATTAGTGGATTGGTTACGTTGCCCTTGTTCGTTTTAAGCAGGATAATTGGAATACGCGGAGAAAGGGGTGTGAAATACTTTGGATCTTGATTAGGCTCTAGAAAATTTAGGGCAATAGAAAATCAATTAAGATAAAAACTCCTGTAGACAGCGGTGGTGTAATATATTTAGGACATTGGTGGGTCAGAGTTTACTATAATGGTCACGATGTACAATACGTATGACTGTATGAGAAAGAATAAGACCGTGGAATTAACAACTGCTTCCCTATCCGATTTCAATTTATCGAATTTCAATCCCTCCGGGAAATAGGTAATCGATCCATTATTGTAATAGCCATACGCACCCCACGGGCACTAAGCACTTAAAACCAACCCAATTTCATACCAATTTGGACCAATGGACTGAATGTTCCCATCAGGAGTATTCCTATGTGTACCTACTTATACATATATGAATGAAGAGTGACAACTGTAGCGCCATATGTTGTCCAATAAAAGTTTTATTTATGTAAGTGTACTTGAAATTCATGGCTTTCATTCCATCAGTTTTATGTAGGTTGTTACTTTCCTGCATTGCATCCAGGAAAGGTACACAATGTGGACGAGCAATGCATACACCCATTAATCTTAATACAACATTGTGCGGGTTTATTTCGGAGTTTGATATGCAAATATTTATGCACCGCTCGTCTTCCACATATTTGATATATTTACATGGAAAGTAATAAAGCGGCCAATCTACGCTTATTAAGAGACAAGTGGTGGTTGGTGATATAGCACAGTTCTAATACGAAATCCTTATCCCTTCGATATTCGCGTTATCATCCTTTCAATCATAAATTGGCTTATCAGAGCGAGCGAGTTGAGCAATCATAGACGGACGAACGTCATTTCATATTCATAATATTTACTTGCTTTTCTCAGGAAAGCTGCGTGTATTTGTCCTGGATTTAGGAAACTGATAATAAATTTTGGATGCACCTGACAACGCTGCCTCTTATTTCCTTCCGGAGAGCACATTTGCTTATTGATCTCTCGCTGTTAGACTCCTGAAAATGAGGGTTTCTCTTCTTTTCTCTCCTCCTGCCAAACTGAAGTGCGTCTATATTCCATTAGCAAGTACGTGATGCCAACGGGAATGATATGAACATCTCGTCTCCGACTCGTGGACTCGTTCTTGGCCTTTTCACAAATATACTGCACGGCGGATAAGTAGATAGAGATGTCTACAGCAGCTCCTCTGGGTCGACTTGGAACATGTGCCGATTCACATAATGCCAATAATATTTTGTATGGAACACAACCACCCACCAATCTCTCCAAAAGGAACCGAAAAGCTCATGTGTGAATGTTACATGTTGAAGCCATTTTTTACAACCCTTTAAAAAGGCAATAATGAATCCTATTACGGTTCAGCCATAAATACTTGGTCTATTAAATTGCCCAATTTTTTTCTGTCCGTTTCTATGAACTTCCCGACCCAGACTAGAGAGCGAAAGTGAAAGACATGCTCAACGGCTGCTGAATTGGTTTACAATACTTTTGATTTTTGACCGGCATTACCAAACAGAGGATGCAATGTAGTAGCGTTTCAGGGATTAAGCGGATTTACGACTTACCGTTCCAAGGGTATGGATTCCCACGAAGCAGATAAATGAGATGAACCATTGGACAAAGTCGGACTGCATAAGAGGGAACAATTAACATTGTGCTGTTCAACTTTGTTTGCAGTATCATAATACAAAATGGGGCTCTAGGGATATGGTCAGTCAAAGGGTACCTGACAAGTCCATTGGTCATCCTCCCCGGCGGTGTCCCAACGAAGGTCGCAGGAAACATGACAATGTGGAGACACAGGAGAACAGGACAAAAGGCTCCGTTGCTCTCCACTCTCCGAGGAACCTGAGGACAACAAACCACAACAATCAGATTCAACCAAAATCAGAATCCCCCAAACAATGAAATGTGTCCATGTATGTATATGAGAGGACGTGCATTTTAGTAATAGTACAAAGCATATATTAACCCGTCACGCGTGTAGGTCGTCGTGGTTTGATGTACAAATTACTGTAAAGATCAATTGCATCCTTTTGTGCAACGGATGGAATGGAAACCACACACGGAATATAAAAGTATTCTGCATTGACGCATTTTTCTAACAATTTTGATTTTATAAAATGCATTATGTAGTCACAACCAAATAACCTGAATTTGAATTTATAATAGTATAAGCTTAAACTTGAGACGCGATACGCTAAATGGTCATTTTAAATTATCTCCCTAATCAAGTCACCTGCTTACATTTAAGGTACGTCCAAAGTATACTATGTATTTACCCTTTAAAGTGTCCAAGTGATACACTGATGTACGAGTGGAATGCAAATAAGGCTAGATACTTTCCAGTAAAATAGATCACATAAATATTAATGTTGGACCTTTCTGTCATTTTTATGGGATAATTTATCGGCCAAAGATAAATATACCCACGGAATTGAAATTACATTGAGTATGTAATCGAGTGAATATGAAGCAAATTCAGCTTTCACTGATTTGGTTTGTTTATACATAAATATTTGCCAAGCTCAATTCTAATGACTATGTATGTGTGCAGCAGGACAATAAATCACGGCATTGATTTTGTAGATTTTATACTACAATACCTGGTCTACGTAGTGTGAAAATTCATAGTACAATTATTTAAAAAGTCCTATGCATACATAGCATGGTATAACAGAGTATGTCTTATTCCATGGCCCTATATTTCTGTATATATCAACGTAAAATAGGAGCTTCGATCTTTTTTAAAATTGTTTTTAACGTGGGAACCTGCATTACATATTATGTTGTAAGTTGGAGTACAACACAGTTATTTACACAAATACCTAACATTTGCAATAAATAAAGTGAAAGCATTAAACAGTCTATGCACGATAAAACTCAGACATAATTTTTGAGTATTTATTTTTATGTATTCAGAGGGTAAATCTATTAAGAAGGCACATAAGTAAGTAAGTAGATAAGAAGGCTGCCTGGAGAAAAAATGATTCTGGAAACTGTTTCCTGAACATGAGAAGGACAAGAACATTGGACTTTTTATAGACTGACGGCGTCGGCATGTCGTGAATGTGTAGTTACATAAGAGCGTGTTGACACATGAATATTCAATAGTTTGCAGAACTGTGGCTTAATTTAAAACAATTGTAACGCAAGGAATATTGTAAAATTATCTAATGATGCTAATGTTAGTATAAAATTTTACCATTCTGTCAGTGCCATTAATTATTCGTCTCAATTTCCTTGTCCATTACAAATAATACCGATTTGAATTGGGTTTGAATAGCACATGAAGGCACGTGCAAAATGACAAGAGTGGCTCACAAAGGGGTGTTTGTGTTGCACTACACAAGTAATTATCGTAATCTATTTAGCATGCTTTCCTAAAAGAATTACAATGAAATGCAACATAATGGTATAATGATCACAACATGAAAGAGCTCTTGTTTTAAATGCGGCATCTGTTTCTCGTAAATTTTTAGCCCAAGTCTGTTATTTTCGACATTCGTTTGTACCTCTTAAGCTTCAAAAACGTCAGTTTAACCAAAATCGATACAAAAATCAATTATCGAGTTGAATTGTGAATAAACATCTTTGTAACCTAAAATTGGGAAGCACACTCTTCGCAAGGATCCGAAGGAGTAAATGTTAATTTCCGAACGAGGAAACTCAAATTATGTATGGCACAATCTTTCAATCGCCCAAACTTGTGTCCCCTTTTTTCACCAAAGTCAGTCACGAACCCTTTTTGATCAGAAACAGCAGGCGCCGTTAAACATGAGGCCTGGAGGAAGAAGAATGAAAGTTTTCCCAAACTTTAGACTAACAGGAAATGACAATGATTAGGCAAGTGTAAGAAGTTAGCACACAATGGCTCCAAAAGATTTTATCGAACACCTGAATTCAACACCCGCCCGTCTATTTTTTATGACAGTGAAAGTTTTGAAAATTGAGGAGGCAGTATCTGTACGAGCTCAAAGTCGATAAAAAAAGTATGATTATTGTAACTGCGTATGTTACGTACCCCTGTTTAATTTTATAAAAAATACAACAACCTTGACGGAAGTAAAAGATATTTCCCCTTTCTGTCCATCAACGTCACGTCAAATGCGCGGTGTGAGAGTTGCATATTGTATTGCTTTTAAAATCACGTTACGAAATATACAAATTCAGTCCAATTTGAATTTGTGCTGAATGAATATGAATCATCATCATCGACCCTCCTCCGTGTAAATAAGTATACACTCTCGTTCACTTTCTCCAACGTTATCCAGCTCATCTCGTGAAGTCGAGCAATTACGGACATGCCATGGGAGAGAAAATTATGTTATGGGGAATTATGCAACCGACCACAGTTTGAGATTTATTGGATTTTGTACAAGAAAGTGCATATCTTACCCTTTCTCTCGCACTTTTGACTTGGTAGCAGTTGGTGCAGCCTCGTCGCATAAAGAGACATCCATGAAACAATTAATCCCAAGTGCGTATACCTATTTTAATATTTAGAGCAGAGTGCAGCTGCTCCTGTAAATTAACCTCCTCGGGGAAAGCCCTATTAACCGTGTGATGGATGAAGGAAGCAATCAGAAACCTGATGTATGAACTTGTTAAACATTTTTTCTCCCCCATCACCTTCGTCCCCTTGTGCTCGAGTGTGTTTGTACAACTCGTTCGTAAATAGTATCGGTTTTCTGACATGGCAAATTTGTTCAACCTCAAAATTGTTTGAGCGTTTTCACAGAAAAAACTATGCACGTAGAGCTTTTCGACCAAACCAAAATCATTGTCATCTCGCTCGCTCGCTCGCTCGGTTTGGCTGCAAGCGAGAGCCGTTTTGGGCTCATTGTAACAGCAAAATGTTAAGTTTATGGTTCATGAATCAAAGCAAATGATCTCACGAGTTGACTTTATCGATCAATTCTTCTTGGCAAAGTGTATTGTATACACAACCCACAGCTGAGCGGAACAGATGCAGATTCTGATGTGATAACCATATATTTTGATACTTGACAAGCACGGTTCAATCGCCGCTTTGGTTGGTATTGCAATTTGAGCTTTTTTTCTCTCCGACAAGAGTCGAAAAAAGAGTTTAACATGTCGAAAGAATGTGTGAGTAGTGTAGTAAATGTGTCAAGTAGGAGTATAGGAAATAGTACTTACCAATGAGAGGGTAGTGACATTTTCCATCAGTGTCTGCATAACCTGATATCCCAGCCGCTTGTAATGGGATTTCATGCATATATCTGAAAATGGAAATAAAGCTCTAGATATATTTTCCTGAATAGCGTAACGAATGGCTAGGCGAGAACTGAGGCTGTTAATTTAGTTACAATATGATCGCTACGAGAATATAATTCTCACAATACATACATAATAATTTCAATAAGCCACATACTTGTCAAAGGCGAAACACAAATTCTTATATTTGAAGTGAGGGTCATCCTTTACACACAAATGTGGCGACGTGCCAAAATCCGATTCATCCTCAACCTGGGCAATAAACAATTAAATTCAAATATGGCCAAACAATGTTGGAAATATGTATGCTCAACCAAACTAATTCTCAGAAGTGCTAAATAAATTGACATAATTAGTTTCATAACAAAGCAACAAGAAGAACTTACTGCACGTTCGTCTTCTCGGGGCGAAGTTTGTCTTTGGGCACTGGGTCCATCGTCATAGTCGTAGTCCATCTGCAATTGAGAGTATTACGTAATTTACTCAACTGGCTGAGACCATTGCCAAATGGATTTTTTTCTGTGTTATATAAGACGGCGGTCTACTTGTTGTTGTGCCAAAATAGTCCGCAGTGTCTCATGGTTGAGAAGGGCTTTCAACTCGACATATTTGGGGAAACACTTGAGTGCAACATTTTATTAAGATGCACGTATAAAAGTGGGCTGAACGGTTATATAAGCTTTCATTTCTGATAAGTGGTCCATTACGATACAGACGTCGGTTCCCAAGTGACT
Organism: Folsomia candida; assembly: GCF_002217175.1. Classification (NCBI taxonomy): domain Eukaryota; kingdom Metazoa; phylum Arthropoda; class Collembola; order Entomobryomorpha; family Isotomidae; genus Folsomia; species Folsomia candida. The sequence continues at coordinate 16,054,653 of NW_019091194.1, read as the reverse complement.
ATAGCTCGCAAGCCTGATTGGAGACAGGAGATGGTGCGGATCTAATTTTATACAATTAATGCGTGGGTTTGTTGCTGGTGTTAAAGAAGCAAGATGTGTCATTTTTAGCTTCGCAAGGAATGATAGATATTGATGGTGATGACGATTATAGGTTAGTTTATTAGGATGGTGTACTAGTACCATGAAAAAACTTGCATATTATTTCAAGAAAGTCACTGGCGCAGTACATAGAAATCACTTGAAATTATCAAACAGATTGTTGGTTGTGATCTGAAAATGGAGATGGAAAAGTAACGGAGTATCTGCATTGATTCCTCTTTTAATTTAGTCTTACTTGCATCCAGCGTAGCGTTTAATTCGTTCACTCTACAACTATATTTCATACACCTTATAAAATATAGTCATTCATCATGTGGCATGAAAACAATGGCGTTCATTAGTGTCGAGTGCAGAGCGTGCAGTGAAGTGGATTGTAGCGAGGTTGCCAATGACTGGTGGATGCATTGCTTTATTACACACATTTTCTTACGCGTCGCTACATGCGTCTCATCTCCTCCATTTGGTTCGCTCAGAGTCTTGAGATTTTATCAACTTTGACACGAATCAGGCTTGTAACCACAAGAACTAATGACTTTGGCAGTCAAACTAATTATTGTCATCACCCTCTGAGCGTATTTTTCACTCTGTTTACAATATGAGAGATGACGGATTTGTGATCCGGTCTGCCCAACTAATTGAAGAAGGCAAGTGTTGACAGCTAAGAAAAGTATTCAGATCTAAAAATCCAGTAGAGATGTGGTGGCAAAGGACAGAAAAACGACCACTGAGTCATTCTAATAAGCTTCCGAGTTGGAGGATCCTTCGATTGTGGAGGTAACGTAAGAATGCGAACGAATAATATGGTTTACCGAGTCATTGCATTTGAAGTGACATCCCGAGATGAGGAGTTTGCCAGAACATCTGTCACTGCAGCCGCCGTGGTCGCTGATGAGCTCGGAGTAGGTCGAGGTGTGGGGGCAGACGAGGCGATTGGGGACGCAGGAGGCGGAAGACGTGTAGGCGTTCCCAAGCAGCGGGTCGTTCTTCTCGAGCTTCTCCTTCGTCAACGTCTCCTTGCACCACTGGATCCGATCCCGGTATCGGAAGGGTTCTGCGGGGGGCACGGCCATGATCAGCGGGTAGAGAAGCCCTGCCAATAAAAGACATATCCCCAACACCTGCAACAGGAACCAAACACGACATTAGATTACCAGAATTTTCAACAAGCACCTGAAAAGAGTAGTCTCTGTCACTAAATTTTGTTTACCATAATAAAGGAGCTAAAATTATTCACAGATCGCAACCCATCGGTAGATGTGCAGTATAATATTACACTATTTTTTACTTACACCTACTCCGGCACCTGCTTGTTTTGGCTTCACTGCATAAATATGTATATATATTCTACATGTATCCCACTTCACCAGTCGGTAACATATGTACATATTGTGAAAATGGCCACCCAGCCTCTCACACAAAATGCCAAAAGTACTACACAGAGATTTGCATGCACAAGGTAGTAATTACGGATTATTTACAACCATCATCATCATTCTCGTCCCAAAATGATTATCCCTCTCTGCAATTTTAAAAGATGTCATCACCAACTCAGACGATGATAATGACAACATTCCCATCTCTAACAACTGAAGCAGTGCAACGTCGTTCCAGCCGTCGCCGTCTAAACCAAGGACATCCAAATGCATGATTCAATCATCATGGTCACAGCAGTGGTAGTAATTGTGATCGTGCCTTCCTCTGATTGCCAGTGAGCTGTTGCTGCTGTTTTGAATGTACATATAGGCAACTAGAAATTAGCAGAGTGCCATTGGAATAAAAATGTCAGGGTTGAATTATGAACGCTTTAAACTGGGTTCAGCTGCGGGCATCCTGCTTGCCTGCCTGACTGCTCCGCAAATAAACTACAAAAGCGAATGCATAATAAGCTGAAACAATGCATGAGAAGTATTTCCTAATGGGAATAATGGCATCAGTCAAATTTAACTCGCTTTTGTTATTGGCCGTAAAAAACAGTAGAGTAGACGAAATAGCGATTGTTATGAGTGGTATATTGGGTGGGTTGGTTGGTGGGACCCAGACAAACGGCGTGGCATGAAGTAAATTTTCCTGATAAAAATGCACTCGTTTGCAAAATGTTTACCTGCCACCTTTCCTTCGGGAACACTAGTTAGGTTAGTCAATTGCGGTTTCGTGCACGCCATTTCATCATTGCGAATACAGTAAAAGTGAATTTGTTGATGGAAATACCACACCGATCTCTGGCACGAGACAGCTCCGACACATGAAACCTTTATTAGTATGTTCATGTACTATAATGTAAAATATTCAGTTGGTCGGCACACACCAACCATTACTAAAAATAGATTTAAAACGAAATGCACCTCGTGTTGAGTAGAACTCAATATTAAAGCTCACGACTGAAAAGCAATGAATCACGTTTCAATTTGCCATCGCAGGTATTATTTGTGTATCATGCGAGAGAAAGTTCCAAGATTCCATTCCATTACAAAGCGAAGGTACAATTTGTCAAATTAGAAGGAATTCCTTGTTACTGCTTGCAATCGATGAAATTTTTCCCAATGACAAACTGTTTTAAGAGAAAGTATGCTAAAAATGTGGCTCATTGTTTTATGGCACAATCACTAAGCTGGCAAAATAATAGTATATTCGGGCATGAATCTAGCTTTATTGCATACTATTCATCCCTATTCATCCACAATTCCATTAAATAGATTGGTACAGAGGAGAATTGCATTCTCCATAAAAGACATTTCGATAAATTAATTGCTCCCTTCCAGAACGGCGTGTAAAAATTCATTCTTTTATTCTCAGTATTTAGCCCGAGCCATGGAATTTTGATGTCCGTGACACCGACGCACTGTTTTTTAATTGATCAGAAATGGTTGAAATTTTGCTAAGTGTATGGTCAAGTTGATGACGATGCATTTTATAAACTATTGATTTGAGCTGTGGAGATGGATGGCTTGTAATGCGTCCAGATTTGATGTGATGATTTAATTTGCGTTTTTCGGATATACGTAGCTAATCGTAGATTAATAACAATTATACTTTGCGTCAGTCCATCATTCATTTTTGTTCACCTGTCCGAGTCAGAGACAAACGGCAGAATGTTGTTAGACATCTAAAATACTCTGCTCATGTCAAGTTTAATGGTTGCTTGATTTGCCAGGACCCACCCATTTTCAATCAAATGAATGATGTCGACTGACTGAAATGCTGACTGTTGTTTCGTATTTCAAATTTGAGAAAAGCGCAAGAAGTTCAATGTTACTGGCTGACATTGACATACGCCTATGACTTGACTGGGATAAATTGACTTGCTGAAACTTGTGAAATCAACATCGTCTCTTTGCTTCTATACCAGCGTTTCCTTCATTTCTCTGCAATGTAAGAGCTTTGACACTCAAAACCACTTTGAAGCAGACGCAAGCTTTTCATTCTCCAAGAAATTCTTTCTTTGGGATAGAAGAGCACATACGTGTGGAAATATATACGGATGTAAGTGCGAGATTCGTGTATGTGGACAGAAAGATCGACACACGGACGAAATAACAAAACAAACTTGCCTTTCTCGGTGAGCCCGTCTTGTCTGAGATAAGTCCAAATATAACTGGGGTGCCCAGGGACAGAAGCGAAGAAATTCCGTACTGTGAAAGAGTTAAACAAGTTATGTGAAATCAGGAAAACAACACGATTGCATAAATTTAGAGTTGAGAGTTGAGAGAGTACAAGCAACATGCGTCATAAAATGACATTGGCAAAATAATGGTATTTACATATTTTGCTAATTTATTTCTTTTACATTTTTACGAAATTATAGCAGCTAATGAATATTTTTACTCACAATCAGCAAACTTTCTCTCTCACTAAATCTTGAGGAAACTTGCGTGTGATTCAGCCACGTTGAAATTGTTCCAACCCCTGAAAGGCATAAAAATATGTTGCATACATTAGATTTATTTTTCAGTCTCATCATCACTCGCCTCGATCTGACTTCTAAATTCACTTGCCCTAAAATTATGTAACATTATCGCTATGGTGTAACATCAACCAAACGAATGTGAAATCAGCAACACAAAGCTTTCAGTAAAATGTGAGATGGAAACGATCTTCACCATGCAAATAAAATGTCTCAAATCGACACCTACCAAAAAAGTGTATATATTTACTCTAAACGAGAAACATGTCACCTGGTCATCAACGGAAAAAGTTATTCGTAATTATCGCAATTTTCTGTGGATTCCATCACCTTGTCTTAATCAACTGTGAAATTGGTAAAGAATGCAGCCATTCCGGTAAATGCTCAGTGTTTGGATGGCAACAAATATTGGAATTTCAGTATGATAAATGTGCTCAAATGTCCTTTAGATGATTGCGACTCTGCTAATTTTGAGAAATGTGGGATACTCAATGAACAGACGCAAAGAATATGTGGGTGCAATTTTGTCGAAATCGTACTCAGTTCTGGCAGACTGGAACTTAATTTGGAGCCTGATAGTAGCAACGTTTGTCTTGGACCCATCGGGTTTCCGTGCAAGAGCAACCCCTTTAAAAACAATAACTCCCACATTTCGTGCCACTCTGGATTTTGTGACGAAGCCTTGGACATGTGCACATCGAAAGAAAGTTCCCAGCACAAGCAGACTTCGGGTGCTGACTTCAAGACGCCGTGGCGTGCAACACTCCTCATCACTTTCTCCCAAATTTTGCACAAATTTATATTGCAGCCACTACTCGGACTTTGAGATAGGATAGCGATAGAATTATAAGTGTCAAGTAAATTTCAGTTAAATATGTACCACGCACGTTTCTTTAAAATTGAAAAGTATTTGTTCGTACATAACGTTGTAAAGTTAAATTGTTAATACAAAACATTTGACAAATGAAAATCATATCTAAATTTTCGGTTTCAATATCCGCATTATTTTACTTCCAATGGCATTACAAGTGAAAGGTTTGAGTAATTTTGGGTAATTAACTATTCTATCCATCCCCGCTACCTTTGTTAAATATCTATGAGCATTGCTAAATAGGTGTAATGTTTAAGACAAAATGATGGAAATTCTAACCAATCACTTTTTTGTGAGAGATTATTACCTGGGCCCCACATTTTCCAAAAAAAATTAGAGGAATTTCTGTTTATCCACGTCAAAAGACTCGGAAAATGACAAAGAAATTAAGAAGCGTGAGTGTTATAATTTTGAGTACAATTATTTATGTATGTAGTATATAGTTAATAGATGTACGTATAATGGCCTCAAAAATGCACGTTTTCTTTGCGTGGGTCGTTGCTGATAATTTGAAAATCTTTGAATAAGTCATGTCATATATGTCAGAATGTAAATACATAATAAATAAATGAACGCGATGACGGACATTGAATGACAAGGCAAGAAATGCAAAATACAAAGCATGACTAATATAATGAAGAACTTGGTGGTGGTGGATCCATCTGAGCAATTGAGATTCTATTTCAATTGTTAAGTCCAAAAGTACATACTCCGTTAATGATAATGGCTTTTTCATGATCACATCATGCATTTGAGTTACTGGATGAATGAGCAATGCACAAAGGAGCCTTGCGTAAAGAAGCTGGTACGCATTTTCACGCATTCTTCTCGTAAGTGAAAGGCATCTTTCAGGACGATAATCCTCCTTGTGGCGGACATGTAATTTTCAATGAAATCATTGAGAAGAGGATTCTGTGCATGGTATAGCGAATAATGTGCAATTATTATAACCCACAAAGTGAACAAATGGTAGTAATTTGTCCGTATAAAATCGTACTTCATGTTCCAAAAGTCCCTCTAATCATATTCCTTCCAAGTCAATTCTAACAAATGAGTTTTGACGACGCATCCTCCCAAATCCTCTGGCTCATGATAATTTGGTTCAAATGAGATTTTATTATCACCAGTCATATTACGGTGGATCAAAAACTCGATGCAGGCAGCTCCCAAGTGGGTAATACGCACATAATGGAGTAACACTTGAGATAAGCCTATAATTGCCGTTGCATTTTCCAAACACACAAAATGCAATCATTTTTGAAAGATGGTCTAAAGAGAGGTTTGTGTGATGACGTTACCTCCATAAAAGATGAATAATAAGGACTTCAGCGCTAGAAGACTTCCATTTATGCAGTTGGATTTGCACGATTTTTTTTTATCCTCTGATTGTTCTCTGGGGTATGGATTTTGGGGTTGAAACACTATCGAGCCTTCTTCATCGTCATCCTCACGATTGTAAGGATGGGGTGGAAACGTGTTTTCTTCTGAAGATATGCTCGCCATGTTGAGTGGATTATTATTGTCTCAGATTGGAGCACACAATGCAAATAAAGTGGATAATAAAACAAAACACTGTATGATCATCTGTACTTGTGGCAACTGATAAGTTTAGAATTGGCGAGCTATGAAGATATTAATAACTTTTCCATTTCTTTTCAAAGCAGGATTTTTTATGAGGTTTCTCGTGGCACGATGTAATTGGTTCTATACGAACTCGGTACGTCAATTGTTGTCAAAATAAAATTTCCAAGCAATTTTCAGCTGTCACATGCACAATACATTCGTCGTTCACTCGTATCCACTCACAATGGAGGCGCAAACCATGTTCAGCCCAGATAATTTTTTGACCTTATTAGTTTGAAAGAGCAAGTCTTTACAAACAACATTTGGTTCGGCACTTGGGCAGATGCGCAAATTTCAGCACGTTATGGGTGCCGCAAGTTCGCAAAAACGCATGATTTTTCGAACAATGCCCAGCGCGAGCTCAACTTTGTGCGTTTTTGCGAACTTGCGGCGCCCATAACGTGCTGAAATTTGCGCATCTGCCCAAGTGCCGAACCAAATGTTGTTTGTAAAGACTTGCTCTTTCAAACTAATAAGGTCAAAAAATTATCTGGGCTGAACATGGTTTGCGCCTCCATTGTCAGTGCATGATTTCTTTACTCACTTATTTTATAACGTGATAAGGAATGTTTCAAACATTTCGAGGAATCTTCATACACATTTTCTTTTCATGGTTTGGTGTTGTTTTGGAATCCAAAGGAAAGTGTGGAAAAACAACTCCACGCAGTTTAGGTTTGTCACTTTTTGACGTTAAGGAGAAGAAATTGATGAATACGTCGCTTGGGTATAGGAATTTGAAACGAAGAAAACTATTAAATTTTATTATTATCTGTCTCACAAGGGCCAAGAAACTTGAGATGGCATAACTAGCAATCTTTAACTTTTAAGCCAGTATTAGGTATAAATACTCTCCATCTCTCCTCACACCTTCTCAGTCTCTCACCTCTTGTGGTCGACTGATAACTAAGAAATCATAGTCGAATTCACGTCAAACTCTAATTACAAATCCAATATTTCTTTTTGGTGTTCCCTGTTTGGTTAGCAATTACCACCACTCCTTCTCATCTCCTCATTATTACTGCCAACACAGAAATACAAATTGTTTGTTGTGTTGCAACAACATCTTTATTTAGCTTGCTATATTAATTTAAGAGTTGATGTCATAAGTAAACCAGAGGCTTCTGCATGACTCCTATATATTTCTTATAATCTTGTTCCCTATGTTTCTTTGGACAGGCGACTAATCACTTGAAATCTTAATTGGGATTGAGAAGTACTTGTTAAACAAGAGAGAGAACAATGTCTTGCATAGTCTCAAGAGTGAGTTAAATCATCCCAGATTCCCATCTGCCTATACACTTTTTGTGAGCATTGCACTTTTTCTGCTGGCTGAGTATACAAATTTAATTGATCTCTGGGTAAATACGAGTTAAAAGCAAACAATGTGCTCACATTATCACTTCACTTCAACACTTTTGCATACGTAGATTATTTTACACGCTTTACTTTCCCCGCAATAAATACAGGTAGCGAGTAACACAGTTCAGGTCAAATTCGGCGATTTTCAGGATAATGTTCACGTTAAGCTGAAAAGTGAGATTTGTTGCCTCTCAAAGAAATGACGGATTTCTCAACTCCTCTGTTTGCATGTGTATAGAAGTCGAGCTAGGACTATTTGAAAGCTTGAAATGCTCTAAGCTGAATACATTTTAGAAAGGCTGCTGGAAATATATCTGGTGTTTTGTTATTATTATCAGCCAAGTTTACACAAATGGTTTTGTATTTATACTCCACCACACACATTCTTTCATCTCATCCCTCCAGGTAAACTGAAAGAGTTACGCATATGTACGCAACGTATGAATGTATACACACCAAAACGCACGTCACCCTTTTATTTAAACGGTAACACTTTTTTCCCAATGTGGGCATAAATCATCTCCGCGTCTCATGAGAAGAAGAACTTTCATTCGCCGGTCCCCCTCTCACACTCCTTTCTGCTCTGTTCTCCTCATCTATTCAAGAAATTATGATAGCTTTATCCGTCCTCGGCTTCAAAAAGTATGAAAGAAATAGTTGGTAGCAGCAGCAGTGGGATATTTGCTCCTACGACTGTTTTCTACAAATCGGCACTCACTACAGTTGAATTGCTTATTCATTCCTTGTACACACACACACATGAGACTGTGTGCATCCAGTAGTCTTGTTTTACGACTTGTTCTTCATCTCTTGAAGATTCAGGATTTCTTAAGTCTCAAGTTAGCGAAACGAACGTACTACGACGTGAGTTTAAACACCATGAGAGATGATGGGCCGGGTTACGACAAAAACAGTGATATTAAGAATGGTCCCAAGATCTCGAGTTCCATTTGACCAGTATTTCCAAGACACAGCAGGAGGGACGCGTGTTCCGATATTTGAGGATGGAACTGTCTCTAATAGATTATAAATGGATTTATTATGCAGTTCCAGTCAACTGTTTCACCCATTCGTTAGTTTTTTTATGTATTTATATCCGTGGTTCAATTTAGACACAAATGAATTGGGTTGAACCCATGGACAAAGGTGGGTTGAGTACAACTGTTCTTTCAAATTTGAAAGTTTTCAAATGTTCACCAAACTGGAACCTCGCGTATGCACATGAGATTTTAAAGTTTCGAATTTGAACTAAACCAACCAGTTCATTCACTAGCTCCGGTCCGGTTGAAGACCAAGTCTTAACTGAGTCGGGTAAAAACTGGTTGGGTAATATTTATTAGTGGTCTGTCCTTTCCCTTTCCATGTTTCAGACGGTCTCGTACCTACGCACACACCACCCGTGTGTTGAGAACTAGTTTTGTCCAATATGCTATTATTCAACTTGTGTACTTTTACTGGTCCAAAACTCACATCTTCGAAACCACCACTTCTTCACGTAGCGGTCTATATAGGAAATCCGAGACGTTCGTAAGTCTGTGATGCCGAGTCAAGTCAAATTCCCCGATTCAGTTTAGAAAGGAAGACTTGCAAAAATCTTTCTAAAAACACGAATGAAATATTGAACAAGTGCCCCTGGTCGTCGTCCAGATGTTGGAATTCGAATTTGAATTGGATTTGAGACGAATAAAATCCTACTTACTACACGGAGGATCGTGAATTCGTGGAGATGCGTTCGCACGAGTTTCCCGAGAGGAATTGAACGGGCTTCTCGCAAGTCTCTCCTTTTCGTTGTGTGATTTAGCCATGGTTTAGCAATAGTTAGTTCTATATACCATGCAACTTTCTGTATCCAACCAACTCGGGATCTCTCAGGATTTTTTCCCAGCGTATTCAATAAATGTAGGGCTGAACTCTGAAGTTTCGCTCATTCTTCCTCCTCAACTGGAGCAGTTCGTTTTTTTCGTCGAGTGTGATTGAAGGTTCATTTTAGATAATATGTAGTCGAGATCGTGCTCAAGCCATATCATGCAAAATCACTACCTTTTCACTAGGAAATTACTAACCACGAGGAAATTTGAGCTTTACCAGAATATATAGCAAGTCAGAAAAAGAGATCACAATTGGACATGGCAGTAAACTCGTCTCATTTCATCTGATTGAAGGTAGAGCTGGCCTTTTCGGCAATGGAGAGAAGAATAAGAAGGTCCATTTTTTACCTTTTTCAGCCCAAAATCTCATCCCGGAGAGTACGCAGAGAGTATCACAGGAGGTGGGCAGGAGGATCGTTTATTGGAATAAGTAAATGGCATGGTTAAGCCGACTTTGCCACAACACAGCCCGACGCTCCGTGTGAATCTACTACCATGAAAAAATCATGAACATCTTGAAAGACTTGAATTTTCATATTACCACCTTCAACTTTAACCATCGGGTCTCGGCTTCCATTGAATGCGGCATTGTTGTTGCAAAGTATTAGACAGACGACGTGGATGCAATATAAGATGCTGCTCATGAGTATTGTTGGCTGGTTTCAAGTTAACGCCATACCTGCCTCCACGTATAACTATCACTCTACTCGATTCTTTTAAAATCTTGGCTGTTTGTTAGTCATTCCGTCCAACAAACCAAGTTCCACTTATTTTCTGCTCACCATCCTTAGGATTACGCTCATCTTATTGTGTGTACATATATAAAGCATAAAGGTGCATGGCCAGGTGAGTGCATATTATGTGTATAGCGTCGGTTGGTGATCATTAAAGTTGGTAAGATGGAGATAAACCCCGAGGGAATAAGTGTTGTCTGTGTGCTCTTGTCTGGATTTGAATTTGTTGTGTGTATCTGCTCACCAGCCTCGGTACTAACAAAGCATTAACGCAGCCCAACCAACTAACTAACGAGATAGAAAAGTATTTCTGATGGATTAAGTGATGTAACATATCGTCCATTGCATACAATAATGAAATGAATTCGTCTAGTTGGTCATGCTCATTATTGCCTCCGTGTATCCCATTATATACTTACATAAATATGTAAATGGTAATAGCACAGGCCAGCCGTACGCAAAAATAGAATTAATCTTGTCGTACAGAATGCATACGAAGGTGTTCATTCGCTTTGACAGCTCAAACTCGAAGGCAACCTGCTGGCTGACAAATAAATCCAGTGTACTTATCATACTAACAGTCACACCGATGATTATTATTGTTAGTCATTAGTGAAAAGCGTACTTCCAGTCTTATATGTATTTTTAATCCTGGCCACAAATCGAGTTGTCCAACAGAGTGCTTAACACCAATGAATGTGATTATTTAAAAAAATTGTGTGTAGCGTTGAGGATGCATATTATGTAAAACTTGGTTTACCACAGCCATTGTTGACCCCTCAGTTGTGCATAAAGAAGCCCAAATATCGAGAGCACATCTTCTCAGATTTTCTTACGAAATATATAAATGTAAGAAAACTGAGAGAAGTAAAAGAAAATCGGAGTGGTTTTGTAAGAGCAAAAGTTGCATAGTTATTCTTCAGATTTACCAAAAAATGAGTAAATGTCAAGGTATCTTTATAAGAAAATGAGCTGCTTCCTGGAAGCGTTTTTAGATCCCAATGTGCTGTCATCTTTTTAGCCCCTTCCACCAACTGAACTGAATACGATTCGACATTCCATGATACAAGTCGTAACACAAGCCACGACACGTTTTCTGATGCACAAGAAAGATTTTGAAATAGGTCGCAGAAACAAACTTGTCCAGGAGCAATTTCTAGATAATAGCAATAATAATATGTTGGATGCTTCAGTGAAAGAAGATAAAAAAGGGGTATGACATATTATTATAACCACATGCATGCATTTTATCGTACAAAACATCCGACAAATGTGGTTGTGTGTGAATAAGTTTTTAAAACTCGGAGGGGTACCACCACACAAAAGTATTCAGTGTGAGACCAGTGAAATTATGATATTTGAACACTTTGGTTATGAAACATGACAGAAAAATACCATGTAGTCAACTTTGTTGTCTACAGCATATTTTACTGCCCCTTCCACCTTGAGTCAGAAGCTTCCCGTCTAAATTTGTATGCAGCCTGACATCTTATTTTTGAGAGAAATTGAACAGTTTAAAAATAACAATGACTAATAAAAAAAATAAAATTGGTTTCTTCTTGTCTGTTGTTTTATGTGCACGTTGCAGAGATGAGATAATAAATCAACACTCTCACTTAACACTTGAACAAATCCAGTAGTACGGGTTTAGACATGCAATTTTTATCAGGTTTTTTGTATATTCTCAAATGCACATTAAGGGTGGGAAAGATTTGCATCATGGATACGACCCCATTATATTATTACTGCAAACAATCAAGGCTTTAGAATTCAGATGGTGCATATAAATCTCCACTCAGCACAAAACAAGCCAACCCTCTCAGTTTAATGAGAATTTTAAAGATATGTATGCAACGACTTTGATTCTGTGTCCATGTTTTGAGGGCAGACTTTTCACTCTTCCAAACTTTTATGCATATTTTAAATTGAAATAAAGTTGATTATGGCTTTTACTTCAAGTGCTTAACCCGTGTTTTGTTAGTTGTATGAGAGTAATTTTGATTGTTAATGCAAAATGGAGAGCTTTCAAATTGTAAGGTAGATGCGATTACTGATTACCCTCGGACACAAACCATTATTACCACATTGTGGCCGTTCACTTGAGCAGTTTCAATTTCATTTCAGTGTTAACCTTTAAAACTTGTTTGTTGCTCAGCCAGAATACATATGTGCATACAAAGCAGACAAACGAAGGGTGTGCATTAGGCACGTATGGATATCTTGCATGTATATCAGGTACGATGGATGGCTGGATAGAATTAATGGTGATATCATAGCTTCATCTACAACAATTGCAATCGGGGCTTATGCTCAAAGGTATTAGCAAAGAAACAACGTGGAGCTGTTTGTGCGTTGATAGCCAGAAAGAATGACAACCAACTCTTCTTATAATGCAGACCTGTATTCCATTTCATGCACCTTCTGGTTCGGAGGGTATATTTTTACGTATTATGCATACCTATATGTCCTACCGGGCAGTACCTACGTAGTCGGTTGGTCTATCTGGTTGATACTGTTGTCGTCCACTTTATGCACGGTTTTTGTTTGCGAGCGTTGTTCATCCTCCAAGAGATACCCAGCACTTTGCAACCTCACAGCAGCCTCTTTTGTATCTCGCTCTCATTCATTAAATTGCAAAATAGTTATGAACACTTTTGCTAATTTTGTTAAGTTCATCCCTCTCCTCGCGCAATCTGAGAGCAGTCGGTGCCCTCGTCGTCCGTCCGGTATCTGTGTGGTTGGATGTGGAATCGTAAAGTCTAGACGCCATAACAAATGGCATAATACACTCAAACTGCAAACCTGAAAGGGTTCTGTAGCTGGGATATTAAGTTTAGCAGCGCTTTTGTCCGGCGTGGGTAGTTAATTTTTTGCCTTGTATGAACCACACTCGGATACCAGACTGAAGCCGTTTTGGTTTCGCATGGGTGGGTGAAATATATAAAAAAAATGAGAAAAATAAATGTGCATACATATTTAAGTATATCACAGCATGAGTTGTTGTCGAGATCTGGAATCAGGCATAATATGCAGAATATTAGTCATCCATATCCATGCAGTTTTCACGTTACGGAAAACTAACGAACAAATAGAAAATAATGAACCACAATCAAGTAATGAGGTTTACATGATGCCATAATCAGAGGTGTTTCGCGTACTTGAGCCAAGTAGGTGTGACTGGACTCATTAAGGAACACGTTCGTATTTTGTGTACCATTATAATTCGTTATACACATGAATTATCCCACCTTTCCTGTTTCCATACAATTAGATATATCAATATGTACATACATATATAGCCAAATCGGCGAGCATACGATTATTACACTCAAATTTTTTACTGATAACAGACACATACTAATTTATTTCGAAACCGAACGAACGATGATGCGGCTGTCATGAGAATACTGATGTACAAACAATAATAATGACTGCATGCGGGATCATAATCCGTATCAGCATCGAATCAATAAACCAAAAGAGAGCGACACAGCACTTTTAAACGAGACCCAAGAAAGATGTAGGATTAACATCGGGGAAAAAATCAGGACAGGCAATCTTGTCAGAAAGAGTGGCTAACAATGGACTGTTGAAAAGTATTTAAAATAGAAATGATTTGCAGTAGTAGCAATACTGGATATCAACTGCTTCAATGATGCATTGCATGGATTGCCAATACTGCTGGATGTAAGAGGCAGACGTCGATAATACATTGTTACATGTACTTGTTATTTAAAAAGAAATATTTGCAGCAAAACATGTCTAAAATGACAAATAAGTGTGCAGTAAGAATCCTCGTAATTATCATAAAAAATAGTGTAATGGACTGGAATTATAACTTGATAGACAATTCTTTATTAGTATTAAAAGATAGAATTGTAGGGATGGAAAATATATAAAGATGAGTCGTGATAAGTTCATAATACATACGAAATATAATCAATGTTTCGTCCTTTTTAGTGCTCCTGGTGAACCAAGTATTGTGCTGGAAGCAGTTTGAAACAGTAATGGTTGCTGAGACGTCATACCAGAATTTATCAGCGGTGTAGACATGGATGCAGACGGTCTATAGAACGATTCATTGCCTCCAGATCCTTTAAGTCAAAGACCAGTTGAACAATTTTATTTAAAGATTGACGTGGTCTATTTGATAACTTACGTGGAGGAGTTTGAAACAGGACATTTAGTTTGCTGTAAGCCTGATCGTAAGTGGTACCAATACGACGAGTCTCATCATGACCAACAAGAAAGCCTACACCAGTGGACACTCCCCGTCGTCCGGACCCCCCTTCTTCGTCAATGTGAAAACGTTTTAAATTTCGATTCACGGCCATCTCATTTACGATTTGCTCGTGCAGATCTTGAACCTTCGCAGCTAGGGCAATAACAGTGTCTTTTGTTCCCTTCAATCCTAATACCAAGTCTGAACAGGAACAAGAGAAATACGTATTTTATATAATTACTTCACGTACAAAAAGGGAAACTTGTTTATTGAATCAAGGTTTACCTTTTGGTGAGAATGCGTTATTTTGGCCTAAAGAAATAAGAGCAATCTCAGCCCTTTCAATTTCACGTTTATAAGATATCATCCGTTCATGGTAGTTTGACACGAGGTTAAAAAAATAATTAGTAGGGGCTGTAATTTCGTTCTGAAGTGCGAGAGGCGTGTCTTTTATTATCAATGCCATTTCCACATTTTTCATTTCCTGTAAATCATAAAAGTCGTCATTGAATATTAGTCAGTGTCCCTGGAAGAATTCTGTTTTATTAAATAAAAATCCCTTCATACCTCTTGAATGTCTTTCATTAAGGCGTTGCAGAACAAAACTTGTCGATTAACTTGATTGGAAAGATTGGAAACGGCCAAACGCGTCTCCTCAACTTCTTCTGAAACCTTTTCAATATTCTTGTCAGTGGCTCGACATATTTCTGACATTTTAACCTTCTGATTTTTCATATGAGTTCTACAGGACCAAAGAAAATTATACTTAGGATTAGTATTTGCATTTTTTTTGTAGATAAATTTAGATCTAGACAAATTTGATCAAGTTGATTCATTCCCTTACTTTAAATCTTCAACAATCTGTAATATTTCTTGAGGAACAGGTAGATCAAGGATTGCTCGACCTTCGGGTTTTGCCGAACCTCCAAATCCACCACTTCCTTGTATTCCCCCTGCTCCAGATGGCTGAACACCCCCCAGACCAGTGAAGGTAGTACTACTCACAGGGGTCGGCTGCGTTGCTGTCGAACTCACCGTAGTTCCTCCTACAAAATACAGCCATTAGTCAAAACCATTTCTTACTTGATATTCGTTGAAAGTGCTGTAGAGCATCACCTAAATTTAATCCAAAACCGGTGGAACTTATTGCAGGTGCTTGGGATCCAAATGAAAATGCAGACGGTTGAGTGCCTCCCAGAGTTAATCCGGATGGTGCTCTGTAAACATTTAGGTTAATTCATAGCGGAAATAGAGATTAGAATATTATATAATGTACTGGGTGGATGTAGCAGGGGCTCCAAATGAAAATCCTGATTGCTGAGTGCCTCCAAGGGTCAAGCCCGACGATGCCCTGCCGAACAATTAAATAGTAAGCATTTTAAGTTATAATAGTGTATACATTCATTTTGTGCATTGTACTGTGTGGTTGTAGAAATTGGAGTTCCAAATGAAAACCCAGATGGTTGTGTACCCCCCAGAGTCAAACCGGACGACATTCTACGTAATAATAATTTGAATTAAGTAGATTAATTCGTGTAATATGCCGGTCTGTTAGAAAATTACTGTGTGGATGTTGTGGGAGCAGCTCCGAAAGAAAACCCAGAAGGTTGCGTGCCCCCAAGGGTCAAGCTAGTTGGTGCCCTGAATTCGAATGATTAAACAACTTAATTAATTTACACTTTTACCGTGTTATAATATTTAGTGTTCTTACTGTGTGGATGTTGCAGCAGGAGTTCCAAATGAAAATCCAGACGGTTGAGTTCCTCCAAGCGTTAAACCAGACGATGCTCTAATACAAATTAAAAAAATAAAATGTGGGCTACTTTATTAATCCTAAGTTGTACTATGGTATTAAATTGCATATTGTACTGTGTGGTTGCAGCAGCAGGAGCTCCGAACGAGAATCCAGACGTTGGAGTGCCTCCAAGGGTCAAGCCAGTTGGTGCTCTGAATTGTAAAGATAATTGTAGGTTTTAATTTACAGTGTTTATACATTATAATTATAATAGTATATTTGTACTGTGTGTTTGCTGTAGCAGGAGTTCCAAACGAAAATCCAGATGGTTGATTTCCCCCAAGGGTCAAGCCGGACGATGCTCTGAAAAACAAAATATTATGTTTTATTTTAGCAAATTCCGCATATTGTGTATGTGTGTTTGTACGGTGTGGTTGTAGCGGCAGGAGCTCCAAACGAAAATCCAGTTGTTGGTGCACTTAATTGCTGTTGTGGCTGTTGAGGAGTCCCGAACCCCGAAAAGCCTCCGGTGCCCAACGCGGTGGGAGCGGCCGTCGCTGGGCTTCCGAGAGTGAAGGGGGATGCATTCGGGGGGGCTGACGAGAAGCCAAACCCCGTATTTGCACCCAGTTGCTGCTGCTGGCCTGCACCAGGCGTAAAATCTCCACCACCAAACATTTTATTCTTAACACAGAATTGGTCACAACTCGGGGTCAACAAAAGTAGAAATTAATAGTAATATTATCTTAATCGTTAGTAAAGAAGGTGAAGATATTCGGCTCGCTCGTGGTGATAAATAAAATTAGCGAAATGAGAATGAAGAAATCTGCCGCTGTTAAACAGGCGATCCTCCGCTCGAGACGGGGACTCTGACACCATGAACAAAGACCAAAATGACGCCCATGTCAAAACATGAAACGAATTTAATAACTCTCCGGTGACAAATTGGCAAAATAATTAGCAGTTTTCGCAATTTATTATTGCTTTGTCTTCAATAAGATACAATCACCTCAAATATATGACAATGATAATAATAATGTTTACAGTGTTTCACACGGTTTAGCTTAATTACTTATTATATATAATGACGTATCAAAAAAAAGACGTTATAGGGGGGAGTGCACCAAATACGCATACTTGGTATATAGATTTATTATATTGACGGTGTCTATCGAAACTTTTTATGTGGACGCAGTCGCTTCAGATGTTGGGACTTTTCCTAACTTTTCCAAATCACTGTAAGCTGGAGGACGATCCAAGAAGCTGTGGACGTTGATAACATGGCTGGGACTGCTGGTGGAACTGATGATACTCGAGGATGAAACAGCACGTTGGGTTGGACTCGACGTTTGTGTGTTGGACAAAAAGGCCATGTTCATCACAACCACCAAAAAAATAAAGTCGACGGTCATTGCGTACAATTCGAACAAAGAGTCGTTGAAAAATGTTGAATAGCTGAGGAATGAGACGGAAAGTTTGATGGTGAGGACGATGGAGGTGAGAAGGAGCACCTTTCTATGACATCTCCACAAATTTTCTTCATACTCCTAATTCAATTAGTAAATATATGTAGTTTAACGGAATTGTATTTGAGTGATATTCTGTAATTATCTAATTAATATTACCTTTCCAAATCCGGTGAGATAATCGAAAGACGACATAAACTGGATGACCAAGCACACGACCAGGATCCCTTCACTGATGATGATTCCTGACAGCATGGTAAAGTTTAGTGCGATGTCGGGAAGTTGATCCGTGTCCATTCCATCCCCATAAGTTGTCGAGCCCCTCGAGAGGGTTAGGGTGGTCACCATCAATTTCATGCTATTCATGACAAAATTGTAGCACAGGATTGGCCAAATTATGACAGCCAAGAGCTGGGATAAAAATAAATCAATTTGCAATTATAAATTTGCTATGTCTATTATCTATGTAATTACATTTCATTTAAAACTTACAATGGATGTGCATGAGAGAAGGACGAGTGGATTGCATTTTGAAAACATTTTAACAGTTTCACTTGTAGTTTCTTGGGTTGACACTTTTTTGTATGCGTACTCACTCCAAGCTCTCTAGTACACTATTTAGCTGTGATAACATTTCCCTTCTTAGTATGCGATAGAATCAACCAAATATTTTGGCATAAAATGATAATAATAACACCTCCATGTAGGGCGGATAAATTTGCTTTGTGATGAAGCTATAGTATGGATTTGATCAGAATTCCAAATTATGTATTTCGAACTGCATTAACCAAGGATGTTATAACGTAATAATGAAATCAGCAGATGTCAATCCAGAATAATTTGTAGTCAGCTAACTGGAGTGCCTTTGGAGATTTCGCTGCCTATACGACACCAATTAGTCAAGAATTGTTATGATCTGTGCCAAAAATTTGTCGAGAAGATCCTCCTCCATAAATAAGTGGGAGACGAGAAGGCACAAAGCCTTATGCAACATTTATGAAACATGCACTACTACACTAATGAATTCATTATTATTATTGCGAGGAGGAGGTTTGCATTTGCACGTATATATCTATGTAAATGCAGACGTGCAGACGAGGTGAACTTTACCATCTAGCATGACTTTGGTAGAAGTCGCATCATTCTGCGATTTTGCTGCTGGAACTAATACGACAAACTGAACACCGTCTAATAACATGAATTTTTGACTTGACATTCAGTTCGCTACATCCCCGTGAGTCATTTCATTCTACAGTATGCGCTAAGTATCCACATAATACATGTGTGTAACTGACATATTATTGTCGTTCATATGAAATAAAATTCAACCGTGTATGTACAATAGCATATTTATGTATGCATATGAACACTGAACAGGTCACATTACTGCGTTGCTAGTACTTTGCTAATTTGTGGAGACTTGGTGCATGCGATATGTACATTGTGTGTGATGATATTATATATCTTTGCAATTCCAATTAGCCATTCAGCCTTGTCCTTATTTCCTTGTCCATGCAAAGTAAAACCACGCATCGTAATCATCGTCAGCAACGATATGCAAGTTCCCCAGTCTATCACGGTGACGTATCTGTATTATTCAGACATTATTAAGGTGCATAACATTGCAAGTCTAGATCAGGGGAGTCGTCTAAAACTATTTGCAAATCTATTTCGCACTCAACTCCCAGCATGGTCACAAGTTAAGATGCTCTCTGCTTGTGGTTCCATTTTACGACATGCCGTGTAGTCTGCTGAAGGTCAAATTTTATTATTTCGAGGAGGAAGATCCAATTTCGAATTCCTGCACAAATGAATATGGGAAATTAATTCTTTTTTGGCAAGGTTTTAATTTTAACACCGATGCGATTAGGGAGAGATGCACAAAACCCACAGATTTTCATATACTCTTAAACAATGGGAAACAAAAGGTATATTGCGAGCAGTGCCAGTGCTGTAAAATTTATGAAAAACCACAGTAGAACAAGGAACATTTTGTAGTTACGTATTCTACTTTTTTGTCTGCACAAAAGAAATTCAGGTTTCGAAATAAATCACATATACTAAGCAACTTGTATGTTAATTAATAGATAAGGTAAACTCGGGTAAATATTATTAATACAATTTATTATTATTTTAGCACACTGATAAGTGTACATATTCTTCCATCTTCTTTTAAAAACTACACGATCTAGATTTAAATAAAGTAAAATCCAGCGATTTAATCAAAGCCGTTACAGGAAATACAAGTCAAAGGTTAAACCCAGGCTAAATGTGTCTACATATGCATGGCATTCATGAATACATCTAATGGTCAAGGACAAACAACAATTCTGCGTTGTAAATAACTTACCTTATCAAAAGTTGGTTGATACCATTGTAAATAAGCCTTAAATACTAATTTAGTAGTGGATTACAAAGGGATGCAACAAATGGAACCACATGCGAGGCTTATGTATACTAAATGAAGATAAAATGATACGCCTTTAATAAAAATTGTTAATTTAAGTGTATCAAGATGTCCTGTTATGCAACTGGCTTCGTTATATTTATATACGCATATTTTTTATATATTTATCGAAATTTTTATTTCAATTTTTATTTAAAATGATATGGTTCATGCAAATGCAATGGCAAATGCAATTGCAATCATGGGATAATTGTCGACAAAATCTAATGACAATTTCTTTCTAAATACTACCGATGCATTGACATATATATATTTCGTAGATCTAGCTATTTTCCATTATTTCATGTGACTTTGCTAATCCTAAGTTCCACCATCAACCGAATAATTGCAAAGGATCACTTTTCTTTCTACTACCAGTTTTATTGCTCCAGTATTTTTGTATTCCTGCTACGAGAACGCCTGTCCATACGATGGCGCCTCCAATAGCACTGTAATTTAAGCAGAGTTATATTGTAATAAATCATCAATTCATGAACTCGATGAGCTGCTTAGCTCTCTCACTACAGACAAGTACTTATCCTACCTGAGCATGTCTGGCACGAGTCCCATGAAAATGTACTGGAAAAAAAATGCGCACACGACATCAAACGACCGGACCAACGAGACTACCCCGGCATTTTCCATCTTCAACGCCATATTAATGCTCGCCACTGCCCCGAATCCAGAAAACAATCCCAGTCTGAGGCAAAGGCCAGTGCCAGAGTCAGGGATGAGAGAGTTTGGAGATTCGAATGCCAAAAATAGTGGCAGTGACACCACCACTCCGGTAAATCCGAGGAAAAATGTCATGGCCAGATAATGAGTTTCCTTTATCTTCCGAGTCACGACAAACTTCATGGATAAAGCAAGCATGCCTCCGAACGCGTATGCACTTCCAATCTAAAAGTTAATGATTTTATTGAATCCGATGTACGTATACATATACATCTGCACATATATGTTATCGAAAGTAATTTCATATCTTGTGCTTAGGTACCAATGCGTATTTATCAAACTCCTTTGCACCAATAAATATCGGTGGCTTCGTCACACAGCCGACGCCGCAAAGAGTGAAAATTGCGATGCCAATGAAAATCACGCCACATTTTTCCCCAAGCATGAAATGAGCCAGGATGGTGGTGATCACTGGACTGCTGAGTACAATCACGGTCATGTCCATCGGTGACAAGTATCCCAGCGATAGAGAGCGCAATATTACCGAACTTGCTTGAAATAATCCTTGGATCTAAAAGTTGTAATTCAGTTTGCACGGTTCATTTCATTGAAGTATGTAGAAGTATGATACATATTCATACGCCTTACCAGCATAAACCCTAATGCAGTCTCTCTGGTTATGGGCCAAACTCCTTGCAGAACTCGTGACCTATTTTGCCATCCCGGCCCAAACTCATTGAAAATTATCAGAATTGTCGACGGAATTACGACGCCCAGATTGAGGAGGAGAGATGCTCCGAACCCTTTCACTCCGTGTGGTTCCAGCATTTTTATCATGAGGAAAGATGCCGAAAACAGCACACTGGCAAGCAACGCCATGCTAATTCCTCCGTACAGATTCCAAAATGACCACTCTTGGATTTCTTCACTCTTTTTTGTGTCACTCGCAATTTTATTGCTAAATTCATTTTCGACGCCAATTTGGAGCGTTTTGTCACCGTCAGATGTACCCAAATTTTCAGTAGAAATTCTATTGACTTTCAGTGATGAAGCGTCAATCTTAACGGATTGATCGGCATCACCAAAGGTTGTGGTTATAATAGACGGATAAGGTGTCATGTTCTTCAAATATTTAAGCTCCAATTTTAGTTTTTATAAATCTGAATAATAGTTTTGTTCTTAGTTTTCATAGTACTTTCAGAGATTTTGAGGATAGGAATGAAAATTATTTCCAACTATCCAGCATACTTATGTATAATCCAAAAGTGTCGTGAACTTGGGGAAACAATTTAAAATAGAAAAGTAATTTGTGAAATGATATCTCCTTGATGCAAGGCTGCCGTGTTTGTGATGCTACATACATACACAACAGTACACATTCAGATACTGGAAAAGTATATGCACACGCGTAAATTACTGTTTGCATTTGTGCGTTGATTATTAATTGGTAGGTATGGGTAGCTAATTATCAGGCAGTAACGACGAGGACACAATCATTGCATTACCAAGAAAAGATTAACATCAAAACCAAAGCCTGGATAAATGCTTCGTATGTGCTAAAGTGTTACACATCCGGCTTCGAAATTCAATATGCGTACGTCGGAGTAATACAGTGATTTCATGGCATTTTTCGGTGAACAACTTTATATCCATCTTTTAACAATAAGGAAACAAGAGGTAACGAGATATCACAAAGATTTTAAGGAATAAAATCAGAATTTCAGACTAGTTGGGAGTAGTAGCACTTGGCCTGCGGCTTCAGGGAAAATGTGTAGTCCCATAAATTCGAAACGTGAAATTGTTGACTCCAATATTCTCTGACTGCGTCTGACCCTGCTTCTCCAATCATCATTGATGGGGCTGCTGTGTTAGCATTGACGATTGTTGGCATGATACTCGCATCAATCACCCTTAGACCCTTAGCTCCAAGGACTCTGCAACAATTAAATCATGTTCCAAACTTTCGCAAATGGGTGAATATATTAAAATCTATTTTACCTTAATCGTGTATCGACCACAGACATCTTATCGTCAACTCGACCCATACGGCAAGTGCCAACAGGATGCCTTAATATATTTAGTTGAGTGAAATTAATTACAAAGTCCCAATCTGCCTAAATGGGTAACGAAATAAATGAAATACCAAATAGTCAGGGTGAAATGGCGGATGTGGCATGCCCAATAGGCATAACTACGAATCTCATACTGCTCACAGCCTTTAGTGTGTTGTTTTGGTAAACGTGTTTCAAGTTTTTTAAACGGTTCCGACGACTCAAAAACGTCCACAATCTTTTTGACCCCTGGCACATAATATAAATACATACATGAGTAAACAAGGTAGAGTTTTGTGTCATAAAGTAATGGAAATATATGCACACACCGTCAACTAAAGCTGCCACATCGTCTGGGTGTTCCAAATAGTGAGGATCGATCAAAGGACGTGAAAGTGGATTTTTATCCTGAAGTCGAACATTCCCACGACTCTTTGGTCTCACAAGACCGACTAAAATGACGAAACTGTCCCGTCCAAAATGAGGCTCCAAAAGTGGGTAGAGCACTTCCTCGCGAATATTCTGACCTCGGGAAATTGACTTCGCCAATACGTCTTGAGTCCCGGCAGGCGCAAAGAAACCTTGAATGTCAGGCCAATCAACGCCGGATTTTCGAACAGAGGCAGACGAGTAGAATAACTGAGAGTGAAGGGCGTTCGGCACAGTGAGTGGTCCTGTTGGTTCAAAATACCAAATGCACCCGAGTACTTAAACGATGATATTTATCTTGTCTTGTGTACCTTTTCCATTGACACTGTAGTCATAAATTACTGCTGGAGAAAAATCCCTTTCGGCAAGAAAAGATTTTGGTTGATTGATGAGAAAGGGGGCCAAAATGGTCATGATGTGGTCGTGGAGGTTTTCGCCAACAGGAAGGTTTAATTTAGTTTTGATCTGTTGGACGGCATAGTTATTTCATAAGAAATAATACCATAAAATTCATGTGTATTATTATGTCGCACTGACGCCGACAGATTCAAGATGAGATTTGGGACCAATTCCTGACATCATAAGAATTTGAGGCGAGTTTACTGAACCTGCTGAAAGAATAACCTCCTTCTTAGCTCGAGCAAACTTTTTGACACCATGTTGCATGTACCAAACCCCTTCAGCTCGTAAATTCTTATCAAGTTTTACCTGAATATTCAGATTCATATTTAGCTGTTAGTTATTAATTAATTTTAATTCATTAAACACATTAAACACATTCATTAAACATTATAGGAAAATAGTAAAATCAACTAAGAAGTATTTTCACCTTCATTGCACGAGAATATCTTAAAATTTTGACGTTTGGCTTATTTTCAAGTTGTAAGATAATTGCGGAGTATGTTCCAAACCGTTCCCCATTTTTTTGCGTGGCTTCAATTTTTGCAAATCCTTACAATCGTGGTTAAATATTACAACACAATAAGTCTTTAGATATTTCATTGTTGATAAATATGGGGATATCAATGAGACAGTACAATACCTGTACGTTGCGATCCTCCGTTAGCGTCGATCGTCGGAAACCCATTTTGTTCTCCGCTTTCTTTAAATTCCTCATAAAGGCTCAGCCAACGTCTTTGTTCGATATTTAAAAATCCGTAATCAGATTCAGAGTAATGTTTTTCTGTAATAATAGTAATATAAAACCTGAGATAATGTTTTGCTTATAAAGCGAAAAAATGTGAAAAATTACTGTTGTCTGAAAATTCTCCGTTATAGGATTTTATAGATTTTTTAAAAAACGGCAGCACGTTTTCATATGACCACCTTACGTCCCCGGTTAGGTTTGCCCAGTTGTCGTAATCTGCTGGATGACCTCTCAAATAAAACATCATATTTAGTTGCGTTGACCCACCCAACACTTTTCCGGCATTCCACATGGATTGCTATAAAGTGAAAAAATGCTTCACATATAATTATCACATGTAAAAATGGACGCATTCAATGTTACGCATGTTTCAATTAATACGATGTACATTGTTTTTCATGGCCCAACACGCATGTTTTTGAGGAACGGTCATATGCATCCAATCAGTTTCCGGGTATCCAATCAGGTCAGCAGAAATTCCAGGAACACTGTTTAAAAATGAGGGGTCGCCTCCGGCTTCAATCAGCAAAACTTTGATGTTTTTTGAAGTGGAAAGTCTGTGAGCAACCACGGCACCCGCAGCCCCCGATCCAACTTGAGCACAAGAAACCATTAGTTTGATTAATCCAATCAAAAACCAAAGTTAATCGTGATAATCATGACGCGCTGCATGAATCCTTACCAACGATGAAATCATAGACCACGTTTTGCTCCTCATGATCCGAGAAATAAGTGCTGCTAATGTAATCTGAGTAGTAATTGGCAGCACCAAAGAACCAGATCATCCAGGGCGTGCTGAAAAATAATAGGTAAACTAGGGGTTTGTAGTACATTTTCGGACGTGTAACAAAAAGTAATAAAATCTGCAAAAGGAAAAAGTGTTTATGGGAAATGCAAATAAATAATACCACAACCACACAGACAACACAACTGACTACTGGCTGATTTGGGGGTAAAGGCCGTGGTGCTATATTGTGCAATCATTCATAATAAGTAAACTAACATTGCAGTCAGACAGATCTATGCTATGTCTATATTATGTCATGTCAAAAAAACACTTGAATTCTGTACCCCACAATTAAAATACACCACCTCCAAAGTTGCTCCTGCCATAGCAGATTTTCTCATCGCTTCAGTCAGCGTATAATTAATGGTCATGATGATACTCACATTAAATGTCACGCAGGTTTGTATCCATTAAACTCGCAAAGAGGCTCATGTGATCCGATAACACGACAAGTTCAAGCTCCAAATTCATGAACTTGTCAACAAAAAGCACTTATATGCATCCCTGCCCTACTCGGAGGCTTAGTAATGTGCGGGTGCTTGATTTGTACACGAATACGAAATAGGAATAAAATTATGTTAGGGATACGATAGTTTGCATGATCAGTTTGCTACTTGTTGTTTTGTCACTGAGGTGGATATCAGAATTTTACTAGCTTGCATTTTGAAAAAGTGTAAATGTATTAGCTACACATGGAAATAAACTGCATTGATTAGTCCTAATGTACCTCAATTAAATAATCGTCTTTTATGTAATGCTGTGGCATAAGGCATTGTGCAATAAAAACTAACCTCAGCAAATGCTAGACACATTGCATTAAAAATAGATGACTTACATAAATACCTGTACACCACATTGAGTAATATTAGTAATTGAATTAATAATTGAACATAATATATTTGATCACACAAAATTGAGTAGTTTCCTATTTAAGCTTCAATGACGACGCGCATTTATGAAATTTTTAGTCTTGGAATTCAACGAACTGCACCTATCAATTAAGGAGTGGCAACAATTAAAGCAAGTTATGATGCGTGATTGCAATCAGTCAAATTATCCCAAGAAGTTTTATACATTTCTCGCTTCATACGCTTTTGTTCACATAATCCTGAATTTCGACGAGATTTCTGCCAGATGATACTTATATATTCACTCCAAGGAAGGAATTCTGCATTTTTCGGTATTTTAAGTATTTTGCATGTGCAGTATTTTTTATTTGAATCATACATACGTGGAGACATATTATAAATGGGTATAATAAAATATTTTGCATAATATAAAAATTATAGAAAAAATAAATATATTTCTAGATTTTAATGTCATTATTTAAAATCATTGTATATTTTTCTTAAATTCTGTTTTACAAGCTTTCGGCGCTTTCTCCACTTTTGTGATACTCACGGGTTTGACATCAGTGTTCCATACGAAGGTGAAACAGAAAGGTAAAATCATTGGAGTATTTAATTCATCCCATTCTTTCGTGCTGTATAAACTTACGTCGCACTTTGCATTTGCTTACTACAGAGGAAATCACGACAACTTTGCCCCTTGCTCCTGAACAAGATGATGACCTTTGCATTAAACCTGGATTTTTTGCCGATACAAAGAATTGTGGGGCTTTCTACCGGTGTGCGGAACATTTAACACTTAACAGTGACCTCCGCTTGCTTATTAAATTTACGTTTATGTGCCCACAAGGAACCGTATTTGATGAGTCTACCAACACTTGCAATTTCCCATACCAAGTGCAAACCCTCTCGCCAAACTGCCAAAAAGAATACATATACGAATACTGACATGACACGTGTTATCTTGCAAATGTGTACCACTTACGTATAATGTGTGTAACCCAAGATTGTTGCTAAATAAACGGTCCATTTTTAAATAAATGACTATGTTTGCTCAATTATTTAACAGGAGGTTGCTGTACAAGTATTGATACATTTCATAATTTTATTTAAGCTGTACTTTTGAACATGCCGAAAATATGTACTATTAGGCGTACTACATTAAGAGTAAAAGTGAAAATCAACCTTGATTTTTTCGACTGTGATTTGTTTGATGTTACGGTTGTTTGGTTTGACGTGACCATTTGCATGGCGTGGTTTCCTAAATATGTTTACTAGAAAGTGTTTTGCTAAATTGTTGTTTAGAACTCGCACCTTCTCTGGAGAATAAATTGCAGGCTTTACAAGCTTAGCACGGATTTGGTGATTAGAAATAGAACTTTTTAAAGAGCTGATTATTAATAAGTTGTCTTAATCAGTAAACTATATAATATTTCACGCGTATGTATTGTTTGCAGTTGAGGCACACACAGACAAACCACAAAAAGATTAATACGTGCTAATTTCGATTCTTGTAATGAATTTGACCTTGAAGAAAGATTACCAAAGTTAAAGATACCCAAAAATGCAAATGATTTCCATTTGAGTGACCACCAAACGGTAATTAAACCCGAGTCATAAGCACCGATTAAATATGCACGATATTGCCATTTAAACGGTTATGGTTCGTTACTTAACAAGTAAAGTGATGTACATAATTGCATTAGTGTCTTTTTCCATTTGTTTTGTTATTATGCGGCGGCCGATACGATAAATGACAACCTTTACTTTAAATTTCATGTTCAAAAATGTACTTTAATATTATTTGAATGACTTCAGTAGAGTCGAGTTCATGCTTGTGTTGATGGTTGAAGTGGAAAATAATTTCAAAGGGCCGTGAAGTTGGACCATCTAGCAAGTAATCTGCATGTTCATTAACGCAGTTGAAGAGCAAGTACTTATGTACATAGTCAATAGTAGCAGCAAGTGATCATATGCCGTAAGACGGCTCATATTTGTATTTATCAGGTAGCTATTAGTTTAAGGTATTGGAAATCTAACAATTATAAGGATTGAATCATAGCGACTACATGTAAAATATTTACCAGGTCCTCGTTGTTCGGTTTACTTTCGCAAAGCCAAGCCACAAAATTTGTCCATTAGTCAAGTAAACGACATTCCATAGTCCAGAGTAAAAGAGCGTCCAGTATAAAAAATAAGTATTACATACAAGCGAGTATTGCAACGGGGAAGTTGAATTCTACATAAATCAAAATCTTCGACAGAAATTATGGTTGTGGATAACAGAAATCATTTTCGATCAGTTACATACATCGGAAAATATTGTTTCCTTTTGTTTCGTGGTTTATGATCTAGATTTTTCTTGAGAAACCACACACTAATTCTTACACTACCTGAACAATTTTCAGATAATTGTTTATTTTTCATCAATCATGGGTATCTCTGTCGTCGTGTTTAATATATAAAATAATTGTCCATAGGATAGCTTGCTGGATAATTTTGTCCAGACTTTGCCTCTGCATCACTGTTCGACGTATAAGTTTGTGGTTTTGGTCTGATTGGCCTGCGCATATCTCGATTCTCTCTAAAAAATTTCTGGAGACTTTAGACATACAAAAGTTGATTTTGGTTCTTGAAATTTAAGTATGTGTATCAATCAAGTGTATTCATCGTTAAGATATCAGCATATACGTATATTATGTGTAAGTTGGTAACAGCGTTAGGTGCTAACAACTGGCAAGAATCTTCTATAGAATGATAAACTTGTGAGTGAAATAGTACGCAGAGTTACAGAGTCAAGATTGGAGGAGATAAAACAATAAACAACACGACAGTGTAGATGATCAGTGTGGGGCAGACCACAGTGATCAAAGTTGCAACCTGATCAGGTATTCGTATAAAGACTGAAAGTGTCCTCCGAAGGCGTCTCAGTGGAAGGTGCGAATTGTCGCGGAGTTGTTTGTGCTACACATCACAGTGAAATATTCTAGCACGTCTCATTCCACAACTTTCCAGAGGTGGACTTAAATTTAAAATCTGTGATCAACGTCACGTTCCAAAATCATGCGGACATTGGAAATTGCAAGATTCCAAGAAGAACTTCAGCCGGGGTACTTAATTGCCTTTATTACGTTTATGCTTATTTGACCTTTGACCTTCGCATGGATTGTGGTCTACGTAGGTATGAGGAAATACTGCCCAACTCCGCTTTCACTTTTTTATTTGCCTTCGACCTTTATTGAGTAGCTCGTGACCAGTTTTTCTGATTTTCATGCGGAAACAACTTTCAATTCCTCTAAATAATGTCATAATAAGTCAAATACAATTGTTGGAAATAATTATTGAAATGCAATAATAATTGATAAGAAAAACGTGTAACTCCAAATTTTGGATTTTAAGATATTTTACAAAGGTGTTTAAAGTTTGAGTTAGGGAACAGTCTGGGCATCCTAGTGAGCGAGTTGACTTTTTCTCCTCGCCACTTACCAGTAATGTAAATGATTTTTGTCACTAAGACTTCTAATTTGCAGCTAATACAAAATGGATTGATTTCGTTTTGGTGGCAATAAATTCCCAAGTTTGTGCTTTACAATTGCCATGTAGCATAAATTCCATAATAAATCTCGGTGAAAAGTATTGGACTGAAACATGATATGAGTCAATGTTTCAGTTCAATACTTTTCACCGAGATTTATTATGGAATTTATGCAACATGGCAATTGTAAAGCACAAACTTGGGAATTTATTGCCACCAAAACGAAATCAATCCATTTTGTATTAGCTGCAAATTAGAAGTTTTAGTCGAAATTTTTCTCCTTTTCTGGTTCGCGATGCCCCGTTTGGAGAGTGGGAACGGTCACTCTCAAAACCCAAAGCAACTTTTTACATGCAACTGCCTGCATTGTTTACATGAAAATCAGCTGCTCTGTTCGCCCCGCCCCCCCTCATTAGCAAAAAATCTCTCGGCACACAAGGAGACGCAACCGTCGTCTCTGTCTTTTAGTTATGAGATTTTTTCAACGTATATGCATTCTTAACCTTACTAAACACGTTGTATGTATGTGCTGCGACAGCAAGTACCATTATTTATTTATACGTGAATGAAAGCAAATTTCGTATTCTATATTCGTGCATACATATTCATACATGCATAAATCTTATACTGCGAGTCAGACCGTTGCTGTTTTTAATTTTAGTTTGCGTGATGAGAACGAGGAGTTGGACCACTCAAGGACGAGTACTTGTCGCAAACAGGGTCTGAGCTACTTCAACATTCCTGGAGAATGTCCGATGCTGGGGATGACCGTTGGAGACATGATTGACTTTGCTGCGTCCAAGTACGAAGATGCAGAAGCCTTTGTTGCTCCCTTCCAAAATGTGCGACGCTCATTTCGGCAACTGCAACGTGATGTAAGCACTTGTATTTTCTACTTCTTTCCTTAATCGACAAGAAGGGCAAGGAAAAGGCAGGTCCAAAAACGCTTAATGACACAGAACACTTGATTTTTTAACGAACTGAGAAGTAGTTTTGTTGAACGCTTTGACATGCAACTGTGATATCCCAAATGGGAATGAAATTAACTATAAAGTGTTTAATAAAAATAGATGGCATGCATCCTCCACACGCAATAACTAATTAAAAGTCTTTGTAAATGGGAATTTAATTGTATCTTAAAATTAGCTAGCGCATATGGAATGGACATAACATGGATTTATTCTAATAAATTATTAGGTAGATAAATTTTCGGGTGGATTGGCAGCTCTTGGATTAAAATTTGGAGACAGAATTGCCATTTGGAGGTGAGTCTTTTACCCTAAAATAGTTTTTGTTTATCGTCATAAGATTCTGCATGGCGTTCAACAAATCAAGAAAATGTTAGTCATTCGGATTTCGTGGGCAGAAATTTAATAATTTTATTTTGTTTTTTAATTGTCATTTACAAGCCCGAACACTTATGAATGTTACCTGACTCAATTAGCTGGATGGAAAGCTGGTCTGATTGTGGTAGGAATTTTGTTAATTTGTTGCAGCTTAGGATTGGTTAAGTAATTTTGATCTACACAACGTGGCTTTATTCTCCCCAACAGGTTTGCATTAATGCAGCTTTGCAAAGTCGTGAACTCCTTTATGCTCTAAATAAAGTGGGAGTGAGATGCATAGTGATCTCCAAACAGTTCAAAAATCAAGATTACTATGAAATTTTGACCAAATCCATCCCAGAAATAAAAAAATCATGTTATCCAGGCCATTTGAAAAGTCCTCATGCACCTGAACTGGAGTTTGTCATTTCGGTCGAGAGAGATTTACTGTGAGCCTAAATATGTATCTGGTATTTCATTTCTGTGAACCATTTACACCTGAAGCATTAAAACTATAGCTTGTGTATCTTCTAGTGGGGCTATACATTTTTCTGACGTTCTGGAAATTGGGGACAACAATATTCTGATCCCTCAAAATCAAGAATCAAATAAAATCCAGTTTGATGATGTGTGCACGCTATTTTTTACCTCTGTAAGCACTAATTCAATAATACCCGCTCCATATTACTCGTATTTATACTAACGTGAATTTCTTTTGAAAAACAGGGGACAACCGGAAGTCCAAAAGCCGTAATGTTATCTCATCACAACCTCGTTAATAATGGATACTTTGTCGGACGAAGGCTTGGTTTAAAAATTAAAGTGCATTGCATAGCAATTTGTGGATCTTATTCTGGAAAGATTATTCATAATTAAATTACTGTAACAATTGTATATAGGACAGAATATGCCTCTCCGTCCCACTTTTTCACGTCTATGGTTGTCAAGTTGGAATATTTGCTTCTATGATACATGGCGTTACGACTGTTATTCCGTCTTACGGTTACGACGCCAAAGCTATAGCATGCATTTCTGCGAGTGAAAGGTACGGTTTTAATGGAATTATGTGAAGTTGCATACACGGGTTCACCTCTTAAATTAAATCTTTGCTTAACGTTAAGATGCACTTATATAACTGGAACGCCAACGATGTTTTCTGATATGCTGAAGGCAATCGATGGAGTGGAGATAGACTTTTCAAATCTCAAGGCCGTAATTACTGGTGGAGCCATATGCAGTCCAGAATTGGTGAATGACATAAGGAATCGGATGCCGCTCTCAAAAGTTGTCGTAAGCGCATAACCATGATGTGTGGTTGGGTTAAATTAAGTGATAAACTGCGTTAAAAGTTCAGAGTACATTTTTCTGATAAACTATTTCAGAGCAATTATGGAATGACAGAAATTGGGTAAAATAAGACAAGAGATGCAAGTACAATGAAACATGTATTAGCAAGTATGATATCCTACTAGATGCACTTACATGGGACTCCCGAATGACTCTGATTTCTTGGCGTCATCCACTGCTGGGTTCCCATGTGAGAATACTGAGGTGAAATTGGTTGACAAAAATGGAAAAATCGTACCAATTGGGGAAGAAGGTGAACTCTGTGTTCGAGGCTATGGCGTGACTTTGGGGTATTACGGAGAACCAGAAAAGACGTTGGAAGTTTTAGAACAATCGAGGTGGTTTCACACTGGGTTCGTCAATTTCAATTTATATCAATCTCGTTTTTTGAGTTTTTCCCAGTTCTTGACATGCTACATTCTACACGTGTGTATAGTAGATGAAATGCAAAATTAAGCCAATTTAAGTATGGAGTAGAGAGAACTGGAGGGGTATTAAGTTGTGATTTTCTTTTATTCCCACAATAATTAAAGGGATCTCTTTGTGATGTCTGTGAGTGGTCATGGCCGTGTAGTTGGTCGTATCAAAGAAATGGTTAACCGAGGAGGTGAAAATGTGTACCCCAAAGAAGTTGAAGATTTCCTAAAAACGCACCCCAAAATAGTTGAAGCACATGTTTTTGGAATGCCAGACCAAAGAATGGGCGAGGAGCCATCCGTGTGGATTCAGTTGCATGAAAATGAAATCATGACACCCGAAGAGGTGAAATCCTTCTGCAAAGGCCAGATCGCCCACTTCAAAATTCCAAAATATATATTTTTTCGGGACGACTTTCCCAGAACACCTTTAGGTATTTTGACATTAAAATGCAGATTTTAGTTGTTAATATTGAATATGCAGTATTCAATATTGTTTCTTCTTTTAGGAAAAGTCCAAAAATTTCGAATGAGAGAGGAAACATTGAAGATTCTCAAAAAAATGTAAAACAACAAAATATTTTGGTTCTCTGTAATATTTAAGTATGTATGCACATATTCATTACTTATACGTTAGTAGTATTTGTACATTATTTAAAATAAAAATAACTGTAAATATTATTTCCCATCCTGTTTTATTCCTTGCACATTTATGTATGCATATACATATTTCTGAATTTCTGCATAATTAAATTATTGTCTACAAAATAATCAGGTGGCAAAGATGTAACTAGAAAAGGCTACCACAAGCATTAAAATCCCATTCGTAGCATGTGACAAAATTTTGGAAGCTTGACATCGATCAATTTCCTTGCGTACATTGAGCGGCCTGAAGGGTTCATCCTCATTTTGATCCAAGCACATGCAGTAGCCGTTACTCGGTGCTGTCCTGTGAACGCCTGAACGACACTCCGTTTCCGGCATGCAGTTCAACGACCGTCGACCATGTTTGTCCAGATTTGGAAAATAGCACTGGTGACCGGGCTTGACAAAGCATGATTTTTCGAGTCTGTTCGCATGCAAGGGATCGCACTGACAAATGCGTATCACTAAATTGTCCTCAAACTCCTTATCTTGACAGATGCTGAAATTTGTGCACTCTGCATCTTGTTCACATGGCTGACCAATTGGGGTAGACGAGTTAGAAGTGTGGTTGGTCGCCGTGTGGGGTGCTTCTGCACTGGAATGATGACGATGGTGTACGTTGTTGATGGTCACGTTAGATTTGGTGGATGAAGATGATAATGCTGAAGGAATACAAGATAATAAGTTCACCCCCAAAATAAGCAGGAGCAGGAGATTGATGGATAACGAGTTGTTGTTGCTGAACAAGGTTTGTTTTCCAAAGGAGCCTGGTCCTAAAAAATGCATATTAAGCAAGATCGAAATAATGTACATATTAAATATATGCATATGTGGCTTATGGTTTATGGCATGTTATGAATATGGATTAAATGTAACAATCTTACTAAATGTCGATATTCCGATGTAAATGATACCAATCATGACGTTCTAAAACGTTCGTCTTCCGTTGATTTACTAATTGTGAAACTGATTACTTTACAATTTAGGTTCTCCTGGAATTACTAACGTTTGCAAACTGCGCACAGGAAAATCCATCCATTTCATGGGTCGTTCTCGTTTGCAAATATTCGATTGCGGTTTACGTGGTTAGTCAGTGGTCAGCTATCTTACAAAAATATGCGTGAAGCAGGGAGAAGAATATTACGATAGGAAAATAACTATGAAAATAAGCTAAATACTTGTATCCATCCATATTCATAAGGCATAAATATTATTGTTAGGCATATGGTTCACTCATCATCATTCATACTTATTTCATCCCCTTGGCTTGGGACGAGTAATAATAGACTGCTTATTGGGACATAAAACTTCCGAATTCTCTGAGAAGACGAATGGGAAAGAAGCATGATCAGCATTTCCTAATGGAGCATATTTATGCATGTGAAACATGTCATGTTTTCCAGGATGAATCGATCCTTTTTTCGCAAGGACAGCTCTGTATGATACCGATTATTATACGTATGTATGATGATCTATGTATGCCTTTACGACATTCTGCACTTCTTAACCATATGCATTCATGTCATGGACAAACCAACTTTTGTATAATTTCAGGGATTACAAATTCAATGTCTGATGAAGGCAACAATATCAAGTTCATGTTCTGATTGTTTAGTTTTGATATATAATTGTCGAATTTGGCAAAACAATTATTGATTGATGATATCAGCCACGATGAATTTCAAAAATTTTGTTGTAATTTGGACAATATTTTTTGTTGCTTTTCGCTCCTGTTCTGCAAGAAGAGCAAAAATTCATAGACTTGGTAAGCGAAAGTCATTGATTGTGAGCCTCTCTGCAATTGATTGTCATTGGAAATACATTACAGAAAATATTTACATATACTTAAACTATAGAAAAATTAAATGTAAACCCAAATCTTGTAACGATTTCCGGATTTTCGTCTGGAGCTGCACAAGCAATGCAATTCCATATTGCCCATTCGTCTAAATTACTTGGAGTAGGAATTTTTTCCGGAGGTATTATTTGCAATTTCTAGCATCGCATAACACAATAAATTCTTCATGTTTTCCAAATATATATAAATATGTATGTACAGTTCCCTACATGTACGGGCACGATCGGTCACGGGAGGACTTTTTTGTAACCGACCCTGGCAACTTCAATATCAGCTTGGCCACTGATTTTGCCAAAAACTATGAGAAAGAACACCTCATTGACCCTCTACACCATTTGAACAATAGTCGCGTGTACATCTACCATGGGACCAAAGACTCGACTGTGTACCATGGTATACTATTGAGACATAAAGACTTTGTGTTTATATGGACGTGCAATATTGATCATCAATTTCGAAATGTTGCATGCAGGTTGTGGTCGAGCGATAGAAACCATTTACTCGAACTTGAGTCGCTCAATAATTTCGAAATTAGATGCATTACCAGCAGAACATGGAATGGTAAAAACATGATTAAATTTTGTCAGTTTTATTAATAAGAAAATCTATCCTTTGTGCTAGGCAAGTGATAATTCTGGGGGACCATGCGGGATGGTGAACGTGGGCCAGTATCTCGTCAACAATTGCAAATACAGTGGAGTTTACGAGATGTTCAATCACTTGTACGGTGAGGACGCGCTAGTCAAGCCGAATGGAACCATGGGAACCGTTCCATTGCGAGGTCGCTTTTATGAATTCGACCAGTCCGAGTTTTTTGACAAGAAAGGTTTCTTTTCGAAATCGGCTGGTATGGACGACGTGGGTTTTGCCTACATTCCATCGAGATGCTCAGTCCCGGAAAAAGATGTCATTGATGATAATTCAACAGCTATATATAAACCTTACTGTAAACTTGCAATTGCTTTGCACGGATGTACACAAACAAGGTATTTGCACATTTTTCATACTTATTTCCGGAATTGACTATATCCGCATGAAAACGGGGTTACAGACAAACTTATGGGGACAAGTTTCCAAGAACCACAGGATACTTGGAAGTTGCCGAACTAAATGACATAATAGTAATCTTTCCTCAAACAAAGCGTTCCGTGTACAATCCACGGAATTTATCCGGGTGCTGGGACTGGATGGGGTTCACTGGAAAGCAATATGGTATGCACAATAAGATCAATCTCATAAATTTCATGAAGGTGCTATAAATCGACTGATTTCTAGGTACGCAAAATGGATTGCAAATTAAAGTAATTCGAAAAATACTTTCTCGCGCATTAGGAGAAGATACTTTGTAATCACTAATAATTCCTGTATAGCCAACCAATAATATTTAAATGTGTTGAATAAATAATGTAAACCTACATTGAGCAATGAATGATTAATGATTCTGGATCATTCGTCTTCAAAACTTAATCCGCATGTGGCAAGCAACTGCAATGCGTGTAAAATAAGCACTCCTGTAATGTATCTAACCAAAGTACTCCTAATATGTTTTACTGCAAAATTGTGCTCATTATAAAATTCGACGGCATATTATTCCCTCGGTTCAGAACAAACTTGGGTGCATAAATCTTCGTGTTGGGAACTTTGGTCATGTCAACTACAGGCAGCCAGCATAAAAATAAGGCTGCCACTTTAGGCCGAATAAAATGTTTCATTTCCAGAGGACCCTTGAGTAAAAACCCAACTCAACTGAATAAAAAGTGTGATGGAATACCCAGCTTTGCGTCACAGTTGTACACTGAGACGCTCCCATTCACAAGTACATACATACATAATTATACAACATATAAAATTATCGGTAGCTTATTCTCTTCTATAGTAAATTTGTACTAATTGGACGAAATAATTTGCACAGGGCTTGAAAAGTGGAAGCTCCCGGGAGGCAATGGAAGTTGGCAGAAATTTCCAGTCCACGACATTTTGTCAGAAGTATTTCTTCCTGCCAATTTGGGAGATAAATTTGGACCCGTTTGGTCGACACATTGGCTTAAAGTAAATACATCGTATTTAATATGTAATCATGCAGTGAAGTCGAAAAAAACTTGCGTAGAATTTGTAACTTGAATACAGGTTCATTTCAATCTGCCCAAAACGTTGGAAGGCAAAGAGGTTCATCTTCGATTCAGTTCTGGGAGCGAAGCTACTCTTCGAGATTTTCAAGGATCTGTTTTAGGGGTTGAAAGCTTTTAGTAACTTCAAATATTGAGAGCCGCAAGATTTGAAGCCTTTCTGTCAATTTGCAGGCTTTCTCCCCGGATTTTCGAAACGAGTATATCATCTCCAAAGAGTGGTCAGGGAATGAAAGCGATATTGTATATTTTATCGAAATTGCCTGTAACGGGATGTTCGGAGGAGGAATGATTGCAGACAATCTCAACATTAGTATAAGCCTATGAATAAT
The DNA here is from genome assembly GCF_002217175.1 of Folsomia candida. Taxonomy (NCBI): domain Eukaryota; kingdom Metazoa; phylum Arthropoda; class Collembola; order Entomobryomorpha; family Isotomidae; genus Folsomia; species Folsomia candida. The sequence continues at coordinate 16,016,808 of NW_019091194.1, read as the reverse complement.
TCTGAGATTTAATTTTATTCGTGAATCAATGTAGTATTAATTTTTGTTTACACACTGTAAAAAGGCCCACCGGATGAAGCGTTTGAATATACTTTGCAACGGCTGGAAATTGCTGTTTTTAATCGAGTTGCATACAAATTATTGAATGATGTTGACGTTCTGTATGGCATGGCTACTGAGTTACTGGAAACAGACCATCGCGGTTATCAAGCCATGTACACTGCTAACGAAATGATCAATCTCATCACAGAAAATAAGACGCAGTAAGACTTTCGATATATTTATTTACATACGTTTTAAAATGGATTAATTAGTAAGAAAACATTCATTGTATTAGGAAAGCCGGCCAACTTGCAGATGCATTTTTTGCTGAGAAAAATGGCGACAAAGTGCATACTTTAATAGCAATGGGTCACTGGTAATATATATTACTGTCACTTTAGTGCATATTTTTACATTTCCAAATTATTCTTGGTTCACTTACTTAATTTTTAGCCATATTGATACAGCATGGCTTTGGACTTATGACGAAACTATACGAAAATGTGCAAGATCTTGGCATTCTCAGCTCCAACTAATGAAAGATTATCCAGAGTTTGTATTCACGTGCTCCCAAGCCCAGCAATTTTACTGGATCAAGAAATACTATCCAGAAATATTTACCAACATTAAGGAAATGGTGAAGCAGGGGCGCTTTATTCCTGTTGGGGGCACGTGGGTTGAACTGGACGGACTTTTGCCTAGGTTGGTCCAAAAATGTTATATTTATAATGATAATTTACAATGCATGAATAGCTTATAAATATTTCTGTCACAGTGGAGAATCCTTTATTCGCCAATTTTTCTACGGACAGCAATTTTTTCAAAAAGAGTTTGGGATGAAATGCAAAGAGTTTTGGTTGCCGGATACGTTTGGCTATTCTGGACAAATTCCTCAGATTTTGAAGGTTTTTATTTCGAATTTTATTATTAATTGTAATTTTACATCGTGAAGTATGTATTTTTTGTGTGTCCATATATTTAGCATGTCGGAATTGATCGATTCTTAACTCAAAAACTATCTTGGAGTATGGTAAATAAGTTCCCACACCATAACTTTATCTGGGAAGGCATTGATGGGAGTCAGGTCTTGGTACACTTTCCTCCAGGGGATTCCTATACAATGACAGCATCGTAATAAGTTGTTAAATATTTTTCACCATGATATGCAAATAAATAAGTGGTGGGGGTTTACACTGCTGTAATTTTTATTTTGCTTGCTGATCCAGGGTGAAGGAGATTTTGAAGTCTGTTACAAATTCTCAAGACAAGGGAAGGGTTAACTGTGGAGCGTATCTTTTTGGACATGGAGATGGTGGGGGTGGTCCCACGATGGAAATGCTCGAGAAGCTCAGACGGGTTCGGAATGTAGACGGTCTTCCGAAGTAATAAACCAGGGAAATATTTTTTTTTCTAATTCCTTATGCAAATAAATATTTTATATCTCATATTGTGCAAATTTTCTATTCTGTTGAAATGGGAACAGAGTTGAAATGGGAACTCCTGACAAGCTATTCGAGATGTTAGCCTCCGAAAGCCGAAACCTTTGCAAGTGGGTGGGAGAGCTATATCTAGAATTGCACAATGGGACTTATACTTCACAAGTAAAGGCTATCTGACTGAGTTCCTTTTAGAGTTACCATATTGGGATGTACAGTTAAAATAATAATTTTGCAGGCAAAAATTAAATGGTACAACCGGAAATTGGAGCAGTTCTTGATGGAGGTGGAGTTGATTATGGCAATTGCATATTCCACTGATTGTGCCCTACAAGAAGAGGAATTTAGAAAGTAATTATATACATTTATGCACATCGTAGTACTTAAAAATGTGTAAACTTAAACAAGGGTGCCACTGTCCGTTTAGAGATTTGCATTTGGTAGACAAATGTTGGAAGCGACTCTTACTCAACCAATTTCATGATGTAATTCCTGGTTCTTGCATTGAACGTGTGAAGGACGACGCCTGGCGAATTTACAAATGCGTTTGGAGTGATTTGACAAAGCTTCAGACTATTTACAACAACAAGCTACTTTTTGGGGCGGCTGATAACGCAAACGTTCCGGTTATATTCAATCCCTTATGTTGGGAAGTTACGCAGGTCATTTGTTCCAGTTCTGCCATTCCCCAGTCAGTTAATTCTACAGTCCAGACAGTGGTGTTAGACGACAAGTGTTTCGACGAAGAGGAGGAAGGACGTAAACTTCCACACAAGTTTGTGGCTGTACTTGTGAAGATGGTACCGACCGGGTACTCGCAGGTTATCCCAGTGGAACCAAGCCTCCCTGTTACTGTCAGAAAAACTACCAATAATAATACTTCCCTCTTCAATATGTCGAATGGGAAGTTAAACTTGAAAGTCGAAACTTTAAATGGGATTCCAGTTGAGAGCTTAGCCTTAGTTTCGAGCCGACAAGATTATAATGAAGTTGAAGTTTTTAAGAAAGACACGAAACCAGGCATGTTTTATGTATTTGATGACGTGCCGTTGTTTTGGGATTCTTGGGACGCTATGGATTACCACCTCGAGACACGAAAAGAATTGGAATGTCGTGATACAAGTGGTCCTATCATCCTTGCTGATGGGCCGCTCTTATCAGCATACAAATGGAGCTGCACTTTTGGATCTTCCAGCAATTTTACTCGGTACACGATCATGAGAGCTGATTCTCCCATCCTCGAGTATTTCCTGATCATTGACTGGAAAGAATCTCACAAGTTTCTAAAGGTTGAATTTCCTGTGGATGTATTGGCTCGAGAAGCTACATATGAAATCCAGTATGGGCACCTTCAACGGCCCACGCACATTAACACGTCTTGGGACATGGCAAAATTTGAAGTCAGTGGACACAAGTGAGAAAACTGTCTGTTCTAAAATTATTCATAGTTCGAATCATTGGAATGTGCTCACGATTCATTTTATGTGAAGATGGATGGACATCTCCCAAGCTGATCGAGGTGTGACTTTCATCACGGATTCAAAGTATGGGTGGCATGTCAGGGACAATGTGGTTCAATTATCTCTTCTCAGGTCGCCTAAAAGTCCGGATGGAAATTGCGACATGCACAAGCACTATATTCATTATGCAATTTTACCACACGAAGGTTATCTTATTTAAAGAATACGCACGAAACTATTATTACAAGTGCTAACTATGTGTGTAATGCTCAAAGGAACGTTCCAATCGGCTGGATCAATAAGGAAAGCGTATGAATTTAATTTTTTTGGAGCCAATGACGTATCCATTTTGAACGTTGATCAAGATTATTGGAAACGGTGAGTAGTGGCGAATATCCAAAAGTGTTGGAGCAGATCATGATTGATTGATATTTGCTCAGCTACTTGTTTTTACGTACATATGCTAATACTTGTGACATAATAATGAAAATAGTAATTATTATTCAGTGGCATGACCAACATGGTGACAACTGACAATGAAGCAGTAATTTTGGAAGCGATAAAGGTGGCATATCAAGTAAATCGAGCATTATGCATTCGAATGTATGAGTCATTTGGTGGATCAGCTAGGGCACGGTATGAATATAGGACTGCTTTTAAAATATTTGATGAAAGACTAGGGCTAAAATAATTGTTCTCGTGTCATTCTCAGAGTCAATTTAGGATTTTCAGCGACCAAAATAGAGGAATGTGACGGCCTTGAAAATCCATTAGACGAATCCAAATATGTCGACACAGATGGCAACAGTTTTCAAATTAGACTGAATCCATTTCAGATTAAAAGTTTTTTGGTCTATTTTTAAAGTGTTGACTGTGTGTGTTTGTAAAAATAAAATATCCATTAATAGCAAAATTGAATGACATCAATGACATCTTAAAACTTTGCATACGTGTACTTACAAATGGGACCTTCCAGGAACTAGTAAGAAAATTTATGTGAAAGTTCTGCAGTACACATGTGATTACTTCGCCCATTTGTGATTATGCGATGATTGATTTGGTGCTGCATAACTAACAAGCTTTACGTCACAGAAATCACAACGACAGGATGATTGGTTTTGATTCTGATGACACATTTGCATATCTATGTTCTTCAGTCTTCATTGCATTTTTTGGATTAGTGGTGAAGTCAGTGAACAGTGCACCAGATTAGTTACGATTTTTTACCTCTAGTATTGACACCGCCGTGTTTCTTAAATTCAATGTGCATAGAATGTTGAAAGTTCAAGTTTGAGTGCTCCTGTTGAGATTAGTGGTATGCTAGATTTCCTTCTTCCCAGGAAAAGATAATCAGTTTCACGTCAAACTATGTTAATTTTGGAATTACTCCAAAACCTTAAGAAACTGAAGACGGTTATGAAAATAAATTCACAACAGGTCACTCTCACAACAGATCAATCAGACTGATTGACTGAATCCAGACAACGAATTACATATCCATACATATCTACATACGTCACGCTTAATTTTGCACAGCATTCTCAAAATGTCATATTTTATGAACCATTTTTGAAAATGTATCATCGTAATCTTGTCATATTTTTGTGTACTCTGATTTTGATACGCATTTCTACCTCTACACAAGATACAATATTTAATTGTTGCAAATCGCAGCACTCTTTTGATAATCAAAGTTTCAGAGATGCCGAAAAATTAAGCAAATTTCAAGAAATTTTATCAGTTGAGACCGGTGGTGGTAATAACTCGGATAAAATTAAGAATTTCCACCTTAAGTAAGCGCTTACATATATCTACCATGAAGACTCATAATTAAAGTTGGATTATTTAACAGTGTGACCATCTTTAGGTTGAACCACTTCGAGTTACAATGTGACTCGGATAAACTCATAAAACACTTTGTAAATTTCAATACGATTGGATTTCCCAATGACGGATACGTTACGATAAACGAGGATTTATTTCTTGCACCCGAATCCTATTGTGTGGACAGGTAAGCTTGTCAATTACCTGTCGCACCCCACTGAGGAGCCTTGAGTTTAACGTAAACTTTATGTTAAAGCTTATCCAATGACTTAAGTGAAGTCGTAATAGTCACATGCGACGAAGCGCCTGCTCTCCCCAAATGCTGTCCGTGGGGCAAATTATCTAGATGGCTACATCCCGAGCTATGCAAAAAGTTTGAAAATGCTTCTGAGAATCTGAATCTGAATGAGAATCTGCTTCTGAGATCTAAGATTTCTGAAAGCCGTCACAAATTTTACTGGCATCCTCTGAACTGCATCAACGAAAACAAAATGGTGGAAACGGCCACAATAAACCTGTACAATCAGAGGTGAATTGTCAATTAATCACAACTTGTTGAGAAACAGTAGGGGAATGTGTGCTGAATAAGTTCGATGTGATAAATTATTTTATTTACAAAACTTGGATGATATGTAGTGAACTGGATGGAATAATTGCTCAATTGATTCCTGGATCGTTTTGCTTTGATGATGTTCTAGTATCTCATGACTTGAAATTCGACTGGCAGAAAAATGTTGCTCTATTTTACTGTGGCCAAAGTTGGCCATACAATGAATTTGGAGTAACGGTGAGTTTTACACATATGTATAAATAGAAAACCATATTAAAAAATTTAGTAAACATGTTTTTCTACGTTTCTTAACCTCTATATATTTTGAATCGTGTGAATTTTTCAGAATGTAGAAACTGTAATGTACGGTGGCTGCCTTTCTTTATCTGCAGTTTTTCTTCTGGCTGGTATTGCAGTTTATGCAATTCGCCTGAAACAAACTCATTGTCACATTCACACGTGGATTGAATTGTTCTACATGATCTCTCTGCTCTCTTTGGCAGTGTTTTGTATTCTGCATATAAATTTCCCTGAAGATCACTTGGACTTTTGTTCTTTGTATCATTTGTTTTGTAAGTTTCGTTGATTTTAAAACTATTATTCATGGTTAAAGTAAAAGTTTACTGAAAATACTCCAATTTTCAGCTGTATTCGGATACTTTGTGTCTGCAATAGGAGTATTTACATGGGCAACTTTATTGAGTTTGGAACTATTTTTAGCTTTCAAGTAAGACTGATAAATTTCGAAACAATAGCGTAACAATTAAGTATACTGTTGAACTATAAGAGTTTTTACTCAGGGACCTCAGACCAGTGGTGGGACTGGGTTGTAAGCAGAATGTGAAACGTCTCATTTTTAATGCTATTTGTGGTCATTTCTTCCCACTTTTAGTGACATGCTGCACTTTTGCATATAGCTTCTACTGGTGAGTTTTTATTCTTTTTATATGGCATAATTATAAGACGAACTAAAATTAGGATGGATTTATATTTAAGGAAGAACACTGGCTACTGTGTAAACACAGACCTTGCGGCAGTTCGGATTATTTTAGCGGCGTTGCTTGTCGTCAACACCATTTGTTTCGGAGGTACCTTGTACTTGATACTGCGTCACCGAAGATGCGCCATGCTAGCTGTTGACAACAAATCTACCCAATCAAATCAGAGACTGAACCAATTGTAAACTACGTAACGATTTGAAATACTTGGGTTAAACTTACATTTTCTACACATTTGTCTAAAATTTTGCATATGCGTGATTATGATTGTAGGATAAGCTGCTTTATAAAGTTGTACTTAATTTGTGGAATAACATTTGTTGGGATAATCATCGGCTACTTCACCGGAACAGTGCGATCCTCCGCTTGGTACTTTATGTTTTATCGAGCGTTCCTAAATTTAAGGGGTGTTACGGTTTTCGTAATTTTTGTTTGCAACAAAAAGACGAAAACATTATTGTGGCTATATTTCAATCAGAAAGGTAAGAATAAATTACTGGATACAGTACTAAGCCAATGACGCAATTACAAAAGTTTGGTAACAAAATGATTTAATGTTCTAGGTCGTCGCCTCTGCAGGTGTGGAATTTGTAATAAGAAAACAACGCATATAAAACGTGGTATTTATTCGAGACGATCCGATAGCATTTCGCTCTAATAACAACCTTTATTGATGCTATAAAAAAAATTAATATTGAATATTGAATAAGTGCTGATTGAATCAATACATATTTTACAAAATAGAACAGTTGCTTTGTTTTGCCTGTGAGCCTATAAAATTTGAGTAAAAATGAAGGAATGCAACATCCATTTTAGTCGCGATGCCTTCTGATTTCTGTCGTACAAAATAACTAATTGGAACTAATACCAAATTAGTTTCTAAAATTAGAGGATTTCCAGGTAAACTTTGAATCCATTCTTCTCGAGTTGAGGATACTTTGTCATGATCAAGTTTTGTCAGGTCAGTTTGCTGAAATCTCATGTCACCACCGTGAAAGCTGGTGTCCACATCACAACCTTGCATAAACTCAATTTTGGCATTTTGTGGGCGTGCAAAATCCAATCCATCTCTAGAACGGAGAATAAATCATACTAGTTAATAAATAGAAAATAGTTAAAACCCATTAATTTAAAAAAAACTAAGCTAACCCCGTGAGCCACTGGAAAACACGACTCGTTTCAAGTTCATCAGTAAGAATTTCGGATTTTTGGTAGATTGACTTGAAAATCTTTGAGAGTATTTTCCCCCGAAAGGTCACTTGGATGGATCCTCCTGCGTGGGCTGCTTTTACAATATGCGTTCCCCAGTACTTGAAGAATTCACTCCAACAGTCAACCGTCTCTGGATCTTTTATGTTTAATTCTGGCAGAGAGGAAATCGTATCCCAGAATTGTTGCTTGAACTCAATCTCCTCTCCTCGTGACAAAGAAAGCTGAAATGCTCGATATTCTACGTTCGACGTGGCAGTTGTCGTTTTGGTCGGCTCCTGATTTGGTTTGACAATGTTGTAACCAATCTTCTGATTGGCAGTCAGCGTCACCGGAGGTCCACTTTTCGGAAATGTGACGTGTTTTATCGCCAAATCTTTGAATCTATCCAGAGCATATTCTTCCAGAGTGCAGAAAAACTTGAATATTATTTCTCTGTCCTCTGTGAGTTTGCAGCCAATTTCATTGGGGATGAGCCCCACAGGGGATGTTTTCAGTGCCCCAGACAATTGGAAAGGAGATACATGGGTGACAGCGTCCTTGCTAACATCATATCCTTGCCCAATATATAGAGCAGCGTAACAGGATGGTACTTTCAACTGGAGCGTTTCTATCAATAAATCTGCAATGGCTGGATTGTGTTGCGGAATATTTTTTAACAGTTGGAATATATTCATGGGGTCTTCAGGAAGGTCTGAAAATGTACGAATTTTACATCTTTGCATAACTTGCTGGATAACTAGGAGAGCGGATGGATATTTTTTTCTCAAGCTGTTGTTCACGTTCTCCCAGCCAATCTCAAGCAGAGTTGATATTTCCGTTGGTTCAATAATTACATTTTGATACAGATTTTGCAGAATTTTATAGGTTTTGAGGGTGTCTGGGTGCTCAATGGATTTAAGCGAAACTCGTTTTGAAACGAAGCATTCAGTGATAGTTTTAGGGTAGTCTGTAGCAAAGACATGTTTTAGAACAGGGTGAGTCTCGTGGTGTTTGGTCATTCCTGTTGTGGGGACAGTATTATCTCCTTTGTTATCATTGGTACAGAATGATCTAAGGCCTGCGAGAAGATCGGGACGAGTTGATGTCAATATGTTAGATGACAAGTCTTTCTCCTTTGTGTGCATAATTCTATGAAAGCAAACTCGGACTGGAAAATATGGACGAGCCAGAATGGAAAGTCTTTCTATCGCCAGTCGACTAGCTGCAATATCCAACGGGGCAGAATATGTCACGACAAACACAATTTTTGAAAACCCCATAAACGAATTTGTGCAGTAGTGCGACAGTGCTTTGCAAAAATTTTGAAACTCATCAGATTCGACAAAAGATGTTGTTTCAGCTTCACTAACCACGACAAGAATCAAGCTTGGAGGCTTTGGATCTAGAGGTGTGGAGGAATTGTCAAGATGTTGAAGCAAAGTAGACCACATTGCAGCACCCATTTTGTCACTAGTGAAGCCAGGAGTGTCGATGAGGACAAGAGAGGAGGACAATTCTTCCTGAAGATGTGACCCTGTTTTGGACTTACTATTAGCAACGCATTGCACAATCTCACGTTCAGATGGTCGGGATTTGTAGATGGTTGACAAATCTTGGTGTAGTATATGGTTTATCTAAAAAAAATATGGAACCGAAGATAAAAATAAAGATTTGACTTTTAGAAATGCCAATTGTTTCATCACAAGACTTACGATGGAAGATTTCCCAGCTCGACTTGGTCCCACCACTAAAATTATTTCAGTTTGCATTGTAAGCGAATCCTGAACCCCTTTTTCATGCTGGACTTTATCTTCAACTGGCTGCTTGTCCACCCGTGGCTTTGGTTTTGGGACTACTTGGGAATTTGAATTATTGTTAACTTCTTTCTCGTTCTTTATGAAGGATTTTTCACTGGTTTCATTCTCAAAAGGAGTAACGACAGGAGCATCAGTATTGCTCGGTGGAAATGGTTTTAACTGTTCATTTGTTGAAATTACATCCTGGAGTTCACGTCCATTTACAGCCATGGAACCAGTAACGCCATTCTGAATTATTTTGTTCTGATGTTGTGGCACTTTTGATTCTGGGTCATCTTCTTGTTGTTCACTTTCATTCTGTTTTTTAGAGCTTCTCTGAAAATGCAGTAATTTGCTTAAAGCAAATGAACTCTGTGTTCCTTCGAATGATGTTGACGAAGGAGTTTTCTTGCTTATTGGCACTTTATGAGTGGTTGTGCCACTTCCTCTTCTCTGTATTGTTGTTTTGGCCGTGAGTATTTCTGCATCCTTGTTAGGAACGTTTGCTATATTTTGAGCTGATTTCTTCGCCAAGACGGCTGTAGGTTTCTGTTTATGTGAAACAGATTTGCTTCGAGGTATTCCAATTCCTTCTGGCGCAGTATTTTTTTCAGTCGAATCATCTAAGTCAACCACCCCACGAGGCACAAGTAAGGAATTTGTTGCGACACCAGCTTTATTTGAACTTTCTCCATTTTCACGGTCTGGACTCTTTTTTCTAAAGGTGTGGGTCATCCCCGCGGAAAATCTTCTCAGAAGGTTTTTGACACTGATTGGAGGATCGATGTCCGTGTCGCTGTCCGACTCGAAATTCGATCCGTTAACTGAAACTTTGGGTGCAGCCGTTGGAAAATGTGGCGAATTCAACTGGGTGATTTCTACATCCATCACGGCAGCGGCTGAACTTCCCACAAAGTTCAATGTTTCTGAAGAGTTATTCAGTTCTGCTTTATTAGTCTGATTTTTTGTTGGTGGAGGCCGAACACCCATATTGCTGACTGAATTTTGTCCAGGGCTTTTGTTGACCTTGGCTTCAAGTCTCTTGACCTTGTCCTTAACGTTTGCCGCATATTCATATGAATTTTCTCGATCCATTTTCTACCGTATTATGAAAAATAATTAAATCGCAGATTGATCGCAAATTGCTGTTTTCAATGCACTATTTTCACATGCCTTATCAATAACAGCGGTGACACTGACTATGACTGAGTCATATTTGTAATGTGCATCAAGCTATTTAAAATAATATATACCAGATAAGCTTGCAGATAAGATAATTTTTGCCACGATACATACGTACTTATTTGGCGAATTCAGCATGGCATTAAAGAACAATGATGCAAAATAAATAATAATCCATGGACAGGTTGTGCAATTCGATAGCCAGATATATGCATATAACTCATGCATGCTTCAGTGTTGTGCATTAAAAATCGATCTGTAACTTGACCTATATTGCTAATGGTTAACTTTTTGAGTTGAGTCATTGGGTTGATTATATTTTTCCAGGATCAAGAGTATCGGGTAGCATGCGAGTCCTTTGCATTATCTAAATGTAGAAATTGAGATGTTTTTTGGCCATGTTCTTTGTGACGTAAATAAAACATGGGTGAGAAAGTGCTAAGTATGCTAAGCAATAATTTGTTTTGCTGAATCGGGTATTTATTTTAATGTAATGATCGGCTTTTAAAATGGTACAAATGTTTACTGACTCAAGAACAGTAGCAGAAGACGGAGTATCAAATTCAATTCTCATATTTCGTCCGAACATAATTTTGATGGCTTCCTATTAGTAGAGAAGAAAAGCATTATGTACTTCCAATCTCGGCTTCTCATCGAATTTCATTTAACCGTCTGTTGGCAAATACCATTTACTTATAATACTTGACTCAATAACACAACGTTCTTTCTTGGTCATTTCATTGTCGACTCTGCCCTCTCATAAATGTACCAATTGCGAAAAGTTGAACTTTAATAAATTAACAAAGCGCAGGATCACAAGATTTGTTAAATAAAGCAAGAATACTCTCCACATACATACTCCTCACGTTTGACGTTAATTCTCAAATCATTATTTAGTTAGGTTCAAATATCGAAACATACATATGTACAAGCTAATCGTAAGTGATTTTGCTACAGCAAGAAATGCTAATAAGTCATTTTTCTTTGTAATTGATTAATTGAACTCTGCGATACAACACTTTAGTCGTGATAAGTAATAAACGTCATTACTAATAACTAATAATAATGACACCCACTGGCTTTACTTTCACAAGAGGTATGTGCGTACTTTCATGTTAGCATTTCATTCATGCTATATTTCTAACTAATTTAAATCTTTTTTTGACGATTGAACCTGTTCAAATCCCCCCGTAAAAATAATTTTATTGTCCATAATTGCATTTCATTTGCAGATTTCCAAGAAATGGCTCATCAAGTCGAAGAGGAAGCTCATGATGAATTTTGGAATATTGACGCTGCTTGGACCGAACTTGTCAATTCAATCGAAAATGCAAAGCGGTTCGTTGAGGCATTCAACTCCAAAAGTGCAAATGAGTACACAAGATATTTAAAAGGCAATTTCGACGAAGATCTCCTCCTTACAATTCCCGTCGTCAATAATTCCATCGATTTGGACACTATTTGCCTTAAGATTACAGAAAATTATGGACAGGTTCTGCCCCACGGAGAAGGATCTCAACTACGCGTCACCTCAATTGATTGTAACATTTTAAAAAATATTGACAACTATTTGCTACCAATGTATGTTATCAAAGAGCCTGCTACCCCACTTGAAAGCGATATTTGTGGAGAGTGCAAATGTCAACTGTCCAAGAAGGAATACAACATCAATTGCGTTTCTTGTGGGGTCAATCTGTGCGACCTTTGTACCAATCACAAACAGGTCCTGGAATTGGGAAGCAACTCTAAGCAACCCTTGTGCTACAACTGCTCCGAAAAATCTATTGAGTCCAACGCCGTGATGTGGATTAAGCGTGCACAGTTTGCTTTGAACTCTGCAGAGAATTCAGCCGCCAGACTATTTCTTGAGATTGGTACGAAATACGCCTCAACACTGACCTTTCCCTCCAAGAACGAGTCTCCTGTGTCCGTCGCAATAAAAGAACTGGAGGAATTTGCTGCCCAACCACTAATAAGCGACTACAAGATCAAAATACTCTGTCTGCAGTATCAAGGATTAAAAGAGTTCCAGTGGGGAGCCCAGGCTTACAAAATGTGCCGAGAGGGAGCCCACCTTTATCCATATGCCCTGGCCTGCTTGAAATTGATCAATTCTAAATCCTCCCCGGATTCTCGTACCCGTTGGGAAGCACTTGGGGATAAATTGGGCAATTACAGTGATGAACTTGCACTTTTTTGCTACAACCAATGCAATTTTTCGCACAACCAGTGGACGAAGAAGGCCATGTTGTATGATGACTTGGCGTCGCAATGGAACAAGAAGACATACTTTCAGATTTCATATCATTGCATTGAACGTGGACTGGAAAGACAGCCTCGTTCTCAGCACCTCAACATTGTGGATCAATATTTTAAAGAAAACCGTCATCGTTTGGCTTTGTACACACTGAAAGCTTCCTCAGTACCGCTGGAGGTGGTTCTGGACTTGCTGCATAGCTGGTACAACAAGGTGACCAAGGACTATGGGATAGTCATTGCCATCATGAAATATATCCAGATCAGAGTCGCCCCAAGCGTGATAACGGGGTTTCCAAACAGCGACCCTGTACTAAACCTTGTTAAGCAATTAAGTCAGCTTCCTTCGACCTCCGTGGACAGATTGATTCGAGAGAAAATAAACAACATTTACCAGGTGGACGAATTTCTAATTCCGCTCGCTCTCATCAAGTATAAGCGTGCGCAGTCTTCGTGGGACGAGTTGGAGGAGATAGCGAATGCGATGGGTTGTCGCCATGCGGCCCGAGTATTTTCGAAACTGGATGACATTGATTTGGTAATGCGATATTTTCATGCCAAGTTATTGATCTACTAGCTCATGAATTGAATGTCACGTATTTTTGTTGTTTTAGTCCGGAAGAAGATTGAATATGAATGATTCTAGATTGGATATAGAAATAGTCTCATTCATCGAGGAAATTGATTAAAGTAACAAATTTCTATTTTTGATATCAAATTTAATGTTAATTACTTTTGTACTATGCAATAATAACTATTAATTTGACACAAATGCATAACGAGATTATGTATAATTGTAACTATTACTAAATATTGCTGATGAGATACTGATTTAAGTATGTATATATTGCACACAACTTTGAACATTTTTCATCGTCATCATAAAATTAAAATGAGCACAACTTTCTAAATTCTGTCAGGATATAAATACGTATTTACAACCAAGAAGATACACAGCTTAAATTACTTTGCTGTAGATCCAGTATTTATCACAAGCTTGCTTTGGCAGTTTGCATTACATTATATTTATCGTAAGATTATCTGCTAAAATAACTACGTATTATTGGCATACCTTTCCTCGTACATGTGTACCATGCACATATATACCATACTACCATACATATTTATCACACTGAACTGAAAGCCCTTGATCTAAATATACAAATTAAATTCTACTTTTATGATGAATAAATAATGCTAATCTTGTAACTTTGAAAATGTACTAAAAGCTTAAAATTTGATCAATATCTTTGAGTTCTCCCGTTGACATCCACTCGACGTCAGAAAGTAAGCTTTCGTCCATAATTTCATATTTGGGCTCCACGAAGTCGTCCAACTCATCAGAGTCCATCCAGTCAGCTCGTTGAAATGGTGAAAGTCTGTCGATTGAGTCAGAAAAGTCGACTCGGTGAGAGGGCTGATTTTCACCTGGATTACAAATCTTGTTCAGCTTCTTCCTGGGACTCCTTGATATTCGGGACCGATTACGGGAGCCAAGTGCTTTTGGCAGATGCACAATGTTGCTTGGTGTGACTCCTTCTTGGAGAAAATGGACTTTGGCATGCTTTCTTAGGGAGGAAGGATCGGTGTACTTTTTGTTGCACATAGGAAATGAGCAATGGTACGGTTTGCTAAAAATTATATCAAACAAATATTGTTATATCGATTATTTTACTGTAATATTTATAATGAAAGCGTTCCTGTAATATATTTTGGTAAATATTACTAAATAATTATGCACGAATAAATAGTATACCTTTCAATGTGAGTCCTTTGGTGCTTTGCTCGGTCAGAAGAATTCGAAAATGCCTTTGGGCATCGGTGACAAACATATGGTCGTTCTCCTAACGATGCAATAATTTGTAGTTTTCATGCGAATGCGACTAAGAAATGCATTTTATTTTATCACTCACCTGTATGAGAACGAAGGTGGATTTTCAAATTCTCAAGTCGTGAGAAAGACTTTCCACATCCAATTACCTAGTGAAACAACAATCAATTATCAATGTACAAATTATCTTTCAAATCTGCATATCTATAATAAGCAACTAAATAAATTTACATTGCATTGATTTGGTTTGTGTCCTGTGTGAACTCTCATGTGAATAAGCAGCTTGTAGCGTGCATTGAACGGCCGGTTTCTTCTGGAACAGCCATGCCAAAAACAACGGAAGTCTTCTTTTCTCCCCTCAACATGCGTGCGGTCAATGTGACGGACCAGACAACTCTGTCAAAACCAACGTCAGTTGAATTCAAAAAGGTGAATTGGAACAGGGGACTTGGGGTTGGGGTCAAATCGATTCAGTCGTAAGTTGTGAAAAATTACCTGAGTATCAAAAATGGTCTTGCAGTCTATCCACATGCATTGCACTGGCTGGTGGTCCTCTTCTGAAGATGAAATCGAGGTGTGTTCCCCTGAAGACTCGTCGTCATCGTCGTCGTTATCAGTCCCTGGGATAACGATATGCTGAAGGGAAGGAGAGCCAGACGTTGGACAGGTTGGTATGGATGAGATATCTGTCTCACATTTCCCATCTTCTCCTCCCTGGTTACCGATCGGAGAAAACCCAATGCGAAAAGATGGGAGGATATTGTGCACGCTTCTACAGCGAAATTGATCAACATTTGTCCAAAAATCTTCTCCAAGCAAGGAATTTTGAGCCCCTTGTGGAACAAACTCGTGCTCACTGAAGCTGAAGAACCGGTGGTGAAATGCATCTGGCGAAGTGGGATCGCATTCCGAATTTTGAGACACGACTGAGCTGGATTCTGTTGGTGACCACAATTGACTTTCACTTTCGTCGACGCACAAATTTTCCAGGTCGGAGGAAGTCCAACTCCAATTCTTCAAACTCACTTCGCCCCACATCATTTTGTAAAAAATTAAGACGACCCACTGTCAAAAATATGGGGCAATACGTGACGCCTGACTTTACTTCTTCGGGTGCAAGTCTCACGGAGAAATGTCAAGAAAAAGTCCCACGCTTGTTAATTATATATCTCATCATCTCATCCCCGTCGTCGTCTTTTGGTAGCAAATAATAAAACATAAAAAAGTCTCTCCATCGCGTCATTAAGGTTGTCAAAAAGGGTTGAAAACTTTGAAACATGTGTTGCTCTTTGCCAATGATCCGTCCCGGAGTTTATTGTTGGAGGAGTCGACTTGAGAAAGCCACATAGTTGGATCTGATGATGGGAGCTCCTCTACCCAGTCAATACTGCCTTGAAGCACAAGAAAAAAAAATCGTGTACATCTTGTCATTTGATCTCTTTCTCAAAGTCAAGTTAGTGTCATGCACCAACACTGCCGAGTACATAACCCGTATTCACGTCATTCGGCTAAATGCCCGAATTTAGCTGTTACACACGTCTGATCATCGAGATGCATGGGATGAGTATATGAGTCGTGTAAAATTGAAATTAGATCTCAGTTTGTCGCTGGTGTTGAAAAACATTTTGACTTTTTACTCCCAACTACTGCATCAAGTCATGTTTAGTAGTAAATAGTTGGGGGCGACGATGAGATGCAACAAGTGTAACGCATGTTCACTGCTCTGTAGTAGTAGCAGTTAATTAAGGAGTTCCCTCTCTTATTTTTTATTCCAATCCGATACACCGAATGAGCATTAATTTAATTATCTTGGAAAAAAATTCCTGGAAAGAACCAGTGTTGCGTTTGTGGTACGACTTGCAGATGCGCATCTGTTTGACCATTAATTCTCTTTTTGGTATTAATTGACAGGCCAGTCGCATGAGAAACAAGTTGTTGGTGCAGGAAAATTGTTGAAGTCTCATGTTTTGTTTCAATCCGTAATAGTTTTTTAATGTATGACATTGTGAGCAGAAAAGAGCACAGATCTAATCAAGTAATGTGACGACGTTAGACTTAGCTCGGATTTACAAATAATCTAATATGCAAAAGTGTAATACACATGAAACGAATTCATGCCTCCTGCCGAGATCAGAGTTAAAATAGACACGAGTCAATAAAAAATGTTTTCATCATTGAACAAAAATACAGTGTACTTTTTGTTGCGATTAAATAGACAAAGTGGAATTTAAACTTTAAACGGGTTGACAGCAGTGTCCCGGCTGAATGTCAAGTTTTTTTTGCGTTGTGTCACATACTATTTATAGCAAAGAAACAAAGGATTTGTTAATTTAATTTTAAAACTTCTCTAGAAATCACTCAGCCTATAAAGTGACAGGCCGACAGGTGACACTTTGAAACTAGTTTGAAGCCACTCTGCGACATTTTAACATTAGTACATTTTATTTTACATTTTAATTGTAAATAACAAAGACAAGATATGTATTCGTGTAACATGATGAGCATATTTAGTTCCTAATACATTTTATTAAATGCATGCACAAGTGAATCCGTATATGATCGTAACAAGGTCAATATTGGCTGCACCTGCTGTCCTCTGATGTAATAATGATTGGGAGTTGGGTGACCATTTGGTGGTTGTGAGTAGATTGATTTTTGAATTGACGCCGACGACGCCGAGTTCTGAATTTGTTCTCGGGTGCTTGCATTTTCGAGATATATTTGTGGGGCGTGTTGTGTAGGATTATGAAAAAGAGGGGCTGGTTGAGGTCCTGGGGGTGGCATACTTCCAGCATACTTTCCGTTCGAGTATCTTAGTTTTTTAGGACCATATTGCAAATTTCCTCCCAGCACAGCTTTCGTTAAATGTATTTTATAAGGTGAGACATTAGCATTGGAAACCGGTCCTGCTGAATTGTCAACTACTTGTTGTTGTCCGAGAGGTGCAGTACTGCTCGCAGGGTTGACAGTGTAACCCGGAATTCGTACTGGTTTCACAAATGTAGTGTCGGGAAGAGCAAAAGGAAATGGAGAGGGGATGCCAAGCCGGGTCATTTTGTCAGCAGTTGATCTTAACAGGGTTGCAGCATTTGATAACACCCCAACGAATTTAGTAGCACCAGGATAATTGTAACTACTGAGAGGTTGGATGACTGGGGAAGAAGGTGAATAATGCACTGATGCTGGAACGTTCTGTATGAGATATCCGGAAATAGGGGAAAATCCTCCCGTATTAGCCGGTTGATTTATCTGGGGTTGTCCCCTTGTGAAGTATTGGTGTTGATGTGGGTTCCCAGTGTCATAGAGGGTTATCAACGGTCTGGGTGTGGCTTCCGGAAGGGGCGAAGGTTCGGACACTGCTGTAGGGTTCGCAACATTTTGGAAGAGTACTTCATGTGATGATGGACGATACGTTGTTGGGATGAGAGAATCTACGGTCGGTTGTTGAGGCTTGATGAGGTAATTATTATCCTGCCCTTCTGATATAAAGTTATGTTGCAGGTTGTTTGATGGGATTCGAATTCGTGTAAAAACGACAGTAGGCTCGTTATCTGTTATCACATTTTGTGTAAGATGTACAAACAGACTTTGCGTTTTGAGTTCAATACATAAATTTTAATCGTTTTTAAATACCTGGTGGAATGTGTACCATGCGAGTTGATCCGTGAATTTGGCCTAGTTCATTTTGTGTGGAAGAAGGACCCAGATAACTTTGCTGGTTTTGCTGCTGGTTCGCAAAACTTGCCCCTATAAAATTAAAGTGGAAACGTAATTTCAAAATTGGCCAATTAATATCATCTCGAAATACAATTGCTACACTAAGGCTTACCCAAAACATAAAGCACAAGGAAGAAACTAGCGTAAGTCATGATGAACACTCGCTTTACTTGAATCCACGAAAATATGTTTAGGCTTACAAGAGACGCGACATCATTGACGCTTATCTTGGGACTGATGATGACGGAGAGAAAAAATACAAGCAGAGACTAATCGAAGACGAAGAAATATGCTAAATTGTCAAGGAGGAAAATCATACCGTGCAAGAGTGCATTATTTTTTTAAAGTACAATTTTGATTGAACCAATTTAATTAATGCATAATACCTGCGTGGTGAAACAAGCAAAATCATTGACTCTTTTGGGCTAGGCTTGCTTGCCAAAAATATTCAATCATTCATTCTTCGAATTTTGACAACAGGAAGTTTAAGTTTTCACTTTTAAATGTGCATATGCATGCATGGTAAATATATAAATGCGTATTTGTGCATACACTGCTCACGCAATAAATATGAAATGAAGTCAGAAACTAGATTACAAGTTTGCGCGAGCCAGAAGCAAGGTAGTAATAAAAATTAACGTGCTATGCGCGTTACTGAAAACCGGAATTGTGTATGACGACGGACGACCAATATAACATTCTATTTCAGAGTAAGAATAATTTGACTTCAACATGAGACAACATTTAACGATATGAATAAATAAATATAAATACAATGGTAGAAACACATCATATTAATAGCATTGGATAAATTAATAATTTAGTAAAAATCGAATCTATGCTTGATAATTGATGAGATTTTTGCAATTCAAGAGGTGGTGGGGGCCGTTGTAGTGCTGGTGGTTTCGGTAGTTGTAGCTTCACTGGTAGTGGTAGTAGGTGTGGTGGTAGCTTCACTGGTAGTAGTAGTGGGTGTGGTGGTGGTAGTAGTCGTGGTAACTTCACTGGTAGTAGTAGTGGGTGTGGTGGTGGTAGTAGTCGTGGTAGTCGTGGTGGTTGTGGCGATGGGAGTTGAAGCTATTTCTGCGACGGCAGCTTCGATGTCAATTCTCCCAAATCCAAATCCATTATTCGGGAACTTATTTCCGGGAACGGTGCAGGTCTTGTGCACGTCCGTAAAAACAAGTTTTGGCTTGAAGGCTGTTTTTTGCAAAATATCCCGAACGGTCACAAAATCAGCATCCTTTCTCGCAGATAAAAGGAGCGCAGTTGCCCCTGCAACATGTGGACATCTGCAATTTATCAGTATTGCATATTATGTAATTGTTATAGAATTACAAAGACTGAAAACATACGCCATAGATGTCCCTGAAAGTGCTCGATAGCCATCGTTAGAATCATGAGTTGCAGAGAGGATTTTATTTCCGGGGGCTGAGACTTCTGGCTTAGTTTTCATTGAAAACAGAGCTGGACCTCGACTGCTGAAACTTGCCAGACCGTCCTTATCATCAGTGGCCCCCACACTTATTAAATTGTCCTGGTCTCCTGGTGATCCCGAGGTCATGCAAACTGGTCCACTGTTCCCCAGCGCAAAGACAGGAATGATCCCCAAAGCTACCCAAGCTTATTAAATGCACACAAAATAATACAATAAATTAACTTTGATGAGTACACGAATGAATGAAAAATGATTGCTTAAGAAAGAACTCTAATTAATCATGCATGTATACATTACAGTTAATGATGGAATTGTAAAAATCTTGTCCTCCAACTAGTCCACCCCAACTGTTGGAAATAACGTGGGGAAAACCGGTACAAGTTGCCCTGGTGGTGCCGTCAGTGGAAGAATTGCCAGAGGGGCACGCCATGAATTGACCACACGTCATTAAAGTGGTGTCATCTCCACTTCCTTCGTCATCAAGGCCTCGACAGGCAATGAACTTGGCTCCCGGAGCAACTCCAATTCCGTTTGTTGTGCCACAAATGGTGCCCGCACAATGAGTGCCATGACCGTTCCCGTCGTAAGGGTCATCGTACTTGCCAAATGCATCTTTCCAGCTGTACTGGTCATTCTTGTAGTTATCCCTCAGGGCGATGTGCCTCGTGTTGGCTCCTGTGTCGATAATCCCAACCACAATCCCTTCTCCTCTGTTACCCTTGTCCCAGACTTTGTTCGCATTAATTTTTGCAACACCATATTGGAGGTCGCCTGCTCGAGTCGATGCGACTTTGGGTTGATCATTTTTTTCTTCAATGGTGACGACTGGATATATTTTGGCTTTGATTGGTTCTCGAATAAGCTAGATATATGTATATAAAGAAGAGTGAAACTTAAACTTTAAAATTTACTTTGTTTTGCATGATATACTTTTGGGAAATGCTATTATTTATAATTAAATCCTATTTGTGCCTATACTGTACCATGGGGAGACCGAAGGAGAATTTCGACAGGGCTTGAATTGCACCAATATCCACATCCCTCACTACAATTCGGTTGGCAACCCAATATGGTTTGGCCCTGTCGGCTAGCCCCAAAGTGGTCAAAGCGTTCATTACTGGAATCTGAGAAATCCGCGACCGTTCTTGGAGAAGGCCAATGACTTGATTCCTTTGTTTTTTTGTTGAACATTTATATGCATAAAATTATCTAAACTCATTTTCCAAAATAAAACATTTATATTTGCATACCTCCTGACATCACCAGTGAGACCAAGAAGGGATGGGTTTGTCAGAACTTGACCTAAAACAGGCTCCATTTCAATGACAATGTCCCGTCTTGAGCCAGCTAAGAGTCCTTTTAATGACTCTCCCAATCTGACAACTCCTGCCCCTTGGGAAGAGGTCACAACAGTCAGGAACGTCAAGATTACGAGATGGCGTAACATTTTGAAATTGAATTAGGAAAGACTATATAATAATAGTCTTGTTCAAGGTGAATACGTAAGATGAGTTCTCTCCGCAGACGTGACAATCGGTTGGGGTCAACTGCCGAAATGACACTAGATGAACCCGAAGTATATTATTTCTTGGTAGCGGTTGTTACCAGTTTTAGAAGACAACGACAAGTAATGTAATATATGTATAATTAGGTGTCGTGTTGGTGGACTGGTTCTTTCAGAATATATTTTTCTAACTGGGGTTAAAACATGAACTGATGAGGTGGGGTTGATATACCCATGTCTTCATCCGCGTCATGAAGGTGTTGATGGTACCCGAAGCTCTCAAGATCTTATTAGAATCAACGCAATGGCAATACAAACAATGTCATTAAAACAAGCCAAAAGTTGTCTCATGTATAACACAATAAAAATAACCTGATCAAAACTAGTATCGAGGTTTTACCTAAAACAAGAGGATGACAACAACTATTTGTTTAGCATAGCAGTCATCACAATAAGATGAAGGTTTTGTTCATTCCAGGAATGAAATATTTTTTTGTTGAAAACCACATTATCATTTTTACAATGACATATAAGTCATAAGTAGTGCTTGGTGTAATTACACAGACTTGTGAGCTATACGTAATCTCCAGTTTGGGGTCGTCTGTGCATGTGTAATAAAGTAATACAGCACGTGTAATACAGTGCAGAATTAGTACATATATAACGCACTGAAATCTGGTTCGATAATATGTAGAATGATGCGTTCTTATTCCTAAAATAGATGTGAACATAACAATACGGAAAATATGCAGTCATGTATGAAAATTTGCATTCAATGACATATTAGAATCTAGCACACAGATTGAAAAGAATCAACACAATTACGCACATTATTTTATGGTTTAGCTGGATAGTCAGCTTTATTTATTACTTAAAAAAAGTAATTATCTAGCTTAATTTTCTGGAACATCAATTTCGCCATCATTAATAGCATCAATGATATCATGAGGATCTTTGCCATCAATTGTGCAACCGATGGACTGTGCAGTTCCTAGCACTTCCTTCACGGTACCCTCCAACTTTTTCGCCATGGAGCGCTCTTTCATGGCTTTAGCAATGGTCAAGATGTCGTTAAAGGTGATGTTGCCATTGTGTTTAACTGTAAAAAAATGTTATTCCGGATGAGCGAGTACACTTTACACACTACACACACCTTATTAATTTATTGGTATATGCACTTACTGTTCTTAACCTTCTTCCTATCACGTGGTGGTTCCTTCAATGCCTTGATAATCATGGAGGCTGCAGAAGGGACAACAGAGATGGTGGCTTGACGATTCAGAATTGTCAAACGGACTGTGATCTTGAGCCCTTTCCAATCACCAGTAGCTTTTGCGATGTCATCACCCACCTTCTTTGGGGACTGTTCTCAAAGACATAAATATAATAATTACTAAACTGTCGGACTTATTTTATTTTTATAAGCAAGTTCAATTTAATAGCTTACCAAACCGAGTGGACCAATCTTTGGAGCCAGTGAGGAAGTGGCACCTACTTCTCCTCCAACACATCTCAAGTGAACTGTTGAAAATGAAGGAAACACATGTTAAAAATTCTCGATAAGAGTATCACTTGGTTTAGTCGTTTATACATCAAAACGACTAGAATGAACCACAGGGTAAAATTGTAAGGTCATAATAATTTTAAAAAAGTTGCAACTTTTCCCATCAAAATTATTATTAACGTTAATAAGAATAAAACAAATCAGCACACGATAGTTAGAAAAATTTAGGGGATTTTGGGCCACCTGATTTCGTGATTCCACCAGGGAGAAGGTTTTAGGATCCACTGGTCGAGGACATTTTATGTCACTCTTGTGACTATTCTTTGTGACCCGAGATTTCTCGATTCGCCGAAGATGCGATTGCAGTCACAAATTGACGACTTTTACGAAATGTCGAAAACTTACCAACTTTAACTTCATTGGGATCAAATTTGGGACCCATTTTGGCTTCTGAATTCGGTGGTGGATGAGTCTACGAAAGACACGACCACTTTTTTTCGAAATTTTTCAGTTGCACCGTGTTCAGTTGCCTGTGAAAAGGTAAGGGAATGAATGCGGAATGAAATGGTGAGCAAATTGGCGAGAGCAGCATGGACTGAAAATGTAAGCCGGGCACACACGTTGAATGCAATTCTCAGCCCTACCAATGGAGGGCAGTCACTGTACTTGCAGACCAGTCTCACCTTGGGTATCCGTGCCTCAGTCTCAACTCGCCTCGTCTCATTTTAGCTGCGTTTAAAGGTGAAATTGGTAAAATGATTCATATAGAAATTATGAAACCTATTGTAAATCTCATCTGTACGGGTGAACCGGTGGGGCGGTCAGGTGATTCTGTTTTGAGATAATGAAGGCGTATAATCTGAAAGTGAGTGTCATAAAATTGCAATTAACATTTGGTTTGGTTTGATTTGGTCGGTTATAACTGCATGGCTAATTATCTTTTCAAACTTTGAACAGAAGGCTTCAGGAGGGAAAGGCTACTCACAAAATTTTATGAAATCAACAGCAGAACAAGTACATTTGTAACATCGTTTGTTGTTTGAGGCAAAATGAGACACTTAACTTTAACCCTGGTTGTTGTTATTGTGGTTTTATTCACAAAAGATGCAAACAGTTCTGCTGCCATAATACTTGAGGTTTTCGACGAAAACGTGTTTGTTCCAAAAAATGGATTTAGAGAACAAGGTCTCCGTCTTCACAACCATTATCGATCCTTGAACAAAGTGTCCCCTCTAAAATTGGATCATGAGGTACGAACACATAAATAAATGGGTGTAGGCTTTTATGCACATCTCCTTTGTTAATTGACGTTTTATTTTCTAATTCATTTGTGTGTCATACATGTGATTCTGTGATGTACAGCTCAACAAGTTGGCTCATGCACATGCAGAGAAGTTGGCGTCTTGGAACAATTTGACGGCTTCGGAGACTGGGTTTGATGAGAACCTGTGGAGCCATCGGGGCGAACTGCTCCCACTGGCGAAGGATCTCGAGTACGCCATCCGCTGTTGGTACACTGGGAGCACGACGCCAGGCCGGGTGCAGGCCTCGGTCGACCACTTTGTTCTCAGGTCGGACTCCGTGACCAGCGTGGGATTTGGTGTTGGTACGAGTGAGCACAATGGGGAAGGATACAGCGTCGTGGTTGCCTTATACCAATAAAGATCCTTCCCTTTCTTATGCCCTTCCTATACACGCACACAAATTATGTGTTAGCTTGAACCATGTACACACTTTTTGTCTGGTTTGCATTGACTCTGGAAATAAAGACTTTTGATTCGAGTTGGTTTGTTTCTGTTTTGGAAATGTTATAAATACGGATGAAGTCGTCGTCACTTTAGTTGGAGTTACTTTTTTTCATCTTACTGCTTATTTACTGTTCCAATTTCCATATAAGTACAATGGTTAACTGCAAAAAATTATTGGTGAGTCACATTAAGTCGGACAGTCAGAAATTGGGTCGGAATTCAGATACTTTTTTTTCGGCTGTGCGTATAGGTGATATTTCTAATCGTTCTGGTGGTGATGAGCTCTTTCGCAGAGGGAGGAGGCATTCTGCAAAAGTTGAAGAGGAAGCTCAAGGGAGGAAAGGGAGGAGGAGGAGGAGGAGGGCGAAGCAAAGGTGGTGGTGGTGGTGGAGGTCACCGTGGAGGGGGCGGAGGACGTGGGGGTGGGGGAAAAGGTGCGTATGCGTTACGATGTATATTATGAAATTGCGAATGAAATTAACTATACATTTATTCGTAGGTGGTGGATACGGAAAATAATTGATTTACTGTACTAACTATTTTATATTAACTTTTCAAAAAATACAATTTTGAGTCTTTGAGGTTTGCCATTCGGTTGGTTCAAGCCAGTCAATGAAATAAATATGTACACAATCTATTTACATACAAAATTATAAGTACTTTCTTTATGTGTTTCACATTCACTAATAAAAACTGACCAAAATAATACTAAAGCTTGTAGCGAGAAATGCAAACTTCGCGTCAAGTATTGTTGGTGAATGGCTGTTGACGGCGTGGAACAAGTATTCCCTGTCCGAGGTGTCATAATGGGTGACAGGAATTCGTCTCTGTGCAACGTCGAAATTCCTGCAGCGTTTCAACTTGACATCATAGAACATGTTGTAATCCTTGCATTGACACGTTCCCGTGTGATTTGAGCACTCCAAACCAATCGACCAATTGCAACGTGGGTTAGCAGCATCAGTATTGTCAGGATCCCCTATTTCACAATCCAGCCCATGATCTTTTAAGCAAACTTTTTTGTCAGTTTCTACATCCGAAGAAGAGGAAGAGCTACTGTACCCAGAAATACATTCACATGTGCTAACTCTTTTATCCTCATCCGGTTTGCATGCTGCCCAATCCACGCAAATGTCCTTTTTTGCTTCACACAAACTGCCGATATGGGTTACACATCTTGCCAGCTTCTCATGGAACTCTTGATCTTTGGGTCGGGCACACTGACAGGTCCCACTGTTGTAGCATTTAAATGATCTTTCGGTGTTGCATTTGCGAAGAGAGTTGCAATTCGTTCCGTAGATTCCCAAGCACGCTTTCCCATCCGAGGTGGAAATATGACCAGGGTCGCAAAGGCACGTAAATTTATTCTCTTCATCAGTGTCCCCAGGTATTCCAATATATCGCTCACTCTCACCATTCTCTAAATGTCGAATGCAGTCAGAATTGTCGGGACAAAATTGGAAGGACCGATGTTTATTGCTGCAATCTTGTCCAACTCGCAGGTAGCATCTCTTCCGCTTCATGTGATAAAATTGAGATTCCGAGGCACGGCATTGACAAGTATTGTTGTGACACACAACGTCTCCCAACATATCGCAAATGACGTCAGAATCACAAAATTCTCCAAATTCTGCAGATCGCACACACTTTCCAGATTCGGGCTCAAGAGTGTGATTCTTCGCACATCGACAGTGCTTCCGTTCACAAATTGCATTAAGGTCACACTCCTCGCCCCTGGTACAATTGGCCCCGATCTTTCTGAAGCATTTCCCTCTGACTGGATCGTAATCCTCGAGAGTGGGGTGACAGTTGGGGAGACAGACGCCAGAGTGACAGTAGAGTTGGAGTGACCTATCGCAATCGTCCGTCTCGATGGGGGCACATCCAGCCTCCGAAGCTTCATTATAGTCTTCATCGTCATCATCGCAGTGAACTTGAGTGTAAACTGCGTCGCAAGGTTCCAAAAACTGTTTTATAAGGTGATGGTGCGATTTGGTGTCCCTGTCCTCGCTTCCTGCAGTTGTGGTCACTAATATCAAATTTCCCAAAGTGAGCAAAGAAAGAATCCATGCCGAGTTGCTTGCATCGTACAAGAAGTGACTCTGAAACGATGTAACTTTATTTCATGAAATATGTAATAAGTAGTCCTAAAATGCATTCAAGAAGCTTACCTTCATTATAATAAATACGGTCAAAAAAGTTTTACGGGGTTTTTACAAAGATGACAAGAAAAGAATGTGTTACAGGCTGTGTATTGTCTTGCGTTGTACTGCATGGAACCAGGATGCGTAGGGACGACCTACACAGCTAAAAAATTTGGGAAGCGGAAATAACAACGGATTGATGATTACAAAACACTGCAGTCGTGTTGTTAGCATTAAAATAGATGACAACGAATGAGACCATGCAAAAATATGATTCTTCTTGTAGTACGTACTTCTGCACGATTTATTGCGCATATTTTAATTGTTTATTGTATTTACATATCTAAATTGCATGTCTTATTTAAAGAAGACACTGCCATTGAGAAAGATTTAATTGCTTATGTAATTCTGCTGACATCTATTTCTACAACTAAATACTACGTGCGTCCTATTATAGTCATGTACTTCGGTGGTATTAGAGGACATTTTACTAGATAAATACACAATACGTACTATATTTTTGCTAGTAAATATAATTTGCTCATGGTTTACCAAGTCATGTCAGGCTTTGTTTGTTTGAAAGACGTAATGTTTGAGAATTTCAATTTCAGGGCATTTGAGTACTAAACTGTTGGCATATTTTCTTCCAATAGTTGCATTATCATCGTAGCAGAAAATATTCACTACAACTTTACGAATATTTAGAATCTTAAGAAATTCCTTCTCTAGAAGAGATTGTTGAATTTTTGAGAAATCTTCCAACTTCTCGCTAGAACCCAACTCTTGCTCACCAATCGTCTCGTCGTCATCCTCTCCTCCTCCTCTCATCCTACGTGAGATCGAAAGTATCAGTTGAATGACCAAAGCTTGTTGGTAGTAGTAGAGCAGTTGGCCTGAAAGAAAATGAGGCTGTGTCATGGAATAAATATATAAAAATAGGGCGAATAATTTTGCACTTATTTATTGTCGCCCACCTCTCTGACGAGATAAGCCAGGCCATAAAACATCAGCAACTTCCAACCATTTTCTGCAAAGGCTGGTAAATCGTTCCACCAACAGCGTCCATTTTGCATCCGTCAACGTTCCGTTCAGGTCGGCAAGTTGGGAGGACATGAGTTCTAATGTGAACATTTCAACCTCGTAAATCGCACAGTGATTGGGATGCACGGAGAAACAGTCGGAATATTTTTGACTTAAACTTTCCAAGTTTTCAATTAGTGAAGTTCTCCATGCTCGGCCAACTTTTTCCTCTTTAGTTTGAGAAACAAAACAAATATCACAAAAGTCTTTTTCTACATGGGATACAACTTGGTTGTAGTAGTTGGAATCCTTGGTTAACCCGCAGTCGTGACATTGCCACATCAGCTCCTTCTTGAACCGACTTGCATGGTTCTCATCCTGTTTTAGTGGGACTTGAACAGTGGTGGGAAGTAACCAGTTGGTGGTTAAAGTAGTAGGAGAAGCACACATGTCAGTACCGGGGGCTTCAGAAATAGGAACTGTGGTGGTGAGTGACTTGGAGGAATTTTCATGGTGGTCTCCCGGACATTTTATCGCAGAGAAGAAAGTGGCCAGCTCTTCAGGGTCTTTGCATCTTTCACATTCACATGAGACAGTGCTTTCACCATGCCTCGGCAACAATGCTTGACGGTCTTTTATACCCTTTTCTGCATTTGCATATGATAAGGTAACCGTCCTCCCAAACTGAATTGGCAATAAAGCTCGTAAGTGAATTTGGGTAGTCGGAGTTGAAGTAGTTGAATCTCGTTGAATAATCCATGAAGAGTTTGGAACACAGCTAGGAGTGGCTTGGCACGCAGTGTAAAATAGGTGAAAGGCATGCGGCTTCGAGGTCCAGCAATGTCTGCAAGAATGAACATGCATACGTAAATAATTTATAATTTATATTTGTCCAAAAACTATTGCGCCCATGAAATTCACGACATGTATATAATTGCTATTTTACTCTACCAAACAGAGATGCATAAATTCAACCACACATTTCTGCAGATGAAGTCTGAAGGTATTTCTTAATCAAGTATCTATATACCTTTCCCATAAGTCACGAGAAGGAGGATCATAAACTTCACAGCGTCGGTAAGATATGACCCTCAAAACGAGGGCAACGTCTTCATTCGTAACATTAAGTAGACCGAGGCTCATGATAAATTCATGGCAAAATTGACCAAAGTTAGTGGCGCTGGATGTTTTTTTAGAATTATCACATTCTTTCCCATTCCACATCTCGTCAAGTTCCAATAGCTTTTTCCATCTGGGAGGATCGACTTCTTTGAGGAGAACTCCCCGGATGATTGTAATGACTCCGTGGTAACATTTTCCGTCCCACCGCGGACGCCTCGTCGGCCCTTCCGCCAGGTGAGACGAGCCATCCACCAGTTGTTGTTCATGCCGGAGTGATGTAAATATTTTGCACTCCAGCTCAACATGATCTCCCACACAGTTTGGACCACACAGTGGCAAAGAGCAGCAAGGGCAGCGATAATCCGTGTTTACGACTTGAAAGCATCCTAGACAAACAAGTTCTTCTGCTGGATTGGTGGAACATGCTGCTGAATCTGCTTTCTCTTCTTCTCCTTCCCCTCGTCTGTAGCTGCTACTACGGGAAATTGCAGTGGGAAGAGCCGGGCCGGAGAGTAGAGCTTTCTCTGTCCAAATTATTTCTCCCGGTTTGATGTTCCTTGTGGCAATAAGCCGGCTTCCCAGGATGTGGGGGTCATACTGGTGAATCAGAGGAAAACACTCTGCCCTGTGCACTCTCCAGTGAAGCCGTTGGTGAGCTTTCCCACAATAGCTGATTTTCTTGCAATTTCGACATGAGCTGATGCTAGGGGACGAGCATACAGGGCAGATGAAATCTGGATCAGCGTCATTAGTAGTGGAGGGGACGTGTTTGGGAGGAAGTGCGTCTACTGTTGCTGCTTTTATGGGATGGTCAGGCGTCGTTTGTGAGCAATCTGGCTTGGTCATTGTGTTGGATAAGGAGTCATTTATTTTTATACACTTTTCCAAAGTCATTTTGTCGACGAAATTGTGTCACGACCTTTCACAACCATGAGGAAAACATGACTGCCTTGTCCTGTGGCAAAAATGAGAATTTCTCAGTTTTTTGGAGAACTACCCGCTGCACGCTGACATTAAAGTATAAGCCCCAGAAGCTCTTGAAATGCCAAGTGTGGAAAGGACTTTGGCATTATTATGATTATGATGGTATGCCCCATAAACGACATTATTAAAGTATATCAAGTCACTTTCTTATACTTTCTCTTGCACTTCACTCCCTCCTTGTCGAAGAGTTCAGAGAGGCGTTGCTGTTACAAACGCGAAATTTATGTTTCACCACTATCTACAAAAGCATAATGGAGATTGGAGGAGTTTAGTACGTGCTCTGAAACAATGCAGTGATCGGGCCAAAGGTCCAAGGGTATTTTGAGACCAATATAAAACGGATTTGAAGTACAAATTGAAACACGGGCACGATTGCCAAAGTTGGCTCTTACATAATATCAATGATATAAAGGTCCGTTTAACTGGTAACTCGAGAGGTTGGTCAACTACCGCTTTTGGCGAATTGACAGAGAATAATCGTTACACACAACTGAATAATGACGACTGTGTGCCAGCCAGTTTGGCTGCTGCGACTCACAATCTACTGCACTTTCGTCTTATGTGTGATTCCTGCTTCCTTTTTATTGTAGTCATCCCCAGAATTAGACGAGAGGAGTGACGCTACATACCAGTTGTAAAGACTTCTTTGACACAAAATTTTGTGGAGAATGGATAAGTGAGCAAATTGTTCAATTTAAGTACTTAATGCTACCTACCACTCACTCGAGTGAAAGTTGTTCAACACGGAAGTTCACCTCAAGCAGTCAGTCAATGTGGTTGAGGATTGATTCTACGCACATGAAATGTAAATTTGTATTTATTGATTTATTGTGAAAATGGTGTGTCGTATGTAATGTGTGAGCTTTGAAATGCACGTGTCGTGTCAACAAACTTGTACTTTTGACTTGGTTTCAATTCAGAACCTACCGAACCCAAAAACCTACAATTGAGCTGAGATTCGTGGTTGATACGTACAGCGAATAATATAATAAATTATACAATGAAATGATGAGTGTGTGTACTAGCACGAGAAAATAGAAGAACAGGAATAAAAATAGGACGATGTTCTCAAAACGGAGTACAGCAAGGAAATGTGATGCTGTTCTTGTTTCACAGACGTGTACCACTATGGCTCTTTTCTGGCATACTCACTGTGCATATCGGTGTTGAGAACAACCCAGTACACCAATTGAGACAGCAAAGATTGTATGAACGAACTAACCCGTGTGTAGTTCTCAATCTCGATTTCACTTCTCTGAATCTTCCGCAACAAAAATCTGCCACAGTTTGGTTTATGGAATGAAATTCATCTCTCTTCCTCTGCAGTGAATTGCCAAAATCCAGTTGCATGGAAAATAACCATGTTTTCAGAGATGATTCAGCCATTTGTACATTCCTTTCCTTCTCTCAATCTATTTCAATGTGTGTACAACGCCTGCAGTTTTAGCAAGTTAGATCCAGTGACAGTTATATCAGTATTTAATGAGAATGCGAATATTTTGTTGAAGAAGACCACAATCAACATAACGCAATAAATCATCTACGTGTCAAGTCAAAGACATGCTTCGGCTGCAAATTTTCAAATCGTCATTAATTAAATACTGAATTAAAACGTCACAATGTATCCATTTATTATTGCATATCTATAACACGAAAAAGAAGCATACAAAAAGTAGTCTTATGTTTACTCTACTGACTGAGTGTACTTAATCTATAACAAATTGCCGAACAATTACTTAAATGACTAACTTTACATGACATCTATTTTTTCTGGTAATGAAGATGAAAAATTGTGTCCTGTAATGGTGGAAAGCTTGGATGTCTGTAGAGAATCCAGCTTGACCTTCTCAAACACTTCTTTACCTAACTCGAGGATTTCCGGAAATCCACACTCGTTGATATATTGTAGACAAGCCTGAAATAAATCAAATCGGATATTTTTATTATTATTACGTTAAATTAGCTAAATATATAAAGACTGAATTACCAAACACATTGATCCATTGTTTTTAGTGATTGATGTATTCAGGAAAAGTTTAAGAGTGTCTAAAGAAGGGACACCCACAACCTCTGATGCTGCCAACGGGGATAAGAGCTTCTTGATAACTTCGCATGCATTGTCAAACTTGTCTCCGTTTATTTGAAGTGTTATTAAATCTCCCAACATTTTTCCGGACCAATTAATTTGGCGTCCTCCTCTATCACGTTCTTGGCCCTCCACAATCCCCCAGATTTTCCAACCAATATCTGTAAATTCTTCAGCCAATTTTTCTGGTTGTACAATGTCTGTATTTTTTAAAGTTGGGTAGTATGAAGCCATCATCTGAAGCATTAACTCGAGGAGATTCTCACGGTTAGCTTGGTCAAATATTACTATGTCAGACCACAATTGTGGCAAATAAGAGATGGCTACATTAACTTCAACAGCTTTCAAAATTTCCTACAAAAATAGGACAACTTGTAACTAAAATACATACAATCATATTACTACAACAAATTTATGTAGACTGAAAGTTGTTTTTCACCTCTGTGATTCCTGGTTCTGAAATAAAGGAAAAAAATATCAGTGGAAATTCAGTAATTAGGATTCTTATGTCGCATGGGACCAGAGCGAAACTCGTTATGAAATCGCAACAAATCGGCGGACGTTTAGCCAGTCTCTGGTAACGAATTCTCCACGAGTTTCGCTCTGTGCGGGATATTTACGAACTCGTAAATAGTATCTATCTTTATTATAAATACCTGGTGTATAAATATTTGGCACAATTTTACTATAGAATTTCATGAACTCGTCAAAAGGCTCGAAATTACACCGAAGGGCCATATAGTGACGACTGTAAATCAGACAGACAGAAAAGGTTACAATAACCCAAAGTCGAAATCAAGTTAGCTTAATGTTAAATTCTAGTCACTTAGAAACTTACTAGTAGACTGATTCTTTGTATGAATCCCCGATTAGGTTATAGTTATCACCAACATGAAGTAATTCGTCAATTTGGTAAGCCAGATCAACATTCTGCAAATGATTTCGGGCAATGTCCATCGCCATTACAAAGAAATACGTGTCCTTTGGATCTTGTATAGTAAATTCTTTGCCCTTGATTGTTTTTAGAATATCGACCAATATAGTACTGATTGGTCCCTCTGTAAAAGATGGAAATTAGAAATAAGCAGAAGAATTTTAAATTTTGGTTGTGCGACGATTGTACTTGATAACTTACTCTCTTTACAAAATAACGTTAAGAGGAAAAAATAGGATGCGAGTGATGGCTCAATTCCGATACGTTTAAATTCAGACATTGTCGATAGAGCCATATTCTTAGCTTGACGAGGGTTTCCAATCATACTGAACGAATCTAACATTGCGTTCATAGTGCCCAGGTTCGGTTCAAGTCCAAGTTCCTTCATTTCTGACAAAAGTTCCTATAAGTACCAATTTTAACTCATTGGTGGTTATTTATTTACTTCATTAGCTGACATTGAGAATATAAATTCTGATTACCTCTATAAGTACAAAGCGAAGATCAGCATTTTCTCTCAAATAGTTAGCGACCTTAATCAGGCAATTATAGGTGTCTGTATCAAGGACTAACCCTTTCGATCGGGCCTCAGTGTATGTAACCCATGCTTTCTCTGCCTGCAATAAAAATAAATTTTCTCAATTATATATACAATTAAAACAAAATGACCTCCTCACGTACATTAAAAAATTTGGCCTGTCCCCGAATCATGGCACAATATGCCTCTACGGATGGATTTTCAATTTCTTTAAATACAGATTCAGCTAAACCACCATCTCTGAAAATAATTTTTAAAATAGTTTATTTATAGGTTTGCATACATAGATGAATGAATTTATGGCAATCTTACTTCCAAGTATTCTTTAGTCGGTCTCGCATAAAATTCGCTTGTCTATACCACCTCTCTTCCACTAAATCTTCGTCAATTTGCTCAACTTCATTGAAATAACACAACATTTCTAAAAATGATTGTCTTGTTTCGTCGTTGATTTCTAAAAGTAAAACGGTAACAAATTTAATTTTGAACCAAAATGCAAACTATTTCGCTCTACCTGTTCCTTTTGACTTTAAAATACTATGTATTTTTGTTGCTTGGTCTAGCAGTCCTTGTTGAATGTATTTATTCAAGTCATTCTGACTCAAAACGCTATCTTCCGTAAAAACTGGGGACGGGAAGAAGGCCTAAATAGAATTTAATATAATTATAACAATCACATTTTTCTATTTTGCATATAAAAATATAGAACGCAGAGTGTAAGGTTTTTCAGAAACCTCAATTGGTGGTTCAGCAACTTCATGTTGAAATAGGTCGGCGTGTTGATCTCTCACCCACTTGGCTGCTTTTCTCCCAGCCTCTTTCGACAGGGCGTAGCTTCTCTTGTTCATATTTGAGTAAGGAATCAAGTATGGGTCGTCGTGAAATTTGTA
Source organism: Folsomia candida (assembly GCF_002217175.1). Classification (NCBI taxonomy): domain Eukaryota; kingdom Metazoa; phylum Arthropoda; class Collembola; order Entomobryomorpha; family Isotomidae; genus Folsomia; species Folsomia candida. Next base: position 15,982,613 of record NW_019091194.1, on the reverse strand, counting down.
GTGGGCTGCCGTGTAGTCCCTTCCAACCGTACTTGCCAGAGCCTGGAAACCATAAGCATTTCACATTTATTCATACGCCTGGTCACTAGTAGTTTTTCACAAACTTTGATACATTGCCTTGTAAATACCTTTAAAATGTCAGTTGGCTCGCGATTAATTTTTTTGGGAATTTTAATATCCTCCAATTTAGGGAGATTTTTAGGTTTTTGTCGTGCAGTTATAGGTGGAGGAGGGTCGAGCATTTCTTTCAAACGTGGCGTCCATACAATGGATTTTGCATAATGGCGTTTCTGCACTCTACAAGAATCGAAAATTAATGGGAATTTAATATAATTTAGTTAAAAATTAAGCAAACAATTCTTAATTGATTACGCCCGTAAATAAATAAATTTTCAAAGTTGTTTAAAGAAACATATCTTACAAGAGTTGTCGGAAGACGAATAAATCCACGAGGAAACTTCCTGTTGCCATTTTACGCAACTAATTGTGAGATCACTTTATCGATAGACTGTTGTGATCGTGTCTTGAAACCGACACAATTTATCCGGTTTTATTCATTCGCCGAGTCCGATGAGAACCTGGATCTTCGGGGTTCGCGGCCTCCAAAGTGAGAATTGCACGAGAAACCTTTCTGTGGCGAGACGCTATAAATATGCTTTCATCGAGCTAGATATTTTTCATGAAAGGCATGTCGTATTTTAAATACGGTATTTACCAATGAATGTATAAACATAATAATTGGAATTATGGCAAGAATTTTAAATACTTTCAGAGTTTTGAGAATATCAAACTTTATTGTGGAAATCTTAACTAGCGGTGGTCATAAAAAATAAAACACTAGGTACAAAATGAGCCAAAAGTGCAAGTCTTTTTCGCATCGATTTCACCAAATTGCACATAAAAAATTACAAATTCAGTTTTGGGTGGGGGGATTAATATAGCATAGCTGTTTTTGAATTATATTCAACCACACCCCCTTCAAAAATTGGGGAAGAAAATTGGGAAAAATGAGAAGGTCAATGTACACTCGGTACAGAAAGAAGTAGATACCAACTTGCATTTGACATTTGACTTCCCTCATGAATATGAACATTTTGATGCATCAAGACTTTCAAAATTCGAAAATTGGCGGTTTTTCGACCTACATATAAATCGTTAAAAAAGTGACCTTAGCGGTCATTTCGCGGCTGACAACCTGATGCCAGATTTTTCTTCGTCAGAAGTGCCACATTTTCCGCTTTTGTTGTCCGCTGCGAAATGACCGCTACCATGACTTTTTTGGGGTCAAAGTTTCTGAGGGAGGGGCTTATACGGCAGGAGCCGTAACAATGTATAGGTATTTATGATATACATAAAGGTAATTACATAGAAGCTATTAAAACAGCCTCAAATCGCCCCAAATTTAAAACTTAAGCTTTTCTGAATTTATAATGATGATATGCATTCGAAAATTAACGCTATGAGGCTTATCAACGAAGTTATCAATTTTTCAGATAAGCAAATTTAGTTTATCCAAATCGCCCCAAACTTAAAACTTAAGCTTTTCTGAATTTATAATGATGATATGCATTCGAAAATTAACGCTATCGGGCTTATCACTGCGCTTATCAGTTTTTAAGATAAGCAAATTTAGTTTGTCCAAATCTCCCCAAATTTAAAACTTAAGCTTATCTGAATATATAATGGTAGTATCCACTCGAAAATAAACGCTATCGGGCTTATCACTGCGCTTATCAGTTTTTAAGATAAGCAAATTCAGTTTGTCCAATTCGCCCCAAATTTAAAACTTAAGCTCAACGATTTATCAACTGAACCAACTCGTGTAAGAGATGAAAAGCATCTCAACACGAGTTGGTTCATAATCCCGGTAAACAATTTGAAGAGAGTGAGAAGTGAGACGGACCACCATACGGCACTGGCAACGACAGTCAGCCGTGGTGGTGGATACCCACCAGAATCCGAGTCTCACTCTGCCTTTCGCTAAATAATGGAAACTGCGTTTGTCGAACGGTTGGGCTGGCTCAGCTCACTAGAGTTGAAGGAGTGCTTATTTAACTTTTGCTTGGAATCCGTTTCTAATGCTTTCCTGTTCCTTTTAGAAAAGACAAGAACGAGTTTGAAGATGACGTGGTAGTGGAGATATCACTGTCATGCGTGTGGAGATGAATATTTAATAATATTTAGTTTTGTCATATTTATTACAAGGTATTTATATATTGACCATACATTTCAAAGTCTGTCTTGTTCACCACTTTTTCCAGGTCTTCGGGATGGACTTTGTGGAAACATTGCGCTTCAGAAATTACCCCTCGAGCGCGTAGGAGTTCTTGTTTAATGATTAGCTCGTTAGTTAAATATTGCTCCCTCTGAATTTCAATCTTTATCTCCTCTGGAACATCAGGGATCGCCCATCGTATAAACATGAAACATGTTGCCACAATATTCTATAGAGAATACAATAGAGTTATACATTGTGAAATGATACATATAAATATGCACTTTTGTTTACCTCAAACGCAATCACGAATATGACCCTCCCCAACCACACCTTCCAGTGTTCATCAGTATATTCATATTTACCTGGGCTGCTGTAATCATTTCTGTATGCTGGAAAACTAGTTCAAAAACAGAAATATTTAACTTTTGTCAGCTATAATTTAGGATTTTATCTGAATACGAGTAAGATAATCTCACTGAGATTACTTGCAAGAGGAGGGAGGTGGAGAAAGTCCGTCACTTCTGGTGGGGTCAGGCGTCTTCTCAAGGTCTTCAATGGCATATTTACTTAAGGTGTGGTTCAGAAAACCAACCAGCGTCCCATACCTCGTATCATTTCGCTCCAGTATGAAGAAACGGTAAACAATTTTTGGGACAAAATTGGACGTGATAGCAATAATGAATGCCTAAGAAAAATTGAACAGGCAAGATGAACGATACATGTACACGCTCAAAATATTGATGTACATATAGTTAAACCCTCACATTTGACAGGACAGCAAACTTGGCAACAGTATCTATAATTTGGTACCACACCCCAATTCCTTTGACTCGGATAGAAATGGGTCGTCGATGATGTTTCAACAATTTCTGAGCATCGAATCGTAGCTCAAAAATATTATTGATCAAGGCGAAGAATGGAGCGAGTGGAAATGCTGCAACGAAAATGGTCACAAAGCCGTACTGGATAACTAAAGGAAAGCAGTCTAAAATTAGCGAACAACATATGTACTAACTACTTAGGCAAGTAAGTTTTCAGGTCGTGTTTTACCCATTTCCAAATATTCTTCCGTTAAATGGTCGCTATCCCAGGCAAGCAACTTGTAGTCTTTGACAATCTGATGTTGAATGACTTCAACATTTTCTTTAGAGACCCGTTTCAATTGTTGGTTATTGTATAGTTTTTGGAAATAACTGGGCAGAAGAACAAAATCAACAAAAATAAAATTGCATATTCCAAGAAGTGTTTCATATTGAGTTGCTCACGGTATTATCATCTCCATTATAGAGTTTAGTGTTTGTTTTCCTACCAGTATTACTGATAACTGAATGCATAGTTCAGGCATACAACTTATACCACACTAATCATAAAGTAATGATAAATTCCGAAGTCAAATGAATTTATCCAAATAATAGTAAAATTCTTTTACCTCTTCCTGCCTCCATCGACCAAACAGTTTTGTATACTTATTTGGCGAACCAACAAAATTTCCTTTGAAGTATGCAATGTAAAACAGGGAGGCGTAATGATTTATAAATTGCAGTGCATAAAGCTTGAATGCAAAACTGGCTTCATATTCTTGAAATGTTCGTGGAATTTCCAAATCCGTCAACCATTTGGCAATAGGTCTATAGATCTGTGGACAGCAATTAATACAATTAATTAGTCGTATTCCATATCATCATTTCCTCGAATACAATCAACAAGTGTAAAATTGTAAAAATACCCAGCTAAACCCTAGAATGAATATTAAATTAATGAACGCTGCCGTAAAATTGACCAGCATTAAAGCGTTTGGCCAGCTACTGACGGCCACTAAGGTCGATATCCGATACACTACTACTCCGACTGATGCTGCTAGAGCCACAAAAATCTAAGAACCACACAATAACATTCTTTGTTTGACTCTGAATTATGGAAAATAATTTTATATTTTTGGAATTACTAAGATCATAACGCCGGTTAGACTGATGAAAGTAAAGGGTAGTTTTATTTGCCAAAACGGAACTGCTGGTTCGATCGAGTTGGTGATGTAGTTGAAACGCTTGGCTTTCGAATCCTTCAATCGTGCTGCAAACTCTGGGCGTGGCAATTGATCGCTATCAAAGTTGTTGAGATCCCATCGGTAATTTAGCTCGGCAGAATAACGTTTCCAAAATTCCAGAAAAACGACAGCTGCTCAATTCCCCCACAAAGATAATAAACATTTAAATGGAGTTCACAAAGTTGGTTATGCATACATAATAAATAATATAATTACAACTAGTGAATTACTGTTACTTACTCCAAATTGACATAAAAAATGCAAAGATGGCTGTAGAGTCATTATCAAAGGTTTGAGTGAATTTCGAATGAAAGCATATCGATGACAAGTTCCAATAAGTACATGTTACGTCGCAGAGTGGACACATTATTGTCTCACTGTGAGCATCGCAAATCTCTTGTCTGTAAATCAGGGTTACTATATTCATATATGCACGACCTAAACTTTAGAAATTTATTTTCGAATTCAGATTGTACTATTTAGCATACGTGTATCGGTCCGTGGAAATAGACGCTGCCCCGTAGACGAAAGATATTACTCCCAAAATTGCCGGAACGATGAGCATTTGTGTATAGAACCCAAGCCAAGCATAATACACGGCTATTTTCACCCCAAAATAACTTCGAACGCTGTCCAACGGTTGAAATTTTAAGCAATTACGAAAACTCGCCCAGTAATAGTACAAAAGTCCTCGTTGGCAATTGACAGCATTGTAATCACCCTGAAAATAAACAACTCGATATGTCGTTTCTACTTACTTATTACAACTGACTTTTACTTATCGGAAATTTTGCTTACGTCGTGTAGAGGATACCCTGCACAGTAGACATCACTTTCTATAAGTCGTTCATAACCAAAGGCCAACGTATCTGTATCATCCTCTTTGTATCTTTTCCTCTTGAGAATAAAATGCACAATCCGAGATCGAATTGCAGGGTTAAAGTATGCAATTTCATTCGTCTCATCAACGTCAAACCTTAATTCAAATTGAAACTCAGGATCAGTTTTACATTAAAAACGCATGCTCTTAAAAAATGGGACTCACAGGTAATGTTTCTCCTTGTTGTAAGGCGCTGTAACTCTTTGTTCAAACTTTGGAAACAATACGGTGTTTACTTGAAAATAAGATAGCGTACACAGCGCCTTTATGGGAAGCATGTCGAGAAGCGTTCTCCTTTTCTGATGCAAATCCAGAGTTCCTGGGATCTATGATTAATCAATTGCGCAATTTCACGTTTAATTCAGTAGTAATTAAATATTAAATCTCATTGAGCACCTCTTTGATTGGCATTTGTAGTCTCAAAATCTCTGCGTATCGTTGAAGAACCTCCAAAGGAGCATGGATTTTGAGAAAATGCAGCTTTTTGGAACGGAGGACCTCTCTGGACAGAACAAGACCTTCCTTTTCCAAGTGGGTCTCAAAGACTTTTCTTTTTTCGATGGACTTTGCCGAATTGGCAGTCTCGATCTGTCCGTTCCAAACGAGGACAAAGTCAATACGATCGGGATCCATGGCGGACCCTGGCTCCAGGGGTTCTGGTTCAAGATTCAAGTATTCTGTGGCATCATCCTCCTCCTCGTCCTCCTTCTTCCCATTCTCCTTCTCAACAGCGTCCTCGCTCTTTAATGATATTTCATTTTATGTTTATGTGTCTGGTTTAGTATAATAATGCAAATAATGTATCATGTACTGCATACCACTGTGACCACTGCCATATTAGAACAAAACAACTAGAGGAATCAATTACACACTCTAACAAAGTACAAACTACTGCAGAACTTTCTTTTGCGCGGTGTTTGGATCCTACGTATTTTTAAAAATAATTCAACCACTTTTCGCAGAAAAGATAATGCATGCGAATTTTGCATGCAACGTCATAGAAATTCAAATTACAAATTATTTGTATTCAAATAGACCTTGAAACTACTAGTAGAACTGAGGCAGGAGTGCAAAATAAAACTCTTAGCTAACAAACACGCAGCCCTTTTGTTTGGTGACAATAATGGTCTAATGTCCACTCTGGTCTGGTGAAAGTAGTGTTTTGCAGGAGAAAGAGAAAAGGGTTATTAACCGGGTACCAGATATCGACTGGTCACGAAATAAGTTCATATGCATGCAGCATTTATGCAAATTCCACTCATGTCGAGTTTTTCACTTTGTAAGTAATTTCACTTCCTGTGCAAATAGCACACACCATAAAACGGTGACTGGAGTAAATAGGAGTGCATATAAATATGTATAAACGCACGTGTCTACACTTTACTACATATTTCCTCGACATGGAATTTCATCTTAAGAATCTGCAATATGCTAATTTATGTAATGGGGCTATTGCATTACAATACAATGACCTCATGCTTGCACAAACAACAAATAAATGTAAAACATATGTACACTTTGATTCAATCTCAATAAAATATTTTAATCAAATCTTAAGTCATTATCAAGTCTATTAGGTTGGTTACATAAAAATCAGACCATTTGTATACGTGAAATACTACCTTTCAACGATGGGTTAATACAATGAGAATTTCGTGTTTGTAGTTATAAGTTTAAAATACTTTACGCAACAATTAAAATAATAATAGATGCTGACTTCTAGGAGGTTCTTATGCTACTTGAGTAAATGAATTCGACTATTACAACGAGTGATTTGTAAAACAACGTCGTTATCGTTGCATTTGACAAAAACTTAAGTGTGGATGACTCCCACAATGATGGAAATGATGACGAACAATACAAATGCGTAAAAAATGGCGAGCAACACGCTACTTTTTGATCTTCCAGGTTCTACGAGGTATGCCGTAAACTGTAATGAAAAATATGTTACATCAGTCAAAATACTACTTTCAAAATTTACAAATTATTTTGCAAAAATTTCTAGGTTTGTATACTCACGGGGATTAAGCTCGCCGCAAACATCATGTATTTCGCTTTCCTATCTAAATTTGGAATGAAATGAACGCACAATGTTCTGTCATCAAATCCAAGATTGATCCATTTCTTGTATGTTATGGTCCCTGATGGCGACCCATCGAGATTGATGAACTCTAATGTAGCAGTCTTGGAAGGTGAGAAGAGGCAACACGTACAAAAGTGAACCCAGCTAGTTTTTATCCGGAGCAGTTTCTTCCACTTGTCTTGTAAAGTGTAACCTCCATAAAGATGTTTGACACTGGTGAACCGCAAAATCCCAGCTCCCTCAATGTCACAATTTTGATTCTGTGATCAGTTATCATTATAAGTAATAACGGAATAGATCTCATATAGATAGACTTCTTACAAAAATTCCTCTCCGAGTGAATTGAAGAACACCATGACCAGTATTTGTAACAATTGCAAAGCTCATAACAGGCCCTTTCTCTCGACATTGTCCCAGCAGAAAGGCTCTTTCACCCCGCCCATCCAACACTTCGTAGACCGAAGCCACATCAAAACTTGAAATAGCATCTGGAATATGTCAATTCTTGATAATCAAAATTGCAATACTAACAATTTACCCTGACTTGTAAGCCAGGGTAGTAACGAAAAATACCTGGGATAGCAGGTTGCGATTCTCTAACAAACAGTTTGTCCGTCGATCCAATAATTTCCTCCAACTCGTCAATGAAATCTGGTGTGGATGAACTCATCAAATCTGTTCATCAAAATAGTAAAAAAGGCCCTCCATATATTTAGCTCATGCATTAGTCTAATAAGCCTTTAAACAACCTTTGTGAGATTCGCCAGTCCCCATCCCCAGAAGGACGACAGCTTCTGGTTCGTCAATCTCCAGACCTCCGTTCTTCAGGTTGGTCTCCATTCGTCTTCCCAGACGACAGGCTTCACCAAAATAAATACAGACAGAAATTCAGTAAATTCTAATAATAATAGTTCCCCTAATTTGAGGCTCAAATTATACATACAATACGATGTATGGCTGTTTGTAAATATTTGTCTGCTTTTGTCAAAATTTAAGTATTGTACTGGACTAATAACAATAAGTGACAAGTAAGGTTTAAAATTTAAAACTATATATTTCCGAAAGTGCAAATTAAAATTACAATTCGTGGAATAATTTACTTGGATGGAGAGGAGAAATAACCGATTGTTATTGTGTGTTGCTGCTGCTGCTGTCAAATTCTCCAACTCCGCTCGTCTCTTCTTCTCCCACTCACAAGTCACAAACATGATTTGATTTTTTGTAGCCTTTTCCTGACTCCTGAGATTGCTGGCCAAGAGACGCCTCTTTTTATGGAAGTAGAAAGATGAGATCATTTCATGGTTGATACTGGTTTTTTTAGTAGTGTGCTGCACCTGCTGGATCCATTACATAATATTTTATATTTCCAGGAAAAGGTGGGTCCGGCCTTGTTTTGTGGTTGTACATAAACTTTCTTCTTTGAGGTACATTCTTGATTCCCTTATTCATATTCTAGCCAACCAGAGGGCCGAGTCGAACTAGTAAAAGGGCCACTTCTGAATGCATGAGACTATTCATATTTATGACATTTTTAACAATCCCTTTGTTCCAAAGATTGAGTTTGGGTCAAGATTTCACGATTCTGAATCTGTGAATTCGGTGAAGTGAGCATTTGCAATAAAACTCAATTATTATTTAGAAATCAAATACGTAAATCCCGAATAATGCCAAAAATTGTTACCCAGCCGGGAATCGAACCACGGCTCCCTTGAATTCATGTCAAGTGCTCTGACCTCTGAGCTACTAGGGCAATTAGTAACATTATAGGGACTTTTACTGATATTTGTCTGTGGCCTTTTTCTGTGAATTTCTACTTTCTTTTACGGTGGTAACGAACTGTTGCCTACCAAAGAAAGTTCACTTTTGGCCTACGATGGAAAGTTCTTTTTTATTCCGAACTAGGAATTTGTTTTGATTTTAACACTACTTCTATCCTTGTGGAAACCAAATTTATTTAGAAATACGTAAATCCCGAATAATGCCAAAAATTGTTACCCAGCCGGGAATCGAACCACGGCTCCCTTGAATTCATGTCAAGTGCTCTGACCTCTGAGCTACTAAGGCAATTAGTAACATTATAGGGACTTATTAATTATTAATAAGTCAAATATGAAATATTAATAATATATTAATATTTCAATTATTATTATTATTATTATGTAATACAGTGCTACTGCAATATTAGGAACTGTCGACTTTTTATTTACTGCAAGGGAGAATTGTTCAGTTTTTTTTTTGCAAAACATTGCATTGTGTTTGGGACAAAATATTTGAGAAATCCAATGATCCACGTCGAAGCACTATAAGACCACAAGAACTCGGCAATCATCATCAACCTCAACCTAAACTCTTACAACAAAAGAACCTCAATTTAATTGGTGTGTGAGGACATTCTGGCATTGTTTAACCATTCATGCATGCACAAGAAATTCGGCAATTCATTGGAATGAGTAAGTAATAAACAAGAATGAGCTATAATTAAGCTGCAAAACAGAAACAAAGAAGGATGGATATTTGTACAGATACTTAAATTGCAGCAGACAGGGGCATGTTGATTAATAATTTCAAATTACTGAGCTCTGGTTGTGCTGCTATGTCTCGAGAGAGGAATGATGAATACATAATTGACACAAATGCAGCAGACAATGTAAAAGTAAGTATATAAGCTGATGAAATAATGTTAAATGGAATGGGAACTGAACTAATCGTGCCTTCATTGTGCTCAAGTGTCAATATTTTGACGACAAATCACAACAATTTTTGCTATTGGAGAAATTATGATGAGAAACTCACAGGCTATATGAAATACTTGAGACATGTTGCACTTTAATTACTCTGGGATAATTAGAGAAAATTTATAAACCATTTCAGTACAACTTAGGTATTCTCATATTTATTATGCATGATTGTATGATGCAACTGCTGATATCAAGTAAACGCAGAATTTGTAGTTGATAAGATTTAACAGAACATTGTACAGTAATAAAATCAGGAAGTGAGCAGCTAAACTTTTAGAAAATAAGTAAATGTCATTACCAGTTTTGAATTGAAGTATAATTAGGAAAGTTGTTAATCTGAGGTAAATTGAATTCCATACAGATGCATTCTCCAAAGTAAACCAAGCATTAACAAACAATGTGTGAGTATTTCATTAGCTATTTAGTTAGTTGATCGTGGATATTATATCATGCTTTACTCGTTCCAAAATTAAGGAGCTGTGAGAACGAACCGTGAAGCGTACCACCACCAACCAAGTCTTTTCATTGTGTGGGTCACGATCAGGTTTTATTACTGCCAGCCCCGATCAATTAATACTTACAACATGTTTACAATATATTTTGGTTTACACAAAACTATTATTGTGTTGAGCCTACATAAATATTTATAACGCCACGAAATCCAAGATGAATCATGCTTATTTATGTATCACTCATTTATCATGATTTATCGCCTGATCTCAAAAGTGCGTTAAACTTCTTGGTTCGGTGGGGATGGTTCTGCTTCAATATCTCGAACTGTCGATAATGGATGAACTGTACGTATTCGTCCGTACGTAACGCACCAAACATACGTCGAAGTATGTACAGCAACCTTCACGACCTTCTTATGCACATCACACGGTCGATAAAATGAGTGGATAAAATGACACCAAACATTAAACTGCCATGTATTTTATTAGGCCAAACAGATAGATGCAGCAACTTCATATTAAACGCTCAATCTTTACAACAAACTTTAATTGTTCTTGCAAAACATGGCAAAAAATCTCAATACCTGGCACACTTGACAAATGAAGTTGTTGAGACAAAAAACTGTAAACAGTCGTTATTTTAAAATGGAGTGGTTCAATTTTCACGCATTTTCACACAAAGATCAACGTTTGATATCATTATATCATACAACAATGTGATCTCGCTTGGGCACTTGGTGTATGGGAGGCAACTCTATCTCACGCGTACACACATGCATAGGTTCTTGTATGTAAATGGAAAATTGACATGACATTTGGCCGACAGCACATAAAATGCAAAGATTGTCAATGTGACACAAATTTTGGTCGTCGAGAATTTTGATCAAACTTTCACTCTTTCTTACCATACCGTCAATTTGGGATTAGCATAGTCTTGTACGCTGTAATACGTTTCTAAATACAAATGTATTGAACGCCAAAGGATTTTAAACGTTATTATTGATTTAATCAATGAAATAAATATACATGTTGGTATATGTGTATATATGTATGATACGCAAAGCATCACAGCCTGTAATTCACATGCAGGATAAAATTATTCACTGGTGAGTTAGATGTTATCTTGAGATCGCATACATATTATGCTATTAATTACCAACACCTATATCCATTCTATGAATGGCTATCTTATGAATAATAAGTCTGCACCGTTGTAGTGTAATGTGCATATGTACTACACATGTATGTAGGACGACTGTAGGAAACCAGGTTTAAGACAATTCGCCCATTTCAAGAAATTGTAGAAAGCAAAATTATCTAATTGACACGGTTGACTGTGTCTGCGTAATAATAATAAAGCGTATTTTATAACATCGAAGCCGTTGAGGTTTAGCGATTTGATTGAAACGGTCGATCGCTACGATTCGTGGTTGCACGCTGTACCATAATTATCAGAATTATAAGTTGCAATGTGCACTGATTCAGCAGCATTATTATCGTTCATTCACATTGTTGATTGTCTCAAATCCATACCTTTGACAAAGTACCCCAAAGCAAAGGTAAGAACTAGCACCGTCTCATTCCCACCGTTTATTACTCGCAATCCTTTCATTTTCATCCACGTAGGAACTCAGCATCGACCAATAAATGTTGTTAAGTGCATGTTTCACCCCCTCCCTGCATAACACAACATGTGCATACACATACACACACAATGGTACTTGATTGATCTGCATTTTCACGTAACAAAAATGTGCATTACGTAGGTTATTTAAGTCTGATACATATACCCCCAAATGCACAGCATGAATATTTAACAATAATTATGGTTAATAGTATCTTACGTTTAATGGTATGCAAAGGCTGTGAAGCAGTTTTCTCCACCTTGTTTATAAAGAGTTGAACCTTGGGTGCCCCCATCTCAGACAGGTTTTAGTTCTGGAGTGGAAACTATTGTTCGACAGATAATAGTCAGTCACAGGCTCAGAAATATACTTCAAAACTTCATTCAAATGAGCAGGATATATTTGGTACAGTATTTATCATCATAAATTTGTAGGGTTGGATTAGTCATTGGTTTTATCAGTTATATTTTTAACAACTTAAATTTCGACAATTTTAGATATGTGCCCTTGTGGCACTAGCTACAGCTCAGAATCCACGCAAGATTGGGAAAAATGGAAAGAACGGATACTTGGCCACAGCCCCTGGTGGATCAGGTCCAAGCAATGTTGGTGGAGATTATGGTCAATCCCAATACGAGTCCCCTGCCCCCTACAGCTCTCATCAAGGTCACAAAACGCATCATGGTCCAACCCATCACAACGACAAGCCATCATACAGCCAGCTCCTGCAAGACACTCGAACCCTGAATCAAGATGGAACCATCAACTTCAACTTCCAAGCTGATAACGGACTTCAACAAGGGGAAACAGTTGACCCTGACGGTACTCGACGTAAGGAACCCATAAAGATTTGTATAAATATTCGATCCCTGCAGTAATTGTAGAACTAACCACTGCATCAATTCAAGTAAACTTAAAATGCGTTGTTTTATTTAATTTACAGGAGGATTTTATTCCTATCCAGGCGCTGATGGTAAACCCATCACCGTAAAGTACACCGCAGGTAAAAATGGTTTTATTGCTGAGGGAGACCACCTTCCACTTCAGCCACAAGCCGCCGCGCACAACGATAAGGACAACGAGGAAGATTATTCTCCCAAACAACGCCCGTCTTATAGTGGTCGCCAAGAAAGCAGTGGAGATTCTGGTCAATATAACCCACCACCACCCCACCAATCTGGTGCCTACACACCCGGACAATACAAACGACCGGCAGCCCCTGCACCTGCCCCATACAAGCATAACAGCCCATCCAGCAGTGGTCGCTACCAAGGAGGCGGTGGAGGTCCTGGTCCATCCTCATACAATCACGGTCCAAGTGCTTATTCTAGTCCTTCTTATGCTGGTGGAAATGAAGGTGGCAGCAGTTTTGTTGGGTTCGGAGGCGACTTTGATCAAGGGTTTGCTTCCCCACAACCTTCTCACAACAACTACGCGGGGGCCCCAGCTCGAGCTCCGTCGTCAGGAAGTCGACACTCTCAGGCACCAAGATCTCCCAGTTATTCGTTCGGTGGACCCAGCTCAGGGGGGCCATCACCATCCTACTCCTCAGGAGCTCCCTCTTACAGCAGTGGACCAGCTTTTGGAAGCAGTAGTCCTCGGGGCGGCGGCTTCACTGCTGCAAACCCGTACCAGCCCGCGGGATCCGGCCCATACAATGGCAACTTTGATTTGGGCAACAGTGGTCACTTTTCTATTGACTTTGCCCCCGGTGCGGCGCAAGAATATCAGCCAGGAGGTGAAGGGTCAAGTCACAGCCCAAGCTTTGCAGGCAGGAGACCAAGACCACAAGGTACTCGGGGACAGTACTAAGTAAAACCCTCTCATAGTACATATTCTAAACTTACAAAATCTTCTTTTAATTGTTAAATTACTGAGGTCTTAAGTCACAAAAGCTGTCACGACACTTTGACAAATGAACTGATTACTTTCAAATAAAACATGTTTCAAACTAAGTATCCTAAACTAAGTGTGGGTAATTTGTCTTCATGTCATGCTTCCTCAAGGACACCTTCATGCTGTAATGTGAGCAATTGATTTGTGCTGTAAAAAATTATCCTTTTTTCATACGGAAACACAATACCTTCCCAATGCAAGTAACGTACTTCAAATAATACCCACACATATGCAATACGTACGTACGCCGTTTCCGTTAATTTGCATACCTCAACAATTATGCATCAAAGGGTCTTGTAATGATCAAACCAGATTAAAGAGAAAGTTTATTTTTAGACGCCGTCGTTTAATGGGTGCATATGTACTGTAGCGTATTATTATTTCCTATCACCTACATAAGTATTAGTAAATATCTGATACACGTATTGATCGTACATATGTTATACATGTGTACAATATCCTGGTTAATCGAAGCTAACTGCAACTAAATAGTTCAACTTGGTGAACACAACAGTAATATATTCAAGTACCTTCAATTAGACGTACACTATTAAATACTACATCGTTAATACTAATAAATATGCATGTATATTACATGTTACATACATCATTATATGCACTAATAGTCAATGTAACTTAGGATTAGCTTATGTAGCAATACAATCAAAGAAATGTGCATTATTCTCTTAATGCGGACTGTCACTCTGATTCGAAAATAATTTCCATCATCTCCCTCATCACCGGAGCCATTGCAAACTAAAAGTGATTGAGACAAATTATGATTTATGAACGCGAATTATTGAGTGCAATTTTTTTTAACTTACGGCCCAAGTTTCATAGCCCTTGGATGACAAATGCAACAAATCCTGATGATACAGTTCAGTGACCAAATGATCCTCGATATAAAAATATCGACCCAAATCGAAAAACCACACCATGAGATCGTCATCCTGTCATTGTTTTGGAGCAAAATTAAACGGTATTTTTTGCATGTATGTACATGCATGCAGATTCTTGAGTTTAAAGAAAATGAGGAGTGGAATTTTTACCAACTGCATTATCAGCTTGTTTATGGCGTTGACTCGCTTGGTCGCTGTGTCAGTGGAGCGAGGAAGGATGCCAAGGAGCAAAATCTTGGAGTGAGGTAATCGACGCCGTAGCTCAATCACTATTGCTTTCACTCCCTTAAAAATTTCCATGTCTTTGTTGTGCCCAAAATTGTTTGTTCCAATGAGAAGAACGACCATGAGGGGGTTCAAGTTATGAATCTCTCCGTTCCTAATTCTCCACAACAAGTGCTGGGTTCGATCGGCAGGGACGCCATAGTTCGCAGCGTTGTACTTGGCGTAATACTTGTGAAATGTGTAGTTTCCGTCCTCGTTCCATTCGTGGGTTATGGAATCACCAAGAAATAATAGTTTGATGTTTTCAAAGTTTTTCTGAGAATGTTCCACGTGGGACAAATGCTTCTCTAACCACCACGCCTCCTTTCTCGGGCTTGGAGTGAAAGCATCGTAAGCTGTAAAATTGAACTAGGATAGTTAGTAATGTGATGCCAATTTTAGACGAAGAATAAGTATAATTGTATATATTTAATAACTGTAAAACTTACACCCCACATTTTTGGTTGGGTCGGATGACTTCATACAACCTGATACACAGTTCTCCTGTAGGTGGTTGAGCAGGTAGAATATCAAAAAGATAATGACGAGAAACTCCATAATAATAGTGCACAAAAGTAGTGGTACATATGTTTCATGTCGTGTTTCTTGACGTGTGGATATGTATCTATGCTCATTGCAATTGCACAAAAATATGGATTGATATGGGTGAAAAAATTATGGGGTTAATTTAATTTATAGAATGGACAGTTGTTGAATTGGTCTTATTAAGCAAAGCACGTGTAATTTCGTTGATGTAAGTTAAATTGATCATGAATAGAGATTGGCCTTGACAGAAATCTGGAAGAAGTTTGACATGTTATCGACTTGAGGATCTGTCGGTGCTTTTCTTTTGTGTGACTTGAACCATCGCAGCGAAATGCTAATTCCTCTGTATTGATGGTTTGGAAATATATTTATTTTGCATATTTTTAATATTTATTTTCATAATTTGTCTGATATTTTTTGTATATAAGAGTGTGTGTGTGTCATAATAATTTATGTGCTTCTTACAATGCACATGTCAGACATGTTTCGCACGGATCTTCTTGAAACCAGCACTAAAATATCAAGAAACTAAACACAAACAATAGTTAGTATGACATTTGAGCACTTCTGCAGAATTCGCGAAATGACGAAGGTTTTAAGTTGGCAAAATCACGAATTTTCACCATGCGAAACTATACGGAGTTCATCTCTCCGCTTTCCGATTTTCTCCTGCGCTTCTCTTCACCAGGTCATCGGTTTTCGCCTTTCATTCAAAATTGAGTTTATTAATTTCCTAACCAAGTTTTCAACCAATTTTTCATATTTGGCTTTTAAATAATTTTTTAATAATTTTTAATATTTTATGGATCCAATTAAGTTCCTATCACTGGAAATTATTTTTCAAAATTGGTTCACAAAAGTGGATTCGATTTTTTTTCTTTAGCGTTGTATGTTTTTAAAGATTTTAAGGGCAACATCTTTAAAAACAAAGTGAGATGTTAGCTCTTACCAACTTATTACACGTAGGAAACTTGGTATATTTGTTTTTCTTTTGTTCAAATACAAATAAAAATAAGCAATGTGAAAGAAATTTTTAAAAATAATCCACTATTCTCATCCAATTTTTTTAAAAATTCCACTGATAAGAATTTAATTTTCATCTTCAATATTAAAAAGTGTTAAAAAATTATTTAAAAGCCAAAGATGAAAAATCGGTTGAGAACTTGGCTCGTAAATTAATAAACTTAATTTTTCATGCAAGGTGAAAACTGTGAACTGATGACCTGGTGAAGAGAAGCGTAGGAGAAAATTGGAAAGCGGAGAGATGAACTCCGTATAGTTTCGCATGGTGAAAATGCGTGATTTTGCCAACTTAAAACCTTCGCCATTTCGCGAATTCTGCAGAAGTGCTCAAGTGTCACACCAAATGTTATTTGTGTTTGGTTCTTTGATATTTTAGTGCTGGTTTCAAGAAGATCCGTGCGAAACATGTCTGACATGTGCATTGTTAGTACAGGTTATAAGCTTTCTCTGAATATAATAAACAAAGAAGGTAAACTACTCGCTATCATCGGGCTCCATAAGTTTGATTCTGAGTGTTTGGCAGAAGATAATGTTTCTGCGTTCCGAGATTTTCAGTTTTATGGGATATTGTCCCTGTGTTCCAAACAAAATTGTACTTACAAAACCGTTTCTGATTAAATAATACAATGTTAAAATAAATAAATGTTTACAGCAGGCAGTTCCCTTCCAAGGGGAATAGTTGTGCTGTAAGTGTAGCGAGTTCCAGACTGGATTGGACATGGCATGTCTTGACAAGCGTTGGGTTTCAGTCCTACGAATAATTTTATAATCTCATTTGATGAGTAGATATTATGTAATAATCGATTATGAAAAGTAACAATAACCCCTGAAAATCATGTCCACTCTTGACATCCAATACATCCCAGCCTTCGGACGTCTCACATTGACGGTCGGAGTGAAGTCAATCTCTATCGTGGCGTTGGTCCCTTTCCTCATCTTGCATGGTTCTCCATCGTCAGCCTCTGCACATGGGATGACTCGGATTTCGTGAACCTCGCTCTTAACTACGTAATCAAAATTTTAGATATCTTCGTATCGAGGAAAGTTCACCAGAAAGTGTCTTTTGTGCAAGATCTTGTAAATATGTTCGACACTTACTGTTGCGTGCATCAGGCCCCCTTGAGCACCGAGCATTCTCAATCACCTCTGCTGACGAGTAGGCAACGGTGAGCAGGATCACGATTGCACAAAGGTACTTGAACATTTTAAAATATTTTATTCTGCAAAGGGTGAGATTGTAATGTTCTTTTCGGCTTCAAATGAGGAAAGTCAGCCAACGTGATCCTTGTCGCTGGTTAAACGGACAAAGCGAAAATTAGTGAATGGAATAACGAGGCTTCCAGACGGGCACAGTGGAGAACTGATGATGAGATGACGACTCGCTAATTGAATAAGCTGCCTCATAAATAAACGCCGATTAATTTTGATTTAGTGAGTTCTGTCACCAATCAGTTTGACCTCTGTCTCTAAGCTGCTGATAACTTTCTTGGAATCTGTTTGGGACGACTCTTGGAGCAATAACATTAACGAATAAGTATTATGAAACACATATTCTCAAAACAGATCAATTGGAAGACTTGTTGTGGACACATTATCCGTGCAGAAGTAAACATGCTTACGTATGTGCATACATATTCAGTAATGAAAGGAAACTATGCAGTGTGTATACGTTTAAGTAAGCACTTCCAGTAGAATTGTCGATTAATGAAATGAAATTACTCAACACAAAATTTTGAGGAGTGTAATGGGCTGATTATCGTAAGTAATTAATTTATATGAAGTAGGTAACTAGTTAAATTATATGTTGTGCAGTGTCCAGTTTGCATACCAAGTTACAGAACCGTACATATGCCAAGATGAGGAACGTAATTTTAGAAAGTTTATAGTATTGGACTGGCTGTAGTTTTCCTGTCACATGATGTTCTTAAGTGGTAGTTATTTTAATGGATAGAATTATATTGACTTGCCATGACATGTGCATAGCTTATGCTGACCCATCCACAAATTTATTTGCAAATATTTTGCAAATCAGTACAAATATACATCATACGAAAGGAAATCATGACGTGATACTTTATAATCTCTGATATAACCAACAATAAATTATGAAATTTGGAGAGCAGTCAGGTTATAATTTTTGATAAATAGTATTGGTTTATTTTTACGTAAAATTCAACACAAAACAAAAATAATACATATATTTTTGTATAAATATTTTTGCCAAAAACGTAACTTCCTATGAAAAAATATACTTTAATACAAAAGCTAACCCGGATAAGATAAACTAAATAATTTATTTATGACAGGTTTGAGAAGAAGTTACAAAAATATGTAAACATGAATTCATAAAGCTCTGTCCACACCTTTAATTGTGCAAATATTTTAATTAATTATGTATCAAATCTAACTTTGCAATAAAATAATTTAAGTTTTAATTATGATTTACGTGCTATTATGCACACGTGCAATCTGCAAATGTATGAATTATGTTTGCGTCACCACTTGAAAAAATAAGAATGAATCCTTTATACTACGTAAACGCTAAGATTTCCAGTATTGTGGTTATTGGATGGATGGTGTGAATCATGATGACCATGATACCCAGGCTTAAGACATATTTGAGCTTCTTGCAAGATGCGAAGCCTTGGCCTGCAAAAATATAAGCAATATATTAACATATTTAATTTACTAGAGCTGATTTGTATATAGTTAAGAACTGTGTATCGCATACATACCCCATAGGAATTCCCATTTTGTTGAGCCTCTCCTCTGTTAAATAAGGTAGCTCCATGATCCCAATTCGTTCTTGCTCAAATGCTGAAGCGTATTTCTGGCAAATTCATGGCAAATAATATATGTAAGCACATCATACGAATTGTTATGAATAATGTAAAAACGATATGTTGAATCGGTGACTCACTTCGTATCCCAATTTTTTAAGAAATATACGAATGAGTGGAGGTTCTATAAGGAGAATTAGAAGAGTGAGTTTAATATCTAAGTACCTATTATAATTTAAGCATTAGTATTTACCATCCCCGAAGAATTGCGTCAGTTTTCTGACACGACATGGATTTGTGAGTGAGGGCAGCGCATTTCTGAACGCCGTCCAGTCAGTTTGGTTTGCACAAGGACCTCCACCATGGCGTCCACTGGCAGCTCTTGTAAAGTTTTGCGATGCTGATTGCGCACTATTTTTGACAACTTGATTCCGCAATGTTGCCAATTCGTTTCGAATGCTTTCCATTTCCTAGAGACACAGAGAACAGATTTATGAGAATTGGTGTGTATAAGAATAAGTCTAATTTTGACCACGCATACATACCTGCACCATAAGATGTTGAGTTCGCATTTCAGAGGACAAATGTGCTACACTTCTACATGGACCATGGAATTAAACAAAACAAAATGAAAATGACCATTCGCATGACTGATAATAACAAGATTTTTAATAAATATAAATCATACCTTGCCAAAGTGACGACATGTGACTCTAATCTTTGGAAGCGTCGGTTGATGCTCTGAACACAAACAATTTTAATTATAGAAAAGTTTTCACGTTGGGAACCCTTAATGTTCCTCGAGGGAATTGCATGTGCAAAAAAAATAGAGCGATTCTGTACCTTCAAGTCCTTGACTTTCTTCTTGTCCTCCAGTTTGCGACTTCTATCGCGAAAAGGCCTGCTGCTAACCGAACTAGGCAATGAAGACATGCTACCGTAAGGACGCCGTTTGGCTGCTCTCAGGTCGGCAGTGTTGGGCGGATACTTGTGGTTTCTTGAAAATTTCTTTTCTCCTAAAACTTTCAGCACCTACAAATTAAGAATAAAATAATTACACATCTGCACATATTAAAGATAAGGAATGTGGCAACTATCGCACTGTCGACAGGTGAGCTTTTCATAGCATACCTCCGTATACATGGACTCCAAACTTTCCAATTGCCGGCGTATAGCGTGAGCATCAGTGGTGTCAATTGTAGTGCTTAGATCGTCGTCATCTGTGGTGAACTCCGTGTGACCATCAAAAGTCTCAAAGTCCAGCCCTGTGGTTGACGTTAATTCTCCCGTTTCATCTTGAAGAGAGTTCAAAAGCTGGCCTGTCAAATCAAGTTTAAATGAGAGATAAGTTTCAGAACTTGATTAGACCTTATGCCAAGTGTTGTGAATGTATACCTAATTTGGTCATTGCGTTCCTTGTAATTTTGGCACCTTTTAGAGTTTGCGTAAACTCTTTGGGTCGACTTCCTCCTGCCTTTGGACTCTTTTCAGGAACTCGTGGTCGATTATTCGGCCATCGCTGCTGCCCGCCGGCACCAGAATTGGACCTTTGGACCTTTGCAGGAACACGAGGTGACTTAATTTTGTTTGCCATTGCTCCTGCCGCTGCTTGACTTGTACTGGGCCCAGAAAGAAGTTCTTGACTTTGTCGAACCGTCTTTTTGGCACTTTTAAATCAAGAAAAAAAAATAATAATTGACGAATTTGCACTATGATTAACTAGGATTAATACACAATAAATTTACGACTTACTTGTACGCATTGAGATCAAAGTTTTTGGACAGTTTTGGGGATTGTTTCGGAGAATGAACGGCTTTGGCATGAACGATAGGAGAAGCAGAAATGTCGGCCATTCCGTGTCCTGTTTGTGGTAATTTGCCTGATCCTGTGATCGCATTTGTATTTGTACCATTAGTATTTCCACTAGGATGATGCGGAATAGTTGCACTGCTGCTCCCTCCTCCGGGCTGAAATTGCTTTGTGACTGAAGGGGTGGATGTGGAAACCCCACTGATTAATCCGTTTCCTACCGGAGGTCGACCACCACCCGGCTTCCCGGACTTGGAATTTCTTTCAATTTCTAAAATGTGCCTAATTTCTGGCTCAACCAAGTCAACCCATTGTTCAGAGTCATTTCCTACAGAAAAAACAGAAGAGGAAACATGAATATTATCATAAAGCATAAAAAGTGGATGACATTATCCTCGGGTTTAAATGGGATTTTAAGCCGAGGCGAATGACTATTTAATCGCTTTGAAAAACAAAAGTGGCGATTAAAAGAGACATGATGAGTGTGAATTACCACCACTTTCATAACGCTTCGGCTAGGAAACTACTCATGTTTCCTATATGCTCACTATAATGGAGGAAGTAAATGTGCAGTTGGCAGAGAAATGTTGTCTTTCTTTTGAAAAGGAACTGGATTTTCAGTTAATGCAATCCAACCCAACCCAACAAATGGTCATTCGAATTATGCATTCATAAGTAAATACAATAATACATACATGCATGCACCAACATGGTGACAATCCTTCCGTGCTTTAATGAACCTATTATTTTCGCCCGGCAAAGGTATTAAATGCGCAAAAAAGTAATCCCACCAACTTGTAACACGTCAGCAATTACAACAAGAATGCGTTGAACTCTTCACACATGTGTACGTATGCATGTCTTACTGCCAAATGTGCTTTCTCACCTGAGGATAAGCTGTCGGCCGCATTTGGTCTGCCGTCCGCAAGCCCATGATCGCCAGGGTCCGAGTTGGAATTCAAAGGCGATTTTGTAAGCATGACAGTGCCCAAACCGGAATCCGTCGTGGTGTGACTTTGACCACTTCCAACCCTCTGAGGACCACCCTTCTCGCACTCCTCGCTACTGCTGCTGTGATGGTGCTTGTTATTATTACTGTTATTGCTAGCACTATTGTGTAAATGGTGCTCCGCGGCCACGGAGAGAGCAATGTTTTGCAAGTCAGTAGTAATTTGTTTCAATTGATCACTCTTCACTTTCGAGCAGGACGATGGGTTTGCGGTAGAATTCGCTTCCAACAAGATGCTGCTTCCTGCATTTGTCTCCATCGTTGCTGATGAGCCATCGCCATTCTCCCTCTGAACAGAGGGTAGTGGGAGGCCTATCGTGTTCATTGATCCTTCCGGTGAACCAGGTTTTTTGGAGGTGGGCAGTGGCGGTGGTTGGTCGTTGTGGGGGTGGATCACACTCGAACTTTGATGCTGATGATGCGTATGGGACCACTGCGGGTGGTGCTGATGGAGACCAGAAGCATGAACTTCTTCACTGCTCCGACTTTCACCAGACAGGACGCGATTCCCATTATAACTTCCTGGAGATGACAGTGAGCTTTCTACCATTTGTAGGCCGGAAGAAGAATTGGAGTTGGAGCTACCAGGGCCAGGTTTGACACCGTTGTAGGACGAACGTCCCATAATGGGGCCTTGCGGGTGTAATAACTGCACTCGGGATCCTCCTTGTTGCTGCTGTTGAATACGACCTGATGATGCATGTTGATGATTTTCACCTGGATACACTCCAGCAGCGGAGGAAAATTGTTGCACTCTGTTGTACACGGTGGGGTTGTGGGAGTGATTGAGGCCTGACGACGAGGAGCCCCCCTCCATCAACTGATCTAGTGCCCTCTGCGCCCTTTCCTGAACAACCACAATCTCTTTCTGTTGTTGGTTCCCACCATTGTTCCCAGAAGAAAATTGCTGCATCCCATTATTATTATTTCCACTATTATAACTTAGTTGCTGGGCCTCGTGTATCGGTCTCAGCTGTAACGAGTCTTCCGTCAAATTGGACTTCAACGTACTTTGCTGAATCGCTTTACGAAAACTCGTGTTAACGTTTTTCCTGTCGTTCATGTTCGGACTTCGATAAGAGTTGGGAGGGGGCATATTATTTGCAGAACTATTTCCTGAAACCTGCTGAGGGTAGTGCGCAGAGGAGGGTCCGTTATTGTTGTTCCGGTTCATCATCATCCCATTGTAGGAACTATGTCCGTTCATTCCACTACCGGTGGGAGCTACGTTATTGTTCGGATAAGACGCTGGAACTCCCATTGTAAGATCAATATAAGAATTGGCTGTATTTTGATCACTTCCAGGAACCACCGTATTATTATTAACACCACCGTTCACCACATTATTGAGACCCTTATTGTTGCTGCTATGATTATTTGGATTACTAATACCCGTCGTCGCACCACCGAATCGTGACGATATCATATCTTTAATGTGGTTATATGTTTTGGAAGGAAATAATTTGGAATCTTTCGACTTGTCAAGCAACATCGGATCGGTTGAGGCAGTGGTCGTCACTGCAGTTCCAAAAGTGACTCCTCTGCTGCCAGGGTCTCTCTGGTCCAATTGTTGCTGTTGCTGCTGTTGACCAGTTATTGCGGTGGAGAACTGCTTGTGACTTAACATGGGACTTTTTGCTGCGAGTTGAGGGTTGGACCCGTACGATCCACTTCCGGACCTGACGTTATTGTGAAGAACCCCTCCGTTTCCGGTAGAACTGGACGGGATTGAGTGAACTGATAACTGGGATAAGTTTTGTTGAACTTGGTGTTGCTGCTGAGAGTGTCGGTATTCGATAGCATACCCACTGCTATTACTTCCACCAGTTGCTGTTGGAAGTGGCCCCTGCAACCCATTGTTGCTCGTGTACTGCTGCTTCTGCTGTTGCATTTGCGTCGTGTAGGACGAAGAGGGATGCTGTTGCTGCTGCAAGAAAGTTAACACCAAATAAAATTAAACAATGTGTTGGATTATTATTATGAGAAGGAGGAGCTCATCAGTTTGTCTCAAGTTGGCAACCAATTCACGTAGAGATTCACAACTCTCGGTTGAAACAGGCTTTGGTTAATGCGAGTAAGCAATTTACATTGTAATTGCTTGAGAAAGAAAGGATTGCGATAAGGCAGGATTGGATTGAGTGAGGATGACAGGATCAAATTGGCAATATCTGATAAACCGATAATCTCTTAATGAGCAATTCTTATTCATCTCGATATACCTATTGTCGTCTACAATAAACAAAGCAAGTCAATTATACACGCCACGATCACTGCTGGCTGCAACGCTATGTTATTATTATACGTGGAGGAGTTAGGCTAACTACTTGAGGAAAAAGTGAAGCCAAATAAAAGCAAGCAGCAGCTACGATGAGTCAGGATTAATTAAAACAAGTTAATCATCCGTAAAACATGGCTGAGTATGTAAATACTAAGACAGCAACAGATTTGAGTGGTGCAATTGTTTTTTATTTGGCAATATTGCATAGTAAAGAGGAACTTGAAAATACATTTACTTGATGATGTTGAAGTGCATAATCGATAAAAAGTACCTGTTGCATTTGATACGAAGCGTGCATTCCGGTGGTGTCACGATGGTACGCATTGTGAAACTCTCCATTTGACTCCATGGATCTTTGCCAATCCCTTATCGAGGGTGTAGACTGTGGGGGTCTGCAAAAATTAGCAAGTTTCAATGAACCAGTTATTCCATGCATATATACATAATATTTAAATCAGCCAACGCACACAAAATAATGATTATGTCCGATTTTATACATATTTCCTTGATCGTTTGGCTTGCTGAATGCCGATCTCATTTATTTGCAGACAGTCGTGCACACGAAGAGATCAATAAATTATGTTTCTCAGAGCACATTGGGAATATACAATAAACGGAATGATGGAATTTTATCGGTGTGTAGATCATATTCTAAACCGAGTAAGATTTGTGCTCGTGAGATAAGTTTTTAATACTAATAAAAAGTTTGTATAAAACCTACACAAGCGACGACCACCTAGGTCTCATTGTGCTAATCATAAACATCTACAATCGTAAAAGTCACCTCATTCACTTGTGCATGACAAAAAATACCACGATTCGAACCGATACAGGAACTTATTAGATATATTTTGGATGGCTGATTTTTAGCCAAACTTTTCTCCATTAGCTTCAACTTGAAACATTCAAGTTGAAAGTCAATCAAAATTAAATTCATTTCATGTTATGATGTCATGAGTCAGACATCAGATCAAGATGTAGTTGTCCAACTTAATTTGTATGACAGGTATGACGAATGGAGTATGAAATAAAAGTCATGAAAGTCATGATTGGACCAACTTGATGGTCAAATGACTGATATGTATGGAGCTATATCCTACTCACTTGCATTAATAAACATACATACGTACTTGATTACATTCTTTCTGATACATAATCAACAATGTGGAGTTTACACGCTTGGATCCAATCTACTGCCAAATATGTGGGCAAAAAAACACCTAACTGACCGCTGCCGTGTATAAAACACGTGTTACTTGTCCGTTATATTGATTGAGCTTAACACCGTTCCTGGCTGATTGTTGTAACTTTGTGGTTTCGGTGAGCATTATTATGTTACTTTTTTTACACATACACACGATTCATGTACATAGTTACATATGAGCTCGTAATGCTCCTCTCAATAACGCCAAACATCTTGGGTGATGGAGGATGAGATTGTATTGATCCGATTCTAATCTTATTTAAGACTTGCATTGTTCATCAATGTCAGTGTCAAGAACCAAGCAGCAACGTACCCTTTATAAATCACAGTGTCGAGGCTGTCCGTGTTTGACGAGGAAAGACTTTGACTTTGTGAGGTGGACGAATCCGGATAATTATACGATGCCATCTTGCTTCCACCGTTAGCAGAAAAACTTAGAGATGATGAGGATGGGTGCTGTTGGTGGATTTGGCCATTGGATCCTCCTAGATCAAGGGCTGGGTTATCTACGCCGTTCAGACGCCGAGCTCCTTGCATTGATGACATTAGTCGAGTCTGTTCCGCATTGAAGTCCTGAAATTAATTGAAAAAATCATGTCCATCAATTTCATAGATAAATCCAATTTGGGTCGTACGCGTATTGGTGCAATATGTGTAAAGGGGAAAATGGTTCATGCTTCGTAAAGTAGTGAATATGGTGGAATCGAAAAAAGTTGTTTGAGGATTTGTGGCCTGCTGACTCTGACGACCTTTTTTACAGCAATCAGTTAAATGATTGTGTAGTCACTCCTGTCTCTTTTACTTTTAAAGAGATGAATAATGGGTTTAAAATGAGCAGAGTCATTTCGGTCTGGTAAATACGTAAATAATCACACAAACTGCTGCTAACAGGAGCATGGGTCTAATAAATTGACTCAATTTCGGCAATGTCAAGTCGCCCATATGGAACAATGCCATGCTACATACGTGTCATGCTTGGGTGGTCGGAAGTTTGTCTCAAATTGTGGAATTAAATGGGCAAGAGTCACAATAAAGAGATGACGAAGCAAAGTTGACACAACCCAGCAAATCTTCTAGAAAAGGTGAGAATAGTGAAATGCAGAATGCTTTTTCTATTAAAATCATAGTCTCATTTTTAATAGTCTTTTTAAAGGTTAAACATACGTCACTTTCGCTTCTATCATTTTGAATAACTTAAAACTGATAAATTAATGTCTAGTACTTTAAAAACCATGTCCATATTGTCTATATAATTACATAGCTCATGCCATCAATGATATGAAAATAAACTCCCACACGTCTACCAAATTTCACTTAACACGTTATCATCACCAGACATTTATTGCTCCATTAGAACCGACAATCCGGCCACCGGTTGCCAATTATAGTGTCTTCTGCATACTCATTTCACTTCTACGGAAGTTATTTAATGCTCTTTGCTATGATGCGGGTCGTAATATTTTACGATTATTGATCAAAATAATGAATTGCAACAACTGTTTGCTGCAATTTTGTAGCAAAGTATACAAATTATTACATTCCAAAAAGACGGAAATATGTGGAATTCATGAGAATTGTATGCATTAGAGGATCTAGAATGGCACTCTTAATTAGCATATATAATCCAGCTTATGAAAGTGGTTCAATAATTCCATTTGAACTTTATACACACAGAAAAAAAAAGAATGCGACGGCGGTGAGACGACGACGAGTAGTGAAACTTCGTCATCACGTACTGAATGAAGGATAGCAGTCTGCTAATTGTTTTCGTTAGCAGAGGATCGGTGCGACATCAGTCATAAAAATTAATTATCAAGTCGGTAATAAAATCTTGCTGAAATGAACAATCTCCCAACAATCCACATTGCTTTCCTGTTTACAGAACTAAATGCAGTGTCAATTGCAACAAATGCCGTGTATACGACTGTAAGACATGGAGGTTGAGATAAATGGGATGTCACAAGCAGAATTTATCCTGCACTAATCTTCTCTTCTTCCCACTGTTATTAATTACGCACTTTTTTTATCCCTTCCTGTGCATGTGGAAATACGACTTTAATCCAATAATGCAAAATTAAATTCCTCAACTTTTGTATGTATGTATGTAGTATGCATATTCTAATAAATATATTCCAACACATCGCAATATTTCTCGGACAGAATGCTTACAAATGCACATCTACCATCAAGAATTTGAAATTTTTCTGAAAAAAATACATCTGGCTTCTCTTCAGAATTTACGTACGTACGTAGTCGTTACTTGTTCTGTTCTCTACCGAAAAGCAGAAAAAAAGATTGACGTTGTTGGCGCATCATTAAGAGTGCCACCGGTGGTTGAAGAGTTGTGTTCTTCCCTGCTACGTGTCCAACATTAACCTGACCACTTAATACTTTTTGCTGCCATAAATTTCAATTTTGTGACATATTTGCTTCCCAAAATCAGACAGCACGTACGTTACCTTGTAAGGAGCCTCATTACAAGGGGAGCATGAATTTGAATTGCACTGAATTTTCTGAAGTTGCAGGTATAAAAATTTCCCACCCGCAGCATGTAAACTTTTGAGAATAATAAAGACAGTGCAATGTGCTTTGTCTTGATATTTAATTTATGCCTACAAGGATGATATCATAATTTGTGTAATTGCGCATAGTGGCAAATATCCGGTTGCAGGACACAAGAGCAATTATCAACACGTTCTGTAGACCTTATCCATCTGAAAAAATCTGTCATCTTTTATCATAAAATCGCATGCATGGGACGCGTACAGTAATTCATAACACAATTCATAACGATAATTGCAACCTCTCTGAAGTTTTCTCACATTTGAATAAAAGCCACTTCAGCAAAGTCAAAAGTGAATGAATTTCAAAGTCGGAGTATTCGGAAGCGCCGCAATAATTACAATTGCCATGTGATGTAGCTTCCTTTATGACGATTTTATTATTCATCAGGACAGAAAAAGGGGACTGTCTGTGAATTATCACTGAATATGTGTACGTATGTACATATGTATGTACATGAGCTGCTCTGAAATGTATGGGCTCAATGACATGCTCGCAACCACAAAATTTCACAGATAAAAATTTATGATTGATGTATTCGCATATGATTACACATCATCATCACCCAATTTCTAAACCAAGATATTTGTTTATTCTGCCAACCACAGGATCCCGTGCTCCCTTGCTAATAACAAATAAAGTTGCCCTGCACCGTTGTGCTGAAATTCAAAAGCTGAGCACAACTTTGGCATGAATGCATAAGGCTACATGCATATTTATCTACTAGATAAATACTTGAGCCGAGCACAGATAGCGGTGATATTTGTGTGGACTGTTGTGCAATTTTTATTGACCAACAAAAAGTTCGAGACAGGAAATGAACGATTTTTCATCGACTTTGACGGTCGTTTGAGAAACCCAGCCAAAGAGAAAAAAAGAAGTGTCAGCTTCACTTTGTTTGACCAAAGTCGCTAGATCATAATCATGATAAAGGATGAGAAATGGGTTACATGTCCTTTTTAGTCAGGTTTCACTCGAGACGTAAAACAACTCATTAAAATTCACATCATGATTATTGGACATTTATCTGCTATTATTATAATCCTGTCGTGGCACAAGTCGCTGGCTGCATGACCGACTAGAGTTAAATAGAGCATGAGAAAATATAGCAATCGAGTCGTCTCACCTGTATCGCCTTTCCCAAATCCGCACTGCTCGCCTTCGTTATTGGATAACTTGCCAATCTCTGCTGAATATCTTTGGCTGTGTTACTATCCAACGTGAACTGCAATAAATATGCAATGACAGGCAAAATCAATCATAAATTACTTCACATTTCTACATGAGGAAAGAATTATTGGCTTAATAGAAAGAGACAGAGAGAAAGAGAATTAATTATCAACTATGTAACGTTGGACCAGTCAAAAGCATTATTAATCGTAGGAATGGATCAAATTCAGGACTTTATAGAACAACAATTGTTTAATTGAAACGTGTCTTGTGCCGTATGCTGCTCGGTACGATTAAGAAATTATTGATGGAACCTGTTTTACTTGAAAGAAATGAGGAGATATTCTCGTAAAATTGACTCTGATGTCCATCCGTACACATAGAAGAGTAGTTTTATATTTATTGGTCAAATGATTAAGACCTAAAAACTGACATGTTTTCCAATTTCAACAAACTTGGATGCTCTATAAAAGTCAAAACGACCTCAACGTCAGTTAATGATTCAATAAAAATTAAGGCGATCTGGCAGAAATTTATTTCGATAAGTCAACAGATAGCCTGGAACCATTTTGTCCCCTTATAAATACGGTGCGTTGTGAAATACTTGGACCGGCATCTCACCCAGTCACTCAAGATATGTTGAAATGTTAACTGATTTTATACGCCTAGAGCTAATATAATTCTCTCATTTTTGCCACAGCAAGTAAATAAATCAGATAACTCAAAGTAGTTATAGCCAGTGCGTGCGTATAATAATAATCTTGTGAAGAATGGAAAGACATGCATTCGCAGTAATAGACCTGGTCAGACAATGTAGCATATAGAAATACTTTCAAGTTTAAATTAAAAGTTTCATTCTTCGAATATATGAAAAAAGACGTGAAAATGTAAACTCACTGCAAAAGTGTGTGCATATGAGAATACGAAGCAAATATGTACGTGGAGCTGGAATTATACGCTCAAACTTACAGCTTTTCTTTCGTCAGTCCACTCAATTTGTTGCTTCTTAGAGAGTTTTTTATTCTGGAATTTTTTAATGTACTCTGGAGAGAGGACAGGGACGGGAACCTTGAGGTCACCTGTTGAATGGTGACGTGGTTGCCATTGCTGATTAGAACTGCTATTTGGATTACTGTTGACGGGTTGAGTCGTAGAGATGACCACTTCTTTAACAATCTGTTCACACAACATAAAATGGTGATGGTAAGTCGTGGTAGAAAAAACAGGTGTTGACGACGACGACGCCTTGTTAGGATATATTGGGCAGAGAAGTGCTGAGGTTGAACTCATCTCTTAAAATTAGTGGAATGAGTCGTGAATTATTTTGAAAAAGTAATGAAATCATGTCAGTTTTGACATGAGCTTGATGATGATGATGATGATGGCGAAATCTTAAATCTTTTGGGTGGGGCAAATTACCCAACTTTTTTGTTTCACTCTTACTAACAAACAACTAATATATGTTCTTTAAACAATGTTTACGAGATTTTTTACACAAAAAAATACCCTGCAATTTTCACTGCACTTCTGTACATACGCAGGTCAATAAATAAATAAATAAATAAATGTTTTCTTGGGACGAGGGGTGTTCTGCTGCGGCAACAGAAAGGGATGAATGTCAACTAACGACGCTTTTTGCTTTCGACAGGATGGGAATTTTCTCATTTCAATCCGAGCGACATTAAATACCTACAACTTGTTGATGGGTTCGTACTTATTTGCATACGTACATACATACATCATATATCGTCCCAGGAGTTAATAGGGGCAGATATTGTGGAGGGAGGACTTGTGTTCTTGTACATACGTGGGACCATTTTATTGAAAAGGAAGTTGAAAAATAAAGTGAAGTCACCCATGCATTACGATACAATTACGACTCCTATGTATGTTTCAGTTTTGTACAGGCTCTGGTTTCAAAAGTTGGCTATGGATGTGGAACACAATGCGAATAAATAAATGGGAACTGGGTGAGCGACATATGTATAACTTATTCATTCTGGTGCAGTAGAGCTTCGATGTTCAAAAGTAATGTACCACACAATAATCTAATGTGCAACTCTGAGGGGGAGCGAACAACCCGACATACATGTGTACATAGGCAACTTATCAATTCAGGGAGGAAATGTGGGGCAGGCAGGTATCAAGTGTTGTGGGTGCCAATTGGGGTTTAAAGTAAAAAATATTGGTCGTAATTCTTGTCTTTTACAGCCACCAGGAAATTACAACGTTTGCAAGATTGCATGAATGCAAGGGTACAATTCCAAAATATGGTTAGAAAAAATACACCAAATCAAATAAAGACCAAGCCTTTAACAAATTTCGATTTCGTTTGGAAAAGTATCAGGTTATTTGGCGTGTAAAAGTTTTACTGCGCTTCCGGTGCTCTCAACAACTTTTTGATCCTAATGCTGATTGAGAGTTGAAGGTTAAATGAATTGCTCAACATTAAAGTGAGCAACAGCGGTCTGATTTTCAGCACTGGCTTTCAACGAACCCACTAATGAAGCTAACACTGATTAATTTCTACCAATTATGGCCACCATAATTTGTTACATTTATGTTCTGCTCACTCATCAATACCATTACGGATAATCCTGGAAACATTAGTAAACTAAACATTTTTCCAACCAACATACATGGTCTGAGTCGGAATCCACAATCTACCTCAAATACATAAAGTGCACAGGAAATTGTTTAAGAGGGCCGCAGCATCATTCGTGGGAATATTTTGTAAGTGGACCCATAAACGAATGGATTTTACCTCCGTCTACCCAATCCGATGGTCCGCAATGCACCATAATTTGTATTAGACAAGTAAATGCCGACCAATACTAAATATATGCGGTGATGTTGAAGGTTAAATGTAATAATGAAGATGATGATGGACTCACGGGGAACTTTGACGAGTGAATCTGAAGCGAATTTAGGCTAATGGGTGAGTCGGGCACCCCTTGGTGATGAGGGTCGGATGGGGTCACGACGAGCAGCGGATCGGACCTCAGATCCTCTGAGGCTTGCCCAAAGCCGATTTCTCCCGGTGGGGGAACTCTGTATGGTGGTGGAGCGTAGTGTGGATTCTGCTGAGGAGGGTAATGGTTGGAGGAACTATGATTATTGACAACAATTGAGTTGTCTCCCGAGTTTGATGATGAGCAATCGACCAAGTCAGGAATAGCCGCAGAGTCAAAGGTCAACTCCTCAGCGTCCCCGTTCGTATAGGAATACCGACTTCTCTGGCTGTTCAGGTTCAAATTACCGTTGAATGGAAAGTACGTGTTGGAATCTTTGGATTCTTCAATGTCGTGAAGGTGGCGGTGATATTCTCCAGAACAGTAGTCGTCCCCGTTCGCTGGATAAAATATACAACGTAGATAATTAGTAATTTGCATTTTTTAATTGGACCGCAACATATCAAATAAAAGTAAATGCGTAGAAGGTTATAATTGTTGAAGGAAAGGTGCTTGGACGGTACGTTTATGTAAGCTTGTTGCAGACAATTAGTGGCATGCGATATTTTAACTCGAGACCAGCTGCATCTCCATTGTTCAACTATTTATACATTGCATTGTATTTGGGCTTAGTTTGTCGTGATGCGTGCAAATATTTGACTGACCAAAGGACTCGATTTCGAGGAAAGAGCTCGAGGATTGTGTTGTATTTAAATGAGTGAATAAGGATCAAAAAGGAAAGTGAATATAATAATACGACCTGACAATGGGATCAATAAGTGCTAAACATGCAAATGAGTTAACTTAATTGTAACATAGGAGGATATTTTGAAAGGTCGTCAAATTTTGGCAATACGGGAGACACGATTTTTACCCATTTTTAACGTGGAAAATCAAATACTCGC
Organism: Folsomia candida; assembly: GCF_002217175.1. Lineage (NCBI taxonomy): Eukaryota > Metazoa > Arthropoda > Collembola > Entomobryomorpha > Isotomidae > Folsomia > Folsomia candida. The sequence goes on along the minus strand of NW_019091194.1, from coordinate 15,949,277 downwards.
ATTGAAAAAATAATTTATTAATGCATTTCAGTTATGTAGCGAGTATGCTTGTAGATAAGTGCAACCATGTCAAAATTGTCTCGTCACTTCCACAGACAGCTATGAGAGAGTATTATGTGGTTGACTATCACGTTTTACCACGAAGAACGAAAGATTTTCTCTGTGTCAGCGACAAAGAAGGGTTGATTTCATAACATTGATAACATGGTGTTGATGAATTGGAAATGTTGATGAAAATTCAGATTAAGTGATCACAGTTCAGTCGCCTGTCTGTCATTCACTCTAGTGCAGGGCAAAATACCAACGACAGGAGAGCTATCCAACATATTTATCAGCTATCCTGAACAATTGAACAACAATGTAGCGTAAGATTGGGTTCGCAGCAATAAAATATTTGGACATCTCCCACTCAAAAGATTCAACAACTTGATTTCATCGCACCCACGCTGATTGCTTTTAAACAATAAAGGATATAAGTAACTGCACAAGACTCTGCTGAACTCATTTTAATTTTGACAGGCTGGATTCTCTATTTATTTATTTACTGGAGGGCTTTGAGGATTATGCAGCTTTTAGCTTAGGAAAGGTGTTGAAATCTCTAGAGACGCATGTACATATACGTATAAAAAGTGGCATGAGAATGGGTTTAGTTTGGCAATGCCACCTGGTCCAATTTACAAATGATTGACATTTGATGCTGTGAGTACACGTGTAAAAGATCTCATTAAAATTTAGGGATTTTCTATTCCCTGTTTGTCATCTACATACGACTAGATTTGTATACACTTTTACACACTTTATTTCCCTACATGGGACGATGGTGGGATTGACATGACAAACTTTTGGGAAGCCGGTTTTCAAAATTTGTTTGATGGGGGAGACTTATTGTGACTTTGTTTGTGGCTGCGATCTAACGGTTGCTACATAATTGTGAGGCTAATGTAAAATTGGTGGCAATCTGTGGTTGTACGTTTGGTTAATATAATGATTCATTTGCATAGAATCGAGTCCAGTCCTAGGTCAACTTTGGCAAATGCGCGCAATCAACCTAAAATGTAAGAACTTTTTTTATAAAACTAGTACACACATTCATAGAAAGGACAAGCAACAACCCAATTTGATTGGAAATGCAAAACTCGGATCATTTTAATGAAGTCGCTTGTGCAATCCATTTTTGAGACGCATGCCAGAATATAATGGTCTCTTTATTGTACAATGTTCTTCTATCTTTGACACACAACTTAAAACATAACGCTTAATGAATTACATAATAAGGATACTTTCCGTAACAAAACGTAAACAACGAACTCTGCACATGTAAATATGTAAATAGAACCATGCAGAACCATGCGGCCATAAATTATCTCACAGCAATCAATGGCTGTGTATTTAGAGCAGATCCGCTTTCCAATAGTGCAATGTAGCTGCTATTATTATTATCGTTATGTGTATAATTACCTGTCGACATTGTTGGTGCAAGCCCACCATTTAATCTTTGATTCGCATTTGTCAAAGACAGAGATCTTCTCAGCCTCGACTCCTGTTTCACCTTTCGTGGCGTGGTATACATTTTTTTGATGAGAAGTCACCTTTAATTGTCTCCTTCGATTATTGTTGTTAATTATTGTAATTTGTTATTTACGATGACCCCATATTTCATTGGTGATAATGGCGATCAAACTGAGATTATTTATCGCACAGGACAGGTTGGGCAGTGTGTACGTAGAAGTAACCAGAAAGTAGGTGGATTGTTGACCAGACCAATTTTATGTATAATTCACGCATTTATTAGCGTGCAGGAATTATTATGCAAGAATAGTGGACGGAACAGATTTTGCAGAACATCTCATAACATTATCACCTCCTTTTGATTTCTGAGACATGCCACTCACTCAATTTAATTTGATTGTAATATGTAATAAAATAAATGGCTGGGGGACCATTGCAGCCAACCAGTCTAGAGGGTATGCACACACATAGGATAAACCTGCACACATACGAAGCATGATAATATTTCAGTTGTTGGACCAGTTCCACGGGGTTTGACTTTTGTTACTTATTTCTTCTCGATTTTTCAATTCTTTTGTAAGTTGGTCATTAAAACACAAAACTTATCCTTTGAGCAATTACAATGGGTGATGGAGAGATGCGATCCAATAAAATATTCAATTTGCCAACACCGTGACATGTAAATATTCATTAACTGCGAGCACTTGACTTTGTTAAGTGGACCGTAATAAAACTGTAACTTATTCCATTAAGGGCACATTTCATTATTGAAAGAGATGGTGTGGCAAGTATTTTATTTCAGTAATTTGTGGTTTTTCATTGTCGCATCGCTCGTCATTACAAGATCAGGATTCGACTGCTTGGTGTAGTGTGTAATATGTCGTTAATTTCAATGGGTGAATGAATCACTTTTTTTTCTAACAGTCTCCCACCAACAATAACAATGGTGTCAAATGGGATAAACAATTGACTGAATTAGAAGTCGCTTCACGTTTTGATTTCAGGCATCAACATCACTCATTCCGAGCGAGTAGCTGTGTCGCATCTCTTTTGACGTTTTCACAAATTTTGTATGACTACAAGGCTGTTGGTTCAATTTTATGGAATGCGAAGAACCAATGATCCGTTTATCTCATGGGTGTGTGGTACTTTGTTTCAGAATCTTTTTTATTGTGGTATGACAAAGGATGCCGAAAAGAAGAGTTGTGAATACTATCTTCCTTTTGTTATAACTTTCTGGGATTTTACACTTCCGGTGATACGTACATATGTGCATGAATTCTTTCTGAATCCCTTCATGCAAAAAAATCCAAACCCTTTTCGGCTTTTTCTTCTGTATTTATTTCCTTTGTAGAATTTACGTAACTTGGTCGGCCGATCCGCGGTTGTCTTATTGAATCAGAAAGATAACACGCATCCTATTAACTTCCTGTTCCTTAACTGCTGCAAAATTGAACTCGGCGTGGCCTGGCTTCATCTTGAGATCACGGAGTGATAACCGAGAGATTTCGAAGGAGATTATTGATGAGGACTGATGAGGAGCAGCTCAATCACTCGAGGAGGACTAGAATGCAAATCCAATCAGTTCAAGCCCAGTTGCAACTTGATCAACACGAGGATCGAGAAGTATGAATAAAATACGTATAATGACCACCACTTGGGAATCAACGGTGGTAAAAATCTCAAAAGTTTGCCAAGACTCGTGTTAAACCTTTGTCTTAGTAGTTTTGCTTCCGAATTATATTCAAAAGCGGCGTTTTTATTATACGTTGATGAGTTATATAGTTGTAAAATATTTTTTTTTGCACTCGCTTAATAATGATGAAGTCTCAAGACCACACAAAAACTGTTGGTTGGGCGCAGCGCAGAGTCTCGAGTTATTTGACTCACTTTTTCTTCAAGATTCTTCTTTATTGATGTCTCTTCTTCTTGCTTGATCGTTTATGTTTAAACAAAACAGCACGGCTGGTTTTGTTTACCTTATTGTCTCGCCTTGACTATTTAACAGAACTGTATTTAAGAGTTTCTCTGGTAGACAAACTTGCAGATTTCACGGGGTGGTGCTACACAATACTTTTCCATTTTTTAAATTCAGCAATCCATTTCTATTTAGGAGAGCATTCGGTGCTCGCCTCTCCAAATCTCAGCACACAATGTGAACCAGTTGACACCCCAGAAAAGACAGTGATCTGAATCTGAATCATGGATCCCACGATTGAAGGAAACAAAGAGTGAGAGAAGACCAATAATTTAATGCTGATCCCATCCATCCATCCAACCTGCCTATCACATTCATCTCATTGTCAGCAAAATAGTGGTGGTAAGGTGGATGGAGAAAAGTAAATAATAATAATAACGTCGAGCACTACTACACGTGTCTAGTGCTTCGTATAATAATGGGGAGGAGGCCACTCTCATGAAATCATGAACAAACAAACTCGAATCCTCGACAATGCTAATATTACAAGTAATATTCTCCTTTTGGTTAGAGGAACTGCATTTAAATCGTAAATTATCAAATTATTTAGCTTAACCAAAGCAAAGCACTTTGTAGGTGAAAAAAAACTCAAGTTCAACCTTCACCAGCACAGACTTTATGTTCTCAAGTATTTTTGTTTACACAAATATTTAATAAAACTACTAATGTGCTTGAGCCATTTTAAAGGTTGTTTCTCTGCAGTGAATAGAAACTTCAATCAAAAGTCAAGAGGGACACAAGGTAACAATCAAGTCATCTCAACAACAGATTGAAGGAGTCAATATGAGCTTTTCTTCTGCATACTCTCCCCTTCAGAGTCCAGGCACCAAGACCGATAGATAATAACACTTATCACAAGTGTGTCACTTATTATTGTAACAATAACCCACAACAATGAAGATAATGATGGGTAATCACAACTGAACTGCACCACGTTATCCAAATGACAATGTGAGATCCTCCTCAATCTTAAACAACTTGAGTCACACAGGCCTCGTCTTGAGAGAGTTGAGCTATTAGATCAAATTATGTATTTCCTTTTATTCGAAGAAAACAAGACGCTGTCACCTCTCCTGTCTTTAAAATCACTCAAACGCACAAGGGCAAAAAGTATGCATGTATATTTCACTGCACATTTTTACCTAAAAATCTGTCTCAAATTCTCCCCAAAAAATGTGCAGCGACGAATAAAGGAAAACTACCTGCAGCCTCACGAGGGAGCAGCGATGGAATGAAATAAATTGAGGTAAGACGAATAAAAGATTACAACTTAACAATCCCTTCTGAATGAAGGAGAATTCGTGCACATGCGAAAGCAAAGCAATCTGTTCACCGCGTTATACATTTATTTCGCTATGTTACATGTCTGCTAATATGCTTGCTTGGTAGGAGAGAAGGATGATACAATTCCATCCACTTTTGCAGTTTGCATCCTCTATCGCATGCAAACTTTTTAACGATGGATGATGACTCAAATCCCTTCTGAACCAACTTGCTCAGACTTCTTCACTTATGTCCACGTACTTACTTATTCCCTACGAGCTCGTCGTTTCCATCACCCGACCCGACTACCTACCAGTTTCTGCAAGGTAAAGGCTTAACCAGTTCACAAGGGGATTTAGTTAGCAAGTCATATTATTCACAGGCAACGAGGAAATTTTTCATGAAGCATGAAGAATTGCTACAAATCGCAGGTAAACGTGAATTCGTCCACCTGAGTGTGGTTTTCTTGTCTAGCAAAAGTTCATTACTGGGGTATTATGCAGGAAAGAAAACTAATATTTACTTTTACAGTTTACATTTTATTACACTGTTTACACTGTTACTGCCTCCTTCATGTTTTGTGCAAATGATGGGAATAAGCGAGGAGATTATGATTATGATGATGAGGGACTTACTGGCAAAGTGAGAGAAACATGGCATTTATTTTATTTCTACGGGTAAATGAATCCATCACCTCGGAATTATTATCGACGCCTCGTGGGGTGAATCGCAGCAATAAATCCAAAATATTTAATGCTGATCCCTCGTGCAGTTTGATTATCCAGTTTGCTTTTTTGATTCGAGAGATTTACGTGGTACATTGCATTCAAAAGTGCTTTCCGAGTCAGTATATTTAAATACATGCGATTGTTCCATGTTTGGCTTTGGTATTGAATTTATGTGTTTCAGACAGGGATGGACTTGAACTTTATGTTACATACATGCACTACACGACCACGAATTGGAAGAGTGCATGCATGCTAACAACAATAAGAAAACGAATAAAATGAAAAGATTCGGATAACAATTGGATGGATAATTTGTATGCTTTAATTTATTAAATTATTCTGCACCTGTCATCGTTAACTCCCTTAAAGTCAATACCTCCCACATGAGTAACGTATTACAAGTTTCTCGCTTGGTGGGTATTACACTATTTTACTAATATGCACACAACTTAAATGCAGCCTGATTCACGCATTATAAAATTTCGTAAAAAATGCACCAAGGAAGAATCCCACCAGAATTCAACCATGTTGAACAATATATTTGTACGTATCTAATCTACGCCTTTCATTGAAGGGCATGCAAAAAGGGTAATATAAAATTCCAGTAAACCAATAATTGATTAGTAACCAACATTGATGAAAGCAGAGCAGACTTGCTAATGATGCTATAAGAACAAGATCAGAGAAAACAAGTTGGACTTGTGTTTATCTTGATGGAAATGGTAAATAATTATCCTAGTACGACGACGACGACGACAACGACCAGTTTCCCATCTTGTAAAGTCTGTCTGTATTTTTAAGCATCGTAACCTGATTAAAATTCTCTACGGAAAAAAAAGTTTATATTCGCTTTGGGTGGGTTAATCACTTTGTTTTAATAGGGACTCATTTAGTACCACAAATGCTGGATTTGGATTGGACAGCCTATTTCTGTTATGGTCACAACTCCAACAACGAGTATTTGAGTATTTGTGAGCACATACAAAGTTTGTATTCTCAACCTCATAAAAATGGAAATGGATTGCTGTTTGTTTCAACTTTTTTGGTTTCACACTGCTCACACTCACCTCTCGCTCGCTCGAGCACCTGAACCAAGTTAAGACAATTTGATAAAGAAAAGAAATTTGCATCACAATTACAATGAGATAATAACAACTTGGGTTCACACAAGTTGAGGGTGGGACACTTTTGTTCACGTCACACAAACAGCAACAAAAAGAGCACAATTGAAGAAGCGATTTGTTGGGATAATTTGGTGGCAAAGTGGGTCTTTACCCAAATAATAATTTTGTACAACAAGCAGGGTATAATCAACCCCTTGATGTAAGCCGATGGGTAAATTTTACATGATAAATTTACAAAATTTCGTTGTTTCACATTCACGCACAGTCTCGCAACCACTATTTATTTTCAAGCACTTAATACCGTCTTGAAACAAGTTCCAACCTCAACTGACTGTGCACAACAATCCGATTTCTTATAAAAATGCTTATGAACAGTTTAGTTTCATTCGCAATGACAGAGTTTGGGAAAGTTTTTTTCTTAATTCTTGACGCTAATAATCAGCAAAGGAGAATAAGATGAAGTGTATAAGCTTTTGAGTATAATCGAATTGGGCAGAATTCACAGGTTCCTTTTCTTGAAGCCACAAGTAGATTTTTTCAAGAGATTACAATCTACTGTCAAAATGACAGTTCACATCAAGCGCAAACACTTTGGGAGTAAACCCGTCCAAAAAATGAGGCAAATAGTGGAAGAGGAACCACCTCCAAACGACCGATGATGTTGCGATAGTTCACAAAAATAATAATGATAAAATAAAATAAACAATTGGCAAACGAGCACGACAACGCTATGTTTAGAGCAATTTGCGTATTACAAAACAAGACTTCTTCTTCCCACCTCCTCCTCCTCTTCAGTCTTCCGAGGAAATTAGGTGTTGGTTTGATCAGCAAACTCCAAATGTTTTGCTGGGCTTGGTAGAAATTGCCTTCAATGTGATTTTGGTTGGTTTTGCTGAATGACGGAACTTATTCAGACCGACTGAATGCAACACGATTAAAATGACTCGGACGGGTGAAGTTTAAAGTTTAAAAGAGCTGAAAGGAGGTACTGAAGTGTGCAAGTGTTATCCAAACAAAAAATTCTTCTTTGTCACAGTCGTCAACTTTTGGTCGGCTGTTTGTTGAAAAAGCTTTAATAATAATTTTTGAACTTAATCCATTATTCGTGGTTGACTCTGTGTATCATTCTCTTGGAGGAAGAACCTCATCTGCGCCGACTGCATTAAAATTATTTCTTGACGGATTCCTTGTCTTTTTGGCAATTATGACAGAGTGGACATGGTAGACGTGAGAAATACAATGGGAACGTGGAGAGCTGGGTGACTTTTCCTTGTGACTTATGAAAATTCCTAATTTATTTCAACCATATCCAACATACTGGACTCGAACCACCTCTAACACCACCAACAACTCATTGTTGAAACACAGTCTGCAACGTGTTTAACGACTTACATTAATATCGTATTTTAAAATTTAGGCACAGTTGTTGTCGCTCTTCTGGCTTGAATTATCTCCATCTCTGCACTTACAACAACTTCATGATCAATTTAAGACGACACAATTACACGAATTATTACTTTTAGAATTTTCTTTTTGCAGAATGTAATTTTTTGTTTCGTTTTGTCCCCGTAAATTTTATTGGTTTATTGTAACTGTAAAACGTTTCAAATTGTTTGTCAAGTGTCAAATTGTTGACGTGCCAAAACGGAAGAATTGAGACGATGCTCCAACAAGTAATCAGTCTTTCAACAAGTGTTAACGGCCCGGCACGAGCACTGATTTAAGGAAATATTGAATTTGTCACGATTATTGAGACAGATGACACGATTCTACAACTGAATGTACCGTGTATATATTTAGTAATTTAGTAAGAACTTAAAGGGGCAAGAGCAAATGATTCTAAACTAAAAAAAATTAGACCTGCAAGTCTTTAAAACAATGGGAATATGATTCTTGTCTTTTGAGAAGAAAGCGATCAGAAGCGTCGGCTCTGATTTCGTTGAGCAGAATGAGAGGATCATCAAAACGTAATCTTTTTATTGGGGAGTATGTACGAGAGAGGCTGAGGATCTAGGATTACAGGTGCGAGTGAGTTGTACCGGATTCAGGTGTCGTGTGCTTAAGCAGGATTTCCACGTGCCCTTCCCTCATTCACCTCGCTTTTTGAGACTTACTTTTTACACAAGAAGACGCGAAGGAACAACGCTCACACGCCGCTCGATGCAACAGGGTCCAGCGTATTTCGTAATGCTTGGGTGGGTTGCTAAGCTTATTGGATGGGGGTTTGCGTAGAAGGATGGAGCTGGACCAAATTACGTGAAACAGTGGAAAGACACGAGTTTAAAGTCATAAGTTTCTATCAGTACTTTAAACAAAAGATTGTATTTTTTAATGCCCAATATATTCAGCCCCTTTGGTCGTTAGTCCTTTTTCGTTGGGTGGACTTGTTCCTTGTCCGTTGTATTTTTAAATCCATCTTTATACCTGCCACCCGTGTGTTTCAGGGCTTCGTGGAGAAATGGGGAGTTATTAAGATTGTGATAATTCCGTTCCTCTTTACTACGCTCTTCCACCACGTTTCAAGCCATGAGGTATTTTGGATGCTTGTGTTGAAGTGCAGGGGGTTCATCTCATGTTGTAAAGTTGTAGGTGGTATTACGAGTAAGTTTTTCTGTAATGACTATGTAAGTGAGGAGCCCTTCAGGCTACTCATTACATTGAACCCCGCTTCTCAAGACTGAAAAAGCATCGTGGCCACAAGCCTTGGATTTTGTGCGAGGCGTTGGAAAATATTTAAAATCTCAACAAATCAATGCGTAAACTGCAAGCACACGTAACGTACGAACGAGGATAGCAATGTCAGATAAAGACTTGCTGTACGATTGTGAATGGATTAAAGCCAACTGCTATTTCGAAAACCTGCTTGCTGGTGCGTGGTGCCTTTATTCCGTTTAAATTCAAATCCTGATAAGAAATCGTAGCACCTTCCTGGCAATTAATCCGACACTTGTTGTCTGCAAAAGCCAAAGTACTTACTTGGGATTTAACTTACCAAGTTTGGCCATTTAGTGAATGATGATGGCCAGTGGCAAAGTTTAAAAAATTAACAAACTTTTAACATGTTGCTTATCTTCTTAAAGTATCTCTGTACGTTACACGTACTTTTATTTATGTATCCCTATATATGAACGTTAGTTAAAGGTGGAGGAATGCCGCATGAAAGGGTTGATTGTGTTTGTCCGTTATTAAATATATCCAAACAAAATCCGGTGGGAGAAAAGACAGCCGCAAATTCATAATTAAATCTCCATAATTTTTCATCAGGAAACAGAGATTGTGACAGTTTGGTGTAGGTTTGAAAAGATTTTGCACAGATTGTTTCGAAGAAAATGGGATTTTGAAGAGGATTATCTTTATTTACGGGCGTGAGATGGGATTTAATTTGCGGTAGGCAGGTATGAATCTTAATCTCATGACTTTTCTCGGCAGGATTATTTTCCTCTACGTATAGGCTATAAAGCTTTATACACGTATTTAAATAAGGTAAAAAATTAAAATCAACAAATCAACAAATCAAACAAAATTTGAAAGAATTGCCCAAAAATGCGAATGTTTTTTTGCATGCGAGTAAAGTATATATAAGGATAAATAAAATTCCGAATATTGTTGAGCTAACGAGCTGACGAGTCGTCCGAAAGCAACGAAGCCTGACGATGACGAGGAGAAAAACGAGAAGGTCCAATTAACTCGACGAAGACAAAACAATGCAATGCATACGAAACAACGAAGAGGTCCAGTCTCCAGAGCGGAACAAGAAGAAAGAGTTGTGGTTGAGCTTATCGGTGGAAGTGTGGTACGTGCCATATTAACCAAACTTCCAAGTAAAGTTCTGGTTCACGCAAAGAAAACCAAGTTTTCCTCAAGAATACACAAGAATAAATGGTCCAAGCTGTTGATGTTATGGACTGGAAGCTCGTGAGGAATAGCTATAGAAGAGAAACAAACTGACATGAATGAGCTGCTAAGACGGATTCACCCACCAAATCGAAGATTACGGTCGGCATCCTTCCGGAGTTGGAATTTCAGCTGCGATAGGAGCAAGACAAGTCATGATATCGTGCGGCTTTACGGATGAGGAACCACAGATTTCCAGACTTTGATGATGATGACGACCATACCACCTGCCCTTCCGATTACACAAGTTGACGCTTCCTCCGTTCATACGTACGTACGTACAATGCTTCATCACAATGAAAGTTGACGGGTTGAGTGTGCATAATGCATTTCAGGTTTCAGTTTCAAACGAGCACAACCTGCTCGAAAACAATGTAATCGTACATAATCGTGCCTGGTGCAATTATTATTTTTTGACAATACGATTTAAGAACAACTGTGAGAAAGATAATAATTTGCGAAGGCATGACATGAAAGGCCGCTTAGTTTATTAGGATGGACGGGGGTGCGGGATTACACCCTGGAGGAAAAGTGCATTTATTAGCTGATCCTGCTTCTGCGATGACAGAATCCCGAAAGCCAAGTTTTAAAAGGCTAGAGATCAGGGAAATAATTAATCTCGATTCTTTTTACTTTTTACGGGTAGTAAATTTCTCTTACTTTTGATAATAATAAAAAACTTTCAACATAAACTCAGAGGGGTCTCATCACACGAAATTCTACTTGGATGATATTTAGAAACTAACTGGGAACTAATTTCTTTATAACACAACATTTTCTGCGAAATGCGTATTCGCAATATGTGGGAAGTGACAAGTACTTGTATACATAGTCATTTCCTTATACGAGAGTTGTGTGTATTGCAAAATTTATATGCAATGAAAAATAAAATGAAATATGGAAGGCGAAAAACATGTACCATTTATTTACTACGGCAAAGTTAAAGTTTATGATCTGAATTTTATAACTAAATTACCACCACGCACAGGGGTGTGCACGAGAACATCATAAATTTAAAAGATGCTCAGAAATCATGAAGGAAAAATGTAATCATAATATTTAGCTGTGACAAAACCACACAGTGTTTTCGAAAGCAGACTGAGGAAAAAGATTCTGTATCACCAACAACCACACCGTGGCGTATAAAATAAATGTAATTTATGCTTTCATGATCCACTGGTCCGCCTATCAAACCAATAAAATGTATCTGATGACTAATCTCCTCGGGTGTAAACAATGTTGCAGCTCAAAATTACTCCTCAAGGTATCAACGTAATATTTATTTTATTTCTTTATCGCACGATAAGCAACTCCCCACAAACTCTTGATTATTAACCTTTGCCATTATCATTACCAGCGTGGTTGAGTTCATAGATACATCAGATACATGCTAAATAGTCCAAGGAACAACACACACGCAAGAATTTGTATTCTGTACATGTCAGCAAAAGTGTTGCTATCTGGTTATGTACTTAGCTGAAAATATTATAATAATGCAGTTTGATGGTTTAGGTTTATCTTTGGTGACAGTATTTACTCGCCACATTTTTATTGTTTTATTCGATTTGATGGTTTATTTTTTCCACCGATTTTTATTTAAGCATAGACTTGTAGGCACTAATAAGCCTATACACACTTGCGACATCAAAAAAGTTAAATCTGTTGCATTTATATATTTTAAAGTGTGGGGACAAACTAAGACCGCAGAGAATCATCAAAATTCGAGGACGCAGCTCATAAATATTCGCTTTGATACTTCTATCCACAATTTATACATTGCAAATATTGAAATCCGTGTTCTACATATTTATACAATTGAAACTGGACAATTAAATTGTGTTACATCACACAATTCTGCACTTGTAGATTGATTGACAATAGATCAATTTTCTCTAGATTAAAAAATTGTTGTGCAGTGAACAAGGGTGCACCTGCCGGAGCAGGCGCTCCTTTTGTGCTTCACATTGAAACTTTGTTTGATATTCATGCATTTTTTTAAATACGTAAATCAGATCTCGTATAATCATTGATAGCATTCACTCGGCGTCATTAGAAAGAAAAGTTCTGCTTCAAGGGATACGTTTATTTTTTTGAGCTGAAGAAACATTGTATCAGAAATGAAGTGGGTCTTAATTTGTGGTTTATTGTACTTCACAGATGCAGCTTCGGTAAATTAGATTCCGAATGCACATATACATACTAACTTAAATAGCAGTATAAAAAATAACATATTTGCTTCCCTTTGACCCTCAGGTTCTCCCCACTTTGCCGAACGTGTCTGGGGGTCCGATGTCACCAATCGAAATTTATAACACCATTTCCAACCTGTACAACTCCCCACTAGCGCAGTACTTGCCACCCATGACCGAGATGCTGTCGACGGCCATCAAAGTCAACAGCATGTCCAGGACAGTTCAAGAGGCAAGTGACAATATTAACAAGATAATGAAGGACGCCGTCAACAAACTCGCATCTGACCTCGGGGTCAAACTTCCACCATCCACAAGCAACCCCATCACGGCTCTTGAAAATCTCATAAATATGTTGGTACCAACCACGACCAAGGCTTCTATTTTGGGAAGTATCAGCAATTGGCTTTCCGGATCAACAACTGCCAAATATGCAGCAGCCAACAATAACCCATTAGCCAACCTTTTCCCAAATTCTGGATGATAATTGAGAAATATTCGAAAGATGGGATTAAGTTTGAATTTGGGATACAATTTTTAATCGGTTTTCCTCCATGCAAAGCACCAATTGATAGAAATTAAAAGAAACATAAGGCACAATTCCTTCATGCGTACCCCTTTGACATCAAGTGGAAGTTATGGTGCAATTTCCATAAATTTTAAGCATTGCAATTGCTCATTCTTTCTTCTGAAACGAAGCATGGATAATTCGTGCAAATCCCACCTCGTCTCGCCCGTTCTCTCGGCCATTACCATATTCTGTCATTAGTATTGCATTCTGAACTTTATGAAGGTGTTTATGTTGCATCATTACCAAGGCATTTACTAACCTCATCCTGTCTGTGAGGTCTGTACGATTCAGTGTAATTGCCTATTTACCTTTTACCTCCTCTGTTATAGCTGTTGTACGTATGCATGATGAACATACATAGGTACGCACATTATATACAGATATCCTCATGCCACCCTTGACTTATGGGACCAGTATGAAGAAGGCAAGTATGTACCAGGCATCAGCCCATCTCAATCATTTGCTGGTGGTTGTACCAAAAAATGTTGACTTTTCGAAACTCCACGTCAACGACTGGAATGAATTCATAATATTGTAACTTTGATTGTAAGCATCTTTTCGAATTAGCCGTTGGCCTTTGAAAATGATGTGGCACGAACGTTCCAAGCAGGGCAAGGAGGACGGTACTGAACTGATTTTATGCGCTGCGTGCAAAAGAATTTAATTCCTTTGTGTAAAGCCTCAAGGGCTGAAATTGTACATGAAATTACCACATGCATATATGCAACGTATGCACATACACATGTGCCTGGAGAAAGGGGTGTTGAGAAATCAGAATGATCCAACCGAATTGATGAAGGTGATATATACGCATTTATGACGTTGAACAGTCCATCGGCGTACTTAGAAATTAAACACATGCGTGCATTTGTGTATAAGTAATTATCAAAGATTTTGTTCTTATTCTATTTGATATGAGACCAGTAGGCTGGTACGTACGAATAGGCTCATGTGAACATATTTTTATGTATGCATACATAAGCTCTTAATAAACTGGGACTGAAGATTAGTTTTTATCAGTGCTATTGGGGAATGGGTTGAGCCTGATGTAGGTAATAACAAGTCTTTGTGCGTCCAGTCAGGAAGAGGAGATAGGAGCCGGCTTTCATCAAAGGGATCGAAAGAGGGAGGTTATTTAAAGTATCTCTTCTTACCTCGGTGATCAAAGAAGCTGCTTATTAAATGATGGGATGCTTGGCTGGCGTCAAAAACAGGTGCATTAAAATCTCAGCCTGGACAATGGGATGCTGGCCTGGAAGTAAGAAGAAGAAAAAAATGAAAACATAAAATACAGGGAATCGCATGAATAAAGCGGCGTTATTTATGCACCTGAACCTATAAATTATCACGGGACAGGGAAGACTCGAAAGAATTGGGAAGATTTTAAGGGTGAATTTTGTAAAGACTTTTCTGATAACAACAGGGAGCCCACGACGATGTGCTTTTACCTAATTATACATACTCCGACTTCTATAAGCAAGAGTTTTTCGTGCAGAAAGTTGTTTGAATATTGTCTGAAAAGAATACACTTGTTGTAATTTCAGCGGAATATTCTTTTTGGGGAACGCTCTTTAGCATATAAAGAAATTTTACATGCCTAATGGTCAAAGGGTTCACGTTAAGCGAGACTAGAAAATATGTATAAATTCAAACATAAATTATTTATTAAATATTTCAACAATTTTTACGCCTGGAGGAGGAAACATAAACAGGGTCGAGGTCATTTTGTGGCCATGTATTTCGCTTAATAAATAGAAAATGTGTGTTTAATAAGCCAAGGGGTTGGCTAATTTAAGGGATTTATATGCACCATGTTGCATCATTAAAAGTAACAGAGGTATAAGTTTTCTAAAAAAACATGTAGGTTTGTATCAGCAACAACCCCCAACGAATCCAGCCAGGCCGACCAGTTCCTCAGGAAAAAGTACCCACTCACTAGTTCCAGAGTCAGTTTCGACGACCGTGCCCACGATCTCCTCACCATTGAAAAAATATTCTCGAATGCCTTGGGTTGAGTTGAACCTGGTCATGACATGATGAACGACGGGGCTAAGCTCTTAAACCTTTCCTCTGTTTATGACAACAAAGATCATTTTCATTCTCAATGTACAGCCGACAATCGTCTAAATTCATCCTTATTGCATAATACTCCAGTCCAGCCGTCCACGTACGTATAATACGTTGTCGAATGAAGCAATTTAACAGTTTTTGTTGTATAAACAGATCCAAAACATTGTTGCATACTTAAGAGGGCACTTTAAATGTATAACCTTACCACAATGTGAGAAGACAAGGTCGAGACTCTTGCCCCAGTTTTTCTAGTCCTATAAATTCCTTCAACTAACCCTATCTATACGGCCACCATAAATATGTGCTCCCTTTAACAGCTTCACTAAAAGACGTGTTCTCAAATCAGTGCTCGTTTGTTGAAGTTTTAGAGTAATTAGGAGTAATAATAACCTTTGGGCTGAAGATTAGAAGAAAGGTTGTTCTCCTCTCGGAAAAATTCCCAATATGAAAAAACAATATACGAGTTTCAAGAGTAGTACAGCAATAATAATGAATCAGGGATTGACCAACTTTCACGGGTACTGAAACTACATGTACAAAATAATATGGAGTGAACTGAAGTAAAGAAGAAGGGGTTCGGTTGGGGCTGGATTATTTTTCTTCATTAAAATTGTTTTGCTTTGTTTAAGGGCGAGACCCTTCAGTCGGCTAGACGGGCAATTTATTAACGTAAATGAAAACCTTTGGCCGCAAAGGACCAAACACAAGAATCAAAAGCTTCAACAAATCCATCATCATTCCCACACAACAACTTCACGATTCCTGCACACATTCATTCTTCAAGTCTGGCACATTAAAATTAATTTTGCCATAAAGTCGAGTTTAAAAGTGAATTTAATGATAAGTTACAACAACGAATGCTCCAACCCATGAACCCGCCCGTACAAATTTCTGGACTCTGGTTGAAATCGTCGAAGGAATTTGAGATGCAAGAGGAGGAGAATATGTGAAGGCTGAGATAAACCAGCCCAACCGTTCGACAAACGCAGTTTCCATTATTTAGCGAAAGGCAGAGTGAGACTCGGATTCTGGTGGGTATCCACCACCACGGCTGACTGTCGTTGCCAGTGCCGTATGGTGGTCCGTCTCACTTCTCACTCTCTTCAAATTGTTTACCGGGATTATGAACCAAATGAGTTTATCCTATGATTTGGATAAACTAAATTTGCTTATCTGAAAAATTGATAACTTCATTGACAAGCTTCTAAGCGTTAATTTTCGAGTGGATGTCACCATTGCACATTCAGAAAAGCTTAAGTTTTAAATTTTGGACGATTTGGATAAACTAAATTTGCTTATCTGAAAAATTGATAACTTGATTGATAAGCCTCAAAGCATTAATTTTCGAATGCACATCATCATTATAAATTCAGAAAGGCTTATGTTTTAAATTTGGGGCGATTTGAGGCTGTTTTAATGACTTCGGTAATTACGATTATGTATATCATAAGCAACCTTACATTTGTTACGGCTCTTGCTGTGTAAGCCCCTCCCTCAGAAACTTTGACCCCAAAAAACTCATTGTTCCGGTCATTTTGAGTCGGGCAACAAAAGCTGAAAATGTAGCTTTTGTCAAGGAGAAAAATCTGGCATCAGGTTGTCAGACTCAAAATGACCGGAACAATGAGTTTTTTAGTGATTTATGTGTATGCAAAAGAACCGCCAATTTTCAAATTTTGAAACTTTTGCTGCGTCAAAATGTTTGTATTCATGGGGGAATTAAAATGTCAAATACAACTTGAGGTCTAATTCTTTTTTTACGGTGTGTACATTAGTTTTCTCATTTTTCCCAATTTTTTACCCCAATTTTTTAAGGGGGGGTGGTTGCGTATAATTCAAAAATAGTTATGCTAAGTTGATCTTTGCAACGGCAATTCACTTTGCAATTTCTTGAATTAAATTCGGTGATATCGATGCGAAATACTATGACACCGTATCGCTCATTTCACCTCGGCTGAAATTTTTATTGCAACTTGGACGGGTACCACAAACTATGATTTCCGCGAGGTTAGTGCACACAAGGCGATATGGTTCAAGTTTTCCGATTATTTAATATATTTTTAACCCTGCAGCTCGTGCAAAAAGATTTAAATCTGATGCTGCTAGCCCATTCTGCATGAAATATAAGTTAAATGCACATGCAAACGCAAGAATAGAAAATTTTGATATATTTTCACTCAAGAATTGTGATGGACGAACAATAAGAAGGGTGAAAAATAACTTGTTAACTTAAACTGCTTCATACTTGCTTGATTCGTAAGATTACATGGCAGGACTATGTATTATAGTCTCACAGACAGTAATCCGAAATTGCCCAGCTGCCAGTCAGCTAGTGCTTGAACTAATGGCAGGGTACTTTGTACAAGTGCAATTTATTTACTCCCAACAAAAGTATAAAGAGAACAAGATGCACTCTTTTATGTCAAGCAGCGGACTGGAGCAACGTGGAAACAAAGGAAGAAAAGTCGAGGAGAGACGTGCTACTGGCTTTCAGAAGTTCCGAGTGATTGCCTCAGAAGAGGAAGCAGGTGCCAAGGAAAGACGACTAAAATTTCTCAATAGATTTCGAGCAGCTAAAAAATGGCTTTTCCTGAGAATTATTACAAATTGGAGCAATAATTTGACTGTCCAATATGGTACTCACAAAATCACTCTTCTGCGAAGGAAACTACGCATAACATTTACTTCTTATGTAATCTAGTGCTTTGCTTGCAAACACTGGGCTTCTGCATTCGAAAGAAAGCAGTCAAGAGTGCCGTAACGGAAGTGGTCTTGCTGTGCAGCATGAACGTTATATAATGATATATTTGAAATGTCATTGTTCACCCTAATTTTTGCCTTCATTAATTACCATACAAAAATTAGAATTAGAAAAATGATGCGTCTGCCTCTGCCCTTTAATGCAAATGAACATTATGGTTATCTAACTCGCTTGTGATTTGACTGTTCCAAAATTATCTCAAGTTTTTGATTATCAGTGATGTGATACATGTTACATGGCGTGACGAACTTATTGCACAATGTCAATCGTTATGTAACATACACAAATAGTTGAACTTGTAATCGATCATATTCTGTGTATAAAATTAGTTAAGTTTCAATAACTCAATCGGCTTTCCCTGTGCACACATCACATCATGATGAGGCTCCAAATATTGGCTGAATTTTCGTGCTTTCTTCTTACGATTGGTTTCGTATTCCAAGGAGGTCATTCAAACGATTTTTAAAAAGTATCCATGCTTTTTACACATTTTGATACTTGAGTTTCCACTTTCAGCGTCCGGGACTGGTTTGGTGATTGGGAATCCGCTAATTGTTGGTGGTGACAATGCCACCGTTGGGGAGTTTCCATACCAAGTTTCCATCAAAGTGTGGGAAGTCAACAACATTTCTTTGAACATGCACTTTTGTGGGGGTTTCATAGTTGACGAATTACACGTGGTCACCGCGGCCCATTGTCTCAGAGATTTTCCGGTAACACTGATGGAAGTTGTTGCAGGTGCGAGCAACATGAAAGTGAGTTTCCTTCGATGAAAGTCAATCTTATTTACAAGCAGAAGTAATTTTCTAGTATGGAAATAGGTTAACGAGTCTACCCAGCAATATCGAGATCTCAGGAGAGGAGTGATGCACCCCTTGTATAATCGGTAACCTTCTGTAATACTAATCGAACATAATTAGGCACGCATACGTAAATAATAATGGCGCTCGTTGTATCGCTACTGTATTAAACATCTACATTAATGTCATTATTCCAGAACAACGAGCTCCCACGACGCGGGTGTGATCACTCTGGCAGAGCCGTTGGAATGGACCGAGTGGGTGCAACCTATCCCCCTCAGACCAGTTGGCACTCCTCTGCCAGAAATGATAAGATGCGTAAACACTGGGTGGGGATCTAGCCACCCAGATGGCATCAGCTTCCCTCTGCCCGATGTACTTCAAAAAGTAGAATTGGTGACTTATCCGTGGGAATTTTGTAGACAAGCTTATCAAGATGATAAGAACGTTGATGAGAGCATGATGTGTGCGGGATGGCCATTTGAGGATGGTCACGGTGCCTGCAGCGGGGATTCTGGAGGTTAGAAAACCACTGCACATGTCTCAATTGGGAATAATCTGGCTAATTTTATTCTAGGTCCTCTCGTCTGCTTTGAGGACGGGGTCACTCCCCAATTGGCTGGGATCGTATCCTGGGGCCCTGTTTTGCCATGTGGGTTAGCCGCCTTCCCCGGAGTTTTCGCCGATGTCAGCCACCCAACAGTGGGTGCTTTCCTGGCAGAGGAAATTGCTCGCCCATGAATAAATTAACTGAGTTGTATAATATTTGTAATCAGAGTATCAAAATAAAAATAAAATGACTGCAGACATAATCAGCAGAACATTGCATCTTATTTTTTTCTTCGTACACAATTTTATACAATAATTTCTTTCCATATCAAATCCTATACATAGCCCCCAAACATCTTTATATCTGCTATGCAATCATTCATAATAATTGCTAGTCAGTGGACGATAATTGTTGATAATTATAAGCAGTGATAATCCTGGCAATTATGACTTTCGACCTAATCAAACTAAATTTGTATGTATAAAGCAAACGGTTCCAGTTTTGAATTAATGAATATGTACCCATAGATTAAAATCAGTAATTGTATGGGCACACTGACGTAACACAACAATATGCAGTACTAATTACACATATACACGAAGTACTTCTTAAAGTACTGCTCTTAACATATGTACTCTTAGCAAAATTATCACACTGGTTTCATTATTGCTTTCCCAGGTTGATAATAAGTAATTCGTATAAATTGTGTACAAGATCATGCATTCCTAATCCTAAATCTTCTGAAAACTTCTCACATGCGAAATGAGTGGTTATATTAATTGTTTCAAATTGCTTAATACAGCACTCGCATTGGTTTCTGGTCTACTAAATTTTCAGGAACATTAAACCCTACAGGAAAAGGTTTGCAAATTGAATTCTTATCAAGTTATCCGCTGAGCAGGCAACACCAGTTTTGCCACTATGTTATGGTGTGAGAAACATTATGGATAACCAATTTCCACCTGATAAACACAACAGACAACGTAGTATGCAAAAAAAATGTAGCATGTATTTCATATGTTTATCTTTCAATCCTTGCGTGATGATAACCACACAATATGTACAGCGTCAGACATTGGAGAAATTATGTAACCCTATTATTTCATATTATGTACAAATGTACCAAGTACATAAATACTATATGAATCACACTGAAGCTGCAAATTTTATTTATTCTTTTCTAGAAACTTGAGGTGGACGGAAAAGCAGAGATGCCAAATCACTAGATTTAAGTAGTGCACAAGTAGGAAACGACCACGCAGGGATGGAGCGAGTGGGGGAAAGGGCGTTACTTTGCGAGTTAATAAATTAAAGCGTGATTTCACTCTCTTCGGACTCGCTTTTATAAAAATAATCATTATCATTCACTTCTCGTGGATAATTTTTCACCCAGTCTGCCAGTTCTACCAGTATTATCATTATTATTATTTTAGGTTGGACATGGCTCAGGATGAAGTACAAATTGAAGGTCTCTCTATGAAATCTCAAGTATATAATCATGAGCAGATTTTTTTCCGAATTTTCAGCAATTCAGTGTAAATAAACGAAATTCAGCAATAGGGTGAAACCAAACGGGGCCTTCTGTTAACTAATGTCCAAAACGCTAGAAACTAAAAATTCGGCATTTCATAAGTTTAACCTGGTCTACATGTAGACGTATGTTGAAATGATAGCGATTTTTGAAAGCCAAACTATATACGTCTAAAACGTTCGAAACTAAAAATTCTGACCATTTTCCGCATCGCCGTATTGGTGTTGAGGTCAACTTATGACCTACAATGCCAACTTAATTTTTCTCCAAATTAAAAATACTTTGCTGAAGACCGCATCCCGAAATTGGCTTCCCTTCCCAAGTTATAGTGGATACGGACAGACAGATGGACGGACAAGACATTCCCATAATAGGGTCTCACCCTACAATAAATATTTGAGCTTCTGTATTAATATTTGAGCTCAGCAAAGGGTCAACAAAACTACAAATCTTACGTGATGGTGTAATATTTCAAAGTGGATAGCAAAACTCTCTGACAATCAACACAAGTCATTAGCATTTTTGTGTATGTAGGAAGTCTCCAAAAAGTTTGAATATTTATGAACCGGATGTGCAGATATAGTGAATGCAGATAAAGCGGAACTTGGTTTGGACATGGTTTGTTCCAGCTCATTTTGTTGTTGGATTATTAAATACCGTGTCTAACAGTTCATTCTGAGCAAGCTTTTGATGTCGTTTCGTCAAAAAACATAACCACAAGACTTCTTTCGCCTTGTGGTAATTGGTCCTGGGTAATGTGCTTTTCGGTCCCTTTAATTCAGACGTCTTTTAAACCAACGTGGCAATAAGCAAGAAACTTCCAGCAGCAATAATGCTCTTCTTGGGAATTTTGGAAATGATGCATAAAACATCTCAGTGCTTTATCCAATTGAAAACTTAATCCAGCTCAAACGTGAAATGGACTTGTTTTTAAATCCCTCCTGCTACTGACTGACTGATTGTGAGAACTTTTACGCACTTTCCCACACTATTTCATACTTGTCGAGGTGAACCTAATCGGAACGTCAATTTTGAAAAATTTGTTCGACACAGGTCGTGCAACAGTGGAACAAGTGCCAATTACGTGTATATATATCGACAATTTATCGTTCAAATCACCATCCTACTTGTATTTCGCACCGCATAAAATTATAGACCGCAGAAAGAACACGTTTCGAGTTTCGCCTTACACTGTGTTTATTTACTGGCAAATTAAGTTGAGATATATACAAGTACAAATTTTTTAAATTATAGACTTTAGTAATTAGAAGATGAACCTTTACTCCCTTTATTTTTCGAGAATAATTCCTGTTTCAGCCGCTTTTTCAAATTCTTAATTTCGGATATGATGGATTTGATCCCACTTTTACCTCCTTTGCCCCCCTTCCCCCCACCACCATAACTTCCGCCCTTCCCCCCATAGCTGCCCTCCCTACTAGCACCATAAGATCCACCCCCACCATAGCTTCCACCGTCTTTTTTCAGAAGTCCTTTCTAAAAACACGACCAGCGAGAAATAGCAAATAAAATACAAACTTCAAGGGGATGATGTTATGCAGAATGGACTTACAAATGGGACAGACTGATTGACACAAATGTGGAGAAGAAACACTAATAATGCTAAAAATATTGATATTCTCATGATAAAAATTTGTATGCACTCCTTGCCTTTTGTCAACCTAGTTTAAGACAACTTTGAACAGCAGTGATCCTATTGTCATCAATAGGTTTTGCATTTATACTCCAATAACAAAATATATATGCAGCAACATTGGACTTAATTGTAAATCGAAGGCCTAAACTTCAATTATGCCGTCTAAAATATTTCAAACTTGGGACAAGTAATACATATGCACGGTTATTAGCTGAACCCTAAATTAACATAACATGTAAAAAACATTGTAGAGTTTCAACATATTTGGTGCATAATTTAGCAAAAAGGTTAATATTTGGGGTCTCTATTAATTATACACTTAACCAGTAGTGATCAAATCATAGGGGTAGACGAACTTGTAGTATAAATACTTGCGCAAAAGTGTTTCAGGGATAATGATCTCTGGTCTTGTTTTGCCATATTAAAAACAAGACGCTGACTTATTGTGGATCTCACAACCTCACTTTTTACGATGCATATGTTGCAGGATAAGAAATTGTGTGTCCAACGTCCGCAGCCATGTGTATGTGTAAGTACTTTTAGTTGTCACCTGAAGATGCAGTACCTCCAAAGTGTTGTGCGTTGAAGAGAATTGTTGTGAAACCTAATGAGGAGCAGGATAAAGCTACAGGTGAATGTATGTACATACATACGCTCTCTAACTTCTGGTTCCAAATTATCAAAACGCCAGCGCGATATAACAACAAACTACTGGGTTGCAAATCCAGTTTATAAGCTTATTTCTTCCATCTACATTTAAAATGTCCAATCTGAGAAGATGAAACCTTTGACTTTCATTCTAATTGTATTCTTACAGATTTCGAATGAAGAAGAGTCATCAAATGGAGTTGTTTTCATTTTATTTCTATTCAGATTTATGACCTTGTCGTTTTGAATTGCAGTTGCAGTCGACTTGAATTCAAAATTTATAGAACGGCATTCAGTGTCAAGTTGTACTATCGATAAGATTATCCAAACCTCTTAATTCCATTAATTTGCTCTTTTCGAGTCTTGTCTGTGTAATCTAAGTTGGGATGCGACGATTTATTGCGTTTGGGTTTAAATAATTTTACACTCTTCACATAAGAATTAAGACATTTTCATTCTTTTTCGTCGGGAGTTATAAATATTTGTAATTTCCCTAAATCACAAGGTGCTTCTACGTATTTATGCAAATGTGCTTGCTGAATGATGGTTGGAAATAGACTTACAAATTTATTCGTCTCGTATATAGTTGAACGTACTCCTGATAACTTTATGTCCGAAATTTGGTCGCATCTGCAAAAAAAAGATGAGAAAATAATTAGATAATCATTTGATGGAATACCCTCGCAAAGTAAAAAGGTCGGGTCGCGGAAGAGCATCAAAAGAAATTGATGATTTATGACACAAGAAATAAGCATGCACTCGTATACGTGGAGTTGGATGGGGCTGATTATTGAGCGATATTATCCCTGGCGAGTCGGAACTAGTTTTATTAACAGAATTGATATGTGTTGTCGGCAAATTGCCTTTTTAAATCAAGAACCAGTTAAATAAGGAAAGGGTTTTAGCGTTTTAATTGCCAAAAGCCACAAGCAAAATTACGACTTTTCTAACGGGCAACCTGACGTAATTCATCCCAACACCCCCACTCCAAGAGAGACCGCTGTCAATAAAGTCACACGCGATGAGATCTATGGAAAATTTCTAGGTGAAAATGATTGTGGAATTTTGTAATCAGTGAGATGTTTGAGATACGAGAATTGAATAACCTCCGCAATCAATGCTGGGCGATCCGAAAGAATGAGACGGAATGGAATGGGATAGATTTCAGCAATATTTCATTTTGAAACTACAAATGAAAAATGATGCGCTTAACGCTTTATGATTCCATTACAAAAAGTGACGTAAAAAAAAGTTGGACAACGCAAGAGAAATGGATGAAAACCGAATCGAAAGCAAACAAAGTCATATGAATCATGTGTCAAAAAATCGTATGCTGTGATTTTGATTTTTTCACAAACACATGGATGGACGATAACACAACACACACTGAACTCTTTGACCTTGTTCTTTGTCATTGAGACAACAATGAATGCGGATGGATACCACTAATGAATTCAAATTGCCAACTGAAAAAAAACATTCAATTGCACCTTCGAAGATGATGGCAAAGTATTTGCGGTTTATTTGTATAAATTACCTATCGCCCAGAGGTTTGCATCAATGTCAGATATTTTGCAATTTACTGCTCATTCCATCAGTAAGAGTCCATCAGCTCACTTCAATCAAACTTGAACAGCATGCATAAGCAAATCCTCTTTTACAGTCCATTACTCATCTGTTCAAGTCGATAATCTGATTACGCTATTCTGTCGCCGTTCATCATTTAAAGCACATTCTTTGCATCAGCTTATCTCACTTGAGATCAAAAATCTTCAATCAAACAAATCCACTTGGTATCGAATCTTGACTTTTCATCTTAATGTGTGCCGGCCGACCGACTGATACTTCCAACAGGCCCTTCTGCTGAATATTGTTTCTTTGAACCAACAAACTTCCTGATGAGAGGAAGAATGTTGCCAGAAATTTTAATTGAAGAAATTCAATCTCATCTGCTACCACTGTCACAGGAAATTGAAAACGAACGATTGGACAACTTGAGAAAAATGTGACTCGTATCTTATCAATTGCTTTTAATACGCCATCCTTTTCCCACGATTTACTTTCTACAATATTTTTACCCCTTCTTGTGGTTAGCTAAAAAACGTATTTATGTATGTGTGAAAAAAAGAGAAACATATGCACATCGTAATTTACGCAACATCTCCAAGAACAAATTACAAGATAAATTACTTACAATATAAAGAACAACGTTTACATATTTATACTAAAGGAGCTGTCTCATTGACCGCAAATCATGAATAATTTGCATGAAAAGATATAAAAATGAAGAATCGGAACTGGAACTACGGATTGACACTTAATTGTGCATATAATAAGGTGAGCATATATTGAGGAAAACTGACGAAATGTGAGAATCAAGGTTTCACACTTCACATCTATTTTTTGAGTGTACCCTTCCAATACGAAATCGTCAACAATGAAGATATCAAACTGACCACATGGTACAATATTTTTATTCTCACGACTTCTTTATTTATTCTGCAATGCTGGTCCAACCAACACCACAAATTATCCATACTTAGCACCTGCATCATATTTTTTTGTCTGATCTCTCTCTTTCTTCTTGTCATTATGTCACTCTGCCTTCGTTTTTGCCATTTCCTTTTAAAGGTTACAAAAAAGAAGACGCTCCACCTTCCTGCACAACTTGCTGTACTGCATATTTGCAATCACTGAGCTCTTTATATTCAGTGCAGCATGTTTGTTTTAGACGAAAATATGAGGAGGGTCGAAATTGAACTAAATTATGTTGTGTGGAACAGGTAAAATTATATACAGCTCAATTTTCTATTGTTTGAAGCCGGGGGCAGTCAGCTCTTTGCTGGATCACGCTTTTAGTTTACGCGTCGTTGACTCTGATTTTGTAAACGGTTGTTGGTCGTGTGGGAGTCTTTACATAAAGTTTTGCACACCACCGTCTGCTGCTATCTAACGCAAACCAATTTCACTAAATTGCTCCAATTTGACGAAATATGAACTCGACGCTAAACAATAGAATCTCTTTCGATGGTTTGGTTCTATGTAGCTGTGCGCGTTGTTGTACTTCTGTTGATGTTACAACATTCGCATTAAGGTTTGGAAATTTGGCATATGTATTAGTAATTTAATAAGGTTTTGAACGATAATTTTGTAATTTAAGAAAAAATACTGTACAAGATGACGATGATAATAACACGGATCGTGAGTTGTTTGTGTTACTTTTGCCATCAACATGATTACAGGTTGGATTTTAGTTGAATTTGATAATGTCAAACTTGTTTTGTTTTGTTCTCAAGTGTCATTTAATTTTAATTTACGGTTAGGATACACACATGTATATCTCCGCCTGCATTGCAAAATATTTCCACAGACAGGATCAGGCTGAGACCATTAACGTGATACCCTTTAAATATTTATTACTGTTGAGTTTACGAGCACATACTCCTTCCATGGATTGCGTAAATAGCGTTCCTTGCATGCAAAGAAATAAAATATTTAAAACCTCACTAGCAAAATTCACATTTCCGATCATCCGAAAGTCATAATGTGCAAAAAATGGAGATCAAAGTCACAGGTTAATCATATTCATTGCTTCTTTCTCAACTTGTTTCCCATGAACAAATTAGCACTGCAAACACCTCGCTACATATATTCTGATTTGACATTAAAATCAAGTTGAAGACACTACTCATTATTTGGAAGGAAAGAGAAAAAATAAATTACTCGTTAGAAATCGTAAGAAAAGTAATCACAACATTAGGATTTACTTATCTGTAAATATCCAAGTTGCAGACAACTATTAAAATAAAATCTTTTTGACGAACTCGTTTCCAGATTTGAGATTTATTGAGGAAAAGGCATTTAAAAAAGTCCTGAGAATTTTGACACTTTGGGCTAAAGGTTAAAAACTGAAAGGCATTTATCAAGCGTGGAATTAATCGTTGTCTTGTACTTGCTGTTGTTCCATCCAACAATGGCTGATCCAGTCTAATGAGATACAACCGTTTAAAAAAGTTAGAAACAAGTGAGAAATCCGGTTGTTGGGTAATTCTGTGAAGGAGCAATCCCATAGTTTTTTTTATACAGAACGAAATAACTAATCCTTTTACTAAATAACAGAACATAAAAATTTTAGCTACGCTAATAATTATCAGCTCAAGTGTTTAGCATAATGTCAAATAATATTCTGCTTGGGCGGATTGGAGATTAAATGGGATGAGACGTGGATTTTATGTACGAATTCTGCAATCAGCGCAGTTTTGGGTAGATCCATTATAATATTATAATATTCAAGTATTTAGATCAAACCTTTGAGAACAAATCATCGCCTCCCATAATAAATCAATGTCTGAGCTTAACAATTTTCTTATTTCTTGAGCAAGTTTTAATCCACCAAGCATAATAGATCATTATAAAATCCAATCTAACAAATGCACTTCAAGCTCACACAATAAATTGAAACTCTCATTAAACCGCAATTAAAACAATCGATTTTTTGCACATTCATTATAATTGCAAAAAACAGCACAATTGAGGATAGATCCATACTTGCTACTTGCTCGCATGTTCAAATTGAAATGTCTCAATTCAAACAAGTGCAAAATGTGATAAATTTTTCAGTGGTTGCAGTTCATTAAATTTAATGCAGACTGCTGATAATCCCACACAACCAGCAGAATCTATCCCTCCAAAGCCAGCCAATGACCAAATAAAGGAAACCTGAGAGTTATTTATCCCATTACCTGGCAAAGTGAAGTAGTCGTTGGCTTTGGACATTTCCATTAGACAACAAAGAAACTCCACCTCGCATGTAAGGGATGTTTTGGGCTTTAAATTTTGATGGCTAATTTCTCATTACAGTAACATCCATTATTATATTACAACAATCCACTTCTATTTGCTCATTACTGTTTGATGGTCTCCATTGTGCTCAAATCTCGAGCTGGAGTCAGTTCAACTGCTTTGGCATCACCATCAACCACCAAGTTCGATATGGTATGACCACGTAAGACATATATGTACACGCAGCTTTTTCGCCAAAGTTGAAGTCGAACCAAAATGTGGACAAAATTATTCAACCAACTTCTGTAATTGTAGTTGCGACTCCTGTCACAATAAATTCATCCCACAAAAGACTGAGATAGCCATAAACCACAAGAGAATATTAAGATTAATTTATGATCACTCAAGGTTTAAAAAAATATGAATTCAGAGAACGTATTCATTTCTGGACGTAACTAACGTTGTTGTTATTTGTGCATTGAGTTTCATTCATTTACACAAGAAATTTACAAATGACCGTCGAGGTGATTGGTTGTAGAAGAGGCAAGCAGGTTGGGAGAATAAGCGTCGGTTGTAAAAAGTTCTTTCAATTTTTCTGATAAAACGATGACCACGAAGTTATAATGTGTGTACTACTGTTAATATTAGCATGTCATAAATAAATACAACTTGGATCAAGAAAGCAGGTGTTGTGATTGTGCAGTCAAGGATGTATGTACAGCAATACGAAGAAATGACGATATGAATGAGCAATACAGTTGCCCATACTTATCATAACACATATTGCACATCGTAAATTTCAAAATAAACCTTGCAAATTCCTGCAGGACAAAGACCTTTTTCTTGTAAATCATCATCATTAGATTGAAAGATGGGGATTCACAGAAAGGGTGTAATACGTGAATATAAACACGACGAACTTGTGAATCTGTGCATCATTACAGATGTGTATTTGTATATCAAAGTAACATGTGCGCACGTATGTATGTACATACGTACATTCATTTGAGTATTTTGAAATCTATTTTCAATGCCTTTACTTTCAGAAAGCTTGTCAAAATTTAGTTTGTTCTCAATTATTTTAAACCTGCGCCACGACCATATCAGATCCAATCTTGACACTTGTTCCGACCAGGAGCTGCTACCACTGCCATTGAACTGCCACTCATCAAGTTTCATCCACTAATTAAAAATTAATTGAACAGATTCATGTAACGTTTATAAGAAGGAAAATAATTTAATGGATGCGTGGTTGAGTCACAATCTAGGGAGAAAAGGCGTTCATTAAAATTGGAATGCAAATCTCTCCTGCCCAGCTCAAAGTTGTATTATAAAAGGTTTGCGACATGCTGAATACGCAATAAAAATGGTTTATTGTGTAGTTTTTAGTATATTTTGCATCTTGATCGGAAATGGTTGGTGCTTTGTTTCACATCATAAAGCCAGTTCAGTTTCGTCTTTGGTGGTCAGGTCCTCCTCGGGAGAACCGTAAATTCGAGTTACTTATGTAACTCACTACTACTACATATTACAATACAACTACCATAAAAGTGATGCAGAACGATATACGATACGCACTCACTCACACATGTCAAACCTTATAAAATGAATGATGGTCTGAACGACAGTCGTAATTTTTCATGAAAATGTACTCGGGAATTAAATCACAAAAAATCGAATAATACATAGAGTTGAATAGAAATTGATTCGTTTAAATGTCATCACAAGGTCTACATATATACAAGTTATAACTATATTTAGTACTGGATATTCGAGTCAAGTGCACGATAATAATGTTGCTTTGACTTTTGTACTAAAAGGCTTAAAATCAGCAACTTGACACCACTCCAGTCGAGTCGAAGGATTATCGTCCAATCCAATTTAAGCCAGCCCTAATAAGAGCAATAATAATAACGAAGGTGGTATCTATGTACCTATAAACTGGACATGATGAAGAATACACGGGATGCAAGTAAGAAGAAATGAAATGAGGGTTACATAAAAGATTATTTTTTGTTTGGGTGTCCTAAAATGCACTGATTCAAGGGTATTATGTTAGGTGTGACTTTTTGTTGAGGTGACATGACATTTTTAAACCATAGATTGTCTCCTTGTCACTGCATCCTTAGGCCAGCCTTTTGACTTTTGTTGTCTTTTGTGCTCTCCAAAACCTTAAAAACGAAGATTGCTCCAACTTGTTTTTTTCTAATGCTTTTGGTTTGAGACTTTTGTACACTCCGTTTACATACACATATCAGTTTAGAAATATTTTGTGGAAAATTTTATTTGGGGCCGATGCGACTCATCCAAAAAAGGAATATGATCGAGGTACGTGTATATATGCGAGAAAACCAAAGATAATCAACTTTACACGACGCCATTAATTTTACTATTTACATCCGTTCACCCGGATTATTTTTCGTGATCACCGACCCCGTGTTTCCTTTCAGCTAATCAGTTTCATGCTCAAAGCTTACACCATCAATGTGAACGTCGTTGTGGGTTCACTTTCCCTCGATGCATCGTATCGAATTTCGAGGTGAGACTGAGATATTTAAGTTAAAAGTTATCCCTGCCTTCTCGTCGTGACCACAATTCCTTTTTTGTGTCAACTTTCAATGGAACAATTTCCTACAGACTTCCAGTTGCAGTCTGTTGAAAGAATAGTTCGCGTTAATTTTAAATAGTTAAGGAAATGTGAACGTTTCCCTTAAGCACCACGATTTGGGTAAATCACCATCTCCCTTCATCACGCACATCAATCAACACATACATACCTGATGAGATTCAATTAAATCAAACATCATGCCTGGAAAGCATAAATTCTGAAAGGAAATCATTTTATCTTGTCCATGTTTAAATCATATTTACAGCATTGCATGTTTTAGAAACAAGATTGTACTTGGATTAAGTATAAACAAGATTATAATTTATCCATCATCATCTCCTTGTGGCTGGAGGAGTGCTTGCTCTTGTATTTTTGGACTTAAAGAAGAGCGAGATTGTTGATTAGTCATCCTCGATTCTGAGAGACCGAGACGACAACTATCAGTTCACATCATCATGCTGGATGGATGATGATGCGATGATCTTTCTTAAGGCACCTGCATAGGGCGTCCCTTCCTTCTTATCATGTACGGATATTCATAAGTTGGGGTACTTTATTTTACAATTTTGTACACAGATATTGTACACTCACTCACTTATTTCTTGAAGGAAAATATTCCTTCAAGAAATCCGTTGTGCTGTGGTATTTGTCTAAAGAAAACATTCAAGGCTATGTGGCCACACTAGAAAATTCTTTCAAAGTGAGAACATGGTGAATCTCATTGGTTGGTTGAACAAATTTGAAAAAATGGTTCTGTTGGCTATCTCACCATTTGCATCGTGCTCCAAAAATGGACTCTGTATTTACACCACTTGTCAACCAAGTTGTTGTCTGGATGCAATCTTGGACATCTCAGTCGAATGCCAATATAATAATGACAACCACTCACTGAAACGTCAACCTATTTCCACTACATGGACATACATTCAGTCTCAGGGAATTGCATTCCATACAAATAAATTCAGAGAACGGGCGCAACAATAATGAAGTGAATAAGTACGAACGAGTAAAAGAAACTAAATCACTGCAGACCAAAAAGACCAAGATGGTGATGCTCCTGGCCATGTTCGACACGAAAGGGGAAAGGAATTAACACAACTTTTCTTGTTTCATATTGGCACCAAGTGCATAACTCTGCTCTTATCATGTTGTCCCACCTTGTAACTTTTTTCCTCCGAGCGTAAAATATGTACTTATGCTCACAGCATTGCTATCCATTCATACACACAAGCATCGCATGAAGAAGATTTGAAGACAAACCAATTTGAATAAATAATTAAAGCTGTATGATTTATAAAGCTACCCGCACCACGCACCCAACGTGACCGTTCATTCATTCCCCAATTGTGCTAATGGTTTATTAACAATTTATGCAAGCTAAGCAGCGTGAACTAATAGACAATTAATATTCCGGCGAAAGTTCAAACGATTTTACGTTTAGGATTCGCTCAAGGAAACGGGGCTTTGCCAAAGCCGAAAACCGTAGAATAACTTTGAGTAGGATTTACAGGATTATATTTTACCATTATTTTTTCATACTGCATATTATTACAAATGTAAGCGCTTGCTAGGGTATTTATTTCGAAGTATTGATAGTAAAGTAGTACATACATACATCTACGTGTGCATATATATACAGGGTGAGAACAATGGCATAAATCTGGAAAATTCGAATGAACAAACACACAATATCTAATCACTTAAATTATGTCATTTACCCATTTTCAGGACTTAAGTTATTGCTTAGAAAGTGTGAGTCTTTCCTGAGCTGAATTTCAAACAAGTTTTTGTCATTCTGTTTCAAAGTAACCAACGATTAGCAGATTTGAACAGCTCATCGCACTTCTCTAATTAAGAAAATGTTGAAATACTTAT
Source organism: Folsomia candida (assembly GCF_002217175.1). Lineage (NCBI taxonomy): Eukaryota > Metazoa > Arthropoda > Collembola > Entomobryomorpha > Isotomidae > Folsomia > Folsomia candida. Next base: position 15,916,742 of record NW_019091194.1, on the reverse strand, counting down.
AAGTATGCAATGCAAACCTCTTTCGAAGTCGTGCCAAACCCAGAAAATCCCAACGAACGTCCATCCATGTGTATCATGCAGCAGACCAACAGAAGTGAATTGGAGACATGGCTAAGTTACGTAGAAAATATGTAAAATTAAGATTATCCACCCAACCACACCTTAATTTCAAATTGTGTTAAACCGGAATTTTGTTCTTTATCGTGAATCTTGATTATGCAGCAGCATCTTCCATAAGAACACACACAATTCAATTCAACGCAATCCATCACTGACAATATTTTACAAAACTATTTCTCTGGAATATGAATACTTTCATCAATATCAACACTTTTCAGCAATAAGTAGGTAACACGAACAATCAAAAATTAGATGATGCTGATTGGACAAGTAAACGATTGCGTTTCCATTGTATTTCTAAGCTCATACATTATTTCCCTTGCATGTCCAGATTCATTAACGTTTGGCAACTGGTCAAATATTAAATTTCAACAACTAAATTCTCTCAAAACAAAAAGTTCCTATCGTGCTCACCGTATTGAATCATTTTCCGTCTGCACGATGATGGTTGTGCATATCTGCTTTATAATAATAAGCCCGTTCTGTTCCGGAAGTTAGATTTTCAAGAAACGCAATCATAAAACAAGCATGTACAACAAATACTTATGTATGAAGGAACGTATTGCTATCGGCAAAGTTACAAAATAATACGCATCAAACCAGGTCATCTAAAAAATTATTAGTATAAAGATCTTTGTCTGAAAAATTCAAGCTGGTCACTGGTCGTCAATTTGAAGGGATGATACACGTTTTTTTGTAATAATTTCGTAATGATAGGCCCACCTTTGCAAAAACTGTGCAAATAACCTAAGAATGAAGAAGAATCGTGCATTTTCCTCAATGTCTTGTGTGAACTGTGACCTCTAAAAACAATGGTGATCTCCTGGCTCGCAGTGACCGAAAGCTCATAATCATTCAATTGTGTAGTACCTTTTAGTACATAACGACGACCAATCTCATCCTCATGATGATGATGCACAGGGATGAGACGAAAGACTGTCCAATTTATTCGATGGGTGACGGGGCTGAACAAAAAGAACAACAGCAATTCAAGTCATAAGTCAAATTCTTCCTCCTCATTATTTTGCATTTCTTTTCTAATGATATTCAACTTTTGACTTTTGCGTCTCATACACTTTTTCAAAAGATGTGCATCTATTTTCCAAACTGTAAGTCAGCGTTGACCTCTTGGCCACATCTCCAAGAAGAAAAAGAGAATATTCATCACTTGCTTCAACTAACAACGGCGAAGCATATGCGTACCTAACCTCTGCGCACCTCACAGAGCTTTTAAATGGGAAATTTCCGAGTATAATTCATATCCGAGGGTGGCATAAGTCTGACAGGTTGAATATTTCTCGAGTGAAATATATTGTTGCGTATTTTGCAATCAGAAACTCATTAGTGCGTTCAATTATCTGCCAAATTTACAGCTTTCACTTCAAACCATCAATTCAATCAATTGCCCGTCATCCATCCGCCCCTGTTTTCAATTATTTGCTTTCTGATCAGTGAAACTGGATTAGCTTGTCATTGGATTTTATTGGTTTTTATTACTCTCTCGTAAAGCCTAAATAAAAAAAGGGGGCAGGCAGACAAGATCTGATTCATTGCTGTTCATTCGAATCGCATTCATCGTATTCTCTCTGCATTCTTTGTAAATTTGCATCTGAAAGTGTGTTAGAACGCCCACCTCTCAGAACTGTTGACTTCGCCTTCGAGCCCTGAATTAGGATTTGATGACGTGGTTTGATTATATTTGATTATATTGAAATTGGGCAAATCTGATGGGTGGCGTGTCGTAAAAATTGATTAATAGCAATAAAATGCTTTGGGAAGGATGACGATATTTCAATAATATGTATGTATTGAGGATGGTTGCGTCCCATCCTCAGTTGACATCACTTGTTTTTAGAAATGGAGAATACATCAGACACCAATAAGCATTATTGGGCTCAAGTTGTTTTAAATTCAGATGTTAAGCAGGAGATCTTTGTATTCTCCCAACAAATTCCCTCAGACCTTGCATCACAGCGAAGTAACGTTAATGACACACATGGGGATTGTCTCTAAACATTTGAGATGTAAAGTTTCGGCAGTTAAAAGTCCACACCCATTCTCCAGAGACCAGCCCGTCTGGTCCTTCGTGGAGATGAACGAGGAAATATAATTATTACGTAAGGGACCAAGACGAAGGTAGAGAGCGAAGTGCACTTACATTTCTGCTGGGCCTGAACGCATATCATTCGTGGACTCACGAAGTAACTTTTATTACGTGCATGCATGCCTCCCTCTCCTCAACTATTAATCTCTCTCTCAAACTTTATGTGTTACCTTTTCATGTACAACATTCCTCTCGTCCCCCTCTTCATATCTCACTCTGCCACCACGAACCAGCATTTGGTGAGTGAGTGATGGCAGATACGGTCAGCTTTGTTGATACCAAATAGCTTTTGTCCGTGTAAAACAACTTCGTACTTATTGGAATCTCAAAGCGCCAATTATATATTTTATTTGTAAATGTTAATTTCCAGTTTTCATGCCACGCTATTCTATGCCAAAGTTTTTGTGGGAATGAGGCATTTTTCCCTTTTACAAAGTCAGCAAAAAGTGGTCGCTTCCAAGACATCTCTTACGTGCGTACATGTGTCGTGTCAAAAACAAAGCCTCCGTTATGTTGGCCAGTCGTCGTCGGGGTGTTTTTACTTTCCTTTTCATGCGTGATTTTATAGGGTACAGAATTCCTTCCATTGTTTGGAGTCATATAGTAATTGAGAAGAAAGAGAGGAGCCCATGCAGCATCGGTAATATTTCAATTACACCCAACCACACACGAATGGATGTGTGAGAATAATGGAACATTTTCCTGACCAAAGGGCAAATTATATTGGTGGTGGTGATTAACAGAAGCCGACGATGCCGAATTTTTCTTCTTGCTAGTTAAAGAAGAAGCTCTAAATGTAAACCTGACCACAATCCAAAATCCACCCCATGGTCACTCCAACTCCAACCACGAACCATTTGCAGATTGGCAAGAATAAGGTGCAAGTTATGCCCAGCATTTACAATGCAATGCAACAACTCTGCCACTTATTGATGAACAGCCGGAGCACAATTACAACCATTTATCATCACGCAACAAAGACCAGTTCAACAATTCAATTTGACTTTCAACTCACTGGAAGCCGAATTTGAATCGTGGAATAATTTCAATTAATTCTTAAAGTTCAAAGTCCTTGCTTGTCTATGTTCATGGGCAGGTTTAAAAGAGAACACAGGGTCCGACTGAGAGGAGGACATGCAGACGGACAGACACAGGGTCCAGCCGTTATCAGATTGGCTAAAGGCAGCTAAAATTGCTTAATTGAAATCTCTGCAATTTTATTAACTTGTAGCTCAGGTAGTTATTATTACGCGATGAAAAATCATTGCCCAACCTGAACATTTGAATAGTAATAGGAGCACAGAATCTGATACGCTTCAGGCTTCTTTAAGAATTTCTAACAATATGCCTGCAACAGGTTATAAATCATTCAGTATCGTGATATTTAATGGAATATTTTCTTCTGCAAACTTTTACCAATCATAAAATCATCGTTTCAATTCAAAGATTGTCATCCAATTAAGCTGTGAAAATATCAAAATAATTTTGTGGTGATTGTGCATTTTGTCCCATTTCTGAATCGTGTTATAAAGTACGTAATCCTTCTCAGGGGAAAGAATATTTAAAATATCCAGTTACAGAGAACGACAAAAATTCAATTATTTACATTAGGCTGCTCATCCTTAAAATGTATAACAACGAGTTTAGATCTTAAAATTCTCAATCCGCAATTTAATCCGTATTGTATGCATGCAAAGGAAATGTAATCTCCTTCAAGCCAGTCAGCAAGTAAATTATAGTGAGTGGATTCAAATAACAGTGGTTGCTCTTACATAAATGCAGCGATTTGTGGACAGAGTTAAAGTTGAGTGAGATGAGAAGAAGCTGAGCAAAAAATTAAGCCACCTTCTTCATCATGTTAATGATTTAACTCCAACTGAGCGATTCGCATGAACTTGAGGTTCAAAAGAATCAAATTCAAGTTGCAGACGACTCGTAGGATTTATTTTGTATATCGAAACCTGAGTCAATTCCCATCAGATGAGTTCTTTTGAATTGAAGCCAACGAAGACAACAACCAGCGAGGTTTTACGTTGTGCAATGCAATCAAATAAAACTTGAAAAGATCAAGTTTGAAAATAAGAAAGCTAAATATCCTGTACAAACAGACGATCTGCAAAATTATCCGAGTTTGTACAAGTTATTTTACGGGTCAAAACTTACTGCTTGTTACAAAACTACTGAATTTCATACATTCCATGCAATTAATTACTCAGATATTTTGGTTGGGTGAATATTTTTGGCCGAGCACAGTGGGATAAAAATATAAATCCAACCACAGTTATTCGGTCAAACCGAGTGTTTCTGTGATGAATTAAAAAATATTATTACGGGAAAAGGAAATCCGACACGCATGGACGAGCATCATTAAAATTAATATCTACGAATGGTAATTGTCAAAATGATTACGTGAAGCTCGTCACCAGTGTTTGCTTTATCTTAAAAGCCGTGTCTCTTAAGCCGTGTGTCAGATTTCATAACGTTTCTTTAATCTCTCTCATTTAGATTTGAGACAGTGTTTTGTGCGAATTTGAGGTGGACCATGTGAGATTTTTGGCTTAGCGAATAACAATATATGTAAGATCTCTGGGCTGGTAGTATCACAGATTTCATGGTTATTAAAAACGTACATGTACAGTTTTTACTGTTTTGCAGTTTATGAAGTATGTATTATTAAGCAAGTCTTAAGTCACTTTATATTCCACATCCCTCTGACACATGTATACATGGTTGTTAAATACAAGGAATTTATATTTTCAAATTATCAAGTTATCAATCAGACTAACGAGACCCTAATATGGAAATGAGATTAGATATACGTCCTGCCTGATATATGCACAAAAGTGGAATGCGTGAAATTTTTTGTTTTATTAGTTTACCAGCTAAATATGCACGAAAGAAATGGAGACATGCCTTCTACAGTATTCACTCTTGGTCAAGTTGGCTTACCTGATGTGTCTATAATCCAGATTTTTCTGTCTGACTTTGGGTTTCCCGTCGTCGAATCGTATTCTACGAATAATATTGCGACAACACTTGGCACAGAATACAACTTTGTAAAATATTGTTGAAAATATTATAACACAAAGTTTTGCACTTTATTCCCCGTAAAGAATTTCTCGTAAAGTTGTACAGGCGTGATTCGTTTCGTGTTGGCGTTGTGCAATATTTATGTTTTATTTTTTATCATGCGTATCCCACACCACAAATTAACACGAGATGTCAATGATAACTTATTTTGCTATTAAACAACCCAAAAGCAAACGTCTGATAATTTTATTACGATTATTACTGTGACGAGAGCATGGTACGTAATATTCGAACGCAGTAGTCTCACCAGTTTCTCACATGGTTTTTTGTCACAAAACAAAGAAAACAAAGACGAGTCAGTACAATGCAATTACAATTTAAATATATTCACATATGAACGACACGCTCGGTTTGATACGGCATGAAAACGACATATGAGGCCAACCGTATGTCAAATTGTACGGAAGGAAAATTTCACTCCGTGAAATACACGGAAAGGTGAGTGAGACGATTTCTTGGTGATGCACACCTGTCCATTAACGAGCGGAAGTCGTTGGTCTTTGAGGACGCAGTCATACAAGATTCGACTGAAATAATAAGCAAGACTGCTGCCACCGAGCTACTCTTGTTTGCTACAAGGATACTGGTCCAGGAAATTAATACGGAATATTATTCGGAATACGAGCAAATATTACGCTATGTCTCCCTCCCTCCAACTTCTTCTGCCCTTGCCACTTGGTACCTTCTTCTTCTCTTGCAACGTACTACGGAAAGTTGTAAACTGTGTACAACGAAAGAGTTTTTTAGGTTGAAATTTCTGACACACAAAACAATGTGTTCCTTGCTATAATAATCCCTGGATTAATGTTCCCCAGATGGCCCCTGGTATACTGAGTCACCGTTTTGAAACAACCGTATTTTATCTATATGTTATCAATATATCTCATCACTGAACATTTTTTACTACGAACTTCACTTCAGGACCCAAATTAAGTCCCTCCCAAAATTAGAAGAAATATGCACGAGTTTTGATATGCTATAGTTGGCACTTGAGCGGATGAGGCAAGGAAGGAACGCCGTATTTTTTATTCCAATTTCTCAGGATGGAACTGATCGGTGACCACAAATTTGCCGTACAAACAGCCAAACTGTTGGATGAAGACTGCAGCAGCCTCGAGTAATAAGCAAGGACTGCTTTCGTTACACACCACCTTTACTACGACTACCTTTCCAAACAGGTAGGTCGGTGAAGTTAGGCTGGCGAGAGCATGCATGCGGCAGGTAAATTTTGAGAACTTGCCTTCATGATGGGATATGGGAAGAAAAAGAATGGTGAGCGAGTGTCAGTTGCTCGATGCTGCAGTTAGGAATAGGAACAGGTAGTAAATGAGATGAGACTGCAATTCTACGTAAGAGATGCGATGCGCTTACATATATTTACTGAATTGCTTGGGTAGTTGAAGGCGTCTTCGTCGTAGTTCTCTCTCATCTCCTTCTTCTCCCTCTCACCGAGTTATTTAAAAAAAAGTCATGCTTGTTCACAACAGAGTCCCACGAAGGAACTTTTTTTAGCTTTTTAAAGCCTGACGAGTGCCTCCAGGTCAGTAAATGCATGTCTGCTTGGCATTACATACACTTGAGCCTTGCGCCATGTAGAGCATTGTTACGCTAGGTTCCGAAGGCTTTCGAGATGAAGAACCCTTTATGTCCTTACATGTGCATGCATAGGAAGACAGACGAAAAGAAGATCAAGTCTGGTTTGTGTAAATGTGTTCAACTTGTTTGAAAAATAAAATGGCAAAGTCAATGATTCAACTATGGTCATATTTTTAATTATAACATATTTATGTATATTATAGCAAAGTCGTACCTATTTCTAGCCAAATGACACCATTATGATATTTATGCAGCACGAGATCAAATAACACTTTTTTAATTGTTTGTCTTCCCATTATGCTCGATTCCCACGTCTCATTCATGCACACAATTATAAATAGTTTGCGACATGTTTATACTGGAAAGTTTAGTTATCTCATCAGATTTTCGACGTCAGCATAAAGTTTCAATTAAATTTAGTGTTGTAATTCGAACCTACGCTATTTGCTGAAGCCATTTTTGCTTGCTAAATACTTTAGGCTGCTGACCATTTGTCTCAAGATTCGGTCTCAGACTACGAAATCTGATCCAGTTTGACGCCGTTAAGTTTATGCTACATATTTATGTCATTTGAATATGTACGTATTTGCTGAACTGATTTGTTAAAAAGCATTGCTCAGTCGTGCCTAGGACTTCAGCCTGATTCAATCTAAAAGTGATTATGTATAAGTGAATACTTAACAAAATGTTTGTAAATTCACTTGTTAATACCCTCGTTCGGGGGGAAATAAACACGGAGAAGGGAAAAGATTGGAAATTTGACGGTGTTCCACATAAATTCAGGCAAGTCCGATCCCCTTCATCAACCTTTATATAAATAAGCATCGCATAATTTGCGTCTCAAAATTCCACGATTTTATTACAAATTTCAGCTTTTCAGTTGAGAAAGGAATATATCTGGTGGGAGTGGACCTGCTTGGCCTGCCCCTCGACAGCAAGAAGGAAAAGGAGGCCACGACGGTATACTTAAGCGTCGTCGAGTCGGACATTTTGAGGAGGAGGAGGTGGGGGCGACCCATGACATTGATGCCATTGAAGGTATTCAACGTGGTTCTCGAGAAGGACAAGCTCACGAGGATCCACTTGCCGTTTCCAGTTCGGATTCAGCCTGAGGTTTGGGTGGATCTTGGCGTCCAGATCGAAGTGAGTTTTGAACTTGAAGAGACGAGATTTTTTGCAGAATAATGAGAACTATATTTAATTGGTTTCCACCGGCTAAGAAAAGTATATTTTTTTACTAGGGGACAAAGACGGCCATCATGAAAGCAAAGGGAGGCGACCAGATACTTGGAGATGACAAGATGGTGGTGTTTCATACCTTATTCAGTAGAAACACTCTTCAAATGCCACAAATACATTATTTGTTGGCCTGAGTTTCTGGGTTCCAAATTTTCCCAACTCTTGTAAATGGTATCAACATGAGAAATATCTAATGGTAGTGGTAGTAATATCCTCCAGCATGTAAATTCATAATACATTTCGTTCTGAGCCAGAACTTCTGACTATGAGATTTTATGAGACTTCTGCTTGTTATGAGTGACTTAACTTGATAAGCACTTTAATTTTAAAATGAATTTGCTAAATCTTACTCTACAAGAGTAACAATATGTAATTCAAAAATCATGGTTTCATAAGTTAAGCAAGTTGACTTGAATAAATTAATCTAATTAGAGTTTTTGGGCATCATCCGGTCAAGGTTTGCTTAAGTACACTACCACCCAGCTTGGCATTTATTGGAAAATTGGAAAATATACTATCACAATCATCACAACTTCTACATATATTTCCAACTGGTTTTGAAGTTCTACACAACCTGTGACGATACATATAAAATCATCGATTCGTGTTTTTGGAGACAATTTTTTGTCACTTCTATATACAACTTCATATCAAATCCACATCGTGCATTCTCCTCATACCTGCATCTCAAAACTACGCTGTCGGCTCTATATTCTACGCATTCCAAGTCGCAAAGAAATTACCCAAATGATGCAGCAATTCATTCCTAACCAAAATCCCTGCTGTAACCTGATACATTATGATCAGTAATTGCTAGAAACAAGACGACCTATCCATTTTCAAAAGCGTGGTACGTATATGAGTAAAAAATAAAGATTCACTTCTCGCAAGTTTAAGAGTGAAACTATCTATAATTATTATTATATGTGCTTGTTTTCCTTCAAGCATTAAATTAATTGCCCCAATTACACAATATGGGAGATGTCATAAAATACACAGAATATGTACAAAGCCTGCATGACCGCTGGGAAGAAATTCGCACATGTACGTATGTACTACATGTGTGTACGCCGAGGCACCCCGGGACGAAATTCATTACATATAGTAAATCATATATAGATTACAATCAATACATACAAGAAGAAGAAGTGAGGAGCATATGAACTTGTGGAGAGAAAAGACAAAAACAAGAAAAAAAATTGAACAGGAGCTTCGAAACTCGTCAAACTACATGTCCACAACTGCAACTTTTACCCCATGGACTGGATCTTCGTTACTGCTGTATTTACACAGAGAACGAATGATTACAACCTTCGAATGGATCATGACAAGCTCATCTATCTTTGGGCAGATCTGGGAGCATGATTAAATTATAAATTTCTCCAAGGAATGCAAAATATGGTAGAACATAACCATTATTATTTTCCACTAGCGAGGGGTGGTGCATGGCGAGGAAATTATTTCAAAAACTTGATTAGTTGGCTAGCCGGCTTATTGCTTCATTGAATAAAAACATGCGTATTGTTTCAATAACTTTTGGCTGAATTGGATAATAAAATGTTTTGCACGTATCTAAATCGGAGAGTGGAATTCGATTTACTTTTTGAATGTTTGGAGAAATTAGATAGTTTCCTAATGCAAAGAGAACTGTTGAACAGTAACTTCGTGCTTGTATGCAGATGATTTTTGCACCAGGCTTTGAAGTCTTTTTTTTATTCGCATATACCCAATCAACGAAGGAGCGCAATAAGTGAAGCACAAGGAAGAACCACTTATTTCTTCTTTTGTCATAAAATCAACTACTTTTAATTTTATTGCACAGTTCCCCATGAATATTAAGAGCAAAAAATGTACGTGAGGTACATGCCGACACACAATGTTAATTAAATAGTGAATGGCAAAATGACAAGTTCTTAAATCTATTAGTTTTTTAAACATTTAAAAAAATTAGCAATTATTTGGTATTAATTTTGAGGTTGTGCATCTTTGTGTAGGGTGCATAATGTTGCCAGTACTAATTGTAAGTATGTCTGTAAATTTTCACTGTTTTTTATATAAAAAAGACCGCAAACTAACCTCAAACTGCTTGAAACTACTTAATAAAAGTTCAGTTCGTAACTAACCTCACTTCAAAATAAAGCGATTAGTTGTTTGTTTGCTTATTGCTAGAAATTACTTGCAAGTTCGCACTTGGTACTTGTGAAACTCAAATTCCTAAGCTGACTTTTTAGATTGTGCGATTTTACTTATATCCACCCACCCACCAGCACCGTTGTAGTAACAACCAAGACAAATTTTAATCGTATTCACAATTTGGCGTTTGTGAGATGTGTCTGCTAACTGGCACTTTACCGATTCCGAGATGACATTTATGGGTTTGAGTATGCATGAAAATTTAGGTCGAATTTTTGATCATCGTCAAACAAAATCATCACCATCATCATCATGGGACTACTCATCGCTGCTTGAGCCTAAACACTTTTGAGTGGTTTGTCGTGCAAACATAATTAGGACAATGATCTACCTTTCTCAGACATGATTTCACATTTCACAACTTCACAATTAATTTATATCTGCTTCATTTGCATTTACATGGACATTTGCCATCAAACACGCCACTCTTCAACATGGCTTTTCCACCAAACGAACCTGTATTTATGTACATACGGATGCCTACGAAATGGGTGTAATATCATAAAGATTTTTTTCTCTGCTGCCTGTGATATACATATAAATATGAACGCATACATTGATTTTTGAGTGTTTATTACTCTTGTAGAGTCAAAGTGTAAAGTTGATCTACATAATTGAATATAATAATTGAAGTTGGCAAGAATCATGATACATAAACATGCAAATTGTTATTTCTTGCACATTCGAGCAGGACTATGTACAATCCAATTTGATACACAAAAGCGATTTCGGATGATATGATAAGCAATATTCTATTTGACTTCCCAGAAACTAAAAGCCGGGATGGTGTGGATGTGTGGTGCGTGAGAAAGCCCTGAGCCGGAATTGGTTGCCGGAAAGATAAGTTATGGTAATTACTTCAAACATGATTCTCGTAATTGAATTTCTTATCTGTTCCTTACAAGAAAATGAGATGACGGCCAATAAGTTATATATGTTGTTGTTGGGCTCTAAATTTTCTGGAAATAAAAGGTTTTGTCACATTGAATTATTGGATAAACGAGGATAGTTGATAGTTAAATAAAGTGTATGAAACGTAAATTGAATACCAAGTAAGTAAGCAGCAGGTTAAAAGCATTTTCATAATAAGAAGCAGAGATTAATTCAAAACCAGAATTAATCTCTGAAAGCCTTAAAAATTGATTTATTAATCTCAAAGAAATTTCTAAAGCTCGATAACAGTAATCGACCACTGTCAAATACGAGAAGAAGGTGACATACTCGAGAAACAAGTATAAGAAAATCCGTTGATGACGAATATAACACGCACTATGCATACATTCACGAAATGACTCTACACGTTTCACAGATTAATGACAACATTTCGATTGGTTTTTGTTAGCAAATGCAACAACATGTGGTTGTTTAGCTCATTTTTAACACCTGTCATTTGCTAGAACGCGCATACAATTGCTTCAAAACTATGTAAAAAAAAAAGTTATGAGACAAATTGTGCTTGATTAAATTGACGTTATGTGTCCCAGTCCACTTTGTGACAAGAGAAAATTGTTTGTCGAGTTTTCTGTGAGTAGGATTTCAATTGGGCAAGAAGCGACAGTCCGCAAAAAGTTATTTGTTGTTAAAGAGACGACGAGAGAGACGAGAACAAAAACGGGATGCGGTGACCGGCTTTTGTACTTATTTAGGTTTCTTCAACGGGAAAACCGCTTAATTTTTCGGACAACACCTGCACTGCGTTATCAACTTATGGCTTTTTGGATCCTCTGTTTGCATATGGCAGCATGCAAAACATAATGAGAACGACATGTTAAGTATATACTCATAAACTCTGATACGCGTACATATGTATTAGGGAATAAATTTTATTAAGCATAATTCTGAAGATTGTTGATGATCCTGGCAAGAGAAGAGTTAACGGGAAATGATATAATCCTCCTTTATTTAGTAAGTAAATAGTACGACAAATGCTTGTCCTACAATTAATGCGGTGAAATTCATAATCGCCATTAAATTTTTTATGTCTACTTGCAGAAAACGGATTTTATATGTCATGATACATTCCTATGTACATATTTTATGATGGATTAATTAAATATTGTCATACAAGTTAAGTCACACAAGCTAAAAGTTTGCAGAAAATGATGCAGATGGGAAACCTGCGATTACAAGAATATTTGTACGATTTTTCGTGGATTTTTCTTTTACGGAGTCAGTACTTTATCATTTTCTCGTACACGCCCAGAGTGCAAGGAGTTCCAAGGTAGTAAACAGCAAGGTTTTAGGTGTAGGGTGCCTAGTGTGTAATTAGATGAATCAAAGAAATCAAACCATAATTTAGCGAGAACATAATCAAGACGGGATTCATTCAAAATTTTGCTAACAAGGCAGAGCCAGCTTCTGCTAATGCTTGTCTATCAGTCATGTCATGGGAAGAACCAGAAGTAAAATTATCTCAAAACTTGACATGCATTTCAATTCTTCTTGTGACGTTTCCAATCTCCACCAACTAAAACTGGATGTATGTACATGGCTCCTTTATTCCTAAAACATTTATAATATTGCAAGAAAAATAAAGCATCTTGTTTTCAAAAAATGAGATTGGGCGTGAACCGTCAAAAAAGAAGTTCACTTTGCGCACATATCTGCAGTATATAGTAAAACAGATAACTATTACATGTTAGGTATGCATGCATGTATGTACTTAAAGCCGCTCAAGTTAATAATTACTGGATGGCAAAGATTTAGCAATTATTTCGAATGATCGGGTAAAGTGTATGAAGTTGCAAAAAAGTGAGTGGATAGTAATCTCAAAATCAGTGCCTTAATGGGACTATTCGTATTTCGTGATAAAAATGCAGATCAAGAACAAAAACTGCAAATCTGAGCAAATGTTGTACTACACGAGACTTTATGTTTTGCATGGCCAAAGTGTTTCTGGGAATGGGTGTGAATCCAACAAATCTTGAACGAAGATTAAATTGGTTGTTGCTTGAATTATTTATTTTGAAATAAATAGAAGAAACATGTATTTTATGAAATACAATCATTTTTCCAGACTGAATGTGTTCACTACAAGTTACAAAATTTTTCATAAACATGAATATGTTGTTGTACATACTGTCCCTCAGGATATATCAGCGTTTATTTACCAGCGGAACGAAGTGCGGCTGAGGTGTAGCTATTGAGATAGATTTGTCCATATAGATTTGTCTAAATATATAATTATGAACTTATTTTTAGGCACTAGAAAGAGAGATTCTGTTTGAAGTCTACACATCGTGTATGTACATCACCCACGGAAAGTCAACCGCTTAGAGAAGCACGAAAATGTCTCCATATTTGCTCCAGAGCAATTCTCAAAGCGTAGTTTTTTTATCGTATGTAAATTCTGATTGGTAGAAAAAGAATATCAATCACAAAATTCAGGAGTAATTTTATGGCTAAATTTTACCACAAAAAATTCTATCACGTTGTGGGATTCAGCTAAAGTACTATTTTGCATGCTGACAAAAGGCAGCAAATGCGAAAAACGTGCTTCTTGTCCAAATCTGACTATGAGAACAAAGTTCATTGAGTTTCGTGCACTTAAACTGTTTAATATTGTAGTGAAGAAGAGGAATCTCGCCTCGAAAAATTCGACTCATGTCCATCCACTTTCGAAAAGGGTGCACCCCACGAAGCCCAGATTTTCATTTCACTCTTTTAATTTACAAGGTCGTTATTACTGTAATAACAACGTGCTGACTGCACACAGTAGAGGACATGAACGCAGAGAGAGAGAGGGTATTACGGGAAGTTGAGTTCATATAAGAAACAGAAAATTGATGAGGCGTGCATTATTAAGCAATTTTATCAAATTTACTCAGCCTTGTAGAACAGCAAATAAAAATTAATATCCAACTTGTAGAAAACAAAAAACAAAATGATGCAATGAGAGAAAATGGAAGAATGCTTTGTTAACAATCAGTGATTTAAGCGGAGAACAATGCCATGTTTCATATGCTCGAAAGAGTGGCTATTATTACAAACAACTCATCCTTTATCATCCACATCGCTTGTTCAAAGTGAGTGTGTAAACCTTCATACAATTCATGGAATGAATTGAATTTTGATCCATCCACAAGAATAGAATTTATGCATGTATGCATTTTACGCAGTGTTGAGTGAAGGCTGCACACGGTCACGACAAATGTATGAGAAATACGTTCCAAATCCTCACCAAGAAAATTACCGGTAAGGGGTCGGCCCTATCGGTCTCGAGTTAATTAAGGAAGACAAGATTATGTCTATCACACATACTTCTGAGAACTCAGGAGTCCTCAGCCTTAGAGCTGTGGATTCAAAGGGAGCATCATATCGTATGCATACTTGTTTTTGTATTCCGTTTCATCTCACACTTAATTAATGCCCTGGTCAAAAATAGAGGCATATTAAATCAGTGAAATCTCGTTGTTTCTAAAGACTGCCCCATTTTTTGTCAGTATGAAGAAAAACACACGGCTGTCTGAAAATTCTCAAATTAATCTTTCCAGTTTTAGGTAGTTACCTTTTGTATCATAATGGGCAAGCAATGTAATTATTTCAAGTCATGGATTAATATGAAATGTCTTATTACAAGCTCCTACATTGTTTGTTTAGGGTTGCTTTTAATCATCACTAGAAAAATCCGGCTATGCGTCATCTTGTTTATACCGCTCGGTCCATCAATGTAATACACGTCAAATATCGCTCACATTCATGTCAAGAAAAATAATTAGAAGATTTGCTCTAGTCAATCACGGAAGTTTTTGGTCGCTCTGTATATATTTAATTGTGTTAATGGTACATATATAACCAAAATGGTGTATGTGGCCAAATATATGTAATATGAAGTATGTTAATATTATGTATGATTAGAAACAAAGAATTTTTTCTAAAGTCGTGACTCCAAGTTTCCATTTATTTTGGATCGTTGATAAATGCGTACACTTTTTTATGCATACATATACCTGCATCATGAAAACTATATTTTTATCTCTGAATTGGGGTTACATAAATAATGGCTCCGGGACGGTAATAAGTTTCTTGTTAGCTTACTTATTGCTAGTTTCATTTTTAATGCGTTTAGCTTTCTGCGTGCTCGTCTCCAACAATTCGCCAAAGAGCTCTTTATTGATTTTATGATATTGTTTCACTGTCTGTGCTCTCTTTAATTTTTCGGGGTCGACAATTTTCTTGGGTTTACTTGCTGGAGTCTTTTTGGGCGCCTTCTTTGTCATTGTCTTCTCCTTCTCTTTCGTGTAGTTTGTCAAGGGTGATGAGCACATCCATCGTACCGAATATGCAGTATTGGCTGTCGATGAAAATGGCGAAATCTGCCAGTTAGCAGGCTTGTTGGCCGAAGAGAGGATTATGGACGAGCTTTTCAAGCAATGGCGGACAATTCGCACTGATAGATGAGCAATTGGTTCAATTACTTTCGCCATTGTGGTCTCCTCCACTGATCGGCATTCACCTGTCAATCAAATTCACTTTGCTTAATTGGTAAAAGTCCAAGATTATGTAGACAGATGCACCTATGCTAATGACAATGTTATGCTATAGTATGTATGTGGCTTGATTTAAGCGTTAATTTGATGGCTACCACATTCGTTAAAGCTTCCTTTTGTGCTGATTGCTAAAAGAGCTTCTCCCAAAACATTTTACTTATAATATAAATATTATATATTGTTTTTACATTTATTTATGTATAAATAATATGAAGTCTGTTGGTATTATGATTAGAAACGAATAAACTTTTTCCAAAGTCGTGACTCCAGTTTCCATTTATTTTGGATCATGTACACTTTTTTATACACATATTACATATACATACACCTGCATCATTAAACTACGCTTTTATCTCTGAATTGGGGTTACAAAATCTCTCCAGTCGTCATCATAACTGACCATCTTCTCTTCTTTACTACGTGGGAGAAAGATAATGGGAACAGAACAGAAGAGATCCGACGCAATGATACTTTTATTTAATCAAAGCAGAATACAAAAGGTATTACATTATCCACGAGTAAAAAGACAATCATCAGCGAGAATCATTGTTGTCGGTCTCTTGGAGAGCGTAAAATGCTTTTAGCCGCAACAGCCACTTGTCCCAGTATTGGTCAACATCTCCAGGCTTGAGTGCGAACGTGTGACCAGGTTTCCCATCCTCATAGGCAATGGCGATAAGACCCTCAGTGATCTGTGGGGGTGGAAACGCAAAAAAGTTTAATCAAATCGGAATTAACCAGCGCCTCCGTTTTTGATTTTCAGTTGCTTATTCTCATTCAATATGTATACAAGTTGATAATAATTCAACTTTAGACCACACTGCTGGAAAGAGATCCCTTTGACCAAAAGAGTGCCCAAAACCTCATGCAAATTACGAAAATCTAATTTGTTCATAAAATGAGTAAAAGTTTATACAGAAGAAGGTGGGGATTAATAGCAAGCAGGTTGAAAATTTCTTGTCATGCGTTCATTTGTGTATATTACAGGGAGGTATAAAAATGAAACGCAGCGAGGGTATTATCAGGGAGAAAATGGCCATGCTATGTTGTCCATTAGAATGAATAATAGTTTTCCACAGGAGAATCCGACATCAAGAAATGAAGAGTCACGATTACGCGATTGAGTGAGACTACCAACCAACAGCTAAAGTGCATCCCTCGAATAAAAGTAACTTCTTCGCGATGAACTACTGGCTACATGTTCAACTACTTTGTTAATACGGTTTCGGATTTTAAACTTTGATCAAGCAGATAGTTGCTAACTGCAGGATACTCGAATCTGGAAATATTGAAATGAAATATGTCGACTGGACAATGTTAGACTTTCTGGTGTAATCGATACGTGTACTTCTGTAATGCTCACTTTGATATATTTCTAATCTTTCATCGCTAATGTCTTCAATAACATTTCTAGTTACGCACATATTTCACCGCAATGTCCAAGGCGTGCAATAAAATCGTCACAAAACTGCGGATAAGATGAAATGGTTTCTTGGCACATAATCTGATACGAATAGAATTCTAATGCAATAAAATGATCAATCTATCTATCTGAGATTGATTTATGGTCCGCATAATAAATCCGACTGGGGAGACAAGCAGTCAAACAATAGTGGAATCTAACTCACCTTCAATGTTCACATACACATCTATATGCGATAATATTAACTGTCTGCCTACATAAATGAAATGGACTGCTGCATATCGAGTCGATATACGTGTGTACCTTGGCATTTTAATCGTCGACTCTATTCAATTCGGGATAATTATACGAATCAAAGAGTTCGAAATTGATGCAATCAACCCGTGCAAACTTTGGTATTCAAATATGGTTGCCAATCATAAAAGATGTGAAATGACTTTTTAATGTATCGATGATTTGCTGTTGATTTGAATCTGATGGAGATGAA
Organism: Folsomia candida; assembly: GCF_002217175.1. Classification (NCBI taxonomy): domain Eukaryota; kingdom Metazoa; phylum Arthropoda; class Collembola; order Entomobryomorpha; family Isotomidae; genus Folsomia; species Folsomia candida. Next base: position 15,899,001 of record NW_019091194.1, on the reverse strand, counting down.
CGGGAGTAAAAAAGAAATATGCAGCCAGCTCTTCTTCTTGCTCTTCTCCATTTAAGTAAGTCGAGATTATAGATCGATTGATTACTTACCTTTGGAAGTGAGTAGTTTTGATCATAATTGATGGCACCTATGTACGAAGCGATCTGGAGAGGCGTATCGTAAGTCATCGAAACGAATGGCTTTTGTTTTATAGAAGTTTTCCAATCGATTACGACTAATTTGTTCCTATTTAGAATTATATAATGTTACTTAATAACTAAATTCTTAATTGCTTTCTTAACTCATCCTTCATTAATTCAAAGCATAACATGTTTTACAAAATGTGAGCGTCTCACTCGAACAAAGCAACACAATCCACAATCCCACAATATTTGTGAATGGGGTGAACAACGCTGCTTTCCAAGACGAGTACCTTTTCCACCAAGGGCAAAATATTCGTCAAACTTTTCCAATGTCCAGCTATTGACTCGGGCACGACAATTTCCTTCATCGGAGTCCCACGGAGGAAAGTTTCAATATTGCTGTGCAGCATTTTTCCGTTGTTCAGCATATCTACATACAAACACGAATAAAAAGAAAGATGAGGAATACAAAATGTGATTTTTTATTATTCATATTTATATATCCGATGCAACGCCACAGATTCATCCGTCAGCATATTTGATTTAAACGGTGAGCGAGTCAGTCAATACCACCAAGAACGTAACCAGCTAGACAGACCAGCAGAATGCAGAGTCGAGGAAATTCTTTCCGAGATCTGTCAGCATTTTATCACTCACAAGCCAAGAAAAACAAAGGATTCGAATGCGTCTGAATTGAAATTGGAGCAAATACTTTTTTGCACATGCAGACAAAAAGCACATTTTGCATACTCTGTTATTCTAATTTGCATATGTACTATCGTCACCCACATGTCCTGAATCATTCACAGCAAGTAAATATTATACCTAGATCACCAACTAGCTACATAAGTAATTTATACATGGCTACTATCCTCCTTACACAGACAACCATGATGCGAATACTTGGCAATGTCATTCATTTCAAATTCCACTTGGTAAAAAAGCTCGAGTCATTCTTCGTACACGAGATTGACTGTTGCATGCACATTCTTCAAGAATTCTGACGGACATGCTCGCAAAAATTAAAAAAATAAGAGAATGATGATGCTTCGACAACCAGCAGAAAAATAGGTAAAACTCCACTTAAATAACTTATGTACGTACATATATAAGTATACACCGCATGTACTTGACTATCTGGGCTTTATTTTTCTACACCATTTGATAACTACTGAATCAGCGAAGAATTTCCTATCTCATGCATGCTTGAGGTAAAAGAAGTCAATTTGGAGCTTGTGACCAACACCTCGTAGAAAAAGTAATCCGGCTTAAGCTGCTGAAATTCTCTCGCAATCGCATTTTAGCAAATGGAACGGAATGACAAGACGAAACAGGGCAATAAACTTAATCTTAGAATGAATTCTACCGCATTGTTGATTATGCATCCTTCTTACATCCTTTAGGATTTGGCATTAAGTAGTTCGTGCTAGAGAGCGAGTCACCATCTTTTTGGCGTACATTATTCACCTCAGAGGACAACACTCACTCCCCTCCTTTCCCAATTCCACCTCAGGAAAGAAGAACAGGAAAGCTCTTTGGGGTTCAGTTCGGTGACAAAGAAGTGACTTCACAATGGGATTAAATTAGCATCAACACAATCTCACGTAACATGACATTAAGACCGAAACAAGAGTACGTAAGAAATGCATGCACAAGACTTTGTGGAGACGGGCAGAGAATAGGAGGAAGTGGAAATGCTCTCCTACTTACATAGGCATTCAAATCGATGGATGGTCATCCTTGTCGTCATCATCATCCACTGTTTGACTGCTTTGTTTTGTTTCAAAACTAAATATGTACGTGTACATGTACTTGAAAACCATTGTCTTTTTCCGTCCGATTGAATGAAATTGTGTTGAGCCAGTCTTGTTAGGTTTTTTTTCCTACATATTTATAGCATATCATCATAATCATGGGTGGACGGACGGACGGATAAACTAGGGTTCTAAAATTGAAATTAGCATTTATTTGTTGCATTACATTGTATTCACTCGACAAATACGCCTCATGCCTGAGTGACTGATGTGGTGTGTGGGATATGCAAAATAATTGGACAAATTATTCTCATATGTCCATGTGTGTCTATCATTGCAGATTTCATGTCAGTTTATTTCACCTTCGTGTCTTTTTAGCAACTGCCTCAGGAGCAAATGTAGGAAGCGCGTTACGGTGACTGAACTAGTCGTACATGTTGTTGTCCCATTTACTAACTAGCTGCTATTTATAGCTGTGCGACTGTCAAATTTAGATAAGAAAATCCACAATGGGATTTTGATATGTCTGTTGCCCGCAAGGAAAATAAATAGCTATGAGCACAACCAACGTCAAAAAATGCTTGCGGGTGGTGGTTGGTTGGTCATTATTCCTTCAATGAAGGGCAGGTATTCAGCTATTCGGATATTCAGTAATTATGGATGTTCAGATGCGTACACAAAATCCAACAATGACGCAACATACACACAGTAAATCAAATGTATTCAAAACCACCAATTGAATAAGAAAATAATGTCATGTTTCAAAATTAAAGTCATGTTGGAAGCGTGAAAACATGAATTAAAAGATTTGCATACAGCTCAGATCTTGAATATATTTATAAAGAAACTCCAACTAATGGCACATCGTATATATGTAAATTATCCACTAAAACTGTGCATGTACTATGCTCGAATATGCACCGATATACAAGTACATACATATGTGTAAGCATATGTATATATGCAAATGTGCTTATTCACATCACAGGAGACAGTAAATTGATAATAGGCTTGAGCAAAATAGCTCATAAAAATAATTGGTTAATGATTGATGATCAGCATGATGTATTTGCATTGCAAATTTTATTAATCCTTTCTCCCACACACAAGCTGCAAGATTTTGACAATCTTACTTCTTTATGACAATACTAGTTTCCAACAACAAAACTGCGAGACAAGACTGTTGCAAATTCAACCAAATCTTAACTTTACAGAGCAAATCGCCATCGGGGTCCGTTTTACACGAATTCACAATCAATTGTAAAATATATGTACATACTGAGGATGAGCAAAGTGTACTTTTTTATCATAGCCGACAGAGATGATTTTTTTTTACTAATTCTAAGCGAATAAAGTCGCAGTAAACTGTCAGCTTGGAGAGCGATCGTGAGATTTAAAAGTTTTTGTCCTTTAGTTTAACTTCATGCCGTCTGTCATAATTCGCAGAGATGTTACACGTAATTTGCGTGAATGTTTTTTCCTTTGCTTAAAGAAACACTTTGGTGTTCAACCATACAGCAAAAAAGAAATAATATTTTGTATGATGATCGTGTGCTCTACTGTGACTGAGAATCATCGGATATTTGACCGCCTCGTAAAAAATGGACGAGACACACAAGCGTCAAATGCAAATATGCTGCTAAATGCAAATACAAGTAATACATATTCCGAAAACGGACACCATAATAAGTTATAGACCACGAATTGGGATGACCGACTTACTTTCTTTGTAGGCAAGGAATCCTTCTTCACCCAATTGAGAAATCATCTTAGCCTGCCATCGTTCCAACGCTGCAGCTTGTTCTTTGGGCATTGTCGAGCTTAGGATTTTGGAAACGCTGGGTAAACGTGGAATAGAATTCACGGCTGGATGATGATCGGATTTGATGTCATCATCAATATCATCACTCGTCTTTGGGGAGCTGTACCTTGATGATGATCTTGGAAATGGGATTGAAATGATTTGGTGGTGCTTTTCGAGTTTCTCATCTTGTTCTGGGACAACATGGCCGTCGTCCAAAATCGGGTTTAAATAGTAATCATCATCCCTGAGTGGTGGCTCCGAGACTGCAACAAGTTTCTTCTTGGTCTTCTTAGGATTAGTTTCCTTTTTAATGCGTTTAGCTTTCTGCGTGCTCGTCTCCAACAATTCGCCAAAGAGCTCTTTATTGATTTTATGATATTGTTTCACCGTCTGTGCTCTCTTTAATTTTTCGGGGTCGACAATTTTCTTGGGTTTACTTGCTGGAGTCTTTTTGGGCGCCTTCTTTGTCGTTGTGTCCTTCTCCTTCTCTTTCGTGTAGTTTGTCAAGGGTGATGAGCACATCCATCGTACCGAATGTGCAGTATTGGCTGTCGATGAAAATGGCGAAATCTGCCAGTTAGCAGGCTTGTTGGCCGAAGAGAGGATTATGGACGAGCTTTTCAAGCAATGGCGGACAATTCGCAGTGATAGATGAGCAATTGGTTCAATTACTTTCGCCATTGTGGGCTCCTCCACTGATCAGCATTCACCTGTCAATCAAATTCACTTTGGTTAATTGCACTGAAATATAATTTAAAATTACAGCAGATGAAAAAGTAGCCGGCATAGAAAGGAAATTGTATGCAATGGAATCAATCAATTGGATACAAGATTAGTTAAGTCGCTGCTAATGGAGTTTTTTGTCAGGCTCCCTAAATGGACATGCAATGGTAATCCTTCACCCGTAAGGAACAACCAATTCCTGAGTTCATAAATAATACATTGTAAACGGCAACACAAGGAGAGAATTAGTACATTCATCAAAGCTTTGGGTCATATGTATAAGCATGCAGTATGCATATAACAGTGGTTCCATTGGACAGTAAAAAATTACTTTCATTACCACCGCAATTAACCACCCGTAATCTTTTGCTTCTGGTCTGTAGTTCTGTTGTTGAAGGGAGATCTTTTAGTGACAACTTATTTTAAAGTCTCAATTTGAACCGATGTTATTTTGAGCGAAAACCCACAGTGAAAACTAATTTTGAGTAATTTTAGCTTTTACTGTATAATTATTGTCAAATATGAAAAAAACGCTATAAGCAAGCTCAAGCTGTTCAGCTAAGGAACTAAGACGCTTCATACAATCAACCATTCTGTTGACTTTAATAATTTTACCACTTATGCAGAAGTCGGAATTTAAATTTTAAAGGACGATAGCTTGCTGCATTACAGGGATTACACGTTCGCCAAGCTAGAGATGTGGTGGACATGACATTATGACATTGGGCTAGAAGGTTAGAAGTTTTAGTAAATTAAAAGCGTGGGCCATTTGGCTAATTTGACGTTGACAAGACATGACGCTCAAGTACATGCGATAAAAGTCCAAGATTATGTAGACATATAGACAGTGCATATATGTGAAGGACAATATTCTGCTATAGTACGTAAATAGCTTGATTTAAGCGATGATTTGATAACTTCCGTATATGAATAAATTACAAAGCATCTTCTAATGGAATCTAATTTTCTAAATTCAAAGCCAGAATTTAACAGGGTATTTTACGGGGGTTGTGGGTCAAGGAAAATTAATTCTCAGTACATTAAATTCTATATTGGTGCATTACACATTTATTTTGGGAATGATTTACTACGTGATTAGTCAGCTCATCAAACATAGTAAAAAATATTTTCACAAATGTGAATGGTCAATTTTGATGAATATTGATTTAAGTGCGATTTGAAATAAACCGATAACGTAACACCATGAATTTGTGTAATAACAATCAAAATTTTAATCGCCTCACACATATACTGCAAATAACAAAAGCTACATTATTGTAGTTAAAATATGTACCACATGTTTAGACATATTATCAGTATCTGTAATACGACAAAAACTAGCTCATAAAGTGGCAATTTAAACGAGCTTAGTTAAGTTTACACATTGGACTTTCGTTTTTTATCCAATTTTTTCTGCATAGTTTTTACTTTCTTTTTGAGATTGTCAACATCAACCTCGTCATTGGTATTGCTTTTAATTTTCTTAGAGGAGGAAGAAACTTGGGGTTCAGGTGGAGCTATAAAGGCGGAATTTCTTTTCGCCTCACGCACTTTGGCTGCTTCTAATTGCTTCTCTTTCTTTTCGAGGTACTTTTTCATTTTTCGTTCTTTCTCTTGTAAAAAGTAGTCACCAGACTGAAGTTCTTTGTCAACCTATACCAATATAAATCGTAGTCGTGAATCGAATTTTTTAAAATCCAAAGCACTGCTTTATTTGTTGAATAAGATATATATAAGTACCTTGCTTTCTGGTTGAGGTGGTGGGAAAGGTGTGTATGGCTTTTTAATCTTTTTCTTCTTTGGCTCTTTTCGCTTGCTAAGTGTCTTAGATTTGAATTTGGGTAGGAATCGTTCCCAATTTTCATCCTTCAGCTTTGGATCCTAAATTATCATTATCATCAGAGTTATTACATAATCTGAAAACCAAAAGCGTAACAATAAATATAAAGCCATCGAAACTTACTTTCATGAGTTCCTTTTTAATCATCAAAGTTTTGACGTGATATATTGGATGAATATTTTTCATGGTGTCCTCGGAAATTCTCCGAACCTGAAATAGACATACACATTGTCAATGCATTGACTAACGATATGGACGAATTTGGTTGATAATAAACTAACTGAAACTGAGTGAACCACAAAATATACTTGGATGAACTACTAACATGGAATTCTGAGATACTGATATTACTAATATTGTAGTAATTACTAATGCTTGAAAATTAAAAGTCAAAAAATAGTTTTGTCCAACCCTGCGTTCATTCATCATTTACCTGTTGCAGCCCTTTGTAAGGTCCAACTGCTGAAACGGTGTTACCCTGCACTAGCACGTAGCAATTCGTCAGTAATTCGATTGCTTTAAGCGTTGCCCCGCTGGGTCCGATGAGTCTTTGTCTTCTCCGTACAAATCGTTCTCGATTCCTCACCAAGCTTCCAATTTTTACAATGTCAGCGCCCATGTCATCCTATTGAAACAAGTCAAACGTGCAAAGTTATACATGAATACCCACGAAATGGTCACTCCATTTTACCTGAAGGACTTTCATTGCTTGTTCGAAAGGAACCGATCTGGCCATCAGTTTAATCATATCTCTCGCTTTAACAATGATATAAGGATCCCAAGTCTTCCTCGTAGTTTTAACTGTCATACTTCCTTCGACAACATCCAGCTCTCCTTTTAAATCGTACTCTATAATGGTTAAATGGTTAATATATTTTGGCAAATGTGTCATATTTAACGTATAACATACCTGACAAACATTTTTGCACCAAGGGCCAAGCTTCTCTTAAATATTTTTCTCGGTATTTCGGAAACAAAGTGGCAAAAGAACTTTCATCCGCAAGCCCATTTGGATTATCTTCTTTCTTAAACTCTGGAATTTTCATTTCCCAAGCATTGTCGATGGGACCGTGCGTCTTCTTCTCGTCATCACTCCCTTCCGCCATTTTATTAGAATCTACCAATGTCAAGTACACAAACAAAATTGCAATTCTTTGTACTAGTGCTGGTAGCTATTTAACTGTCTTGAGTTCTATACGGCAACTTGTGAATAAAGTCCTAGTCTAACCCCGGATTTCAATTCAACACTGTCTTGACCTGTTCAGGAATTAGTTACTTCTAGGATGCCAAACACAGCAAAATTCCCGTGCAAATGAGGACAAGGCCAACTTTGTGGTATTTATTACTCTCTTCACTTTGTCTTTCAAAGAAATACCCGTCAGCAAAATATGTGACGACAAATGTCATTGTATTGGTCAGTGGCCCAGCAATGGAAAGGTCACAAAAGCCCAAGGCGTAGTAATACAGGAGTGAGCCACACTGGTTGAGGCCGTATGTCGAAAGGTATTTCCAGTTTTGAATAAGAAACTTGATCTCCTCCCAGAAATTGCGAATCCAAGAGTGTGACTCACTTTCACACTTTTCAATCCCTTCAGAACACTTTTTCATGAGAGCGTTGGTGACTCCCCATAATATGGCGACCAATGGGAGGAGAATGTAGTGGTCGAGCATTGCAGTGGTTTACAAGAGCAAGGGGTGGAGAAAGCCATTAAAAGAAAGAAGACGTCGACATCGATGGATAGCAAGATGGTCAACCTGTGGCATATCACATATAAGAGAAGGGGAGGAGGGAGGGTATGAGCCAGCAGGTAGAAGAATCAGTGAGGATGGGAATATCCTGTGACCTCGACTGACCAGTGACCAATCAATGTGTTTGTGTCAACCTGCCACAAAAAGAACCCGTGTTTGATGATAGTATTAGTGAAAAAGTGGAAATGAGCTGAGAATTTTGTGTTTTTGGATTGAGTATCATTTCATGAGTATGAAATGTAATTTGGACTGTAAGGTGAAAGCAGAGTAATTGGCTACACACTGAATCAAATGAATGATAAAAATGAAATGCAAGTTTCTGAAGGTTTAGATTAGATTTAACTTTTCGTAATTATTAGGAAGACATGCGATTTGATTTCAAATTGAAATTTTCAATGGTATAACAATTTAAATATTTTTAACTATCGATACAATTGCAATAAACAAAGATGAAACGGTTAAAAAAATGCAATAGTAGACAAATTATTTTAGAATTACCTGATTTAAGTGCAAGCTACTTTTTCACGGTGTAACACAAAATGTAAATTGCCCCCGTAAACTGAAGTTTGAATTTCAAAGTTTATGATGATATGATCCTTTCGCCACAGACTCTAAACTATTCTGTAAAAACTCACTTATCTTAATTTTTGTGGTACAACAATTAGCAAGATAGAAATTAACAATTACTTCAGAATTAAAAAAAAATAAGTAGCACGTGTTGGAATTTTGATGAGGTGGAGAGTGAGAATCGTGACAGCCGCTCCTCGCGGGGCACTCAGCGATGTGGGAACTGGGGTGAAAGCCATGAGTGAAAGCTAACAATTTTCATTTCATCTCTGAACCGAAAGTGAAGACGCTAGTTATTTTATTTCAGTCTGATTAGTGATGCCTGCCGAGTCCACTTAGTAGATAATAGTAAACATAGTATATTTACTATTATGTATAACATGCAGTACAACTAGTACAAGGAAGGACAGTTATAATATTCAGAAAATGAGAGTGAAAGTAAATAGAAAAGATTGGCATATAGAATATGATGTTATACAGTTAATGTAACAAATTCATTTTTTAAAGAATATATACTGGAAGCGAAATGTATCACATTATTAAATGGGGTCGTGACTAAATTCTATAACTTATTTTGTTTTCTCCTCAGGTACAGTGACAACTTCATTAACAGCGTCTGTGACCACCTCGGTTACAGCGTCTGTGGCAAATTCGGTAACAGCTTCTGTGACCACCTCGGTTACAGCGTCTGTGGCAAATTCGGTAACAGCGTCTGTGACCACCTCGGTTACAGCGTCTGTGGCAAATTCGGTAACAGCTTCTGTGACCACCTCGGTTACAGCGTCTGTAGCAAATTCGGTAACAGCGTCTGTGACCACCTCGGTTACAGCGTCTGTGGCAAATTCGGTAACAGCGTCTGTGACCACCTCGGTTACAGCGTCTGTGGCAAATTCGGTAACAGCTTCTGTGACCACCTCGGTTACAGCGTCTGTGGCAAATTCGGTAACAGCTTCTGTGACCACCTCGGTTACAGCGTCTGTGGCAAATTCGGTAACAGCGTCTGTGACCACCTCGGTTACAGCGTCTGTGGCAAATTCGGTAACAGCTTCTGTGACCACCTCGGTTACAGCGTCTGTAGCAAATTCGGTAACAGCGTCTGTGACCACCTCGGTTACAGCGTCTGTGGCAAATTCGGTAACAGCGTCTGTGACCACCTCGGTTACAGCGTCTGTGGCAAATTCGGTAACAGCTTCTGTTACCACCTCGGTTACAGCGTCTGTGGCAAATTCGGTAACAGCGTCTGTGACCACCTCGGTTACAGCGTCTGTGGCAAATTCGGTAACAGCTTCTGTTACCACCTCGGTTACACCGTCTGTGGCAAATTCAGAAGTACTTTCAGGAATTAATTCGGTTGTGAAAAGTGTGTCTAATTCGGTGCTATCGCTTGTAGCCAACTCATTAACTTCAGTGACCCCAGTTGTAGAACCCGTAGTCAATTCTGAGACTAATTCGGTGGTCACGACATCAATTTCAATATCGGTTGAATTAGTGACATCGGTTATTGCATCAGTGGTGTCCTCAACTGTTTCGTTGTCAGTTTCGGCTAAATCTTCACCTACAATGTGGGTGGAATCCTGTGATGGTTGAGAAGTTGGCGTTCCGATGGGTACAACTCCAACCGGCACATTACAGCATTTCACTCGTACATTATTTAAAGCCGTGTCATCTCCTGTAAATCATGTTATTATGCAATGAAATATCAGCCACCCCTCGTCGTTAAATAAAAGTTTACCGAATCCTTGATGATACTCGACCTGGGTCTGAATTCCACAAATACCTTGACCAGGTTCGCACATTTGAGCTTGGGTGTAAGCACTGGAGCGATACACGTGACCACTGGGCTCTCTGAAGCCTTCGAGCTCTTGCCCGTCGGCACACAGCAGCTTAAAGTTGACTGCGGCCACGTCATCCTTGTTGCGCCCCTGGTAGGTTTGCGACATTAACTGGAAACCTTCAGCGTACGTGGTGCAGTATTGTGGCTTCTGATATCTTCCAAACGGTCCTCTGAAGCTAGAAATATCCTGCACCGACTTGAAAATTATGTTGCCACAAAACATTTTTATAGCATTCACAGCAGTATTGTCAGGTCTGCGTCGATGTGCTTCCACCTTTAGCTGAAACCCAGTCACCAGCAGACCATCCGTACAATTCTCAAATTCACCCCAGTGCCCGAAATTTGTGACCAGAGGACTTTGCAAGATATGGTCTGCGTTAACAATAGTTAACACAACAAGCATAATAAGTGCCTTCGTTATCATGATGATGCTTTCTGAATTATTTTCTACTAGTTCTACCTTCTCCGAGTCGATTTCGGGTATTTATACACTATCGCAACACTACCAAATTTGCTAACTGCTCTACATCACAGTTGGATAAAATTCAAGGGAACAGTTGGTGGGAAGAGGTCACAAAGAGGTCTATGAAAACAAGGAGAGTGCGAGTTATGAGAGGTGACAACATACCGAGAATATTTTGCAAACAGATATGTGGATGCTGATTGACGGTGGTTTTACTAATATGCAATTGTGAATGTGAACTGAATAATATGGAATATTCCACAGCGTCTCAGTGGGAAAAGATTCTAATGAATATTCATTTCCTGCAATGTCATATTCCAACAATTTTACATCAATGCACGAAAATTTTCATGCGATCATGGTTAACCAAAATAGAGTGCTAGGTAAGAAATAAGGAATATATTTACTATCGACAACAATAATGACATAATTGCACTTAGAATTTTGTATGTTAATCATAGAGAATTTAATACCATGTCCTGGAGTGTGATTACAATATACAGCAATAATTATTAATTCCATTTTCCCTTTGTTGATATACAAACAATCATTAGGAGCTATAATTAAACCTTTGGTAAATGTCACAAAGAATAAATACGCTAAGCATTGCAAGCCAAATTACGATATCACATTACAAACGAAAAAGTTGGGTATGGTTCTCAGCTACTTAAATAACGCATCGCTTGTCTATTCTATACACAAATATAAAAATATGCGATTCCTAGTAAAACACGTCGATCGTAAACCTTGAATAATTTGTACAAGAAGAGAAAGACATTTTTCATTCCATATTCGCTTCTAGAATTTTTTTGAGATGCATTTCCATCGCATGCTGCGTTGCTCTGTGACCTTTTTTGAAGGCAATGTCGAATGCGGTATCCCCAATGAAATTAGGCTTTGTCATCGATGCTCCGTGAATTAGTAGTTCACTGACACAGGCTGGTTGGTTCTGATATGAACAAACAAAATACATGAATTAGATCACAAACAAGATATCAATTTGATTAGCAAAATACTACATATAATTTATGACGATAATGGAGTATTATCCACCAGTTAGATAGATCATAAATGTCAGCCTTTAGTGTGTGTATATGATAAAAGTATAATGCTACGCATACAATTTGAACAAGACGTCCTCCGGGAACATTATTACCACGAGCGGGCAAGATATAATCCACATAATCCACGATTACTAAATGTCAAGTTTGTCAACTAATCGTAATTTAAAATCGTGATTTTATATCTTGTATCAAGGTACGCTTAAGAGAAGCGGCAGCGTAATAAATATAGTTGCCTTGATTTTGTATCTTATATCTCGTCGGAGAAATTATCTTCATTTGTATTTTGCCCACCCCCAGGGATTACTACTGGAACATGTCGTTGTTGAAGATGAAAAGGGCGAACCTAAAGCTTTTTGCCCTTTTCATTCCTTAATAACAATGTTTTTGTAACTCAACAAAAATTCGAGAAAGGGGAAGGAATTGCTACATACGTAATGGGCTGCATGCATTAGCGCCGTGTTTCCAAACTCGTCCTCCGCTTCCAATTCTGCTCCGCTCGAGAGCAAATAATTCGAAACGTCGACGTGACCCTTGGCAGCAGAAAACATGAGGGATGTCTGTCCATCTGGTCCAGTCATATTAACATCCACCCCCTTATTGACGAGCATTTCAGCTATGCAAACCTTCCCGTGAAAGGAGGCCCACATTAAGGCGGTCAATCCATCAGAGTCCAAACTATTCACATTTTTATCTGTAAACCATTAAGGGTAAGGGAAAATGAACAACACAATATCATGGAATACATAATACAGCGCTATAAATTATCTTACCGTTAATATCTGTATCAAGTAGACTTCCTTTAGCTGCTTTCTCTTGAAAGGTTAAAGGTTGACTCGGAGCAGCATCTCTACCCAATGTTTTAACATTTCCACGTTGCAAATTGGTCAAGATTGTTAAAGGCTGAAAATACCATCCAAATTAGGATAATTGAATAACTGAATCGTTAAAATTTGCATTACGAGCGACCATACCTTGTACGGTTGAAATGCACTGTTTTTGGAACCAATTTCCAGTGGAGATTGTTGTTGTTGCTGTTGTATATGTGGGGCTGGTGGCTTCAAGTCAATTGAGTCAATTTCCACAAGCACATTGAGATCAAAATCTGATGGGCACTCCGGCAGTTCAGGAATCTCCTGCTTAATTGTTGCTTCAAATCCAGGGTCCATCAGAATGTGAATTGGTGGTAAAGTAGTAATGTATGCCTATAATTCTTAGGTTTCTGTTGCTTTGTACTTTGTTCGAGATGTGTATCCCAATCTTTGATGGTGGTTCTTGTCTTATCTCTTCTACCCCCCACAAGTTGTGTAATGGTTAGTGCCAAAAATTTTCGCAAACCTAATGGCACTAACCACGCACCTTATCAAACCTTCAGCACGCAAACTTATTCTGTCAATTCCAAACGTAATACTTTTTATATTCGTTCCTCCATTGATATTTTTTCAATTAATTTACGAGAGGATTTCCATAAAATCTTGGTGAGAAACAGCAGCAGCCTTTTACAAATGTTTCATCCAGAGCCCATATAATGCATTTTGAATATTAGGCGGACTGGTGGTGTTGTGTTTTGTCCGATTCGTTGTCAATGTCAGGGTTATTCGTGCCGTCGGGAACTCATCTCGTCTCTCGTCTATTCAACGGAATACAACGAAAAGTGGTCTCACACTGCATAAGTAGGTAGCAGTTTTGTTATGTGTTGCTTCTTCTATGCATAAAAGAGAGGATCATTTATATTATTTTATTAGCAAACCCTCTCCATCCTTAAATGTATGTGGAATAAAGCTGCTCTTCATTGCATAACATTTTTCTTTGGTGTGGACTCATGTTTTTGCTCGTTGAATTCAAGGTCTTACTGTCAATAATTCATTTGGGTGATGTTTTATACACAAATTGCAATGCAAGAAATACATTAATAAGCGCGTAATACGTGTGCATTAAGAAGGCTTGCGTAACATGCAGAAAGTGAATCTTGTTTAAAATTGAGTCATGCTTGAGTATAATGAGGCAGCTAAATAACAATTAAATTATTAGTTATCTTATGGGATTCTCATTGAATATAGAATATAGGTCAGCATTTTGATTTCGTTTAGTCGTGCCGTCGAAATTGCATTGCAAGAATCAATTGCAGTGGAAAGTTTTAGATACATTTATTATAACAATGGAGAAAGGGAAAGGAGAATCGAGAATGTGAGTTTTGTCATGTTTTCTTCCTAGTTTTATGCATGTGCATAGACCGGGTATGTGTTATTATAAGTACGTTTTGAGGGAAGTTGAGACGTGTGGAGAAGTGCGTAGAAAGTCCTATCTCATTTCGTGAGCTCCAGCACGTCATGATGAAAACACAACCAGGATTGCATCTTCTCATATAAAAGTCTCTCCGTCCCCACAGCTTCAACATTTGTTTCTTCGAATTCGTGTCGTGTCTGCATCCGAAAAGAGTTTTTTCAAAAGTTTTCAAGAGGGGTGCTGGTTATAAGATATTAAGGTAATTTAAGTTTAACGTAATCCTCTTTGGCTTGCACTTAAACAAATAGTACAACTCAGTAATTTCATTTCTTTCGTTTCTCCCAGAGAATGAACTGCAATCGGGGGTTGGTCTCGATGGCTCGTCAAATGATTTTGACGCCAAGACGAAATTTTTTCACTCGACGATCTCCTTGGGGTTTGATCGACCTGTCCAAGCAAATGGAAGACATGGAACGAAACTTTGCTCGAATTGAACGTGACATGAGTGCTGCTTTCCGAGATGGACCTTTTGGATCTCATTATCCCTTCAAAGTTCACAGATTTTTTGAACCTTCGTCCAGATTTTTCACCCCACTCATCGAGGGCGAAACAAAGGTTGGAGAAAATGGAGGAAAGTATGTGGTCAAGATGGAGCTGGGAAAAGACTTCAATCCAGAAAACGTCAAAGTCTCCCTGAAGGATCGAGTGTTGACCATTGAGGCCAAGTTTGAGCAAAAGTCGGAAGATGGAAATTCTCGAATTTATCAAGAAATCTGTAAATCATTCACACTTCCCGAAATGGTAAAAGTGGAGGAAGTGAAGAGCTTGTTCACTCCGGAGGGAGATCTGCTCATTGAGGCACCACTTCCGGAGGTTGAAGCCCCCAAGCCAAAAGAAATCCCCATCTCGGTGGAAAACAAAAAATAAGTTGTAGTCGTAACAGGAAGAGGACGATTTATTTAAATAAATTATTCTTAAGCAAACCTGTTATATTATAGTTAATCCGATATTTTTCTTAAACCAAAAAGTGAGTCGTCTAAACACAAGCACATTCATAAAATATAAAATACACTTTTGGTTTTAGTGCGTAATATTAATTGACTTTTACTGGGAATTTATTTTATGTGCAACTGGTAAATCGATTTGTAAGAGTCTAACAAACACTCGAGACTGATTTGAATAAAAAATCGTAGAAAAATTGCATAGTTGTTTAATTAGTTTCATCGCATCCATAACCCCAAGCGTATACTAGAATATATATACATTGACAATAAAATCAAATTTTTGTCATATGTAATGTAACCATAAAATATGTGGTCATTGTTCCATCCTACAGAGTGGGACATGAAATTGCTAGTTATTATCGCGCATACGTTATATATTTGTATTATATGACGACATATTTTCTTGGATTGCAGTAGCTTGCTTTTCTCATGATATATGTAATCAATCTTTGGATGTACGAGTGGTTTTTCGTTTTTCGTGGTGTTTCATCATTTGACTTTAAACAGAAGCATTGCAAATTGTAATTGCAAGTTGACTAGCAGTTTTCTAAAGTTAATAACATACTGCGTGGTCGTCTTCTCAGCAATATGTCAACCTCAAGGTTTTTGAAGTATATAAAAACTGATTGGAAAACAATACTTGAAAAAGTAAGTCTAGAATTACTATTTGCATTTTTCTTACTGTCTCATGTGTAAATACTATAACGTTGAATTTGAAGATCAACACGGATGCATTTGCCTCAGAAAAATCGAAAATTGGAAGCAGGCCTGCCTACAGTACGGCAACCGCCCCAGTAATAAAGACATCGCCAGCACTTGAAATGTCTCAAATCCCGTCGGAGGTTAAACAACCAAGCAGTAACTTGGATCCAACAATCATTCAAAGGGCGTGGAAATCGGCTCTACCAAACCTTGAATTAGTAAACCAGCAGAAATCGTCAACTTATATGGAGGTTGCCAAAGCCATTGCAAAAGATGCACAATCATTAAACTCGAGACTAGGAAAAGTGACGAAACATGTGGAAACTGTCGGATCAATTATTGATCGACTTCAATCAGATGACCTCAAAGGTGAAATGAGCAAAACGGTTTCCAAAAAGTCGTTTTCGTCGGGTTTAGTTTCTATTGGGTCGGCGTTATACTTTCTATTCGTAGAATATTTTCCCCGGTTATTCAAACTTTTTGGAAGTAATGATTCTCAAGATGACTAAGCCAAACACTTATTATTAATGTCCTTTTAATGTATTCTATTTGAAACAAATTTTGTACAAATTGACGCTGAATGTAAAATAAACTTGTAAATATTTTTGTTTAATTCTAATTTTCTAATCACTTCCACTAGCACTGTGTGGACTACCACCACCACCAGATTTTCTAGTAGTAGTATCACTGCCAGCCTTATCATCTTCTTCTTCCTCGTCAGAGTCCTTGAGCCGTTTTGCCTTCTCCAATTTCCTGGCTCTAAATCCATCATCTTCGTCGTCATCGTCAGAATCATCGCTCGAGTAAATGTGAGATTTGCTCTTGGCTCCTCCACTCCCACCTGGCTTAAACCGATTTTTGATTGCCGAAATAGAAATTGCATTCTCATCATCGTCATCATCATAGTCATGTTCCAAATAACTTGCGGATAATCCTCTTCCTGATCCACCTGCAGCCCGTTCTCGAACCCTTCTTTGCTTGCTTTCACGCTTAACAGAAGCGCGAAGCTTGTCCTCTTCCTTTTTCATCATCAACTCTCTTTGGGCGTCAGGATTATGACCAACAGGGCCAGATAGGACTTTTATTCCCGACGTCTTCTGAGACCTATCTGCCAGAGATAGGGTCATTTTTCTATGTGTGAATGATTCTGTTGAGTGTGGTCTAAAGGTTAATTTGGTGCGAAAGACTGCTTGTCCTTGAAGACCGGTTCCTTGCCGAATAAATAAATGATTATGATCACCCTGTAAAGTAAATAAAAATAAGTGCAATAGCCTTTAATTTATGTAGAAAATAAAATCAACAGTTAATCAACCCATCAAAATGTCAAGTACATATTTACATTATAATGAACTTTATAAAACTACTAACCTGGAGGGGTTGGCTATACACGTTAAAAATTTCACTCCCAAGATGTAAGCTCATCGATCCATCAGACCATTTCACAAATCTTGCATTAGATTCTTTCACGAAAACTCCTTTCTCATTAAATCTTTCACGCCACCGAATTGTATTTTCTACTTTTAACTTTAATCTTGCACGGCCTTCCTCGTCCAACGTTTCCTCGTCGTCTATTTCATCCTCATAAGTATTTGAATCAAACGGTCGAGTCTCGACAGACAAAAAGTTTGGTAACTTTACAAAATGTATATTTTTTCCTAAATCCGTTGTAATTTTAGGAATTTCTACATCAATTCTAGTTTCAGGTAGTGGTTCTTCTTTTTCTTCATCTGAACCTCCACCACCACCAGCGTCAGATTTAGCATCGTCATCCTTTGTCTGATCTTCATCAATCTAAGAATATTCATAAAAAAGTGACAGAGATGTTTGATATTTCAAATAGTGAAATCATAATTAAAATATACCTGCATTGCATCATCATCCTCGTCTTTAGTTTCTGCTTCATCTGGATTTACTTTTCTGGAAACCTTTTTCTCTGCTTCTGCATCCGATCCTGAACTAATATCATCAGCATCTCCAAATATATCAGATGATGCTGCTGCTGGCACATCCTCGTCACCATTCATTTCCTCGTCATCAGATAAAATCTTTGATTTGGACTTTTGTTTTTTCTTAGTCTTTCTTGTATCTGGGCTTGTGCTCCCTCGATCTAGGGCAGAAATGTGAACATTAAAAATAAGATAACAATTCAGACAAAGCTCTAAACACAGTTCATACTGCAATTAGTTATAATAGTAATGCTAACCAGATTTCTTAGATCTTGAGGCTGGACTGCCGCTCCGACTTCGAGATCTGCTAGAATGTCCAGATTTTGCAGACGCAGGACTTCCGTCACGTGACATGGACCCAGATTTCCCTGAATTTGGCGAACCGCTCCTTGAACGTGAGCCAGACTTTGCGGACATTGGCGTTTCACTACGAGATCTTGATTTCTTGGATGACGACGCTACAGGGGAGCCACTTCGCTCCGATCTCGAACCTCCGGACTTTACTGACATTGGTGACCCACTACCCGACCTGGACCCCCCAGATTTCCGTGTTGATACGGGTGACTCACTTGGTGATCTTGATTTTCCCGACTTGACAGAAGGGCTCTTTGACCGAGACCTACTGCTCCTACGAGCTGCCGGAGACGAAGCTCTGGAACTGTTGGCTGAATGAAATGAGTCATATTATTTTTCTATTATTTAGATTAAATAAAATATATAATATGACAGAAAGTGAGAATAATCATTGAACAATAAACAAAACTCACCAGAACCGGAACCTGATCCTCCGATTGAAGATGAATCTGACCCCGAGTCAGAATCCCCATCCTCCTCCAAACGATTATTTGTCGTCGTAAACGGCATTTCTTTTTGTCATGCAAATTGAAAACTGGTTTATACTGCACTAAAGAAAGCTTGACGAATCCTAGCTATACAATTTTTTATTTTAACAAAAATAAGCAAATGTAGGAAAATCGCAGAAGAATAAGAATTGCAGTATTGTAATTTGTAAATAATTAATAGTCGTGCCTCGCTGTAGAGAAGAGAGAATAATATGAAACACAAAACAAGCAGCAACCGCTGACGACCGGTGTGAAAGTTGAGATTTGTCCAGGCGCGGATCTGCCGTATTACTTTCTTCACAAAATATTTCCCAATCTCCCTCTCTCAAACACAGACAAGTTACAAAATTGCTGAAAAATAAGTGTTAATTACTGTTATGTTCAAAGACTACTGCTTTGTATTTAGTAAGTATCTTTGTCATTATATTTTGATTTTTTTACTCGAAACAACTTTGAATTTTTGGCTCATTTTGTCGTTTTCAAGGTTTAAACAATTAATAACATGGAAGCTCAAATTATTGAAGAAGATGAACTTCATCAGTAAGTTGTGTACTTTATTATAGTATGTCAATGAATAGAGTGAGTGAGTTCCGTATTTTTACAGATACATACCGGAAGGTGTTGAAATATGCGTGACCACGACTGAACTTCCTTCTCAAGAGGAGAGTATCCTAGGTCTGGACGAACGAGAAGAAGAAGTGGAGACGACGACGGCAGAGGCGTTATCACCAGAAGAAGATAACCAAGTCCCCAGTACGTACGAATGTGACAAGTGCGGCCTCGTATTATCTATAAAATCCACTTATGACCTTCACATGGAACAAATTCACGTAGACGAAGCCTACTATGCGTGCGAATTTTGTCCAGCGACTGCCATTCATTGGGCTGAATATTATATACACCAGTGTACTAATATGGATAACAAACCTCTAAGTTGTCCTCATTGCCATAAGACTGTATCCACAAAGAAACAGTTGTCTGTTCATGAAGAAATCCATGCACTTCAGCGCAGATTTACCACAAAAAAACTGGACAACTATTTTATCCGGAAACTGGAGGAAGCGGAAGACCCTTCAGTCGACTGGGGACGACTCCCATTTACGTGCGGTGTGTGTGGCAAGTTGTTTGCAAAATTATATGAAGTTGAGTATCATGAAAAACTTCACAATGAGGAGAGGCCTCCACCGAACAAGTGCGACAAATGTGGACTGTCTTACCTTAATAAAAATGATCTTAATAAACATGTCGCGAGAGGATGTTCTCACGAAATATCCCGAAAGATGATACATAAGCCGACCATTATATAGAAAAAGTAGGCTGTATTGTTGATTGATATTGTTCAACGAGTACTTTACATGTAATGTACATCAATTAATTTCTAATCTTATCCAACATTTTCAAAATCTGATTTTGCATATGTATATATATATATAGATAAAGAGATTTGTGAATACTACGTAAACATTTTATTCAAAGAAAAGTGAAAACATTACTATTTATTGGCGTTTCGAATTATTTCTGCAAATTATTTGTACTCACAATAGCAAATTTGGCATATTATTTTGGCAGAGTTTGGGTGTAAAAGGGATACAAATACATAAACGTAAAAAAACGTATTAAACTATATAATGTAATTTTTGTTTAAAATTTTAATATAATAAATGTTAATACATTCAAAATCATTGAGCATTGTTGAAGCTGGGAATTATGTATTGATATGATATGAATATGAATACCTTGTGCATTTCAATTTTTACTTTGCCATGAAGCTGAAACACAGTAAGCATATAAAGTCTCTGCGCATCACCGTATAATCACCGAAAGTGGGATGAGAATGTCCTAAAGTTTCAGCCCGACAACGAGATGCTTTAGCGTCGAGGTCATCTTCTACAATGTAACACGACCTGTTGTGGCTTGTCCACTCAGACTGACTGAATTCCCCAAAACATGTGCAACAGGAAAATGGTGTCGTTACACTGGGCGTGATGTAATATGTTCGAGCTTCTTCGTACGGACACTCAGCGCCACAAACTTTACAGGACCCATTAAAAAATTGAGAGCTGCTTGTGTTTCTCATTGTTGGCGTCGATAATGCTGCTGCTTTCCCTCTTTCTAGTACTACTCTCCCACTGCCACTGATGCTGCTGCTGCTACTGGAGACTTCTAAAGAACCGTTGTCGTCATTTTCCAGACGCTTCCTCATGATTTTTAGTTTGATTGGCCATTTAGATGTAGATTCATTGCTACTGAGATCATCAGAGTGGCTTACAATGGCCCAATTCTCCTCTTCTTGCACTCTCCTCTTGTGTTTCCTTTTATGGGAGAGACGTCTTCCTTGAACCTGCGTGTTTGGGGGTTGCACAATAGGGTCAGACGTCTTCATAAATGGTTCTCCGATTGGGACAACCTCCATTTCACACCTGGTTTCGCCTTTCGGCATGTACACGCTGTCATCACACCTTCGAAGTTTGACCAACAAAGTCTTCTCAAGAACGGAAGTCAGCAGATTTGTTGGGCTAAGGGGTTTGCTGAAATTTCAAAATATTAAACCTAATTAATTGTTCCGCAGGAACAATTTAGACGTAGCATCTCCCATGCACGAGGTGCATGTAAGTACATACCTTGTCGATTTGACAGTATTAGTATCCGTGAATTTTGCAGCACAAGAGTCACGATGACCAGAACCACTATGACTACGTTTTGAAAATTTAACAACCTCGTCAGCCAAGTCCACATCAAAATGAGTTTTATCATCATCATCACTTCTCTTGCCATTGTCCTCCTCATCGGATCTAAATGACTCTTCACTTTCCACAGTTTCAACTGCTCCAAGTTCTAAATCAAGCATTTCCTGTGTTTCCTCTCCATAATTAAAGTTATTGCTAACAAATGCAAGCAGATTAGTAGACTCTGGTGATTGGGGCTTTCCTTCTTCTGTGCAAGTGTAATAGTAATTGTTTTCTTTGTCATGGTGTGGTTGTGGAATATCTTCGGCAAACCCTTCATCTTCATAATCTAGCAGTTGCAGAATAATTCCTTCTTTCACTCGTAGGGTGCTCCCATCATCATCTGTTGTGAAGATATCCATAATTTCTATATCGTCTTCACATGTTATTATCACATAATTTACATCTTCAAACATTCCAGCGTCCTCGATTGCGGGTCGATTATCCAGTGAAAATGGTTCTTCTTCTGAATCAGTGCTAGATTTCATTTTCCTTGGGTATTCAAAATGTTGGAAATTGTTTTTAGGAGAAGAAGGTTCGATGGTGGTCGATGCGTCTTCAGACGATGATGAGTAGCAATAATCGGGTGTGGGGTGTCCACTACAGCCCCCACCATTGCTGCTATTACTACTGTCAAACAAGTCCAAACTGTCCCCACTGTTCGTGCTCCCATAGTCCGATGTTATTTCTGGTTGTTGCTGCAGTAATGCTTTCTCTGGAACGCAGTATGGTTGGACTAGATCGTCATGCACTATCGGCGTCTGAGGACGGCGTTCCTCTTCAACGGGTCGAGCGTTCCCATTTTTCTTTTTCGGAATTTGGTACCCTTTTAAATTAGCTTGTTTTTGGAACATTTGTACTGGGGCTGCTGCCGTGAGCAATTCTGCTGAGATTAATGAGCTTTTTTTGTACGATTCGTTAAAAATCTCACCCGTCTCAACATGCCTCCTTGGTCTCAAGCTGTTGTTCTTGCAGGCCAAATTCTCATTAGTACTACCAGTAGTAGCTGCAGTTATAGTTTTCAATTTCACCGACTTGCTAGCAGCAATTCTACGAGTATCATTGTATGATAAGTTGAAAGCGCTTTGTATATTGTGTTTGTTATTAGCTAGAATTACTGCTGGAGTGGCACTGTAAATTTAACAAACCAATTATTATAATTGTGAAGAATTGATGTTTATATTTCTGCAACTAAATAGATTGGAATCCAAACACAATGAGTTCCAATCATTCTTGAGTAATAACTTTGGTAGCACTGCATGGAAAGGACACGTTATTAGGTGCAGCTGAAAACGACGTACATTGAATGCGGATAATGAAATATACATATGGAATGGAACCAAAATGTTTGCTAAGTAATTGTTCCTAACTGTACCACGACTTGTTAACTGTGCATATCATAGAGTAGATGCATATACGTATCTATACATATATACTCTCCACGCCACGAGGAAAACACACCAAATCTCATATCGGTATTATGTATCTGTATGTATTTTACTTCGTGTATTAGTAGTTGTAGCAAGAAATGAGTGCATATTATTTGCAATTTGCAAATACCGTCCGTGTTGCAATATGATAAAGTTACGCACATTTAGAGCTGACAGGATTTGTATTATAATATATTTACCTACCTGGTAGCAATTGGCTCGAGTTCATCTTTTTGACAGTATTCGGCTAGGACAGCACTCGCGGCCAAGGCTGCAGAAATCGGCGACAGGATGTTACAATCCTCCAAGCCCGACGATAAAGACCTGGCGTTCTCCATGTGATCGGGACCAGAATCAACCATGACCGTGACGTAGGAGATGCAGAGTTCATAAAGCAGGAGGCTTCAAAAATATCCCTTGGAGGAAGGGGAAGGACTAAACACAAAAGTTTTTGCTGATGATAACTCGCTCATATCCTAGTTGATTTGATAGCTGCTCTTGACACGGTTATTATTTATTCGGGGGATCGATAAAATTATCAATTATTCACGAACTAGGAGGAATGGATTAGTTCGATAAACGAGTGGTGTATACATACATGTACATGTGGAACCTTGGAATTTTCGTCAGACTTGTGAAGAACTGCGTGCTTGTTTAGGCAACAGGTAATCCTAATAACAGAACCCCGTGTCCTCATTAAGTAAATACCCAAATAAATTAAATTTGTATGGACTCGACTGGAAAATTAAAGTGGTCGATTAATTTTTGCAAAGAGGCATATGCTTGTTCCTTGCCTGTCGCTGTTGGTACTGAAGCTACGAAGGACAAAGCAAAAGTTGATTGACATAACATGTATGCATATGTATATTGTACTTGAACTTGCACATAAACATTATTGCAAATTATTTTATTGTTTTACAGTGTGCTTGTTTTACAGTAACTTTTGAACTGCTAAACATGAGATTATGCATACATAAAACATATTATATAAGATACTTTTGACACAAAAATACAAAATATACAAAAGCAGCATTGCACATTTTGAGTAGGGGTAAAGTATTAAATATATTACAAAAGAGTAAATAAGTATACATTAAATTCTAATAAACAAATAATACAGGCAAAAAATTTAATTTACTTAATTATTGGAGAGTCACAGGAATACTGTAAGGTCCTACACGCCCACGTATGTCCACAGCGCGGACGACGATTTGATAACGAAATCCACAAACAAACTACAAGTTTAAATTTATTGAGAACTAAGGTCATAATTCTGATTTCTGTATTTGTGATAAAATTCAAAATATACACATACCCCAACAATGCGCCTGGAAATAGTACGCTTAGAACAACTCTTGCTGTGACCAATCATTCTTGCATCTGAACAAGACCCCAAAAATGCACTATGCGAAAATGAATTATTTGATTTTTCATCGTTTCGGCCTTTATAAATGATTTCTCCTATTTTTGTCCAATTAGAGACAACAGTGGACCTGTGGGGCTGAATGCAAACGAAAATTTCGAATTTGTCAATGTCTGTGCGAACATCTCCCCAATTCCATGTGAGGCGAACTACTTTTGCTGAATTTTGATTGCAGGCGTGGATCGCGTGTCCAAGTACAAGGTTGGGCCTTGGGGGATATTCCAACTCTTGAAGCACTCTTCTCATTCTGATCTCTGATTTCTCCATCTTTGCCAACCTCCTTCTTTGTGAGCTCGAACTATACCCGTCAAATGTTGACAAATATTTTAAAGATTGATGAACAGAAACGAGAATTCCACTGATACAATTTTTTGTTTGGTGAGATCAGTCGGCTTCCACGATTGCTTGACATTAAGTATCTAGGTAATGTTAGTCTCCCTTAACGGTTGCGACAAATGGTTGAGTTACAAATAAAATAATTAATTTTAAAAATAGTTGTTTCTTCTCGATGGTCGAAAAAAACAACTCTTTGACCTTTAATAACTTTTGAATGGGAACACACAGAGACTTAATTCTGGAAGATGAAATCATCGTAATTTTTTACTTGATTTTTTAAGCTAAAAATCTCGAGGGTATTATGTCTAATAGTAAACTTGAAATTTCCAATGTGCAGCCTTTATTTAGCCCGAGTCAGGCGTTGCGGTTGTCGGTCAAACCCACCAAGTGGAGTGGCATATTTTTGAAAATCTGTATGTATGCCCTATGGTCTCACCCGTAGGGCTTAATCTCAAAATTTCAACTTCCTACGACAAATTTGGGATATTTATATGCCATTTAATATTTTTTTCTGTCAACCCTAACCACTTAAAAGACCCTTCCCGACCAAACCGATCATTCTATCTTCGAACTTATCCTTACTTTTGACCGTTTAGGGTGACCATACGTCCCGGTTTTCAAAACCTGTCCCGGCGTCCCGAAAATGTCCCGGTTTTTAAAATCGTAGGAGAAAATTAAATTATCTGACTTTTTCGCCAAAATATTGATGGAAAAGTAGATTTTAGCACATAAGTACCGGTAACCCGCATGTAATATTTACTTAATTGCCTTTCTTGTCTCTTTCTAAAAATTCGGTGATATCGGAACCGTTAAACACTAGATATTATGGAAAATTTTTTTCCAAAATCTGTCCCGGTTTTGGTCAGGACACATATGGTCACCCTATTTTGACCCGTAGATCAAATTAGCAAAATTTCAGGTCGCTAGCTTGTGTTTAAAGAGAGGTCTCGGGCGCACAGACAGACATCTTGACAAATCTATAAGCCCATCTGAAAAGGCGTAAAAATTAGGTTTCCCAAATAATATTATCCCATGACAAATTTTCAACAGCTTTTATTTTTTGAAACCTACAGCGTAGACTTCATTTAGCCCGAGTCAGGGATTCTGTCCCTGATTCGGTGAGTCCGAGCTCATTTCTACTTTTTTTCGAAAACGACATAATAATATTACCAACCTCCGTGGTGTCGTAGGTCCACGGTCCACGGTCCGCGGTCCACACTTAACCGATTTCGCCCATCTTCGAACCCGTTTCCTAAGTTTGTCCAGTATGTACACGGTAAAAATTGCAAGTCAATCGGTTCAGCTATTTTTACTAACGTGTTTACGGACGGACGGACGGACATGACGGTTCCATAAGCCCTGATTCGGGCTAATAAAAATGAAAATTTATTTTGTAACTCGGCCATTTGTCGTAACCTTATAGACTGATAAAGTGTCAAATAATCTTGGTCGGCTTCGTCTATGTGAGTTCAACCGAAATAAATCAAATGGTCGACATGGTTATTTTTACATAGGATGATCATGCAGTCCAACGGCATCACCCAGACCCAGTCCAGATTTATGAGTATATGAATAATAACTTCATTTCTACATAAATACTTGAAGATGTTTATTTTTGCAATTTTTGAATTTTATTGAAGTAAGTTTTTGCATGGGACAAGTGGTACATTCTCATTCTAGTTGTATTGCACTATAAACTTTTCTGTATACAAACGGGATGTATTGAAGGAACACGAAATTCGGCCAGTGTTTGCTGATGCAATGAGAAAAAATGATACTCAATTCAACTACAATGTTCATATAAAGTGTGTGTAACAGAAATTTATGGTCATTATAAATTCACGGAGACGATAAGCATCAAACAATTAAGCAAATTTGTGCTACACGCTTAACCATCAGACTAAATCTTTACTCATCATCAGATAACTTGAGAATTCTCGAGTTCTTGTCTTTAACTACCTTGGACAAAAAAACGTAGTTGCTTGGTGGTTTGTGTAACAACACTAACAATGTAGGTATAAATAAGTTGTGATTAACATTTATAGCTACTTGAATCTTTTAGTTGTCAACTGTCAATGTATCTACTATTATGAATTCAATAAGTATGCATATATGCATATAGTAGTATCGGAATGAGTACGAAAGCAACTCATTCACGAACAAATCAATCTTATTAATAGTTTTAGCAGGATTTACCTAATTAATATTATACGTCTTTAGGAAGTGAGTGTATCAAAAAGATTGGACTGATACTAATATTCACATTTCTTAAATGTCAGACTGAAACCCGCAATATATGATACAAAATGCAATTATACACGTCATAAAGGTAGCAAATCAATCATACATACATACATACTATATCTTACTCAATCACTAATTACTCGCATTGGCTGGAAACAATTAACTCTATTATATATGTACAAACTAATATCCCGATGCTTCTTTATACTCTGACCCATCGAGTGTGAAAAAGTCTTCAAGCTTCCATTGCAGCGTCTCGAACGTTGGTCTCTTCATACTGTGGAAAAGGAGAAAGAATGAGATTAGTAAATTATTAGTAAACTAAAAATGGTAATAAATGCAAATCCAACCTGTCTGCGTGCCAACATTCCAACATGATTTCATATAGGCGGTCTGGGCAATTCGGTGGACATGGCATTCTATTACAAAATACAACGTATTATATATTTATACATAGATACATATATTAGTTAGTACACGCATGTGTTCTCTTTCTTACCGATAGCCATGTTCCACTTGATGCAGTACTTCTGCATTTGTCATTCCAGGATAAGGTATTCTTCCATATGTCACCAATTCAGTTAGTAGAATTCCGAAACTCCAGACGTCGGACTTTATTGAAAATTTCGAATAGTTTGCTGCTTCTGGCGCCGTCCACTTAATTGGGAATCTAGTTCCTAAAAAATAAAATAAAACCCAATTTTCAGTCATATATGATAAGAAATCCGGTACGGACCAATGTTTGTATACATGTAGCTACTTGATTCGCTGCACTTACCAAGTCTTGCTTCATATTCGTCCTCTTTAATTAAGCGAGCGAGCCCAAAGTCAGCAATTTTTACAGTGTTCGAATCCCCAACCAAGACATTTCTTGCTGCTAAGTCTCTGTGTATGTAATTTTGTGACTCCAGATACGCCATGCCCCCTGCAATTTGAGCTGCCATATCGATGAGTTGAGGTAACTATAAAGTATAAAAGTTAATACAGTTTCCGTTTGTTGAAAAAATGGTGTGCGTCATTTGATTTGAATTATTCGAGAGAGTAAAACCTTGAGTACCTTGAGACCACGTCCTTTTCCGCTCAAGTATTCGAGCAAGGAACCGTTTTTCATGAGTTCTGTAAATATATAATCATATAAATACGTAAATAAATACATGGTCAAAATAAACAATAAATTATCGATTTAAATCATTGGGATAAATTATTGAGATAATTATGCATATATATGTTGTTGTAACCTGTAATAATATAGATTGGTTCCTCCAGAGTACACACAGCATACAACTAGAAGAGTACAATTAAATATCAGTAATTATAAAATAGTAGAGAATAAATCTACAAAACCATTGTACCAAATAGTAAAAAGAAATATTTCATCCTGTTGTATTTACATACCTGGATCAACTTGGGGTGGCGCAGTTTCTTCATAATTTGAGCCTATTGGTAAAGTGAATGACCTTATTAGATCCAATTCTCCCAATACAATTTGTTCAGGCGAAACCAATATTCAATTATATGTAGATTAAATAAACTATGAACTCTGCTCGTTACCTCTGCGAGGAAGTCTTTGGGGTCCATTGTACCTGAAATAGGGATTTAATTTATACTTTGAGCTAATCGGCATGCCTGATTTGAGAGGATATACCTGGTTTGAGAGTCTTGACAGCAACAGGCGTTGTATTATTCCACAAACCTTCCCAAACCTCTGTATAAATTGGAAAAAAATTACAGTAATATAATATTGTGCATAGAAAGGGCAGAATAGACATTATAAGATTCATTTTTATTAGCTGACCTCCAAATTGACCATGGCCCAACTTTCGGATGAATTTTAGCGAAGACCTGTCAATTTCCCACTGATCTCTGGTATTGTGTGACAGTCCTGGCAAAGAAATAAAAATGACCCATTAAACGGCATCACAAAATAGACATTTAGTCTTACCTCCAGTGACCGGCTTTTCCACTTGAATGCACGGTTTGCGAAGATTGACGCATAATCCATCAGCGTCCTTGGAGTAACTATATAATAAAAAGTGTATTTGTAATGGTTGTATTTAACCACATTTTTGTCCAAGCGAAAAAACTATTTTTCTAGTCTGAAATCAAAGTGCATTACTCTCGTAATTGTAAGACAAGTTAAAAGTGGATCAAAACTCTTCGGTTACTTCATTGTACATACATACATATCTTTATTGATGTGTACATAACTCTAATCATCCGGTCGAATTAGTACAGAATAATAATTTTATACACAGAAACCAATCAAACCACTCTAATGCATAAGGTTTATTGTTCCATTATGCAGTTTCCAATTCATAATAATTTATTGTTATTTGTTACTTACTGATCAACAAGCTCTTGGAGTGTGCGGAAAGTCGTCCTTCTGGCAATAAAAAATCCACCTAAAATTTAACAAAAAGAATGATCATTACACTGCATGCACTTGTAATTATTTTCACATGATCAACAATACCTTAATGATCACATTAACTGATAAAAAATGAACTGTAAACTGTGTGAGGAAAATTCTATTATTGTTTGCCTTTTCCTTGATAAAATGACGAGTTCTATGAATAAATGTCATGCAACATAACATGGATCTATTTTCTCTCATAATGAAATGACAGATGCGACAATTTGTGTCAATCAATCAACATTAACAATAAACTGTGTCTTAAAATAAACTTTTCTTTATACTAGTCAATGTCAGGCAGCAGCAGCGTAGTATTCACTTGATCATTACAAACAACCACATCCACATCCTTTGAGATTAAAATAAATTAAACGTGTTTTAAACACCTCAAATGGTTTTTGTGATGAGTGAACTTTTGTTTGTGTTCTTAATTCCTTATTTCATTTCATACGTAGGGGTTTGTAAACCGGCAGAATTGTGAATTGGAAGAAGGTTACAAATAAGAGGAGACAGGTTTGCAGACGCGAAATACAGCAATGCAGCACAAATTTGGTCATCCCATATGGCACCCTTCAGATAATGGTAGCTTATTGTTTTAACAGAAATATTAACAAGGTTTGATTTTTCTTATAAACAACACCTCCCAAACTGCCTTCTTTAATCTCGTTGTTTTTGTATACTTTCATTTCATGTCATACATGCAACTATCAAACGTCGCGATTAAAGCGATCATACGCATTTCCCTTTTGTGGTTTTTATGGCTAAATAAATGACTGATTATCACTATGCAAGTAATGAGCGACCTGTATCAAAATATCCCCTGAAAAACAATGCATTTTTACAATGAATGAATTTTGATTTTTCTTACCATCGTCCAATTGGCGAATTCTGTAATGTTTGACCGTATCTCCGTCGCGGACGGAGAGGGAGTAGTCGTTTCTTCGCGACTCAGAGTCTCGAATAAGAAACGCCCCGTGTTCATTCTCCGGAAGCAATAATTTCTTCTCTGCCTCGATCCTCTTGATTTTCCCAAAGTACCAACTGCAAAATGGAAGTTAGTAAAAGTTCCATATTATTATTTCATCTATTCAATTGTAAATACATATATGTGTATAAATGTATGTGCCATGATGTCTGTAAATGTACAAAATTTTCAGCTCTATTTTCTATAAATATGTTGTAATTTGATTATAACACGAATATTTAATTATGGTCAATATGAATCGTATGATACGACGATATATTTAACCTTGAAATACCTTTTGATTGAAGTATTATTGCATCCTTGACAAATAAGTCAACAATAAAATGAACAATCACCCAAACAGTAGTAGTGTGTGGACAATGCAAATCGTAATTGGAAAATTATTATAGAAGAGGATGAAATGAAGGATCCTACGTGATGAGATAGCCACCGGAAGTCGTATTAATAGAATTCATCAATGGGGTTCATTAAATCCGAATCACTAACAACTATTATGTGGATACTTATACGTAACTCTTTTTATCATTCAACGAAGCAGTATCAATTTTCTATCGTTATATGTTCACATATTCACACCGTAAGGATCCAATTTCAACTTTTAATGAGGCATCGCATTGCATCATCATCAGCATGCATACAAAAGCAAAGGTTACGAATCGGACAAGCTTGGATCTATCTACATGGCTGCTACGTAGGATCCTCAGTTTTTTGGCTTGCTAACGAGACAAATTCAACATCTCAAACACTACTTATTATTTGACATTATATTGGGATTATATGATGGGATTAATTATTTAATCTCATCATAATTACGGACCCCAAATAACAGACAAGTATAATATCGATTACAAAAGTGGATTAAGTGCGAAGGCGTAAAATTACTTTGACACCGCCACATGTCATAATTATTTGGAACCTATTTTAGTTTTTGTTAGTAATTCACAATCGGCTTTGATTCACCAGGAAAATACTTCCAGATTTTGTGTTTGAAATTTACGATACAGCAATTTTCCTAATTTTGTAATTTTCTCATAACAAAATAATTTCAAATTTCATTGCCCTTTGTAGTTCGGCATTGATAATTCCACCCCCAGTGACTTCTTCTTGAAATCTTCTCCAGTGACTCTCGCCATATTATGTTTTGACTTTTTTATTTAGGAATTTCATAATTACTTTTGATTCAGATTTAGTACTCAGTCGTCGCCGTAACATGCATTCAACTATTCACTCTTTCATAAAGAAAGGTCTAGACAAGAGATCGGTTGACGATTTTATGTAGATGCTTATCTTACCATTATTGATTATAGCTGAATCAATTTCGTTAAATCTCAGCCCTTGCTTTCTACAATTTAAAATACACAAGACCTTAAGGGCCTACAGGACCTTAAGATTTCAAACCCTGGTGACGTGTATAATGAGCAACGGTGGCTTACATAATTATATTAATATGCTGTGAACAGCACAAAAATCTGACATTTATTAGCTCGTGTTTTATTAGCAAGTGAAAATTGTGTGCATGATGCTTAAAGTTGTATGTAATGTACAGTAAGAAAGGTATGAATCAAATGTATGAATTTTCTTTGATTGGAGAGGAAAACTTACGGCTCGGCTTCAATGGATTTGAGTTTGGCAACGTAATTTGATGGAATGTAGCCCTCTTGACGAGTGCTCTTTGAGCGAGCAAACCACCAGTCGCCCTGAGTGTCGTTGAGGATCTCCAAATGCTCCCCCTTTCGGAAACTGAGGTCCTCGTCCGTCCTCGCGTCGTAGTCATACAAGGCGACGAAAAATCTTGCATTTGCAGGGTTGCTTGCATTATTTGTAGGAATCTGTAAATAATTACATAAACAACATGTTAATGTTTTAATGTAACTCAAATGCCAAAATTATTATGGTATTTTTTAGGCACTGCTGATAGTCAGCCTTTCTCTTTTAAAGCTTGATTAATATGAAACAATAAAAATTCTGCCCACCCTTCCTGGCTGCCTCTTGAATGTCAGTCAGAAGAGCAGAACGCGTAGCAATTATAATTAAACCTTCTTAACTATATATGTATGTATGACAGATATATAAAAGTTGCTAAAAGAATGACAAAGGGCCAAATCTAAAACTAGGTACATTTGTCACAGTTAAATTTTATTCAGTCGTCACTCCCATAGGATAGTTTCTTGCCACACGATGAGGTTTGTACATACCTCATCGTGTGGTTTCTTGCTGCTGTTGTGACAGAAATGAAAACTCTTTTGTTATGCATGAAGACGGTAAAGCACGAAATTGCTGTAAAGAGCTACAATTTTAAACTGACAACATTCTCTCTCAAACTTCGGGTGATTCCACAAAAAGAAGCCCACTGTGAAATGTCACGCGAATAGTTCATTTATTTACTTGCAGAGTAATTGCAGAAATTGACAAAGAATACAAAAGGCGTTAGGACATGGTTTTGACGAATTCATACTTTAATTGCGGGATGGTTTTTAGTCGTAGAGATTTCTAACTTGTTTTATGTGAAAGCCCATGTCTCAAACTATAGGTAAGCATATCTGGCTTCCGATTTTGTGTACTCTGCGAAATGAGGCAAGGTCAAATTTGGAGAGGTGTCCTTTTTTAGTTTTCCAAACCAGTGTTCTTATAAAATGGCGTTGAACTAAATATTTTTTTCTTAGGTCCTGATGCAAAAATCGTCTTTGCGACTATTTTTAAGGGACTCAGCATACTTTTCACTATATAAAACCACGTTTGCCTTATGCGTATCTTTTAAGTCCGTTTTGCAGTCTAATTTCATACTTGTCTTAATGGAATGCGCTCTTTAACGCAACTCTTCCACTTTTAAGGCCCCCACATTTTACGACTTTGATGCTAAAAATCCCTAACGTGGTTTTTATCCAAGGTACATATAGTATATTGCACTTGAAGTACTTTTGACAAAATTTTGATAAGTGGTTATACCCCACGGACTGAGTTTTCATCAGACCTTATAAAATTTTTGGGAAAGTTCCCGTCGTTTTCGATGTCGAACTTCAGAAATAATTTAACTAACCAAAACGCAATAATTTTATTATTTTGTCACTTGTACCTTGTAGATAAAATAGTTCTGCAGTAGGGGACACAAAAAGATTAGTAAAATTTATTTTCTAAAAAATTTGACCATTAATTTTCCAAATAAGTTCACGAGTTTTTTAGGATTCCGCGACAGCTGATTAGCTAGGGTCGTTCTCCAAAACTGTTTGCACAAAATCTTCACTGTTTAATTTAATATTATTTGGGACACTTAGAGCTTTGCCCTCAATCTTCATTTGACCGAGTGGGTCCGCGTTCAAGGTCAGCAGGTCAATTTTCCTGTGCACGGTCCAATTTATCAATTTTCATGAAAAAGTATCAGCGACGATGGAGGCCCAACATTATGTAATTCATGTAGATTCTTTTATTATTACATGCAATGATTATCTAGGGTTGTAATATTAACAATCATTCACCTCTGACCTCTTAGGTTATCATGCTATATGAGTAATTCAGTTTGGAAAGTGTTTTTTTGGCTCCTTCCAACTCTGGGGGCACTGGAGGGGGCATTTATAAAGCTATCGGCCTAAAATTTTAAATATATCTTTTTGAGAGTATTATCTTACAACTGACCAAAAATCAGTTCAAAATTCAACTCCCCGCCAGAGATATTCACCCGCGAATTCGTCAAAACCATGTCCTAACGCCTTTTGTATGGGTCACCTTTTGATAGTCGTTGTTGGAAATAATACATAGGTAAGCATGTGCCGCAAACTGATGCAAAGTAATATCTTTATCATCTCTTTTACGATGACACATAAGCAGTATGTACATACATATATGACAAAGTTATCACGATTGCGTATCATACATTATTTTATGCGATATAATGTTGGATTTAAAATGTTTCAAATAAATATAATAAATAAAACTACCTGCAAAATGTTGAAAATATTAGCTTGCTTAACGAAATTATCCAATTAATTGATGGCAATTTCAAGATCGATAGATACTAACTTATTACACTTGCTTACACTACTACAAAAAAATTGATTGAGCGAATTGAAAATTGATTTTAAATTCGTAGCAGACATGATCTGTTCTTAAGAACAAAATCAATTTTATTCGATCCTCGTGATTTTCTATATCTCCATTCATCAATCGTATTTGAAGAAGATGCAAATTGATATTTCTGAACAGTGGACACATAGGCACATGTAATAGTGTGATACACATTCCGATTTGCAAGAGCATAAATGAACATATTTATTATTATGTAGAATAGACATACATGCATTAAAATTGTCTGTTGAAGAAACGTTGGTTCTCTGCATAGTCTGCATATAAAAACTTTGACATTAAACCGCAGAGTTGGATATAGCATGAAACTATCATGAAACTCAAGGGATTCAAGCCTTCCATAAATTTTTTTAGCGTACTTTGACTACTTATTGATTGGTTTATTGATTTATTTAAATCTTTGTATCAGAATTTGAAGTGATACACAGATTACTAATTTAAGCAAATGATCAATTGACTTACTTGTGAATTGTTATCATTGTCTGGAACGGGAGGAAGTGAGTTTGGATTTCTGCTGATGTGATGAACATTATGAAGATGAGAATTTGGGGTGTGATTGTGTCCATCTGCCCCCACGGTGGTCCCATCCGTAATCCCGGACATGATTCCTACGGAATTGACCCCACCCCCCACCGCATTATTTCCCGAAGTGTCCAACTGCCCATTCGCCCTCCCACTAAGCAGCTCCCCCGAGGTTCGGCTGGGTCCCGTGCTCAAACAATTCCCCATCTTATTTCTATAAGAAAGATTCGCAAGCGAGCCTACGTCCTTTCTTGGAAGGAAGAATGGGTGGCACTTGTAACGGGAAACTCCCACACACACACTTTAATTATTATTATAACCTTTTGTTCACTAGTGCAGCGTCCCCGTGGATGTAAAATTGGCACATCAACACAGATAACTGGTCACTCTACCTACACACGCACTCAATCTTTCCGCACTAAACTGGCGGATTTAGTTCATTTCATTTTTTGATCTCTTAAATATTTCCCTTGTCACTCAGTCAAGATTGATTATATTTTTAAGATTTGGATTTGCGAAAATTCTGAACAATCCATCAAATCACATAACTCCAAGTGGTAATACTAATACGTAAAACTTGTTCTCTGACGAATTGAGCCAAACACGAGGAAAGGAAGAGATAATGTATGTATCTTGTAGTATACAGATTATCCCGTCAAAAGCTTGTTTCTGCAAGTTGTGAAAAACTTGTCTAATTGTAATAAATCCGCATTAACTTGTTGCCGCGATTTTAATCTTTGATACTGACCAGAGAGTAGAACGACAAAAAGGTTGCTGGGTTAGAGATGAAAAAGGTTTGGCGTTA
Organism: Folsomia candida; assembly: GCF_002217175.1. Taxonomy (NCBI): domain Eukaryota; kingdom Metazoa; phylum Arthropoda; class Collembola; order Entomobryomorpha; family Isotomidae; genus Folsomia; species Folsomia candida. The sequence continues at coordinate 15,863,403 of NW_019091194.1, read as the reverse complement.
CGAAGGATATCATATATTAAGTTGATAAGTCCAAGAATTGCTAGGGTTTACTAATTGTCGAGTTATTGATGAGTTTTGAGGCAGCATTAGGCGACGATGATCTGGTTCTTCTGAGGAGATGTCACATATATGTGGTTGTCTGTTATGGATCCTGTTGCTCTGTAGTAGGACTGTTGGGGTTTCGGCGATCCGGTCTCATCTCTTTACCTGAATAATTTTTGCATAAGAGATAAGTTAGTCAAGTTGTTGAATTAATTCAGGTGAACTGAATATACGAGTTTTCATGTGGCAGTTGTGGCATGCATGATTTGATGAACAGAAAAGTAAATTCAACTTCAACCAAGTGTATTATCTCTCTACATATTTAATAATTGGTGTGGATTGGCGGACCAATCAATTCCATCCTGTTTGTCTTAATATTGATAAGTAAAGTGGGATTGAAATGAAACTGGCAGATTACTAATATTATTTGCACGATACAACAAAATTCAAACATCAAGTTTTGAAATAACGATTGATAAAATAAGTCAGCTAAAGTACTGTAAATGTGCGTGTCTCACAAGTAAATGTATTGGAAATTTCAATTTGAAATTAATAGAAATGAATGAAAAATGTATAGACAGAAATTCTTTGCATTTTCATCTTGTCACAGGATGTTTCAAATTATTCATAACGAGGAATGTCGGATTGTATGAATCAATGGCCTGGATCCTTTATAGAATTTATAATGGATCGTATCTTATCTCATCCTATCTCATAAGACGCACATCATATAGCCAAAATTATGACCTGGGACCGTGGTCTTTCGTAGGTTGAATTAACTCTATCATTTCAAAATTGTGTTGTATTGCCTCTGCACTTTGTATGAATTTGAACAATTTCAAAGTGTGGACAAGGAGTTATTCATTAAGTATATATGACTTGATTGCTCCTGCTAAATGATTAAAGCTCCACTTCCTCTCAATGTATATTTATAATGTTAACTATTATTAATGTTAACCAGAATAATATGGCAAAAGTACTCGACGATCGAGTTGAACGATCCAACTCCAAGTTCGAAAACAATCACTTTTCTCAAAACAACCAAAACCTCACACACCCTTAGACTACAGTTGTCATTATAATAAATATTATTAATTGTTAATCACTGTTAAATATTATTGGAGAAGTGAGAGTTGACCTCCGTTGTCTATGGAATTAAGAAGATTGTACGAACAGAATGACAAGTGCATTTATTGATTGCAATCTTCGCAATTAATTTTACACCTTGGCGAAATACTTTAGTTATATTAATTACCGATTACTGGCCTCCACATTTGCACCTCCGCATAGCCACATCCTAATTTCTTGTTAATTGTGTAGAAACTGATTGGGTTGGAAATTTATATTCAGCCACACCTCAGTCAGGTTGAGGCCGGTATGAAACGGTGAGTCAATCTCAAAATCGATCTTTTCTTTAGCCATCTAGCTCAGCATTGCACTTCACCGAGATTTTCCCTTAAATTGCAATAATATTCTGCTTAGTTTTGGTATTTTAACTGACAATCAACTTCCACCATTAATTAATTAACCACCATTAAGTAACGAGTAGCTTGTTGGCAATGTATTTGCTGCGTCTAATAAATATTTTTAGCTGCCGCAACCTTTATTAAAGTTTAAATTTCACTTGGGTCACATATTTTAAGAAATTGTTATTACTATTATTGTACCACACACAACAATGCGCAGCAGAAGTCGAGAGTTTTGTGTAATGAAAGCTGTTACACTATAAAGAAACTATTTGATGCAAAACATTTATACACACACATACACTTAATTTAATTATGTGTAATTCATTAATAAGGCCTGCACAAAGTTTAAGTTGTAGTATTATCAGTCCTTCATTTGCAAGGTGGGCCGAGTACAAGTTACCAAAAACAATAATACTTGAGGTGCAATGCAGCTCAGTCTTATTGCATTCAAAAAGGCAGCCTGTTAAGGAGTTAAATTTAAAAGTAAAATATAAAAGTAAGTTCTGCTGCTGAGCTTTGTGTAACAATAATATATACAATATTATAGTATGTGGTTGATAGTGGTATACGAGAAGACAATGCAATGCGGGGCTATCTCTCAGTATTCTGTTGGATTGGATTGGATTTCTTCTTGTTGTAGCTCGGTGCAGCTTACTTTACTTACGTACATATTTTATCATCTCGTAGGCTGTAAACCAGCTCACAAAATACGATCCCTGCCGAAATGAATGAGATTTTACTGCGCTACGCTCAGCAGAAGCAAAGTTCGTAAAGGGGTTGCTAAAAGGAGAAAAAGAAGGGATGATGACATGTATGCAGCTCTAGTGGATGATGATGTGATATGCTTGTTTAATACAGAGTGGATTGGATTCCTATGGATGGAAATGGAATGGTAAATATTTAAATATTTATTTTATTCGAATTTACTAACTACTTAGCGTTTGTGAGTTAAACCTAAAAGTCAAATTTAAGAAGGAAACGGTATGTCAGATTTCATTACATGCTGTATATTTTTTCCTGCAGTTGCATTATTGGGCGACGTTGATGAGGTCGAGATATGTGTATGGTTGGTGATTGCTAAATTCATTTGGGCACGTATGGGCAATGTCATGAGATTATTATTTTAAATCCTTTCAATCATAATTGCTGAATTTAAACGGAGAGTAATAGTTGTTTTTTCCTTGATTAAGAATACATACATGAACGTGCATAGAAAAAGAAAATGCGCATGAAAATTGATGTATCGAGTATCGAATGGTAATAATTTCATATTGCAATCTTGCAGTGCAATCGTCAATCACGTTTCTCTATTCAATAACGAATTTTGCATTTTTGTATCAAATTTTATGTCATATTAGTTTCAATAATTTCATATTTCATTTATAATAATGCATAATACTATGATTTACTTGTGAAGTTGTGACTTGTGTAAATACTTGTGAACTATTCTCGGTCGTACAGTGTGTACAGTTACAAAATTCAAGATTACGATGCGTCGGAGGTGGTGTATGTATTCAAGTCGTTTGAAGGCACGTTTTATTAAGAGATCCGCTATAAATTAGTTTCAAAATATTTGTACATTTATAAATTATATAATGATTACAGTTGGTTACAAATAACTTATAAGCAACTTGACTAAAAATTATAACATAAATAAGTTTACGTTAAACACAACAAGGAGTTCATATAAAGAAGTGCATCATATCACAGAATATGCAAAACCAACAATAAATTGCAGCTTAATAAAAATATTGGGATCTTCCAAATACAAAGTATATCGAAAAGTATAAGGACGAAAGTAAGATGCCGTCTAAGGGAGCACTACTGCAACAACGGCAATAATATAGCATATTATCTCACTTTCGGGTAGTACATCAAATGTATTGGAGCGTGTTCCAAAGAAGTTGTAATTAGCGTGTCTATAAAGCCCACTACGTTCAAAATCGACATAGCTCTGGAAAGTCTGAAAAGTGAGAATACCTGGTGCAACCCATAATCTAAAATTTATCACCCCGTGTGGATAACGCCTTGGAACTATTTCTATCCCTGCGAAAAAAAATCACATGAAAGAAAAGCAAAATCAAAATTAAAAGCCCAAACCAAACCAAACCAAAAAAGCAATTAAAGGTGCACTACTTTTCTCTGTCAAGGAGTCCAGAATCTCTCATTTTGTTCATAAAAAACTTCTCGAGACTATTTGCCAACTTATAATAATCCGTTTCTTGAGAATTGTAGGTACGACAATTGGTGAAGACTCTAGTCATGTCTGCTATAAATAGCTTTTTGCTGATATAATACCCCTTTTTCAGTCGATCCCCCATAGTTTTCAGATCTGTATGGAAAGTATAAGTATATTTACACTGTAACAACGCTATGATTAACAAATACTTGACTACACGTTAGTAAATCTGCTTACCCATTGGAAATTGAATATGCTCATAGTAATCAGGAACTTCGTTTCTATCAACGGGTTTCAAGAATGGCTAGAAAGATGATACAAGAAAGGTTTCAGATTTATAAAGAATCAAGGTCCTGAATTTTACTTAGTTACGTGTCTACATAAGGTTAGCTCATTTGATGGTAAATTTTGTGACCGAGAGCTTGGGACGAGTTTGGGATTATTTTTGGAGAAAAATTCGTTGCCACGCGAAGTTAAGGCCGTTTTCATGTTTTATAAAATATTTATAAAATTGACGCCTTTTCTATGGCACCGAGCCATGAAAGCGGTGTAAATTAATCGTGGTCACTACCGGCGATGACAATCTAAATCATTATTTTATAAATTTACATGAAAACGGCCTTAACTTCGCGTGGCAACGAAGTTTTTTCCAAAAATAATCCCAAACTCGTCCCAAGCTCTCGGTCACAAAATTTACCATCAAATGAGCTAACCTTATGTAGACACGTAACTAAGTAAAATTCAGGACCTTGTAAAGTAAAATAAAATATTACCCAAGCAGCACTATGACTCCGAACTTGATTTAAGATGGATTTGTACACCATTTGTAAACCGGCGTTACTTTCGTCTTCTTTGTGGACCAAGGGCACTATAATAACAGAGGGAATATTAAATAAGATGTAGATGTCAGGATTAACGATCTTAAATTGTACATATAAAATTAAGCTTAATACATGGTAGACCGCAATAGTCTGCAGCTTGTTGTAAGCCAGGAATTTCTTCCAAGCGTCTCAGTTCTTTCCATTGTATTCCAGGGTACTCCATAGCCTAAGGAATCATTAGGATTTTGGTTAGAAAATACCCACATCATTTCTTATTGGTTATCGTTGTACCTTCAAAGCGTCATATTTGTTTTGAACTAGTTTCAGCATAAATTGCTTTTGTTTTCGGATAACAGCCGTGAAAGCGGTATATACTATCTTTGGATTTAACTCGCAGTGCATCAGGGTTGCACCTTTAATAAGATTTGGGAATTTTAAAAACCTAATTATTGAAGAATAATTACGAGCCACTTACCTTCATACTCTTTAATAAAACCCGTGTACAAGTTTTTCCCGATGGTAATTTCCATACTAAATCCTTGTTTCTTAAAGTAACCTGGTTGAATAATAACATTCAAATTTAATAATTATGACATAGTATTTTAACTTATTAAACAATAAACATTAAATGAAATGACAAATAGAGTAAGTAAATATAATAAATACCTATCGCGAACTCATCAGCATATGTCAAGAAATGTAAAACTCCCATCTTAATGTGGTAATCTTTGAGCTGGTTCATTAAATGCGTCCCATATCCTTTTACCTTTAATTTTGAGAAGCATGTGAGAAATTATGAATATTGTATTTGTTTTACTAGTCTAATCTATACATACCTGCTCGTTTGAAGTTACAGCACAAAAAACGATTTCTGTAAATCCTTGAGTAGGGAACATGCGGAAACAAATACCGCCGATGGGTCTTCCATCCTTGATTAAAGCCAGTGTTTTATGTTTTCTAAATATAAATGTTTCTGTATTACTACATAATTTGCAACCTGATTATATGCAAAATTAATGAACATTATGAACATTTCATTTTGGATATTTGGTACTATGGACTTACGGATCAAATACAAGTCTAGTAATATACTCTTTTGGCATTCTCGGAAGTTGGTGTGAAAATACATTTTGAAGACCTACAAGCCACATCATAGTCTCTTTTGATACAGTCTTAGTAAGAGAATTTCCTACAACGTGACATGAAATGATCTTTTTCAGTTCTTCGATTTTCGCAGCTTCATCTCTCGCTGCTATATCTTCGAACAACGTCTATAATTCCAGTCATAAATATGTGTCTTAATAAGCACAATTTGATTATAGCAAAGATAATCAATTGTGTACATCTATACTTACATCACCGTCCCCCCTCTTTTGAGATGCATCCAGTTCACGAAACATTGATTTTACCAAATCCAATGGCAAGTCTCCATCGTCTGTAATTAATGGAATGGACAGCACAGATTCATTACTTGTAATTGGGTCCTCCACCTCCATTTTTGACACTGGACTCTTTGCAGATAATGACCCCATTGTGGCCGCCGAAGGATGCACATCGGGAAGATCCACGTCCATCGTTTCTGCTTCAGCCACTTCATTCTGTTCCATTTTTATGACTGTGGAGCTAGGGGTTACGACCATAGTGGAAGAAGCACCTGTTGCAACGGCTGGGGACGCGCCCTGAGATGAAGCTTGACCACCCAATGCTTGTTGCTGTGGCATGGAAGTGGCCACTGGTGCTCTGCCAGCTTGTTGAGCATGAGGAGGTAACAAGGGTCGAAAATTAATATCCCACACTGGTGAATTGGGAGAATGGATAGTTTGTTCAACGTTATCTAGAAATCTACACATAAATTACAAATCCAGTCAAATATATAGCTCACAAAACGATAAACAAAAAGACGCAATAATATCAAGTTATCAACGCACCCAGGAAGCAGCTTGGAAAACAGGTCTCTCTTTGGTTGAGGAATTTTGTCTTGCTCCGTAATAAACTTTTCGATCTGCATAATAAGGTAAATATTACCACTTTTTACAATAAATGTGTACACATTTTTTCTTACCAAATGTTTTTTCACCGAGCTAAATATTTCTTTCATAAATTGTCGTCCGAATGCACTGGTCGCATCATATTTTGGCAGCTATATACATACGCATTTGCTTAATTGAGTAAATCATAAGGCAATAGTGTTCGAAATATATTTAAAAAAACTTACCGAGTCACACATTAACGGTACATGACATAAAATGAGCCATCTAAGAGAAAAAAATTTGCACTGTGAAGATGTTGAACAAGGGCAATGATTGATAGGTGGTCTATGCATTGTAATTTAATATGCGAACCTGGTATAAAGGTGTTTGTAGTGGTCATGCCCTCCTGCCCCTAATCGTGTTGCAGCTACCGATGGAGGATCAAGTTTACAAATGTTGAACGTGTGTAGCAGGATTTTGCCGAGATCAACCACACCGGACCATTCTAATTCGGAAACTAGATCAAAATAGGAATATTATGAGACGGGTTATATAATTTGACTAGGGAATATGAAATCAATGACTTAAAATTCTGAAAATATATAAAGCCATAAAAATGAACTCTATTCGATTAAATGAGCTCAAATGCTGAGTGAATTCTAACACACAAAATTAGCTTCACGTGCGATTATAAAGATTTCATGCTTAATTATAAAGCAATTATACAACAGCAAAGACTGCTATAAGTAGTAGAATATAACTAAAACTTACCATGTGCATAGCGGAATGCTGTAATTAAATTATTATGTGAATTTAAAGAACGTCAAGTGCATACATAGTAAGCTTCGTAATTGTTCTAGTACCAATTGTGGCCATGAGGGCCCTGCTGACACAAGGCTCTTCATATGGAGGTTTGCCTAAGTAAATAAATATAAATTTATATAATAATTTATATTAGATATTTTATATTATGAATCATACCTAAAGTGGTAAAGTCGGGGAGGGGGGAACAGCAGGAAGCGACACTTTTCCTCAAAAGACGAAAGAGGTAGTAAAGAGTGTTGAAGATCATTTTGTCGGCATCTATTACGTGGCTACCAGTTGTTTGTCGTTCTGAAATTAAAATATTGTGAAATCATTATTACTCGTAATGTTACATGAACAATACATATAAATTAATGTGATTATACCAGGCATTAAAAACGGTGGAACTGTTCTGTCATCAGACACTGGGTCCCTTTGTAGGACAAGGAATAGAGTCTCTACATAGGTCATACAATTATACAAAATTTGCTATATATGTACTTAACGTTTGTTCAGCATTCAATGATTAATTTTATACCAATGTCCACCATGGTCCCGACCAACTCGTCAATTTCTACATCTTTCAACTTTACTAAATCGGATATGTGTTTTTCTGTGAAAAATATATACACGGGGGTGAGCATAAGGCAAAAAAATGAATGATTTCAAACTATTTTGCTAAATTATTACCGAAAGTGTGCTGGCAATTTCGACAAGGCTCATTTAGGTTTTCAAATTGATTATCCGTGGGAGCAGATGTGGAGGAGGGTGGAAATAAAAAGTTTCTCCCCGTTGCCAGACTTTTCCAACCAGCACAGTTGCACCCATCCACCTGTAAAATTAAGCAATACATCAATTCCATTTAAAACGGAAACATGAAAAATTGCTCCTTGTTCTTAGGTGATCTGATCTTTAATAAACTTATGTTTATGAAATCATTTATACTAACAATGGCTGATTGATGAAACGGCTAGCTGACCAGTCATGAGTAATCCATGATACAAAATGCGATCGAAGCCACTTGAAATTTTAGCTCTGGTTGAATCGGATTTTGAACTAGTTCTACTCTATATTTATATTTTTCTCCTTTCAATTATGTATAGGGATCGAAAAAAGTCGAGTATATCTAAAACCGCTCTTTACAATTAATGGATCAGATTTAAAGATATTCGGAAATCTCAGTTTCATGATGATTTTCATGTTTCAAATTTTTTAAGCAATTTTGTACATTCCGCCATTAAGAAATTCCTATGATAAGAATCTTATCACAAGAAGTCAGATAAAATGAATCGAGTTGGCATTTGGAATTCATTAAAGAAAAGGGAAGCAAGAAAGTTATTCTTGATGTTTGGGGCAGCATTCAATCGGAGAGTTTCACAGATGCAGTAGTCTCTTCCTCACCTTACACGAAGAATGAGTTGCGAGCTTGCTAATTTTCTCATTTTTCGGCATTGATCGAAATTGCGCTTTTCTGTTCGCAATTCTCGCGGAATGCCAGATTCGCTGTTGTTGTGGGTCAGCCAGCTGGGAGGTCATGTTGTTGTTGGAGGAGGATGAAGAATTGTTATTTTCTCCCCCTGGGGACGGCGCCTCCATGATCGTCGAATTGTTATTGCTCATCGTCCCCTAATTTCCACTCCACTACCACCTCCACTTCAGAGAGAGAAAATAGAACGATTTTTTTAGCAACCACCTCGCAAAGAAGCAGCCTTTTCTCGTCTTCACACCATAATTGTTTTCCACTGATTTGTTGTTATTGCGTTCCTTGAAGACTTGGCTCCTTATTCTCTGCTGGTGTATAACAATAATATGATTCAACTGTAACTTGGGATGGACACAGCCGTCACCATCTTTCGTAGCGGGCTATACGAAAGCCACTGCATAAAAACACAGAGCGAGGCTGTGGGAAAAGTGAGCCGACGAAGGAAAGTGTGAGAATTCGCATCAGAGCAGAGAAAGAAAGATGATACTACTACTATACCAACAAATACACCACGACGCAACGTAGAAAGAACCCAACTCACTCCTCGTTCATAAGAGCAAGTGATCATTGTTGGATGGCAGCGTGGATGAGGATGAGACAAAGAGCGGAGTGCACCTTACAATTTTTCACACAAGGACTATGGACAGAGTTTTAAAAAGTCTACAAAATTATTGGAAGACACTTTAGTTGTAAATATTGTAATCAAGGATAATATGGGTGAGTGGAAAATGAATCGGGTTTCTCTGTGTTGAAGTGAGAGTGAAATGAAACAGGTCGATTATAAGTTATAATTTATAACTTATGGTGAGACATACTTATTTTCTTGCATTATATAAAATTATAGGTAGACCCCCTTTACAAAATGCGAAGTTTTAAATATTTCAAAATACAAATTTTTATGATATACAAGCTAAACTATTTTCAGTAATTTTATATTTGCATATGCATGGTTTTAATTGATTAATTGATCACAAATCTATATCCAGATTATGAATGTTCTTCATGGAATGAAAATCATTGCGCATTCATCTTTTCAGCTTTTACTATTAATAAAAAAGTTTTTATTATAAAATCACAATTCTAAGGATGTGTAATGTAATGCACACTGCTTTCTCTCCTGCAGGGTACAAGGACTCGATCTTGCGTGGGTGAGAGCTGCTGCTCTAGGAAAACTCGGAAATTGTCGTCATTTCATTCATTCATCACACACGACGTCAATTCACTTCCTTTATACTTTCACTACAAAGCAAGATGTGATAGTGCTGGTGTTGCACTTGTTGCTTTGCGCCATTAATGTTCCATTAATTTTCCAAAATATGAGCAAAATCTTTAAATGAGTTGAAATCTAATATGACTGAGTTTGCACAGTCTCAGTTTTTACCTTCCAATTCTGGTTCTTCCACCACTAAGCTATCTTACAAGAACGAGTCTGTAAGGGATTTTATCAATTGAAACTATATTCAACTGATAGCGTAACATTGACCACTGTGTTTTTTGTCTAAATAGAACCAAGTAAGATATACTGGCGACTGGAGTGCGGATTCCAAATTATCAGCAATCAACAATGGATACTGGGAAGATCCTTTCTTCAGACTGTTTAACACTACTGATCCTTCAAAAATTCGAAGAACCTCCCTGATTTGTCGAGGTTACTTTGTCAGATTTCGAGTGTGTGATTATTTTCTTAGACGAATCATTCGAGAGATTGGCCAGCCTATACAGGTAGTGGCAATAGGATGTGGGATGGACAGCACATACTTTAGGGTTCTGCCTGAATTGGAAAACTTAATTTTGAGATTTTACGAATTAGATTTTAAGAGTGTTATCACTACTAAAAAGTCAATAATCCTACACAATGAAATACTTCAAGTTATGGCGGACAACAAATTACGTCTTTTACACTGTGATCTTCGACATGTTTCTTCCCTTGAAGACGCTTTAAAAAGTGGTGAATTTGACTTTCAAAAACCAACTTTATTCTATTCAGAGTGTGTTGTAAACTACCTTCGTCCTCATGAGTAATTTCAAGCTTAAGATTTTATACATTAACTGACTTTATGAGAACTGGTACGCTAATTTCAAGTTTCAATTTATTTCAGAAACTTCAAAATTCTACAATGGATCACAGAGCATGTTCCAAATAGTGTTTGGCTAGCGTATGAACAATGTAACGCCAGCGATCCATTTGGACAAATAATGGTGAGTACTACTCACTGACAAGTAGATAGAATAAATGTTACTCATGGGATACTTGCTTGTTTATTTTGGAATTTTCTGCCATGAATTAAAGGAAAGTGTAAAATTCGGTAAAATGAAAATTCCAGGTCTCACATTTCCTAAAAAATGGCTGCCCATTACTTTCTCTTTTGTCAACTCAAAGCCGAGTTGACCAAGAAGCACAATTACTGAAAGCGGTACGATATTGTTATTAAGTTTAGGCTACTTAATGGGTTATTAACTAATGTTCTGATTCAGGATATCTGACTTATGAAGTTACGTATATATTTACAGGGTTTTAATCAAGCCAAAGTGATCAATGCATACGATGCATTTTTAAAAATTGGAGCTGACGATCCTCCATATTTTCCTGTTTTAAACAAGTTAGAACAGCAATTTGATGAGTATGAGCCGCTACTTGCTACATGTCTTCACTACTCTGTGAGAATCGGTGCTAATGGTAGTCTGAGTGATTCCAGTGGCTGGTGGAAATTTCTCCAAGAATTTAACAACAAGATTAATGAGTCGTCAACATCTTACAGGCAAGAAATGGTGCCCCTAGTTCCACAACCAAGTTCTTACTATAGAGTCAAATCATTCCCAATATCTAATTTGCCTAAACTAACCGGCGGACAAAGAGCTATTGCAATGTCAGATGGAACAATTCTTACATTTGGTGGTTCAGGAGAAAATTCAAGAAGAATGAAACATCTAATTGCTTCAAAAGTTGACTTGGATTCGGTTTCTGTTGGTGGAAGCAGATTGACAAGCGTAGCAGATGACGATGACGACGACGACGAGGTTGAAGAAGATTTATGGAGAAATACTGGATCCCACCTTCAAGTCAGCACTAAAATTTTGTCGGAGAACTCAAAATTTTATGAGCGCTTGTATGGAGCATGTGTATACGTTCCGTCTGGTGCCAAAGATGGTGAAAGGGCAGACTCGGTTTTAATTTTTGGGGGACGAAAATCTCCAGCAAACCCTTGCACAAACGACTTGATTGAATTAAACTTGGATAACCCATTGTTGACCGGTGATGTGGGTAGCATCATTTTATCACCAACGTATGGAAAATGTCCACCTCCTCGCTGGCGTCATGGAATGGCCTTATTTGTTAAAGGAGGATCTCCATTCGTATTCTTATTTGGGGGACGAAACACAGACGTATGTCATACAGATAATTTGTGCGACTAACTTACATTTGTATATTTTAAAATATATATTTATACTTACATAAAGGTGGTACTCGGCGATTGTTGGTGGTATTCAGTGGAAGACTTTTCTTGGAGTGAAAGGATTAACACTGCAAAATCTGAATCAATAAAGACGATTGAAACCAAAGAGCCTGGTCCAAGACATTCCCATTGCATGGTCTCTGATAGTGATGGAAATCTAGTTTATATGCTGGGGGGCATGTCAGAAAATGATGCTGTTTTATGTGAAGATGCGTTTTGGGTTTACGATTCTGCCACAAACAAATGGAATAACGTACAAGACTTTAATTATTTTGTCAGAAGAATCGGCCATGCTGCGCTTAAACACAAGAACAATATAATAATTTTGGGGGGATATGGAGCAGATTCAACCTACGGCTTGGACTTTTTCGCAATTGTGATTGACTTGGAGACTAATATGATAAAACCAATTCGTCCGGTGAGTTTGACCTCATAAAACCGTACATACATAAACGATCTATAAATATATCATCGGATTATGTGCTAATTTTCAATATACAGACAATGCCCAGAGAAGAACTCTTTCTGCCATTTGGATTCTCAGCATGTATACTTAACGACGCCAAAGATGAATGTCCTAACATTGTCGTGTTTGGCGGTGGGGGAAATTGTTTTTCCTTTGGTAGTTATTACAACCAAGTGTGTTTTACTATTGCATTAGACTCTGAAACTGATGACAGATCTTCGTCAATTTAGTCACCGTCCCAAAACGAATAGTTGAGATTTTGAGATAAATTACCTATTTATTTTTAACGAAACGCTACAATATTCTACTGATATATATATTTATACAAGATGCACAAACTTTATTTTTGTTATACATATCCCCTCTGTGTAAATGCAGAGGAAAACCAAAAATACTAGTGTGAATATTCTTATAGTTCTTCCAAATATCATGAGATGAATGTCTGCTTGCTTTAAAGACTATCATTATTGTTTTTATGGTCATGAACAATGTAATAAATGCGTTGGTAATGAAAATCATCAAACCGTGTCTCCCTTTCCAGTTGTAAAGACTTTAAGACTTATACATATTCCTCATAAAAAAAACTTGCAAATCCTCTTCGCACCGTCTGCATTCACATAAATTATAAACAGATACCCAAACTACTAAACAGCTAAACATAAAATTCCCAGAAAATGGGGAACCGAATTTGTAATATTTTGAAAATTGCTATTCTCTTTCCATACCTTGCCACGTATCTTGTTTGCTGTTACATTAGAGGGTTCTTTCAACTATTTTCAAGATGGAAGAAATCTCTGAACGGAGAAACCATCCTGGTACATTATTGTCCTTGTCCTATTTATTTAATCGTTGAAATAACATAATAGTGAATAACTGGTCAGATAACGGGGTGTGGGACAGGAATTGGGAAGTTATTGGCCGTGAGACTGTCCGAAATGTACAAGGACAAGATTTCCCTGGTTTTGTGGGACATTAATCAATCATCCCTTGAGGATACGGTTCAAATACTTTTGGAGAACGGCACGCTCCGTGTATTTCCATACTGCGTCGACATTTCGAAACCGGAACAAGTTGTGGCCACCGCTAAAATGGTAATAAATGTAGAGCAAAATGGACAAAAAAGCTACAATTGTCGTGAATGACCTAAACTTTGAACTTGCTAGGTTCATTTACACGTTGGAAACATAACCGTGCTCATAAATAACGCTGGGGTGTCATACAACCGAGATTTTCTCAACTTGACTCCAGTGGAAATAGAGAAAACGTTATCCGTAAATTATATGGCACATTTCTCAATAATTAAAGAGTTTCTTCCCAACATGATTGAGAAGAAGAAGGGACACATTGTGGCAACGTTGGTTTTATTTAGTATATATATTAACTTTGAAATGTACTTGTTCCTATATTTGTATGGTATATCAATTGCAGTTGTTCTGTCGGAGGACATGTCGGTCTTCGGGGTAACGTTCCTTACTTTGCAAGCAAATTTGCAATCCGTGGTGCTATGACGGCCTTAAGAGAAGAAGTCCAGTTTGACCATCCTGATAAAACTGGACTACACTTTACCACTGTTTATCCGTGGTTTGTGAAAACTCCATTATTAGATCAACTTAATATCAAACTCAGGTTGGCTATTTGCTATTATTTAATCATTCACCCAGATCCAGACTGCATGCGTGCAAATGTATGTATGCATGCATTCCAAGTTGCATACAATTATCAATTTATGGATTTCTAGATTTCCAAAGTTAATGCCTCTGCTGGAACCAGCCTATGTCGCCAAGAAGATTGTTGATGGGATCGAATCAAATCTGGAGCATATCTTTGTTCCTCCTACATTTAAAGCATCTCTCTGGATGCTCAGGTACACCCCTTCTCTAAAATATCTAAAATCTCTAAAATAAATGACAATGGACAATATTCCTTAATTGTACTCTCAGAATTGTTCCGGAGGTGGTGAGATCCAAAATTTTAGATTTTATGATATTGGAATATCGCGGAGAATGATCCACCAGTTCCTAGTATTTGTGTAAGTGTGTAACAATTACAAATATCATGCAGAAGGGTCGTGAATAAATAAATATCAGTTGGTCTTACAAAATGCTGTTGGTATTTGCATGATTTTCCTCCATACCTAAATAATTGCATTTATTGTTACACCAAGACTTGCAAATAAATACACACATCTGCACATGTCTAAATGCAATAATAATAATTATTTTACAACTTTCGTATGTTATAGGGACATATTTTCTTACTGATTTTCACTACATGGAGCTTCGTAATAAGGACCTTTGTACATGTTACATAATATTAGGTGCATCCCAATTAAGTTTGTATGGTGGTTCAACGCTAAATCTAGGTCCACTATTTACCATATTTAAAATTGAAATTTTTCCTCGTTTTTTATACGGTAAGTAATTATGAGATTTGGGGTACTGATTCAAGTTAGCTGATCAACAACAATTCCATTGATGTAGTTTATGCTATATTCACAACGTAAGCAACGTACATTCTATAATATTGGTAACACGACCAGTAGAAATATGACTGTATAGCAATTAATAATCATTGATGTGGAGATTTGAAGGGCACAGCATGTACTCAAAACAACTTGTGCACTGTATCTGACGATGAACCAGAAATCCAATACACTAACGTTGCATAAATTGATGGTAACGCTAGACTGATTGCTGCTTAGTTTCGTATTAATTAGAACGCATGCAGATGAACAATAACTGTGTATCAACCAATGTATGCATGCATGTGCATATGCAGTTTGTTCCCCATCACCAATCGTACATATTTGAATTAAGTACGATTTACATATATTCTTATGTACATATATGTGCGATGATATCTAACAACAACAATGCCACCAACCAACTAGTGAAAAGTCAACAATGAAAATTCGAACGCCTTAATGCTGTTGATTCTGATTTAGTCATCAGTCGTGTGGCAAACTTATATTGCTTAAATCTTTGGTGTTTAGAAATATTTGCATATATTTAGTCGTCCTTAGTCAAGGTTTTGTTAGTCCAGTCGCAGTCCTGTGGGCATTATGACTAGTGTCAAATGTTGGTCAAGTCTGGTAGAATTAGTGGGGTACATACTCTTTGTGCTATACGACTATGTGCACTCCTTCTACAGATTATTTGTCCCAAAACCACTGAAATCTTTAAAATCCGAAATAATTTTGGTAAGCTAGGTTTTGGGCGAGAAAAATTATTCCAATAAATTGATCAAATAAAGAAATATGTAGTCGCGGTTTAATCACGATGATAATCATCATTTTCAGATTACTGGAAGTGCATCAGGTATCGGGAAAGAAGTTTGTTTTCATCTCGTGGAGGCTGGGGCGAAATGTTTAGTATTGTGGGACATTAATAAAACAGAAAATGAGAAACTTGCAACATCTCTTCGGAAAATGGGGGCTGCCGTTTATGCCTACGAAGTTGATGTAGTCGATAAAATAAGCGTGTCCACAACAGCGAAAAAAGTGAGACGAGATGTTGGAAAAAACGTTACCATTCTCTATAATAATGCAGGAATTGCTCACATTTCCAATTTCTTTGAATCTCAACCACACCAACTCGAGAGAACGATCCAGGTAATTATGCAAATTAGATTCTCTACTCGATGTGTATACCTTGTACATAAATACATATGCGCAGATGTAAAACTTTTAAAATTCAGGTAAATTTGATCTCCCACTTCTGGACCTTGAGAGAGTTCTTGCCCTCAATGATCGCTGAGGGAAGGGGTCACGTGGTCACCAGTTGTTCAGTACTCGGGATGAAGGGTGTTCGCAAGGCTGTAGCTTATTGCGGGTCGAAATTTGCGGTTCGAGGATATATCGAAGCTCTGGAAAGTGAACTGCGACACCTCCCAAACAAACCCAACATCAAATTTACGACAGTGTACCCATTTTTTGTGGACACTCCTATGGTGGATAATCTCAAGATTCAATACAGGCATGGCCTCATTCTATTATGGCATATACTAACTAGTACATTATGATTATCACGCAATGTAATGTATGAATGATAACTGTGTAGACTTGAAGGTTATTTTCTTATTTTTTCAGACTTGGTTTCTTGTTTAAACATTTGGACTTGTCCAGCGTTGCCACAAAAATAGTGGAAGGTATCCGACAAGAGAAGCACTCAGTAGTCATCCCGTGGTACCTTCAAGTTCTCATCGCATTACAAAAGTAGTACCAATCAATCTCTAACATACTCACTAGCAACTTTTGCATGTATCTGATGTATCCTGTTAAGTATTATGCTTTGATTTTTACACGTTTTCATTGTTTCTCGTGGTATATTGCAGTGTGGTAACTCAAGCGTCCATTGATCGTACAATGGATTTTTTCGTAAGAAATATCGAATATGAAGAAAAAAAGACAACGACGATCGATGCTGGGTCCATCAAAAGCAGTGCAGATTTGCTTCACCCTCTGGAAAACAACAATGGTTTGATATCTTTCATGGATAATTAATCAAATGAAGCCATTTTAAAAATAATTAATTAACCCTTTGTTAAGCCATTTCAATATTGTTTAAATGTGTAGACTTTAATAAACTGTACAGCATAAGTAGAGATACGTACGTCTTTTAGTAGTTAATTTATCATTCGTGCATGTCATTATTTACTCATCGCTCTATATCATCATCATAATAATAAAGATAGCAGCCATGAGTGGTTTATAGTGATTATGGTTGAGGTTCATTATCAATGGCATATGTACCCTATGGACACGTATACATCAAGCATTTTTATGGGATACCCATCACGCATTTTTCACAAATATGTACATACAAATAAACCTTTAATTAGTGCCGTATTCAGCCAGACACACACGAAGAAACTAACTTATACGAAACATAGCATTAATATTTTTCGAAATGGGGGTTGAATCGAAAGAGAACAGACGGTCGTCGTCGTTAATTCAGAAAGCCATATCTTTCTGCTTTCTTGTCATTTTTGCAATTTATTGTTACTTGAGACTATTTTATCGGTTCATTGTACCACGATCGTTGAAACCATTAAACGGTGAAATTTTTCTAGTAATAACCATTTGCATATTTAACTAGTGATTACAGCTGCAGGGACAATTTATACAACTGCTATTCGTTAGATCACTGGATCTTCGTCCGGAATTGGGAAAGCTGTAGCATTGCACTTGGCCAAGCATCATCCAGAAACGAAATTGGTTCTCTGGGATCAAAATCTGCGTCTTAACCTACAAACGGCGTTCGAGGCAAGAAAACTGGGCGCCATAGTGCATGCCTATGAGGTGGATGTAACGGACCGTAAGAAAGTTCGTGAAACGGCTTTAAAGGTAAATCTTTAACAGCAAGCAACTGCTGTTAAGGGCTAATATGCAAACCAAGTTTCCGCTCAGGAAAGAGTAATTACTTACTAATGGTAAATGTATTAAAATTAGGTTCAGAGCGAGGTTGGAAACGTGACCATTCTGTATAACAACGCCGGCATCGCTCAAGGAACACAGTTCTTTACTTGTCCTGAACAAGAACTGGAGAAAACTATCCAGGCAAGTATGCCAACATTATTCCAGTTGCTTATGGACATTAATAATAATAATGCATGCACACGTTGTGCAATTTTACAATATATAAAATATATAGGTCAACTTGATTTCCCACTTTTGGACGCTCCGAGCATTTTTACCTTCCATGATCGCCAATAATCATGGCCACATCGTGACCACTGCGTCGCTGGGATCGTTCTTCGGACATAAATCTTGTGTCCCTTATTTTGCTGCAAAATTTGCTATCAGGTAGATCTACACTTGTAGATCTACACATCTATGTGTAAATTTTAATTATCATCATATTTAATTATATGTGTAATTAGAGGATACGTCGAGTCACTACAAGATGAGCTTAATTCCATGCCGGACGTTCCGGATCAAGTTTATTTTACTACCGTGTACCCCGGTTTCACGGAAACGCCAATGACTGCAAAGTCTCAAACTGCCGTTGGGTAATAAATAATGCACTTGATTAAAAACAAAATTAGCTGTATTATACGCTAATAAATAGTCCGTTATCACAACAGCCTTGGGAAAAAGACTTACTTGAAAGCTAATTATGTGGCAGAAAAAATTGTGGAAGGGATTCGACAAAATCGACAAGGAGTCGTGATTCCACGCAGTGCAGAAGTAGCAATTTTTATGAAAGGGTGAGCAAACAATACTGCGAGCTTAAAGCTACGAAATTATTAATTTGACACATTATTCTGTAGACTGATGCCAGAGAAATTATTTTGGGAAATTCGCCGCTATCTAGTCTCAAACCAGCGGAAGGCTCAATAAATTCCATAAATTTGTGATTTTAAGGAATCAAAATTTATATATTCAATTAATGTTTGTAATATCAATTATTGAGAATGTACTTGCATAATAAAATATTTATTCGAGGAGTACATATACATACGCAATATTTGTTTTCCTTTGTGGACATGTAGGGATAAATATGTCCATATAAATAGTTACGTAATATGCGTAAAAATAGAAATAATACAAGTTTGTATACAAATAAAAACTGAATAATTTAAGAGCAATCTATTTATCTACCTCCAAAGCATACGGCACCAATATTCGTTTTTTATTGACTGACATATAATCAATTTCAATCTCATTCTCACCAACTGTCAAATGTAGAATGGTAAGCTCTACGAAGGTCGAATGTGATGATGATGCTCTTTCTAATGATTTGTCCATAGGATGATGTGATGATGTTTATAATAAATTCGAGACATAAGAGATTGCGAGGAGACAATGTCCAACGTGCAGATCAACTGACTTTTCTACATTGACAACCAATGAGGTGTTACCAACTGACTGGTCAAGGGTCAAGCGAATTTCCAAACGCATTTCTCCCGGTAAGACCAAAAATTAATCATCATTTAATTAACAACCTCATCCAAGTCCACTACCATTACTCTACGCACCTACTGAATTATACCAAACCGTGAAAAACTTAGCTGTGCAAATATGGCAGAAAATAAGGAAATAAGTGAAAAGGTGCTGACTGTTTTAAAAGTGATTGGGGAAGTTCTGCTTATGCTCCTTTATGGACTCTACTGCTATGCAAACCTACTTTTTAGGGTATTCGTCCCAGCCCCCAAAAAGTCATTGGATGGAGAAATTATGCTGGTATGAAAGCGTCGCCAAAAATTTAGTTACGATTTATGAAAAATGCAGAAGCGTGTATACATACACAGCTTACTTATACCGTGATATGTAGATAACTGGATCGTCTACGGGGATCGGGCGAGAAGCGGTTCTTCAGCTAGCCAAGAACCATTCGAGAACAACCCTGGTCTTGTGGGACTGGAATGACGAGGAAAACAAAAAAACTGCCAGTGACGCAAAAAAACTTGGAGCCAAGGTTTTTGCATACCAATTGGACGTTACAGATCGATTGAAAGTTGAAGAAACTGCGAAAAAGGTACGAAATCAATATCAAATATTCATATCAACTGACGACTGGTCGTGAAATAAATATACTTCAATTTAGGTACAACAAGAGGTTGGGGATGTGACTATCCTCTGGAATAATGCAGGAATTGCCAGAGTGAAAGACTTGATCAACTCAAAACCGGAAGATTTGGAGAAAACAGTCCAAATTAATCTGATCTCCCACTTTTGGACGCTCCGTGCATTTTTGCCAAGTATGATCCAGGTAAACGTTCGGCGAATGAATATATAGGTAGAAAATTTATGAATCCCCACATGGAAATATTGTCCATGGATGCGAAGAAAATAATCATATTGGTAGAATCGATGTAGAGTTACACCCCTTTGTCTCAAACTTGTCCTCTGATAAATATGTTGTGTTGTTTTACATATTATGTATATATTTCCAGAATAATCACGGCCACATTGTCACCACTGCATCTCTGGGTTCCTTCTTCGGCGCTAAGTATGGTGCTGCTTATTTTGCTGCAAAGTTCGGAATCAGAGGCTATCTAGAATCCGTGCAAGATGAGTTACGGGTTCACCCTTTGAATCCAAACAAGATAAAATTTACTACTATTTTCCCCTCATTTATTAAAACTCCGCTAACAAAAGGTGTAACTTTAAGTGTGAAGTAAGTTATAACATTTGAATATGTACAATACATTCATGAACTTTTGTTCGGTTTTCATGCATATTTAAACCACTTCACTAATCATTGCAGGGGAGCTAATGAGAAGGACGTTTGGCTTAATGCTGAAAATGTGGCCACCATAATCATCGATGGAATCCAGCGAAATTTGGAGAAAGTCATTATTCCAAAAGGCTTCGAACTAGTCATTCTTTTCAAAAGGTATGTAACCACCCATAACGTGAATAATGGAACATTGTGCCAATTTTCGCACTCTGTATTTATAATTTTTTGCATTCTTTGCGTAGTCTTACGCCCTTTGCATTCTTCCGGGCAGTGAATAACAAACTTTTTGACGGAGACTACAAGGAAGACTAGGCTGACAAGCCATACTCCAATGAATTGAATTGTTAAGGTATCCCTATTGCTACATGCATATTTAATAATACTTTCCAGACATACATATATACCCATTATAAATCTATTAACATCCCAGTCAACATTAACAACTGACTAAAGTCAAAAGTGCGTGCTTTATGTATAAATATGTATAATTGAATAAAATGAGTTGTCATTCTTGTCATCCATGTGCAATAGAGTTTTGTTATTGGTTAACATCAGCGTTATCACTGTCCAACCTTTGACTTATTCACGATTGTGCATTTAATGTTGTACCACCACTGCGCACTGTCACTTTGCAGCTTCTGTCAACCACGAATTTCAGGTTCAAGTGCTGGTGATCTCTAACTCGCAGGATGATATGAGAATATTCCTCATCAAGCACCATTTAACGGTCTCCAATTCTGTTCATTTCCACATTTGTGATTTAGCAGCTCAGACAAATTATCCCTCTCATCTTGGTATCAATAAGTCACAAAAACTGATATTTTTATTATGGAAGCCCAAAATCTACTGGGAAAGGTTCCCAGCCAAAATACGTTTTTCAGTGGATTGCTAGAAGTTATCTTTCTGATAACTTACACTGTTTACACGTACATTCATTTAGTGTACCGATGGATCCGCCCACGTCGTTTGAAATCCCTCGATGGTGAAGTCTTTCTTGTATGTACTAATTTTTAAAAAATGCATAGCACATTAGATTTCATATGGCATGTCTCATCGTATATGTATTTGTCTAAATAAAGATCACGGGGTCCGCTAGTGGTATCGGCCGAGAAGTAGTTTAC
Organism: Folsomia candida; assembly: GCF_002217175.1. NCBI lineage: Eukaryota > Metazoa > Arthropoda > Collembola > Entomobryomorpha > Isotomidae > Folsomia > Folsomia candida. The sequence continues at coordinate 15,841,410 of NW_019091194.1, read as the reverse complement.
AATTTGGCAACCAACCATCCGCGTACCATTCTAGTGCTTTGGGACTCCAACGAGTCGGCTAACCAACATATTGTTGACGCTGTTAAACTTCTGGGGGTCGAAGTCTTCAGCTACACCGTGGATGTTACGAATCGCGAGGAAGTGGAAGAGTGTGCCAGAAGGGTAAATTTGTGCAACCTGCGATCTGAATTATATGTACATATGAAAGTTTTACACAAATTGAGGCAAAGTTATTGTGCATTTTAGGTGTTTGACGAGGTGGGGTTCGTTAGCAGGTTGTTCAACAATGCTGGAGTTGTAGGTTTAGGAGACCTGTTGAGTCAGACACCGGAAAAGATCGAAAAAACAATGGATGTAAATGTCCTATCGCATTTCTGGATTCTACGGTATAAAACTGTCGCCTAAAATTTAAGACTGATTAAACTGATTAGACTGATTAAAAATATGGAAAAAATAAAATTTATTACAAATACAGCTCCTTCCTACCTCAGATGATCGAAAATTTAGACGGTCACATAATTACCACATGTTCTTTGGCAGGACATATTGGATTGCCTTATGACGTTCCTTATGCGGCCTCGAAATTTGCAGTTAGGTTGTAGGAATTAAACTAACATAACCTAACTATATACTCGGCGCAATAACTCACTTTTTACCTTTTTAGGGGATATATCGAGTCTGTCAAAGCGGAAATGCGCCTCCATCCCCTGAAACCTAAAATTAGATTCACAACTATTTACCCCAGTTTTGTTAACACACCCCTCATTTCTAGAGTTGTTTACAAGTTCAAGTAAGCTGCCGTTTCATTTTTAATACGAATGTACAAATTCTGGAATTATATATACTTGATTTATTTACAGAATGCAATTCCTATTTAATCCTTTGGAGCCCCGTTACGTGGCTGAGAAGATAGTTGAAGGCGTGAGGAGGAATGAGGAGGAAGTGTTTGTTCCTAGAATCGGAGAATTCCTCGTCTTTTTGAAAGGGTACCAAATATTCTATACATTAACCATTTCTGCGATTTGTTGCATTTCTTTTCTATCGTTTTAGAATCATGCCGAAACGAGCCTTCCAAAAGCTAAGCGACTCGATGATCGAGTCCCTTTATTTCAAGGAGGAGAAAGTGCAGTAGTGGAGAAAGCAGAATGAACAAAGAACTAGAACTGCTTTCAGCCTTGGAAACTTGTAATTAACGATGGAATATATTTATAGATATTTTATTGTGGCAAGAGTTCATTGGCCATATTCCATGTAGATTGTACTATATAAAAACATTAATAAAAAGTACGTATTTCGTACGTATTGTATAAAATGATGCATTTCAAAATTTCCAGTTAATTGAAACATCCAATAACTGATAAATTAAGTAGTAGTCGGTAAAATGCACATAATTATTAGCAACGGGAAATGAATTATAAGAAAGAGATTATTATGGCGTCACAAAATTCCGCAGTTTCAGTTCCAATCCCGGAAAGACCGATTGGAAACAGTAGTGATGCAATTAACTCGGATCATTCTCTCCCCGTGAAAATCCTCCAGCTCTCAGAAAAGGAACAAAAGTCAATGAATCCATCAAAAAGTCTAGACATATTTATGCCACAATCAAACCTTATCCGAGAGCGAGTTAATTTGCATAATGCGGAAAAAGTTCAAGTATACAACGTAGTTCCATCAGATTCTAAACGGAAATCTTCAGCTTCGAATGCAAGTGCATCTCCTACAAGCTCTTCCAAGGAGTTACATAAACATCAAAAACACAAAAAAGATTATGATTCTTCTTCTGGGTCCCCTGGATCAGAGTCGTCCAACTCTAATACCGATGATTCTAGCGATATTGGGCAGTAAGGAATAACTGATCGCAGGTTTAAATTGAATTTCACCCCGCTCCCAATGTAATCAAGTGGGCACGTGATTTTTGCGCGAAAATATTCTGCGATCATTTATTCCATAATGACCAATAGTTTGCCAACAAATGAAGCCTTAGACGGATCTGTGAAAATTACAATCCATCAGAACGGTCACAAACATGATGGCAAAGATTCTCGGTCTGGATCTAGTCAATCGGGAAGTGAAAATTCTAAACGAAAGCACAATGATAAAGGCGATCATTCGCATGACCGTTTACAGAAGATGTCCAATTCTAGTAGCAGTGGATCAGTTTCAGGATCAGGAAGCTATTCGGGAACCTTCTCTGGATCTGGGTCAAGCAGTTCAGGGTCCAATCACATGAGTAGCGCTGATACTACTGTTATAACGGTCAATACAGAATATAACTTGCACGATCTTCAAGCAGACGGTTATCATGGCAAGTCCAATGACCATCACCATGTGCTAAATGATCATCACAACATTTCAAACGATCATCACAACATTTCAAACGATCATCACAACGGGTCAAACGATCATCACCACGGGTCAAACGATCATCACCGCGGGTCAAACGATCATCACCGCGGGTCAAACGATCATCCCAACATTTCAAACGATCACCATCACAGGTCAAGCGATCATCACCACGGGTCAAACGATCATCACTACGGGTCAAACGATCATCACCGCAGGTCAAACGATCATCACCGCGGGTCAAACGATCATCACCACGGGTCAAACGATCATCACCACGGGTCAAACGATCATCACCACGGGTCAAACGATCATCACCACGGGTCAAACGATCATCACCGCGGGTCAAACGATCATCACCACGGGTCAAACGATCATCACCACGGGTCAAACGATCATCACCACGGGTCAAACGATCATCACCGCGGGTCAAACGATCATCACCACGGGTCAAACGATCATCACCACGGGTCAAACGATCATCACCACGGGTCAAACGATCATCACCACGGGTCAAACGATCATCACCGCGGGTCAAACGATCATCACCGCGGGTCAAACGATCATCCCAACATTTCAAACGATCACCATCACAGGTCAAGCGATCATCACCACGGGTCAAACGATCATCACTACGGGTCAAACGATCATCACCGCAGGTCAAACGATCATCACCACGGGTCAAACGATCATCATCATGAACGACCAGATTCTCGCCGCTATGATGATGGTGGATCGATTCTTTTAGAATGTCACACCCCAGGAAAGCACCAACTTTTGGACATTGACCATCAAGGCTATTATCCTTACTACCAACCTCAATCTTGGGCCTACAGAAACAGTCCTCACCGGAAACCTGCCTATCACTTATCCATGGAACGAGTTCCCATCGGAAGCAATAATGTTTCCTCTTCAATTCAGAATGCAAACCCCTGTTCCACTCGTGGGGGTATTTCGGACGCTTTCACCTATGAAACAGGAGAGGAGTGTGAGCCATGTCCTGAAGAATGTGTAGACATCTGCAATAAAGAACTTCTACAAGATGACGAATGTGATGACGATCCATGCTTAAATGAATGGAATACTGCCACCATGGGAGTAGAGTGCGATATTGAAGGCACTGGTGGTACCCAAGTCTCCAATCTAATCCCAACTTGTTGCGCCGGTGAATGTGGATGTGTACAATTAGGCGAACTTCCTCAACAATACTATTCGTCCAGACTATCTCCCACTTATCAGGACTATGGTCCACCCTTCTCACCCGGGTTTATCCAGCCCTTTAATCAAATTACAACTCCTAGTTGTAGTCCACAATGCACATTTCACAATGAAAATAATGTGCTTCGTAATGAAACCACTGATACCAAACGGAAACGCAAGAGAAAGAAGAAGTGCGTTAACCAGTGCGGACCCTCGGATGCGGAGAAAGCAAAAGATTTCCTCAGCGGGCTCGTGTTTTTACAAAAGTTGATCGGTATGGTTGTCAATGAGGTTGATGTTGTAATGATTACTATTGTATTGACTCTGTACGACCGTTTAATAATTTCAGCCGCTACTACTGATCCTCCAAAATCATATGATACAAAACCACAAGTTTGCTGTCTAATGCCCATTTGTCCCCCATGGTACTCATCGTCGATGTCATGTCCTCAGTACCAAATGCTTTGTCAAACCCCTTGCATCATCCCAGAGAATAGAGGTGCAGACCAGGGAGCAAATGTCTTTGAAATTGAGGAACGTAATGATTTAGCGTCTGCCGACACTAACAACCTTTGTCAAAACTCCCCCATGCAAACCCAAACCGACGAAAGCTCCTCCTGTATATCCTGCAGCGAAAGCAGTGATTGTTGTGATGACGTCGTGTCCCGTGAAATTCAAACTGACCAGGAGAACCGACGTGGGGAGATCTATGCTTTAAAAGGTATCACAGAATGTTGCAGAATTCTATCAGTTTGCCTTCAAGAGTTTTCTTCTGATGGGAAGGGAAGCAAAAAACCCATAAATTCTGACAGGAGGCAGTATGGAGAAAGCAGTGAAAATTGCGAGTCCAGTGAGTCGTCATCATCTTCTGAAGAGGAAAGTAGCAGCGAAGAAGAATCTGACAAGTCCGACAGCGACGAGGATTCTGACAGTAGCTCTGATTCTGATTGCGAGTAATTTCTAATTTCAACATGAGAGTAGCATGATTTGCTTATACAATTATTTGTGCATACGGCCCACTCACATTTCTTGAAATTTTATATAAAGTACAACTTTATGAAAATAAAATTTGCTTCAGTAAATCCACTTTGAGAATGAATTTTTTTCGTGAATCCGCAAGCAATGTGAGACTCGCAATAAAACCAAATATCGAATGCATTGGATGAGAGTCTCATCTCATGTTGATGTGAACGAGAAGCCGGTGAGCGAACTCGCGTAAAATTTCTTCACTCGTCTCGCCGTATTTTGATTTCTTATTGTTCACCGTTTTATCGGAGTAAATAAGGAACAAAAAAGGGGGAGATGGAGAAAGGGTTGATATCAACGTTCTTCGATATTATTCAGTCTTTGGCCACGGCGGTAGTGGTACTAGTTTACATAATCTACTCATATTTCGAAGCCTTTTGGAGATTATTGCGACCGAAACCAGCCAAGTCACTTGCCGGAGAAATTATTTTGGTTTGTTGCGTCACAATTTACCAAACAAACTATAATATTTTCTAGTGTTTGTGGATTAATTTGATGTAAATGGTAATTTGTAATACAAATTTTGTATTCTCAGGTAACTGGGTCAGGAAATGGAATTGGGCGTGAAATTTGTCTTCAATTGGCGAATTCTGGAGCTAAAATTGTTTGCTGGGATATTCACAAAGGGAATAACGACGCGTTAGTCAAGTCTTTAAGGAAATTGGGCGCATTTGCGTATGGTTACATGGTCGACGTATCGGATAGATCTACTGTGGAGTGTTTTGCAGATAAGGTTGCACATTGCTATTTTTTGCCGACATGAATCACTCCTTCTTGTTTGAACTAAACTGAATTGAGCTAAAAATTATTGTATTTATAGGTTAGAAAAGAAGTCGGCGAAGTTACTATCATCATCAACAATGCAGGGGTAGCTCCTTGTCAAGAGTTTCTTAAATGTAATCCACAACTAGTCGAGCACGTTTTTAAAGTAAATGTACTCTCCCACTTTTGGATTTTACAAGAATTTCTTCCCAATATGATCGAGTGCTCAAAAGGTCACGTGGTGACGATGTGTTCATTTGCTGGGTTAAAGGCTACTCGGAACATGGTGCCCTACAATGGGTCCAAAGCAGCCATTCATGGCTATTTGGAGTCTCTGAAATCGGAAATTCGACATCATCCTAAGAAACCGGATATTAAATTTACAACCGTTTACCCTTCTGCAGTCAATACGAGATTATTTAAAGGACTATGCTGCAGATTTAGGTATTTATTACTCAATACATGATATACTATGACCTGGTTGGGTAATTGCTAAAATCTATCTCTTAAATTGTATTTTTTTTGTATAAACTTTAGATTCCCATATTTTACGCCAGTTCTTGAGCCGGAATATGTCGCCAGACATCTTCTAAATGGTTTAAAAAGGGAAATAGAGTATGTCTATTGTCCACCGCACATACCGCTGTATTTGTTCCTAGAAAAGTAACATCCTCAAACATAAATACAATATGCAATAAGTAAATCAGTATTTTTAATACTCTTGTGCTCTTTTTAACCTGATTTTGCAGTTTAATCCCGAACAAGGCCAGAGGAGCTGTTACAGATTTTCTTATGCCCTTATTCGAACCCATTTCTACCACCAGCAATAAATCTCAACTGGATTCTCATTGCACTTCATCCTCTTTGTAGCCAATTTTTATTATGCTATTCCTAGTCTTACCATGTATTTTAAAACAATTGCTATTGTCCTTCCTTATGTGCTCTGTGATACACTTATAATTATGTAATGGTAAATGATTAATCCTTGATCTCAATCTTTAAAGCAGATCTGTGAATAAATAAGTAAAGTCAAGAAGAATTATTTAGTTTTTTAATCTGTGAGAGGGATGCAATTGGTTCAATGAGGTATGGATAAGATAGGCATATGTGGCAAGGTTTTAAATCCATGTTGTTCAACAGGACACTCAATTGTGGATAAAACATTTTCCATTCATGATCAGATATCTCTGCGGTTTTCGAGGATTATTACATTTTCATTTACACTGCCAGATGAGAACTCACTTTGCACTTCAGTATCAGTATGTTACATTACATTTCATTGTTATACCACCACCACCTTGCTTTGTCCAGCATTGGAAATCAAACGAGTTCATTGTCATTTGATGGCAAGCGATCTCATTCTGTTATGCAGATTTAGTCATGAGAAAATCTTATCGCCCTGAGGATATTTGCGATTTATTGTAACCACAATTTCTTACTTCCACTCTGCTTGTTGTACTGCACATAATACGCAGTGCACAACATCAACGGTTGCATAATATTCAAAAGTAAATTCTCTGTATACATTCTCTGCAAACTCTAGTTTGTATGCCGTACCTGAGCTATTCGAATTGTAATCGTTACATAAATAAGAAACAGCAACAAATCGTGGTGTGCAGTATGTGCATATGTACGTCGTACGTTGGCACGCTGTAAGCATAATTTATATAAACTAGAAAGGAAATACAGGCGACGAGGGACACCTTAAATATTTACTTATTGCAGATTATCTCATCTGAATGAAGAACTTTGAAGCACGCTCACATAATAAATATAATATGCACTTTTCAACTAAAGAAGTACAATAACTTGACCAATTTGGTTCAAGTTGGTTGCTCCATTTAATTACTCCGAGTTCAACAACGGTTCGGTTTCCAGCACTTGATTTTCGTGTCTCCCCCGAGTCTGCTCAGAAACATTCCCCGGAAAATCAACCTGTTTTTGAAACCTGCTTCTAAAAGAAATCACCACACAATTTCAGTCGTCTAATAATGAATCAGATCAAGAACGAAAATACCTTAAGTTTAACATCTAAAACTCTCCCAAACAATGATGACGCGGACTTGCAGAGTTGGAATATTAACGTAAATGAAGACGCTCACACAAGGGAGTCTTTTATTTCTGTGCCAATTTCTGAAGGCGAGGAAAAATCGAAAAATATTATTAGCCAATCTGGAAAGGATGCCACGACAGGAGGAGAAACCAATAAGACGCAGAAGGGATGGAAGAAATACAGAGGAATAATTTTGACAATTGTCGCAGCGATACAGTTTTCGCTAAGTGCACTCATAATCAAAGTGTTAGGTTACCATCCCTTCAATCTCGGCGTTTGGAGGTTCTTGGTGATGATGATCATTCCCATACCATTTATCTGGCATGCACTTTTCTGGAAGAAACAAAAAGTCTTCAAAGCACTTTGGCCAGTCAACTCCACGCTGGTTTACTTGGTGGTGAGTATATTTACATGTAATTGTAATGTACATATGCAAACAGTGCTAAATTTACTATTGAAATTTCAGTTCCAAGCCATCGTAGGATCAAATTCGCTTGTCCTCCTGTTTTATGCACTAGAACGATTAAACGTCGCAGATGCGCTGGTCATTTCCACAAGTAAAGTTTTATCTATATATTTAAGTATATTTTGTATATTCCTTACTGTTAATCAAGTAATTTTTAAAAGGTGCTCCGATTTTCGTTACGCTGCTCGCCTTCTTCCTGTTGAATGAGAAATCTGGCATATTTCCGTTTTTCATGGCGATTCTGACCCTACTTGGCGTTGGTATAATATGTCGACCTCCAATTCTCACTGGGGCTGCCACCTATGATAATAATTTGATGGTAGTACCTCTTGAGGAATTTATGCAAATTTTTAATGGATACAAAATTATCAGTGATATAAATTTGCATTCTTTATTTAGATTGGAGCAGCAGTAAGTTTTGGAAGCATGTTGTGTCTTGCGACGTCCTACATAATTATTCGCTACCTTAGAACGGTTCATCATGCCGTCGTCAATTTCTTTTTCTCTGCGTGGGGGTTTTTCCAGTGTGTGAGCATCGCATACTATTTGGATGTTCTAGGTCTCCCTAAAAATTGCACCGAAGTGTTTCTAATCATTGCAACAGCAGTCTTAGCGTTTAGTGCCCAAACTTTTCTTACGTTGGGATTAAAATACGAACAAGCAGGACCAGTCAGCCTGGTCAGAACGACGGAAATTTTATTTGCATTTGGATGGCAGCTCATTTTCCTGGGAGTGGTTCCAGATTTATTTAGGTAAGACGGCTGAGTGTGAAAACTGGTGTGTTTGAAATGTTATTTTGTTAATGTCTAATAAAATTAATGATCTTGTACTTGGCACCTGCAGTGTACTTGGAGCTTTTCTGGTGATATTTGCCGTTGGTTTAACTGCAATCAGGAAGATGCTCGCTAATCTACCTGACGATCACAAATATAAGAAAATGTGTGGAGTGTTGCTCCGCTAATTATTTTAGTCAATCGAAAATACGCAATACTTTTGTACTTGATTTTTTTGACGATAACGCAAATAAAGTGCATATTTGACATTAAAATTAAATATTAAAATATGTCATTCATAAGTGCATGACTGTTTATATCGGTGCGTTTGAATCTTTGTGCGAATAAATAAGCATATCATTTTGCTTTGTCGCATACATACGATCCACATATAGATTAGTGGTGGTTAGAGTTGGTACACATAAATACAAATGCTATAGAATAAATGTCACGCAGGCGTAACATATATAATATTCAGATAAAGTAATGCCGTAAAAGAGTAACCACCGTGTGGACCGTGAATAAGTAAACCACTTATGCAACAGTGTAATTCAAAGATCGTAATAGCTCTTTGAACTCGTATCAGATCAGTTTTAATTACTTATCTGTGGAAATGTTGCTTCTTCTATCTAGGTGTACATCCTCGACATACTACCCGTTGTCTTCTATAGTTATTGTGCATATGCGTCACCCTGGCAAGGCCTACAAGTAGCTTTATTTCAACAAAGGCGTTTAGTTGATTTTTGGTTTGGCATTGATCATGTTCCCAGTATTTCTTCTTCTGGTCGTCGTTCCATGAACCTGTTTTCATTGAATTTCATAATCATACAACTCTACTCTGTACACCTGAGTCACATTATAGTTATCCTGCTAAGGACTTATTTTGCTGTAATGATATCGTTATCCCAAGTGACCAAAAGAGTGTGACGTGGGTGGCAAATTAGTATTGGCATCCTTTATTGAGAACATTTAAACAGAAAGTTAGTTCCAAGGCGTTTGTCTCTATTTGCCTCCAGCGTTTTCATATAACAGATAATAATACATGCTCCAAAGTTTCTTAAGTTCACAAATGTTGTTTGGTTTATAAGTGGCAATTGTCGTTGTTCCAGCATTAAAAATCTGTTTACTCGTAATTTCAAGTGTATACTATAAATTAAAACGATGTGTTCACCAACATCAAGTATATTGACTGTAATTTTGTTAGCAGTTGCTGTTTTTGATGAAAGTGAAGGGTACGTTATAAGCAATAGATTTTTTGTGACACCACGCTTCCAAAATTTTGGAAACTCCATAGTTTTGGGTGAAAGTTCTGAAGAAGAGCGTCAGGACGTTGCAAGAATTGCTACTCCAATTCGTATCTTCGTTCCGACGAGGTCTCACAGAATAACTCGGTATGCTCATTTTGCATATTTTTACTAGTTATGTTATATCATAAATGGCAAAGTGTTAAATCTAGGAGCTACTGCAACTTCTCAATATCCTTGAATATGTAATAGAAAACACTTAACAAAAGCAGGCATTTTATGCGTGGCGTATCGTGCTCACAGAAATAATGAGAAAATATACTCTTAGGTATATTTACCTAAAAAGTTGTTATTGTTATTCATGTTCTGCCAATTCAGCTACATATATCATAATATGATTAACGTAGACGTATGAAATCCCTCTATTTACGCATAAATTGTTCAATAAATCTCCAGCATAAGATTTCGTAATACTTCTTGTTATCTTTCATGATTGTATCAAATTGTATGAATACAGACTCATTGGTCCAGCATGTGAAAGTGAGTCTCAGCGGTTGGATCCCATTAGTCTTGCCTGCTATGAAATTGACACTGTCGGTCCTTGCGGCTCCCGAATGCTATTCAAGAAACATCCGGAAGAGCAAATGTACGGTCACTGTGCGTGTGAACCGAGTGGAAATAATAATCGACCCATGGTAGCCGTTCGAGGACAGTGTCACTTCCTTTACTCACAGGTGGATAAGATTTAATCATTTAATGCTTCCCGTCAATAGAAATACCCATCGTTTCCCTTATTCTTTATTGTTTGCTTAATGAGTACCTCATTAAACAAACTCGCATGACTTTTTGCTACCCAATGTAAGACAAAGAAACAAGCAGTACATACGAAATACATAATTCTTGCATACGTATCAAAACAGGGTATTTGTGACCGTGGATATTCCCTCGTGTTGGAGTCATCTGCCATATATGGCTTAGAGCCAGTTTGCCGGCCCAACCCATGCGTACGATATGGCAAGCAAGGTGATGCCACAGATGAGCTCGTACCGTTTGAGGGTCACTGTGTCAGGCTGAATGTCCCGTCAGTCCTCTGTCCCCACAAGAATGACGTGGTGTCTTTTAAGAGAGGAAACTTGAGACCCGTCTGCACCACCGGCCCAGAGAAGATCACACGACGACGACTCTTTAGAAGACAAATTACGAAAACTAATGAACTCAGATGTCAAACGGGCTATGGCAAAGCAAAGGCTGGGAGCACGAGGTGCTACAGACTATTGAAAATATCCAATAGTTAGAGGTAGTCAATTTAATAACCTTAAAGTGATATATGTTGTATTGATATGATTGTGTACAATTGTGTGACAGCGGCGTTTGATTGAATTTAGTTAGTGAGAGCAAATCTACATGATACCTTCAACATACACGTTTCTAATATATCAGTATTCTGCACATTGTATCAATCAAATGTCTGGTACTCTTGATTTCTGCATTATGCGATCTGCACAAAATCTTTTAGCGACTCGTTAATAAAATACTACACGAGTACACAAATGTTATGTGATGTGATATGGGGGTAGTACATAATTTTAGTTATTTTGTATATGCATGTACATACCTATAACTGTTGTAATTATTTTACATGGACACTCTTGGAGTTCGCTACATTTCAGCTGAATTTATGCAAAGTGGAGACAAACTTGTGTCAATTTTGTAGCCAGAACGAGGAAGGTGGACTGAGAAATTATTAAAAGTATTAGAAAAAATAACAATGTGATTGATTATACTTAAGATTTAATTTATATGCAAGTTTTTTAACGTACGTACACAAGTTGTTCTTTGGTTTATTCTACATAGATATGTGCATATCTGTGCAAAGTTGAAAATAAAAATAAGCTCTTTTACAACGATACACGAAACATCGCTGGTTAATAAAGGTATCAATGTGTTTTAATATTTTCTTATAAACAACCGCATTCTGAAACAATTTGGCTAAAAAACTTAAGCAATTATATTTAGCTCGGTTCTTACAATTTCCCATCATAATTGACAATCTAATTACAACTTCCAACTGTCAGCTTGTTAATCTGTGTTATCAATTATATTTCGACAGCTTCGTTTTTGCTGTGCATGCAAATAATAAGCATGGAACACGGAAATTAATTACTTTGAAAAATGTAAATATGTAGCATGAACTAGAGGCTCCATTGGGCTAGTGTAAACGTATGGCGGAATTGCCACTTTATTTAATGACCAGTTGGAATGCAATTCAAAATTAACGAGTTTACTAAAAAGCAAGTAGCGGATCCCATTTAAATATTTTATTTCAAGTATCCTGTGTTTCCCAAGCTGCTCCTTAAGTGAAAATACTTGAAGACTTGGTCGTGGCAGATCTTCACAAGTAGTTCTTTCAACAATAATCCGACGCTTTCAAAAGTCCAAACGAGTTCACATCTTCGTGATTACGAGACGTAAAAATTATTGATTTTATCTCCACCCCATAAATACGAAATGACACGGCATTATGACATACGTATGCATATATATGTAAGTACCTACCCATGCAGCTCCTGATCTTTTTTTATTATCATTTTGCATCGGCAACTTTCAAAATTGAACTCCATCGAGATAAACATAAATGTGCCATAATTTCAGTTCAGTTTGCTCAAAATAATAATTATAAAACCAGAATTTCGCAGGCACAACACGAGACATGACCTATGTGGGTCCGCTTTATTAATATTAAAACATGAGAGACAAAGACAAAAAAGATGGCTCCAGACAACCTCACTTTTCAGCTCTATTGACCAAATACATAGATTTTTCATGATTAGCCAAGTGCAGAGATTAAGTTGTGCAACTATTAGGTTGAACACTCACCTTGCCATCGGATAGGACATTATTTTGCAAAACAACAACCACTTTTATGTTACGAAAACTCGTCGCATCTTAAAAGCAAGATTCCTGATTCCAGGCATGCATGGAAGAAATACATAAACCAGTAACTCATTATACTTCTATCACAGAAAACATCTTTGGTTTATAGATACATATTATATGTGTTCATTGCAATGCACATACATACATTCATACATATTTAAAATCCTATTAACCAACCCAATGATTAAGCAGTAATTCGTGATTCCATATTTTGTCTGATTGTCCTGACAAATTGGATGGCAGATTAATCTGACAGTAGTTTAAATATTGGCTTGTTTTTTCAATTGATTTATAACACAAGAGTTGCATAATTTACATAATTCTTGCATTTTATCGCAATTAAGCTGCTGATTTTACTGTATTCAATGAGGTGAATTTTAAGCTAACAAAATTGTTGTAAATTGCACAAGCCTGTTGTACTCCTTTAAAAGGTAGTAAAATAAAAGTATGAAAAAATGCTTTTTATTAGAGTGTCAAGAGCAAGAAATGACTGATGATGAACCCGAATTGGTGGTTCATAGTACCCCGGAAACGCTTACAAATTCATCCGAGGTTCCTGGCCCATCAACTGAAATGCCGACCCCAAGATCAAAATCCCGTCAATCTCGTCCTAATCCATCACTTTCATCGCAACTCAAAATTCCTCTTCCATCCGTGGCTACCACGTCATCCGAAAAGTTTGGGATTTCTGAAAATGAAACAGTTACCCCCGAAAGCGGAAATAGTCAGACTCCCAGTGATAATAACATTCAGGATGCCAGGAAGGAGTGGAGTAGCTATTTTGGTCTCCTACTTGCAATTATGTCATCACTAATGTTTTCCATAAATGCATTGATTTTTAAAATCCTAAATTATAATCCCCCTCTGATTCCCGCTTTCTACATGTTCCTTGGGACGGCTCTCTTAATGTTTCCTCTGTACCTGTATCACCGGTACAGGAACAATTCGAAGCAGGACACCGTTGACATTATTGATGAGGACCTTGGACTAGGAACGGTTGCAATTCTTGGGGTATTACTAACATTCATGCATTTAATTTTACATATATACCCACACAGATTCAACCCACACAATTGCCTTTTTATTCTGTGCTAAAATCAAAAGAAACTTTTTTTTAGGCTAGAGCATTTACGGGGTGCTCGGGAATGTTGTTATTTTTTTATTCTCTGCAATACCTAACTATTGGTGACGCACTGGTCATCGCCTGCAGCTCTCCCGTCTTTGTCTTTCTCTTGGCGTTCGTTTTTCTCAGAGAAAACTGTGGTATTGTGCCAGTGATAACAATTGTGCTGACACTAATTGGCGTGGTTGTAATTACGCGTCCGCCATTGCTCACTGGGGAGGAGTCGTTTAAAAAAGATGATCTGGTAACTACCCAATAATCATCAATTGTATGCGCATCAATGAATATTAATTGACAGCTATTAACTGACTGTACTTGTGCAAACTCATAGATGGGAGCAGGTTTAGCATTTTCCTCAATGCTCTCGATTGCTAGCACCCTCGTACTGATGAGATATCTGCAAAATGTTCATCACAGTGTAATTAATCTCACGTTCGGGATTTGGGGAACGCTGCAATGCGCACTCTTGGCCTTATTTTTAGGCGTTTTTTCCTTTCCAAAAAGCGTGTTTGAAGCTTTGATAATGTTCACGACCGGATTTGTTTTTTGTTTGGGACAAATTTTCCTCGCTGTCGCCCTTCAACTAGAACAAGCTGGCCCCGTGTCACTACTAAGAACGTCAGAAGTCATTTTTGCGTTCGTTTGGCAACTTGTCTTTCTGAAGGTTGTTCCAGATTGGTTCAGGTATACGAGTGTTTTTCAGTGGTGAATCAATTATTATGCTTTTTACACACTACCGATAATCACCTAATCGATCTGTAGCGGATAAACTGGTTAGTCCAGTGCTCACGGTGCTAATACCTATAACAAGCGACAACTTGTCACACCGCTATATTTATGCATATCTTACTACCCATCCGCTCTCTTGCTTTGTTCAAATTCTTATCTAACATTTAAAACGAGTCGTTGGGTTCCAAGAAATTTACTTTCTTTATGCTCTTGAAAAGATCTCAACTTCAGAGAGTCGCATGAAGATTCACTTATTAGTGAGTGCTTAATTGCCATATTCATAGTGCGAACAGCAACAACCCACGCGTTTACTACTGACTCAGAATTACTTTACCAAAAATTTGATTCCCGCTTCGTATCCCTACCATACTAATAGCATGGGAAGGATACCAGCGCGGGATGGAAAAGAAAAACTGAGTTGATATTAATATAAGAAGCCTAAACTTGTTATTTTTTCCTGGGAAGTCCCGAGTGTGATAAAAATTATTATTCTGCGCATTTTTATGAGCTTATATCTATATATGCACTTAGCACATTGTAAAATAACACTTTTATGACTTTTTATGCCTAACAGCATATCCGGAGCGATGCTTATTATGATTGGAATATTGACGACAGTTTTGCGGAAATGGATTGGCTCCCTGCCGGCCACCAACAAAGCAAGACAGCGGTGTAATCTTTTACTTTGGTGAAGCAAAAAACAAAGTCGAGGCAAATTGCATAAAAATAATTGAGTACTTGTAAATAAATCTAATATTTTACTGCTAGTATTAAATGAGGATGCAAAAATGAGTTGCAATAAACTTGTGTTTTTGCTTTGCATTACTTTTTTGCAGTCGTAACAAGTGCATGCGCATTGGTTGTTTGTTGAAGTTTGAAAGTAATAAATCTCAAGCAGCTGAAAAAATGTTCAGAACTGGTTACCCATCATAAACTTACATACGTATTGCGTCTGCATATTTGTGAACTTCAAGTTTGACATGAGATTATCAAGAGGTTTAATCTGGTTTTCCAGAGTCTTTACTTTCCAGTGGAAGACTTCCATGCATTCACGACTGTCATGTGGCTTATGTTCATTCTACTACATATACATGTCTAAAAATCCATAAATCTCTCTGGTTCTGGTGTCACAACGAATGGACAGATATCAGATCCAGATCAGACTATATATGTGTACATAATCTTCTCTTGTTTTTACAGATTTTTAATAACATTTGCCTATTTGCAAATCTCTTATTTGCATGTGTACATAGGTATAAATGTGCGAATTATAGTTGACAACTCAGAATTTGTTCTTTCGTCACAAAGAGAAACTTTCTCCGGTCTGAATGATGTCAAAGTCAAACTCGCCGAATCATCGGTATGGAGAAAGTGAAGAAAACCGTCATTCTTCTTCGGGGTGGTCGAAGAGGACACGGTTTTTCGGCATTATTTTAACTACTCTGTCTGCACTTACATTTTCACTAAATGCACTAACGCTAAAATTGCTCAATCATCTGCATCCCTTCAACTTGGGTGTATGGACGTTCCTACTAATGACGGGGTTCTCAGCACTCTGGACTGTACGGAGAAAATGTAAAACCAATCTTGAAACTGGGAACTCTATAGCGTTATTACCATCAGTGGATAAGAATAAAACTATTGCATTATTGTGGGTAAGAATTCTAACCTGTTTTGAACACAAAGATGAAATCTGGTCATAATATTTTACTCGTACTGAAACTTTGAATACTATTACATGCTGCAGTTGAGAGCATTTCTGGGGGTTTGTGCGTTGACGCTATTTTTCTACGCAATGAAGTTTATGGATGTTGCAGATGCTTTATTAATTGATTCGACATCTCCTATTTTCGTCCATATTTTTGCGTATGGGTTTCTCCAGGAGAAATGTGCCATTAGTCAAGTCTTTGCAACAGTTTTGGCTATCGCTGGGATCGGCTTTGTTGCACGACCTCCGCTATTGACGGGCGATACTCAATACAATGCCGACGTGTTGGTGAGATTTTATTTTTTCAAACAAATAAATGTAATAACACATGTTATTACCTTTTTGGACTTAGAAAATATTAATAATATGCTAGGTATCCGATTAATAATTCAGTACATGTAACTACTTTCAGATTGGTTGTGTTCTTGCATTCGGATGCATGCTTTGTATCACCTTGTCCTTAATTGTGCTCAAATTTCTAGAAACCGTTCCACAAGATGTTGTGACTTTAGTGTTAGGAATTTGGGGAACTGTGCAGTGCTTGGTCTTGTCCTTGTTACTTGGAGTCCTCCAGTTCCCTACTCATTTTGAAGACATTTGTAAGATTGTTGGTACGGCCGTTCTCTTCTTCGTAGGTCAGACCTTACTCACGGTGGCACTGAAGCATGAAGATGCTGGACCAGTTGGCCTCCTTCGAACGACCGAGGTGTTGTTTGCTTTCGTTTGGCAGTTTGTCTTTCTCAACGTGGTCCCCAATATTTACAGGTATTTTAATTGTGCATGCAATTCCTGACATGAGACTTGTATAAATACGTAAGTAGCTGCATAATACTTCCATGCATTGCTTTTCCAGCATTCTAGGCGCAGTACTGATAATGAGCGGTGTTATTATAACACTTGTTCGAAAATGGATGGATACGTCTGGTGGTGGAAATACATCAATAAATTAAACGGGTTGATTGTATGAGCTCATGGTGTATTTTTATTTCTTTTGAAACTAATCTCACTCAAGGATTGTAGAGTGTTGAAAATAACTACAAAGCAAAAATATGTTCATGTTCCCAAGATTATTTATGGCGACACATTTGACAAGAATATGGAATAAACTCGAACCAAACAGTAAAACTCGAAATTAAAGCAAGAATTAATGGCATCTAATTTGATCAGAATGATTATATAATGACACAGAAATTTTATTCCTGTGAGATTGTGTAGGCTACGGAAATGATTTAGGCCATTCGTTTTCCCTTGTCTATAGTCTAGAAGGCCCAGTTGTTGTAGCGTTGCTTTCATCTAGTCAATCAGCGCAAACGGAAAATGCTTCTTCGCGTTCTTCAATCAATTCTTGGCCAGTTTGCTCAAGTTTGCCCTTGCTGAAGTCATCAAGCGAAAGTCCCTAATTGAAGATAATGAATTTATGCTAATGCTCGTATATGGTTAACTTATATTATAATGACCAAGTTGTATTTAATTACTTGGAGAATTGTCCATTTCTTGTCCTTGATACCCACTGGGAAAGAGAAGATGACACCAGGTGGAGTATTGTATGAACCTAATAATGGAATAATAATATTATACTGCTTTACTGTACCCTCGCGTATACCAATTCGCTGATCCTGATCATTATTATGTACTCACCGTCAGACAAAACGCCCATTGAGACGTATGACCCATCGGGTGTTCCCAACCACCAATCTCGCATCTATAAAATACACTTATTAGACAACGTAACGATGGATGTCTGATTTGATAATTTTGCTATATAATATAACTAGTCAAAAACACATACATGGTCGCAAGCGGCCTTTGCAGCAGACATTGCGGAAGACATTTTCCGAGCTGCAATTATTATTAATCTTTTGCCCTTCACGTTTTTAGGTCACATGTCAAAGAAATCAAGATCATTCATACCTGCAATAACGGCAGCACCTCGTTTTTGCACAGTCTATTATCATAAAGAAATAAAATAATATACAAGATTCCAAAACAGCTAAACACGTTGTTTCCTCACCGTGACAAATTGATCCTGAAGCCAAGCTTGATCTGGAAGAGCATCGATCATTTTGATGTCGTCGTTTCCTTTCTTGACCACACCGTGACGAGCATCTGGATACTGTGTAGAGCTGTGATTACCCCAGATGAAAATATTTTTAACTGCATCAACTCCCACGCCCAACCTCGCAGCAATCTATAGCAGACGAATAGTTTAGACGAATTTTAACTTCATTCCTACACTTAGCGTCTAGATTTTTACCTGAGCCTGTGCTCTGTTCTGAAATTCAAATTATATGATGATTATGTTTTAATACTCTATCTACATATATCCCAAGTGTATATAAAAAAGAAGTACCTGATCAAGGCGTGTCATTGCAGAAAAATTCTCTGGTGGAATAGTAGGAGCATATTTCGAGCAAACCAGAGCATTTGTATTTGCTGGATTCCCAACCACCAGCACCTTCACCGTTTTCTTGGCATATTTATCCAAAGCTTGTCCCTGAATTTATTCAATGACGATTTAGTACCGGATTTTAATAAATTAAAAATACATACTCTTCAAATTAAATGGAATCTGCACCTGAACTTTGAATATTTTAACATTTGCAGCGAGCAAGTCTTTCCTTTCCATTCCTTCCTTGCGTGGCATAGCTCCTACCAAAAACGCGGCGTCCACGTCACGAAAACCTTCAACGGGATCAGCAGTCGGAACGACGCCACACACCAGCGGCATGGCACAGTCCATCATTTCCATTACCACGCCTAAAAATCCATTTTTTTCTTCATAAAAATTTTTGTAATGGTAAATTGGAAATAATTAGTAAGTCACTTCATACATAAGATTTTGGGAAACAGAAAAATTAAGACACATACTCAAGCAGAACGTCGTATAAGTGATGGCATTGGCGACGCACATTTCTATCTATATGTACGCATAAAACAAGTTTACCCCACCTTCCAGCACCCCCATCATAGCTGGAATGTCCAAGAGGTGAAGATAGAGAGGCTGATCTTGTCCGAACACATCACCCTTGCCGATTTGGTACAAAAGTGAGTATGCAATCTGCCCAGCGGCACCGGTGATCAAGACACGGATGGGTTCTTTTTGTTGAGACTGTAAACAAACACGCTTTAAGTCAGCAAATCTGATAACCTTGACTTGTTAAATTCATAATCTTACCATGTTTAGTAATCTTTGGCTCCCTTAGGCGTGTTTTGTTCCAGAAAGTACGTGTCGTATGATATGTTGACGAGAAAAAGGCCTGGAAATGAGAATATAAACAGTTAAAATATGCCACATCCACCCATATTTGCATGCACACCTTTATTTATGTATTTCCTTCCTTGGTATTATGAGCACAGACAGACAGATAATACTTACCACTTATCCTTAGTTGCTGGTTACCCGGAAAATTATTTATCGGCAATTAAGCAGCGAATTGTGGTGTGGTGCAGTTGCGGTGTGTTTTAACTAACGACTGGGGAACGAGCCTGGGTCGTGACAATCACATGAGCGCAATGCCCAGCCAAGGCCACTCGCAATGAGACAGAGTTCAACTTGGCCAACCAATCACAAGAATACACTCAGTTTTCTCAAATTTACAAATTCTCAGACTGCCAGATATTTGTGTACTATTCCTCTCGCTGTTATTATTATTGTTGTTAACTAAATAAGTACGTAGCAAAATAAGGACTCATATCGAATATGAGGTAAACATACGTGGACAATTCGGTGGATTATCAGTTTGAATTTTGAATTGTTGGACAGTCCAACTTGGACTACCATTGAATTAGCACTATCAGTTTGTTTTGGTTTGAAGAGTTAGAGTTTGCGAACTGAATAAAATGGCATTATCGGCGAGTCAGAAGCTATGTTTAGGAGTTGTTGGGCTGAACATGTGTGTCGCAAGTCTGGTCGCTGCAACTTATTTTGATGCGATGGATGACACGATCTTGCACAAAATTAATTGGGCAGGACCACATCCGGACGAAATGTTGGTATGTGTTAATAAAGATGGCAATGTCAGTTGTAAAATGAAACATTGAACAATGAATGTCATACAGGATCATCCACTGCAATCAGAATCCGAAGGCACAATCTCAATGACCACAGCAAGAAATGAAAAGTATAGTTGTAAACTTCCAAAACACTTGGAGCATTCTGGGGTATGCGAACGTTAAAAATGTACAATTCTTAGATAGTAAGGCAATTGAAATAGCGATTTTTTTTATAGGATGACAATAGCCCTTACACGGGACCAAGTCCATTGGAACTTTTATCGCCGCTCTTTACACAATTTGCATGCACATTCAAGGTATAGACAATTTAACGATATATATTGCATCAAATTAACTACTTATTCCTACATAGTTGGAAACCTACTGGACCTACGAGCTCTGTCACGGTAAGATAAAAAAAGAAAATAAAAAACCCACAGTCAGACTCATTTAGTCCGAGTCAGGGACAGTGTCCGTCAGCTTAATTGTATTTTTGTCCGAATTGACCGGACTACAATTACCACGCTTCGTGGTGGGATTAGTCGAATATTTGATAAATATATTATTTGCCCGATTGCTTGACATTTAGTGACTACTTACTTACAAGGGAACATACCGAGGTGTCCAACGAGTTGAGGGTCGACACCTATACCAAAATGACCACAATACATGACTTGTTAAACAAACTGGAGGAATTTCCGTGTAAAATTCACTTTTCGTCAAGTTGTGACGATATTTGTGACGAGCGCATGACCTCGGGTCGCAAGCGGGAGAGGTCGGCCGCTGAACGATCAGGTCGACCACAGAGAAGCGTCGTCGTCTTCACAGATTTCGAATTCTTGCATATTTTGAAATTTTGAACAAATTTTGAAAACATTTTGAAATTTTAAAAACATTTTGAAATTTTGAAGAAATTTTGAAATTTTGAAGAAATTTTGAAATTTTGAAGAAATTTTGAAATTTTGAAGAAATTTTGAAATTTTGAAGAAATTTTGAAGAAATTTTGAAATTTTGAAAAAATTAGAGGTGTGTCGAATCGAACACATGTTGTCTTCAGAGATTTCAAATTTCAAATAACTTACACACCTCTATTTTTCCAAACTTTTCCAAACTTTTCCAAAATTTCGAAATTTCTTCTAAATTTGAAAAAGTTTTTCTAAATTTCAAAATGTTTTCAAAATTTCTTCAAAATTTCAAAATAGTTTCAAAGTTTGAAAGAATTCGAAATCTCTGAAGCCGACGTGATCACGACGACCCTTCTCTGTGGACGACCTGATCGTTCAGCGGCCGACCTCTCCCGCTGGCGACCCGAGGTCATGCGCTCGTCACAAATATTTCACAACTTGACGAAAAGTGAATTTTACACGGAAATTCCTTCAGTTTGTTTAACAAGTCATGTATTGTGGTCATTTTGGTATAGGTGTCGACCCTTAACTCGTTGGACACCTCGGTATGTTCCCTTGTTAGAGTAATATCCCACCCACCTACATGACCTCCACCGGTCAACCACTTGACCGATTTCGCTCATGTTTGAACTTATCCCTAACTTTGCTTCATGTTCATATACATGTGTGCAAAATTTGAACTCAATCGGTTCAGCCGTGTTGGCTTTATGGCGTCTCGGACAGACAGACAATTACAGTTGCATAAGCCCTGACTCGGGCTAAAAATAATTAAAAATAAATAAATACTCTCCTAAAAATAATTTATATGTGAATTTTTGAAGCCGTTTCGTAATGTTTACAGGCAAATACATCCGTCAGTATCATGAAGAACGGGAGGGTAAAAAAGTGAAACTTCAAGAGGTAACTGCCTTAATAATTTGTATGTAAATGTTATGATAGTAGAAGCGTAGAATCAATCTGCAGAGTTACATTTAACTCTTTGCGTGCTTCACTCAGAAACTTTGATCTATTATTCGCATTTATACAAATTATTTTTGCATTCCTGAAGTTCTTTTTAGGACGATGGGACAAAAATGACAACGAGAAAGCAAGTAAGGACACTACAGTAATAGTAACATCAGGTTGAACATTCTTAAATTTATGATATGAATTCCATTGCAGGATTGAAGATTGAGGAGGATTTTTCAAATCCTGATTACAAGAATCAAATTCCGGTCAAGAAAGTTGACGGTGTGAATATGCCGTATCTACAAATTAATATGACGGACGGTACATTGTGCGACCTTAATGGCCAAACAAGAATGACCAGGTCAGTTACTAAACTAATTTTTATTTACACTACCATTCGTCTTCACCTGCAATACATTACTAATATTGGACATTTCAGAGTATTATATGTATGTTACCCCTTTGGCAAACATGAAATCTACTCTTTAGAAGAAACGGTGAGTATTCAAGTGTACTCCACGTTCGCTTTTATCCCACTGAGTTTTCCTTTAAATTGTTTATCTGTTAATTGAAAAATTATTACTCGATATAGTCCACCTGCGAATATGAAATTGTTGTCCTTTCGCAAAATTTGTGCCAACATCCGGATTTCAAGTAAGTAGCATTCATTATGCTTATTGAAAATCGTTATGTAAAGACTTAATAATAATAAAATCACCCAACATAGATCAAGGGAAACTGGCGAGAATATCATAAATTGTCACAGCATCGATAGTGCACCAAAAATGCCTAAAGCATTAGTTGAACTGGAAACGGAAAGTTTTAAAATTCGTCATGAGGTATCAAAAAAATCTACAAATCGAATAATTGAATACAGTGACGAGACGACGTAACATGATCTTGGTTGTCTTTGTAGCACTTGCTACAAAATCTCGAATCCCTACTGGAAACGAAGATTACAGGAGATGTGAAACCAGTCGAGCTATTTACGGAAGAAGACGAGGAATCTCTACTAAAACCGTTCAAGCCAGCTTTTCATGACAATTCATTCTTAACCAACTTTTTGAACGGCAAATCTTGTCTGACTGGGGTAAGCAATTTATGGAGAAAAATATTGATTGAATTTGCTTGTATGATCAACTAACAAGTCATCTACACTGGTTACTTATTTATGAATTTTAATTAAGGGCTCTCACTGGTGGAAGTTTGAATTCTGCTATGACAAACACGTTCTGCAATTTCATGAAGAACCCAACAGCCCTTCTCGGACTGAAATATATCTGGGGAAATGGGACGTCAACAAACATAAGGAGTACTTGGACAAGAATCCACATAAAAAATCAATTTCACTCGCATCCAAGAAACAAGTTGTTCACTACTACACCGGAGGAGCTGCTTGTGACCAAACAGGTCAACCTCGTGTTGTTGAAGTAAAGTTTAAGTGCATCGACACTCCAAGTCCATCTGCAATAGCTCTGTACCTTTTGGAGCCAAAGACGTGTGAGTATACTTTAGGGGTCGAGTCATCTGTATTGTGTCCCCTTCTGCAAGGGTCGAATGACTATGGCCTGTTTGACACGTCAAAATTTATCGAGTCGTCTTTAGACTCTAAAGGGAAGAGAAGAAAAACTCCAGATATCAGTGGGGATGAGTAAACTAACGCTTCACGCAAGTCCTAGGATGGTATTTGTTCTGTGATGTTATATAACTAGTTTCATATGCAACTTGGATGTACATATTGTTGTTTAAAAAATTATCACTCGCGTCATTTTTATACCGCACTTAAAATCCACTTGTAAATTGTGTCATCCTCATTATATAAATTGTATATAATTCGTGTACACACATGGTTTGGTCAGTCAAATAATAAAACTATGAATTATTTATTTATTTAACAACTCAGATATAAAACTTGTCCTGTTTATGCATGCATTAAAACTGTCTACAAACAGGTTAGATCTAATAAATACATGGATTATCTTACAACTGTATAACATATGTAGCATGAAAGAATCATACCATCAATCTATATTTGGAATATTATGCAGCATCATTGATGTTACAAAGTCAAAATGGGATTAATCAATTAAATATTGAACATTTCACTTTAAAAAAATGAGGAGTGAACAAGCCGTTGAACTATTAAGCTGTTAATAAAGAGTTTGAAGGAGAATTGTGATGCAAACTTTTTTTTAGTGATTTCAGTCATTGCGTTTGCTTGTTTACTGCTTCTTAAAGCTCTTTAGGATGGGATATATATTTTCAAACGCTTCGTAAATTTCTTGTCTCACTTTAGCACCTGCAATCAGTAAAAATAGTAATAATACAACGAGCATTTTTTTGTAGTTGCTTAATAATTCCATAAATCATACCTGTGAGTACCACTTTACCGGACACAAATATCAAAAGTACAATTCTGGGTTTTACCATTCGATAAATTAATCCAGGGAATAATTCGGGCTCATAACTGTATATCATCAAAACAAGATGGACTTATTATAAGACTTATATTGGATTTTCATAAGTTATTTTTAACAAACCTGCTAAACTGACTATGTGTGAGAACAAGTCCTTCTAACCGGATTGGAAACTTTACATCACAACTGCCAACCATATTTTGAATCTTAAATTCTAAAAATTTCGCATGAAATCCAAGTTTTTGGACGATTCTGGCATATTTTCTAGCTGCTAAGCGAGAGTCTTCTTCACTCTTGGCTCCCGTGCATACCATCTTCCCAGAACTAAAGATCAGAGCTGTTGTTCTCGGTTCTCGTATACGCATGATGACAGCTTGCAGAAATAAAATATACAAATAGGTCAACGAATTATTTCCTTAACAGTAGCAGTGCTGAACACGAGAGTTTCTGCAAGTTGTGTATAGCAAATAGGCATATCCCTTGTCACGGGTTAAGCCCAATTTTAATATATGGTGCAAATGTCTTACGTACCGGCAAAACGCTTTGGATTGTACTCGGCATTTCGTGCGTGCAGGGCAATCTTTTTGAGATCCAATTTACACCCAAGATTTACAGTGGAAACTATATTTCTGTAATATTACAACAAAAAAACATGAGCATACTCGTATGTCTCTAATAATTCAATTCGTGACCATACTGTAATTGTGGTACAATGCCAGGGTCTGCTGAGGAAGGTGTGGCTGGTTGTCCGTAGGCACCCATGCTCATCGGAACACTCATCGGCTGCTGTAAATATACTGATCCACTTGGTTCGATTGCCGGAGAAAGGAGGTTTTGCTAAAACATATGCAGAACGAAAATTTCTAGTTAAATTTCCCAAAACAGACCTAGAATCAGGGT
This sequence comes from Folsomia candida, assembly GCF_002217175.1. Classification (NCBI taxonomy): domain Eukaryota; kingdom Metazoa; phylum Arthropoda; class Collembola; order Entomobryomorpha; family Isotomidae; genus Folsomia; species Folsomia candida. The sequence goes on along the minus strand of NW_019091194.1, from coordinate 15,815,883 downwards.
CCTAGATGAACAATACTAAGCGCAAAACTTACCGGTGTCTGAGGTTGCATAAGGCTGTGCGGGCCGCCCAAAGAGTGAAGGCCCGATGAGTAAGAAATCACACTTGAACTTCCTCCAAGCCCCATGGGAGTGACCGGAGTCTGACTATGTCCACTATTACCGATGGCATGTTGTTGCTGTTGAGCGGAGGGGAGGATGAGGTCTTCTTCTGGCTGATGAAGAGGTGTGCCGATGGAGGGGATGTTGAAGATCCCAGGACTTGGGAGCATCTGGTCCATCTTGAAATATGTATCTTCTCACAACCGGCGTAAAATGACAAATCGTCGGCAGCAAAGGTTGTCGTAAGTTCCAATTTGCAGTTTCTGCAACAATGTCTAGTTAGTAGAACCCTCTCTACTTTCCTTCAGAAATGTTATTGTTGTTCCTGCAAAATAAAAAGTATGAGATTCATGTAAACACAAGAAATAAGACACATTTTTCAATTAAATAAGGTTAAACTTTGCTTACCTAAATACGTGAATCCCTCCTCTTAATAAACGTGCTGCATAAATAAAATAACTGGTGCGCTCCATTCAAGAGTGCAAACTATTTATACCACAAACACTTCCAGTCCTCCATCAGTGTTCGTCTTTATGAAAATTTCAGCTTGACGAATTTAAAATTCCGGAAATACATAAAAATTAGCTTTGTCTTTTGAACAACAAACTTGGTTGACAACAAACTTGGTTTTGTGCAGAGTAGATTTCAAATCAGGTTTACGACAGGGCCAAACAAGATGGAGCTGAGTGCTGGCTGATTTCTGTCGGGAGAGGCTGAGAAATCTCACCCTGCCTCCTTCTCAATTTGCCCAATTTGGAAAATCTCCCTCCACCACATTAATTAATCAACCATTAAAATTGTTAATACTAACGATTCATCATTGTCACTGGTCTTACTACATATTGGTCTCGACGATGAATTACGGAGCACTAATTTCATTCAATAAACTAGGCAAGCACATTATTCATGAGATTTACATGTTCCATTGGTCAGTATGCAAATAAGTATGAAGACTGAGGAGGAGGGTTGGCTTGGCTGGTTTATCAGCATTTATTATTCTCACATCGGGAAAAGTCATCCTCAAATAAGTAGCGATGATAATAGGGTGTTGGTGGGAATAAGTGTAATGTGTAACTAATTTGACCGTGACTGTCAATCTAGTTGGTGAAATAAGTAAGTACTTTTAAATTGAATTCCCTGTCTCCATTTGTCATTTTAATGCTGCTCTGACTTCACTTAATCAAGTCAAATCTAACATCTTCATCTGTCCATCATCAAATACATAATTTGGGACGAGCAAAATTATTTCCTACATTATAATGCGAGCAAGGAGTGTGTTGTGTACGTGTCGTTTCTTATACAATGATGCACACTTATCAGAAATTGTAATGAAGGGAGAATTATAATGGGAAGAAGGGCCCAATGGTTACATTACATTGAATATGTAATTATGATGCAATTATCGTTACTCATGATGACAAATACGTCGAAACACCAATCCATTTAGATGTGTTTACTAGGTAGTAGGTGTATCTTAATACCTTGTGAGGGGCCGAATGGTGATCTTGGACGAATGGTTATCCGAATCAGCCAGCACCTGGTTTTCCTTCTGCTCCCCAAGCCAACTAATTGCAAGTATCTTTTATGAATAAGTTTTGTTTTAACATTATTTCGATTTTATGCTTGCTATTTATCATTGAGCATACATATGCATGTCACAGCATACCGTACGTTTTGCATGACTATCAATTAGATACAAGAAACATTTCGGAAAAGCTGACTACAAAGGAGTCGAACTATAAAAAAAACACTAATCTGTTACTAATAATACCTACGCACTACTTGTGGAGACATGAAGAAATAAATCATACAAGTTCGGAATCTAATCTGACTATAAGAACAAACAGACCAGACGAATCTCTTAAAATAGCCACTCGCACCATGCAAAAATCTTAAATAAGCATTTTAATTCACACTGTATACGTGTATAAGTAATAACTAATCAGGTGAGATAAGGTAGGGTAATGCGTGGAAGGTGAAGAGCGTAATGAAAACGAGATCACAAATGCCTATCAATAAATATCCATGTATGTAGCTACGAATTTACATACATGGCGATTCTTAACCAAGATAGCAAAACACTTAATGAGTTAGGATTGTAATAAAATTCCATTTTTAGTAGATTAATGTATAATTATCGACGTGTGCTAAAATCATCATCAGCATAACAGCATAAACTTTAATCTATTTGGGCAACAATCACAAGTCTGATGTAATTAAGTTACCTCAAATCTCAAGTTTCTGAGGTGAGGTGAGACGTTTAATCGTCGAAAGTCTCTCAAACCTCAATATTTAGAAATAATCTGATATAATAATCTGACTCAATTTGTAGTTAACAATTAGCCCTCAAGAATAAAGACGAGAGCTGAACTAATAAGTAGATCTTGGACTGGTTGGACAGTAATGATAGCAAGCATAATTTCATCGTTGTTTATAATCCTGACTGATACACACTTGTTCGTGATTATGGAGATAGTCCTTCACTTTAGCACTGTCTAACTGCCTTAATATTTGCATTGAACATCGCATGCAAGAAAACTAGTCTACTTGGAGTACAATAATGAATAAAGATCTCCATAATAATGGCCGAGTCTGTCTTAGTTTGCATCCAACGATCATCAAATAAACAACCATCTCCAGTCAAATCATAAATACTTATCGTGCCAGTTAACAAAAAGTACATACGATAAAATATTAGCAGAGAGGTTTTCCTAATCCAGAAAGATTTGATTGTCATCGGCAGCCGTTAATCAATCAACTCTAATCAAACTTTCTATTTCTCTCACTCGAACATCTACATAAAGTGAAATCTACCTCATGGCGAAAGTCATCGGGTCCGAATTCTGATCAGTAATATTTTTTTACCTGACGTATTACACGCCTTCATCACTTGAGTTGCTATGCACGAGGTTGTTTTGCAATAAATTAACGCAAATTAAAATTCCTCGTTACATGAGTTGATTCATGGATGGTGGTGTAGTGGTCTCGTAGAATAAGGAAATGTCGTGTCGAGCAAAATTTTTGTAAGCCATCTCGAGAGATAGTTGTACTGGAATCAGAGATGGAAGTGGAACGAAATTTAGTGGTTATCTCACCCGCTGGTGCAGGCGGCACCGTGGGAAGAAGACCTTCGCTAACGTCATGCTCAACGACCAGATTTGAAATTCGCAAGTCCTCGGATGCCGAAGCGAACAAAAATTTGGAACCCAGGTTTAGATCTACAAAGTCCAAGTTTTGTTACCGAACGGCAGACTTGGTTATGAACATGCTGGTTTTGTTCCCCCTCTCAATTGGGTTTTGGCGAGGGGTGTGGCAGCTGATGGAGTACTACAGCAGTCCAGAAGTATGGGGGGTAGGTCCGTGGCTGAGCATGGGACTTGGCTACCTCATCCCCTTTGTCCTCTACGTTTTCCAAGAACCCCTCAAACGACAGGTTGCCCCTGGTCCCATGACCTTCGTCCCCTTCTACGTCCTCTCGAGGTCTCTCCTCCTCATCCACTCCTTTGGCTCGGTCAACCAATGGCGAGGGCTGTGGCAGCTGATGGATGACGAGACGGGGAAGGGGCCTGAGTCCGCCCTGGTCAGTTTGATTGTCGGCCTCTTTTTCAGTCTCGTCCTCCGAACCTTCAGCAACGTCCTCGCACCTCCGCTTCTCGTCGTCGTCGACGAAGCTTCGACTATCCATGACTGTCCCTTGAGGTTTAAAACGTCGGTGAGTCGAGGTATTATAGGCGTGCTCAAAATTAATCTATGATTCATGCATACATAAATATGTACATAGTTGATAATGGTGAGGTGAGTGGACGTATTATAGGACGTTGGATGCATTAAATTAGTTCAAATTAATGCACAATCTTTACATTGCATAGGTATTCACGATCAGTTACTAGATTTTATGGGAAGTAGCGCATTGAAAATTTACTCCTGATGCCGTTGTATAGCATTTTGACATATTATTTCATGTTGTGCAAGGTATACATGCGATTTGATTTTGATTTCATTTTCTGCAGCCCGAGAGAAAGTGGTGTTACCTGTTTGACTGCACATTTTCCGTCTTTGTTGTCCCGTCGCTGACTGTGTGCTGTTGGAGAGGCGTTTGGAACCTGGCAGATCTCTACCTCTATCCCGATGACCCTGCCGCGTCTGCCCTCTCGTCAATGGTGAGTGGCATGCAAAGTGATTTTGGTCTGCTATATTATTTAGCATCCCAACACTTGTTTCCGTTTGAAAACATTTCACTAAGCAGACGAGTTCATAAGTAAAGTTTGAACAGTCTGAAGCATAAATATAAATACAAAAGTAGTTTTCACACATTGTATTTATATTGTATTTTGTATTCATTGTAAGTGTGCGGTTCGTTTATTGAATATGACATAAGTGGCATTAGCTTCAATTAACAAAGTGATTATGGTGATGGCGATAAATCTTTTAGCGGAATAAATCATTCCAATGTCTCGAGTTGATTTGCATTTCATTTTACTGTGTTATTCAAGGGGTTTGGCTACCTTCTCTGCATCATCCTCTGTTCTACCCAACCATTAATATGTGAATTGGTTTGCAGCCTTAAAGGTATCTTGAGATTAGCAGTGATTGATGCGTGCTACTTCGTTGGTAAGTGCCACAGACGATCACTTAATTTTACATGCACATCTGATAAGTTGTATATTCATTTTCAGGTTTCATAGGATGCGTCTTTGCCTGGAGGGGTGTATGGAACTCGTACAACATTTACATTGTTTTTGGTGGGTGGGAAAACTAGTAACGCATTGGCATGAGTATTGTAAATATTATAAATACATTCTCGTAACAGATTAATTCAGTATTTTGGGTTCACATTTTCAGAAACACCTTATCTGAGTGAATGGGTGACCTTAATCATTGGAACGATTGGCACCGTTTTATTCGGTTGTGTATCAATTGTTGTGGTCCGTGGGATAGCGATTGATGGGGAAATTGAGAAAGATGAAGCTGCAGAATGGCTCATTCCTTACATTTCTCATTTGAGAGAACGTCACAGCGAAGTTCCATTCCCTGAACCGTGGATTTGCAGACTCCTGTGCACAAATCAGGCACGTATTACTTATGGACTTATTTACTATTCGTAGCATTTGATTTAAACTCAATTCAACATTTATTGTGTCTAAATTATCTACTGTTTATATCACAGAAAATGAACTGGAAAAATCTCAGAGCATATCGACGGACGAGGCCGGAAAAGCTAGACCATTTAGATGGCGTCACTCAGCCATTAAAGAAAGCGAACAATGTGCCAAACTCTCATGGAGCAGATGATGGTGACCCCACTCGCAGAAAGTACCCTGCAAACCCTCCCCCTAAAGTTCGCCTCAGTCAGATTCCACACATTGACAGCTCTTCGGAAGACGAATTGGGGGAGAGGGAGACGCTGAACCCAAATCCTGAGCTGGACGGTCAAGACGAGGAAGAGCAGGACGAAGGGAAGAAGATCGTTTCAAATCCAATAAGACAAGCTTAAATCAAATCAGGTTTTAATTTCTTACTTCTACATAAAATAGGCACAGAGACTTTAATCGTTCGCATGGGTTCTTGCTTGTTAATAAGTACTAAATTATGAAAATTATGATACAGAGACGATGACGATGCTTCCTTACATTCTTATTCTCCACGTTCAGCTCCATATTTTACACAATGTTTCGTTTTAAATTTAAATTCAGTAGAAAACAGTAGTATGTATTTTGATGTATTCACTGGAATATGAAATGATACAGCTCCCTTCATAAAAGCTACATAATGTTGGTATATTATCTTTAGAAGCATGAGCGTATTGCCATTTCATTCAAACAGTCTCACATTTTACTACATCTCCGTACATGGAATTAATGGCAAGCGAGACCAGGCAATGTAGTTCATAGTTTGTACATTATCATCATCCAGTTTCTTGTACAGAACACGATATTTCTTTGTGATTCAATTATTCAAATTGGTAGTGTAAATAATGCAGTCGAGTGATTTTTATATCTCTCCAGTGGTAGGACTAGCATTAGGCATTTTATATTCTGACCAAATCTGACCAGTAATATAAGAGTTTATACATAATTAGTGTGTAACTATGTTGGATAAACTTTAAAATTTACTGTCCACGCATTGTTGGCGAATTAGTAACAAGAAAGTTTATACTCTTGATATGACGCCTATTATTGCCTAATCAAATATTGTAATGAGCTACTTTACGCACAACTGCAAAGAACGGAGGGAAAATAAACAATAAAAATAGATAAAAATATTCTCTAAATGTGTTGAGCGTCTAATATGTATTTGACGACATGTCATTTGTGTTCAGGAAATGAAAAATTACAACTTAAATGGGCGAAGCTCATGTCACATCTACGTTTTTACAAAATTGTACTTGGGAAAGGACGCACGTCATAAACGGTATAATTGATGGTGTACGTCATACATATACATTACACACAAATGGATGCTGGAGAGAATTTTGTGTATATTTACATACATATGCAAATATACTCGCGTAAGATTTTCTGTAAAATTAGAAAGGTATTTGTGTTGTGTGTGCACAATAGTACGAGTGATCTTGAAATGCATTTGACGTTGAACTTTAATGAAGGACATGATTTTATAATTTCACCAAGCTGAAGGGGACGCGTTTGGCCAAACTTGAGAATTTACCCGAATTCGGCAACTGGCCAAAAATCTTAATGCGCATCTCACTTCCCAATATTCATTAAATCGAATAGCCAAAAATGTCTCATACATTGCACACTCGTACCACACGTAAGTACAAGATCGGACCGTTACTGTTGTTCTGACTTCTTCTGGGCTTCCTGGCACCGAAAACCTTTGAAATATATACAAGAACAACATGCACGGAGACGCCTCGGGAAAACATCTCACATGATTTTGTAAATTAGGGAGTGGAACGTCGTCAACCAAATAGTAATCCATCTTGAAAGTGTGACATTACACCAAAGCATATTTTAGAACCACCCAAAGGAAACGTCTGCCAGTGTCGAACGGAACAGCACAAGACCAACAACTACTCTTCTCTGTAATATCGTAGTATTTCTCCAAGAATCATCAGAATATGGGAGTTGCGACAGGTCCCAGAGTTCCAGATGGACCAGATGGTAACTTGTTGAAACTAATTTCCATTGGGCTAAAATAACCCACTTTTTACATAGGTAATCCCATCGTATCGGTAGAGTACGAACTCTTTGGTCTAGTCCAAGGTATTATGCCATACACATTTACATATGTACATACATACGTCTCACATTTGCCATTGTTGTCCAAGTTAATATTTTAGCATTCTATTGTCCTTTCACAGGCGTTTTCTTTCAGAAATATGCCAAAGAGGTAGCTGAGCAACTTTCAATTGGAGGCTGGATAAAAAATACCAAACAGGGCACGATCGTGGGTAGACTGCAAGGGCTGAAAAATTCTTTACAACAAATGTAAGCCGGAAAAAATAGTGGATTGATTAATTCAACTGAAACCTGAATTGATTCATCAGTATTTCATGCATATTATGATATTATAGGCTTGAGTGGATGGTGACGGAGGGAAGTCCAGGAAGTCGAGTAGAAAAGCTGGATCTCTCCAAATGGGAATTTACGGCAATGCAAGACTTTAAAAACTTTAGTATTCGTTTCTGATCTGTGCCTCGAACAGCGTGGGATGACGAAAATGAATTTCCTAATATGCCCTCGATTTTCAGTTTGTAAATGCACCTTATTTTTTTGAAACGCAAATAAATTAATATATTTTATCTTTACGAAATGGATAAAAGATAGATTTGATTTAATATTCATCATTTAATGATTTTTACAAAATGAAAAATGAAAAACAAAGTCCAACTTGCATACACGCCACGCTATATTATGGTGTATGTTATATGTATAAACAATAAATCGGCAATATTAAGTAATTACATTACAACTGATACAGTTTCGAATGTAATCTTTTCGCTAATGTTTTTCGTCTTGACATGTTCATCTTGGTTTGAAATGTAAATCATGTTGTTTGGTTCTTCCTTCCATCCATTCTTTGCAATCCAACTCCTCAAATCGGCGTCTGTTAGCAATTAATTATTTATTTATTATATAGAACAATGGAAATTTGATACTAGTTTGCTTGAATATTCAGAGACAGAAAGACAAAAATTCATGACAAACCTGTGATTCCGCCCAGCAATTCTTTTAAAATAGTTTTGTCCATGCTTTGGTATGTGATGTTCACAACGTGGCACACAAACTTCCTCACAGCGTCGTCAAATCCAGTGATTTGGGAAATAAGATTAGCATCTTGGGCTTTTTCTTGCCAAAACCGCTTAAATTGACAAAGTTCTAGAAGATTTGCCAAATATGCGATTCGAGCAATGTTCAAGTCGTCCAGCTGAAATAAAAAAGTTACAAGATGTATACACAATCAAACGAAGCACAATAAAGTTACATCAGTCCCTTCCTAAATACTTTGTCTCATAAGTGTTGGAGAGAGATTTACAAAGTCCACATAAAATGATATGACAAGTTAAACCAGGTGCTTCTCTCGGCATAATAAAGATATAGTTTTATGTTGTGAGCTACTATTACTTCATAATATGATATGCGAATTCCTCCTTCTCCTGGTCGGCTATATATATAAACGACCTGTGCAAATCTACTCAAATAAATCAAAACGAAATGAGTTCGCAGCTGAAAAGACCAGAGATTTAAATTGAGCCTTGACCAAGCTGAAGCTTGCAACGAGAACAAGGGCTCAGATGCAAGAGTTAAAAGCTTTCCCGAGAATGCAGAGGGGGTATGCATAAAGGATTTAGCGGCTCATGGGGAATCTAAGAGCTCAAATGGGCAGATTTATCGGCTTAACTGAAAATAGTGGGGGCTTACGCTCCCGGATTTCGCTGGCTTGATAGGGATTTTATCAGCATTTTACTGGATTTAGTAGCCCCGCAATTGCAATTTTTCTGGCTTCACTTGTCCTTTTTGCATTTACGATCCACGTTTGCGTAAAAAGTAAAATGCACATTTGCAAAACTATGTGAATTACACGAAAGAGATTTTGATGGTTGAATGAGTCAAGAAATCAAGACGCTAAAAATGCTTCGTGGAGTTACAGTTTTCGTTATCCCGTTCTCGTTTGATGCTGGTATAATACTAATACTACAATTCATGAGTTAATAATAGGCAGATGATCATACCTGACCCGCGCCAAGAAGGCAACGACAGAGGACAAAATCCGTGTTGGGTAAATTGGTCAACGATTTCAGAAGGATCCAGCAAACGATCTCGGGTTTGTACAAATTTGGGAAAAATTGGTACAACTTGAGGATGGCCAAATTCGCCTCCAAATCGTACATGTTCTCCGACACTTGAAGTTGCACATATTTTTCAAATTTTGGAAGATTGTTTGAATTGTACCTACAAGGAAAAAAATAAATTATAAAACATTGAATTAACAACTATGCCGTGACGGCATTGCCGTCACGTCACACGTAGTGCACGTGCAATTTATTTAGTTATATATAGCATAGTATCTTAAAATTTTTAATTTTTCACAAACTCGTACATAAACCACAGCGTTCATTCGTACTTGCACAAGTGTAAAAGTTTGGCAAACATATAAACAATCATATTGTATAAATAATTGTACAAGCATTTCACACTTACATTTACATTAACGACTATGAAATGAAGGAAACTTGATTCGACAAAATTGTTAATACGTACCTCTCAACAGAAGTAAGGAAAGAATTGACCTCCAACTTTAACGCTTCCAACTCCTCGCGTCGCGTACCTCCAACCATTACTAAATTTGAAAAATTATTTCGCGTGTTAATAATAATAATTTAAAAATATTTCTCAAACAATAAGTCACAGGCAAGCACTCAAAATCTGAAATCAACCAGCACTCGTATAATGCTTACTGTGAGCTTTGTTGTTGTAACGTTACTATCAGTGAAGCCTTTAAATATAAATTATTTAGGCCAATGGTTCCGAACGCTTTATCAATTTTGCATCGATCGCACCCAAATAATTCATCTTGAAGTTATCTGGACTTTTACGATGCAGTCAATATTTAATAAATACTACGTTGTACTTACTTTCTTTCTTTATTGGACTTGCTTCCTCGTACAGAAAATCTTGTCGTAGTTTGGTTTTTGTGTAGCAAAATAGAATTAAGATTTCGAAAATATAAATATTTCAGAAAAATCTGTTCAATTGTGCCAACCACACCGGCAGAGAAATGTGAATGACAAATCGCCCTCGTTCTCCACCACGCGGAGTCGACCGCGAAGCCCACAAACCTTGTTTTTGTATCTTTTGATTGCATATCACAATCAACGCACTTTCAGTTTTGTTACAGCTGGGATTTTCTGGATTGTATTTAAAACAATTTTAATCGTAAATTATTATTGTGATTATTATTATTGATTTGTATTGGGATAAATATGTGGTAGCGACTTTTACGTGCGATAAGTTACCCAGTTTGTCAAGAAAATGAGCGGGTCACTGGAGATTCACGGATTTATAGACGACTGGTCGTCAATCGAGAACTACCTTTTCGATGCCCCTCAACAATCGTGCGAAGGAGATGGTGCGTGTTTAATTAATGGGAATTTATTTATTGGTATTTATTCTTGGTGACATTGTTGTTTGTTGCAGATTGGAAATGGGAGGATGATGAAGAGGAGAAAGTGTCCTCGACTTCTGCAATTTCTCCTATGTCGTCGGGACCTGGAGGAAAATGTGGAAAGACAACGTGGATTCAAGATTGCGTAATTTCTGTGTCCCCGATGGCGGATGTTCTGGTGGTGTGCAGAAAACAGAAAGCTATATTTTTAACGAGTAGGAAATAATATTAATATTAGGATAAAATATACCAAAAAAGGTTATTTAATTTATGCATTCTGACGACTTTCAGGTGAATGGGATGTTCAAAGTAGCAGGACAAAATACTGCAAACTGTTTGAAGGCAATCTGTCTCAAGAAGGGTAACTTCAATAATTAGTGACTCTCAAATTGAGACCTCAATCATTATTATTTAATACGCTGCTGTAACGTAAATAATATTTAATTTAGGGAAACTATAACGAGCGCATTGTGCATTCCATTGATTTCCAATAAAAAGTCTTCCCCAGGAGGACCAGATTGGACTTGTGTGTTAATTGGATTCAGCGACGGATCAGTCCGATTGTACACTGAAAGTGGGAGCATATTGATTGGTCAAATGTTTCATGATGAACCTGTGACTGGTTTTAAGTGTCGATCCTACAAGGCTGCATCATCGCATAATGAGCATGACCAGCTAGAAGAGGTTTTTATTCTATATCAAACGGTTTTGGTGACGATTGATGGATTTGGATTGTTTCAAACTCTACGGGGCTGCAGAAGTCGTATAGCTCGAGGTAAACTTTAAAAATTGAGTTAGGTATATAACATTAATCATTCTAATGCGTTAATTAGTATTATTTTGTTTAACTATCGGATATTTTGTAGTGCAAGCAAATGCTGCAGACGGCATGATGGATCCACCTCCCCTTTCGTACAAGAAATGGCAGTATGACAGTAAAGACGTTTCCGATTGTGAAAGCATTGGCCTCCAGACCCCAAGAACATTTGACCATTTGTTGACAGCATCCATCATTGGTGGAATCACTGCAAAACCAAACAAGATACCGTATACATCCACTGTGTTTGCCACTGTTGGTGCAAAACCCTACGTTTCATTCCATTATTGCAACCAAGAGGGGCAAGCTCCATTTATGATTGGGAAGTTGGCTTTCTCTGTTGCCAACAAACTCACAAGCAGCTTAATTAGTGCTGCATCGTAAGTTGAGCTAATAATAAATAGTCCATATTTTCGTCACGTGTATTAATTATAAATTTATTTATATGTGTTTATTTACAGGGGATGGCTTGGTTTTGGTGGAGGTGGAAGTGGAAAGCAATCTGGGCAGCAGGTTAAGCAGGAAAAACCTAAAATTGAACGTGCAACACCAATGGCTGGAAGGTGAATACTTATCATTTCGATAGGCTGATTATGAAATTGTAGGCAGAAACTCATTTTATCTATTAAACGATGTACTGAATATAGATTTGGATTGCCTGACAAAGGCCGGAAAGGAGAGTCAATTGTTATATCTCCGTGTCACAAGCTATCTGTTATAGCAGGTAATTACTTCGAAGCAAGGAATTACTGCCTTGAGTAATTACTTATTATATAACAGATTCATTGGGACGGGTTGTGCTAATGGACAACGATAGGGGAATTGCGGTTCGGATGTGGAAGGGATACAGAGATGCTCAAACTGCCTGGCTGTCCGCTAGTGATGATATGAATGCCAAAACTCGCGTGTCTGGAAGGAAAGCCTTGTTCCTCGTAATTTATGCTCCACGCAAAGGACAAGTAGAAGTGTTTTCGATGCAGCAAGGCCCAAAAGTGGCAAGTTTTCCAGTTTCAAAATCCGGAAGGTATCAATTAATTGTTCCGCCACATGATGATGTGACGTATAGTTTAAAACTGATCGAAGTGCATGTGTACCATAACAATTCTCATTTCTTGTACAGTTTGATTTCATTGCCATATGGCATGATGGGTTTGAACAACATTCCTTTGAAAGGAGTTCACCAACAAACGCTACCTTGTTTGTTTCTTGATCCTGAAGGTCAACTTCTTCAGTTACATATCCCATTTCATCTTTCACTAAAGTATGTGCCTGCTACTCTTAAATGGACATACGTATATGTACCCTTTAATTTACATTCATTTGGATACTTATTATTTGAATATATATGTATTTAATATAGTGATACAAACAATAGCAAATTAAAGGACATGCATCTATTGAAATCATTACAACGTATGCTGAGAGACAGACAGTCCTCAGTTGATGAAATTAATGGACTAATTTACGACATCAAAACCCAGACTATGATAAATCAAGCATTCAAGATTCTGATTCAATATTGCAGCCAATATGAAATTGTCTCATCTGTAGTTGAAGGGTATTTGGAAAAGTTTTGTGAAAATGGTACGTATGGCATTTTTTATATATTTTAAGTGTACACGTAAACTATGCGTTATAGATCATTTGTGTATTTTTTATAGAACGACACGACTTGACAGTTCCTTTTAAAATACAATCTCTTTTGCAATTATATTCGTGCTTGGTGGAAATGATGGAGGCTCCACCTTCTTATTCTTCATCGGGTGAAACTTCTTCCGCTGATAATGTAAAACTAAAAATACTAGTTATTAGTTATACACTCAATCAATTGGCATATTGACAATGCAGATAATGTATTTTTTAGACGGTGCTGATGTGCCTACATGCAACCGACAAGGAAATTAAACTAGTTAAAGATATGGCCAACAAAGAGCTTTTTAATAAATCATCACCCACGAAAGGAGTGTCCTTTGCGGACGAGAAATCTATTTTAAATGTCAATGACTTTTTATCACTTTTTCGTATTGAATATGATCCTGCAAAAATTAAGCTGACAGTAATGTCAAATGAGAACAAGACGCAACTGAATCTAAAAAATGACAATCTTGTGAATTTTGGTAAATAATGTACTATATCTTACGATTGAGAGACTTACTAATATCTTGTATATATATATAATTTAGAAAAACTTGTGTTTTGTGGATGCTTTAACAGCAGTTCAGATTTGAAGCAATGGAAAACTCTCTTAAAAAATGCAGATCTTGTACCAATAGAGCTGATCTTGGAAACATTGAAATTTTGGTGCAGTAATGCTTTAGCAAGTAGCTCATTTATTGGCATGATGAGTAGACTGTACCTTGTGATTCGTGCTATCTGTGATTTGGAAGGTATACATAACTTTAAAAAATCTTACTTTGGGATAATCATATTTAATTTGTTTGCTAAGGTGTGGCTAGTACAGCAAATGTGTCTAGCACGTGGTGGAATACGGTTCGAAAGGAGATTGCTCAAGGCCATAAAATATTTTACAATTACACATTTTCAATTGTTTGTCGGGCAGTAACCATTGATCTTAATCAGGAAATAGATAAAAACGTAAGAGAAATAATATAAATGTACCGCATAAGCATATAATCCTTAAAATGAGAATCAGTTTAATCATGATCAAACTTATTTAATTATAGGATGAGCATTTAAAAACTAAGAATGAAAAAGTTTCTGAGAAAGCAGAATCGGCTGTGGAAGTGGAATGTTTTGATGAGGAAGGTTGGGAAAACGTATCATTAGATTTAATACGATGGAACATTCTTTTGAAACAAATCGAAGACCTTAGTTTCCTTACGACTATTTTGGCACAAACCCCCAAATTAAGTAACCCAATTCTACCAAAATTACGAACTACTATTGGGGACCTTTCGGTTGTCTCGTTGCTGGATAAAGGGACAGGTTCGTTAGTTAGTTTGTATATGGACAAGACAAGACACTCCACTTGGTTAGCATTCTCTTGTGTAGCATTACAGTAGATCTGTTTTTGTTCGATTTTAGGCTGTATCGCAGAACTGGTTGGAATTTGGTTAACAGGTTTGCGAATGATATTTTTGACAATTAATTATTATTCAATATAGCTACTACTATTAACCAGTAATTTAATATTAATAATATTCCAGCTATTGGAGTTGACCCATCAGTCGTTGTTGACAAATCAGAAATCGTTATTCCCGAGTTGCAGGTTGCACAGGAGTATACTGTCAAAGAGATGAAGCAGAAACAAAAATTAGAACCTGAACTCTTTGAGGATAAAATGGAAGTTGACGAAGAAACACAATTAGAAGATGCTGCAAATGTTGGCTCAGAAGTTAGCTACATTGTTGGTGAGTGTGTATAGGAACGGAACATTTATGGGTTCAGTTGAAATCCGAAATCCAACTTACTTTCAGAATTGCTGCGATGTTTGAAAGAAAATTTTGCTGTATCTCTTAATTCCTCAATTATCCTTTCGAATTACTGTTGGGAATATTGTCTTGCGTGGAATAAAGAGGTCGACAATGTCAATTACCTGCAGGCTGCTATTCAATGCGTGGCAGTCATTCCTTCAAATTTCATTAAGCAAGGTAATGGTTCCAGTTTCTTGGATTAGAATTAAAGAATTAACCACTTGTGTATTTCTTAGGATTAATGTCCATGATGTGGAGTACTTTCATATCCAAACAACTTTCTAATATCGTTGCACGGAAAATCAAGAGAGAAAAGCTTTTAGAAAAGACCAGTGTTATCAATAATCCAGAAAGCAAAGTAGAATTTTTGAACGCTTGCGTGCGATTTTTAGATGAGTTCATGGAAAACAACGTTTTGTGTCAAGGAGTCCCAGTTCCGAAATCAAGTTTTAAAAAGAGTCACTGGTCTGGTGATGCATCAGCCTCTGCAGCAACTTTAACTGACCTAGCCTCCTCACAACCTCTAGCCAATTATGAAATGATTTTGCTACATTACCAACTGTCACTTGCTGCCCTATTTGTGTACAATTTTAACATTAGGAAAACAAGCATGAAACCCATGAATCTTTTTGATACAAAGGTAATGATCTTCCACAACACAAATGCGATTTCTTGTGCTACATCAAGTCTAATTTGTTTCAGGCTTCCATGATGTTTTTCATGGCGATCAGCAGTCCTGCTCCGTATTCTAATGAAGTTGATCTTGGACTAAAAGTTTTGAGAGAAGAATTTCTTTGTCTTGTGGTAACAAACGTGATAGGGAAGGTTCCAGAGGATTTAGACAATTCTGAGGACCCCGAAATTGAACCACGCGTAAAAATCTATATGGTCTTGTACATATATTTTATTCTTAGGATAGCTTTATCTATGATATTAATTCTTGTTGTAGATATCCCCATCACTGAATGGGGTGAAGGATTGCGAAAATTGGATCCATAAATGTTTTGAACTCGGTTAGTCCATGCGAATTGTTTAATTGTTCGATCCACTCACTTGATGTGCAGAATGAATGACAAATTTGTATACTATAACGTTTTATTTGCATTTTTAGGAAGAATTTGGGGGCTTGATTTGGATAGTCTACGAATTAATCAGGTCTGCGAGTATTACTCTTCAGGGTTTGACCTCCTTGGTTTGGAGGTAAATAATTATACACAATTTTTACAATCGTCATGCACGTATACAAACAATTCAATGTCATTCATTGTTTATTTAGTCAATCGGCGCTGTGACTGGAAAAGACATATTGGGGTCAAAAATTCTAGTTATCGCTGGGATGAGATTACATTATTATATCGAGTCAAACCGTGATTCAACAACAGAAATAGTTTCGTCCATGTCTACAAACTTGTCAAACTGGCTCAATAAACTGGTATGCACATAATCCAGTAAATGCAATCCTACTTGTGTGCGTATACATACGTTTTTAGGCACAATCCTGAACGATTAAAAAATATGATTATAATTTTTTTAACAGGATTATAGCAAATTGCGATGCTTGAGATTTCCAAAATCTTCCATTTCCGAGCTAGCTCAGCACGTTATTCAATTAATACCTGAAACAAGTTACGACTATAGGCTGGCAGACGATCTGCTTGTGTGCACCAGTTTTTTAGTACATTAAGTATTCCATTTTCCACGTACTGATTTTACTATCCTATTTTCGCATTGCACGTTGTACATATCTATAAATGACTCGAATAAACGTTTGGTCTTTCTAGTCTCCTAAATGGGTAATAAATTATTGCATTTTTTCATACAAATTGATGATTGTACACATCGTCAAATTGCAATTATGGCGAAAAGAATTTCATTTTATTTATTGACAATACGAACGACATTTTACATATAAGTGCATATTATTTTGAAACTTATAGCATATTTAAATATAATATAATAAAAATTGTAATATAATCGCGTCAGAGATCCAACTATAAAAGAATTTAAGTTTCGGTAGACGGTTTGAAGGATAAACAATTTGAGTTCGTTATATTTTTAAAAAAATAATTTTTTAATGAAATATAAAGTACTCAATTCATAAACCAAACTCAAGATGTAAATTACAAATGTGAATAGAATTATTTTTAGTCACTGTTAATCATCATGACAATTGGCGTTTCTTGCTAACGTTGATGTTTCACATTTTGCGAAGTACATATTTGAGAGTTTCAAGTTGAAAATTTATGCACTGCTCATTTCTCTACTACATATTATTCGCACCTGACTGACATCAACTAGCTTTTTAAAATAAAAAATGGACCTCCCCGGAACTCACGCGGAAATGGTAATCCACATAAGCGAAACAAGACGTTCGTATTTGTCATTATTGCATGCAATCAATAAAAAATACATATTAAATAGATGGAAGCCAATCCAGGTCTGAGATTGCCCGAGTGGGCGATCAAGAAGGTACATATCTGATTTTATTCTGAACCTAAATTCTAAACGTCCAAATCCGAACTGATTATTGTCGCACGCAAAAATAAGTAATGTATGTTTTGATTTTGCCCTCCCTCCCTCCCGACAGCGATCTTTCCTGTCTCCATACTTGGAGCAAGTTGGCGACATTCGACCTCCATGGCGATTTCAGGCGAGTATCTATCTCGCACCATATCGTTCTTTGGTCAAACTCGTTTCATTCCCACTGTTGTGCTTATCTTTCAGTGGGTGATCAAACGGCGACTGGCACTCATGGCTTGGCCACAGTATCCTGAACACCTCCGCTTTTTACTCAAGAACGGTCTCCGACGCCTCATCTCGCTTTCCCCCGAGTGTCGACCTCCCATTCATCAGTTCACTGAATTCTACTTTATGGAAATCCCAGTCGAAGAGCTTACCCCTCCAACCTTGGAACAGATCAAGCTCTTCATCTGCTTCTGCGACCAGGCGCGGCAGTTTGATGAGGCCGTTGGAATCTGCGACAGAGTGGGCAGAGGACGCTCAGGCGTTTTTGCTGCATGTTACCTCGTTCGATACTGCGGACTCACAGCGGAAATGGCCATCATGCAACTACGGAAAACACGACCTGGTGCAATTGAGACTCTTGCTCAGGAGAAAGCAGTGGAAGAGTATTACAAGGAATTATGCAATTGTCCTCCAGAAGATGCATGCTGGCAACCTGGTCGATTTCAGTAAATCGTTATTGCACGTTGCAATCCAGGGTCAGCATAAATGTTTTGCACACAATCTAAATCTTTGTGACTTTCAAAAAATAAAGGGGACATTTTATTTACTTGCAATAATCACACATTTATTAAGTATTGATGATTTTACACTACATAAATACTCCATATGCAGAGCTACATATTTAAATATATATTTTTCAGATCAATTAAGTTTCCAACAGACTGTTTTATAATATAAAGCACATATGTACATGTGTCATGTTTAAATAATATTTATATAATATTTATATAATATTAATATATACTTGTATCCGTATACAAAAGGTACATGTATTTACCCCACTCGTTACACATTTGTCCATCACATACGTTCATTTTCATGCTTTTAATGTTATTCCTTAGTGGAACAAACATCAAACTAAGAAAACCCTGAGCATTTTCATAATCGTATACAATATTTTACGACCAATCGATACCAACATATATCTGTACTGACTATACATATGTGACCTCTTGTACATATTACATAAAAGTCGGCCACATGAACTATCAACTCCGAATATTAAATGACGTGATGTGTTGGTTGTGGTTCACAGGTTTGTTTATTAAAGATGAGCCACTGCAACTGGCGTAGGAATTCACGACAATTTTGGTACAAGGAACTATGTATACTGCACTCATGGATTGCACTAAAGAACAAGTGCATACAAGGAATGGCTCATTTGTTACCCCATTTGCATAAAATGACATTTAAATTTTCAATCCGCCACTTGCTTTCACCTCTGCGATGGTATATAATAACACTTTCACATGTAATTAAGCCAAAGGCAGGAGCATTATTTCAAATCGTCTTCAACGCACGCTGTCTCATGGGCTGAGACATTTGTTGTTTCTCTTAGAAGAAAACCCAACCGAGGGGAAAATACTTAGTGACGCAATAACAATAAAAAACCGTTCACAATCTGCTTTCACCGTTGTCACTCTATACCAGCAGCGTTACGTAATATATTGTGTTTTGTGGAAAGAACTTGGCATTTGTTTTGAAATTGACATTAATTTTCCCAGTCACAGAAGGGGAACACAAAATAAATATTCCATTGACACCGTTTTTATGGCCTCCCGTTTTTATAGAGTGGTACAGTGTCAAGTAATATTTAGCTAATTCCAATCGTTAATGAATTGTGGAAAATTAAATGAAACGTAGAAATTTCACGAATTAGTTACTCCGTCCTTCTACAGAATGGGGTATCTTCCGAAATCTCGTGATCCATCTCATCCTCGTCTTCGTTTGTCAACAACTGCTTCGAGTCTTGACCCAATAGTGTCACATGACGACCCGCTTTCCCTGATCCGTTGTTATTCGACGTATTTTTCAGACAACTTGGTGACCTTCCAGCAGTCGGACTGGGGGTTGGAACGGTAATAAAGCTAGTTTCTGCCAACAATCTGCTATTGTTGAGGGCATCTTCATCATCAGAGTTGTTTCGGTGGCGACTTTCTCCTTGCTGGTTCCGGTTGGGGGGCACTAAGTTGACCCCAGTAGTTGGAAGAAGGGGATGGTCAAAGATGTGAGAAGGTGAACTCACCTCATTCAAGTTGTTGCAACTGGTGCCAGTTCCGGACAGCCTGTTACCACTTGTTGTAGTTGGAGAAAGTCTCTCCGTTTGCGACAGTGCTCCAGTTTTCAAGTCGCTGCCACCACCAGAAACGGTTCCGACTGAAATATGACCACTGCCGTTGGGCGAGTTGTTATGGTGCGTGCTCATGACCTTGGTCTCAGTGAGGGACCCAAGTCGCAGCACCGTTTGCATAGTTTGCAACGTGTTGTTGGTTGAGACACCTCCTGCTTTGTATCGAGCTGCTCGTTTGGTGCAGATCCCGTGCCTAAAAACGGATGGTGGCGTTTTCGCAAGGAATCGAATGAAGAAAGAACGAAGGAAAGAAACAGAAACAAAATTAGCCATTACTCGAAATCATAAATGAAATGGAATGTAAGATGTTTAAAAGTTTCACAATTAACAAAAAAGACTAAACTACAGATGTATGTTGTTCCAGGGATTAGTATTACAGCTTTTGACGAAATTATGCAACTAGTGCCACATGCAACATGTTGACAAAACTGGTAACGTTTTACGTTTCATTATTACAACATGTCTCAAAGTACGTAACACAACACAGTTACCAAGAACAATTAGACCTCAGAAAACATGGACGATAAGAAAAAGTTTGTTAATAAGGCAGACACGTATATTAAGTGATTTACAAAAGTGCAACAGAATCACTGCAGAAAATGGTGAGAGGTGCAATAGGCAACACGTTCTGTGTACAGAGACGGCACACCCGTGTGTACATGATACTACTAATAATACTGAATTGCACCTATTGCTAGGTCTGACATCACAATGGTACAGGTACGAGTAGAGTTAGATAAGCCAGAAAAATATACCATTTGTCGCTACCTGCTGAGTAGAAGGAGTAAATCCCGACGGTATTGTTTGGTCGTTATTGCGTAGAGGTAGGGGTTGAGTAGCGCGTTCAACGGATAGAAGAACACCAATAAAATTTTGGAGTCTGTAACTCCTGCAATTTAAAAACGAAAGTTTTTTTTACTTCACGCTCACTTTTTAAAACTCATTACGTCCAGGCAGGCAGGAAGGAAGGGAGGAAGGAGAAATCTCTCGCCGCATTTACTTCCATTTTCCTCCCCAGTAAATTACGTTGGGTGATAAAGACAGTGAAAGTAAAGTGAAAGTAGTTGTGCGTACCAATGAGTGGATAGCCTCCCACTGCGGTTAGGCCGAAGAAGGCAACCGGAGCCTGGATTTTTAACACAAGCTTCATAAAGTTATATCATACATATTCCGATATTTTCCTTGGCACTTACCCAGCAAGCAAAGTCGCTGAACACTAATATGCTCATCTTTTGCGCGATGGCCTGACAAAAACAAAAGTAATTGACTCACATGGCATAAATAAATGTAGTTGGAGCTCAATCAACCTCAAGGACATGCAAATTTATAAGTGTTTGTCCTCCACAGGATGAGCCCCAACGTATAATTGATATAAATAAGTATTCAACGTAATATGCTGTACCGCATCTGCTGAGGATGCTCCTGGTGCGGCAATTGCCCCTCCACCGTGACCAGCCACTGCTCGGTACATCTGAAAATATGCCGTGGCCACAAGGAGGAAGGCCAGGCCGTTGAAGAGTAGGAGGAAAGCGAGGTAGACGATTGACCCCACCGAGTTGGCTTCCATGGGCAAGCAAATGCTAAAAAGCAACAAGTTTCAAATTATATGTTCGGATTTGTGACATAATTTTATAAAACGGAGGAGAAAATTTGGGGTGCAGGGTAAGAAATGCACTCCTAACTGCATGATGTACGCAATTTTTCCATGAAAATTATTGTTGTAAAAGATTTTTGCAGACTTTTCACATTTGCAAAACTCTCGAAATATCACGTTGAGGATTCTCTTAAAGAAATAATCCATAACTTTTCAATTTTACTTTAATACAATCTGGCAAGTTTTTAATTTAAGAAAGTAGCCGTCTAGGTCAGTGACCATCTATTATCTATGTGGCATCTATTGGTTAGCATTGTCTGGCATGATAGCCGTAAATAATCCGTGTCATGTCAAGACGTTAAAAACGTCTCGGAAAACCCACTCCTTTTTGTACTGTATTATTTACGAAAGTGAATTGTAATTCGTTAGAGAACTCATTGCACGTCCTCTGACAAGGAATGAGTTTTGACAGTGGAAGGTCGAAGCCAATTTACTTGAAGTACGAAACTCGGAGAAAGCTGTACAAACAGATATCGCACATACCTGGTTTTGGAGTAGGAAGATACGCCGACGAGAGGCAATGCAGCCAGAACCATGGACAGAATCCACCCCAACGACATGAGCTTACAGGCACCCACAATTGTTAAGCGCTTGGTGAGATGAATCGCACGGGTGAGAGCATACCACCTGCAGGCCATCAAACCCGCATGAGGAGAAGGAAAATAAAGCGCCCCAAAGTTTGTTATAAATTTACCTTTCTCCCGTAATTACGACGAGTGTGAACACTGACAGCTCGGATGCGAAGACGGTGAGGAATCCTGCAATTTGACATCCCCACCTATTGCATTATAGAGTGGCCATTATTAACCTGCACCCATGAAAAATAAATGCAGTGAATAAATGAATACCCCAATTGCCAATCGATGGCGTAATTGAAGTAGGATCCTAAGGAGACGAGGTCCTCTGTAGCCACCATCAAAAGATAGATTCCCATGCACAAATCTGCCAACGACAGATTTGCCATAAGTACACGTTGAACGGTCATCCGACCAGGCGCCAGCAGCAGGACGACGAGGACAGCCGAATTTCCAATTAGAGCCAATGAAACCACAACCCTAAAAAATAGCACCCAGCATCAGTATAATTAAACTATAGACATATACATACGTTTATATTGGAAAGTCGTGTATCACTAAGATTTATGTGGTTCTGCTACTGAACTTTAGTAGCGAAATGTGTTAATTAGATTCAACTTAAGCCTTACTGAACCATCTACTACACTTTTGTTTGTTATTTTTCGCAGTCTGACCATTAATTATATGGTCGAGAAATGGATAGAGCGTATTGAAAGCAAGAAATGTATTACTGGTCATTGGTGGGAGAAAATCAGCCTTGGGTGAAAATGAAGAGAGCCCAGGTGCACAATGGCGTGCAACTCTCGGTTCAAGCAGTGCTAACTAAGGCGTCTTATGCAATTGAATTTAAGTGGTTTCTAATTAAGTATGTATAGGTCACTACTTCCTGAAGTTTACATAAACCGACGTACCAGAAGTGAGACGAAACTATTCACAAATCTACCCCCATTCGATATGAGTACATATGCTATCCTCACTGATTTAAAGCAATTATACATGCAAATATCCGAACCATTTAAAAAACTTGCGCAGCATGTATTCCGTAATTTTAAAGTGTTTTTATCAAAATAAGGAGTTCCCATCAACATATATGGCTTGGTTGAGAGAAAGGCAAAGGGGACATATTTATAGTACAGACATAAAGTACATAATGGGAATGGAGGAAAGTCAGAGCTTCCTCCTTTATTAATGGAAGAAGCAATGAATTGAGCCACTGAACAAGAAATAGATGAAAGTGTACAGATTCGTTGTGAAATAAATTTCGAGCAGAGCGAAACCCAAAATCCAGCCAAGGCGATCAAGGGCTCAGTTCCACAAAATTGGAGGTGAGAGTATCCATCTGACAAATGTAAATTACACTTGAAACGCACACCACAATTTTGCAATGTAGTGGATGTTCAACCAGAAAATAGAATTCATCAAAGACTTCTCCAAGCCTCCTCTTCCGATTTGTCTTATTGGCTTTTACTAAATCTGATGCACGGCTGACTGAAAATGTGAATTTTTTATAGATTATGCACTGAATCATCAGATAAGGAAATATTCATGTGTGACGATGCTCCATTTTGTATTTGACATTATGTAATCATAATTTTAAAAAAATTTAAAAAAAAAAATTTATAAATGTAACCATGTAATTATTTGATATCAAACAAAACTTGACTTGGAGGAGGAAACGTACACATGAATTTTAGTTTACAAATATATTTTTGCCTGATGAAGAAATTCTGTATGAATATCGAAAGCTTGCAACAATAAATACTTCAAGTTAAAATGTCCTCTGATGCCGATGTAATGGATCAATATATATGTCGAGGATGGAAACATTTAATAAATCAACTAAGACCGCTCTACGGTGGAGCCCTGGTCAAAGATATCCGAAAACTGGAATTCATGTACAAACGTCAAATCCAATTCCACAACAATACAGTATTTTTAAGAAGATGCCAAAAAATGAAAATCATCCCCAGGGGACTTCACAACCAATTCATCACAAAAAAATTTGGCTCAAGGTCTTATTTTACAAAAATTGAAGAAGAAACAAACCAAAAAATCCTCAAAGGACTCATCAAGTCGAATTTTCAAGACCTATACGAAATAGACAAGAAAATATATTCACTCCGGAACCAAATTAGATGTAAATTACCACAATATTGGCATTTGATTTGTCACCTAATAAATCGAACACGACAAAAAACCAATGATTGTATCAGAAATCGGCAAATCAACAAATTCAATACTTTAATGAACGAGAAATTAAGCCTGATAACAAAGGAAAATCCACAAACCATTAAAAAAGTCATCCATAACTTATCATCTCATCCACTCTCGGAGAATGAACAAAAACTACTCTCATTAGGTCTGAATAACTCCCTCCCAATCAAAGACATACGTGTAACAATGATGGATACAGCTGCAATTATTGACTTGAAACTGCACGAGACCGATTTGGAGGAGAGAGAAAAGGAACAAGTCAGAGCCGGAGTATCACACATCATGAAAAAACAAATTAATAGTGGAAACTATATGAACAAAATTGATACTTGGATATCCTCATCGATCAAGTCCCTTACCACAAATAACAACATTTGTATTACTAAGGCAGACAAAGGAAACGCAGTGGTAATTTTGGACAAAAATGATTATAACCAAAAAATGCAGACAATGATCAATGAAGGCCCCTATGATGAACTCATTCAAGATCCTACTCCAGATTTCACAGATTTAATTGAAGTCCACTCAAGTTCATTGAAAACAAATGAAAAGTTATCTGATGCAGAATACTCCAAAATAAATCAAAAAAACTCCCAGAGCTCCACTTATCTACGGTGCACCTAAAGTGCATAAACCAGACACACCTCTCCGGCCGGTGGTAGATTTCAGAAGTTCCCCTACATATAATCTTGCAGCAATGTTGTCCAACATTTTGAAGAAAGTAGCCTCGAAACATGAATATACTGTCAAAAATGGAGAAGAATTCGTGAAAGGAATAAAAAATATCAAAATACGACCAGGGGATCAAATGATTTCTTTTGATGTTGTCTCACTTTTCACAAAAGTTCCCATAAAAGAGACCCTGAAAATCATCAAAAAAAGACTTCAAGATTATGATAACCTAAATGAACTGACAAAACTCTCAATCAATGATCTAATGGAGCTGATTAAAATTTGCTTAAAATCCACCTATTTTAAATACAATAGCAAATTTTATCACCAAACTGAAGGTACCGCTATGGGATCCCCCATCTCACCAATAGTCGCAGAAATATTTATGCAAGAATTGGAAAAAAAGCTTGTCAAAAACAATCGCAACATTATCTACTGGCGTAGATTTGTGGATGACGTCTTTGCCATAATAAGGATTCGAAGGAAAAGCCACATTTTAAGTCTAATCAATTCGTTCCATGAATCCATTCAATTCACATTTGCGGATGAACAACAGGGACAATTACCTTTCCTGGATCTCATGCTGTACAAGAAACCGGACAACTCGATTGGTCATCAAATTTACAGGAAGCCTACGCATACAAACTTGTACCTGAATTATCACTCTTTTCATCCCCCGGCACACAAAATTGGCGTAACGGATACCCTGCTGACAAGAGCTTTAAGACTGTCAGATGAAGACCATTTAGAGAATGAAATCAAATACACAATCAAAATCTTGGAAGAAAATAATTACCCACGAAAAATGATTGAATACAGACTGAAGAAAGTCAAAAACAAAATGCAGTATAACAATAACAACAACTCACTAGACGAACCAGTCAAAAGAATTATTTTACCGTGGGCAGGTGAAACCACCACAAAAATTGCACGATTTCTAGAAAGAAAACTAGAAATGAAAATAGGTTACATTCCTGGCCCGAAGTTATCCAGAATGCTAACCAACACTAAAGAGAAACCGAGAACAATAAATTGTGGAATTTATTCAATTCAATGCAGTAATTGTCCAGCAAAGTATATTGGAGAAACAGGACGTGATTATACTACAAGAATTCAGGAACACATTCATGCCATTAGAAGTGGAAATGTAAGATTATCTCCTGTTGCTCTACACATGCATGAACATGAACACAATTTGGACCCAAATTCGTATAAATTAATTCTAAAAGAACCTAGAAGATATTTTCGGAAATTTAAAGAAGCACTGTTCATCAAAAGTACCACTAACAAGATGAATATTTCGAGAGGAGTCGCAGTCAGCCCTATCTGGTCAAGTACACTAACAAACTTTTTAACATATACACAATAGCCCTCAAAGTCCACGTAAAAATTTATAAATGTAACCATGTAATTATTTGATATCAAACAAAACTTGACTTGGAGGAGGAAACGTACACATGAATTTTAGTTTACAAATATATTTTTGCCTGATGAAGAAATTCTGTATGAATATCGAAAGCTTGCAACAATAAATACTTCAAGTTAAAATGTCCTCTGATGCCGATGTAATGGATCAATAATCATAATTTACTTTATTCACATGTCAAAGGTTTGGACTTCCAGCTATACTGCATTTAGTATACTGTTCAAGTAGAATTTCTAGCTGTTCAGCAATGTATACCGTGAAAATATTTATTTTTGGAAGGACCACCAGATAACAAATAAGTCAATCAATCCCTAAATCCATCCCTCAATCCTGTGCGGGCCTTCCTTCTTAAGACTATCGTCCTCTTCAATACTGCTCAACACATATATATCGAGTCAGAGATATCTGAGTCAGATACTATCATTAGACTAGGGTCGGATAATCTGACCTTTCGACTTATGCATCAAATATGCGCGTTACAACTAATACTAATCAATGAAATTATGAATAACTACGAATATTTTGCAACACTGCAAAAAACCAACAGCACCCATTTGATTAAAACCTCTTTCAATTCTGAAATATCTACATATAAGTCTTATATTGTTTTTACCACAGCTAATTGAGCAGTTGCCCATTGAATCAGTTGCATAAAATGTACATATGTAGCTACCCAGCCGAATACTCTTTAGTATTTACTGACGCTGTTGGTGGACGGGGAAAACTACCTGTTTGATAGCGGCAGCGAAAGAGCAAGAGATAAGACCATCACCGAAATAAATTGAATGCTTGGTATCAAATGGGAGTGGAGAATATTACGTATTCCGTTGACACTCCTGCCACCCCTTGATTTAATCAGTGGGACCGACGGGAGAAAGGAGGCGAGACTAAAATTGGATTTGAGGGCAGTGGGAAAAGTGTACAAGCTTATCTTCACTCTCCCATCCACCCAATGCTCACATGCATTTTTCGCAGCGGGTGAAAGTCTGCAGCAGCAACGTGGCAGAATTAGAAAGCAATGCAATGACTAGCTCCATATTGTACCGTTGGCTGACTAAAAACAATACCCTCCTATTGAATAACGGGTTTTATTGAATTTTGAAAATTAGATTTGAAAAGTCTCGCTTAAATTGAATGTTGACGTTTACTGGGAGGGATTTACCGTTTATTTCATTTACGGCAAGAAAAATACAAAAACAATTATGATGTGATATGAACTCGCAATTTAAACGCATTATTCAATAATTTATTGGAAACACGTTTTAAATGGATTTCACATATAAAAAATAAGTTGCCTTTTATCACATTTCTAATGCGGCCCACGAACTCCTCTCCCAGAGGTTTTGGACCCACAGAGATACATCCAAGTATAAAAATATGTATATGCGGTAACTACTTGTCATCATTCATTTATGCAAATCAGGATGACAGTTTGTCTCAGACCTGACAACTCACTTGGCTGTATTTGTATTTAATTTATGAATATTTTGCATAAAGATGCACATTCATATCGGACCATTTTTGCTTCACAGCACTTTAAGTGCACTTATATAGTAGACAATTTTGGACTAAAAACTACCGTCGTGCAATCCTTTCTTACACAAGACAACTATGTGCATATATACCGTTGTGCTTTACAAATTTATATCAGATGGATTAGAGAGGGGACAAAAGATTCCGATGCCATTATTCGCAACTGACGTGGGCAGAGTTTTCACTCCATCGTTCGTCATGTCATCAAGCAATCGCCGCAATCTTGCTCGTAGGAGTATATCTAATTCCATGCTCGCAGCTTCGGTTCCACCATTTACTACGACTACCATCCTGTACTGGATAATTGGAGCCAGTGCATTATGACCAGGCCACCCGCACACTCAGGCAGGATCAGCTTTCTCTCTCTCCTCTCAATGGGAAAGTGGCCCAAAATATGCCAACTTTCTCCTCTCGTTCCCAACTCCTCAGACAGGAGAATTTAATAATAATTCGAAATTTAATCCAGGGTGAAAGCTAGAAACTTTAAATAAAGATTTATTTATGTAGTCGATTTTACCGTTAAATATTTTTTAGCTTTCTTGTGGTAAATATTTTTCTAGAGGATAAAGTCGAAAATGTCAGGTACCATTATCTTGTCTCATGCGTAATGTTTTCTTTGACATTTTTGGTCGTCATTCCAATCTAAATTCAACAAACATCTTACCAAACTGCGCCCCTAAGCCACACACTGCCCATGATATCTTCACAAGGGTTGAATGCGTCTGGGATAGGAGTGCAAATAACTTTGGGGTGTTTTGGCTTCATGCTGACATTGCCATTGCCACAATGTGTGATGACTGTAGGTGAAGGGTCAACGCTGTGATGGTGAAAAACGCCAAGATCGTCATCAATTCCGGAATCGGTATTAATTCCTGTGGGATAAAAAAGACATGTTTACATTTCAAGATTGCTATATAGCCCAAATTATGCATTGTCTTGAATAGGTATGTATGTATAGGACAAGTTGAAACGCCATACGCTGGCTATATTGCTAAAAACTAGTAAAACTACCCACTAAAAATAGCTAGAAATTTAAGCTGAAAAAGACTATCCCTCCTTCGTTCGTTTCTATATACATGCTTTAGACGAAATCCTCTTAAGAAATAAGATATGTGAAAGGTTTGTTTGGTAGAGACATTAGTTTTTGTCTGTAATGTAATGGTCACTGAGTTGAGAGGCTGTGAAAAAGCATTTATTTTCATCTCAAACAAAGTGGACATTAAATTCAAGAAGGCAGGAGGAAACCTCGACCAAACAGAACCCAACAATCCGAAAGACAAACATTCGAGAAATTCCTCACTTGAATCCAAAACATCTCCGAAAGACCTCGTGGGGTCCCTGGAATAAGGATCAAAAGAGTCCAGATGCTCACGCTCTTTGAAATGCTCCACCGGATCATCTGCTGGTCCGTCATGATTACTGTCAGCTTGTTGACCTCTATTTCTCAGGTCACCACCATCGCCATTCCTCCTCGTTGTCCTACTTTCTCGACGCTGCCTACGCAATAATAATGCATGCTCCTTCTCATCTATGGCTGCTGCTGCTGCTGCTTCTGGGCCTGCCTGGTCTGGTGTCCAGATTGCAGAATTAATTTCAAATGATGATTGTCTGCTGCCAGGGTTTACAGATCTCCTCCTTTCTTTTGTGCTGCTGCGGATGGTGTTGCTGGGCTTGAGGGGAAGTCGGCTGTTTGTTCGAGGAAACCTGTTGTGACCGAGGTTCTTTTGCACTTCCGTCGCCGGAGAAGAAATGTGTGCCTCTGTGGAGCTGCTGGTCATCGTTGTTGTTGTCGTAGTTGTTCCTGAAGCCTTATCACAATGCTCTTGAACAGTGGCTTGAACATGTTCCTGCAATTACAATATTAAGACTCTGAAACTCTATGAAATAATTCGGCAACGAGAAGAGGGTAAAAAGAAGGCTTATTTATATCAGGATTTAACTTGGTTGTAAGAAACTTTCTTAATTTCGAGGTGGTGCTGAAAAGTTGCATGAATTGTGAAATACTGTAACGATTTAACAATCGGTTAATGTGAGAAGTCTGATTCCTCATAAAAACTTTCAGTTTATGTCTCAACAATCCAGAGAAAATTGCATTGTAGAATGAAATCGAAAGTAGAATTACAGACTTCTTGATCTAAATTTCCTAATCAAAAATCCAAGGCAGTAGTTTTCAGATTTGCGTTTAGTTCTGCGCCATATTCTACATATGTACATATACTGCACCATCAACGGAACGGGGGAACAAACCTCGTCGTGAAAACTTTTCTACCTTGTTTGCTAAGAACGAAAAGGCTTTATTCAATATGACATTTCTTAGCAATTACTGTCGTTCCACTAAAAGTTGAGTTCAATAATCTCTTTTCTCTGGAGGTGTTAACGTCACCTCTCATAAACTGGTTAGCCACAAGGAGCTGGAATGCTAAGGGGTCGAAATGAGATTTGGTGAAAATTGCTGTTCTTCTCTTAATCATAAATCGTGCAAAGTGATAAGGGACGGAAATCTTGAAGGCAAAGATGAGCAAATTCAGCAAGTGGAATGTGCGACTAATCAATGTATACGAATTTCATATCACCTACAATTTCTCCCCGACATATGTCAGACTGTTCATAATTAACACTTATTTGATAATGCTTAATGCTATTAAGAGTAACATGCTACTGAAGAAAGAGAAAGTGTTTGGATTAAATGGGACTTACTCGATATACTTGATACGTAACAGGGTCGTGGGCTTCGGGATTGGCAAATCTAAAGAGTGTAAATCATTAATTAATAGAGAGCATTTAATTCTTTTTGCACTCGACCCAATTAGTTTTGTCTCATTTATAGGACGTATAATATGTACGTATGCAGGTCTATTGCAGCAATGATAATAATTACTTACGCGCAGCAGTGATAGGGCCAGGTCAATACAGCTTTTTGCAAACTCTGAAAGTGGAATACAAAATTTTTCAAAATTTCTTACCCCAGCGTTTATGTAACTGAAGAGATAATATGATCCAACTGATTCGTAACAAATAGAACCAAATATTTTTCAGTAAATAATGCTCATTACTTTCACTTGTTACATGTGCTTGTATTTAAACGACATTGGAAAGTACGATGCAAAGGAATTAGTACTTATGTAATGCACTAATATTGCATACGTCATAAAACCACGGAATTAGAAATACCTCAAACAGAATTAAAACTTAATCGAATGAAAAATCAAACATGTGCAATTGTTGCTCTATTGTAGAACCTCCGAACTGTCATCTGTCCCTTCAAAGTAATAACTTTGATGCAGAAAGCTGATTTAGGCTTTCGCCAATGTCACATACAAAAATTTAGTTGAAGTCTAATCTCGTTTCACCAGATTTAATTAAGTCCAATTTAGCAAGACAAGTAACTTTGATTTGTGATTAGTGCATTGATGCAACGCGTCACGTACATAATATGAACACAAATGCCGTGAGGGATTCACCTCATCACCCAGTTCAACAGAACATAACACCAAAGATCTATTTATATTCTTCAAATTCTACCGCAGATGACGTCTACATAGGCGAAAATCCTGACTAGGTCAACGTACATACATGCATAAGTGTGTGCATGTTGATAGAAATCGCGTGCAAAAGCGTGAGAAAATAAATCTAATTACTTACTTGAAAATGGTAAATGGAAGGAATGACGTTGAGTGTCCAAACATTTTCCAACTTGAGGATTTCGATGCCTCCAAGTCCTTGAGTGGGCAGATACGTTATCGAAGTTTCCGATAAATCCCTGAAGAGATCAAAATCATATTTCTCTCGTAATTATTATCGTAAGTTGTGAACGTCAAGCTGAAATGGAGATAAATGACTTTGGGGGCAAGCTGACAACCTCCTCGTTATTGTGCTACACTGCACAATTCAATTCATTAGGAGCACGATCAGAATAAAAATTCCCAATGTCTAAAGACTCCATTCTTTGGAGAATTGATACAAAATTAGTGAAAGTCAAGTGTACATGATCGCAACAAGAAGAAATGGCCCTCGAGAAATACGTGCAAACGCAGAATATTACATTATCCCACTTATTTTTTTCCTTTCTTCCCTCGCACCCACTCACTCACTGTAGTAAATACACTGTTCAGCTATAAGTCCCTCAATATTATGGCACAAGCCGTACAAATTGCGTATTTCTAAGATACACACAACTTGAGCAAAAAAACACTAATCGTAGTAAAGGCTCAACTTCTTGGAGATTGGGTGGGTCGTGACACTTGAGCAGCTTATTGGATGAAGAATCGGACACTACTTTCATTTAATATTTGATTTGAAATAAGATTGGATTTGGACAGATGGAGAATTTAAGCTGTCTTTATTCTCAACGTTGTCACCACCGTCGTTGAGGATTGCTGTAGAGTCCCAGGAAAAGAAATAAAGCTTATCAAGGGTTGGATCATGTTCATGGCAATGTTTAAGTTTTACTGCGGCATGGGAGGAAATCGTCTTGTGAGACTGAATGGTCTGTAAATTGAGTGATAAAGTCCTTCGCTCTTACTCCCAAACTTTCTCCAAAGTTCATCTCCTGAGTTATGTATTGCGAGTATTGGGACATAAGTGGGCAGGCGAATAGGAAATAAGTTTTTTTCTCTCGCAATCCAGGAAAATCAAAGTCTGCTCAGAAATGCTTCAATTTTACCAATTCATCCTTTTTCTCGTGTGTGAGTAGGCGCATACCTACATTTTTGCGTTGACGTACATGTATGTGCATGAGTTTCGTGATGTTAGAGCCATAAGGTGGATTTCGCAGGGCTCCGGAAACAGAGTTCCACTTGTTTTCTAGTTATAAATTAAAAATGCCACTTGAATCCCATTTATTTTCCGGAAAAGAATTTGGGAGAACGTGCCTTTTTATAAATAATATTCTTCTTCTTTCACATTTACGCAGTTGTACACGTTCGTATGTAATGTGTATATATTGACGACAAGTTTTGAGCCGACCTTCAAAATCCACTTTTCCAATTCCTCAGTGGCTTCCTATTTACATATGCAATTTACATTTACAAGTGCTTGGTCACCAACTCGTAGAGGAATTTAGAAAAAAAAGTATAGCTTAGTAAAAGTAGTTTAGAAAGTAGGTCGAAGGGATAAATTTGGGAGACGAGTAATAAAATTTAGCATTTGTCATTTACTTTCACTTTCTTCACAAAATGCAATTTCATATGAATTTCGAGGGACCTTGAATAAATTGAGAAATTGACTGCGTACGTATATATATGCAGTACTATTGTATATACTTATATGTGTCTATGTGGTCCGTTTATACCAAATATTTTCTGTAAAAATTGAAAATGGGGTCATTTGAGAACTCAAATGTTTACATTTTTCTGATCGAAAATCGAGATTTAGATTGAATGCAGTATATTTTAAAGTATTTATTTTAGGAAAGTGAATATGAGATTTGTGGAATATAAGAAAGATTTGGGTGTAGAACTTACAGGACTCGAAGGTACAGAATCCCCAGGAAGCTATCAGGGTGAAGCGTCGTTAACTGGCGATTTCCATTCAATCCTCTGATGATTAAATACAAAAATAAAGCATTATTATTAGTTCCTGGAACAAAATCATTTGCAATGTGTAAATTATGTAGTAACAATAATGGCGAAAATAAAGTCGAGAGTGTTGCATATTCATATTTAGGTAAATAACTATGTTTATTTATTTCTGAACGCCACCTTCTCGAGATATTAAACAGGTCATAAAATAAATTGATCTTACAATCGAGCAATTGTTGATCCGTTGAAAGCCAATGGTCCAATCTCGCGTAGATTATTGTAACTGAGGGACCTAGACACCAAGAACAAAAATATATTTTAGGCATCATGCAAGTATCTACTTGGAATTTTGTTGTACGAATCATAAATTAGTTGCAACTTGCAGTTGGTCATGTATATAATGGACTCATGTAAAAAGCTAAGCCTGCAACGTCCGACAAAAAAACTGCTTCATGAAGAACGACACGTTTGTCTAAAATTAAAATCGGGACCACAACAGACACAAGGTCCACTTTTTGAACTTACAGTTTTGCAGTTCCAATAGCTCCTTACACACATATTTACCTACTGATAAAGCAATATTGCCCAAGCCACAGAAATCGGAATGGGTCTTTCACTCATAACTTTCACCACCATCACAATAAGGAAAAATACATTTGCTAATAATATTTTCCGCATTATTCAAGATCCAAATTCTGGTATAAGCTTGTATGGGTGGTGCCGCGAGAAAAGTTGCTGGAATAGCGCGGTCCGCAGTTGATAAGATCGACGTGAAGAAATGCGTGAGCATATCAATGCGGCGGAATAATAATATGACTTTCACCAAGGCCAAACTTGAATTGAAGTGACAAGACGCCCATGTTTTCCACATTTTAATAAATAGCATGTTTATACCAAGCACCAACTGAGTGGGGACCACTTTTGTGCTAGCTAAGCATTATTCTGCGTGTCACCATCAGAACGAGAGAAGGTGTGGACTTGCTGAATTTATGTATTTCAGAAAACACCTCCTTCTATAAATCCATATGACTTAGTTTTTTCAATATAAATTTAAAAATACAAGGAAAATTCAGGAAATGTGCAAACCTTCACTACATCCGACTTGTCATACCCCGAGCCAGTCATTTTCTTCGTTTCACATACTATACAGGCATAGACACATGACGATTCTTGTTCGGGCTCAAAACCTATCGGTAATCCTCACACACATCAAGAGTAACAAATCCAGTAAGGCATCACCCAAGTGTAACCATTGAATTGGACATTTTTCTGTAATTTGACCTTTTAGTCATCAAATATTTCATTTATTAAATGTATTAATCTAGCTACTGGACTCATTGTGTATGTATGTCTGCATGGGCAGGCATTGGTCTCCTGGTCCAATTTAACATTTTTAGGAAACTTGAGAAAGTCTCTTGGGCATGGCAGCAGAACAATTCTCGACGACCAAAGAAAAAATAAATTTGACGAACGTTCAGTCATTTCATTGTGCCAAGAACCATATTCATGAGCTCATACACTTTTTCTCATCTTTCAAGGCCCCGCATGCACTCGACATCGTCCTTCAAAAACTTGGAGGCTGCTGGGACGGAGTCAAAACCGTCATGTTTACTCTCTTAAAGTAAATCTCGTCCTCGCAAGATTTACCTGGAAATGAATGATGGATTATGATCATGGCAAGAACTTTCCAACAAAGCTACGAGTACATACACCTCACACTGTCATGGCCTGAATACAAAGAAGGGAGTTTGAGAATACCAAAGTGGTTTAGTGTGGGTCCAACCGAGTGGGAGTAAAGAAAAAATATAATAATTCGCGACACTGGGCCCACGACGATATCACGACGACGCCGACATTTAATATT
Organism: Folsomia candida; assembly: GCF_002217175.1. Lineage (NCBI taxonomy): Eukaryota > Metazoa > Arthropoda > Collembola > Entomobryomorpha > Isotomidae > Folsomia > Folsomia candida. The sequence goes on along the minus strand of NW_019091194.1, from coordinate 15,780,571 downwards.
GCATTTTACATTCATGCATGGATGCTAATAAGATTCAGGAAAAAATGTCGGCCTGGATCAAGAGATTTTCCGCATCAGCTCGGATTTGACAACCAAAATCACTTTTCAAGACTATGTATCTACCAAATTAGTTACCACGACGTGATTTGTATTCTAGAAGACATGACCTAAACAAAGTAGTTTTCAATTTCAGTTTCCACTGGAGTGACCCCATTTCATTTATTCTTTTTTGGTGGTTACAATAGGAAGATGCGGAAGGAAAGTGACGCATAATGTACGTATGTATAGCTTAATACAATGTATGTATGTATTATGTGAATAGCTTAATACAATCTTCAGAGAGTTATTTTTTTCTAATTTCACAAGTCGTGATTAAATATGATATTACCAATATGCATGCATTATACTATGTACCAGGTATTGTGAGTATGTATAATTTAATAGAAAACCCCTTGACATCTATGCGTTTAGAAAGTAATAGTATGCATACTTCATATGTACTCCACTGCATAAAGTATATGTGCTACGGGTGGAGTATGGGGGTGGTCTGTTAGAATTGCATTTATTTAAGCAGTGCAGTTGTAGTCATGGCGCACTGCCGCTTACGCCTTGGGTGCTGATACAAACGATATCATTATCTATGTATACTGCGGAATCCTCTCTTCATTCTATTTTCTACAGCCACTATCGTTTGTGCATTCAAATCTGCGTAAGGTAGGTAGTGACGAATTATGGCTTGTCAAGTACTTGTTTTATTATTTTGAATAAAGCAAAAATTCACAGAAACAATATGGTTTCAGAGTCTCTGCACATATTTCGTCATTATCCGTGATTTTCAACAGGAGCAAAAATGGGAAAGGAGGACCAATCTACAGATAAGCCTTCGATAGCTCAGCTCACGTCTGTTGAGACGAACTCTAAAGATGACGTGGTTGGAGGAGGAGACGCCATTCCTGAAGCAATCAAACCTGGAAGCACTGAATTTGCTGGATATGGAAAGGCTGAGCTGCAAAAGTTGGCGAAAGATCCATTTTGGGTGAAAGTGAGATGGATACTGTTCATTCTCTTTTGGATCGTGTGGTTTGGACTATTTATTGGAGCAATTTTGCTCATCGTACTCTCAAAAAAATGCTGAAATTCGTAAAAAATATCCTTCCGACACGCAATTATTTATATTTTCCATCCAACACTTCCCAAAATATGAGAGATGTCTTATTAGATAAGTTTTCTTGCCAACTTTACCAGTATTTGTTCTGTCCAAAGAAAATGAATAAAGAATGAGGTAAACAAGCAGTCAACAGTTGCTCACATATGAACGACAGACATCATCATCATTCCATGTTTAGAACAAAAACTAGGTCACACTTACAAATGTTCTGTTTTGAGGTTGTAGAAACCACCTGGAATCAACTGGGAAATCTTTCCGTTCTCGAACTCTCTGCAAAAAAATATAATGTTTTCAGTTTTTTTCTGGAAGTTTTGCAATTATATCACTCATTCATTCATCCATAAATTTCTGTACTCGTACATACGTACATAGATATAGACGTAGATATGAATACAACAATCATGAAAAGGTACGTATGAACAAGCACATACATCTTGGCTAACAATTTTATTTGTGTCGTAAAACCTTACGTGGTTGATCTTGTGGTACTTTACGAAAACAAATTGCAGCACTTTTAGCATTTTTATAAGGTTATTTTCGTGTAGACTTGTAATAAAGATAAAAGGACCTAAAAATGACACGATACGGCTGGAGCTACTTATACCATGCATTCAAATACTCTCGAGATTGGGGCGTAAGAGGAGCATAAATAAGGTGACCTCAGGAATGATTACATCCGTTTCCAAGTTCCTATAAATATATGAAGCGGAATAAGTAGTGAGCAGAAATAGGCGTCCTACACAATCATTAACTAGTCACGTTAGAACCCAGCAGTGCATCAACGAACGAGGTGCGGTGGGCGGCGAGGAAAAGAGATGAGCTGAACTATCATCATCACAATCTCGTTCCCCATTGTTCTCTTTACTCTTTTCCATTGCTCTTTTCCTCAGATGTCAAATAAGACCAAATTTAACTACTGTTCCTTAACTTGTAACTGTGACACATTTCTCCACATATTATTCCTGGCAAGGATGGATGGTGGAGAAAAATACACAAGTTATCATATTGGAAAGTGGGTCAGCATTTGTCCTTCTTCCCGTCGTCTTTCCGCACAGATGGACACGCACATTCCAAAAGATAACGTCACTGCATATCACCACCAGAATCCACTCTCTTTACTTAACTAACGACACAAACAACTTTGTTTAACTAGGATTGAATGAAGAAACTTTGCTGATGAACATGCGGAGAAAGTACGAGGAGAAAGTTGAGATGTGACAAAAAGGTTTGTTCTGTGGTTGCTTAAGTCGCTTTAACGACCACCATTGCCATCCACATTTATTAATTATTAAACGACAGGGTGCTGGCGATAAAAAGACGACTAGACGCGGGAGGGAACCAATCTTGATTGAGTTTCAAGGCCCACTTATTTTTATCCGCCGCACAAAACAAATGGAGTGGACGCGATGAACAAACTTTCCAGGTTTACATAAGAATGTGACGATGCCGAAAAACTTATCGCTTTTCCCACACAGTTTTTGTTCACATTGTATACTTACAAACGAGTAGGTACATAGTACACATATTAGCGTCGTACGGATATACGTAACGAACATACATGCACAAAACCAAAAGCGGGAATAACTTGGCGCAAATACGTATACATAATATGCGAGAATATGTATCACCTAAAATGTGGATGAGATAGTTTACGTACACATTAAGCAACGTATTTCCTGAGTGGTGGGGCCGTGGTCTCAAGAAGTGTCTATCCCTCGGGTGGGATGGTAAACAAAGAGAAAAGTAAAAGTATGAAACCTAATCCCTCAAAAGTAGCAATTCCCTCGACTTTCACTCCCACTTTATTTCAAAGCAACAAATAGAAACAGCATTGCTACAAGTAAAACGAACTGTAGAAACATTGAAAATAATTTGTATGAATATGGTAGATGTATGTTAGGCGGACATCAAAGGAGGGGGTTGAGTTGACTCTCCGTCCGGATCGGCGTTGTACATATGGACCAGGACTTTGGCAGCGGTGGTAGATATTGTCGAGCAGCAGACACTGGTTTCCAAACAGCGAGAAGGAAGATACGTTTCACAGGAAAGCATCAAAGGTTTTCCACCTTTCATCATTTCACTCAACTGTATTGTATTCGCAATGGTGAAAGTACTGCCTTGTTACATATTCCACGGGCCGTATGACAACGACGACGAATAAGCAACTATCAAACAACGGTAATTCTAATGGCTTTTCTCCTGACGCGAGAATAATTAATTTTGGTTAAATAAAACTAATTTATTGAAGAGTACAACTAAAAACCAGGCACAAAAGGCTTGGATATTTTTAGTCCGGACTTCAATAAGAAGTCATCTTGACTGTCCCTTTGTTTGTCATTTTAAGATCAGCTCCATAACTCGGGAAGTACTTAGGTTATAAACAACATGTCAAGTATTTTTGTACGTAGTGTGGCCCATGCCGATTTTTTATTGAGTTCATTTTGGTTTTTGGGGTAGGGTAACTTTTCGGTAAATGAAGGGTGGAGAGTTTTCATGTGTGAGTAGATATTTTTGAACCTATTTCGTCATGGAAGGTATTGATGCATAAACACCCACATTTTACAGATTGGGAAACTATCTAGGTGTACTTAGAAAAGTGTTTCAAGTAAATATTCAATGCTGCACCCAACTCAGAGTGATATTACAAGTAAGAACAGATAATATATACATAGGTACTTACACCATGTGCAGTACGTCCTTAACGTGCAATTTTCCAAGGTTTGGAGCGGATGTCAATCCGGTGTAGGTCAGGCGTCTGCAAAAACAAGTTGACGAATTCAATCAGTATACAGGAAAATGACGCCAAGAATATGCGAGGAACAGAACAGTCCCTTAACAAGTTCACGGTTGATTAACTTGCACCGCATGAAATGAAATGTATGATACAAATAAGTGCACCTATCAGAATTAGAAAATTTAATGCTAGAATTTAAAGTCGAGTTAAGGTGATATTTTATTATCCACATTTATTAGCGTACATCCAACCAGTGGCACTATGTATATATTGGGTAGCGTGGGAAGTAAAGACACGATAATTCTTAAGTAATATTAAAGCTCATTAAGTATCTAACCTACGATTGCAACGTCTGTGGTATATGTGACCTTGATGACTTTGATTTGGACTCAAATGCCGGAATTATTTTCCAATTCATGTGACCATGTCATAAATCCCATTGCATTAGCTACTGGAGTGAGTTATTGTCTGTGGAATGGAACTCAAGTTATCCATCAAGGGAAGGAAAATGGGTGAGTTCCGACGAAACCGGGTTTTCCTTCCTCTCTGACTTTTGAATTGCATTCCAGCCAAGGCCAAATGCGATGATGCAGGAATGTGTATTCAAAGCAGGCCTCCGATTCGAATAAAGGACCAACCAAAAGTGCCTCGAGATGACGTTTGACATTGGACATGAGATGGGATCACACGTATTCACATAGGTTCACAAACTTTTGTCTTCAGAACACAATGCATTGATTGCTTTCAAGATTGCTCCAAACAAAATTCTACCAAAATTGTCAGCAAGAATTGTCTGTAAAATTCCAAAGCTCAATTTATATACTTACGCTTTTCGTTTGTCCCTTCCTTTAAATTTTACTTTGTCCAATAAACATGACCTTTGTCAGCTTTCCAACCAAGGTCTGCTTGTTTTACTCATTACACTTAACTGAGAAAAAGTTGACCAGTTACGTAAATACATTAATTTGGAGCTATCGTATTAAAAACTAGGTTGGAGAAAGACGTTGGGACCATTAATATATCAATTGAGTGGTATTTAACTAAATACATAAGTTAATTCATAGCCTGTTTTGTATGTTCTAAGACCGTGCGTTCATACGATTGACGATACGGCAGATCTAAAACGTGGATACCTTGAAATGGGATCAAATTGTTAAAATTTACTTACATGATTTTTAAGTTTGGGAGAAAAACTTTGAATACGTCATCAGAAATCTCCTTTAGAGAGGCGGCTTCATGGATGTATCTGTCGTGAAAAATACAAAATAAAGTTTTACATCACTTTATATTTAGAACATGAAACTTCGTGGAGGGTTAACCTACTTAAAAAATAGGGTTAACATTCACTTGAAAAGTTGTTAAACATGTATTGTCAAGAAAGATAATTAAAAGAAACAAGCCAAAAATATCAAGTGCTAATGTCACCTCTTTCACCCATCAAGATTTTAATATTATAGACCGGCGACCAATTTAATCACTTTTGCTCAACCTGACGAAATTCTGTCATCAACGCTAATTGCATTGTCCTGAAAGCGGCTGTCTGAACTCAAGGTGGGATATATGGTTCTGGATCTTTGAAGGGATCAAAATTAAATAACTATGTGCATATATCAAGTATTAGTATTATGGCAAAGGTGAAAAGTTGAAGTTAATTCAAACTCAAGGAGGCAGAAGTAGGGCGGATAAGTGGTGTTAACAACCTATATATAAATTTAAACGTACACAGAATCAGTTGTACTCAGCTTCTTCTAACCAAGAAAACCTAAAGTGTGCAGCCTTGTTTAGCCCGAGTCAAGCTTTACAGTTTTCCCTCAATCGGCAAAGCTCGACAATTTAAGGTCCATTTAAATGGAAAATTCATGAATTCAAAATAATTAATTATATGTTTTTATGCATTTTAACCAAACACAGCCTGGGGAAAGCACACCGCTTTTTAGCTTTCTCCGGCTGCAAAACCTTAATGGGTACTTCAAGCAACAATTGGCTATTATGACACTTTATTCTTACAATGCGATGACGCCAGCGGTCTCGCCCCGATTTTGACGAAACGACGATAATTATGTAGCCTTAGATAAATAATTAGACACGTGTTTCAGGATTTTTCATAATGCTCAGTTTAAGCGAAATTATGACGAAATCCGTGAGCGAGAATTCCCATTTTAACCGTGACATTTTTCTGGCAAGGCAGAAAAATACAGATTCTCCATTACAGAGTCCATCATAATTTCGTTTAAAATGCGTGGGCATGAAGTGTTTTTTTCGATTTTATGTTGCCTGTACAAATTTTGAGTTTTGAAAATTTTTGAACATTTCCAAAAATTTCTGAAATTTTGGAAAATTTCTGAAAATTTCTGAAAATTTCTGAAAATTTTCAAAAATGCAACAAACCAAAATCGTAGAAAATCACTTCGTTCCCACCAATTTTAAGTTTAAACGAAATTATGATGGACTCCGTAATGGAGAATCTGTATTTTTCTCCCTTGAGAGAAAAATTTCACGATGAAAATGGGAATTCTCGCTCACGGATTTCATCATAATTTCGTTTAAACCGAGCATTATGAAAAATCCTGAAACACGTGTCTAATTATTTATCTAAGGCTACATAATTATCGTCGTTTCGTCAAAATCTGAGCGAGACCGCTGGCGTCATCGCATTGTTAGTTTGGTATTCAAATATAGGCATAATTGTCCCGAATATCACGGTCATTTTAAATATCTGCACCAACGACCCCACCCAACCTATGTGACCCCTATTACATACGTGTACAAAACTTCACGAGTTACCGGACTGAGAGACACGATACGTACATAAGGCCCTGACTCGGACTAGAAACAAGCTCTCACAACAAGTTTCAATTTCTTTGAAGACGTTATTTCTTCATTAACCACCATGACTAATATATATTCACCGAGTAGAACTACTAGAACTCATGTTAAAGGATCTTGTACTTGAAACGAGGAAAACAGTCCAGCCCAGGATGTAGCCTACATCATGCATTGAGCAGTGACGTACATATGTGTATTTATGTTGAAGTAAGTACGTAGCCAGAGTGAAAGGTAAATAATGAGAATGGATCAAGTGGTGTAAATTTTCAAGGATAACAGGGAAAGCCTTATTTGGCAACTTAACTGGATCCTATCACCACTTGACTTTCAGTAGCGCCGCCATCACGTCTTAACCTAATTACAATTTATTAAACTACAGCCACTTACATGGTATTTAAATTCCGCATCCCATAAAACGCTCCAACCTGGATTTCCTTGAACTGTGGTAGCTCACTCAAGACTCTGTAATAAGCAAGTGAGCATATGCATAATTGCACGTCTAACAACAAACAATTGCCCACCGAATGCAGATTAAATATGGATAGTAATCATGATTAACGGGTGGGTCGTAATCGCAGCGAGGGAGGAGGAGGGAGAAGTAGTAAGGAAATTACGATGTACTGCGACGACGGAGATAATTAGGTAGGAATTACAGATGCAGAATAACAAGAGGCCACAAAGTTGGATAACTCACAATTCGCTAAGTGTTGATGCATATGGGAGCAAATCTCCGCTGCCCAAGGTTGTGAAATCCTTTGCATGCTCCACAGTTCTAGAGAAGAGGAAGAGAAAAAGTGATTATCAGCAATTTAAGTTGCATTTGCCAAATTGAATTACCACGTAACATTCAGGTGCCTAAGAAAACGAGTAAGAGCCCACAGTGGAAAGAATGCTCATTCATTATATAACAACTCCTGATCGAATTACAGATATTAGTCGTAACTTATTTACATGAATGAACTGCGTACATAAATCTTATAAATATGCTAATTGGATGACTGGAGAAAGCATGTAGCAGTGCTCACTAATTGAATGTACCTACAAATCCCGCAACTTATAATTACATGTAGTTTACCGACAGTTTGAAGTATATTTCAATTTGAAAATTACATGGAACGTGATTGGTCCAGCAAACGAATGGTCTTGTTTCATTGAAACTCGTGATTTTTGTTGATCTTGAACCAATTATTATTCCGAGATCACACTGCCAAATCTCAGACTTTTTGTAAAGGCTGAATGAATGACACATTAATGATGAGTGGCATTAAGTGGCATATTTTACCCCGTTTTGATAACAACGTGTTTGAATTATTGAGAAAAAAGATTAAAACGAGGCAATCATTTTGTTTATACTTTTTGGATTTTACGAATTTTAGTGGACGGCTACGGGGGTTGGAAACTTGTTTATGTACATTTTGTGGAAACGTTTGCACGTGTATTTTATTTTGAGGATAATTGAATGCCAAATTGCCTGTCCTGAAAAATATGTTGTTCACCTTCAATGATTTGAAGAACATTGCTACTTAATAATACGAATTATTTATTACCAAGAAAGCTGGGTATAAAAGTATGAATTTCCATTCATACTGTTATACCCTTATGCATTGCATATCTGGTGTACAAAGAATTAAGCAAGTAAAACCAGATGTTTTCGACCCACATTGTATTGTTATCAAATGCCAATTTAGTCTTACCAAGTCTGCACTTGTCTGTCAGAAATAAAATAATATGAGAACAACAGCAACCTGGATGACAACTTGCAAGGCTTTAAACAATAGTGTAACGAATCTCCAGTTTATCTAATGCATTAATTGAAAAAAGTGCAAAAGCCATGATTGTGTAGGTCATAAACTTGTTTTCCGTAGTTTCTCCTAAGAGGCAGGTGATGCAAGGATGAAATTGTGTAATTAAAAATTCCAAGTTGGGGAATTACGTGCAATTTTGCCATGCATTTAGTTGCCAGCCAAATGTTAGAAATTACAATATTAATCCAACCAATATGACCCCCACCGGTCAATCCCTCTACCGATCTTATCAATCATTGAACTTTATAATAATGTTTATTCTTAAATCCTACGTTTTAAAAAATGCATTGGCTTTATTCCTCAGTTACAGAAATGAAGACCGATAAGATTTATTCATTTATCTAATTCCTGATTTTTTAAATCACGGAAAACCAAAACGTTTATTTTATATATGTGTGTGCCTAATAAAAATTTAATAATCGTGAAAAAAGGTTTATGCGCCCCCGGTGTAGTACATATTCTGGTTTTCAGTTTCATAAAGCCTTTTAAAATATTGGAAATGTATGCATATGGGCCAGGTTAAAATGGAGGCAAGTTGAGACTCACAATCGGTGCACATCCGACGGGAGCAGGTACGACCTGTAGAGTTGAGTAAAGTTGGCCTCGGAGCAGGTGCATTCGACTTCGCGTCCCATAATGTCGCTCGTCGTATTCCAGCAGGAACACGGACCGGTCTTTAAAACATTCGAGTGGTCCACAACCTCTCTCGACGTCAGGATCAAGTCCCCGTCCGGAAATTCAAATTCGATTTTGCGAGATCGACGAGAAAATTGAGATGATGATGATTTCGGTGAATTTTCAGTCTCAAAACTCTCCCATGCTGCAAAAGTGAAAACCCATCAATCTTATTTATTAATATGTTATATAATTTATCTGTTAATAAAGCACGACAATTTACTGAGAAATACTCACGATGAGGACTTGAACCATTTTCTATGAAGTGACTCCACACTCCGAGGTGGTGGTTTTCGTGTGGAGGAGACGCGTTGCAAGATCCAAGGACACAAATGAGAACAAATAACACGACGGTGGCGATGGTGGTGCAGCATATCAAGTGTTTTCTTCCAAGAGGTTGACCATCCTGATGATCATCGTCGTGGAGGGACGAGGACGACGCAGACCTTGAAGAAGATAAAGTGAGATCAGGACATAATCTTACGACATCAGAGAGTATTAGTTATCATGGCGGAATAATTGCGTCCATTTTCATTCAGCCTTCGTTTCGTATCAACCAAGTACAAGTTGTAATTTAATGTTTTTCTGGAGAATGCAGTATGCGTGTATGTAGTTTAAGCTGTCGTACATACATATACCCCCCTTAAACCGCAGTCTGTGTGGCACGACAGTATATGAATGATAATTTAGCCCCTGTCCTATATTAGTCCATAAAGTAGGTACACATTCTGCCAGTAGCCCCTGAGTAAGTAGCCATAAGGCCATCTAATTAAATATTAGTCCTTTAATCCACCTCCTCCCTACTAATCCAGGTATGGTAAACCATCATGCATGTTGTAATGGTACAAACAAGAGCCGGAAATGAGACCTCGTGTTGCATGGATGATAATAATTGGATGCAAATAAGTACTTATGATATTATCGGATTATCGAAATAGCCGATTCATGGTTTGAATGAGAATTGCAGAGCTAAATTAATCCTCATTTTCCAACAAAGGGATTTTGGTGTCCAGTCTGCTGCCACTTTTGACTGTCCTCGACACAGACCTTTCTTCAATGCACGTCGTCATTCCAGTCTCTGCCGATGTGTTGCTCCAAGTGAAATGAACAATGATTTTGATGGGGTCTCGACATGGTGATGAGGCAGCGCTTGAGGACGCTCATCTGCATTTGGTCCACAGTGCCTGAGTAGATCTGCACAAGTGTGGTGACAGGAAAGGGATGGAATTGATTCAGCAGATATTTCACCGACAGACCGACAGAAAGTGCTGATCGATGAGCATCATCACCCTGCCAGGACCATGTTTATGTCGACTGGAATCAGGTTTGGAGGTTCGGATAATTGGAACGAAATTAGATTGTCACACATCTGGCTGGATGACAAGTCAAGAAATATGAATGATGAAGTACGATTCAGAGAGGAAATGAAAGTTCATGGGATCCGCGTAAATTTAGAACTTGTAAAAATATTTATGTATTCACAAAAGTGCTGCACTACTGGAGTAACACTAGTAAACAGTCGAAATAAGCATTTTTAAACACAAATGGTATTAAATTGCTGTTCAAAGTTCTGAGTTAGGATTTAAGGTGGCAGAGGCCCAGACTAAAATATTTCTAGCAGATTCACTCATCCTCGTGCTCTGGCTTATTTTCTGCAAAGTGCATTATGTTATTTTCCATATGCTAAATCCAGTAGTACATAAGATCATATAAATTCTGGCCGAGACTAATGACCGAAATATTAAGGGGGGTTAATATAATAAATAAATCCTACACAAAGCTGACATAATGGTTAATCCTACTTATCTGGGTGGCATATTCATCCGCGTGTGTGCAGTTTGACATGATTGACGGGTTCAAGTGATTTACGGCAACTGATCTCAAGAACGCTTCTCTACCACCAGCGAATACAGATCACTTTATGATACCATGATCATTGCTCTACCACTAATTTAACTGGAGAGTCTTCTCTCTAAAGTACGTGCACATCTGTATGCACGGATATACTTATTTTCGACGTACTTATATTAGGACAGTGACAGGAGCCATAAAACATTCAACAATAATGCTCTCTTTTCTAGGATAATTCGTGCTTAAGCGAGAAATGAATTCCAAAATCTATTAAAGAAGTATATGATTATGTCAGATTATGTCTTCTAGCTATGATTGTTTAAGTTAGTAAATATGTTAAATTTTATGGACCCGAGTGACAGCAATATAAATATATACATGCATTTTCAGTATGAAGTTGGACTAAAAGTCGGAAATAAGACTAGGTGTACTGATTTTCAGCAAATACGTGATATGCAAAATTTCAAGGCTCTTTGCTACCTATGCAGACAGCAACATTTATAGGTTTTGTGACTGTTGAGAATTTGAGTTAAAATTGCTTGGGGTAGTGGTTTTCCGCTTGGTAATTACAACATTGCCATTGAATTTAACGTTGTATGCCCTTGAACATTAACTTGGGTGTCGGAATTGTGGGATTCACTCACAATTCATTGACACCTCAAATTTTTCCTTGACACTGCATACTTTTAAAACTTTGTATGTCTAAAGTGACAATTTAACCCAGGATTTAAATTATTTCATCCACAGAACTGTTTACAGTTTCATAAATACTTGCAAATTATTGTCTGTGTGACCATCACTGTAATCAGAAAAAGCCTAATAATTCACGTGGGAGTATTTCCTATTAAAACGTATTCAAAGCATTAATCTGAAGGCAATGGACGTGAAGGCGCATATGTATCTGTGGATTGCTTTGATGAACTGAAGAATAAAGAAAAAACCAGACTCATATGTATGGCCCTAGTCAGGGACAGAGACGGCGTCTAAATTTTGTAATAATTGACCTGGCTACTGCTATACCACCCCGTGGTGGGAATTGTCGAATATTTTGCTATATTCTATTATTTGGTACCGAATTTTTGAAGTATTTACAAATCCTTCCTTTTGACATCACTACCAGAGCTCGCTTCTTGGGAAAATCTTCCAAAATTGTATTTACTAAGCAGAAGCCATTTTTACCCTCCATACCAAACTTTAGCTTAAAATATCAACTTTCAAAAAAGGGTATGGGTCACGTTCTAGGGTGCCCAGTTTTCTAACAATATTTTGAAATTGTAGTGCATAACACCCCACCCACCTACATGACCCCCACCGGTCGTCCACTTGACCGATTTCGGACGGACAGACATGACGATGAGATTTCAGAGTGGTAGAGAATATGGAAACTTGAATAGAAAACTATCAAACAATTTTTCAGTTCTCCATTTATTATTACAAGGCAGACAACAAAATTGCCAGTATGAAAACCCTATTGCATCTGAACTCCCACGTGAACCTAAATGCATACTTTTATAAAATATGATAAATTAGGAAACGATTCATTTTTTCCTTTCTCATCCTCTCCATCATCTTCATCGTCCCACTGATCCTATTACTCGGGTACTCCAGTGAACAGGTAGATAAAATACTTAGCGGTATGCATGTCGCACACATACTCCATAAATATGTCTCCGTAATAAGAGCATAGCACACGCGTCATCCTAAAATATTTCAAATTTACCTTTCAGCCCAAATTTCTTGTGACGGTAAAGGTCGAATCGGGGTGGAATTTGTGGAGGAAGCGTTGACGGTGGTGGTGGCCAAGCTCCCATGGGAAAGTCTTCTCTTTTGGCTCACCCACATATTTGCTCACCTCATTTCATTGATTGTCGGACAAGTGAGTGACGTTTTGCGTAGATATTTGATGATGAGGTTCACTGGCAAAACTTATATATTGGGAGATGGTTTCTCCAATTCATGTGCACGTGTCACTACCGAGAGAGGGACAACAACTAGGGTCGGATGAGGCAGGTTTAAGTATGAGAAATCCTGGAGAAATTACATTCTCCGCGTTAAGCCGGGAGCAAAAGTGACGTGATCCAATTATGCGGAGTACTTATTGGTAATTTTATACTTGATGGCGGCGTCGTTGCATTAAATTAAATACGATACACACTCCTCGCTTCGTCCTTCAATCGGCAAGCACACACCAGGTTTCCTTGTAGCAGTGGAAAGTTCTACTTTCTCTACGTCACGGTATATACCGCTGCTATGTAACTGTCAATTATACTGGTAAATATTTTTGACACCGACGAAATCAACCTGAACTCGTAATGATAGTCACTCAATTTCCTTCGATTCTGATTATGTGCTCTCCAAACTAGAGTAACCCACTTGTTTTTGACGAAATAATAACTAATAGCACTGGAAACTTGTTGTGTTATTGTTTCTTGTTCGATTATTTGGCAGCAGAGTGAGAACATTACTCATTACTCGAGGATCTGAAAGCAGCAAATACGCATTTACAAACAAAAATTACAAACTTACTATTTACGTGGCATATATACAATCTCAAATACTTTACCAAGTGAGACACGCAATAAGTTGTTCGCACACAATGGAGATTTTTGCTCTACTCTGCCTGTGAGATTCGCCCGGAGTTCGTTTCGACACTGATCAAAGAAAGAAATAAACTTTACGTCTACATGTTCTCACTTACGGTCAAATCAGACACACTTTTGAACCAGATTTAGCATTATAATCTGTAGGCTGCTAACTGAATTGCATACAAAATTTAGCAGCCCCGTACAGAAAAGAGTTCCAGCTAACAACATATGTATAGTTATAATCCTTCAGAATTAGGAATCAACCGTGTTGTGTACCATCTAAATAGGAGCACGTTATGATGAGACCTCTTGCTGGATATGAAATGAAGCAAAACATTCCACACATGCAGATGCAAAACATTGTGTAATGCTCATGGCTATTGTGTATTTATATATTTATAGGAGCACAACAAACTCTGGTTGAGGATGAGACAAAACGACAATTATGTATTCAGGAACACTAAATAATTGCCCACTTTTCAGATTACTCGTCGAGGAGCGAGAGATTACCTGTAGTAGAAAATTAAACCGTCGATGATAAGTAGTGCCAACCCAGAAGTAGAGAGAGTCAACTTCCAAGCGAAATTCGCCAATAATAATATACCTAATTTTATGCATGAAGGAATTTTTATCAACTGGAACTGCTTGGCAATTCAGCAAGGAATGGCCGGTCCCATCATAATAATCCGGTGAGCGGTGGCAATAAGTAGCAGCAGCAGCACAGTAAATATATTAAAACTTGCTACTGACACGAACTGTGAATAGTATTACAGAAAACCAACACCAAACTAATTGTAATCGACGTTTGTCGTCTCGTGCTTCTCTAAATTCGTTCCTACTTGATTGCACCAAGTTGTTCAGGTTGTTGCTGTAATAGATTTCCCTCGCGGCCACGCATCTCATTAAACAACATTATAATAATTATTATTTAAAGGATCCAATTACAATTTTAAATCGATCTGCACAAAAATATCACACAATAGCACTTTTCACTAAATCCTATTAATGATTAGATTTTCCGGGATTCACAAAAAAAATTCAACAAGGCAATAAACAAGAGATGCACACGAACTAATGATGCTTAAACAGGTAGATGCAAATCATTATTTGTATGCAAAACTACGTACATGTGGACAATGTTGCAGACAAGGCAATAACATTTAGTGAATAAATTTAATAATGTGTTCTAAATCTCACAATAATTTCTCTCCTTGTGATTCTTAAATATTTTGCAGATCGTATCAAGTAAGTAATAAGCAACAAAGCTGCACGTTGATTGTTATTATCGTAACGATAAACTTTGATCATTTGCACCATTATCCTTGTCCCAATGAATATTTGCCTTCGTAATGCATATGGGTGCAGAGGGAGATGACATATTGCTGCTGCTGCATGCCGACACAAGCAATAAGACGTCACAACCTTTGCATGTTCGTTGCCCTTTCTTAATTTGCTGTTATTTCTCGAGGTGCAATTATGATTTCATAAAATCTCTACCAAGTTCAACATCTGCATCAATATGAGCAATTATCCCTATTATTATCGCTGCCACTAAGGTTGGTGCTTGATTCAGATACACACGTAAAACACTTGATGGCAATTTGACAGTTCATTATCCGTGTTCCTATCAGCAGTAAAAATATTTGACGTCCAAAGTCTCATCTCGTCAGTCACACCCTTTTGTAATTAAGGAGACAAATTCGAAGAAGGATAAGCGAGCAAGTAAGAAGCGAGTGACCCCAAAGCCAACGGTTGGGGTAAAACGCAATCATCACGCACATAGTTGCACTGCTGACCTTAATTTAACAAGTAGTAGGCTAATGCATGGTTAGTTGGTTTGGTATGAAGTTGTCATACAAATACGTGCATGACATAGGTATACATAGTTAATTGACTAAATCAAGTCAGGCACAAAGGAAGGAACACTCTGTACTTCAGGTTAGGCTAGAGCATCTCACCGACCGACCAACAGATGTACATGAACAAAGTCAAGCCAAACAACTCAATTACCTGCAGAATATACAACACATTAGGGAGAACAAGTTGGAGAGGATTCGACTTAATTTGCTCATTACCAATTCCTAAATGTCCTTATACCTCAATAACCTAAGGCACACACACACAATTATTTATATGCAAGAGCAACAATGCTAATACATATATGCCACCATCGAGTGAGATGTCTAATAATGAGATCCCCATACTCCATCCAAGCCTCACGACTGAAAGTGAGATGCACAACAATACATTTCTGCATGAAATGATATGCTCGCATAGACCGGTTTGAACTGGACTCGGTACTTCCGATTACCACCCAGCATAATAAGCAAATCTAACAAAATAGCCGACTGTAATTGAATTACTGTGAAAGAAGTGACATTTTCATGCCCAACCATTAGGGATGCGATTATATATACGTACATATGCAAATTTGTATTTGTTACAGTACATGCTGCTCGTATATGTGTCGGCATATGCACACAGTACAATATTCATACCAGTATGTGTACAATGGAACAATGTTGTACAGCCAAACCCACATTGTTCTCAAAAACTTTTTAATATTTTATTGCCAACTCACACGCCTGCTTTTCGTTCATGGGCAAAATTGGGCCAATATGTAGAGTTTTGGCTAAGGGTTGAACTCGGAGACCAAGGGGTGTGAAATGAGACACGGAGCAAAATCCTGCCAAACGTGAGATGAATCCATTTCTATAAGCTTGATAACATGTCTCGTTCTTGCTTTTGAGCCATTTCTCATGTGCGAAACAGATTTATTTCTTGCTCATACTTTTTCTATGTTGTTTCCACCCAAAATTAACAACAACTACTATAGGTCGTAACATCACGAAAAAAATAGAGCGACGAGGACTGCCCAATTTCATGGTCTCTATGCTATATTAGACTATGAGACCATGATTACTTGTGTATATTTGAGTTAGTGAGTGAGAGCAGAGGAATATATGGACAATATATGTATAAATAGTAATAGGGAAATGGACAAACCAGTGGCGAGTACATCTGACGTAGTTAAAACAGATCTGACGAATGACAACTTCGATCCGATCCTATTCCAGCAGCAGGAAGTGAGACGGGGTTTTGTGCCGAAAGTGAGAGTTCTGGGTGCTTGGCGAGACTGAAAGTTTGCGGAGAAAGTGGTTTGATTTTATGCAACTGTGCTCACGTATTCCTACCACCGACTCATAGAGCCTCGCACAACCAACCAACCTGCCCTCTCACCATCAGCAGAGAAAGGGAAAACTTTTTCCGCTTCCTATTCCAGCGTATAAGACGCAGATATTTATTTACACAAGGAGTTCGAGTAATAAGATTCCTTTGTTCGAGGGCAATACGAAAATATTGGATCGTATAACTCGTCAAGCGAATAAAAATTGCACAATTCTGCTTCTGTTCTTTGTAAAGTGATTTATAAGCAAAATAAATCCATAAACTGTAAACGACCTTTTGCCAACCGACCAGTAAGATTCAACTTTGCGATTTGTTAATGGAATGGAAATGTCCATTTCTATTAAGAAATCCGAAGCAAGCAAACGTCTGGGATGAACTCATCTAGAACAAAATTGGATTCCACGACTGGCTCGTAACGATCCATAATATTACTTAAGAAAAACATTGAATAATTAATTAAATGGTCTTGTTCCGTGAAATGGATCCACTCTTCTCTTCTTGATTAGCATTCTGATGGCCATAAATGTGTTTACTTTTATCTTTACTGCCTCCTTGTGTCCTCCTTGTGTCCAGATTGAGCAGTTAGAATAAGTGTTCCAATTCCCATGCGGAAGTGGATCAATTACAGATTCAATATAAACTTGCTCGTCTTCATTCATCCTGACAAAGTTCTATATTGTAAAGTTCTATGCGTATCGGCCAAGCTCACATACCTATGCACCTCGAACCCTTAATCGGTACACATTTTTGGGGATCATAGTAATCGAAAGTACTTCGAGTAGAGGTAGACGACTTCATGTTGAATAATGAAATAAGCGATCAAACCGGAATTAGTTCAATTTTGTTGATCCATTTATTTGTGCTTTCTGTAGAGTATTTATTCCTTGTATGCATCCTGAGCACATTTGTGTACACGAGAGTTCTATAAAATGTCAAATTATTTATTCATTCTTATTTATTTATGTATTACGGTTACACTTCATTTCGGTTGATTTTGGCGTAAGAAACAATAAAGCTAATATTCTGCATGCTCATTAATGAGTTAGCAAAAAAGTAGCCAATAACCAGTACAACGTAAATATTTTATGTCCTGGTTGATTGGAGCATTGAAATGGCCAAGTGGAACAAAAATCTAAATTTAGCGAACCAATATAAACAGTTCATTGCTTGAAATCAATATTTATTCACAAAATTAAAATCCCACACACAAGATCCCTCGAACCAAAGAAGAACGGTTCACTTCAGCTCGCTTGACTGATGGATTGTTTACATTTGGTTTGATCTCTATTTTGTTTGGACTAGGAAAATTAGAAACGTGAAACTGAAAAAGAAATCATCTTTTGACAAATAATATGTGGACACAAATTCTTGGAAGCAATACATTTTTCGTTAGAGTTGACTCAACCAGAACCAATTACAAAATGTGATGAAATGTGATGTGTCTTAATGCAATCCTAAAGGTCATGCTTTCCTTCCTCCTTCAGCGTCTAACGTTCCTGGTCATTTTACTACTCAATGTCATATATCCGTATATCCTGCATATGTAGGTATGTTATAATGCGTGATTCTTTGAAGGGTAACAGCAAGGGCTCTTTTACCGATGTGGAAGAGGGCTTGAGTTGCAGGAACAATAATTGTGTTTGTTTATTTACCTCGAGGGGTACATAAATAAAGAGAAATTCGCAAGATTGAAGTTGAGTTGACAATTTAAAGACGATTAAAGCTTTGACTTCAAGGTCCACTATATGTAACAGTGTGCTCCACATCCTTGACACATGTCGCCAACGATCTTGCGGAGAAAGCACAAGTTTAATTTACACATTAAACTATAAATGAAATCCAATTTTATTGGGACTGACAAGGGAACCTTAAGTACTGTCACCTCTCGATTTCCTTCCAAATAGCCTTAATCGACAGATAATTTAGTGAAACTTAAACTTTGTCATAGAACATGCGGTGCAAAATCGCGTTTTCGCGAAATATTTGGCGAGAGCTGCACCACAACCGGCATTTTCCCAATGCTTTTAACATAGCCACCAGCCTTTCGAATGATGAAATGAACTTCATATAATCTTATTAAATTATATTTGTACCTGTCCGCGTAATTTCAGCCCGATCACCAATATGCATAAAACAATGCAAAGATTCGCAAATTTTTTGCAAATTGCGAAAATCTGAAAACTTGCAAATTTGAATTTCTTCGTTTCTTTAAATTCAACAAACTTTAACAGTTTAACTGTTAGAAAATATATTTTTCTTATTGCAAAAAATTTGCAAAAATTTGCAAAAACTGAACTTCGCAATTTTTCATGAAAATAACTTAAATAACCAAGGCTAGCCTATTTTTACGTATTTTTCGAAATTATTTGCGGTATTTCTTTTGGTAAGTTGCAAAAACTTACAATGTGTGCAATTTTTTAATTCAATATTATTATGTAGAATTTGTTTGCAATGTTTGCATGTTTAATTGTTTAACAAATTATCTTTCCCTTTATTCGCTCATATCTGCATATATGACAATTTTTAAGTTTCTCTAAAATGCGAAATTTAAAAAATGTAAACTTTAATTGTTACAAATTTTTGCAAATTTTTTGCAATAAGAAAAATATATTTTATAACAGTTAAACTGATAAGTTTGTTGAATTTAAAGAAAGAAAGAAATTTAAATTTGCGAAAGTTTTCAGATTTTCGCAATTTGCAAAAAATTTGCCAATCTTTGCATTGTTTTATGCATATTTGTGATCGGGCTGAAATTACGCGGACAGGTACAAATATAATTTAATAAGATTATATGAAGTTCATTTCATCATTCGAAAGGCTGGTGGCTATGTTAAAACCATTGGGCAAATGGCAGGTTTTGGTTCAGCTCTCGCCAAATATTTGGCGAAAACGCGATTTTGCACCGCATGTTCTATGACAAAGATTTAGTTTCACTAAATTATCTGTCGATTAAAGCCATTCCGAAGGAAATCGAAAGGTGACAGTACTTAAGGTTCCCTTGTGAGATACACGGCGTCAACATGCTTTCATTTTTATTAGAATCTCATTGGGTGACATAAATACCTCCATAATTTCCTCCTGTAGTACAATACATAAAATTGGACAAATAAGGAATAACAAAAAGTGTTCGGATTTAGGTTTCGTGAAAAGAGTCCTCAGACTCTTGATGATCCAAATCGGCACTATCGTGGCTGCTGCTACGCTTGTTAGGTGCTGCAGAGTCTGGGTTCTGTTTATCCAGATAGACTTTGATGCATTGTTGTCCTTCACGAAGCAGAGTCACATTTCCCTTGTTTCCACATTTCAGAGCGTAGTCTTCAGCTTTTTCAAAGTGGTCAAGAGCTTTCTCAAATGAGCGAGTTTTGGCTGTGGGCAAAACGAGAGAAAATTGAGATGGCAGGAGTTAGATTATACGCATATGTAGATAGGAGATACATTGAGGCAAATTGGGACATACTGTCGCACTGCCCTAACAAAATACAAGCGTTCATCGCCCAAATGTCGTCGTTGATTTTAACCGCTTCTTCCAAGGACTGGTGTGCATATATTTTTGCAAGGTCCAACTTATTAGTTTCTAATAAGTAAAAAATAAAACAACAAAAAAATCGAGAAAGAACATGTGTTAAATCATATTATAAGATGTTTAACCATAATAGCATCGCCCAATCTCATGGTATAGATAAGCCCTTTCGACCGGCCTGTCCAAAGGGAAACATTGACTTGAACTTGACACGACATATTTAGTTATAAGTTAATAAATAATAAATACGTTTTAGCAATGGCAAGCCGGCTGTCCCAAACTTCGGCTGCTTCTGCATATGAGCCCTTCAGGGCAAAGCTACACAACAATATATCTGTACAAGATGAATTAAGTATACGTTAAAGAATCAACCAACTAACCTTCTCCCCAAGAAATCCAATGCTCGAGACTTAATTTCAGGCATTTTGCTACGTGAATAACACATATTTTAGGATTGAAAAATTTTTAATTTCCTGTCCTTTATAATTCTTACTGTTGAACGGCCACATTGAACTCCTCTTGAAATGTTGCCACTGCTGCGTCTGTAGAAACAAGTAGAACAGAATCGGAACAGCACTTTTAATATCCAGTACTTACCAAAGTTTTTGAGTTTCAAGAGTGCGAGTCCTTTGAAATGCAAAATTTGCGTGGTAAACTCTGGCTTTCGGGGGAGAAGTCGAAGACTTATTTCCTTGATTTGTCTCAAAGCTCGCTCGCATTCAAGTTGACAATCTTGAGCTCGGCCAATTTGTAAAGCTACGCATACATAATATTTCACGTGGACAAATGAAAGTGAACTCAAATACAAATAATAAAACGAAATATAACACCGTGCTCGATTTGCGTCAAATTTTTCAAAACAGCTCCTTGAGCAGCGTCCATTCTGTATTAAAAATAATAAATTAAACACAACACAGCATACATTTTTTTCAGAGTTGAGGATTGCATACTTGATTTTACGACAAGCTTCCATCCTTTCTAGCTCTTGTTTTTCGTATTGTATAACCATCTAAATAACATATAACACATAACATGGAGTATGTATGATTCTTGCTCAAACTAATACTAATATGTATGTAGTTGTAAAAAAACTGCATAAGCGTATCTAAGCACTTAAATGGACATCAAAGCAATGAGATAAAAACAAAATATTTACATCATTGTTGAAATTTAGGCCAACTTTACGAGAGTACATTGGATTTTGCATACGCCAAAATTGTTCTCTGATTTCAAGATATTTGAGGGCTTCTTTTGCCGAAGTTCTTAACGAATCTGAGCCACTCTGATGGTTTCCCTCAATATCTATTTTTGTGTGGGATTGAATTAGTGTGGAAAGGCCATACCAGCTACAACACCGTCAAATGCATTAATAAGTACCTGGCCGTTTCAAAAATTTGGTCAGATAATCCTTGTCTTGTTGCAAGACGCCAAGAACTTCTCGATCCACCCAGCGAGCTCTGGCCTTTGAGGTTACGTTCTTTTTAATACCCTTCTTTCTCAGCTCAATCTCACTCGCTCTGTCCAATACGCAGCAGTGCCCAGCGTTGCCTATGCACGCCATTCACGACCAACAGATTTTAAAGCGAGTTTAAACTTATTATTATTATTTTCGTGCTTGACCTTTCTCCGTGTTGTTAATTTCATCAATTTGGGGGAGAATCACTTCGAGATCTTCAATCTGTGTGGCTTGTCTCTCTGCGTTGTTGTGGGTTGTGCAAACTTTAGTGCTTGAGTCAAGTCTCAATGACGTAATTTTAATTAAAACTCTTTGTACCTCCAATGGCTCGCCGGATGGCTTCTTGACACTTGTTAATCCCAACTCGGAACTCCTCCTTGTCTCTACGAGCACGAAATCCCCGGTGGTACGAAATGGCTGCTTGCTCGAACTGTCCCAAATTGAACAACGCTTCGGCATACTAGAAAACAAATGATAACAACTAAATTATGACAAATATTTTTATTAAATGCGATAAAGACAAAACCTGCGCTACATTCTTCACTCTACTTATTATTGTGATAACATACCTGGTACAGGCCTTGAATATACGTGTCGTCCGACTCAAATGAAGCTTGAGCATCTTTAAAAAATGAAATGTATTACTGTATTAGTAGTGATCATCACCAAAATGTGAAAAGTCCTTTATGATCAGAAATTAGGGAACGTTCATAAAATACGTAACGCAGCGGAGGGGAAGGGAAGTGTCGGACTGTTGCGTTACAGGTCAACTAGCGCCACATATTAAAAATGGGGTGTAACCAGTTAACAGGGGGGAGGGAAGAGTAAAAAATCGCCAAGTTTGTGCTACGTATTTTATGAACATTCCCTTAGCGTTTGTGTTAGGATAAGGTATTTAATATCATATCATTATCGTCCCTCTGACACATTTTTTCGTCACACATCCACCTCAAAAAGAGGTATAAAATAAGGGACGCATACCTTTCAAAGCCGCCTGGGCGTCCCCCAGTTTCAAATGACATTGACTTCTCCAAACGAGAGCAGCTTTACTCGTTGATTGTAGTTCCAATGCCTAATGTTGTGACATTTAGCTTGGTACTATAGGTGAAAAGATTTAAAATATGGATATTGTTTTACCCGATCAAAACAGAAGAGTGCCTTTCTAAAATGTCCAGCTCGGTAGTGCATGCCACCCTCGTCCATAAAAGTGGTGAAAGTAGATTTTGGAATTGGACATTCTGAATACTTTAACTCTTGTTTCGCCATGATTTAATAAAAGGTATACGAAACAGGAAGGATGAAATTACAAAATCTGTGGATTGAATAAAAAATTTGCTCTGCTATTGCATATTGCACTAAAAAGATTTCCCCCAAATAGGTTTTCTAGATGCTTCTATAAGGCCATATTGTTCTTAGCAACGCCAAACAAATCAAGCCAATTGTTCCTAATTTAACGCAATTGAACGTGGACAAGTCGTCACTTGCTGTCATTGCCGTGTGCGCTATATCTTTGCACAATGAGCGATAATTTTATGTGGCGATGCTTAAAATTTCAAGATAAGAATTCGAATAATCTATTTCATATGCTATATCAAATAACAAAAGTAAAAAATGAGCAATTATTTTTTGGGCCGTATATAGTTACAAAATTAACTAATAATGGTCTTAATAGGGAAATGGAAAATATATACATGACGAAAGTACATTTTTCAAGTTAATAAAAAAACACTTATTAACCCAACACGTTTTATTATTTTAAATAGTTATATATATTTGACATTTTCATAAAGTACGAGTAGAACAAATGTCAATGATTCCTAGGTAGAGAGTATAAATATGCAGGCGAAAAACATTGATTACAGATGCATAATTAATTATATTGTCGATTAATAACACGCGAATAAGCAGTTTGGCAATAAAATAGAATCCCATCACGTATTTATAAGGCTATATGATTCACGGTACACCTTCTTCAGGTGGGTAAGTCTTGGCATGGTTTCCTACATAAAGCAATAAAACAGTACCTTAATACACCTTCATACATTTTCTACGATCTAAATATTACTGGAATGAAATACATACGTACATGGAACAAAGGAACGATAATTCCCCCAGACTTATCTGGTGAGTTAAGTATCAACGCTAAATATGTGACGACTCGTTGCTGAAATAATAGAAGTTAGTACGGATTAATAATTTGCAATCGAGTTATAGGCTAGCAGGCTAGTTATTTTACTTATGCATACCCTTCTTATCGTCTCATTGATCACAAACGCCTTAATCTTGGACTTTGGGAAAAATCTCGTGGACGTTGCTAATCCAAAAACATTAAACTGTTTGACTTGCACCCCGGTGGATAGGATAAATATGACGGATTCTAAGAGAAACATTACATATACATATAACTTAGCATCTATATTTTCAAACATTGAATAATGATAATATTAGTTTCTGTTACCCTTAATGACATATCGGTTGAGTGACAAGAGGGTTGCGAAAATGACCAGAACGGATAAAGTGAACATGACCCAAGGGTTTTCCGTAATAAAATGCATAATGTCCACTTGCGACATGGGAACGATGACGGCTGCAAATAGGGCGATGACGAAGCTGAGCACAAGTCCACATTTGGGCTTTGCAACGATAAACTCTTTCACAGATGGCGAAATTCGTTCTTGGAAGAGGAGTTGCGACATCACGGCGGAAGACAGTGGGGTTCGTATTGATGATAACCATGAATAAAGGCCTCGAAAATAAAGGAAACGCCAGAACACATTTGTGGAGACACCAGTAGTCGACAGAAAAACAGTCATCCTCTCGTGATCGTTGAGGTCTGCTTATTTTGGAATACGAAACCTCGTGTTCTTTCTTTATGCGAGTACGTCATTATCAAAGGATAATCATTTTTAGTGATTTAAAGAATAGTCAAACCGGAAAAATGTCTTGTGTCTGTTCCGTTCGCGGCTACGCGAGTATGCAACTATTGGAGTAGTTGCAACTATTGAGATATTGGGGTGTACAACGTGTACCACTTTCATAGTTTGTATAGTTTGTAATAATGAAACTTGCCATTTATCGAGTTATTAATATCATCAAACCAACCATTTAAGAAAAGCATAATGATAATGACTTTATTTGACAGTTAAACACTTAATATAATGACTGATTAATTAATTTAGTTTAATCATGAACTCATGAATACTCAGGATGCATAAAGCATAGCCACGCATTAAAACAAATACTTTATTTCGCCCATTTATCGAGATTTGAAAAGTGGCAGGATAGTAATAGTAGCACAGAAAGATTGTGGATACTAGACACCGTTCCTGTTTCTCAAAAAGGTGAAAGGCCATGATTTTTTAAGCTCACTTTTCACCTCCCACAGTGATTTTTCTCCTAGGTGTGGCTTTATTTTTTGATTGATATTTAGCAAGGACAAAAATCAGTGGGAGTTGAAAATAAGCTTTAAAAAGCATGTCCCTTGAGAAACAGGGTCCACCCACAGTCTTTCTGTGCTACTATCCTGTCAATTTTCAAATTTTTATCTCGAAAAAGTGCGAAATAGAGCATTCTTTAAGTTTGTGCCCACCATGTACATAAATACTTTATAAATAAAGTATAAACCGAAAAACAGTTAAATGGCTTTAACTTGCATTATTATTAAGTTGACAATCGTAATTTGTAAAACAAGCGAATGGATTCTTCAAACAAGTCTTCTTATGAATTGGAACGAATGCGCACGGTTTAAGACCCATTGTTTCAAAAGCTTTCGCTTCCATCACGTTTCCTATAAGACAGAAAAATATAGTATGCTCAGTTATATTTTTGTCTTCATAATTAAAGCGAAAAAATAAAAGTATTTAATTATTAGATATTTACCTGAGCATAGGATGATCTTCCCATTCGCAGCAACAATCTTTTTTACCGTGATTGCAACCTTCTCTAAACATTCCTCACTTAAAAATGGGGGATCCACTATGACGACTTTGTAGGCCTGTAGGCACTCCTCAGGAACATTTTCAGGGTCCTTGTAGTCATAAAAGATGAAGTAGGATCCGAAGGCGTCGAAACGTTTGTCAAATTCGAATAGGTCAACTGTCCTCCCAACAACTACACAATTAGTTTCAAATCTCATAGTCAAACACAAAAACACAAAAAGCGAAAACGAAATAAAAAGCTAAGATTAAAGTAAAAAGCAACAAACCAATTTATAAGTATGATAAGTACTACGGAACATATACTCATGCTAAATGTTACAGATGCTATTCATGCTCAAATGAAACCTAATTTTTACTACATATATACTACGCTATTATATTTTAATAAATGGTGCATTATTAAATTAAAAAGGTAAATTAGATGTCGAACAAATTAAAACAAATTCGTCTTAAAATTTATCAAAATCTCACCGTTCTCCGAAACCTGACACGCTCTGAATATTGAGGGACAGCTAACGCAGGCAACCCTTCCATTAGGACCAGCTTGAGCAAGGACCTCTTCCGCTAATTTTCTTGACGTTGTCTCTTCATACCAAAATTGACTCAATTGCTGTAAAATAAATATTTCCATTTTAAATTATGACATATTCTACATAATTTATTGATGACGTTAATTAAATACCCAATCTTCCGGAAAGAACTTGCCCAAATCTGTTTTGAAAAGGACTGAGTTGTCGTTTCCGTTTTTCTTCGCCTCCTCCAAGGCTTCTTGAATCACACGCTGATCATCATAAAAGTCATGAAGGGCTGCAAGAGCGTGAGCTGATAATTGTGGAACATCGTCGTCTTCGTCGTCCAACACGTCTGTGTTAGGTTTCTTTGGTGTAGAAAGTTGTTCATTTGCGTCCGTGGTGGACATTTGTATTACGGGGACAACCGATGGTGTTTGTCGCAGCCAAATACAATTTTTTGAGCACTATCCTTCGTGGTAAAAGGTAAAATGCAAACCAATTTAGAGATTCTTTGGATTGACTATGTATGCGGCGTTTAATATTACTCACTCCCGCAATCCAAAATCTCGAGGATCTTCTTACATGCTTTTCATGTACAAGCCAAGCATTGTCCAAGTCATGAGTTATTTTCCATGGCTTTCACCAGAATGAAAAGAATGATCGTAGCTTTTAAATACTTCTGAGATGAGAGTGGATGAAATATGAGCCTATTATAATCTTTCCTAATAAATGTTTTTAGACTGGATCACACTGTAATTGTAAAGTAGAAAGGAACAATGGAGAGTAAGACATCGCCACCAGGTTCGACAGCGACCTAGCTAAAATTATTATAATCTAACATAAGATGCAATGCCAATTCCTTCGTTAGATACAATTTGCTGCGTATATTATTAATTGGTTTGATTATCATGTGAGGTTTAGAACAACCGAAACCTTCGTCTGCAGAGAGAGAGGACGACAATGTCCAGAGAGTGGCGACCCCACCATCCGCAAATGCAGGTGGACTCAGCTGCACTCGGTGCTTCAAATCCGTCACCCCCATGACTGACACCTACCCCACGACCAAAACTCACGTTCTTGCTGTTATATTATTCTTCCTTGGGTATGCAAAAGTAAAAGTACACCTTTTCCTTACATAGTAAGAAACGTGTCTTTTCTTTTCAGACTGCCCTTCTTGGTCTGCTTGCCATACATGTTCGACCTGTTTGGAACAAAAATCAGACGGTGTCCCAACTGCGGATGTATCATTCCTAATCCTTAATTCTTGAATGTGCTCAAAGTAGAGTTAGAAAAAGCCATACAGTCATCGATCGATATTATCCACAAATCCACATGAATAAATTATAGCCTTCTTTTTTGGTTTTATCTACATTACTTAAATACATACATATGTATGTATGTACATGCCAAACCCATTTTGTGATGATAATGCGGTGTGTTTACGATATATCTGATATGGTTTGAAAACAAAGCTATTAAAATATTTGCGTATTTTTTTTAGGAAAAAAGCCATACTACTTGCATGCGTGGGTTTCTAATTGTATGCAATTTACCAATTTCACGTAGTAGTACAGAAATAATCAAAACAAAGAATTGGAAGTGAGACACTTCAACGGCAAACCGCAGGCACACACGCCCGTTTGTTTGGCATATCGGTTGCCGGGAGAAAGCACTTGGCCAAGCTCAGCACCTGTCCTCCGCCACTCCACTTTCACCACCACCAACACCAATAATTTGATGCCATTCATGGATATGTATGTTTTTACTGTGTTGAAACCAACCCACCCCACTGCTCAATTCCCTTCCCCTTAATTACAATAATACATCTCCTCCTTATATTGAAATACTTACTTATTGAACGAACTACCATCCACTACTGATGGAATGCTTGGCCAAATTTACAATAGCGTGTACCGAGGTAGATAGCTGCACCTCTCACTTTCTGCGTCTGGACACATAATCCTGATACGCCAAAAGACCAGCATTTCTCACTTGGTCAATTACTAATAAATTCCGAGTCATCAAGATTTCAGCGTCACTTTCACCATACATACACTTACTACGAATATATAGCTGATATTATTATTGGTTTTTGACATAATGTCGAACGTGGACGAGAGTGATGGAGATAATTGGATTTTCGACAGCTTGGTAAACTTCTTGCATGGAAATATTTGGAAAATGCCAGTACTTGGATTTGTGGAAGAGAAATCTGTGGGTGAGTTAAATTAATGTGCAATTTCTTTTGTACAAATAATAGATATAAATATATGCGTGTCAAAATAAGCATGCCTGTAAATTTATATTTATACATATTTCAGTGTTTGATCCGGATAGTTATGTCAACCTTTCGGATGAGAAGGAAGAAGAGTTTAGAAAAATCCATGAAGCCTACAAATCTCTTGTTGACTTTATGCTGTCCAGCTTTATGGATGATTTGCAGGTAACACCGGAACAAGTTGAGGAAGCATGTCAACAACGAGAGAAACAAAGCACTGTTGCAGATTCCCACATTACTAAGGTATCTTTGAATACTCGATTTTTAAGTTGGGACTTGAAGGAATATAATGTGAAACGAAATTTTGTAAAATGCACTTACTCATATATGTCTGAAGGTTGCTTTGGAACAACTGCAAGCGGCCGAGGACTTTAATATCTTCCGGAGAATTATGACCCGTAAGAACATTGACCTGCAACTGCAGTCACTGGAATTGCTCGTGTCCAAGTATGGCGTCCTTTCACCATCCCTCCGATCGGAAGGGTATGACCCAGGCGACACCACTGGAGAAGACGACTTTCTCCAAGTTGTGATCAGGTAGTTATGCTTCCATATATGTATTTATATGCTTAAAATAAACCAAGTAAACGCATATATACATTGCATAAATACATTATTCCATGCTCACGAAATCCTTTTCGTCCTGCGGGGAAGAACTATTAAACACAATCTACATATTGCAAATTTATCTGCACATAGATCAAGCATTCTTACAAGAAAATAAGTGAAATTAATTTTAATCTTATTCGTAAAAATGGTGGGATTCAGGTATTGTGGTGAATGTGGATTATTTGATGAACCCAACAACGACACTCACGCCAAAAGTACTTCCCTTCCTCCTGTCATAAGCTGCACCCTGCACAACCAACCTCTCACCTCCTCCTCCAGTGGAGTTAACGACAAAGAATACAGCTTTTCAAAACCTCTGCATGGTGATGATGACGTTGTTCAAATAGCGGCTGGAGACCAGAATCGACCAGAAAAGAGCACACAATCTCACACCCCACAGCCT
This sequence comes from Folsomia candida, assembly GCF_002217175.1. Classification (NCBI taxonomy): domain Eukaryota; kingdom Metazoa; phylum Arthropoda; class Collembola; order Entomobryomorpha; family Isotomidae; genus Folsomia; species Folsomia candida. Next base: position 15,751,022 of record NW_019091194.1, on the reverse strand, counting down.
CGACATGATATTTCTACATCCGTAAATTCACAAACTCCTACACAACTGGAGAAAGTGAACCAAGTAGAACCACTTCCCATTATGCACACCACACCCACCACCACCACCGCTACTTGCCAAAATGCAAAAAATGATTCCAGGTAAAATGATGATCGAAAATGCGATTTTTGTTGTAGATATTTCGTAGACACCAATAAACACTTAAATCAGTGATGCACGCTTGAGGATTAGACTTAAATATAAAATATAGGTTTTAGAGCAATAATAGAATCTTGGGAATGTTTTAGTATAGTTGTATTTGAAAATGTTTGAAATGAATGATAACTATTTTGTTTATGAAAAGTCAGCTAATTCAGCAAGATTTGGCGGATACTGGAGGTCCTGTGACAACTGCAGATATGGGAATAGAATCAATCCAGCCTGCAAGACTGCATCATGAATTCACGTCCTCAGTCCAGCCCACGCCATCACGACCATTGCCGGCTAAACAAGGACTCCAAGGGATTAACAAGGGTCGAAAGAAGGACACAAAAAAATCAGTCAAATTTGATGAGACCACGGTGGCCGAAATTGCTACGGTGGCTCCAGAGCAACATCGAATGTTGACGTCTGTACGGAAAGCCCTGGAGGATGTGGATTTAGAGAATGACCTGGAGACTGGAGCAATGGTAATGGATCTCCATTTAGATAATACGTATTTACTGTTCGTTACTACCTCAGCTGAAGTCTTGACATTGATCGTATTGATTAGAATCTCGACATGACTGGGTCAGAAGAGGACATTGAGAAGCGGAGAATATACCTTCGAGCACAAAGGGATAAATTGGTGGCGTTGAAAAAAAGAGAACGTGAACGCCAACTGGAAGAAGCAGCAGGACAGCAGTCACGACCAAAGTCAGCCAGAGCAGCACAAATGGCAATGTATATGCAGAACTTTACTTACATCATGATAATTATTGCGTGCTTGTGCTCTAAATATTTAAATTGTATGCCATTCAATAGGAGATCATCCCCTTCAGCGACGACGGGTGAGAAATCACTTGCTGCTAGGAGAGCATTAGCCGCAGTTCTAAAACAGGAACTGCTGGACAAATAATTTACGCAAATTTAATGAGTAACCACCGCTGTCTATGTACCATGCTTATCTATGCATACAAACTATTAATACTAGTAATACTATTGTTGCTTTTTTCGAGATATCAATTATTGCAGAGATAATCAAAATGCGGATCTGTTTTTAGATTTTTTTTTGCATTTGAGTAATTTTATTTTGGTTTTTTGGTTGTTGTAATAAATCTGTACCAATAAATAAACAATTTAAATTATAACTAGACTGTCATTCAATGGTAAAATAAACCTTTCGCATTGTTGTCACAATAACTTTTTGCTGGAAAATTGTTCCTCCACAACCATACACAATAGCAGTAGTACATTGAATTCAATCTATCCATTGGCTGTATATATATACAAGTGTATATATATTAGGACTTTTATCAATAGAGTCGTTTTATACTCGTACATATTCCCTCTTTATTATCGAAGTATCAGAGTGTTGTGTGTATCGTAATATAATGTCACAAATTCGAATGGGAAGATACCCAATAACGATTGGCATCGTGTATAAAGTTATGAAACATTTGTAAATTTAGACCTTCCAAGAAGGACATCGCTAATATACTTAGGATTTAGGATTAGTACAACAAAGTAGAAGAAAAAATGAGGCAAAACTAATTACCCGCACATTACATTACACAGAGTACAACAAACGTGACATGCATGCAACTAATTGTAACCCTCTCTCCTGATTGCTACCACTTTCGTATGACCTTTCGACTTGCATAAGATTTGCGTGGTCTGCGCTCATTTCATTTATGTTCGTACAACTACGGTAGCCCAATATTAAGTATTTATGTACAATATGCTGTTCTCATCCACCCTAGAGGATGAAGACATTAATTTATATAACATTCATCTCATTTTGACACATCCATCACCCTGATATAAATGCTACCGCTATATAATTAGAAGTTGAGATTTTATGAAAACTCGCTGCTACAATTGAGAATACATAATATACAATTGTTTTGCTATATTGTCAATATAAAACTGCTACTAGTTCAAGTTTTAGTACATTATTACATAGTTCTTTACATAAACATAATACCGTTTGGCGTCCACCCACTCACATATCCAGGGCACTTTTAAACAAAACTACACAGCCAAAGTCAACGTTCTCCGCAAACAAAAAGGTAATAAGTGACAACAAAAGATATTTATTATTTACACTTTTAAAAGTTGTGTGGTTACATTAACTTGTAATTTATTCTGAGAATCATGCTTTTGAAAAGTTATGAATATGCGCCAATAGCAAAAGTGTACTGAAAATAAGTCATGACTCGATTTTTTCCAGATATTTATCCGCTCCCTCAAAACCAACAAACAACTGCGTGCAAAACAAGATAGCAAGGTTAATATATATTATTTGGTCGAGACCGTGGTAATTTACTTGATAATTAAAATCTTGGAGAAGAGATACAATTTGGATACGCAAATAAATTAACGTGATGAATAAATTTTTCAAACTTTTCATGATTTAACAGAAACATATATGTAATACCGACATTCCGAATAATTCCGAATTTACACATATATACATATGTGCATATACGTTTAAAGCAGGTTCATTGAGTAGAGTCAATGAAATATTTCGAACGAATTAAGCACTAAATATACGGGAAAGCCCACTACTGATTTGTACGATTGCACCAACTTATTGACAGTAAAAAATATAACCTTCTCGCCACATTGATAACAAAATTTTGAAATTATATGCATTCACAACAACAAATAACGATACCTGCGATGTGTCTCCTCGAAGTAACTTAACTATTCTATAATTCTTTACATTACAAAAACATTCATTACGTTAGGCGAGGTCGTTTTGCTACAGGTTCCAGTTTTTCATGATCTTCTTCAGCAGGCGTTGGCGATTCATCGTGTTCTTCAGTTTCTTCTTCATCCGAGTCTCCTTCATAATCCACAAGACCGATCTGTAAAATATAATTAAATTCCTTAGTAGGAACATTTATAATTGAAAACCAAACACCTCTTTCAACAACACCAACCTGCGTGACAGACTCTTGCAGGGTTGCAAAGATTTGTTGAAATACAGACTAGAATAAATAATTAGCAATTCAGTTGATCATGTATAACATATAATAATCGGGAGAGGGAAAATACAAAATGACAGTACCATATTTTATGTAAAATGCTTTAGTTTCCAAAATACCAGTTAGGCTTTAAACAGGATAAATAAATAAAGTCTCACCTTTTTCGCAAGGCCTGGTTTCGTGTCACTACTCGTGGATGTCAGAGATGTGGAAAGGGGCATCGCGTTAGGCGAGGTGCTGTTGGGTGACGATACTGTTATTGGTGATGACCTTGGGCTGAGCGAATTTCCAATGTTCCTCATTCCAGATCCAAGAGAATCTACCTTCTTGTCTAAAAGTTTTCCTGTAATAAAAATTATACCATACACATTACTTCCAAAAGTTTCACAGGATATACATGAGGATGATTCTCACCGATTGATTCTAATTGAGAGTCTGCGTCAGCTTTGGTTCGTCCAAGTACTTCTGGCGAATTACTTGCAGGAACAACGCCGTCTCCATCTTCCATATCGTCATCGTCGTTGAACCACATTTCCTCCTCTTCTTCCAACTGGCGAGGATCTCTCCGATACCTGTTATTACGAAGAAGGGCAGGAACGCTGTCAATACCTCCAACTCTTTCTTTTGATCTATCTTGATTTTGCTCGTATCTTAATTTCAGAGCCCTAAATGTTTGAACATAATTTATTTGATCCAGTAGTTGGCTGTAATTTTCAACAATGTGAGAAACCAGCAACTTGATATCCTCCTATTACAAAATATATAACATTAGTTTATTCATCTCCTAGACCTGAAATGTATGTATGTTTCAGAATTATTATTTATTACCATTACCGCTCTGATAAACTCGAACATTTCGACAATGGCGGAATCTAAGAGGTTGTACCGGCCTTTATTTCTAATCAAAGCATCAATTACTGGCTTGAAGAGGTTTCCCTTGATGATATAGCGATTATACAAGTCATCCTTTAGAGACAAAACTTTTCGTAAAAGTCTGAGGGCTCCCAAAACCAAAAATGTGTGCTTTGAGCTCATCAAAACCAAAACTTTCCGGACCAAATCTTTGTTGATGATGTAGCTTTTAATGTGATAGCTATGATGTTCAACACAAAAGCTTAAAAGTTCTAACAACAACCACATGAGCTGGGCGTTTTGTATATCTTCTTTATCTGGTTTCTCCCCAATTGTGTTGGTCATCAACGGTTCTGCAAATATTGAAAGGGAAAACATAATTATTAGTAAAATATTGGCGGTTAGTATGCATGAAGTACACTTGATTCTAACATAATTTTTCTTTAAAAAAATTACGATTCTCAGATCTCATAACTATGGCCCATTGAACGCAACTACTATTTCATCCAAGTCAACTAAACAGCAACACGTTGCAATAGTTTCATACTTGTTTGAAACAGTCCCTTCTTGGCCGTGTGTGTTAGTCATCATCGAAAGACAAGCACATCTCCTTTCAAGAGGTCTAAATCTACATTTATTTTTACTTACCAATGAGTAAATTCATAGACTGCTTGTAAAATAAGTTCAAAAAGTCTGCAATAAAAAAATAATCGGTATTAAATTGGGTATTATATCAATTGTTACAAATTGAGTGCATATTGCACTTCCAACCAAAGCAAAAGTAGTAATACGAAGCATTCAATCTTACCGGCCTTTTCGGATTTATTTAGCGCTGGAAATAAACAGAAAGATAAAAAGTTAGATTTACGTTCTGCATTGATATAATTAAGGATTCACACATTTGTAATATAAAGCGCAGGACCATCTGCTCTTGTTCATACCTGCCATCATATTTTCAGGATCTATAAGCAATCTCAACACCCCGCTCAACTGTACTGCACCCCCTAATTCTGGGTCTTTGTCGTTGATTAATTCTTCAATGATGACATTAAGTAGTAGCTGATCCTATGTTATTGTAGGAATGAAACACAATATTATTACATACGGCGACAATACGTAGTTACTTTTTATTGCTACTTGCATTAATATTTAGCTATGACTTACATCATCAGCGTCCGCCGCTTGGTGCAAACAATATTCTCGAACGATGGTAGGGGAAAATTCTACCACTGCATTCAAGACGTCTATACAAGCAGCTTTCGCAGCAGAATTATGTAGCGGTAAGGCCAATTCTAATGCCGGAAGAACTCCTTGATTTGTGAGAGTCTATGTATTAAAGAAAACACAGAAATTAAATACTCATCCTCCAGTAAATGAAGTCATTTTTAATTAAAATAATAATAACGATCTTCAGCTCTCATAATCAATAGGCCCATTGAGGGCAACACATGTTTCAAAAAAAGTCTCTTGTATTGCAACCATTCACAACAGGGTCATTCCTCTTTGGATCGAGGTCTACTACATGCAAAAATGTCACAATACAGTCGTCCTTTTTTGAAACATTTCCCCCTAAGCTAGTGTATTTGTCATCATCAGAAAGAAGTTTTACAAAAATGAAATAAAATACAATGATTTTCAAACGAACCTTGTAGAATGATTCGCGAGCTTTGGTTGAAGTTGGTTGTAAATGTTTGAGCATAAAAATAAAATAGAAAAAATAATTATCATTTGAATTATCCACTATGATTTGATTGCTTTGTTGATATTCTTGTCTGCACTCTTGGATTTTTAGCACAAACGTGTCAGAGTAGAGTTGACATGCTCAAACACGTGTTTTTGCTCAACTGTTTTATTCATTCGAGTTTTAAGCAAGATTTATCCCAAATTATAATCAGTGTCAATTATTTAATTAATTGTTTTAACTTTAAAAAACGTCATGTCCCTACGAAAAAGAGGTTATCAGGAGAGTGAGACCAGATCAAACAGCGACGGGGACACTTATTATGACGTGAATTTGAGTGACGACGTTGATCAAGATGAGGAACCAGGAAAGACTAAAAAAGTGAGTTGTATGGTGTTATATTTTCTGGTTATTAATCTAATTATGAATTACCAACTTTAGGAACGGAGGGCATTTAATTCAGAGTACAATGACGCAATCAGAGTCTGGCTCGGTGAAAACTACAAGAATAAGAAGGGGATCGAGATAGAAAAATCTGACATTCTTGCAAACTATTTGGAGGAGGCTAAGAAACGAGGTTGGATATTAAAAAATGCTACAACTATTGGAAGACTTGTGGGTGAAGTATTTGGAAAACTTAAAACAAGGGAAGTAATGAGGAACAAGGTCAAGTCATATTATTATGTGGACCTCGCGCTCAAGAATGATGACGAAGAGGAAATCGAAGATGATGATGTTGTTGACCATAGTAAGTAGTTGTTTTACGCAAATTTTAGATTTAAAATTAGTATAGAAAGCAAAACATTGAAGTATGTGGATTTTTATATGTTTAGATACATGTCATGGAATAAATTTTATGGTCCAGCCTGGCACCAAAATATTTGTAAACGAGAACAACAGATTGTTGTACAAGACGTACACTGGAGCGCCCAGTAAGTATATCAATTGCATAAATCTGTGTGTTACATTTTTCATTTTTTTAATTATATTATAGAGAAAGCGTTTCGAATAACTTTGAATTTGACACGTGATCAAAAAAACAAAAAATGGGATGGAACGTTTGTTTATGGTGTGTCCAGTGAGCAGAATGTATTGTCAACAGCATACACGGTATTGTGTAACGTCATAAAGAAGTTAAAAAATCCTAAGTTGGAAATGAAGACAGGGTGTTCGTATAGGTGAGTTGATTAAAGAAAAAAAACATTAAGAATTTACTCATGAATGTTTTTTACTGTCCACTAATGTTGTTCATTATCAGATGGTGGATCAAAAAACTGAACAAGTTTTTCCGTTGGAGTGAAACTGTTCACACGGATCTTGTGGTCGACTCATACCAACTTGCAAAGTACCTCACTTGGTACTTGAGAGGATTAAAAGGATGGAAAGGCATCGGGACAACAAAACCTTTGGAATCCGACAAAATGTTTGACATGTTCAAACAAGAACTCATCGCATCGCTCGAGGCAGCGAAATTAAAATTCGCAAAAATAGATGACAGTTGTGCCCAAGATTTGCACGTGAGATAAATTCAATTGTATAATAAAATATTCATCATCTCAGAAACTTTTGGTTTTTAAAATTATTAAATTCAGATTTGTCCACACGGTCAGTGTATGAAGACGTTTACCATTCCGCATAAATATAGGCGTCATGTGAAAGAGTGTTCAGAGATAGGGAAACCGGGGTTTGAAGAGGATGCTGAAGAGGTTTATTTGTTTTAAATTTTAATTGGGTCCACATTCATTAATTTGTTTTTTCTTTAGTATGACGATGATGAAAATTTATTGGATGACGACGACACTCAAGAGTTACCAGAAGTCAAAGCTGAAGAGGAAAATATGGTTAAGTATTTACTTTAAATGCTTATTTTTGACATAGTTTAAATCATGATTTTGTATGCTAGCAGCCTTCAGATGACCTTTCTGTTGTACTACGTATTGTACGAGGACTCGATTTGGCTAGATTGGAAGTTGCTGGAGATGTGATAAGACGACGTATAGATGAACTTCGACGTAACGACATTATATAAACATTGTACCTTGAGGTTGTAAATTCTGGGCGAAGGCACACAGCTCTTTTAAGAACAGAATGAGATCTCTTCTTTTGTCATCAGGGGTGGATTCATCAGTGAGGCCCGTGAACAAGTCTTTCAGTACCTTTTCATCTTCCTGTTAAGCAATAAGAGGTTATGGATTATTAATAAAGCATTTTTATAATGCGGCTTTTGTTTGTTGGATAGTTTTCATTCAAATTGAAAGTGAGGCTGACGTACTTGTATTAAGGTAACTATTTCTACTTTGTTGAAAAATATAAATGATGACAAAGTTGAAAGCATATTTTCTTCAAATGCATTCGGGGCTGGAATAAAAAAAATATTATTAGAATACTTGGATCATGGAGAACTCTGGCATCATCACAAAGTGCGTTATCCTCCCACACTAATGTTATTTCACAGAGGACTTTTAATAGGTGCAACTCATATATAACTTTTGCAATAATACATTTCTAAGCATGTAACTACTAACCTGGTAGAACCGCATCGTGGATATATCTACAAAGAAATACCAGTTAGCCTAATATAAACATTTATGTTCAATATAAATAACTTACTGCACTCGGTAGGTTTGATGAATTTTGGAAACAAGCTCAGCATTTCCAATGGAAATAACTTGACGGAAGTTTGCAATTCTTTTGAGATATTCTCGATGTTTTTTAGGACACGGGTGATTAGGTTCGTATTCCAGACACCCAACGACATCGAATATTAACTCCTCTGTAAAGTTTTACATCAATTACAAATCCAAAACTTATTAAATTTTTGTATATGTGACCTTACCTGCGAAGAGAATTTCAAAAATGGCATTTTTATTGAGTAGAAATATATTTCTAAAAATATGGTATAGTTGTTGAAGAGCATTGGTGTCGTTATTTTGTTCCGCCAAACGAAAACTTTCAAGAACTTTTTTGAGAAATCCTTCTTGTTCCAACGCCAGTGACAGCTTTTCCCTCCTCAAAGGCACTGCTAAACGAAACAAAAAAATGAATATGTTAGATTGGAACATATCATCATTAGTATTGAATAGTTACACATGTTTTATTTATTTAAATAAAGTAAGCGGGCCAACCTAAACAACTGATAATAAGGTCGTGAAGTTCTTCGAGACGAGATATATCTGGAGTGGGTAGCTCGATTGGAGGAGCCGGATCTGACACATCTTCAAATCTTTCATCTTCCGATTCTTCTACAACGTCCTATATATCAAACCATCGACAAGTTAAATATCGCTTAGAATTATAACAGACAAGTTGTATCATTGTGTAAATACCTGAGTAATATCAACTGACGGATCCTTCCCTTGCACTTGACAGATTTTTTCCCAGATTTCGTCACACCCAGCTTTTTCTTGAAAACTTAATGCCAAGTCGAAATTGTCACCTTCAGACCACACAATTAATGTATCCTAAAGAAAACAAATATTAATTATCCCATGCTAGAATTTTAGTTTTAAAAAATTTCAATAATTAATTTAGTACTTGTTGTTTTTGATACGCTGTATCCGGTTGGATTTTGGATTCCAGAAGCAAGGAGCCTGAAAGAGCAGCTAGATTTGTGAATTACGCACCATACTATTAAGGTAAACCGTTCAACAGAATTCAATATCAAATCATGAATCCTCACCATCCGATTCGGCTCTGACTAGTAAGGACATTCCTTTGAGGCGATCAACATAGGAAGAGGACACATGCCCCTATTTAAAATAGTTATAGTTTAGATTTCGATTGGCTATTGTGAATTGCACATCATTAAATTTAATAAATATAAAAGCTAAACTCACAGTCCCTCTGTCGTCCCATTGTCTCTCCGCATTAAGGGCGTAAAGTTTGACTCGGCGTCGTGTATTATCTGTCACAACAGTGTCAGACACTTACATTGAAAATAGAATTAAGTTCTTTAATTGAACAAATAAGACAATAAAGAAGAATGCACTACCTGTTACACTACTGCTCAAAGTAGTATCCGTCATATCGGATTTTTCAGGTGGAATCACCTCCTCCTCACCCACTTCACTCACGTTCCCTGCCGTTACGTCGTCGTTGCTGGATTAGACTAGATTCAGGAACCTGTTGTAATACATATAATACGTTATCAGACGATTCATTTTCAATCATTTCAATTGTAACGTTACTATCAGTGAAGCCTTTAAATATAAATATTTAGGCCAATGTCAAATTGTCAAGATTTTTACAATGTTGATGCTAGACAATAACAACTCTATAAATAAAAGCCAAGCTACTCACATTAAAACCCAATGATATTGCCGCTCAATGATTCAGAATACGTTTCTCCTTCATCAACCGGAAGTGATCTAGTGTTGGTTGGTTAATTGTCTTGACACTCAATTTGACTTCATTCACTGTTATTTTATTTTGAGAATTGTGTTGTGAAGTGAACTTGTAAATCTTTTTCCAACACCGTTCTTTTCTCCCCTTTCTCTTCGCTTTCCCGACGCCCACGCTCACGATACACCCAGTTCAAGACACCGATTCGACTCGTTTTTAACGCTACAATTTATTAAATTTAAATGAGTGCTTTATAAATTAGTTTTTACTGGATGGAGGGCCTCGCATATCTCTCTGCTGTTTAAATTTACATCACCCACCACCACCACCATATAATTCATTCCAAGCCACAAACCAACCAACCAACCAAAATCTTTTGAACTGAGTGTGAGCGTAAAAATCCACTATCAACAGCCGTGGGCACTTCATCAATTTCTTTCCTGAACCAATTTTGCTTCATTTCAAAATATTTTGAACCTTGACAGACTGCATTGCATTTATCTTTTGATAAGCATACTATTTGCGGAAGACTAATTAAGAACATTGTTGTGGAAGTGTGACATGATATGTGGATACAAGCGGCTCGTTAACTGACGAGAATAGGCGGCAGGAGTTTTGTGCCTGCCACCTCGATGATATGACCACAGTTGTTCCGCACCATTTTCCTTTTTGTCCCAATGTCAATATTTTAAAATTCTACTTGCATTTCTTTAAAATAAACATAAAATAAAGCGGAATTGGATGACACATGTTTGATGAAATGGTATAAGAATTTTTATTTTATTCGAGATGATCATAGATATTGAAATTAAACTGGAGTTAATTAGGGGTCATTCAAGATATTTTGAAGTTTTTATAAAGTTTCGTAAATGTAGAATCGTCATAAATAGAAAATCTATTTTGGAACAGGAATTCATGTGTACAGAATAGATTTTAGGCTAGAATTTAATTTAGGATTGATTGATGTGCCTCAAACCTCAAATAATTTTGTAATGTTTGTTTAGAGTCCCAGATGGCTCGCAGTACCAGAATGAGGATTGGGGTTGGAATTAGACAGAATTTGATATTAGGAAAGTGAGACGGCCCAAATTAGCCAGCAACTCACAGAATCTCGACTCGCCTCGTCGTCTCACAACTTCGTGAATGAATGAATGGTTCCTGTCCTCCACGATTTCTATATGCCAATGAATGCACACATAGTTCAATATTTAATAACTCGATTATTATTATTGACTCTTCCATATAGACAAAAGACCTGTTGACAATATAATCGACATGTCTTTCACTCTTAAAAATAAATAAACAAACAACACATTACACGTGACAATAATAACAATAATATATTCATATATCATCCAATCCTAAACTGTCTCCCCAGAGCTATGTGTCCATTGACTGCTGCAGATAAGAAGTCATCGTGGGGACATTTGTCATCCAATGTAAACAAGTCCCTCCTACATACACGTATAGTCTTGCAATGCGAATGTCCTCACGATGGCGTCATCTTCTTCGGAAGTCTTTGGTATGTCAAAGTATAGTATCGGTAGGTAATAGTAGCAATGTCACATATGCGTTAGCTTTACATATTTAGTAGTTGTCATCTTGTTTAGATATTTGATTCGATAAACTTAATTCGTGCCGAGTTGGCCTACACTTAATTTATTATGGAGGAGGTGGAGCATCATCATGGGTCACAATAAAATAGTTTCATAAGTTATGTAACTTGAATATTAATATATAACGTCCAACTAGAGATAACCTGTGTTGCAGTCAGAAATGCATGCGATTTGTATATCTATTTATTTCGAGTGCAGTTTCATATGTATTAATGCGTAATTAAGTTTTAAATAGTATAATTTACGTGTCTGCATAAATATTCGCTATGTATTTAACTACACTTTAAGTTCTGTGGAAAGTATATGTGTAGGCAGTCGAGTCGACAAAAAATTCCAAAACTTCGCCAAGATAATAACAAATTTCTTTAGTTTTTGTTTCTTCAAGAAGTGTAACGATTCATTCGTGTATAAATGCCATAATATTTTATTTAAATGTGTGTAGAATTGGTGGTGATCTGGTTCTTTGGGCTTGCTGAAGTAAGGACTACCTACACTGTCACACACGTAGGTATTAAATATGCACATACACGCTCGTATCGAAAAAATGAGATAATGGTGTTTTTGCGACTTGAGAAAATGACGATTTTCAGTAGTTCCGTCTTGACACGTTCATACCGTTCTATTGCTTGTGTTAAAAGTTTCGCTTTTAGGAGGAATCAACCGGTTTCTAAAGTACAAAACTGTGTAAAGCTTCAAATTTCTAACCGAACATATATGTATATTTATGGACTTATTAGTATTATATTATATATAATCAAAATAGAGTTTGAGTTTATGCATTCTTCAATAAAACTGTAAAATTAAAATTATTTCATATCATTCATCAAGTCCCAGAAAAAATATTACAGATAAAAGTTACACAGTCCCGACTTCTAAATACATTCGTTTCGTTATTACTGTACTGTACAGTACCGTACTAACATCATCAAAATTCAGGTTTTTGTCACTTTACAGCTCGTTTTAGGGGCTAATATGGAAATCGAACTAACTACTATATAGTTAGCTTAAAATAAGTTAACGTGGTGGTTGATTGATGGGTATATGGACTGACAATATACATAGTGAAATATTTGTCGTCATTAATCCATAAAACGGTGGATAATAAAAATGTAAATATTTAAAAAACAAGCGAAATATCAGTAGTTGGGGAGCACGTTTTGTATTATATAACAATGATAAATAATAATAATAATATAAGGTCTTGTTACGTACGTTCTAGTAGGTAGTGCTGCACTGCAGCAAAATAAACACGAGTCATTCAAAGTATGTATGTAGTTAAGTGAAAAAGTTGAAGATAATGATTAATTGACACGATATCCCGTGTGTCTTTTTAAATGTCTTCTTCGTGGAACGACATAAAGTGCATAGAGTTGGCATGCTGGTCTGCTGCATATAAATGTGGAAAATTTCCACTGGAAATAATTAAACCTCTCTCTACAAAGTGACAGGTAGGTTATCGAATATGAACAAAGGACGACCAACCGCGTACAAATAAATTGGCCAATGAACAATTATTATAACTGACTAACTGCATCACCAGGTCGAGCCCACGTACATAATATCCCATCTTGACAAATTGTCACAATTGATTCTTCCCGAAATATTAACGTGGTGAGTCGTTCGTGCGATATCTTTTTACAAATTAAGGGCTCTAGGAGAGGACACTCGTCCAACCTTGGACAAGCCTGGGTTCCTATGAGTTTAATGGGATCGTCGACTTTATCAATATTCAGTCCTAGGGCAGCTAGTCCACTATTTGCACCACCAAGGTTGGCCTTTGAGCTACTACCAGCATTCTTGTCCGACTTTGAGTTTGACGAGGAACCTAAACTAAAGTTTCGCTTGTGTTCCTTATTCGTGTCCTTATCTTTACTCCTATCCTTGTCGCCACCCCCAAAACTGAGGGCTCCAAAACGTAGGGAAAGGAGTCCATGACCAGAGGAAGAATTATTACTACTGTTCTGCTGCTGTTGTTGCTGCTGTACATTTCCATTCGTTGTTGATGGAGTCACTGTCATGGTTGTTGTTGCTGCTGTTGCCGATGATGATGACGATGATAAGTTGACATTAGATGTTGAAACACTCGCATTATTTACACTGATATTATTTCCGACACCCACAGAATCATCTTTATCACTATGAGATTTGCATGTGGATGTTGTACAGTTATGATTTGGCATAATATTTTGATTACTACTATAGTTTTTAGAATTGGAATGAATAGCGCATGAGTTTGTATCACTGTTGTGTTTCCCAGGTGTTCGAGAAGCAGGACGAGACTTGCCAAAGGGTTGTTTTATAACATCTTCTGTTAAATCTAGATTATGTACAACAAATTTAAAATTCATTACCGGAAATTTATAGCATTATATAATAGATATAGAGAAGGAGAAAAAGCTTACCCCAGAGGCAAATCTGGGTATCCTGTCCCACAGAGCCCACCCGATAACATACTGGGACTCTGTTATTGGAAGATTCAGAGATACTCAGCCGCATGCTATCTGTTGTTCGGCTATGTCGTGAGTGTCTTGGAAAGTTAGGAGTGCACGTGTGCACAGAAGTGGAGTTTGTAGTAGATGATGTCGTCGTCGTTAGCGTGGATGACGAATTGTTATTTACATGATTCACCGTGACCAATGATTGTTTCCCACCACTTGCACTACTAATTTGTTGACAAGCTAAACAAGAGCTTTGAAGAGTTGTTGAATCCGTGTCCACAGAATCACAAGAAAACACACCAGAAGACTGACAATCGTTGCTTGAATGACATTTTCCAATATTTACACAGGAACATTCTTCACGAACCCCATTTTCTTCCGAATCGTCACAATCACCATACGTGGTAGTCACGGGGTCGAAAGCCACCACCGAAACCCAAGACCTTATTATAAAAAAAATAACACAACAAGTGTTAATTTATCTTCGAAATATGGATTATATAAAAGAATAAATTAGTAAGTAGTGAAATACTGACTTGTGTCCTTGTCCTCGAGCAACAACCCGGCGTTCTTTGAAACTCCACATTGTTACTAGATCGTCCTCTCCCCCAACACATATATACTTTCCATCAGGAGACCAACACACGCACAACAACTATAAAGAAACATTTGACAAATTACTAATTTGCACCCTATGAAAGTCATGCATAGGTTCAATGTGTGATAACTTACCCCACCAAAGTATGATCTTGTCAATCCAACCAATTCGCAATTTTCATACCTGAAAAATTTCAAGTTTACCATCATATCGCTGAAAGAGTGACAAGGAAGTCATTTTTGGTAAAACCATATATTATACTCAAGCTTTCTGGAAAATGCTTGACCCTTCATCATTATATTATTCTCAGTGACTTTTCACTTTATAGTAAACTAACCGGAATATTCTTAGGAATCCATCTTGAGATGCAGCTGCCATGTACTGACCTTTATGTGGAAATGAACAATGTCAAAACGTGAATGTACGTGATACACAATTTACTAGAGAATTATGATTATATTACTGACCACATGGAGAGAAGGCAAATTCATTTATAGCACCATCGCCGAGCGTCCACCGATTTAAAGGATTACGAGCAGTTTTGCTCTTGCAATTTGAAATTGTGAAACCTGGACCTGGAAAGAAATAATAAGAATTTCATATCTTAATTCAGGATTCCATTATTGGAATGGCTGCACTTGCTTGTACTTGAATATTGGTTGACGACTTACCTGTTTTATGCACTTGATAATGGGGTGCTGTAGTTCCAGAGGGGTGTTCCACGTTGTACAAATACATGTGACCACTCGCATGTGATACCATGAACAGTGTCGTGGAAGTAGGTACCCAACCTAATCGGAACAAAAATAAATTAGACAAAATCTATAAAATAAAACAATTGATTCAACTTACGAATGCTCGTGACTCTTGTCTTATCAATTACCCTCTGTAACAGGAAAATAAAATAGTTCATTACTAAATAATTACACCATTATTTCAACAACTATAAAACACTACGAGAAAAATAGCCAAAGGAAGTGGAATATTTGAGTGCACATAATGTGCATAGATTATGGTTGGGTAGACTAAATGAAGAGTGAGATTATTATGACTTACTTCCTCATTATATAGCTTGTTGACTTCTTTGGATATAGGATCAACCAATTGAATCTAATTAATAAATATATTATCAATGCAACGGTAATTTTATTCGTAAAGATGTACACATCCTTATTTTACAATGTCACTTTATGCAATTTGCCGTAACTTATTGTTTTTGCTTATCTTACCTGCCCTCCAGAAAACCCAATGAGCAGCATCAGACTATCGTGACTGGCGACAACGGAATTAAAATCATGACATGTTGGGTTCGTTCCTTTATAGATTCGCTTATCTATAATGTATTACAAAACGATGACGCACACATTAACAAATGTAAATAGGCGAAAATGGAGTAAAATACAATTCTACAGAAAGCGAGGAAGTTGCAATGATATTGGAATTGGTTGATATTCGTTGAAACGGTAGTAGCGCTCAAGTCTGACCTTTACCGAAACAACTCAATCCCCGTAAGTTTCGAAAAAAATGTTTTAGTTTGGATTCTATACATAAAGTGAGTGAGTTATGTACTGTGCGGGTGGAGCTTAAACCTTCGGCCTCCTGAAGTACCTTGTGCTGAGACTAGGGTTTCTCGTGAGTTTAGCTCCATCCGCACAGCACATAACTAACTCGCTTTAAGTATAGTATAGTAATTTGCAGTTTGAAGAAGTTAAACAATGGAGAATATGGACGTATTTAGGGAAAAAGATAAATTTTATCCAGGCAAGAACGTAGAAAATACATAATACTCAGCATTAATAAATGGTGAAAAACAATGACGTCAACTCACCAATGGGTTTAGACATATCAACAGCCTAGTAAAATACAAAAGGATATTCATTTTTACTCCGTGTAATAAACAGATGGGTTGTTGAATAGAAATCAACTAAAGACTACCTTGCGAATCCCCATGTAGGGGAAAATGAAGAGCTCCTTTCCGATATTTAAGCAAAATCTATGTGGCGTAGAATCTACGTCTGGATTGGAAGAATCTTCGTGACTTCCATTTGACGCACTCCCATTACTTCCCGTAAAGTACGTCTCTTCATTCCCATGATGAACCATGTTGCTGCTGGCATTGACGACGGGAGATTCTGGAGATGACCGATTTGATCCACCACCACCGCTTTCTCCAGGAACCGTTGTTTTATCGTGATTGGACCTAGATTGCTCAAACATGGACGAATGACTGACGAAGGAAATTCTAACCGGAGGGCTTGTTCCGGGTGCGGGCGTCGTGTTATTAGTGGGGGCAACGTAGGCCAGTGGCCTTGTTGATCGAGCGAATTCGACGGCGGAGGCGAGCCGGTAAGTTCCTTCCCTGATTACAATTATATATAGTTAAATTCAGTGTAATCACGGTATACTCATACATTATAATCTCAATAATTTTTGCTACATATAATTTACCTCGTTGAGAACTGGCTCTTGAGTTCTTCCCGGCCTCCACTCTCCCCACCACTCCCAAGGGATGCCATTAGTTCGCAGACCAGGAGATCTCCCCCCGCATTGTCTGCACCATATAAAACGACTTCCTCCTGTCATTCACATTGTACGGTCAGCTGGGTTTATTCAACATTACTCTTGAACATGTCGAGCTTGAAATTTGTTGCTGGATCAGTAAACCAAAAAGTGTCTTGTCGACTTTACAGTCGGTCCAGTGCCTAGATTCTGAAGCAAGAAGTAAACGAAAAGTTAATGAATATACATATGAACAACAGCACAACTTAATCATGTCACATGCTATTCGATTGTTTTGATAAAATAGGTACTAGTAACCTGAAAATAAATTGCTCTCAGCCATTAATTAATGTATAGTACAATCATTAACCATACGCCAAGTAATAACAAACACGAAATCATTTCTTGAATCTATTTTTAGTTGAAAATTTAGAGTTCGAGTTTTATACACTTCAACAAGTACAGCTACAACCAGATCAAATGATTTATACACAACGTACGTAAACTTTGTTTTTTTAATTAACAATTTCGGACTAGAAAAAAAACTTACGTGAACGTAATTTCCAAATCAATTTCAGTGGTTATCTTCTGCACTTGTACGCAGCGTGTCTTTCAAATTCTTCTCTCTCTTCATCCAAGAAGGATTTACGGTGTTTTATATTAGCAAATATTATTACTGGAGGAGTTTAGGCTGGCTGTCTGAGTCAGGTTTTTAGTTTTGATTATTATTTGTCAACTGAGGGAAGAGAAGAACCGAATTCGAATTTTGGCCAAGTGGATGGACGGGAGCTCGACGGATTGGGATTGGAGTGAGACACGGAGACTGCTTTCCCTGCTTTCCCCACACACACGCTGCTTGCTGGTCGTGCGAGGCAGGATTCGCCCCAACCAGCAGACCTCACAATGTGGGAAACCAAAAACACTCTGATAGATATTTACCTACACAACAGACTTTTCCACGTGCGTTATAAAACGCCACGCTTTCACCTCAAATTTCTGAAAGTAACTACTACCGGTTTGTGTTATACTACTTGAGCTGTGATCAGGTAAGTGGCAGGATAGTATGCAATCAATGTGCCAAGAATCGGTTTAGTTACAAAAAATCAGGCCTAGATAACTGGAGAATCGAAAACCCGTGAAATTTAGAAAGTCGCTTATTAATTTGTAATTCTTTGTTCAGATGGGACGTGGAGGCAATCGGGGACGAGGGGGTGGAGGAAGAGGAGGATTTCGTGGGGGTCGAGGTGGCAGAGGGCGAGGAGGAGGGAGGGGTCGTGGAGGGATGCCACGTATTGACAAACGAGACGCTCGACATCTGCAAATGTTTGGGGAACAACATCCGAGTCAGGAACTAGGCGATTTTGGACCATCCTCATCTGTCAAAAAGCCAAAGTTTTCTCCAAGGGGTAACAATAGGAGAGGAGGAACAGGGAATTCATTCAGCAGCGGCCAACGTGTTAGAGAAGAACCCGATGATAATGATGATGATGACGAAGATAGTGAGGAGGGTGAAACCGAGCAAACGCCGTACAACGAATTGTTGACACTATTTAAAAGTAGGAAGGGCTTGAAAAAGGATGTACAGATATTGAGTGACGAGGAGGAGGAGGACGACGACGAAGATGAACAAGAACAGGAAGACAGCGATGGAGATGATAAAGAAGAAGATGATGATGACCAAAGTGATGTAGGCGAGATAAGTGATACTGAAAACGACAAGAACTCAGTCCTTATTAACAAATCGACGTCTATTCCTGATAGTACTGATGTTGCTAACACTGAAGAAGATGCTGATGGAGAAACACTTGAGGAAACTGTGATAGAAGAGGCAGAAATCAATCCTGATGTGGTATTGTCTATATAATTGTGTTTTATCATCATTGCGGAGATATTGCTCCAGCTAAATTGAGAATTATTTTGCAGGAGAATGAAAATGGGATGGATTGCTGCGACCCGTTTCTCCTGCATTTTGAAAGGGAAATGCCAGAGTATTTACTTAATAGGTTAAAAGAAGAAAAGGCATCAAAGTTACAATTATCCATCAAAGGGTGGCCAGAACTTGAGAAATTTAATTACTTTGGTCTGGACTGCCATGAAATTAACGACCAAGTACAGAAGGATCGAGATCTTCATCGAACAACAATCGATCTGTCCTCCATAGGGACTTCTCAACCTATATTACTTCCGAACCCACCATCTCCTTCTTTATCAAAAAACTTTTCTTTAGAATCTTTTCAAATTAAATCCCAACTTTGCACAACATTTCCAATTGTAAATCAGGTACGATTCATATTCAGCATTACGTTTTAATTGTAAAATTAATTAACCCTACCACTAATTGTTTGTCTTTATTTGTAGAAAGTCATTGATTCTGAATCATGTCATGGCTCAATGTCAAACCTACAGAGAGAAATCTTGGAGCTCGCTTCACAGTATTTTGATGGATATTTTCCAATTCGTACAATTGAAAATGAAGAGGCAATACGAAATGTAAGTGATATTTATTATAACCTGCAATCTAAATACACTATAGTGTGTGTATGCATACATATGATATGTATAATGTACTTAAAAATTAATTATTCTTAAGTGTCATCGGTTTGTTGAATATTTTAGATTTACTGCTTACACGCTGCTAATCATATTTTGAAAACACGTACGAGAATTATTCATCATAATGCTAAATTAAGCACAAGAATGGATGTCCCTGATTCTTATCGAGACCAAGGATTTGTTCGACCCAAAGTTCTCATATTGGTCCCATTCAAGGATAGTGCTTTCAAGTAAGCACGTATTTTCATGTAATAATTTTCATTCAGTTATATGCATTTGATTTAAGTTCATTCATACCCTGTAGGATTGTGAAGACGCTAATTTCCATACTTCTACCAGAGGAGAAAGGAAATGTTGCTAATAAAAAGAGATTTAACGACGAGTACAGTGGATCCACACTGTTTCTCCCAAAAACTAATCCCAAACCTGATGATTATAATGCTATTTTTAGTGGAAATGTAGAAGATAATTTTAAAATCGGGTTCTCGCTAACAAAGAAGACGATAAAGGTAATTAGAACCTTGATTGCTATTATTGTTACAGAGTACAAAACAAATGGGACAGTTATATTACTTGCACATAATATGTTACACTTTAGCTATTCACTGGATTCTACTCTGCAGATATCATAATTGCATCTCCGTTAGGATTACGTTTAATTGTCGGCGCAGAAGGAGAAAAGTAATTAGTAGTTAATATTTACTTCAATATAATCCTCGTTTTTAAACTACTTTAGTGTCTTTTGTACATCTAAAATATGTATCACTTACAGAGATCGCGAATACGATTTTTTATCGTCTATTGAGCTTTTAATTATGGACCAGGCAGACATATTTCTTATGCAGGTGAATAATTTTTGGTACATTGTTGGTTGGTTGGTCACTAACATTAACTAATGAATTATAGAACTGGGACCACATGCTACACCTAATTAAGCATTTAAATCTTCAACCAGTCACAACTCATGGAACCGATTTTGCAAGGATTCGACCATGGGCATTGGATGGTTTAACTAAATATTTTCGACAAAGTCTAATGTTTAGTGCTATATTTTGTCCGGAGCATTCGTCACTCATGAGCAAGTACTGTCAAAGCTTTGCTGGTCAAATACGACTATTAAGACAATACACGCGAGGAAGCATCAACGACGTTACAGTTCAGGCACCTCAGGTATGCTTCATTAATTTTATTTATCACACTTTGGTCATCACTTAAAAAATCAGGACATTTTTCAAAACGATACACGATTGTATTTCTTAGGTGTTTCAGTATTTTGATGCATCCACACTGCCGAAAGCCGACGATGAACGTTTTGAGTTTTTCATAAAAACCGTTCTTCCAACCTTTAAAACCGACAAATTGATGAGCCACACCTTGATATTTGTGTCATCATACTTTGACTTTGTGCGTTTACGAAATCATTTTAAAAGAGAACAGACTAGTTTTGTTCAAATATGCGAATATACCAAGGTAATAAATAACGTTCATTTTTAGGATACGTAAAAAATTATATGCATAATGTCAAAATAATCACGTTAATTAAGAGATGACAATGTTGTTGGTCAATTGCAGGATAAAAAGGTTGCACGTGCTAGAGACTACTTCTATCATGGACAGGGACATTTCCTCGTTTATACAGAACGAGTACATTTCTTTCGGCGTTTCAGAATAAAAGGAATTGGACATATATTATTCTATCAGCTACCTCAGTACCCGCATTTCTACTCAGAATTATGCAACTCAATTCAGGTAAATAGTATTTTATTTGAATATCCTTTGTATCTTGGATGTAAATCAGCATGAATAATGCAATAACAATTATTACTATTTATTGTATAATTTAGGAAGATTTTCAAAACCGAAGGGTTCGCCAGCGGAAGAACAGCAGCATAAATGTAATATATTCCAAATATGACACACCTCGTCTTGCTGCCATCGTCGGTTCTGACCGAGCATCTTTGATGCTTTCATCAGAAAAGAATGTACACGCTTTTGTCAGTGGTGAACTTTAAATTTATTTAATCAAATTTTATTATTGGAATCGTTCTGTCTGCACCGGCAGAAGTAGATAATTTTTTACTTATTTTGGAATTTGCTTGATGTACCAATCGTGGTCTTCGCCTGGAGCTGTAGCCAATAACCCTCCTTGATTTGCGTGTTGTACCTATTTATTCGAAAAATAGATAATTTAGATATATATATATATGAAATGGAACTTTAAAGTTAACTAGAAAAAGTGATTAAAAAGATAGTTTTAATATTAATTAATTTGAACGTCCTACATACATCTTTTGAATACGAGTACGGCTGGCCGGCCATATCTGTAAGTTTTCCACCAATTGCAGCCAATACGGCTTCAGGCGCACAGGTGTCCCACTTTTGGCAACCTGCGCTTGCGAAAACGTACGCGTTGCACTTGCCTTCCATGAGTAGAATCGCTTTATTTCCAGCACCACCCACTCGGATAATGTCGTCCGGTTTCATGCTCTCTAATACAGCTTCAACCCGTGCATTGGAGTGGGACCTTGTCGTCGTTATAACCTTTTTATCTTTGGAAGGAGCTGCTAAAGTAAATCCTCCATAACCAATTCGAGGAATTCCCCATAAAGTTCTTCCAAATTTTTCACCAAGTTTCAGAAATGGCTGATGTATGACTCCAGCAATGGGGGAACCATTGTATGCTATTCCTACCAAAATTGTTACATGTTCTACCATCCCTACAATTTTAATATACGATATTACTCAATCATCCAAAATAAGTTTTTAATATCTTAATTATACCTCTGGTAAATTCACTAGTCCCGTCCAACGGGTCAATCCATATAACTACCTATATTGGCAAATTCACACAGCATTATTAGTTGGATTAAAATTTATGACGCAAGATTAAATTACCTCTGATTCTTGTATAGAACTCAAATCGGTGGGTACACTTTTTGAGAGAATTTCTCCTAGAGGTAAATCATTGGCTTGGATTGGGCTTCCCACAGGCGAAACAAGATCATCTAAATTTTCAGTTAGGTTGTCCCCCTCCTCCCCTATTATGCTAGCCAGGGGGAACTTTTTGTGAAGTTCTTGCGTAATATATACTTGGGCAGCTCGATCGGCTTTCGTTTGTAAATCATCAGTCCCCTTTCATACAACAAGACACCATTTATAATCAATTAGTTGGCGTCTTGGCGTTCAGTTTCCATCTATTAATTCAAAGAACATATTTTACCTTATCCACAATATCCAATTTTCCACTTTGTAAAACTTTCCTCACAATGTTCCCAGCAACATTGACGATTCCTGTAGAATCGTGGACCAATCTCAGGATTAGTGGGATGTCCCCCGAAGTGGAACCCATTGAGATGGACATGTAGTTGTTGTAGCTAACGCCTCTAAAGAGTTTCCGGAAGAGAGCAATTTTGAATGCAGTTCAAACCTGGTGATGAATCAAAGCTATCAATTGATATGATTTGATTGGGATTCCCAAGTTTTGTGGACTTGACTTGTCGCTTTTAGTAGTTATATGTGGTGGGTTGGGGTATTGTCTGCTTGTTCCAGTAGCAAAAAATTGATTGGAGCACATTAAATTAAAAGTATTAAAACCACGTTGACGCAATGTGCAAGTCCAATGCATAATATATGAGACTTTTTGTATGACACGACACGTGTGGATGGCTCAACTCAACAGCGGATGACGATACGGATTCGGATTCTTCAGACATTTGAGACTTTTTCTATAGAACACACAAAAACACGTAATGGTAAAGTCATATGGCATAGCTGACGACGACATCCACCTAATTTTTCCATTTGCAGCCCTGTCAAGTAATAATTTAGTTTGCGTGATTACGTCGTTGTTTCTAATTACGTGCTGTGTGAGTTGTACAGTAAGAACAATAACTGAATAATCGAAAAACAATAATGAGCTGACAAAAAGAAAGTTTGCCTTGTAATTGCAAAAAAAGAAAACATTCGAGGATTTTTTTAAATTATTATTTGACTGCTTGGATCAGCAATAATGTGGTCATTCTTTTCTCGTGATCCTGCCAAAGATTTTCCTTATGATATCGGTGAACCCATTCCTTATGACTCGGAACGATGTTACTGGAGTTTACATAAAGGAAAGAAAAAGGTGAGCATTTGTTGAAAGAGTTTAAATTAACTTAAGTGGTGTGTTGGGTGTGATAATCACTATGTTTTGTTCTTGACATACTATGTACTAATAAAACTACTGAATTGCTCTTGACAGGGGACATCTGAAGATGTGACAATTTTCATCTTGGACGTTAAAAACTCCTCCTCCGCTATTGTTGACGCAGCCAAAGCATCGGTCAAAAGACTGAAGACGTTGAGACATCCGAGTATACTAACATTCCTGGATAGTGTTGAGGTAATTGGGATCTCATTCTCGAGAATTAGGATACTTCGCTGTTGCATAACACATTATTGAACGCATTTTTTTGCAGTCGGATAAAGCAATCTATTTGGCCACAGAGTCTGTAGAACCTTTAGAAAAATATTTGGGACGAAGGGAGAGCCCTCAAAGTGATCTCTCTGTTGCTTGGGGTCTATTTCAAGTGACGGTAGGTGGGAATATACCCTATATATATATTGATTCACAGTCTTTTGTTTCATGTTTCATGCTTCTTTTTATTGTAGAGAGCTCTTAGTTTTTTAATAAACGACGGAAACCTGCGCCATAATAACATCCAAATCAGCTCTGTATTTGTGAACAGTGCAGGCGAATGGAAGTTGGGGGGTGTGGATTATGTGGGTGGAAATGAGGCCTCTCCAGTTGTGGGGAAGGTTCCCTCTTCTCTTCATCAACTTGATCCCCCTGAAATGAAAACTGGTGGCAAAGGAAGCAGCAAGTGGAGCTCAGACACCTGGTTAGAATTTGTTCGATGGCTTATTTTATTCATGTATATTTATTTAATATACTTACAAACTTGATAGGGGACTTGGTTGTCTCGTGTGGGAAGTTTTTAATCGACCTTGCAAGGACATTTCTCAACTACGAAACGCTGAAAATATTCCAAAGACACTTGGAAATATTTATAATGAGCTAACCAATGTGAACTCGGGGTCTAGACCAAATCCTGCCGATGTCATCGCCCGAGGAAGAAGACCTGGAGGATTTTTCAAAAATGATCTGGTAGATTCTCTACTCTTTTTGGAAGAAATCCAAATCAAGGAACAAAATGAAAAGACTAGATTCTTTAATGGATTGTCAACTGCGCTTGACAAATTTCCCGAAGATATATGCCGCCATAAAGTATGTGCATACGTTTAACAGACTAAGCTTGAAATTTACTGTAAATCCGATTTCAAGGTGCCACAATGAGGATATGTATTTATTAAAATTTGAAAATTCAGGTTCTACCACAACTTATCAATGCCTTTGAATTTGGCAATGCGGGATCGTCTGTCCTCCTCCCACTGTTTAAACTAGGAAAACTATTGGAAGAGCCCGAATATCAAACTAAAATTGTTCCGTGTGTCGTGAAATTATTTTCTTCGACGGATCGAATGACGCGAGTGAAACTGTTGCAGCAGTTGGATAATTTTGCAGATCATTTACAACCAGCCACTGTGAACGACAAGATATTTCCTAATGTGATAACTGGATTTATGGACACGAGCCCGGTTGTACGAGAGCATACAGTAAAAGTGGGTCCACATTTAGATAACTACATACATAGTTGTCAATCTATTTCATAAATTAATCAAAATATTTATATGGTTTGCAGGCAATGTTGTACTTGGCCCCAAAACTAAATTTCAATAATTTAAATGTGGAATTGCTCAAACATTTTGCTCGCTTACAAGTTAAAGACGACCAAGTCAGCATTATTATTTTCATAATTTATAAACATAAAAATATTACCTGTTTCAAATTAAATATATTTTTACTAGGGTGGAATACGAACTAACACTACAATATGTCTTGGAAAAATTGCATGCTATTTAAATCCTCAAACTAGAAGAAAAATTCTCATCCCTGCGTTTACTCGGGTATTTCAGGATTCGTTTCCCCAAGCAAAAATTGCTGGTAATTTTAAATGCCAAAATAACTTAAATAAGGTTGAACCTTGGCCTTAAATTAATAATAAAATTGCAGGGATTCTGGGCCTTGCAGCTACTCAACAATATTATCTAATGAGTGAAGTGGCAACAAAGGTTCTCCCTGCCCTTTGTTCCCTAACGTGTGATAGTGATAAAACTGTTCGAGACACGTAGGTCGCATTTCAGTAGTCATAATTTGAGCGTTTGGATATTTCAAATGGCCCTTAAAATTTCTTACCAGCAAAAGTTGATTCTATAGCTTGAAACTGATTATTTCAGGGCGTTTAAAACCATCAAGGGGTTTCTTTCAAAACTTGAAAAGGTAATTAAAATATTATTTAACACCGCAACATAAAATATACCAAGAAAATATTTAGGTTTCGGAAGATCCAACTTTACTTCAAAAGTTTGAAGCAGATGTTGATGCCAGTGTGCCATCAGTTGCAGATGCAGGTATTTGATACTTAAATGACTTTTATAGTCGAGCGCTTGTTTTGGGGGTGTTGTTTATTTAATTATGACGACCATATGATATTTTAGCATCATCATGGGCCGGTTGGGCTGTGTCAGCACTTACGTCCAAGTTCCATCGAAGTCAGTCCTCACAGTCAGTTACAAGTCAAAGTGGGCAAATTACGGGAGCTGGGAGGACGAAAGGAAGGTATACGTTTGGGAACCAGTCAAGCAGTAGCACATCAACTACTACGTCTAGTATTCCTTCCACGCCATCGATCGATCGAGACGTTATGCAACCATCTGCTGGTCAAGAATCCGCCACTGACTATGAAGACGACTGGGACAATGAGGTGGGTGCCACTATGATTTTGATTTTTTTTTATTATGTGATAAATCTTACATTTTTTGGATGAAACATCTATTTATTATCAGGATTGGGGGGCTATTGATGGAGATGGTACACAATCGAAACCCACGGTTAAAGCTTCAGATAGTTTAACTAGCTCATCAGCAACTTTAACTCCTAAAAATTCTGGTGGAGGTGCTGACGGGTGGGACACGTGGGCAATTGAAGAAACGGTGGGTTTAATTTCATCAATTAATGGTGATATTCTATAAATATTTGAAACACCTCGAATTTATTTTTTATAGGAGGAAAGAGATGGATGGGATGACTTTCCAATTGATAATAGTGACCCCATTTCTATTAATAAAGCAAGTTCTAATCATGATGATTTTTTTGGGAATGCTAGTGGAACAAATGCTCAGGTACAATAATTTTTTCTTTGGAATTACTGAATTAATAAACTTCACACATATCGAAAGCTGAAAATTGTGTTTGTAAACTTGTGGTGCGAAGAATACCGGAAATTCATCGGACTGGAGTAGCAGTGATAATGACAGAAGTGGAACAACTATTCCTGGATCCGACACCGGGAAGCTAGATGAAATGCGTAAACGACGCGAAGAAAGGAAACTACACCGACAAAATGAGCTGCAAGCTAAAAAGGCAACAAAAAGTGGGCCGTTGCGACTAGGGGCTAAAAAAATCGAATCGCTAGATTGAAACGTCCCCTCCAGTTACATAGTCTTTGCTGTTACAAGTCTGCACAACTGCTTCAAATTTATTGACCTTTATACATACTTCGTGCAACACTTGCAAATGCAAACATACCACTTCTCTACCACGTAATATATATATTCAATACTTTGTTCTTTACTCAAAAATAGTCCCAAAGTTGGGAAGGTACAAAGTTTTTTTTTAAATTATTGTAATACCATTACTTTTTTTACAATCATATGTAATAAATCCACCACACGGACCTTGCGCATGTCGCACAAACCTCAAGATACTAATTAGTTTTGGGAATGGATTGTTGTTCAGAATCGTATCGTCATAAAGTTGCCATTTCCATCTTCTTTGACAAAGCCAAAAGTTTCATAAAAAGGAATCATGTTATCCTTGCAATCCAATGATAGCTTGTAACATCCAACTTGCTTCGCCAATAAGGTTAGGGCAGCTAGCAGTCTAAAATATAGGAATTTTTTTTGTTAAAATTCCGATTTTTTCAGTTCAACATCATTTTTGCTAACAGTCTATTTTATTGTTCACTTCCCTAATTACGAAAATACTATGCATGAAAAATATCTACAACAACTACAAGTTTATTAATGTTAACCTTACAACTTTCCTAGCTGCCTTCCTCGATATTCATCACTGACCACCACATCTTCAACGCGTCCTCTCTGCAAAAGCACAGCCACTCTCATTCTACATGTATTTACATATACTTTACTAATCCCCTTAAAAATCAGCATTCTTCTCACCATCGCGCAATTATGAATGAATTTTTGTTCTAATAATAACGTGGCAGAACCAACAATTTTTCCACAGCTGGTGTCTTCTATCACAGTCACAAAATAAGTGTCAATACATTTGGACATTCTATCGAACGCTTCTGTAGAAAAAGAATGGAAAATCAAATCCATGTTGAATTAACTCCGTGTTTTCATGCATACCAATGAACTGCTCTTGTGATACATCACCAACGGCTGTGAGTTGGGACAGGATTTGAGGAAACCCTTTCGAAAAGTCTCGTCGATTTAAAGGTCGAAGAATGAGGGAGTCTCCAGGTTTACAGGGTTCAATTGGCGGGTCAAAGGAAACTTTTGACAATTTGGACAGGTCAATTTTCCGAAGGATGTCAGCTTTGTAAAGGTCGTCGCCGTCGTGAACAATTTCCTGTAGGAAGTGAAATCAAATGTATTTACAGTACCCGAAACTCTATAAACTTTTCTAATGTTTGTCGCTAGAAGTTGAAGTTAAAATATAATCTTTACCTTGCTATCCATTTCCCCCACAGAAATTGGAAATTCTTTTTTTGTACTGTTTCAACTGAAAAAGACGCAGCAACAATCTGTGATACTTTTTTTCCTTGTTGAAATTCCCCTTCGAGAACGTGAAGCCAACAATACAATGAGGTCTAGACAAAAGTGAATGTCTTAATGCCAAGGGCTAAGAATAAATAAAGCTCAATAGCAGGAAACAGACTTGATATGTATAATTAAACAGTATCACAATTTTCACCTCCGCATTGTTCTAATACTGCTTGCAACATATGTACCTAAATTTTCCCAGGTGTGTGAAACTGTTAACGTCATATGAAATCAAAGTTGAGCATATGTAGATTTCATCGATATCAGTGAGCTCTTGATTGATTGATTACTATGTAAAATGACCGGTTTGCGGCATATGCATCAGAGGCGACGCACCATGCATAGGTAGATGCATGGCACTTGCGTATAGTGTTATCAATGTCAATCAGGCCGTATGACGTTCAATTTAGTTCTTGTACGCTGTATGCATAAACAATTGACCGAATGAGTAAGCATGTACCAAGATTTCCATGATAAAGTGTTCAATCTATTTTTTTTTTACTTTTGTGCACAATTTTCTGAAACATTTTCAAACCCACTGGCCAAATGTGCGTGAATCAACTCAAATAAAAAGTAATAACAAGTACGTGACAATAAATAAACTATTAAATGATTCTAATCCTATGATCGAACTCTGCATGTATGAATAGATTTACATTGCTTGTGATAGCTGCTTCGTAGCAGGTATTGGTTAATCTGTCTCAGACTAATCAGCCTCATCAAGTTTCATGAGACCAACCTATGTTCTGAAATTGGTATAAGATAAAACGTGTATCTTACAGACTCTTACCGGTTAATGGCTCGACGTGGTGACAAAATACCAATTTGATGTCCACAACCTTAACAATCGCTACGAATTTGTCATTTTGGCTGAGTTAGCTGGTGGCAATGTGCACTGGAGGAGAGATAATTAAGAAAAAACACTCACAGTCGTCGTAACTGACGGAGAAAGCGGCGGGTGAAAGCATGAGGAGTTTGTGGTTTCCGGTTTACTGGAATTTGCCGTCCACGTTCTCGAGTCTCCAGTCACTCGGGGAAAGCGCCACGTTCAGTTATGCACTCGCTCAACCTCTTCGGCTTCTCACTCGCAAAAACTGATAATAATAACAAATTGTTATTAACAATCCAAAGATTAATTTAAGGAAGCATTTTGGAAAAGTTATTTAATTCATTTCACGCAGAATATCACGCACTTACTCAACTGAAATGGTAAGTATGAAGTATTTGCGATTTCAATTGAAAGAGCCAAGATTTTTGGATTTATTCATAAGTAAACAATGATTGTGCTTTATAATTATTTTTGACACGTGTTGCTCATATTTTTATGTTTTGGGTATAATCGAATATCTATATTTCCAGAGAAGGAACTTGCATAAGTAATTCACGGCCTTAATTAGCCTGACGTGGAGATAACGGCTTTCTCCTGGATTTGTTTACTATGCAATTTCAAACTTGTTGCATATTGGAGGTTTGAAATTTAAATTGGTATATTTTAGATACAAAATGTGAATAGTTTATAGATTGTGAATGCATTTTAATATTATATAATATTTTAGACGAACTGTGCCTTGTACGGACTGACTACTGGCGACTACCAATAATTTCAACGATGAACGATTCGTCGCGTTTGTTCCTCCTACAATTGCGGAGGATCATTATTGGTTCCGCTTCCACGGCTGGATCTTACAAAAGGATTTATTATCAAAGGATCTCGGCGTTAAATATACTGCTCCAGAAACAAAAATTATTCGACGTAAATTATTCTGGGGTGACACCAGCCGGCAAGTTTCTTAATAAACCTGGGTCCCTTTTAGCACCCGTCGCACTACATCAGCTTAGCAAGAGTTATAGACGAAGACTTTCTTCTTTGAATGGACTGTTGCATAAACAGAAACTCTTTCATGTAGGAGACCAACAGGACAAATCAACTCCAAAGTTTTACAAAGCCACCAGCGTCCTGTCCTCAGTTTCGGGGAATGAGACCAAGTCAACTACAAAATCCTGTGAGAATGACAAAGTTTCGCCGCAATCAGCTGCCCTTCGAGGAAGCACTGATGCTGGGACGATTGCTGATTCAACGTCAACGCCACCTGACTCCTCCACATCCTCGACCACAACTACTACAGAAAATATTTGGACCATACCGAACGTCTTATCATTTATGAGAATCGGTATGGCACCCGTGGTGGCGTATATGATTCTTAACAATCAATTTGGACCAGCTTTAGGAGTTTTCGCTGTGGCAGGTGTGTCTGATTTGGTAAGTTGCGGTTAGTCAAAAAAAGTTTTGTATGATTTTCTAATCAATCTTCGCAAATCTATGAATGAGTACTCGCCCTGAACACTTTCATCATCTACTCTGCTGGGCAAAGTAGATGATGTTGGTGGTGATTTACTAGACGCAGAAAAAATTATCTAACTAGAGGGATCTATTGTTATTAATTACTTTTTTGACAACGTTACTTCCAGTTAGATGGATGGATCGCTCGAGTAGTACCTGGTCAAGCTACCGTCATGGGCTCGTTTTTGGACCCCATGGCCGATAAAATATTGGTGGGCACACTCTTCTTGTCTTTGACTTACGTGGATTTGATTCCAGGTTTGAAGCAAATCATTTCTCTCTCGCCTCTCTGTTATTTAAAGAGAACATTTCTCTTTGTAACTGGGCACCACCATGTGAAATGGTATACGTGTCTTGATTGCCAAACGTACAAGAACTCTTGCCTTGCCTTTCGGTTGCTCTTCTCCTCAGTTAGTTCGGCCAGCATAGCACAGCCATGAAAGAAAGAACAAGTTCAGATCACGGTGCTGGGCTTTCACTCTAACTCTCACTCTTGCTCGTTTTCCTTTTCACAAACTTTT
This sequence comes from Folsomia candida, assembly GCF_002217175.1. NCBI lineage: Eukaryota > Metazoa > Arthropoda > Collembola > Entomobryomorpha > Isotomidae > Folsomia > Folsomia candida. The sequence goes on along the minus strand of NW_019091194.1, from coordinate 15,719,463 downwards.
CAACTTATTGACCTAGTACATTGTTTTTCAACTTTTCATTTCCTCGTGTAGTGACATGCTTCCTAAATCAGGCAAAGATTAAACCTACACAAGATGCGTGTTTAATTTCATTAGGCTTCACTAACTAACTGGGATTTCAACTACCACCCTGATTAATATGATGTATAATGTGTATGTGTCATCTATGTTTTACAGTGCTGCTGACTGGTTTGATCATTGGGAGAGATGCCATCCTTATCGCGTTTGGCTTCTACATCCGGTATCAATCTTTGGATCCACCTGTACGTAAAAGTTACTTCTCCTCGTGTCATTATTTTTCCACTTATTCTCCTGGCACCCTCCTCGGTCTCACTCTTTCTCTCTGTTTCCCTTACTACTATCTTTATTTCTGGAATTCACTCAGCAAAAAATGTGATGGAAGCAATAAACGAAAGTAATGGACTGTTAAAGTACCTCCGATCTGGTGTTATTAAGGATAATGATGTTGTGATACAATTTCTTGAAACTTTATGGTCCTATCATCTTTTGTTACAGCGAACGCTCCAACGGTACTTTAATGTAAGTAATTTTCGCCATACGCACTAGGTTTTTTTTCTAAATGATTAATGTTCAAACTGGGAAGATAAAATAATGGTTAAATTGACTAATTAGTTCAAACATAATTCATAGCAAATAAACTCTGACTATTCCATAAGAAAATTAGAGACAAATTATATTTTCAAGCAGAAGTAATATTAAAATACACACTAGTTTACAAATAAAAATGTACATTTATCGTCTCATCAGGTTACTTATCCTACTGCTCAACTTGCTCCGACATTGATTTCGAAAATAAACACGGGCGTGCAACTTGGGCTGGTTGGTGCTACGATCGTGTCTGCCTCTGCAGTGCTTCCCTATGACGTCCATCCCTTCCTCGAATTTCTCTGGTTTGTACCATTTTGTTCCCACTTTACTTTATCCCTCTCCAGTTGTGTTCTTATGAGTACTAATGTGGGGACTTTCTCTAATTCAGGTACTTTACAGCCACCACTACCGTGGTTTCTGCTGTTGGTTATCTCTTTGCCAAAGATACGGTGAAATTATTAAGAAAGTCATATCCGAATAAACCAAAGTGATTATTTGTAGGCCAGGTGAAGAACATTGTATGTACTCGTATACGTAGTAATAAATAAGTATATTTCCGTATGATAATGTCATTAAGAGAGAACTTCCAATAATAAACGCACTTGAAATGACTCAATTAAACCATGTATCTAAATTATATTATTTTCGGCATAACTTGTTCATTATATAATGAAGTATTTCATTTCATCTTTCATGAATCAACTAGGTGAACGATGAAAATGATAACCCATTTGACTTTCACCGGGGACTTTTCACTACTACTCTAACATTAACCAGTACTAAAGATTAGTATACAAAACTTGTACAATAAGCGAGCACTTGAAATGTGTTCGAAGCAGTCGAATATAGGGAATAAGCTAGAAAGCGTATGAATGAGACAAGCGCTGTAAATACCACAATGTGTCTTATAAAATTACACGGTATACAAAGCTACACTAATGAATTACAGCAATTAGTACTCATACGAGTAATCAACTATGCTTCGTGTGTTATCATACATGTCATGCACAGGGCTATGTAAGGAAATCGATGCATCAGATTTTGCCATTTAACGACTTCCCTATATGAATAGTCATTTGGTCCATCACAGTTTTATAAAAAATATGACAATAATAAAACTTGAAACGAGAAAACAATTGGATTGTGCAAATTATGCTTGTAAAAGTTGATTCGACGGAACTTGATGAGAGAAGGTTTTCATTTCATCGTATCGTTCCCGTTCTCTGATTGCCACTGTTCGTATTTGCCAAAAAACCGAGTTTCGGCAGGATTTGGACAGAGTATCGCCGTGAAAGAAAGATTCTTCTTGTTGCTTGTTGCGAGAGAGAGAGAAGTTCTTTTCGCTCGTTTCCCCAGAGCGAGTGATTCTCAGTTAGTCGCTTCTGGTTCGCCAAGCGTTGCACAACTCGCGAGTCTCACTTCTCCAACTACCAAACAACCTCAAGCCATACAAAGACAGCAATCGTAGTGTCCTCACTTCATCAACAAATGCGAAATATACAAAGTCCACACACCTATCTGTCAAACGTTCTTAAAAGAATTCTACGAGGCTCGAAAGGATCTTACTTTTCAATCAGGTCGCTGGAGAAACAAGTGCAGAGTGAATACATTGCATCCAAAATAATAAGCACTCAAAATGTCAAACATCATTCGCCATATAGTTTTTTCTCTGTGATGAGAAAGAGAAATTAATACGAGAACGATCGACGAAGCATTATCAAGTAGCACACACACCAGCCAGCAGTATCATCAAACGAAATCTCGTTTAGCAATTCATCATCCAGTTATTTCTCGTGAGAATTGTTCATTAAAAGTTATAAAAGAGAGACAAAGATAAGCTTTGTACTTCTTTCCCCCGTGCTCACAAAGCTAGAAACTATACGTGTACTTATGTATGTGGAGCCAGTCCAGCAATAAGGCAAAGTGAGAAGTTGGCATAAAAGTGACAGTGAGACTTTGCTTTCAGATCGTGCGTAAAGTCTCATACCATTCGATCAGCGTTCTTACCAACGAGCAAAGGCAAGTTTGCCCAACTTTTCTTATAATCAAAAACTGATTCAAATCTGTTAAAAGGAAGTAAAAAAGTTTAGGCTTAACAGACGTGAAATAATTCAACTTGACTCAGCTAAAAGTCCAAGTCGGGCGAAGAAGGTTCGACCAAACCGAGTTTAAGCAACTCTGTGTGTCTGCTGGTGTGGTCATATTGAGAAAAAATCAACTTTTCCCTTGCTATCTCCGAAGACGGCTTCCTCTCTCGGTTCCGCCAAACTGTTTTTAACTATTTACTGATAACTGTCTAAAAATTAGGCTGCAAGGTGTATATTTTAGTAGCCATACGTGCTGCAGAATAGGGATGTCAAACGTAGTGTATAAAATGAACATTTAAAATACACATGTGCACATATGTATATTTGCAAGTAAGTTGCAAGCATACAGGAAGAACAATTATTGACATTGTTCGTTCATGCATTCGGTGAGGGGGTAGAGGAAGAGAAATATTTGTATCTACATACATAGCAAGTTGCAAAAAAGATTACTGTCAGGACTGGTTGAAATTGAAAAGCAAGCAAACCCATCACCAATCATCAGGGATACTTTCACCCTCGGTCGAACCCAACTTATTTACCACCATCCTCTCCTCAACTCAATTTCTCACGCCGAATGAGAAGATTTGCCCCACTTCACTTCCAATCTGGTCCGGATTTCTCTGGTTGTCTTAACTTGAAGGATTATTGAATTTCGGGTGAGAGGATAACGTGCCAATAGCGGAGAGAGGCGGAGGAGGCATTAATGGAGCATCGGTGAGTGAAGAAAGTAGTTCATTTTTGTCTCCGTATGACCACTTACTTACTTCCGGAAGAAGGACTTGTACGACGTAATTCCGAGTGTCCTCTGTTCAATTTCTCCTAATGAATGACACATGTGGACATGGGCATCGGCCTAACATACATGTATTTCCAGGTATTTTCCTTCCTCACTTCTCCTTGACGTTGCAGAAAGCAATGAACCACTAAGCAATCCGAGTTCGTTGGGCAGAATCTTTCATACTCCATTTAATTCTCCTAATTAAGGGGAAATTTCTGTGTAAACTTAGTTTACATAAGTAAACAGTGAAAACCCTGAGGGAAATTAGGAGACGGACTGATTTGATAGTTCTGCTGCCAAACAAGTAGTTTTGTGAACGTGTATTGTACGTACGTACCATTCACTCAGAAGGCCAAGTAGAAGAGTGTTTCAACCTGGATGCAGCACCAGAAATTGCAGAATTCATGACAGTTGAATCCAGAATAAATGAAGTGAGAGTGGAATGAACAATTACTTGACTAATGAACAAGTGAAATATTTCAATCAAGTTGAACGTACATACATACACCTCCCATCCTTTTGTGCACTAAAGCACTGAATCACTGACATCAAAGGTGAGACTGGTCGTTTATTAAGCAACATTTGTAGTTATTGGTTGTTGGTACTCCCACACTAATCGTTTGATGTTTCATGTACACCGCAAAACTAGTCCCCACGACTGCAACTGGCAAGACCAACATTACATTACATATGTAATGCACAACGCATTTCCCAAAACAGTTTCGGACTCACTACTCCAACTCTATTAACCAACCAACTAATGCCAAAAGTACCAAACTGACTGCTCACTTCACATTGTGTTATGCAATCAATCACCGACACCTTTTGTGACCCAGTTACGTATACAAATATGTCTCGCACATAAAATTTATTTGACATCCACAAACTTCTCGTATTGTGTCTAATTTCGAGACATTACGGTAAGAGTGATAAATTATGGGATAGAAGAGATTAAGAGGAAAGTCGTAATTGCAGTGTTAAGAACAATTAAATGTAGGTAGGTAGATACTCGCCTGCAGTGTACACACGTACTTACATAACTGAAGACCGTTTTGGAAATGGTTGTACAGAATGTGTGACTAGTGGATATAAAGTTATATGAAGTACATAAGTATCTACCTCCAGAAGGAGGCTGCTTATCGTCGCTTAATTTAGAGTGACCACGGACAGAAATTTACTCTTACTTCCACTCTACTCTACGTATGTACATATAGCGACACTATTTGGTTAGGTTTCACCTGTCTCACACGGCTAGTTCGTGGTATCACGTAATTCACATTGGGAGAAAGTTTCGAACGGCGAACCACATGCATGCAGTTTGTTCATATATATTTAGTATGTCTGATATGAATTACGTATATGCGCTCATGTGTATAATTAGAACTTGCAACACGTAGTGGATGTGAATACACATGAAAATATTAATTGACATGTACAGGACTCTTACGAAAACAAGCAGCTTTTTTCCGTTTTGCATGCCATTGACATGACTCTTTTTGTACTACCTACTGGCACAAAGTGGTAATCAAGTTATGTATTCCACAAAATTTAGCTAAAATAACCAATGATAAAACAATTAAGCGTACCAAATTGTAAAACACAATGATTTTACGGCCTTCATGAGATAAAGCAAATGTGGCTCAGCATCACATTTATTTGTGCACTTGGTATACTAAATCTTCAGAGAGAAAGGGAAATAATCATCGCTGCTTTCTTTTGTGTTCTTGATTAATATATCGCAATAAATCTCCTTAAGTAGGCCTTCCGAGCTATAATTTACATTTAACTGAGAAAGTTGTACACTGCTAATCAGCGAATTTCTCGTTTTTTCTGTTTTGCTTGGGGTTACTTCTGTGTGCATGTTTTCAAGAAAAAAATCAAACCAAGTAAGTCGGTCGAACCCAAATACTATTTCGAATTTTAGAATATACTGCAAAAACTGGCAAATACGGTGAAGGAGAACATTTAATAATTCCCCATTTAGTTTGGCATTAATTAATATCTAGTGCCCTGTGTGTAGCTGATTCAAAGGTAGAAATGAGAAATATACATGTAGATAGGCTGTTGAAAAACAGAGAATCTCAGTTTTCAACTTGACAAAATTTAACAATTTAACTTTAACATTCAAATCAAGATAATCGCTACAAAGATATTTGAGAAACCAGCAGAATAAATCTGACCCAATTTTACGCAAGTACTGTGACTGAGAACGGCGAAAAATTTGTCGAGTGTATTTCTCAGTAAGATCTCCTTCATCTATAATACGGTAAACTTCCAGTCGATTTCCCCAGTACAAAAGAAAAGAGCTCATCCTGTTAGGTCGCAGGTATAGCTTCCCCTCTCGACAGCCTGACGATCCAAAAAGTCATTTAATCCTTGGATCGGAATGAAATGCTGGATGAGAGACAAGATGAATCGTATTTTACGAGGAACAAGGTGGGTGGGAGATATTTAGCCAGCTCCAAGTAGACATTTTATATCATCTTTTCTCATGTTTTAACGAGTACATAAGAACACAAAACTGAACAATAGAAAGAAACGTATGGTTAGACGAGAAGGAATAATAAAGCTGCAGTGTGTTATTTACTTCCCATTTGTACGAGATATCTCCTCCTTATCCTCCGCTTCCAGTCCTATGAAGACTGATGGAGCAAACGTGTTTATGACCCACTGGAAAGGAATAAAGAAAGCAATCTCAAGCAAATTTTGTATGCTAGTGGAAAATTGCAGTAGTTGCAACAGTACAGCAGCCCGAGGAACCTGTTTGAATTTGGCACCTTGTAAAAAATTGATTTGCCATCTGGGGCCCATTTTCAGGAACGGAATTCGGATTTAAATGAACGTTTCCTCAATGCCAATGGATCCATAATGCATATTTCGTACATATAGCGTATATCTTCCTTTAGCTCTTAATAAGATTTACCTCCATAACATTGGATTTTTTGTATGCTCATTAGACCGGTTGTAATAATTTCTGTTTTTTAAATAAATAACGTAATAAACACGTTTCACAAAATTGCAATATCCAGCATACTGCGAGTCTAATCGAATGAATGTGGACAGATTTTCTCTATACGGCTATCCTCGATTGTTACTTTGTTACAAAAGTCTTTGAAGCATGCACGTACAGAACGATCACCAATTACTTTTCACGCATCACAATTTCTATAGGTCGTCGCCATCAACCCACCTTTTTTATTATATAAATACACGAGTGGAAAAATGTGGTTTCTCGATTTGGAGACTCGCTCTGTGAGAGAGATAACTTTAACCAACCGTAACTTTTCTACATTTTATTGGAGTGGTGGTGGGGAAAGCGAGTCAGAGGCACAATCAGCACTGGTGGATTCGAATTCAATCTTAATTGAACTCTTTGCCATTCTGATTTCAGATTTGATACAGCGAACGACGCAACGCAACAAGGAACCCGGACCCAATTGAACTTTCTCACATCGCTTACTCTGCAGAATTGCAAGCCAGGCCAAGCGAGATGCCATTGATGATTGAATTGAATTGAATTTAAGTGCAACTGGGACGACACCAACTATCATAAAAATTGGCTCTTTTGACCACAAATTCTGTGAACCAGCAACAACAGCAGCAGCAGCAGTGTCTCCTGTTGTTGTGATTTGGAGAAGAGCAAGTGAGGTCTTTTACGAGAATCCGATTTCAGGAAGAGTAGCTAACGCCATCATTTTACTTGTTCAGACTATACATCACCATTACTCTAAGCCAAGATAACGACTTTCCACTCCTCAATATACTTTGGGAACTTTTGTGGCTGTGTATGTATGTATTCAGACATTAGTTTTTCTAACACCAATGTCAAGTATCTAAACAAGTTCATTCAACGTTCTAGTTATACTCAAACTTTAGTGATTATTAAACACATTGCTGGATGAGAATATTGTAATTCTCAAAAATCTTTGAAATTAACTCGAACTGATAATCCGTGAAAAGACTAAAAGTTAATTTCCGCCGACGAAAGTTGCGAAACTCGTCGTGCATGATGAAATAATTTGGACTTGAGGAAAGCCTGGTGAACTTGGAGAGCTCAAAGTTTTACCAAATCTCACAACCAGCCGCAATCTTTCCAACTACAAGGTAAGCTTTCCACATGCCTCAGATTTCTTGCTATATTTGACTGAAAGTATCTTTTACGAAAACTTGCGAAAATTTGCAATAAATAAATACCTTAAATAGCGATGTTTTGCAAGAATTACTTCCTTTCGTTAAAAGTAAGATTAAAAGTCATTCAATAGGCACAATTTTCTTCCGTACTTTCACTACTTTTGATTTTCCGACGAGAAGAAAGTGAACAAACATCGTTTCTGTTTGCAAAGCTGCTCCATTAAAACCCGCACTTGATGTGTGTATAAGACCAACTTTCTCATCAAGCACGTATGTATGTTCAGTACATTCATATGTATGCACACACATACAGACGTCGGTGGTTCATGTTTCATTTATGCATGCAGACAGACTCCACGATGCTGGCACCTTCATAATACTTTTACTCATCATTCATCACATATTGAAACTGGTAATACCTTCATTCTTCATTAAAATTTAGCATGTTTACACTTGCAAAGGCTGATGTAGGTCGTCTTCGTCTCAGACCGTTCACGAACTTAAAAGTTGTTTGCAACCAGGCAGCTAATGTGATTTGGAAAGGAAGTGAGACATGGGAGAGAGTGAAACTCAAACAGAACAAGGTGTGAACTGGTGGAGTAACTTGAACGAATTAAAAGTGGCACTTTAATCCTCCGCTACTTTCTCCCTCCTCCTTGATTACTAACCTTTTCTAAGGAAGGGGCTGCTCCGTTAAAGTATGCACAAGAAAAATCATGCAAAGATGAGTTCCCGGACTGACTAATCAACAAATTGGGAAGTTTATATGTACATATGTATATATTTGTGTTATAGGACATCTAAATAAATTGGCATCGTCATTTCGTTTCATTTATATCATTTCTTCAGCGTATTTAACGATAATCTTGCAATGTAAATTTGTTTAGTTTGTGCCATATCAGAGATTCACATCACGTCAATAATAAAATAACCAATCGATTAAATTTTGCACCAAAAAAATGATCCCAGTTGCAACGGTCCCCAGTCGATGAGAATATCTTTTTATTGGTAGGCTTCATAATCCATCCACTTCTTTCGAAACTGTCAGTCGGTTTTTCCTCTCTACTCGGCCGCCTTCAGGCATACGTTCATCCGCGCTGATAGCCGCAATTACTCATAAATTACACATTTGATGGAACTGGCACCGTCTGACTGGGACAGGATGAGGTTATCATTCACTCCGCAAAAGTGCAAGGGTCAAAGTCTTTGCAGCAGGCAAGTCCATAACGGATGCGGATGGTGAGTAGGATGTAGCTCAATGAACATGCAAAGTGAGCGATGCCGCATATAACAAACCATCCCAACTATTTTAACCACAAAATGTCTCTTGTTCCTGACACGAGCACTTATTTGTACCATTCGTCTGTCCAGCAGAAATGCATCCACGTACTGCAAACGACTGTAATCTGATCTCCCACAAACTGTGAAGCTTTCTCTTTGCTGGGTTGTCACCTAATTTAGCATGCTAGTGATCCCAAAGTGTCATTAACAGCTCACTCCACCACCACCACTCATCACGATCTTTTGCTTTCACCTGCACACATCCTCCTTCTCCCATGTGCTCACCATCTCCCAATTAACGTGGGGAGTAAACTTTTCACATTAGTGTGTAAGTCAATGGGCACTGCACGTACATGCACGAGGCAAGGTTACCGAGTCTGCATTTTCATTAAATGCACCCACTATGATTTACATAAATGCATTTATAACATATACACTTTTTACGAGGAGTTGTCCCTCCGTTTGATGTATGTCAAAGTTGAAAATAATTTTGGTAGCATTAAGTAAATTTTACACATTATTTACATAGTTTTAGTTATAAACATCTAAATGTATAATCTGCACCAGTCTTTCAGTTGCACACATCTACGTTAATTTATTTATAAAAATTGATCAAGTGGGCAAAAAACGTAGCACTTCTGAAAACATGAAACTTGGAGTAAACTTCTTTTCGTAGATCCTTATAAAGTTTAGTTGAAGTACTTTCTCTCATATACAAATCGTAGACGAGGGTGTGGTTAATCTTGTGGTGTATAATTTTGAGTTAACCAATTTTAAGTCTACCACGGGCGAATTAATATAGCGTAAATTCAAAGCATTTCATGCTCCCATCATCAAGATACATATGTACATTTCTTGGTTTCTTCGTCGAGCTCGACTCCATTTCTAGCGCAACCAGTAGCATCACGTTGCTTGAAAGCTACGAAGTGTTTTCACCGGACTATACACGAGTAGCTTCAGAATACTTATTGTTAGACACTGCCACGAGTGGCCAAATTAAATAGAGATCCCTGGAAATTGTACATTTTGAATTGGTTTCGTCGTCCATATTTATTTACTCCTTGGAATGAGCCAAACCAGCACATACACACCTACACAACAGTACCAAGTAAATACATATCTGCCCATATTGCACGTGTTACACTGCCCGTCTTGTTGTGCCCACGTGATAAACGTTTGAAACCACAAAGACATGACGGATGTGGTGAGATTCAGGTTGCTCTCCAGTGATCGCTTCAGACTCGGAGTGAAAGTGGTATTCATTGGTGAGCAACCACATTTCTAGATGGGTAACTGCAGCCTATGATTGCCTAGAAGAAAATACATGGTTAATGGAAAGGAGAAAACCTAAAGTAAAGGATTGAGTGGAATCGACGAATTGAAAATCACGTAGGCTGGCAGAAGCAAGCATTAGGCTAAAATTAGGAAAATGTGGATAGCTTGGTTAGTGCAGTCGTACCGCAGCCGCGTCGGTGGCTTCAAACTCCTTGGCTGAAAACAAGTTTGAATTTCTTTTTGTTACAGGATCTGAGCTTAGTGTTAAATTATATATTTCATCTGTGTTTCGTGGTGGATCGACGAGTACTGGCAGCGATTCCCTTTATGATACCAATTGGAATTGACATGGCTGCTTCGATGGTGAATATATACGTAGCTTTTGGAGAGAAAAGGTTCCAGCTAGTTTTGCTGTTTGGGATGCATGGTGGTGTGGTTCTCTGACCCTTTTAACTAATCAATTTGTTAGGAATACTGCTTTCACTACTTTGCCCACTAATTTTCTCCAACAAAGAAAAGGGGCAACAACTTACTCTTCATTTCGAATTCCGAATTTTGTAGCAAGGGGGAGAGAAAGCAAATTTAAGGCATTCACTATTGGGAGTGGCATAGAGTGGTGCATATGTATGTACATATGGCAGGGATTGGTTATTCGAGAAAATAGTAGACGGGCTCGTTATCTAGAAATATAGTATTTTTAAGGGGCGGAGGATCTGCTTATTGTCGTCAATATGTACGTCGTATGGAAACAGCTCGTAGTCTGGAAAAGTGATACATATGCCAAGCAAAATTGCATATAGCTCGAGAATTTGCAAATCAAAGCAAACACGAGTGGAATTTTGTAGGTGAATTATTTCGAGAATAATAATTAACAACACTTAACAAGATTCCATCCAAGATGCTAAAAAACTATCATGAAGCTGGTCCGACTCGTTCCATCCAAATTCCTTTTCTGGTGAAAGTTTCCATTCCGAGAAGAACTCCTTTGTCATGCCATACTTCAACCGAAATGTGCCACAACAAATAAGAAACCCAAATGAAGTGGGGCATTCAGCAGTCAGTCACTGGTGTTGGGGATTTATTTGTTTTGTGAAAGTTACAAAGGCAAAGATTTCTGTTTCTGCATTTGCCAACCAGCATGGCTACGCTTTCTTCTGGCTCATGTCAGTCAGGAGGATGGGAATGGAAAGGAGGCAATGAGGCTGGGACCACCAGAAGTGGCATGTTTTCCGTGAAATTGGGGAGAAGTCGCAAATGGAGAAAGTCGGGATAACTGTGTCTGTCGAAAGAGGAAGGAAGTGAAAGTTGCGTTTTAGAGACCAAGGATAAATGACCAAGTGACTGATGAGTTGGATGGATGGAAATCCATGCAAAATAAAATCGGTCCTAGGATAAATTAGGGACATCACACTCAGAACCAGCAGCAGCAGCAGTGTACAAATAGTCCTCCTATGTATAACTGCTACTGCTTTCCCGTTACTGCAAATAGCGACTATTTCCTAAATGAGCTTCCATTATCTTGCACACCCACCCACCCATCCGCCAACCAACTAACTAGATCGTCTGCCTGGGCTCATCCAAGTCACCAAGAAAGAAATACACCAACCCACCAACTAGTTGTACAATGGAGGAACATCGTCCAGTGATGCTGCTCAAGATGAACTAATATATGACTCTACAAACTGCCACCAAGGATGAAAACTCTCACCCACAAATTGTAACTTTTTACAGTTTTTCATTGTACTGGATTTCAACAGAGTTTCTCTCTAGCCTAACAATGCTGGTACTTTGTTCAGTGTCGTACGTACATAGGAGATGTGAGGAGCTGCTGAAGTACAGCGTGCGAGATCCTGCACGAGATAATCCCACACTTGGCTTATCTTTGGCCGTTCATAATAGAATAATAGTTATTCGTCCTTCCAGAATTTCTAGTCAACTGTAGCCATTTTCTGCCATTTGAATTCTGCAAAAAAATCTTTGAGTTTGGCACAGATTCGAGGAACACACAACCGCGCGACTTTCTTTATAAGTTTTACATCCTTTACTGGGACGACAAGATTTCCTTGGGAAGAAAGAACAACTCGTCAGTATGTAATTGCATCCAATTTGTAATTTGCCTACCTCCATTCTTTCTTTTTTGTCTAGCTTTCCTCCCAACTGCCAGAGTCTTTTATCTCACACCCGTTTTGCTCAAAGTGTGAGGACGACTGACTCCTTTCTTTGATCTCAACGTGGTAGAATGTGCATACATATGTACATATCTATGCATACATGTATGTGTGTGCATATATTTAGTTTTAGCTTAGTGATATATGTGTGTATAAAGGTGGCTGGAGAAAATCAATGATTGTTTAACTAAAAGACATTTCCAGACTGATATGCCACATGGAGGTCAACCTGCACACTGTACCTCTAAACTTTGGTAATAAGCATACATATGTATGAATCAATTCATTTGTCTTGCAAATACTTAGCAGTCTAAAACATTTCTCTTCTTCTTGTCCCACAAATTTCCCTGGTTTGCCTGGTTAAATGAATCTAGAGACGGAGCTCTGCTCGAGCCCATGCATGCATACACGTCAAAGATAGCGAGTACCATATGCAAAAGGAGACCAAGTGAGAGGGAACATTGTGTGGAGAAAGTATGGGTTCTTCTTTCTCGGGATGACGTTGAGGAATACATGGGAAGGGGGGCGAGATGGAGGCATAGGTTAAAGGACGACCCACTTGCCGTCATGATAAAAGACGAAATAATCCAAGTGAAAGAACCCGATTGGGAGTGTGAAGGTGTGGGAACATAAATCAATCCACGAGTGAAACAGGACTCATTCGTCTCCTTCAAACCACACCAAACACCAGCCCAGTCGCCAATCGGGAGTGACAAAGCAAACCCCCAGCAGCACCACCACCCCGTCTCGTCTCTTTTCCTCTCTAAACTTTTCAACTTTCTCTCCAGCTCAACTTCTTTGTTGGAAACAAGCACATTTTGACACCCGCCATAGCTTAGCTCCCTTTGATTGCAAAAATCAAAAGTTGGAATACATTCGTAATGGATTTTGCATAAATAACAATGTCAATTTATCCAGGTCACGTTTTAATATTAATGTTAACGCAGACAGCTACATTTAATTTGAATAAAAGTTTAATTAAAGTTACTGCTGTGGGAGCAATAACCGAGGAATGCCAAGTAATTCCTGAGATACATAAAGTTAAGAACACCTGCTATTAATATTGGGAAAAGGAAATTAATGCTACACGCCAATAATTACGAATGGCTGGATTGACTTTACGTAAGATTTTGCCAGAGGCTTTCGTGCTATGCACGAGTCGTGATACTCAAAATCCCGAGACGATGCAATTCCTGATTTGAATGACGTCTCCAGCGGTTCTAAGCGTTGAATTATGTAAAAAAAGATTGTCCCACATCCATTACAGCGTTACTGCATAAATACATTGACTCGATGCAAATTTATCGTTCAGAGAGCCCATTCTTGAAAAAAACAATGTTTATTTTAAACAAATTCATTTAAACTTCGTCGCGTCATTCATGAAATGTTTTGTAATGTGAAAACGATGATTCTGTCCTCATGTCACATACGATCAGGCACGCACTGCTGACTTTATTCGGAAATTTATCTTCTGCGTGATGCATGTCATAACAGTGTAAGTGCGGTGTTATGTGATCTAATTCTTCTCAAGCCGGCATTAGGTTAGCATAGTGAGGAGAGTAAACCAAAGAAGAGTCAGTGGAACGAATGGGCTTCCCCTCCATTCTTTGGGAATTCAAAGTCAATGCATTGGAACTTATGTTTATTGCAACTCTTTCCGCAGTACAGATTGAATGTTATTTCCCAAAGGACGTCATTTGAGCAATGCCAACATCTCCTTTGGAGCATCCGCTTAAATAAAAATCTTCACTGAATCGCCATGATCCAACTTTATAGGCGAAATGTATTCGCAAGGGGTGAAAGTAGATGCGGAAAAGGACAAAAATATTCGAGTCACGGCAAATGACACATTTTTCTGGATTTCTTTTGCGAATCTTCATCGATGCTCCGTGTCTGATAGATCAAATTGCTAACGATCGTCTAGCTCCAGCGGTTTTAAGTTATGTTATTTTAGTGTTATTTGTTATAAGTTGGATGAATTAAATTATCCTCGATTTCCACAACTATTGAATAAAGAGGATCACTGAGCCAAGACAAATTTTTGGCCCAACCATGATGACGCTGCTTGCCGATGTCAGCAAGCATAAATGAGCCTTCTCTCTCTCCCTCTGCCTGTCTGTCTCAAATGCATTCAATAAGTTCTCATTTGGCCGATCTCACTCCTTTTTTAAGGGATAATTTATTATCCTTCATCCTCAGTGGAGGAGATTTAATGGTCACCCTGTGGTCATATCCATCGAATGATTGAATAGCTAAATAAAGACTGGATATCAGCACGGAAGATCTCGCATTGTACATTAGATCCATTCATTCAGCTTTTTTCTTACTTTGACGATCGACAAATGGCCACAAATGTGAATTAAGATATGCTACTTTTAATGCTAGAATCAAGCAAAATTGGTAGGATGACAAGTTCCAAGAAGTGGACATTGAATTTTACACTATTCATTTAGATAAATTCTTAACAAAGATTGCAATGTTTTCTCAAATTAAACGCTTCTCATACAGCTTGATCTAGTCCGAGCCAGGGTTTGCTCACATTTAGTTGATTTAGTTACGCGATTATTTTGTCTCAAATTCAAACTAAAATATTTCGCAAAGCTATATATATTTAGGCTTTCTCTGAAAATCGAGTTTGCGTACAGGTCTTGCTTATTCGATGCAATGACCTGAATGATCCATGAGGTAATAATTTACGGATTTATTAGACGATATTTTTATTACGAGGAATGTGTGAAAGGAGAAGGATAAAATCTATTCCAGGTCCAGCCAGTGAATATACGCATGCAAGTAAGTGTATCAATGGATTAGGGATCAATTGGGTGAATGTCAAAGAGCGCCGGACTTGGGCATAAATAACTCTGGCCGGGTTCTCAAAGTACTTGAATCCTTGGTGAATAGACGAAGAATGGAAGAATTGACCAGCCAGATTATTCTCACACACTTGTCGTTAGGACCTGATTTAGTTGGATTCAGAAATCAGCGAGATTCCCTTCGACCCTTTTCTTCTCTTTCCTCGAGTTTCGAGTAAATTGAGATGGTCAAGTCGCGGTAGGAATGTGCCAAAGTCATAAGTTCTTTCTCACGTATCACCGAATTTTACCATGATGGAAAAATCGATACAAAAAGTGCACTTGGTGTGTCTTTGAAGAGTGGGACGAAAGAAAGTCCTCCACTTTCCGATACGAACAATGTTCACCCATATTTATTTGGGAGAGGGTGACTTGAAAAGGTCCCCACTTGATGGAGTGGGTTGATCTTTTTATTCTTCCTATCTTTGGAATCTGTAGATCCACTTGGAGCCCAAAAGCGCTGAATTCTGGGGGATTTATTATATTCTCTGGAGATGAAGAGGCAATAGGCGAGACAAGGTGATGAAATGCTGAATGTTGGATGGCTGTGTTTACTCTTTCTCTCTCTCGACCAATTTCTCCTTCATACTTGGTCTGCCTAAAAGTTTTGCACGGGTGCTATTTTGATGATGGAGGAGAAGAATGGATTCTGAAATGAAGAAACTTTGCACCGGGACTCATTTACAAGATGAATATAAGATTCACTCCAAGTAATCAGGGCAAGAATCTTGTGCTGCACTCTGCACGCTCATTTTCTAGCACTCTTGGTCCAACCCCATGAGATAATAATAGCAATTCTAATTTCAGTGTCGAAATCAAGCGAATTTATTAACGTTTGCAAAATTTTCAAAAGTTTACCTGCATCTCGTAAACGGTTGAGTTTGCATTAGAAAATTTATCTAGCAAACTTTGTTCCATCTAAATATGCACTGAACCCACGTGCATATGCATATCAATACGACGCGATTGGTAATAATATTTCCCACTTCTTTCTTCGTTCAATAACTGGGTAAGATGCCATCACATTTTTGTACGTGATGACCAGAGAAGGGCAAAGTGCACATTTACGTATAAAAAAAATAAAGTATTGCCGCTGGGAACAGTAAACGGATGGATTATGACGGCCTATTTTTCAACGTGAAATGAGGTTGTTTAAATGAAAGTGTTATGTCGGTCCCCACTGTCACTTTTGGCGAGAAAGGATTGAGACTCCATTTGCTTGGTCCTGAAGCTGGTATGTAGTAGTACATAAGGCCAGCGAGTTAATGCACATGCAGCCTCTCGTCCCGAGTTTCCCGGCCGTTTAAGATGGCACTTGAGGATAGCTTTTTCGGATAGATTGGATATAAATACGTACCCCAGAAATGAGTCGCTTTTTAACCTCCCCTCGACAACAAGATCGATGGAGTGCAGCGGTAAGCTCGGGATAATCCACTTTCCCTTTATTAGCGATGAAATAAAAATAGGCTGTTTTGGAGAAAGCAGGAAACGGTGTGTTTGTATTGTGTACACGAGTGAGGAGGAGGAGAAAGTCGTGAGATTATTCCTTCACGACTGCAAGGATGAGCCTGGACGTAAACAATCCAGAGCTGGCCTTTATGAAACCAATTAACTTTTTTTGGGATACTAGGTAAACTAAATCTCGCCAGTTTTCCTACGTATTGTTTGTTCTGTTTGCTGCTTCTGCTGCTGCTGCCAACCCATTTGTGTCCATACGTGCTGATTTGTTTCATCCATTACTTGAGGAAGTGGAGCATTAAGTTTTGTTCGTAATAATGACTGGTGAGCGAGCACAGCAGCATTTGTTGCCATCAGTCATTGTTAGAGAGCGATTAAGAGAGTTGATGGAAGGATGAAGAGAAACTGACTTGACCATTCACGACACCATGTAAACACACCAAACGATGGGTGGCTAAACAGTAAATTATTTATGAAATCTCGACTGTGTGTGATAACCCAAAAGCCGCCACGCCCCTTCTCTTCACATTTCGTTCAAAACTGTTCATGTTTTCTTAGCATTTTCGCCATGGTTCAAAATCTTACAATTAGTTTTCCAAGTGGAGCGGATATCAAAACACGAGTTGTAGTTGAAGGAATGCTGGGTTTACTTTACGATTCACTTCCGCACCGCAAACGATGCCTAGAATACATACAATGTATGTAGTTGGGCTCACGATCAGTCAACACACGGCGTGTGCAGTACACCAGCCTTCGTGGAACATTTTCTACGCCTTGTTCTCGAATTCGAAACTACACACATATTGCAGAATGGAGGAGTGGGGTGACTTTCAGCATTATAATTTGAAATCATTGGTTTAGGTTTGACGATGAAAGTGAGCTGGTCGGGTGCGATACTGGTTGAGCATGGCATTGGATTGCCGAGTGTCAATGTTGCTTGATGTGGATACGGAAATTCATAGAAAAACACTACACGGAAGACCGTAGTAAAAGTTGTGTAAAGACTACTGATGGAGCCATTAGCACAACTTAGGCCTGCTTTCCCATTTCCATTCGCATGCGAGGAGAGTGAGCAACTGGAACATGTTGAATGGATACTTTCTCCTGCGGAATTTCATTCCGAGCATTCCACAAATGTGCATGAATTTTATACTCGAGTTGATGCATTACATATCAAATCGAGGCGAGGAGACGGCTTCAAAATGTGCAGAAGGCAATTTGATTTCGATTCTTCACCACGAGGAAGTTGAAGTTAAAACTATTTCTACGCGAGATCGTATTTATCCGGTTGACCAACAAATTAACTGATGATTGGCGTTTTTGCGCCGGTTTTTGAGTTGCTTGCTCTGATTTTGTCTGGGAATGTGACAGATAAAAGTATTTTAAAAATGGGCAGTAACATGTCTAAAGTCTCAAAACTGGGAAATAAATAAGGAATATTTGGTTGGCTGCCTTTTGGAAAACCGTTAAGAAGAAAAAGGGTATTTAAATGGCTAAGGAATGTGTTTTGGTGGTGGTTTCTCGTCTCGTCGTCGGTGCCCTAACCAACTCTCCATTAAAATTAGTTTGGTGTGTAGCTCTTGTGTGTGTGGCGTTGGGCTTTTGCTGAAAATCATCTAATATTCTATTCCATCCCAAGACTCGAAATCTACTTCACTCCAATTTAGTTCTTGATGAGTGTTTGCATTACGTCGACGAGGCTTGGCTTGCATCCTCCCTCCCCGAGATGCACAGGCATATGACTTCACCTCGAAAACTGTGCACATCTTTTGGAATGTAATTTCACATAATAGTATTGCGCCTCTAGTTTCAGACACATTTTCAGTGCTCCAAGTCTGGCTTCGGCAAAGAACGTGTTGGAATTTTAACAGGGTTTTAAGCGAACGGCTTCACTATATGTGTACTACTTAGATTTTCCATGTGAAGCAAATGTCTACAAGTAATAATGCGCACATGCACGTTACTGAGCGAGGAATTGAGGTTGTGTGTGTGGGATGGAAAATAGTCGTTCATTCATTCATGTGAGTGTATAATGGGTTTTTGGATTTATTCGGATTTTGGAGAAAGTCATGCCCGCGGCTGCATACCCATGGCAATCGGTCGCCAGGTCGGGAGCTGGAATCTGCAAGAATGTGATTCCTAGAAAAGGTTGGTGGATATTATAAATAATTTTTGAAACTCGTCCGATTCCTAGCTCGCTTATTAGCATGGATGCATCATCAATTACATTACATTTTGAATGCTCACTCGAACGCAGCTCGTCAAAATTATAGACATTGAAACGAATTGCACTCTTGCCTTATGCAAAATCCTAATTTTTCGTTGTTCTATGTACGTCAAAACATTTTTAACTGAATAGAATTAATTGAGTTTTTATTAACCAGACCCCCTTCTCCGGCAATAATAAACATAGAGTTACAACATAAAATAATAATGAATGTACCTATTTACACGTTGGAGCTTACCAAATGTCTGTGGGGAAAGTTGAGGAAAGTAAAAATTAATTGAGCGAGCGTAGAGCATTCCAGAAATGGGAGTCTCAAATTTTTAGTTAGCTACATACGTAATATTACGCCATTAACTTGCAATCGGCAGTTTTTTGTAGAAAAAAGTTTCAAAAGCAATAACAATCGACTAATGACAGAATTGTTCCGAAAATATGAAATGTCACTGTTCCAATTAAAAAGAATTAAATTATTTTGACATCTGAACAAAAGAAAGTTTTCAGGATGGAAAGAAAGGAAAGGAGGATGGAAATTGATTTCGCTTGTTTGTTCTAAAAAATGTGAAGCAAGGAAGTAAACAAGTTGTCTCTTTCTTCAGTCGGAGGAGACACTTCAATCATTGGGCACATCAACAGTTCCTTCTTCTTCATCTCCTTGTCGTTCCTCTCATACAATATTCAAAGACAATTTGAAGCAACATTTTTTGCAATATTTTTAGATGGATTAAATTGAAAAAAATGTGGGTCTTCAATTCCAAGATGAACACAACATCACGGTGACATCTGACTGGAATAATTCAATTTACAAATATTTCATTCATGTTATGATGGATTGTGAATTTTGGTGCAACTATTATTGACTGTCATAAGGGTACCTGTACTATGGACTAGTGTTTGGGACTATATTCAATGCCATCGGCGACTCACATATCAGTTTATTATGTATGCACATATGTATCCACATCCACTCCACAGTCCACACAATAACGACACATGTAGTCTATATGTATTATGTACAAATGTACATGTGTCAAAACTGTGTGAAGTTTCAAATAACAGGGTTTTCTGAATTAATCCACAAGTAAATTACATATTCACAATGAACGTCGGGTTTCTTGTGCCAAGTCACTTTTGTTGCTACAAATTGATTTTCTTTATGACGGATTGGGATTTTCTCAACTCTTGTCTCCTTTTCTTGTATGTTACGTTCGTAACCGCTTTCTTTTACATTCAGCAACACGCAAAACTCTCATCAGCACCCCTTGTTGCACAGTTTATCTGACAATACATATATTTCCCAGGACCTCACTGTCGTATGCAACGAGGAGCAGCAAGCAAACGTTGCAATATTCAAAGTTGAGTTGAAAAGAGCAGTCTCAAAAGCGCACTTTGGACACATGAGCAATTGAATTTGCCAGCGCTATTAATGAGAACAATCATTTCGTGGTATTCAAGAACCCATTCGGCGCTTACAATTGCACTAACCTCGCCATTTGAGTCTGCATAATAGAACATAAGTCACCCACAATTGGGACTTGAGAATTCTAAATAGAGTTGGGAGTCATCTGACATCATTACGCAATTTGTACATATGCACTTTGATTTAGACTAATGTTCAAATGCATCGTCAACATTGTTTTGACACTATTTTACTATGACTTTTATAGTGATTTAGGAGTGAGTAGTAAATTATGTATAAACATTATTTTGTTATAATGACCGCCACACGAATTTTGTGGCTGTTAAAATTTTTTACTACAGTATGCACATTTATTTGCGGATTATGTAATGCGAATAAAAATTGTAGCAATGAAATAATCATAGAAAGGTACGAGGCTAAGATTTTCCTCTCTACGTGCCGGTGTGCACTTGTGTAGCTTTTGAAGATGCTTGAAAACCAGTAAATCTGAACCTATGGCGTTCGTACATAATTAGGCGCAGCCTCAGAGTTCAACCACATATGGAAATTGATTGGGGAAAGGATTTTGGTGAAAGCCACAAAACCATGAGACTCATCGTGCAGTCCTTTATACAGATTTCGAGGTGAAGTGCGACTCTAAATTTATCGACAGCGAGGAAGAGTTTCTATTAAATTTGCGTCAGAAGCCATAGCGAAGGTTGGATCCCTTGAATATTTACTAAGCATCGTCAAGCTCATTATTTGAATAAATTGTATAAGAATATGGCTGTAGGTTGAGGAGGTGGTACATCTAATGAACAAGTTGAAAC
The DNA here is from genome assembly GCF_002217175.1 of Folsomia candida. Lineage (NCBI taxonomy): Eukaryota > Metazoa > Arthropoda > Collembola > Entomobryomorpha > Isotomidae > Folsomia > Folsomia candida. Next base: position 15,698,353 of record NW_019091194.1, on the reverse strand, counting down.
CCAAGGGTGGGTGGTTGAGGGACCGCCTGATAAATTCGAGTTGCTTACTTCAATCCGTTAATTTGATGCAGATGTAGACAACATTAAGTGGATTTTCTATTAGTGCGGTCTAATAACTTCTGCTCACTACGACGGAAGCTTGATCGCTAATCTCTGGCGGAATAAAGGAAACCGAACTAAATCCAAAGGTGTTTCTAGTTTTCGTGCAAATTTCCTTAGCTGCAGTTTGTGTACATAAGCACATCTACATAAATAAGTATGTACACATAAAGTGCATAGTAGAGTACCTGCTTAAATTACATAAAAATTCCACCTTTTCCCCAACTTGTAGATTTTGCAATGTGGACGAAATTTATTTTGGGCATCCTAATTTTTCTTTGAGACCTGTAATAATCTGTGTATTTAATTAAGTATAAATCCTTCCAGTCGGAGAAAAGTTTGTCCGTGCATAAAACTCTTATCGCGTTTCCTTTCATCCTTCAAGTCTAAAGATTCCTCAAAGTTTTGTATCCGGCCATTGATTTGCCTATAGAACAAAACAACCAACAAGGAGAGTAATTGGAGTACACATAACCTCCAAATGCCAAAGTTAGTCGACACACAAGTACACACAAGTAAGTAGCATGGTTGAAGGGAAAAAAGTTTGCTTGCTGGCTCCAAGCGGTTGGATTGGTCTGTGCACTTTATCATGAAATTTGTGGATAAAGAAATCAAGGAGGGCTAAGTAACGGATTGCATATCCATCCTTGTGTACACACACCGAGGAGCGGAGACAGATGACGGTGTGTAAGTATATGTATGCTCATTGAGGGGAAAGCAGTCGTGGAGAACAAGCGACCTGGCTTAATGCGTTTATCTTTCGGTGTGTGTGTCTCTGTGAGCACCCACCGATCGGATTTGATACTTTTCCTTCTTCTCCTTCTGCTTGTACTTTCCACCAGCTCGATTGGCCAAACTATCAAGAAAAGAGGCCAGACAATATCCCTCTTTGTGTAGTCGTGTCCAAAGTTAACTCGAGCCAAGTGGTAGTGGACTGACTGGAAAAGTTGCCTATGGTCCAGTTTAGGCAGTCTGAGAAGTCTTTAGTCTAATGCCACTTTTCGTTCAGAATGGAGAATCACGAGAGAAAAAAAGCGAGACAAAAAGTCCAGCCGTTTTGGAAATGAGTGAAAGTACACGGCCCAAGTGGACATAACCTTTCTTTCTGACCAGTAGAGCAATGAAAATGGCAAATGTTCATTTATCAGCCAAGGTGGATGGGTGGATAGTGTATCATCATATTGCTCCTCTGCGGATAGACACGCTTTGGGCTTATCCGAACCCTTTTTTCGCACAAGACATGAAAGTGGCAATTTATTATTAACTCTGATATATTTCGAGTACAAATGGATACTGTCCACATTATCACAAGTATTTATTTATTCATTATTGGCTAAGAGGCCGAAATCTCGTTGCATTCGTGGTTGACGACGAGGATCACTTGCTCAGCGTAATAATCCTGTTCTGGTGCTACATCGAGAAATGATTCGAATTTAGCTTCCACCACATCCACCCACCCACCTCGCCTTTCTTTTGAACTTTCCTTTGATGTGGTGATCCCGTAAATTGTAAGCAAGTTCAAGTTGTACATATGAAGATATTGTTGAGGGTACGTACGCGATGAGAAAGTAAAGAGAAAGTAATGGATATCCAGCAATCGGAATGGGTGAGACTGCCACAAAGTAACAACCGGGTTGATTTTCCAGTTCGAATGGGAAACTTGGAAAAGGCGGACTTGAGAATGGGACGTTTCAAGAAAACATTTCCTTTTCTCCATTGTCTGTCACATGTACGGTAATCATTGGGATGCTGCAGAAAACGTGTTGTCAAATGTAAAGTGCTGCTGCTGCCTTCATTCAATTTATGTATTTCGTATATACAACATATACTTACACAAAGCAAACATGTCATCAGTTTGGTTTGACAGGAAAATGTCAAAATTCTGAAATGCTGTGGTGCAAGGGGGCGTGCTCTTGAATGCCAAGTGGTCTTCCTACCACCACAACATTGTTTGTTGAGCAATGTTCATTTTCAATCATTGGGAATAAACTTTCCCTTGGGCATTTTAAGTTGCAGATGCGATGCTTATTTACGAAGATGTAAAATGGTTCAAAAAAGATAGGATTGAGAGTGATGGCAGCATTTCAATGTTCCATGAGGTCCTCTTTCCCATTGTTCTTTTTCCTCACTTTTTTTACACTTTGTTCAAGAATTTAGTTTTGGCCAAGGAACTGGAACAGGGGAGCGTGGAATAAATCCTCCATATGAAGCCAACTTCTGGCAAAAGTCGAAAAGAATAAGATACGAATCAGCGGAATCAGATATGCTGTGAAGAATAATACCAAGGTTTGCGCAAAAGTTGGTGGCAAGTATCCGCCACCAACCGCTTAGTACTTTGCAAAGTACAAAGTTGTATCGTCAGTCCTTCCTTCGTTTTCTACCCCCATATCATCGCATCATGTCGATAGATTAGTTTGGTTTATGCTGTCAACTCGAGTTGTTGATGTCTCTGTGTGCATGTTGCTTTAGGAAGAGTTTCTTCATAACTTAAACAGCAGTGGAGCTTTATCGGATGGATGATGTTGCCCGTATGTGGGCGACCAGCATAGAAGTTTGTATTTAGAAGATGTGGCAGTAGTAGAGTACCGAATTGCTACTCCTTTGACTTCTTGTCTCGTTGACTTGAAAAGTATTTCGAAAGTAGTTTAATAGCACTTGTGCAAGTCTCGACTTTGATAAAACTACGCTTGTAATTTCCCCCAAAAACGAGGTCATAATGCATTCTTTACTCTGCTTCTGAATTCATCGACCACGATGCAAGCAGAAGTAAAAGAACATCACATTTTTGGACTTTGTAATCTTCTGCAGTGCCCCCACCACCAACACCACTTGAAAATCTAACCAGCACGCTTCTACTACAAACCCTTTTTGAGATATCAATATATAGATACGTCGTAACCGAATATATGTTTGTGTAATATTATCTTCCCCTATATAATATCTTCTCGTGGTGTTGGCGATTCTGCAAAAAACTAAAACTACGAGTAAGGAATATGACAGGAATGCTATCATCTTTTATTTTTTGCACACATTGTCTCACAGTAGTTCAAAGTCGGACTTTCACTATGAGAGCGTTTTCCTAGGGCTTCTATCGAGCCACTTCTATCATTCTGGAGTAGTAGGATGGTATAAGTTCTTCTGGGAGCAGCATTTACTCCGATTTCCTTGGCTTTCATTTAGGGACAGCACACCCACCACAACTTGGCCTGGTTAAATTCCGGCAAAGTAGTTCGAAATGGAAAAGAGACATCAATTTTTTGATATAACTTCACTCCATGACCATAGCACTTCAGAGGCTCACAACTCACCAACAAGTACGACGACACAGTATCTGTCTCTCTGCCCCTACATCGTTCGTTTCCCTTTCACTTGTCCAATGCTCAGGACGAGGACGACGGAGAGGAGGAAGAAGAAGAATAAGAAACGTCTCACACACTGGTCCATCGGAACGACATGTAATGCGTTTGGCTGTTGTCTCCGCTTTTTCTTCATCTTCCTCCGTTGGACAGCCATTTCATTTTTTCTCTTGTTTGTCTTAACCCAAATCCGTGCACAATCGGTTCAATGCAGTTCCATCCACCCAGCGGAGAGACTTGTTTTACGCCATACATTTCCTGGTGATGCGGCCAGCCAGGAAGAGGACAGGAAGTCTTTCTTCTCCTTCTCTGCACTTGCACACACCAGCAGCAAACAGGGTGTTGCAGACTTGGACAGGCGGATGGACCAAGAGAAACATTATCCATTCAAGTCGAGATGATCTTCATGCAGTAAAAGTCGGGCCTCGCCTCGAAAAAGCAGTCACTGTGACATTACAACAATGCCAACTGGCTCAAGTAGAAAGCGACACGGCGAGCATGAGAAGGACAAAGTCAGTTCTGGGTCCAAAAAACCTTCTTGTCTTCTTATTTCTTGGCTCAATTATATTCCTTGCTCAGCCTCAATGTCATTTCTTCTATTTATTTAAATGAATTCGTTCGTCCAAAAATTGCGAATTGTTGGAAATTTTGTACCCTTCGTAGTTTTTTTTGTGGGGGATGCATAGTTATTCTCTCTGCATCTGTCCGAGACCCAAAGGGACAGATATTTCCCAGTTCATGCGAGTTCTTCGTCCAGGAAATATCATCCGTTTGTTTTATGTAGAGTCAGACATTCACTTTCAGTCTATGTAGTGCGAGGTTATGTAACAATGTGTGTGTGTATGTGAGCGTGTGTACATGTATGTCAGACGTTAGCAAAGTGATTCGTCTCGCTTAGTTGTTGTTGCCTTCGTTGAGATGGAAGTCTGATGTAGAAGGACCACGGTTGTGGGTTTAAGGATCACTTCCTACAAAAAAACTTTCACTTTTGAGCGGATGACGAAAATAGGTAATAATTTTTCCTTAAAATTGTGTTGTACCTCACTGTAAGCAAGCTGGTTTTTAGATGTCAGCGAAAACCCCTTGCATTTTAAGAGTTAAAATTTATGACGTAAATTGGAAAGAGAAAAAGTACTGTTATCGAAGAATTTTTAGGGGAAAGTGGTTCAATTTCAAACTACATTCATTCAGTTTGACTGTGCTTGCTTCCAGCAGGAGCAGCTTCGGAGAGAAGAGGGAAGGACGACCGATATCCGGTTTGTGATGTGATGTTATGTCGGCTATTGGGTTAATACATTTGGGCTCTGAAAGAGTGGGAGGGAGAGAGAAAGAGGAAGCTTTGAGCATATATCACATCCTGTGGTAGTTTCGCCAACAGAGTCGTAAATTAACCTTAATGTAATGCTTGAGAATGTTCCTTATGCAATATACATTTTTCTCAGCGCCTCCGCAACTTTCATTTTCAACAAAACTACTTTTACCAACATCCATTACTTGATTTTCCTGATTTTTGATAACTTTCCACACAATTTTGATGACTCGCCGATTCAATACAATTACAAAATATGTGTATGTACATAGTAAGGATTTATAAATACATGAGTACTACACGATGGAATTCTGTTACTCGTGCATTACCAAACATCCGAAAAGCATCCGAAATATTGGCATTTCAGAAATGGTCAATTACTGCTTGTCAAGAACAAATCACAAAAATTACTTATAATTATAAAGCGTTTGTTATGAGCGAAAAATACATCTTCCACGTGTTTCCACTAGTGGTCGCAGAGAAGTTTCATTGTGGGTCGAGCAGAATAGTAGCCATTCAACCCTCTCGTCCCTTTTATCGTCCCACACTCTTCTCTTTTACGAGAGAGAGGGAGAGACGCTTACCTTAAAAAGAGATGACAGCCCAACTAACTGAGAGAGAGAGAGAGTGAAAGTTGGCCAAAGCACCCACTTGACTCCAGTCCCAAAGGATACACAAACATAATCCATTTGGGGCAGAATATTGCTCCCTGTTTCACCCGTTAAAAGGCAACGGCTGCAGGGAACTCCGAGGTCTCCCTCACTTAAAGTTCCCATCAGATTAAAAACTAACCACGGTCATCTCAGGATACCTGCGCCGACCTAGAGGAATTTATTGCCTCTAACAAACGAGGTTTACGTCGGTGCAACGACTCATTATACTTTTGGCAAGACCTCGGCAGATAGATCAGTTCAAGCAGGACTGCACTGTCATTTTATTAACTTTTCGCACCACATATGTGCAGCACAGCCCTTGGAATAATGAAACTTAATCCGTACGTCTCACTGAATAGCACTTAAGCCAAGGCTAATGCTAATAATGCTTTAGTTTAAAATGAGCCACGTCTCGCCAAGTCGCCCATTTTTGCTCATTTATTACTCATTCACCAAAAGTGAAGAGCAATTATGCGTGAGCATAAAGAAAATGGGAGGATAACTGCTTAAAAATTCAACATGGTTGTTACGAGTCGTCCTGGCTGGATTAGACAATGGAATGGTTTAAGGTTTCATTCAGCTGCATTATTAGCGGAAAGAGAGTCAGGATCGTAATATTATTCCTCTTCTGGAAGAAAGGCGACTACATGGATACGTATGTACGTATCCATCCACACGTATTTGGTGGCAGAAAGACTTTGGTGGAACACAAGAAACTCGAGCTGTTTGTAAAGCAGCAGGGGGTCCGACCACCGCACCAACAAATCTACGTCGACTTTAGTAGCCAAAACAATTGCTACTGTTGCACAAAGCCCGAGACTGAGAAAAGAGTTAAGTGCCTGTTTAAGCTGGTGTGTTTGGTTGTAAGCGTTATGTGGACTGCTTCTCCATCTCTCGTTCTGAGAACATAAAGGAAATTCAACGACGTTCAGAATAATAACCTCACTTTGCTTACACTAATGCATTCCTCTTTACAATAATTCAACATGATGTAATTCGATTTGCAGTTTTTCCGTTGGCATCATCTCCTTCTCTCCTCCTAAATTAGTTTACAGGGAAATGAGGATGAAATAAGAACCATTCTTTCTTCCTTTTGTGGTTTTTGGCCCGTGTGCTCAACGGAACAACGAGTCTCGTTTATTTCCCTTTCTGATGAAAATTCCCATAAGAAATATGTGTGAGATATGTCTGCGGCCAGCGTTGGGAACAATTAATTACAAGGCATGACGAAATGTAGGAATTAAATTCCTTATTTGCACATTAACAGCTAAACAAGGAGGCCATGCCACACGTGTGCGTTCTCAGATAATGGTATATGTACATACGTATTTCAGCAAATGCGTAAAAATGCATTTATGTTTAGATTTGGAGTTTAGTAGATGGCTAGAACTATGCCGAGTAATAAAATTTGCTAGTCGAAATTACTACGATGCGTGACGCTGACTGCTTTTAAGTTTTTTTGTAGTAAGAAGATATGATTGCGTTTAATATAACGTGATTCTAGCTTCAGTCTAGATTTAACTGTCACTAGAATCGTATGAGTAGAATGGAGGGTGGGAAGCTACGGAGGGTGCATAGCTGGAATGTTGCCGAGAAAAACTTTGGAAAATTGTAGAATAATTGTGCGATTAATCCTGTGTTGTTTGACAAGTAAGACGAAGGCAGCGGAAGTTGTGATGATCGCTCAAGCTTTGCCACTTTCGTGAACATAAAATATTACGTAGAATTTGCTACCAAAAGTGGCCAAGTTGTCATTGGCCTGCCTGCCTGCCTCGCTGTATAAATAGTGAAGACCGCCTCGCAAAACCCACCCCCGCAACCCGATCTGATTTATACAATTCCCGACCCAGAAAATTACGCGTCGTTTTACGCATTTTGTACGAGCTGGAATCCAGTCTTTTATTTTATAGACATTATATACGTACGTTGAGGCATAGAAGCTCGATCATTTAAAAGAGGGGAAAAATGGAAAGATTTGGCTCTTGACTACTCGAGTGGAGATTGCGAGCATAATGAATGAGAATGTCAGACCAGAAGTCTTGCTCGGAATTCACGTACGGGGCAAAAAAGCTGAGGAGGAGCAGGAAAGGAAGACTTCACAAAACTGGGATGAATTTGGCAATAACGATTATTTTTACCACAAAAATGTTTAACTTGGGCTGAACACTTTCTGCTTCGTTAGAAAGAACAATGCAGCGAGCCTTGGGTTGTGCAATATATATATTTCGGCTCGAGAGACAGCGAGACGACATGATACCGGAAAGAATCCTTGAGCCAATAATAAAGTTAAACTCTCACCAAAATGTGAGCACTTCTCGTGAGCTTTTAGTTTCTTGAGACAGTTCTTTTCCCACTGGCAGGATTTTAATAAAAGCATCCAGAATTGTTCGACACTTTTATTGCTTTCATGTTTCAGAGCTGTGTGTGCGTGTGCGTTGGAGGTTTCTGCTGCCCGTTTCACTCTCTGAATGCAGGTCTGCAGAGAAATGTACTTTTTCTTATACAAAGTTCAATGTTAACTGAAAATATGAGCGAATTAAGAATTTATAGGGAAGTATTTTAGCATTATTACGTACAAGCCGCGAGTGCAGCAAGATGAACGTAATTCAATTTACCATCTCTGATAATAAAGTTCATAATCAAGACGGCGGCAAAGTTGGGGAATAATGGCTTTGTACTAATGCTAATGTGTACCAAAGGCTCATTAATTTTAATGTTGTGAGACGGACGGACGCATATGAAAGTAAAGACTTCTTCTTTCAAGGACGTTAAGAAGATGGAGATGAGTCGAGGGAAACAATGAAGTTCACGTAGAATGGGCAATCTTACATAACCGTCTCCACCATCCTGGGTGGTTCGTCTCGTGTTGCGGACAGTTACTTTCTCTGCAATGGAATCAGCAATATTTTGTACGGTTACTCATTTCATCCACAAAAGAAGAGCCGAACTTCAGAGTAAAGAAATGCTTCGCGTGTGGTAGTCCACCTTGGCAGCATTTACCTTTTACCTCTCCTTGCTTTCACCACTGCTAATGCTGACAACAACGTTTAAATCTAAAAGAAAGAGAAGCACATTCTGCAGCTATTTCACTCAGATCTTGCTGTCTGTCCAATCCACCATCCTACTGCCCCTATGTAGATATGTAAGTAGAAGCAGTGTTATGTGTTGGTGGCGATAACTCTTAGTTAAGAAGCCAAAAGTAGCTACTTCGCATTTTGTGCGTGCCAACAACATGCAGTGAAGTTCAACTACAGACTACAGGTTTTTTTCCTTGTGTAGCAAGTTGCAAAGTCAAGGGAAAGCAATTTACAATCACAACAGAACTAAACCCACTCAAAGCACAAGTACGCAAAGTCTGGAGTGTGGATGCAGCTTTATTCAGTTGGCAGAGCGGAAAGTGCATTTTGCAGCTATCCACAATTTAGTGAAACCGTAGTGTAGTCTTGGTTAATACTGTCGAGAAATAATATTTTTAGCTCTTAGCGTGAGATTCTCATCGTAATCTCTCCAAGATTCTGTTGAATTGACATATTGATGGATTTTCTGAGATAAAGTTGGTACTTGAGAGGCACACATTTGCTGCGGTTTCTTGGTCCAATCTCATTCTACACTAACCCCACGAAGGAAGTTAGTGAAATATCTAAAATAACAAAACACTTCCCTGCGCATTCTTCATCAAGGGTATCCACGTGCTTCACATGGCAGTACTAAGTCTGGGAGTACTATAAAAGGAGTAGTGTATGTACATATGTATTTTGACACATTTGTCATAACATATCGTCAACCATTTGATAACATGTTACGTCTTTTGTTCGACACCAAATGAAAAGTAGAAAACCAAATACCGTTTTGACGAGCAATTACTACAGAATTTTACCGTTGTAGTAGCACATCCTTCTGGTTGGCAGTCAGTTTCCGATGCTATTGAGACACCGCTTTATCTTTTTCCACGGCATTGGAAGTGCAAACAACTATCTAGCTTAACTATGTACGTCAGCGACACCACCAATTTCCTCTCTTCAACTGTTGTGTGTGATGAGTGAGAAGAAATTACTACACAACAACAGCTTTGTTACGACTTAGTTTCGGCTTGACATCCCACAAGCACAGGCATCATGCTACACACGCAGTGTTGCATCGAGGAGAAAGAGTGCACGAGATAAATCCATCTTCTTCTCCGTACACTTTCTCCATTATGCGAAAGCAAACAACCATACAGCAAAAATTTCAAGTTGAAGTTTCTCCACGAGTTTAGTGACTAGATATACATGTTCTGGCTTAGATCTCGTTCTTCCCACCCAACAAAGGCTGAGTGAGTGACAGCAGTTTTTGCTCTATTGTTGTCGACTCCTAGACATTGTTACTAAACGTGTATGGAAGGATAAGCCAGCAACTTGCAGGGAGGGAGAAGAATAACATTCTTGGTTTTTTAAATTCTTTTAGAAAACGTTGGACACATAGGGAAAGGGTTTACGCACTTTGATATTTGGGGTGTCACCTTACTCGGAGCCATTGTGTGAGATGAGAAATAAGGTGAAAGCAGCACCAAGTGAGGAGTAGGATGCACGTGTGTGTTTTCCAGTGGTGGACTGCGCGTCACACTTGGAAAAATAGGCGGACTTGCACTGGTTTGAACTGGTGGTCTTTTGAAAAGATGATTAATTTGTTTACGTCCAGAAGCAGAAAATTGCTTTTCCAGAGTTTCACCTTAATCTATTAAGAGAGAAGTTGGATGCACTGCTGAGCTAAAATTGTCTAGTCATTATTCACACGGTTTGGGAGGCAGGGAGGGAGGATGGGATTCACTTTTACGTTCAGAAAGTAGAAAGTCAGCCTCTGCTTCACCTTCGTGCGGAAAGGGCGGAAGTTATCTGCGGAATATTTCATTCTTGTTGAATCGGGTCTGAGAGCGGATGTGATAATACGAATGTTATATTTATGTGGTTGGCAAAAGTCTCCTCTTTTATTTAAACCAGACATTTTGGTGCAGCCTGACTGACACATCGTGTAGAAACATGTGGCTTCAGGGCCAATCAACTTTCTTTCTGATAAAAACAAGTTTTTCCATTCACTCCAACATTCAAGAATGATTAAAACTCAAATACCAGGTCGCAGGTGAGGGATTTTTCATTCTGATGTAGATTTATTAATGACTGACAAGTTGATGTTTCTGATGAATGAGTGGTGAGCACCTTTGGACCAGGAACAGAGGGAGAAATGGGACTTTCTCCCCTCAACTTTCTTGGCTGAGAAAGATGAAAAAGTGATTGCTTTCACCATTTCATTCATTTCACTCCGTCCTTCGCACATCTCAAAAGATGGGAATCATCGGGGACTTTCCAAATTTTATTGCATTCAGCAGCAGTCGTGTCACGTTCCTATGATTAAGAAAACGTTACTTGTGTCAAAGAAAAGAATGCTGTGTCGAGATTTAATTTTTTATGTAAGATAACTTGCGTCAGGGTTCCAAGGATGATGTAATTTTTGGTTTGCTGCATACTTGTTCATGTGATTTGTATTTAGGCCGAGCCGAGGCTGTGGGCTGGATAATTTTAAAAATAAACATTACTTAATACATGCAATAAAATTATTAATACTTTTGGTCTAATTTATTAATCGAATTCTTGCGAATTGTCGATTTACCTTACCTTTCGAGAGGGAATATGTTTTAACAATAATTGTTAAAATATATCCCATCTTTTAATTTAAATTTTCACCGATTTGCACATTTTAACTCAAAAATACGGCTTTTCAATTTGTCCCAAAACACGATGCTTAAGAAACCCTGATTTGTATTGTGAGAAGTGAAATATAGTTTGCACACGTGTTTTTAAACTTATAGCGTTCTATTCTACCCAGTCTCATTTATAGTTGATGGGATGAAAAGACGACGGTAAAATATTGCTGACATAGAACCATTTAATTTAGAAATGATTGGAATTCGTGTGATGATAATGTTAAAAATGGTGGCAATTTGTTAAAACTAAAGGATTTCAACAAATTGAGGACACGACGACGCAATGTAAATATGCATATGATGAGAAGATAGATAGATTTATTTCAAGTAGGATAATGGCGGATGGGTCTCAGGAAGAAAGGCTTGCTATACTCCGAGTCAGAGGTCACTAATAAAATTTGTTGTGGTCAACCTCAACCACCTAAATGCATTTACTTGTGTATGTACATAAATAATCCCTCAGGTCAACCAGTTCACCGATCTTGCCTACATATCTTCGAACTTTGACTTCTTATGGTCTTCTATACTACAATTCTCTACAAAATTTAAAGCCTAGCGTCCGATCAACTTGAATTCATATGTAGCCCTGGCTCGGGCTAAAACGCGTTATTGCTTTTACAAAGCCCCGAATATTAACTTTAGCCAATATTTGATTGCTGGAAACATGGGAAAAGATTAAAATTTAATTTCCATATACTTTGGTTTGTAAACTGGTAAGAAATAAGAAATAATTTATACAAGCAAGATGAAAATAAGTTTGAGAGTTATGAGGGAGCGAGAGAGAGAATTTCTCTGTTCCGATCTTCAAACCTAATAAAAACCTTAATGAAAAGTTCGCGAAACAAAACACAATAAAGATTGCGAAATTGATTATTTGTGAGCATGTGTGCCTTGAAGCTTGAACGATATGAGGAAAACATATATAAAATCACAACATCTCTTGATCTATGATCCGTCTTGTTTTTTTCTGGTATAATCATGGAAAATTCCGGACGTTACCTGCTGCTCCAGTTTCCGTTGAACCGACCACATCCACATGGGGCACATCCACGAAGGTATTGGCTTCCATCTTTCGAGCGAGTTCAATGAAACGAACCAAAAGGAATTTGACTCCAACACACAATAATCCTTATAGATATGTATACCATGGAAAATACATGTACATATGCATGAAATTGTACAACGACAAACGAGGCAGTGGTTCTTTATCTAGCCGATTTTTTCATCGTCATCCGGATAACCTCCATCCCACCACCAAAACCCATTGCTTGAGGCAATTTCCAGCATTACGAAATGAAAAGAAAGGTAGCGAAATAGTCTCGTTTGCGTAAATGCTTGAAGCCATTTTGCGCGATATACGATCCCTCTGCATGCATGCAATTTGAATTAACTCTTTAAAGAAAGCCCGTCGTTGTTAGTTTGCTATTATGGGAGTAGCACTGAATCCAAGCTTTAAATTAATCCTTGGAGCCAAGTTATAAAAAGGAATATCGTGAGCTTAAGCATCATAAATTCGCCATTATTACATTTTTTGCATGCCATGCTTAGTTTGCCGATTGCAGATTGTGAAAATTCGTGGTGAAAGCGAGCACAAGTTTCTTGATTTTTCACCGCAGCAGTAGTGAGAAAGTAGAATAATACGCACATATACACGTCCAACAATAACAGCTGCTCAAGGCTAATTGCAGTACGTCCTGAACACTTGGAACACGAGTGATGTATGCAAGTAATGGGGGGAAGCCACTGGTGGTGGGCCACAAATTAGGTGTACATACATACTATCCCCGTACTTCGGCTTTGCACCTCATTTGCATAAATCTGCTCGCACAAGTTCTTGTAGCCGTCGCCCGAGATGGGGACAAGTGAGACTCTATGACTTCCACGAATGTGTACATGAAATGTAAGATTTTTAACTACGGAATGCACGTATCAAATATGGTAAGCTATTTAGTAAAACGATGACGGATATATGGATATGTATCATATTAAATGCAGATAATTTACAAGAGAAGAGATAAACACATTCGTATTATAATTTAAAGAGAAGATGACATGATTGAAGGAAGAAATTGAATTTATTTCCCAAGTTTTCGATACTGCACTCGTGTCATCATCAGGGATTAAATATTTAGAAATCAAAACACGATATGTTCATATTATACTTTAATTAGTTACCTAAGACTTTTTCAGATCATGAGCACCACCATGGAAGCAAATTGCACGTGTCCAGCAAAATTTAATCATTAAACTTATTTAACTAAATGACATTACTGTCAACTATAATTGACCACCATCGCCTTCCCAGAGAGTGATGCGAAAGGAAGTAGCACTGTAAGAATGATAATTGGCCACGATTTGCAACTGTTTCGTATCTTCCTTCACCTACATATGTACATCATCAATTAATATTGGGTAATAGATTATTACTAATATTTTTGTAGTGAATAATGTTGGTGGTGAGCTAGTGACTTACATATTGAAATTAGCTATCGAAAAATTCTAAGTCCCCGTCCTCGCTTTCCAAATCATCAGATTCAGTATGATATTCTGAGTCTGATGAGTCATCTTCACGAATAGGAATAATTATGGGCGTCATCAAGTTCGTTGCAGGTGAATCTAAGAAATTGTCCATCAATCTATCCCTTTCCCACATTTTGTCTTCATATTTTATAGAATGATGGACGCAATTCCTCCACATTTCAGGTGTTATATTTGATACCGCTTTCTTCGACAATTCATATATTCCGTTCAAATTATTGCCTGGATTATGTTTAGCGATATAGCCCTTGACAATTGCCCAGATTAATTCAATCGGGTTAAACTCGCAGTGAGCAGGTGGAAGCCAGAGTATTTTTATATCCTTGTTGCTTTCTTCTGCAAGTTTCTCCACGATAAATTTGGGTTTCACGGGTTTTGATTTTGCCAGTTCGATTAGTGATGATTTGGTAAGTTTATGGAAACTTTCAACTCCTTCGGGCAGACGAATGTCATGTTGAACAACCCAATCAACAATTTTCTGCTTCAGCCAGGCCATGTTCGGCATTAGCGTTCCTTCAACCTATAGTAAAACAATCTTACTACGATTTTGAAATTACAACATTGAATTCAAAATGTACCCTTTTGCGGTGGTAGGGAGCCTGATCTAGAACTAAGACCGATTTTGGTGGCACGAGACTCAGGATCTTTTCAAACCACGTCAAATATCTGACATGGTCCATATTACCGTGATAATCTTTAACGTCCTTTTTTGAAATAAAAATATCGTCCCCATCCGTCAGAAACCCATCCTCGGATCCTATGTGGTTAATGATGACTCTGCCGTTTCCAGATTTTACCAGAAATCCTCCTGAATAAAAACGTTTAAATATGTTATAGTTAGATTCTGCTAACACGAGGTTTACTTTAGTACAATGAAATAAAGATCAGACCTGTCCAGTTATTCATGTCCTTCAAAATCATGCCACTCCAAAACTGGTCCATTTCTTGCCGTTCACGGTTTGTTAGCAGCATTTCCCAGCAATATTTTCTCGTATTATCGGGAGAAGCCCACGTCTCGTCGGAGAAATAAATTTTTCTATTTTCTGCTCTATATTGCCGAATTTTCCTAAGGTAGTTTTCTCTTTGGGCAACTATGTCCGTACGTTCAAGATAAACAGGTTTTTTATTTATTAGTCGATATTTGAAGCTACATTTTGTCACCAGCCACTTTCGAAACAATGATTCGCTAATTTTAGGAAAATATTCATTATTGCGACATGTTTGCCAGAGGGAGTTCGCACTTGGATATTCTTTACGTGAATAGAAGTCTTGAGTAACACGACGAATCATTGAGGTCGAAAACTCATCACATTGATAAAGTGGTTTCCTTGGTGTATTATCAGTTTGAATTTCTTTGTTATTCTCTTTATTACTCGCGTTCTTCATAATTGTGTGCACTGTTCGTTTTGAAACGTTACACAACCCTGCCACTTTTTTTGCTACATTTTCTAGCTTGAACTGGTTTAACACTTTCACATTGTATTTAAAGTAATTTTGTAAAGTTTGCACAAACTCGTGCACGTTTTTTACTACTCCAGATATATTTTTTGACGGTTTATTAACTCTTGTTACTCTCCTAATGCTCATGGTGACAGTATTACTATTTGCAATTAGGTATTTAAATTTTTACAATTTTATAATGTACAAATTATTTCGTTGTGCATGTTTACTAAAAACCACATGTTTACACCAGTTCCCGCACGCGTCATTCAAAATAGTGTGGGCGACGGCTACAAGAACTTGTGCGAGCAGATTTATGCAAATGAGGTGCAAAGCCGAAGTACGGGGATAGTATGTATATAACAGAGAAGAAATGGTTTAGAACAACAATGGTCGTCTGATAGTAGGACTGTTCATTAGACCATTCAGCCTGCTCGTGGTGGAGAAAGACATTAGCAATGTAAATTCTGCCCAGCTTTTAACTTACTTCTTTACGTCGGCTGCAGTCCTTACATTACGTGTATCAGAGCTGATTTTGCACAATTATGAGTACAGCCTGGGACCTAATGACATTTTTAAGTCTATCATTTTGTATCTTTGCAGTGTCCTGCATCATGTTGTGTTCGTTTTAAAGAACTCCTGCTACACCCTCGTTTCCTGCAATGCACGTACTCACTAAAAGTTTGCAATAATAAATCTTTGCCTCCCAAAACTTTAATCTAGACGTGCATTATAACTTATCCGTCATTTACCCATCCACCCATCTTGATGAGTTGATTAATGAATTTGCTCCCTAAAATCGAGTCCCCATTTGACATTAAGCAATTTTTAATGCTTTTTTGAATACTGTATATAGAGCTCCATATTCGCATAATTCAAATTCCATACGGGCATCACATTGTGTGTCAGGGGGAACTAAATACCTTAATATATTGACATTGATTGGCCTTTGCGAACGACAAGGAAAAGGCGTGTGCAAATTAAAATGGCAGAGTTGCCACTTTCTCCACATGATCCAACGTTCTAATTTTCACTTTTGACATTCTTCACCTGGGGCCAGCAGATTCTCGTTGGGCAGACTTATGAAAATGCGTGAGTCGAAATTGATTGATTCATTCAATGACCATATGATCAAAAATTATTTATAATACGACGACGATGTGTAGCTTTGGTGCCATTAGCAATTCCAGACACAAGACCTTTTCGTTCTCATTAAATGCATTTTGTGGACTAATAGTAAAAGCCTTTCCGACTACCGAGGCATTATTCACGAGTTGAAACTGTCTGTCTGCTACGGATTTCCTGCGTTATTAGTAATTTCAACGATTGTCAATTCTTTACAATTATCGCGGAAAATTGCAATATCAATAATTACAGATAATTATACTGTCCGTCAGTGAGCTACTCAGAAAAAAATTACATCCATTGCAAGGCTTTATTCAGAGCTGCGTAGTTTATTTGAGGGTAAAGTCGGGGCTGAAATATAAATTGTTTGAAATATCCTTAATCAATTTACATGTGTTCTAGTTACTTTTTTCATATAATGGGCAGTATGCCAATGTCAGTGTCTGGAGAACAGAAGGTTGAAATGAAATTACACGTTACATAATGTATTTAACTATTTAATCTGTTTTATACCCTGATGTATTGTGGTTACGATAATCCAAAGAACGTCATTTTGTATGCCGTCTATTTGTTGACAAATCTGGACATTGATAAATCCCGAGATGACATTTTTGGGGCTGTCCGGGGTTTAATGTACTGCTATATTATGCAATAAATATATGCAGACAATGCTGTCCGATGTTGATAGCACCTCACCTAACGAAAATATTTCCGTCATTTTTTATCTCGGAGACAATAAATAAAAAATGCTCATCGATTACATTACGTAATCTCGCAATTTAATCTACCACCCACGCACACAAGTTATGCACTCTTGTGTAACAACTTGCTCCAAATATTTTCAGGATGAGCAGTTGAACTGCATCACTCAAT